>NC_069674.1:86897550-88147550 GCF_023699985.2 Odocoileus virginianus | reverse complement strand
CACAAAGATTACGTCAGCCAATAAATCACTCAACCAGCTGTGTCTTTTTTAAAAAGGATTTGTAAATAATCAGTTTGACTGAAATTAATTGCATTTTTTTCTTCTCCCAATCCCTCACACACACAACAGTGTGAAAGTATCTGGAGACAAAGAATAAGCTGAGATTCTGTCATAAATAAGATAACCAATTTGGCTTACACGCCAAGTAATTCATGGTGAGATCATTGAGTCCTTAGGTATAGAGCCACAGCAAAATGTAGTGCTAAGAAATTCGATCACAAAATTTTCCAAGGGGCATAGTTTTTCAATGTGTAAAAATTCATCCATATATGAGTACTTTTTTCTTTTGTGAAAGCACCATCATAAACCCAATTATATTTCGTAAACTTTTATCAGATAACTTACTCAAATAATTTCTGACTATACACTTGTTTGAAATGTGGGTTTCGAGGATTGGCTCCATGAAGCAGAAGTCATCTCATGCCCTGAGGCTTCTACTTCATCCAGTACAAACATCAACATGGCAAAAATCCATGTCTAGAAACTTCCTAAAGAATGAAGTGTCTTTCCTCTTTAGAAAGTAGCAACATGAAAGATGACTGAGAATGCTAAGTATTCAAAACCATACCTTACAGTGTTAACTACAGTCACCCTGCTTTACTTTAGATCTTCAGACTTTATTTACCCAACAGCTGAAAGTTTACACCCTTTTACCAAGCTCTTCCCATTTTGGCTGCTCCTTTTCAATTCTCTATTTGTATGAGTTTTACTGTTTTGTTTTTTAATTCCACATATATATATCATATCACACAGAGCAGTATTTGTCTCTGCTTGGCTCTTTCACTTAGCATAAAACCTAAAGGTCCATCTGTATTGTCACACATACCATGATCTCCTGTTTTCTCATGGCTGAATAGTATTCATAGGAGTGTGTGTATGTGTGTGTGATTCTTCAATATGATGTCCTGCATTTCCATTTTGCCTTGGGCCCTGAAAAATTAGGCAGCCAATCCTAAGAATATGTTATCCTGAGGATCCGTATCAATTCCAACTCTTCACTGGATGTCGTCTTTAACTCCTTACCTTCGGTCCTGATGCTACCGTTTTCCTTGTCTGACACAGAGGAGTTCTGTTTTGGTTTTTCCTGTTATACGGCACGTAGCACAGGACCAGGTAAGGCACTGGCTGCTCATCACTCCCGTCCCACATGCGGCTTGTACCACCAGACCAAACCACCCGCTGCATCTCCTTATTCTCACATTTTGACCCAGTTACTCCCTTAAATTTACTGTTGACTCATTCTCTTCTTCTCCATCTTGATTCATGCCATCATTTTTGGTAACTTTAGGAGCATGTGGATGAACTATTTCCTCTGCCTGTCAGCCCCTTCCTTACCTTCCGTCACCTGTTCCTCCGCCCCCTCCCAGCCAGTGATGCTGGTTGTATCAGCAGTAGCTCACAATACCTGAAGTCTTAAAACCAGTCACTTCCTTCTCCGGCTGCCACCTGCGTTCATTCAGTTTTCAGTCTCAGGTACTCATTTTGCAAGAATTCTTTAACTTCAATGAAACATCAAACCATTGACTTCACTTTTCACTCTCTTCCAACCTACATATGTCTCCTTTTCCCCCTTTAACCAGGCTTTTAATCCATGTTTCCTAGTTTAAATTATTCCCTTTTAAGTATTTTATCTTCTTTGCCTTTTTTTCTCTAGCATCTTCCCCTTGAAAAATGTAAACATTGGCTGAAAGCATTTAAAAACTTTTTTCATGCCAGCATCTGAGAAGCTAAATGTAATTGTAGATTAACAATTAGGAGAAATAAAACCACTTCACATTTGCGCTAAAATTTTTATACAGATATTGACAGGGAGGTCTGGTGTGCTGCAGCCCATGGGGTTACAAAGAGTTAGGACTTAGCGACTGAACAACAAAAACATACAGATATTTAACATTTCATACAGATACTTAAAACTTTCATACAGAATTGCCTGGCAATCTGACTGCACTTACATAGGAGTTTTACTTCCTCAAATAAAATCATAAACATCTTTATACTCTTTCTAAACTTTTCTAACTACTGCCCATTTCTCTGTTCCCCTTCATTGCAAAACTACTCAGGATGACTTTCTTAGTACTTAGCAATTCACATCCTGTCATTCACTTTTCAACTTAATGACACTGTAAGTTTTTTCCCATCACTCCCAAGAATCTATTCTTGTTAGAGTCACTAAAGACCATCATCTTGCCAAATCTGCTATTCCATCCTCTTGACATCCACTAGCGTTCTATGGCCAACATTCTCTCTTCCTCTGGTTTACTGATATTTGAGGCTTCTCTGTCTTGCCCTTACCTACCTCAGTGCTTAGCTCTTCTAAGATTCTCTTTCCTCTTAATACTTGCCTGGTGCGATCCTTGTGTTTGATTTCCTTGGTAGCTCTTCCAATTTCACAGTGTAAATACCATCTACACCATGGGGAGATGGTACCCCAGTCACCCCAGTCTTCCAAGGTAGCTTCTCCAGTCTTCCAAGGAGTAAGAGGACCCCCAAATCTTAGAACTTTTAGCACGACAACAAGGACAGTCCTGGGCAAACCAGGATGATTGTACACACTTTATCTGTGTGTCAATAACTCCCCCAATTATGCCTCTAGTCCACACACACCTCTCTTATGAACTTTGTTTTGTAATACACATTTCAAACTTAAATTTGACTAAGACAGAAATCTTGATTTTTGCCTTTGATTTTTTTCTTTTCCCATTATCCCCATCTCCATAGATGTCATCATAATGTACCAGTTCTTATGTCAAAAAGAAAGAAGAAAAGGGAAGGAAACCGGAAATCACTGATGATTCCTCCAGACTCTTCCTTTTCTGTCCTCCAGTCCAGCTGCCACCATGTGGTCCCAGACACCACCATCTCCCACCTGCAACATCACAGCAGTCTCCAACTTCCTGTGTAACTCTTAATTAATTGTTTCCAATCCATAACTAACCATGAAAGCTGGGATAATTCTGGTTTTAAACTAGAGAATTCTTCTGTAAAATATATACAAACACTCATTTCTTTTTAAAATGTTTAAATTGTTTCCTACTTCTTTGAGAATAGCAACCAAACATCTTCCAGGGCTTATAACAGTGCTTCTTTATCAACCTGTGGAGAGGAGAAGTTTGTTTTAGTTTATGCTTTTGTTTCTGTTCTATTTCAGCATGGACTGAGACAAGGTCCTACTGCCTGTGGTTGGAAGCAATCTGCAACGTGAGATGCACCATCCAAGTTCAAACTCACCTGAACTTTGAGTCTAGTGATCAAGGGCTGGAGTCTCTCCAATTTGAAGTTGTTGAAAAGGTTTTAAATTGTAAGTACTTTAGCCTATTTGCTCCCAGAAGTGGTTTAACCCTGACTATTACTAGTGACGGTCTACAAGTCCCTGCCTCTCTGACCTTAGCCCACACAAACCTATCCACTTGTCCCTGACACAGCAGGCGGCTGGCTTCCTTTCTGCCCTTCAGATGAACTATCAGGCCTGTGGACTCAGAAAATTCTTTGTCCAGTTCTCCACAATAAAGCTCATTGTTATCGTTCAGGTCTCAGCTCAGACACTGTCCTCAGAGAGGCTCTCCCAAAGGCCCCCTCTCAATCAGTGGTCTCCAATTATTCCCTGAATCATAATACAGCTTATTCCCTTTAGAGTATATTCTAGAATGTTAACATATTTTTAAATTTTTGTTTTTTAATGCATTGTAAATTTTGAAATTAACTGGATTAGTATAATAAGTAACCATCCTTTGCTTTGCAAATCTACCCTTTTTGATGAAACCAGAATTAATAAACAGGTGTGTATTATGTTTTTGGTAAAAACATATACAAACACACACACACCTTTTTTTTTAATGCACTCATTCTCTACATATTACTCTGTTGAATAATTTTTCACCTAAGAATATATTTTAGACATTTCTAAAGTCTAGAGACCAACACTTAACTGTTTTAAGAAACAGTTAAGCAAGTATATATGTAACTCAGGTAAGTAAAGGAAATGAGATTTTTGGTTATGTTTTTAATTTGCAAGGTTTGTTTCCGTTTGCTTTGCTATTTCTCTGTTCCCTTTCTTCACCTTCATCAATTCACCCTCCCCCTTGAGGATTCTTCTAAAAAATTCAGTGCCTGCCATTTTTTATAGTGTATGTTGTGTGTTGTTCTGATTGTTTCTCTGCATCTTGCTTTTCTCACTCAACGACTTGTTGTCATAATTACTCCAAGACAAATGGCATAGGTCTTACTAGTGATTTCTAATTGCTTCTCAATAGCCCATAGTGTGACTGTATCATAATTTTTTCTCAGTTGAAGGTCATTCATTCTTTCAGATTTTTGTCTCTTAAAAAAAAAAAAAGACAGTGAACATTCTCATATGTATATTTTTATACTGTGGTGTTTTTACTTCTGAAGAATGTTGTTGCTTCTAGGCTGTGGTTATTTACATTTTTAAAGGCACTGTTAAATTGTTCTCCACAATGATGGGGATTATTTATCATTCCAGTAGCACAGAATGTATCATTTCCTTTATACTGACCAGCAATAGGTTTATTGAAATTTAAAAATTTTTTCAGTTGGTGATGGTAAAGTGATAAATATTACATTGTTATTTTAAGTACAGGAAATTTGAGTTTACTCTTTTGTGAATTCGCTATTCATATCCTTGATGTAATTTTCTATTGAGTACCTTGTCCTTTTCTTTACAGTGTGTAAGGACTCTTCCTATATTATAGACGTTAAACACTCATCATCATTGTGCAGCAACCTTTTTTTCCCCCCTGCAATTCTTATTATCTGTCTGCTGACTTTGTTAGTGTAGTGAACGTTTGTCATGTCTGTGGCGGTTCTGAGATCTACTGACCACTCTTTCTGTATGTGGATAATTTTCTACTCATGCGATCTGTCTCCTAAACTAGAAAGCAGAAACTCACTTTCCCAGGTTCCCTTGCAGCTAGGGTACAAGAACATGCCCCTACCAAATTCACCTGCACATAACTCTAAGGTGGAAATGATGAAAGCAAGACAGTGAACGTGGCTTCAATGTCCTATGGAGGCAGCAGAGGGATCTTTTCAAAAGTAGTTCCTCAGTAGAGTTTGGGCATTTTCCCTTCCAAATCGATTTTCTGAACATGTTGGTTCCAACCAAGAACCCTAACTGATACTGATATCAGTGTGTGTACAAAAGTTATAATTTTAATGGCATATGCATCTAATTTATTTTTTCTGGGCTTCTGTAATGTTATAAAATTTCCCCTTAATCCCTATATTATATATGTAGCCTTGATGATTTTCTTCTATTTTTAAATTTTAAATTAATAGGGAACTACTAAATGTACATGTACACATATATTCATATTTTTGTTTATCTTTATGTGAATGTTTATGAACTGTTGTTATTTAGTGGCCAAGTCATGTCTGACTCTTTGTGACCCTATGGACTGTAGCCCACCAGGCTCTGCTGTCCATGTGATTCTCCAGGCAAGAATACTGAAGTGGGTTGCCATTTCCTTCTCCAGGGGATCTTCCCCACCCAGAGATTGAACCCATGTCTTCTGCTGAGTTACCAGGGAAGCCCAATTTATAAATAATATACTGTGTGGATGACAACAAACTGTGGAAAATTCTGAAAGAGATGGGAATACCAGGCAATCTGACCTGCCTCTTGAGAAATCTGTATGCAGGTCAGGAAGCAACAGTTAGAACTGGACATGGAACAACAGACTGGTTCCAAATAGGAAAAGGAGTACGTCAAGGCTGTATATTGTCACCCTGCTTATTTAACTTCTATGCAGAGTACATCATGAGAAACGCTGGGCTGGGTGAAGTACAAATTGGAATCAAGATTGCTGGGAGAAATATCAGTAATGTCAGATATGCAGATGACAGCATCCTTATGGCAGAAAGCAAAGAAGCACTAAAGAGCCTCTTGATGAAAGTGAAAGAGGAGAGTGAAAAAGTTGGCTTAAAACTCAACATTCAGAAAACTAAGGTCATGGCATCTGGTCCCATCACTTCATAGCAAATAAATGGGGAAACAGTGAGAGACTTTTTTTTGGGGGGGGGGGGCTCAAAAATCACTGCAGATGGTGACTGCAGCCATGAAATTAAAAGACCCTTGCTCCTTGGAAGAAACATTATAACCAACCTAGACAGCATATTAAAAAGCAGAGACATTACTTTGCCAACAAAGGTCCGTCTAGTCAAAGCTATGGTTTTTCCAGTAGTCGTGTGGATGTGACAGACTCTAAAGAAAGATGAGCTGAAGAATTGATGCTTTTGAACTGTGGTGTTGGAGAAGGCTCTTAAGAGTCCCTTGGACTGCAAGGAGATCAAACCAGTCCATCCTAGAGGAAATCAGTCCTGAATATTCATTGGAAGGACTGATGCTGTAGCTGAAACTCCAATACTTTGGCCACATGATGTGAAGAACTGACTCATTTGAAAAGACCCTGATGCTGGGAGAGTTTGAAGGCGGGAGGAGAAGGGGACGACAGAGGATTAGATGGTTGGATGGCATCACAGACTCAATGGACATGGGTCTGAGTAAACTTCGGGTGTTGGTGGACAGGGAGGCCTGGCGTGCTGCAGTCCATGGGATCCCAAAGAGCTGGACACAACTAAGCGACTGAACCGAACTTAAGCATTATATGGAAAAAGAGAGAAATCTCTGCTATCCACAAAATATTTTACAAAGATGGAAACTTTCTGTAATCTACACTAAATAAACACTAGCCCCACTTTAAAATATGACTAAAGCTGCTGAGAAACAATTTTTAATTTAATTTAGATTAATTTCCATTTAAATGTAAATAACACTTGTACCTCTGGCTACAGCCTTGAACAGCACATAACAGTGGACCCCTGGCATTTTACTGTATTAATTCTCCCACATATGAGTGGACCCAACTTAGTTTCCTCTGGTTAAACAGCTAATTGTCATCTCTATTTAATAAATAAGTCTTTCTTTTCCCACAGAGTAGCTAATGTTACCATATATGAAAGTTTCATATACACACATTTATTTTCTAGATTATCTATTTTTTATGGATACCATATTGATGTTGTTATAGCGACTTTATAGTCTGCTGTATAAAGCATATTTCACAGCTTCTGACTCTCCTATATCTAACTTTTCTTGGCTGTTTGAGGCATATATTCTTCCAAGTGGAGTTTTATATCATTGTATCCATTTCTAAAACCAACCTTGATGAAGTTCTATTTATTAGTGCCTCAAATTTATTAAATAATTTTGAATTGGCATCTGTACTACATTAATTCTTCCCATCAAAGATCACAGTGTATTTTTCCATAGTTTATATATTGTTTTATATCTTTTAGTAGTCTATGAATAAGATTCATAGATTTTTAAAATATATGTCCTTTGTTTTCTTTTTTGAAATTATCTATAAAAATATTATACTCTTTATTATAAATGAGTATCTTTCCATTTTCATTGCCATTTGCTTACAGATAATATAAACAAATGCTTTTGGTCTTAATATGTTTTGTTTTTATCTTAAATTCTCCATTGTTTTTCATTGAATCTGATTTTAACTAGAATCTGAGTTTCTAGATTAATATTGTCATTAGAAAAAATCTATTTTCTAATGTTTATACTAATATATTTTTAATTATCATTCCAAAGCAATAGCAGCAGTACAAATCTACATCCAATTTTTCATATTAACTGCAATGAGAATTTTCTAACTTCATGATTCGTTTAATTTTAGGTTTATTATTTTGTCATAGGTTCATTCTTTTGTCATACTTTATTCCTATTAATTAATATAATACTTTCATAAGATACTGGTATTACCGTATGACTTTTTAAATAGGTTGATGTAAGTCATTATACTGATGGACTTCTGGATATTACAACTATCTCTTATTTTACAAAGATCTCTCTATCTGTATTTACATAGGAGTTTGGGCTACATTTTTGTTTTTATATGCTAACTTCATAAGGTTTCATATTAAGAATTTTTTCCAGTGGATTGTAGTAACTTAAATAACATAGGAATTATCTGTTTTTTATGAAGATTTGATGTAATCCAGCTGTGAAAATCAATGGTCTTAGTGGCTTTTATTAATGGCAGATTTTTAACCTTCTCAATCACTTTGATTATTTTCAAAAATTTTTTACGATGATTTTAGAAATTTAAATTGTTAGAAAAGCATCAATGTCATCTATGTCTAAGGTTTTCAGATTTGTTGCACAGGACTATCTTCACACATACTTTTTTATTATTGTTTAATGACTATTTTAATCACACCTCTAATTAGATCTCATATCTCACCCCCATTCTTGCATATTTTTCTCCTTTCTATTCCCTTAACCAGGCTTCTTTTTCTTGCTTCTCAAATCTCACTTGACTTTCAGTATAATTCAATAATAGTAGAAAAGGGATCTCTTAACTCTGAATAGTTATAATGGTATGCCATTACAAAACATTTGTCACCGTGAATAATAAATTCCCTTGTTACCTTGAGTCTCCAAGTATAGCTCCCTCAGAAAGTCTATTCCCATTCAGAAATAAAAACTGAATCCCCTTGTTAGGGCCTGTCATGCAGAAGAGAAGAGAGATGAGGCACAAACCGTATTTAGTAAATGGGTGAGGCAGCTATTTGTTGGCAGCCATCAGGAGCAGAAGGAAGCAAAGAGAACAAGACAATTTTTGTGTGATTCGGAGCTGGTACGGTAACCCCTGTGTGCTGCAGACAGAGCTGACTCTCAAGACTATTTCTTAGGTTCTTCAGAAATCTCCATCTCTATGGAAGAGGTGGTTTGCTTACCAGTTTGGCTGGTTAGTACTCCTCCTGTAGTCACTGAGAATGCTTCAGGGTCTGGGCCTCTTCAGGAAATCTCCTTGAGATCACACTTCCCCTTCCGAGAGTCCCGAACCCACAGATGATCCCACGCAGACTCCTCCTCGTGCACGGCCCATGCATGGTGCGGGTTGGCTCACTCGGGGGTCTGTCTTGACTCGGGACTTCCAAGCACAAGAGCCCCTGCCTCCCCTCTCCTTAGGTTTCCCTAGTGGCTGGGTGCTAAAGAATCCACCTTCCAGTGCAGAAGATGCAGGTTTGATCCCTGGGTGGGGAAAAGCCCCTGGAGAAGGAAATTGCAACCCATTCCAGTGTTCATGCCTGGAGAATCCCATGGGGAAAAGAGCCCGGCAGGCTACAGTCCATGGGGTCACAAAGAGTCAGACACAACTTCACAACTAAACAACAGCCTCTCTCCTTGGCTTGTCTGTCAGCTGCCAGCTAGTTACTCATTTGTGACCTTTATATTTAACAAACTGAAGTCGAACCCTAGGCTCTTGTGTCTCCCCCAGTCTGCCATAGAGTTATATTAGATTCTCAATGTTCTCTTTAGATCTGAAATGAAGAACAAAGTAATCCCCACCCTTCTGCCTTTATACTCGGAATTTCACAGAACTGCTATTTCTGAATAATCACTTTACTAAATTATAATCATGGTCCAATCTCAGAAAAATGAACCTAACTTAAGCAGTTTTAAACAGAAAAAGATTAATTGGTACTTACCAAATTTTTGCAGGGCAGGAGAGCTCTAAGTGGGCCTGAAGCACTGACTCCCAGAGCACCATTTGCAGAAAGGACCCGTCAGGCCTTGGCCACTTCTGCCACCATCAGAATACTTCAGCTGATGCTATGCACCAGTTTCTATTGCAGTTCCTGAGGATACAATGGTAAACAAAATCAGACAATAAATTCCTGAAATAATCAAATTTTACTTTTAGGGATAAAGTGGAAGGGGAGACAGGGAGGAAGCAAGGTAAATATGTAAAATATACATTTATATTACATGCTGTTGATTGCCATGCAGATACCAGAGGCAGCCTGCAATTTTAAGCAGGTTTTACAATTGAAGCATTGTTGGTTTTCTTAAAAGACTGACACATACAAATATACCTGAACACTTTTTGAATAATCCTTGATATTTTCTGCTCTTGGGATAATACCCCAAGTTTCTCAGACAGTAAATGGGGAGTGAGTATTCAAATTCAGGCCTGGGTGTCTCCAAAGCACATGCTCTTTCCACAACTCATTATTTTTTAATAGTAAAATATAAATGGTTTCTAGATTGGCCACATCCCCATACTTTTATTAATGCACATGTAATTAAGAATTGACATATATACACTACCATGAGTAAAATAGATAGCTCATGGGAAGCTGCTTGTATGCACAGGGCGCTCAGCTTGGTCTCTGGGATGACCTAGAGGGGCGGGATGGGGGTGAGGTAGGATGGAGGTTGGGGTGGGAGGCGGGCTCAAGAGGGAGGGCGTGGAGGTGTACATATAACTGATTTGCTTAACTGTTCAGCAGAAGCATAACATTGTAAAGCAATTACACTCAATAAAAAGATTCATATTATTTAGAGAAATCATTGAATCTAAATAGATTAAAGCAAATGTCTTTGTGTCTTTCTAGTCATAAAGCCATTTCTGGAAAGTTCTGAATAGTGGCCTTAATGCCTAGTTATTGGTCAATCTGAAAACATGGTGCCTTGAGTTCTGCCTTGGAAGATGCTAAGCAGGATGGCTGCAGATGGCTGGTGAGGTGTGTCTGATGTTATCTGTACATTCTCCCAGAACAGCTCTAGTTCTGCCAATTTATATATTGAAATGCTCGGGAGTAATCACCATTCTTAACAGACTGGATCTTGTCCAGGCCCAGATTCTTGGACTTCTCTGAATCTCACATGATGGCCCCAGAATCAAATTCTATTAACTGCTAAGGACCACCCAGGAGGAACCCTTAAACTGGATGTAGACATCTCAAATTTCCCAGAGCTCTGTCAAGCTAAAGTGGGTCACCCAGACCACACAGAGGCAGGACAGGAGATCTAATGGAGTTTTGGTTTGGACTCAACTTCCGAAGAATGTGTGATGTCTTCTCCAGTCTTGAGAAAACAAGCCAGAAAAGCTAGAGCCTGTGCACTCGTGGAAACGGCTTGGATGCGGTATATCCTCCCACCACTCGGCTTCAGTAACACGCGTGCGTATCAGCTGTCCTCATCTGAGCATCACAGCTATGAATCCTCAACTGTGAATTTTCCTAAGAATCTTGTAAAAGCCATCTCTCCAGTCTAGCCTACCCAGTAGATTAAAGAAACCTTTAACTTTGTTTCCTCTCAGTTGTCTTTGTCAAATTCTTGGTAAATTCAGATTATTTTAATCAGTGTTTTTATATAAAATTAACTGGGCAATTATATATAGTGCATTATAATTTTTAGGTGACATTTGTTATATACATGCAAGATTGACACTAGTTGCCATTCAGTTTGTTTCTGTCCTTGAGTTTTGGGAACAACACAATCAGAAATATCTACAACATAAAGATATATATCTTTATGTGAATTGACAATAGTAAATTGGGATTTGATACTTTTTTTAAAGCCTGATCATGCTAGTACAGTAGTTTAAACTTACAACTGGTTGGGTATGTTTCTTTTACATGAGCAAAACTGGAAAGTGATGAATGAGCACACTGAACCATTCTCAAGCTGAGAATTTTTGACCTTGTGAGTATATATTACTACTGCCATGTTCTAAGCCTTTCTACTAACTCCCTTGAGCAACCCCAAATTGATACTGTTATTTAAAATAAATTTTTCTTGTGTAAAGAGATACTAGTATAGTTACACTGCAAGTCACCATATAATCTGATCTAAGCAGAGACATGCCTCTGAAAAACCCAGGATGCTGCTTTCCCTTCAACTATCCATCAACCCCATGACCGAGAAGGTAAGACAGTTCTATTTATGAGACTCCACTTTCCCCTAAAACCAAGAACAAGACGTTTCACCAGTTTATAAAATATTTAACATTTCATCTAAGATAGATAAATTGATGTGCGAATGATAGTTCTATGGAGAAGAAAGAAAAGTCTGCTAATTTGTCTATTTCTTGAACAAGGGGAGGGTCTAACCCAAGAGTCATTCGTCAACCACCATGTGGAATCACTTATGCCAGATGGGGCCATCAATTAAATTGGAAAGCACTGCACTGTACTTTCTAGATTGTAGGGGAAAAAATGCTTATATAAGTGAAAAAGAGGGAGCAGTAAGACTGTACCTGGTTGATCCAATCCCCTGAGCTCCTCCAATTCTATTACCATAGATTGTCTTTCATCACCTCCTGGATTTTAACCTATAAGTGCACTGCAATACTAGCATCCAGTTACACATCCCCGCCACTGGTGAGCAGACACATGAAGAAAACTCTCGAATTTAGTCATTTATGTGTCAGCAAGCAGGGAGCCCCACTTCCCTCACTGCCAGAAAACTTCCTTCTGCACCACTGGAGTAATGGCCAGACATTTACAAGCCACTCTCTTTGGCTGAAAATTTGGTTTTAAACCCTTAATGATGCATCTGCAACTACTGTTTGACTGAACTAATTTCAAATGCAGTCATGTTTCCAATAGTCCACGACAGTTTTAAAAGTTTGAAGAGACCAGGAGTTGGAGACAACCGCAGAGCAGATGTGTTTCACTGGGATTTGTTAACATCTTACTAAACTATGTTATGGAGACATTTCAGGAGGCAAGCATCAGCTCAAGCAACAACCCCTCTTTAAACACATAATCCCATGTCAAGTGATAAAATGAGCACACACACACGCCACCAACCTCCTAGTCCAATATGCATATGTATATATATATATATATATACACACACACATATATATACATACATATGTATAGTTGCAGAATCTGCCTGCAATGAAGCAGACCCAGGTTCGATCCCTGGGTTGGGAAGATCCCGTGGATAAGGGAATGGCACCCCACTCCAGTGTTCTTGCCTGGAGAATCCCATGGACAGGGAGGTCAGGTGGGCTACAGTCCCTGGGGTTGCAGAGTTGGACACAACTGAGTGACTGACACTTTCACTTATGTATGTGTTTTACTCATTACTCATGTACACACACACACATACACATATATATAGCGAGTAAAACACAGTCCTGTAAGTGCCACGACAGGTTCAGGTTATTAATTTTAAAGGAAATAAACTTGCTCATTTTAAAAAATGAAGTAACCATTGGGCATCTGTTATACACCAGACACTGCCTTAGGCTTTTGGGATTCATCAGTGACTAAGATATGCGAATTCAAGGAGCTTCTGTTTTGGGAGGAGGAGGTGAAGGTAGACTGAAATAAAAACAGTAAGTAAGTAAACTACAAATCTCCCTGGAAAGCAGTCAGCATGACGATAAGATAAATAGGAAGAACAGGAGAAGAGAGGTCCGGAGTCAGGGGCTGGGGAGGGTGTCAGGTCACAGAAGGTGAGCGGTCAGTGGGCCAGCGGACAAGGTGATGTCTGAACAAACAATCGAAAGACGTGAGGGGATTAGCAATTCTTTTTTAATAATAAATTATGAAAGCCTAAAAAATAAATCTGATAAATTATACAACAATCTGATAAGCAGAGCTGAAAACTAAAGTTGTCAGAGAGCAGGAATGATGGTAAAGATACACTTTCTCAGTTACTTCTCACTATGCCTCTTCTTCCCCTGTGGCTCAGCTGGTAAAGAATCCGCCTGCAATGCTGGAGACCTGGGTTCGATCCCTGGGTTGGGACGATCCCCTGGAGAAGGGAAAGGCTACCCACTCCAGTATTCTGGCCTGGAGAGTTCACTGGACTGTATAGTCCATAGGGTCGCAAAGAGTCGGATACGACTGAGCGACTTTCACTTCATTTTCATGCCTCTTACTGCTGCTTTTCCATAAGTCACATCTTCCTCATTTCCTGCTTTGCTCTTTTCTCTCCCTGACAAATTCATGTGCTTCCTCTCTCTTTATACAGGTATTTTTAAAATTTATGAATAATTAGTGGTGCTTCCAAGAATACATTAATATTTTCCCAGGAAACCAACATGACCACTTACCTCATTCTTGCTAGAAATATCTTTTTTCTTTATTCAGGTGGTGATCATCAGAATCATATATTAATAGTAAACTCTATGCCTCATTTAATTACTTTAATTTTGTTCCTGAAACCTTGCCCTAAAAGTGAAAAGTCATAAATTGAAAGCAAAGTTCCTTAATTTTAAAGAGAAATTACAAGATATATCATTCCAATTCAAAATACTCAAAAAAATTTTTATAGACTGGAATATATATATGTATCTCAAGTGAACAATGAAAACAAGTTTATATAACCAGGGTGAATAAACACAAACAGCAGTGTGAAGGTAAAACAAAAGTTTGAACACCGGTTGTGATGAAGTTTACTTTACTCACTGAGGCAGGCAGAGCTTCAGGGATGGCGGGTGGTGCTTATCTTCAGACAGGAATCTGACATCACAATTGGATGTACTGGACACATTAGTTTCCTAGGGCTGCCATAACAAACTAGCACAAGCTGGGTGGTTTGAAACAACAGACATTAATTCTCTCATAGTTCTGTAAGCCAAAGTTCGAAAATCAAGTCCAAAAGTCTTGGCAAGCTTTCTGGAGTCTCCAGGGGAGTATCTGTCCCAGGCCTCTCTCTTAGCTTCTGGAGATTCCCTGTAATCCTTGGCATTCCTTGGCTTGTAGATGCATCATTTTAGTCTCTGTCTCCGTCTTCCCATGGTCTTCACCCTCTGTGTCCAAATTCCCCTCTTCTTAGGAAGACATCAGTCGTTTGATGAGCATCCATCCTCCATTATGATTTTATTGTAAGTTGATTACATCTACAAAGACCCTACTCCAAATAAGCTCCTATTCACAGGTACCAGAGTTCAAACCTTGACCTGTCTTTTTGGTGGCACAATTAAACCTTGGAAAATAATTTTTCTTAAGACTGTGACAAAAATAAAGGCTAAACCTAAAAACAATGGAACATGTGGAGACACATGGAAATATGTACAGAAGAGACTAAAGATTCAAAAGATGCTACATCTTCTCCCCTGGCATACTAACACAAAGCAACAATGTTTTGTTTAATCCAAACATAGTGCTCAATTTGAATTTGTTGCAAAAGATATTAGAAATGATTGTGTTAACTAAGTGGCAATTCTGTCTCTTTCTGGAAATGTACTATTGATTTAGTATATAGTTTTCAGTATATTTGGGAATGAAAAAAATTTCAAGAAAGTGCTGTTTTGAGAAAAGTGAGCTGTTAAGGTGACTGGTTAATCATACTGTTATAACGTGAAGTAAATCTGTATCTTCAGAGTCAGGAGCAACCCACCTGTAATCTAGACTCACCGTATATTCTCATAATAATGTACTGAAAGCAGTATTTCCAATGTATGCTACTTAGTAGGCACTTAAAATGCTTATATACCCATCCCTATAGTGTATCATTTCTTCATAAAATGGAGGAAGGAAAAAAAAAAAGCTTGTTGCAATGTGGAGGTTGCAGTTTCATTTTTCTGATTAAGTAATTTGCACACTGTTACATATTGAATTATGTTCCCTCAAAAGTATATGTTGAGGTTCTAACTCCCAGTATGGTCTCATTTGGGAAGGGTCTTTGGAGATGTAATCAAGTCAAGATGAAGTCATTAGGCCCTAATCCAATATGAATGGTGTTCTCATAAAAGGAGCAATGTGCGTAGAGTCAGACACCATGTGAAGGTAAAAGCAGAACACCATGTACAGATGAAGGCTGAGATCAGGGTGAGGCATCTATAAAGAAAGAATATAAAAATTACTAGAAATCCACCAGAATCTGGGAGAGAGACGTGGAAGAGATTGTCTCTTACAGTCTCAACTGCTCATAGGGAAGACAGTAAGATGAAAGTATATCTCATAAGGAAGATGTAATATACAGTTGGATGAGACCTCTGGAAAAGTTTATTAAGCTGACAAAAACCCCTTCTTTCTTCTTTCTCAAAAACCTGTTGTCCTGTCCTGAGGTCTAGCAGCCATTTGGGCTGCTAGTAGGCTAAGCAATTTATCCCAGGATCCCTGACACTCATGTGCTACTGAACTCAGGGACTGCCTAGCTCTACACTTTGATTAACAAATGTATAACCATATATATTTAAATCACACAAGTCTGTCACTAGAAACCAAATGCAATTCTTCACTGATAGAAAAATCTATCTGAGGATCTATCCATCCTTGGTTTCCAAGCTTCCAGTTAGCTTACTCTGAACTTGTCACACTTTACAATGCAGAGTAGTACGCCAACATTCCTCATTTTTTGTTACTGAAATAAACATTTGACCATGAGAATATTATTGCACATTTCAAGGAACATAATTCTAATAAAACCACAATATTTTTTCTTTTTTAAAAAATATTCTTCTTTTGAGGATTATTCTTATTTTATCAGGAAACAACTTCAGAGATAAAGAAAATTCCTCCTCAAAAATCCTTGAAGTTGCTTTTTTTATTTACCATATTAGTAATCATTTTTCAGTGCCACAAAATGAGTAAGACCTAGCTTTTTGGTGTGAGCTTAAGAGAATTTTAAATTTTGTGGGCAGCCAAAAATATATGAAGATGGCAGTGGTTATTCACTGAGACCTCTTCGAATAGCTTTAATAGCAGAGGAGCGGAAGAAGTGGAAATCAAGAAAGGAAGAACTTGAGGGATTCTTAAAAGTATATTAGGGCTTTTTGCAACCCAAGTAATGTCTAAAGCATAATTCTAAGAGGAATACTGGTAGGTGTGATATGGAAAACACTTAAAAAATATACCACAGAACCACTTACCTGAGGACCTACCAGGTAGGTCTGTTTTATTCATGTCATGTAAGAGATAAATAGAAGCCATTTTTTGCTTTAATGATCCTTCTTTCCTTTCTTTGAAGAAAAACTAGAGAAAAAAAGAGAAACAGACTATCATCTGAATTCCTTATAAACTGAAGCTACAGCATTGCCTAAAATTAAGCTTATGTAATCTTCAACATCATAAAGGTAAAAGTATGTGGTCAAATGCTTAAAACAAAAAAAAAAGAAAATGAGGTTTTAAGAGATTTCCCCATGCTTTCCTAGTTAAAATGCTTATTATAAACCCATGCCTAGTTCCCATCAATTTCCCCCTTAAAATTGTATTATTTCACTTAAGAAATCTTAGCCTAATTCCGTTACTTGGCATTGTTGCTTTGAGGGTCTCATCTTCCATGTGAAGAAACAAGTCCATTGTAACCAAGGCCCTGGGAAGCTTTGGATGGTTTGTTTTTTCTTTTTGGCTACAGCATCTAGGCTCCACAAGACTGTCTTAGTCAAGGGCCCAAGTAAAAATATTTTTAATTGATTATCATTATAGAAAATTCAACCAATGAAGACTTTTAGGATAAGTCTTCCCGGGCTTGTAAATCACTCATTAACAATCTTAAGCAACAACAGACTTCATTTAAGAAATAATACTGTAGTTCTTAGCCAGAGGAACATGTTTCCTCCTAGTTGCAGATTTTCAGTTTAGGACTTCTGACTCTTATACTGTTATAGGTACTACTGCTTCCCTTTGAACCATCATTCTCTCACCTTCTTATTTTCATAGCCATTATCCTTCCAAATCCCGTTTCTGAATGACATCATTATTGAGTTCTTTGACACTTAACCTTGATGCTGAAGTGTAACATCTTAAGTATGTTGCATCTTGGAGTATAATGAGATGTCATGTTCATGATCTTATTTCTGAGGAAGTAGGTGAGGTAGGAAGGATCATAAATAGAGTCTGACACTGAGGAGCAGAACAGCTATTTATAACTCAGTATCACATAGTGATACTAAGTGACAGAGCGAAGACTAGCATCGTCTTCAACTTCCTCGTCCAGTTCTTCCATTCACTCTGCATTTCCATGCTCACTTTTGAAATGGGTACTTTTGCTCCATCAACTAGGAAGGTGATTGAAGTGACTCATGGGAGAGAGAATTCTCTCCCAGTCAGACATGTCTCCAAATTGAATTATTAACATTGGTGAAAGTTTAAGAAGCTACTAAGGCACAGAAAAATGTCATTTTGAAATAAGCAATTTACATTATGTTACTCTCGACAATTAGGTCATTTACCAAAACTATAATATTCAATGCCACTCACTGCAAATCTAACACAAAGCCATTCTCGAAAGCTGAACAAATGACAAATGTTTCCAGAGGTATCCTTGGCCTGAATTATGTGGTTCCCATAGGGAATTTTATGAATCCAGGTACAGGATGTCATAACAGTGTCTGCTTGGATCAGACAGCCTTGCTCCTCGATTTACAGGACATTTGGCTTGTATTCTTTGTTCCTTAATCTCGTCAGTTATTTCTAAGGAGACCTACCATGCCTCCGTCTCAGAAAATGGTCTTCAGGGTAAGTGAAGGATGAATGTTGGTGGCAAAAATCCAGTTTTTCTCCTCTGTTCTTCCAATTCCTGCTTCATTTTAGCCCCTTTGCGCCATCTGTAGCCATGAGACTCAGCCGAGCACAACTACAAAAACAAGGTCGAGTAAGCACACCTAGAGCCGAAAAATTATACCAGACTCTGCAGGTGAGGGTGTAAGTACCTGGAAGCTTAGAAAACCACGTATACCTGTATTTTCTCTTGATTGTTTTTCTGTTTTTCTTAGCCATCTGTGTGGAATAGATATTCTGAGTTTATTCACTAGAGAAAAAAAAAAAGTAAAACCTCTTATTTTAAGAAGTAATTTGCTAAGTCAAGTATCCATTCAGTAACTACTAACTGAGAGCTTGTTTTGAGAGACAGTAATTCTGTGATAAGTGCTGGGGATATAACATGAACCAGACAAGTTTGGTCTTGCCTTCATGAAGCTTACAATCTGATGGAAATGTACAAAAGTGAAAAAAAAAATAGTAAGCATACAACAGTGAAACTATAAAATTCTATGAGAAAACTTAGAACAAAGCATTCCCATGGGCATATCTGAGATTGAATGCAATCCACTGTATATCTGGTTTAACTCAATTCAAACTTTCTCCTACTCATAAGAAATTACATAGAAATATAAATAAATAAGGGTGATATTTTGATAAGGATAACCTTGTGCTTGCTATACCACAGAGAAAAATGTAGATCATTCTTAAACTTGAATCTACTAATAAATTTTTATTAACTGCAACATGGTGTCTTATAATGCTATGTGATGTCATCTTTCTAAATATGAAGAAATTATTTTGAACATTAAAGTAAAATAAAAAGACATGCTGTTTTATGCTAATAATTTTTTTTTTAACAGTAGGACTTCACTTTCTTTGTTTCTTAAATTGGGTGTACTTACTGGTATTATTCCATGAGAAAATAAAACCACCAAAAACCAATAATATGGTAGGAAATAAGCAGCTACAGCTAATGTTCATCTATACTTTTAATATGTAGATTATAACTTATTATTACTTTTAATAAAGAAATTACATTCTATAAGATTGTGCTTTAGTATGGTCATGCAAATATATCACATTTTCAATTTATTCACTTAAATTCATTGCTAAGAAGGTATGCATGATAGCTTGATGCTAATTTTAATAATCAAAAAATAATAATGAACTGGAGCACATTACAGATTACTTTCATAACTTACCAAATTTACATAGTGTTTCTATGAGAAATAGCCAAGAAACCTTGGCAAGATTCTATACTGTATTATAATGTCATTCCAAGGAAAGAACTTGCTGTTGGTAGAACCCCTAAACTTCCATTGCAAAAATCTCATCTCTGAGTTTCTAAATGTAATAAATAAATAAATACCTTCTACAGGACTTCTTTGGTGATCCAGTGGTTAAGACTCTGTGCTTCCCCTGCAGGAGGGATAGGTTTGATCCCTGATTGTAGGACTAAGATCCCATATGTTACACAGTGTGACAAAAAAAAAAACCTTCTAATTTCTCCATCTAGTAAATGTCTCCTAAAAGGCTACCAATTCTGACAGTTGATATAGCTATAGCCAATGCTATTTTAGAGCTGATAGTAGCAAAAAAAATAAAGAAAAAAAAAGAAAAGCCCCTCAAAACAAAACAAAAAAACCCACTACACACATGATTTTTTAAAAAATATTCACAATTTCCAAAAGAGTAGTTGTCAGCTATCCAGGGAATGTGTCTATGTGGGCCAAACCCACAGAGAACTATTCTTATCTAGTATGTATTTTACTATTTGTTACATCATAAATACAATCCAAGTTTCCCTTTCTTCATGAAATGTTAATGTATGTGTTCTAATCTGAAGCTGGAAATCTCTCTCACACCAGTGTTCATAAAAGAATAACAAAATTTCAAATTATTTCCAGATATTTTGACTTAATACATGTAAAAAAAAATCTGTATTTATATAACTAGCTTCAAATAATAATTATGCACAATATTCAAAAATAGAAAATTATCCATCCGTTCAGTTCAGTTGCTCAGTTGTGTCCAACTCTTTGAGACCCCATGGACCACAGCACACCAGGCCTCCCTGTCCATCACCAACTCCTGGAGTTTACCCAAACTCATGTCCATTGAGTCGGTGATGCCATCCAACCATGTCATCCTCTGTCGTCCCCTTCTCCTCCTGCCTTCAATCTTTCCCAGCATCAGGGTCTTTTCAAATGAGTCAGCTCTTCGCATCAGGTGGCCAAAGTATTGGAGTTTCAACTTCAGCATCCGTCCTTCCAATGAACACCCAGGACTGATCTCCTTCAGGATGGACTGGTTGGATCTCCTTGCAGTCCAAGGGACTCTCAAGAGTCTCCTCCAACACCACAGTTCAAAAGCATCAATTCTTCGGCACTCAGCTTTCTTCACAGTCCAACTCTCACATTCATACATGACCACTGGAAAAACCATAGCCTTGACTAGACGGACCTTTGTTGGCAAAGTAATATCTCTGCTTTTTAATATGCTGTCTAGGTTGGTCATAACTTTCCTTCCAAGAAGTACATGTCTTTTAATTTCATGACTGCAGTCACCATCGGCAGTGATTTTGGAGCCCCAAAAATAAAGTCAACCACTGTTTCCCCATCTATTTGCCATGAACTGATGGGACCAGATTCCATGATCTTAGTTTTCTGAATATTGAGCTTTAAGCCAACTTTTTCACTCTCCTCTTTCACTTTCATCAAGAGGTTCTTTAGTTCTTCTTCACTTTCTGCCATAAGGGTGGTGTCATCTGCATATCTGACGTTATTGATATTTCTCCCAGCAATCTTGATTTCAGCTTGTGCTTCATTCAGTTCTTTAAATACATTTAAAATGAAAATATTCTAATTCTTATATTGAGTAATATACTTTCTATGAATATCTTCATTTGGTATATAGTATATAATACATGCTTTAAAAGATTTTTTAATTTGTTGAAAGAACAAATTATGTATATACTTGTATACATATATCTAATCACAGTAGCATAATGTTGACTATTATATTCTGTTGACTGTTATATTCTAAACATTCATATATCCAGTCCAATATAGAAACCTTTATCACTAATCTACTTAAAACTGCACTTTCAAAATAATGAGAAATATTCATTTTAATAGTTACTGTCTTCCCTTTAAAAAAACAGTTTCTAACTAAAGTTTGACTTTTAATAATTTGTAGCTTAAGGAGTTTGAGCACACGTATTTGCTTTCCTTTCTTGTAGGACCCCACTTAAAATCACAGTAAAACAATAACAACAAAAACAACAACAATAAAGAATACACTCATAACAGTGAAAGAAATTAAAGGAGAATTTAAAAGAACAACAAAAAGTGGATGAGGAGAATTAATTTTGTAGCAGTTGAGCAGCCTAGATACCATAACATAACTTGTCCTGAAAATAACTAAAAATGCTGCATACAGTGTACACAGCGTCAGTTGAATGTGTGAGTATGCTATAAAGAGATAAGGATTATGTGAAGCAAAAACTTGGCTTTACTTTGAAGATATTTGTTAAACTCAGGTAATCTTGAACTACAGTTTTCAAGATTTCACGTCATGAGAAACATAAAGCCCAGAGCCAAGCCAATATGGAACTCTTACAGATGATTTTCCCATACAAGCTGCAGAGACATGGCGCCATATTCTTGATTAATATATAGATGAGCACTGTCTCCTACAATCTCATACCTCCCCACCCTCACCCCACCCCTCCAACTTCTAATACCACCACCTACATCTTTTCTGCTAACGATAAAAATATAAAATGCCTGAATTGACACTTGGTGCTGGCAGAGGAAAAAAACAAATTAACTCTCTTTATAGCACTGAAACATATACATTACCATATGTAAAACAGATAGCTAGTGGGTAGTTGCGGTATAACAGACAGAGATCAACCCAGTGCTCTGTGACAACCTAGAGGGGTGGAATAGGGTAGGGGGTGAGAGAGGTTCAAGACAGAGGGGACATATGGAAACCCATGGCTGATTCATGTGGTTTTATGGCAGAAACCAACACCACATTGTAAAGCAATTATCCTCTAATTAAAAAAATTAGCTCTCTTAAGAATTCATAAGTACAAATAGTTTCTCAATGAATTTTACAAATCAGTCATATATCATCTAGAATGCATAAGGAATTTTAAGTCATGAATTTATTTTTAAGCGGTCCAACATTAGTAATAAGCATAGGCAGTCAGAAACTTCATATCTTTTCTGAGGGATACCAAGCTTACCAAGGCCTTAAAAAGTTCCCAGATAAATTTCCAAAAAATTTGAACTCATACTCAAAATCACCAAACACGTAGGAAATCAAGCACCACGAAGGAAAACCAGAAGAATCAACACATAGCAGAATCAGACAAAAATAGGAACAAGGACAACTGTTAGAAAATGATGATAGACATGGTAGATATTAATCCAACTCTATCAGTAATCACAGTGAATGTCTAAATGCAGCAATCAAAAGATAGAGATTGTCAGAGTGGATCTAAAAACAAGATCCTGTATATGCTATCTATAAGAAAGCCACATTTAATATAAAGATGAATATAAATTAATAGTAAATAGATGGAGAAAAATATACCATAAAAACACTAATCAGAAGAAAGCAAAAGTAGCTATATTGATTTCAGACAGAGCAGAACTCAGCAACACTATCAATCAATGGATTATAATTAACATGTATATATTACCTCATCCAACAAAAAAATACTCATCCTTCTCAAATTTACATGGAAAGTTCACCAAGATAGATGATATTCTGGGCCATAAAACACACTTTTAAAACACAGTTAAAAGGACAGAAATCATTAAATGCCTGCTCTTAGACACAATGGGATTAAACTAGAAATCAATAACACAAAAGACATTTGGGAAAGACAGCTGTACTTGAGGAAAGCCCCAAATATACGGAGATTACACAATATATTTCTAAATAACATATGGGTCAAAGAATAAATCTCAAAAGAAATTTTAAAATATTTCAAACAAAATGAAAATGAAAATCCAGCTTATCAAAATGTGTGGGGATGCAGAAAAGGTGGTGCTTGGAGGAAAATTTATAGTATCAAATGCATATAT
This sequence comes from Odocoileus virginianus, assembly GCF_023699985.2. NCBI lineage: Eukaryota > Metazoa > Chordata > Mammalia > Artiodactyla > Cervidae > Odocoileus > Odocoileus virginianus. Next base: position 88,124,118 of record NC_069674.1, on the reverse strand, counting down.
TAGAAAGAAAGGAAGATTTAAAAGTCAACCGTCTAAGTTTCCAACCCAGTGGACTAGAAAAAAAGAGAAAATTAAAATCAACATAAGCAGAAAAAAAAAAAATTCAGGAGAAGGGGACGACAGAGGACAAGATGACTGGATGGCATTACTGACGATGGACATGAGTCTGAGCAAATTCCAGGAGACGGTGAAGGACAGGAAACCTGGCGTGCTGCAGTCCATGGAGTCAGAGAGAGTCAAACACGACTGAGCAACTTAACAACAACAACAAAGAGCATAAATCAATAAAATTGAAAATAAGGAATCAATAGAGAATATCAATGAAACCAAAAGTTGTTTCTTTAGAAAGATTCACAAATGTGTTTTCATTAAAAAAAAAAATTTGTACTGGACTGTAGTTGATTTTGGAGCTTCCTTGGGGACTCAGTGGTAAAGAATCCACCTGCAGACACAGATGTGGGTTTGATTCCTGCGTCAGGAAGATCCCCTGGAGAAGGAAATGGCAACCCACTCCTGTATTAAAGCCTGGTGGGCTACAGTCCATGGGGTCACAAAAGAGTAGGACATGACTTAGAACTAAATGACAATAGTTAATTTAAAATGTTGTGTTATATGATTAATAAAATTGATAGGCTTCTATCCAGACTAAGAGTAAGAGAGATATATATTACTATTAATCAGAAATGAAAGAGGAAGCATCAGTACAGATTCCATGTACATTTAAAGGGGAATAAAGGAATACTATGGACAACACTACTCCCAACAGTTTGAAAACCTAGATGAAATGGACCAATTCCATGAAACACACAGTTTGCCAGAATTCACACAGAGAGAACTGGATAATCTGAGTAGATTTATATCTATTTTAAAGAAATTGAGTCAATTGCTAACAACTTTCAAAAGTAGAAAGCACCTGGCCCAGATGGGTTCACTGGTAAATATTTCCAAACAGTTTAAGAAGAAACTATAAATTTTATATTATCTCTTTCAGATGATAGAAGCAAAGAAAGTACTTCCTAACTCACTTTTGAAGGTACCATTACCATAATCTTGAAACAAGACAAAGACACCTTAAGAAGACTAAAGATCAATATTTTTCATGAACATAAATGCAAAAATCCTCAAGAAAATATTAGCAATTTGAATTCAACAATGTATTAACAGAATTATACACCACAACAAATTGGGATTTATCCCAGATATGCAAGGCTAGTTCCGCTTTTGAAAATCAATATAATCTACCACATCAACAGATTGAAAAAGAAAAATTACATGATTTTATCAATAGATACATAAAAAAGCACTTCACAAAAATAACACCCATTTATGATAAAACTGTCAGTGAGTGAGGAGGTGAACATCCTTACTAAATAATCTACAAAAGAGCCCACAGCTAATATCACACTTAATGGTGGTTATTTACTCCTAAACGTTGAAAACATATCCAAACGAATACCTGACACATACGTGCATAGAAATTTATTCATAATTTCTAAAACATGGAAGCAACCACGATGTCCTTCAGTAGGTGAATGGATATATAAACTACAGTACATTCAGGCAATAGATTATTATTCAGTACTAAACAGAAATGAGTTATCAGGCCATGAAAAGACTTAAATGTGTATTACTAACTCAAGCCCATCTGAAAAGCCTACATACTATATAATTTCAATTATATTGCATTCTGGAAAAGGCAAAATTATGGAGATATAAAAAGATCAGTGGTTGTTATGAGTTGAGGGAGGAGAACGGATGAATAAACAAAGCACAAAGGAGTTTTAGGGTGCTGAAAATCCTCTGTATGATAACGTAATGATGCCTGTCATTAAACACTTGTTGAAACCCATAGAATGTGCAAAACCAAGGGGGAACCACAGACTTTGGGTCATTATGATATGTTAATATAGATTTATCAATTGTGACAACTGTTCTAGTCTGGAGGGGATGACGTTCATCAATAGGGGAGGCTGTGCATATGTGAGGCCGGGGTCTATGGGAAATCTCTATAACTTCCCCTAATTTTGCTGTTAACTTAAACTGTTCTTAAAAAAAATAATAGTTTTTTTTTTTTTTAAAGAGTAGGCTTAGGGAAATAAATGTTTTAGATTAAACAAAAAACAAGTAGCAGAACACAAAATTAGAACCTCCCAGTAGCTGCCTCTTTGGAGCAGGAGTGTGGGTAGAAAAAGACGTGGATTAGAGAACCACTGTTTTTCATTATAAACCTTCCTGTACTAGGTGATCTTTTTCCTATTAAAATGAACCACTTTCATCTAAACTGATGGGTGGGTAAATAAATAACACAAAGCTGATATAAAATGACTCTTGTGCAGAACTTTTATCATTCATGTAATTAACTAGTGACTGCCCAACCTTATCTGACATCCTCCGCTCTACATTGTTTTTACTTCATCAATAGATGCCATCCCATATCATGAGGTACAATGCTATCTCTTCTCCTTCACAGGAAGGGAATCAAACACTAGAGCTGAACTGCAGGAAGTTTCTTCTACAGCTTTTGAAATATTTTATAATCATCACTACACGTCAGCTGAGCTGCACGTCCATCATGGGGAGGACCAGAAAGAGGCAACTGAAAGTCCCTGGGATCATTCGAGCTAATTTATAGCCAGAGCACATTGGAATTTAGAGATCCCTCCAGGGCTTCAGAGCTGGCAGCTGAGCCATCGGAAGGGCAGTATGCCCTAGCTGGAACACACCCACAGACAGACAGACAAACTGTTCCAGGTCTGAGGCTCTTTCAGTGAACTTGGCAGTGACCCAGGACCACCTCGCCTACCTCATTTCTAAGCCAGTCCCCTTCTGCCCCTCGTTAACCCTTTATCAAGTTCCCTTATTGTTATTTTTTTTTTAAAGAAGCTATACAACTGAAGGAAATTTTGGAGGACAAAGTCCGCCCCCCTCTTCATGTAAGATCAGGAATGGCAAGCTATAAAACTTGTCCCCTGGTGAGGAAGCACATGCCTCATTGGGTGCTTTCCCACCTATGCTATCAGAAGGGCACAGCTCCCCAGACTTTGTTGGGGCTCCCCTGATGGTTCAGTGGTAAAGAATCTGCCTGCCAGTGCAGGAGACACCGGACACACAGGTTTGATTCCCTGAACTGGGACGATTCCCTGCAGAAGGAAATAGCAGCCCACTCAGTACACTTGCCTGAAAAATCCCATGGACAGAGAGGCCAGGTGGGTAGAGTCCACGATGTCACAAAAGAGTGGACACAACTTATCAACGAAACAGCAGCATACTTTCTCAAAGAGCATAAACTCATCAAGGGGCCAAATGTATTCTCTTCCTCCAACAATTGAAAGAAGGAAAAAGGAAAGTTCCAGTCTTGTCTTCCTATTTATTGCTAGTTGTAATTCAGTCTCCCCTCCAATTTTCTTTCCAAGAGACTCCTCCCAATACATAGCAACCCAGTAACATGGAAACCCCAAATCACACCTTTCTAAAACTATCCCACATTGGCAAACAGTGCAGTAGGGAACTTCACTAAAGGGATGAATGATATCCCAGTTTTGATTTTCCTATGTCATGTAACTACCTCTTCACATTTTCCCATGTCTTGTCTTTACATTTTCTAAAGCTTGACTTATCAGAACTGAATGAATCTTGCATTTCATATCACCTTCAAAGGTATGCAAAGAGAGAAAGAAGAATTTCACAGACAAGGTTTCCCCAAAAGCACAGATCAGTAAGAAACCATTGCCAGCCTCATGATGAAATATGTTTATAGGTTTGGAGTATTAAATATACATTAGCACAATATAATCACTGCAGTGATAACCACAAATACATCAGAATTCATGTTTCACTTCACTGGGGCTGTGTATGCTTTCCACTCTCACACAAAGAGCAGACTTTCAAAGAGCAGTTCATCTACACCTGAACCGTGAATAGCACACCTTCGCATTTAGCGACAAAATTATGTTGGCAAAATATGGTATTTTCTCTCGTGCATTTTAAAGTGTGTCTATGCATGGAGGACAGGTCTGCCCTTGCACACACGTACGGATGAAATTAACACACTCACAGACACGGCGTGGACACTGGTCTTTGTGCTGTTATGCCAGCACACGTGTTCCGTTAGCTCGGGCTCATCACTTCTGTTCCTCTGCCTGTCACACTTTCCTGCAGTTAGCAACATGCTTCGCTCCTGCCACAATTTTACAGTTTGCTCACATTTCACTTTCCTAGGGAGGTGTTCCCAGATCACTGAATTTAAAATTACAGTTCCTTCATCCCAGCAACTCCACAGGCTTCTCCCCTGTTGTACTGTATTGAATGGGCTTTCCAGGTGTCACTAGTGGTAAAGAACCTACCTGCTAATGCTGGAGATGTCAGAGACAGGTCAGATCCCTGGGTCAGAAGATCCCCTGAAGAAGAGAATGGCAACCCACTCCAGTTTTCTTTGCCAGCAGAATTCCATGGACAGAGGAGCCTGGTGGGCTACAGTCCATAGGGTTGCAAAGAGTCAGACACTGAAGCAGCTAACACACACACACACTGTATTGAATATCTATAATGTACTTATTTCCTTTGTTTTCTAACATCGATGTGCCTGACACATCAAGATGCTCAAAGCCTTTTTTTTTTTTTTTGAATAGTTGAATGTATTTGAAAACGATGCAAAGGATGTCAGCTTGGTATCCTAGTAAACTTGAAAGTGTCGGTTTTCCACCATATCAGTGGAACTATATGTTCTTTCTAATTGCCAGTTCTTTTTTCTTAAGAGATTTATTAGCTTCCCCCATTTGCAACTGTTCTCACTGGCCTTCTAGTCTGTCTTCATCCAGTGTTTATTTGACATTTCCTAGTTTACTGAAGACTACCTCAACAAAGAGGGGTTTTCCAAGCAAAAAAATTCCCACCAAAAAAAAATCAACTCTTCTACAGTGAAGAAGTGAAATTGCCACAGGAGGTCATGTAAACAAAGTGAAACGTATCTGGGGATTACAGGCAAGTGGTCCACCCAGGAGGAGAGAGAAATTGGACTGCCCAAGGCACCCCCTGCTCCCCTTCCTCAGAAGAGATGTCTCTGGCAGGGGTCCACCCACCCCCACTCAACAGGCAATCATTTTCCAGGAGAGCCGTTTGGACATGTGGCTACTTTCCAGTCACTTGAGAAGTTCCCCAGCAACTGTGTCCTGAGATGTCTATGGCGTAGGTATGATTTCAGAAGATGGATCTGCCTGAATGATTTCTTGCCTGGACTTGGCTGGGACTTTTTTCCATCTATTCTAACTTTTTTTAGTCTAGATTTTTATGAGTATTGAACAATAAGAGTATTTTAGATGTCTCTAGTAGCTGAGATCAAGTCTTAGACAAAAGACTTCTAAGACTGAAATATAAATAGAGAAGAGTTCAGGATGACATCATGGTGTGTGCACACCAGAAGTGACCACAAATAACCTACAATAACCTTTAAAATTAGTTTTTTCCTGACTTCATAAAACAATATTTTATTTGGCAGGCACATATTGGCAAACTCTTTCAAAAGCTCTGTTTGTTTTCTGTATCCAGGAAGACACAACCAGTGTTTTCATATAGGTTTCCTTCTATGCTGTGGTTTTGCCATTTTCTGCTTCTTTATGAGTGGCGGTTGCAGAATATTTTTCTTTGAGACGTTTATTAAGGGTAACAAGGACATGAATGAAAAACCATCCTTATAACAATACAGGGTGGGTTTCTGCTTCCACATGCAGTGCTGACCAAATCCAAAGGACAGAAGTTGAATATATCAACAGCGATACAGTTGCTTTATCCTGAGGTTATATAATAATATGCAGCTGGATAAAAATATATTATAGTATACTGCAGGGAACCAGTCCATGTGTCCTTTGATGTGTTCATGGAACCCAAGGTTAGAAAGAGAATGTTGCATCATGACCTAGTTTTTAAAAAAGGGGTGGGGGGGTAATAAAACTATCCAAGGCAAACTGAGGTATGAGAGAACAGGAGGAGAACTTCAAAGTTATCTCATAGGTATGCCGATTGTTCTAGTTTTTTAAAAATGTTCCTATTGCAAAAAAGTGATATTTTCCCTCAATATTTGAACAGGAAATCCTTCTGAATCTGATTAATTCCGTATCACTCAGGTTTTCAAATTAATTCATGTCAGTTTTTCAAACTTCTACTATTTCCCAGAAGACCAAGATGAGTGTGTATCCTTTCAGATACAATAAAAGCCAAATTTATATTTCCCAAATAAACAGCACTTCTAGAATAAGTCACCGTATTTCATTTTCTTCTTTGGGTTCCTATTAATCTTTTACCCTTACACAGGCAAAAGAGGAAGGTTCCAATAATTAACCTTGTGCTGTTGACCTAACCAAAATTAACTGGCTATGCAACAATTTAGTTGTCCATATAAAAACAGGAAGAGAGATTTCCCCAAGTAACCCTTATTCACCATGAGAAAAACAGCTGGTGCTCTGTCTTTCCATATGAGCCTGTGGGGCATGGATGAAAGGCTGTATATGTCTGATATCCTCTCTTGTAAATGGGTGGTTTTTTTCAGTGGAAGTATGCCAACACTGAGTTCCTGAGAATCAGCCCCTCCTGCCCTGCCCCCCCCACACACCCCAAAAACAGCCTGGTCAAAATATTTAGAATTATATCTTCCTATGAGGAGGCCTGTGAAAATGAACCAAGTTTCCTCACCATGTTACATGAATAATCACTGCAAAATAACAGTGGAAACCTATACCTTCTCCTCCTCCAAAAGGAGGCAAAGATTAATAAGAAACACTGCCTCTGACAACAAGAATCAAAGTTTTCCTACCAGACTTCTCTGTGTCCTGTTTTCCAGTAGTTCTGCTACATTCCCCATAGTACACTGCTGGGAGTTTTGATTTTTTATTTTCGCTACGCATGCTCACACATCTGTTGCACATGTGTGATCAACCGACTCAATTCTTGAGCCAAATGTCCTGTTAAATGGACAGAGTGGGCAGAGCATTCCTTTGAGAGTTAGATTCTGCCTCTGGTGGATTGCCTCCAAATGCAATGGTGTAATAAAGCGAAGAAATCTGCTCATTGGAATTGCATTGAAATGAACTGTGTCCTCCCCTAAAATACCATATGGTCATGATCCCTGGAGGTACGGCACATAACACCTAGGTCTGGCAGACTCCAGGGGAGGGCTGTAAACGTCCCTGCATAGTCAGCCTGTGAAAGGCAAGAGAGTTGACAAGAAGCATGCCGGGTGAAACCAGAATCCTATCTGATGTTCCTCAATCAACTCGAAATGAAAGAAAGGAAACTGAACAAAGAAATTCTAGCAAGTTGTCGTGGAGAAATCCTCCTTCTCCCATTAAATAGCTGTTCTTGGATCTCACCTCCAGGAAAAGTGAAACCGTATGGAAAGAAAACTCTTTCACCTGAGCAGTAGCCAGAGTTTCTTTGCAGCAAATTATCCCAATAAGCCTCAAGTGTACGTCTGCAAAGCAAAAGGCCGTCTTCATAACCAAACCTCTACCAGAGCCAAGAGCAGAGGGACCACGTAACTGGAGGTGCTGGGAGTCGTGTCTCTGCTCTGGGTGATGCTCTCGGTGAACCTGAGCCTACTGAAGCTGGTAGCCAGCTGCCACCTGCATGCCAGTCTGTGAGTCCTCTCAAGGGACAGCGCCCCCACCCACCCACCCCACATACAAACACCATTCCTTTTCAGCGGGGAGTAAAAGTGAAGGTAACTTTGATGGTGAGGGACTATGTCTGTATGCCAAACAATAGAAGAGAAGAGCCTATCTTATCCTCCACAGCAGTCAGATTAAATAACTTCTATGGTATAAAAATCCAAGTATGGAGTTTAACCACAATAAAACCTCTGTAGACATTGGTAGTTGTAATATTCTCACCTATCATCGGTTCAATTCCAGCTTTCATTTGCTTGAAAACAGACACATTTTCCATCAGTCCCTAACCAAATATGTTTCTAGAAATAATATAAGAAATTATCTCAAGACTCAAAGTTACTCCTGCTTGAAATTTTTTCTATCCTAATAATTTGATGATGATATATCTCTGCTAATGGCATGAAAGAATTTCTAAAACCCTAGTTTCTTCTCATCCCTCATTTTTCTTTCTCTAGGAGCTTTAACAGTAAAGGTCCATCCATATATCCAAATTTAAATAATGGATTTATATACCTGTTCTTATATTTTTCATGTCAAATGTGACTTTGTGTTTTGATCTTTACAATTCCCTTGTGATTAAGTTTGAGGAGGCTTGGTTATAAGGAATTATAACTGAGTAATTCATAGTAATTGAGTATGAACTATTGAGTAATGAATAGTACTTAGAACATATTAGGGCAGATAAATCTTAAATAAGTCAATAGTAGGAAATTAGTTAATAGTCACTCATTTAATCTTAACTAGAATCCAGCAAGATAAGTATTATTATTCTCCCTGTATTTTACAGATGAGGAAATTGAGGTTTATCAGGATTTTGTCACAGGGCTAAGGTCTGGAGCAGGCAATTCAGTTGAGGTATAAACCCCATCTTGTGTTTACAGAGCAGTGTTCTGAAATGACTATTACACCATCATGGTAGAAGGGCTTTTGGTTTTGTTTTGCTGTTGAGATTCAGACTCTAGAATTGTCATTTCAGACATGTATTCTTCAGATTCTAAGGTCATGAAATGGGAAACACTGATTTACCTCCACAATCTCACAGTATTTTTAGAAACCATCATGTAACTAAATTTTTTCCTTCTTCAAATCTGAATCTTTTCCATGCCTAAAGTATGAATCCACTGTGTTTAAATTCTGCCTCTAATAATATCGTCTAAAAAGCTTAACTCCCCCCCCCCAATCTTTTCTTTCATAGAAAAAACAAAAAACAAAAAAAAGTTTTGTTAATCTTACCACAAAAGTCATCTTTTTTCCTTTCTAAAGGAAGGTACTTTGCCAAAAGTAGAGAGTATAAATACACAAATAGATTTGATTTTTAAATATTTTGAAAGAACTAAGTGTGTTTAATTGAAGTTTTCCCATCAGTAAGGCCTTTTCCTCTCTGAATCATTTTTGCTTGAGGATCTCTATGAACATTGGAATCACAAAAAATGGCTCTTGGAAATCATGCAGCAGGCAGCTGACATTTCCACTGATACCCATATTTCAGAATAATCCCCATAATATTAACACAGATGTTTCTTTTTTTCATTAACTGTAGTATCTTCAAATTTGATACTGAAACACCAAATAAATGTCAGTTCTTCTTTGTTGTTGATAAAGACATCAGATTCTGAAGCAATACTCCATTCATATATTACAACCCTGTTTATTGTTTCAGCAGAGGAGTTCTGAGTGCAAAGTGTGTGGGAAGAATATTTATCTTATTTTTACAGATCAGAGAGCTGATGCATACAGATTAAATTCTATTTATGAAGTCAATGAAAATATCAACAGAACTGTGATGAGCCAAGTCTACATTCCACAGAAGTCTAAAAATAAAGTGGATTTTCAAGTCATAAGTAACTAGAATTTCGAAACATAATGTAAAATTAAAGAATTAATATATTCATGCCTTTCATTTCAGCCTTAGCCTAGGCCATCGATATTTTATCAGACTCACAGGAAATTCCCAGCACAGTTTGCCAACTGATCTAAATGCATGAAGTCCAAAGGAGTCATATATGTGCATATATATAAATATATATATATTTTAATTTAGAAGTTGTATTTTTCTAAAATGCATAGAATCATCTTTGCCCAGTAAATATAAAAGTACTATATTTGCTTTTATTTGGGGACAAGACTGCAGAAACACAAATTCTCACACTTCTCAGCTCAGTTCTAAAAGCAATGCTCTGGCCATGTTAATAATGCTAATTGTCCAGGATGTAAATTTGGGTATAGCTATATTTCTGTTTGGATGTTTGGTATCTTTCTTGTAGATGAGTCTTCACGATCCCCATAGGAAAGTGGGCATTTGTTCTTGTGGGCACTCATATCAATAATCCCTCTCTCTCTTTTGCTGATTTTAAATGGTAGCGAAAGACAGATAGCAGTCTCTACCTATTAGCATCTCCAAGAATTTGAGAAATAAGTTCCTCTTCAGACCCAGAATCATGGTCTGATCATATTCTCTAAAATTATTTCTGCAGTTTCACATCTGAATTAAAATGAAGAAATGAACCAAAGAGAGGGAGGAGGGAGGAAGCATAGACGAGAGGCAGAGGGAGACAGAAAAGCCCAGAATCAGGACTGCGAAGACTAGGCTCGGACAGCTGTCGCAGAGCCTTCCCAGTCCAACTGCTGTTTCTCCAGTCAGCACACAGAGTGCCGGTGTGGAAACACTCGAGTGTAAACAGGAATTTGAGCTCGGCAACACTCCTGCTTACTTTCTCTTCCTCTCCCCTCCCTTCCCAAAGTCCTTTTACTTCCTAATCTGCCAAATCAAATGCTAAATAAGGAGCAATAGCCTACAATTAGTCTTTTCAATTAAAATGGGGAGTTCAAAGTTGACTCCAGAGTGAGTAATTGCTTTTGAAAACCACAACCAGCAGGCAGCTGCCAGATTATTACAACAGTTTATTTAACCTCAAAACATCTGATCAATTTTATTATCTCAGCAGAAGAGAGATACCCTGGAGCTCCGGGGTCTGAAATACACTACTCATCCGAGATGTCTGAGTGAGAATAAAAATTCCTCCACGCTATAAATATCCTTTTGCCATCACCTTGCTGAGAAAACAAATGCGAGTATACTTTCTTCATCCGAGGCTAAGAAACTGAAGGCGAAAGCACCCTGCTGTCAGCTGGGGCAAGAGGATGGGGAAGGGGACCAGGAACAGACAATTTACAAAATTACAAGGTTTAAAAGCATTCAAACATCCGGCTCTTGATGTTTGGGGTTTTTCATTATCCAGAAAGGAGACACAGAGAGAGGGCCGCCAACCTCCCCCAAACAAAGAATATCACATTGCGTGCATCCCGGTTTGGCTGCCTCCTCAAGGCCGCCGACCTTATTTTTCTGCCGCTCGGAGGCTCCAGGGATGAAGACGACTAAACGCTGCCTGTCATACACGGGGCCTGGGAAGCCCCGGATCGCCTGCCTCCACCCAGCGAGGCCAGGGCACAAGCAGAATACACATAACCCTCCCGGCCTCCACCCCTGGGGATTTCTCCCAGCCCCTTCTTCCAGACCTAGCCCTCCATCCTCATCTCTCCAGGCCTTCCTCCCCGGCCTTTGGATTTATTTCCTCACTGCTTCTGCAAGCCCACTGCACTAGACAGGCGGTGCTGACATCTCACCTTCCCAGCAGCTCTGCTGTGAAGGCTCAGTGGTTATCACACAAGGTGCTGAGAGCCAGCCTGGCACAGAGAGGAGTGCTGTCTAAGCTTTAGCCTTTTGTTTTTATAATTTTCTCAAGATTGGACCTGGCCTCTTGGGCAATTCTACCCACTCTTAGGCCCAGCTCTCAGCTCCTGGAACATCTCAGATGGTCTGGATGGAGGGTTCAAACAGCTGGGTACCTGGGCTGATTTGGTGCCCCTACTTTGGGCTCACGTTGCAAGAAAGCTTCAATACAGTCATGTAGCTCTCATTTTTCAAGCAATTTAACCACCTTGAGCAGTGACCCCTAATTATAGTTATTTCTGAAACACACCATCATTTCCAGCCACAGAGGGGTAGCTAGACACTAATTTTCATCACTGAATTTGAGGAATATTAATATTGAATCTTTTCTGCCCATTCTAGGAACTGGCAAGTTCAAAGGAAAACAACATTCAAAGAACAAGTCAATTTAGGAAATGTTCATGGGAAATAAACCACTCATTTCAACAAAAAGGCACTTCAGTATCCAAAAAATCATGAAAGCACAATCTCACTACTTATTCTTTGAATTTTAGATGATTGTGTTTTTATATCTATTCCCCAATCCCATTTGACTTTTCCTTTTAGAACCATGTTAACATATTTGATACCTTGAACTCCTAGGAATTCTTGTATAATAATGTTTTGTATATATTTTAATATGAAGTGCATTGATTTATAACCTAATAATCTATCAAGGTTACTGATTTATAAAAATTTGATTCATTTTAAAAATTATTTTATTCATTCCACCCAGAGTTCTCACAATATATTCATATTATTTGCTGTACATCTAGTTTGTTGCTTTTAATTACTACAGAGTACTCTAGAGTGGGTGCTCAAGTCATTTTTACCTCACAACTCAATTCCTGCTATTAATTAACAACAAAATTATTAACATCCAATAGTTTATCTCATATATGATCAACCTGATCTAAAGTCACACAAATTTTACTAATTCCCTGACAGGATTTTTTTTTTAAACTCCAATCTTAAGCTTTCCACCTGAATTATCCAAATAAATGTTCTTTCTTTCACTTTCTAGTGAAGAAATACTCAGATAAATTAGCATTTTTGTTCTGAAATCTGATTGTTGGCAATCAACCTGTTTTGTTGATAAAAGTAAACATCCTTCAGAGACACAGAGCAATGTAAAACACAGACATCTTAAAAGCCTTGTGAAGCTAGGCCACGAATAAAAAGTAAATAATTAGCCAGCCATGTTTTCGGCATCTATAGCGTTTTAACTACAAAAACGTAGAAAATGCACAAGATTCTAAAGACAATATTCAAATTCCTGCATTGCAGCACTATTTGATATAATGCAATACTGGAGACAATTTAATTGTGAATAGGAAACTAGAGTCTAAATAAAATACAGGTTTTTAGGCAATTATAAAAAGGTAATTCTGTAAGTACTGACACAGGAATATCTTAAAAATACACTGTTAGTAAAAAAAAAAAAAAGCAGGTCATGGAAGAATATTTTTCATGATTCCATTTTGTTTAAAAAAAGGCAATAGAAATACACGTGTATAAAAATACATACAAACACATACACATATATACATACTGGTTTGCATGTGTTAGAAAATAAGATTCAAATTGTACCAGAGGGATAACAAAACCTGAGAGGAGAAAAATTGCCTTTTAATGTGTCCTTCAGTATCAGTATTTACATATTACATTTTTGGTTTTTTACAAGTATGTATTAATGTCTTACTAAATTTTTCTAAATATAAATAAAACAAAACTATAACGAATAAGCCTGGCTTTTGAGGAAGGCTGGATATTGGTTTTATCCACATATAGAGTGACAGAGCAGCTGGCCTGGCACAGCATCATTCAGGCAAGCAGGGGCAGACGGAAGAAACAAACAAAACGACATGTCAAGAAGTCACCCCTACCCAAGTTACTTATTAGAAGGCAAAGCAGAATCAAAGCGACTGTTTCCACACTGACATGTCACTTGCCAGCATGTCTGTTTTTTAATTGCAATGGAAAAGAAAAAGAATACTCTCATTTTAAATAGAAGTAACATTTTTCAATGAACTAGAGAAGTCAGGAAAAGTACATTTTGTGGCCAGTGATGCTGACAGTAAGGCAATTTTAAAAAAAAATCTGTTAGAAATGCATTTCAAGACGCTAAGAAACTAAAATATATTTGAAATATACATGTGCTTCTTTTCTTGAAGAAGATTATGTAAATTCTAGTTTAGAATATATTTTACCAATAAAAGGCTGATATCTCAATTTTTCATACATATTTTACTTTGGAACTTTTGATGTTTTAATGGTTAACGTTTCAAAATAAATTATTTTTTTAAACTTTATGTTTGAATATTCAAACATGTAAAGTCCAATCCAAAACAGAAGTTGGAGACTAATGTCAAAATTTAATATTTTAAGTTATTTACAGAAACTTGAAAAAATTTAAACAGAAATATGAAAAGAAGAGGTAAATGCAAATGCAAAACCATCTATACTGGAATGAGAATGAACATGCTTTTATCTCTGAAAAACAGACATTTTTAATTTTTCTAAGACAGGCAGGCTTCATCCTTTAAGAATGAAACATTTGATTTTGATACTGTGTAATTATGTCAATTGTCCAGCAAAACATTTTACTTTAAATGTCTGGGAAAGCTATAACAGAAAGTGGTAGACTACAAGGAAAATATGGAATTATATTCATGGCAAATAAAAACAATAACAGGCCTAACAAAATGTTCTACTCCATGTAGAACCAAGATGTTTTACACTGATAACCACAAATAAGTGATCTGGATTCTATTTTCACCAGTCATTTAAAATTGTGAATTCTTTACCTACACAAATAAAAATATTACTGTTAGATACTATATACTGCACTAATTATTTATGAAGAAAATTTTCCTTATCAAAATGTTCCATAATATTTTAATGAGAAAAACAATTTTAAAAGTATGAAATAGATTCTAGGTATTTGCACTTGAATCTTGCTCTGCTGATGGTTTGCCAGAAGTAAAGCAACAACTGAAAGGATCTATTTATGATGTTATACTCCCTCTAGTGTTGAAGAAAATGGCAACAGACTCCTTGCCTGGGAAATCCCAGGGACAGAGGAGCCTGGTCTGGTGGGCATTTTTTTTAAAGGGAAAGTTCAGCCATCTCCTTACACACTCCAGGGCATTGTGAGCTTCTGGGTTCGCCTGATCCTCAGCGGGAAGGGTCTTTTCAGATTATTGTCAACCATGCCTGTGACACAGGAACCTCAGAGGCACCCAGATCATGTCTGACCTGTTTCATTCCCTCAAGAAAGCTATTGTTTCTATCTTGGGATAACTGTTGCTAGCAAGTTACCTTTCTATCAGAGCAGATTCCAGTCTTTGCATCATGCACTTTGAGACCTCTTGAAGAAACTGTAAGAGTTTATTCCCTTTTCCATTTTGCCCATCATAAATTCATAAACCAGCTCACCCTAGGAGTTGCCACTGAAAAGGGTAACATAATAGCATTAAAAAGCTATTTGACAAATATATTGTCCGAGGCAGGGTTAACAAAATAAGAATGCACTGTTAACCATCCATAAAATTACAAACATAAAATCATTGCTTTATTTGCCATCATATAATGCCATTGCCCATCATATCCATAACTGAGTGTTGTACCAAATAGCAAAGAGTTTATGGAGACAAAGATGCCCAATAAATATTTGTTAATTTGAATGAACACATGTTGAAACTACATTATTAATTTCTATGGGGGTGGAAGAACTAGTGCAACCGATTATTTTTCACCAGTCCACAGTAGCAGAGGAAGCCTGTGTGAAGCCAGACGATCTCAAGGGTCTTACTGTCCAAAGGGTGAAGCAAACATCTGAACAAAGCAGCAGAACTTAATCCAGGGACAAGGTGTACCTACATGTACCCCCTGATCCTCCTGATTTAGAAGGCTCCATACTGAAAGTCACACCAGTGTGCTAACGCCCTTTGCCCCTTTGCGCTAGCACAAAACCCACAACTGAGCAGATGCTTGGGCCATGCTCTCTAGCCCCGAGGACAATGTCCTGGGTTTGCCGCGGGCATGCATCAATATTTACTCATTCCCATGTATGCCAGCTGACAGATTCACTTGCCTTTCAGATTATCTGCTGCTAGCAGAAGTGTTCTTGTGGTCAGAGGAAGTCAGGAAAGGTGTGGAGAGAAAGGAGGTTTAGGACAGCTCTTAAGCTGTGTCATGGTGAGGAAAACCTTGGAGACAGGGCACTGTCGATGAAGGAGGGAAGAGGCATATTTAAAGAGACGGGAACACGGAAAACACATACTTACCTAGCCCAGATCCCCGAAGCTGCAGAAAAGGAAGCTCAGCCCTTTTCAGAAGCAAAGTGCCATCTACCCTAGAAGAGAATTATAGGGCTTTATCTTTGATAATACTTATAATTGTATCTACCCTAGGTTTGGGACGGGGGGAAGCGTGACTGTAAAATCATTACACCACTAGGGAGGGGGCAGGTGCGAGGCAGAGAGATGTGCGGATACAGTTAACTGGAGAGCAGTGGTTTTCTTTGTAGGTTAAAGTGCTTGAATACACAATGGTGTTTGTACAAATGAACAACAATATAAGCACGTCAAACAAGCTAAGCAACATTTCTCAGCCTGGCCTGTGATGTCACCAATGCATGCATACAATTTTCACAAAACAACTTCCATGGTGCAACCCAAGGTCTATCCAGTTTGAATTTCTAGGGATGCTGTGTGATAAGCAACAGTTCAGTTCAGTTGCTCAGTCATGTCCGACTCTTTGCAACCCCATGGACTGCAGCACGCCAGGCTTCCCTGTCCATCACCAAATCCCGGAGCTTACTCAAACTCATGTCCATTGAGTGGTGATAAGCAACTTGCTGGTATTTAACAAGATCCACAGATGATTTTCTATACAGACAGATGTAAAACTATAAGAATCTTAGCATCAGGGACTAAACACACTTCTTCACAGACCCTTATAAAGGAGTGGGGGTGGGGGGGGGTAGGCTCTAAGATAGCAACAACTTTGGGGGCAATCATGCACAACCCTTTACAAGTCTTTTATATATTGCCTTTTGAAGGTTATCATGCCATCTCTTCAATTTCCCTTCTGTGTGTGAAAGGTATTTGGTGTCTTTGAATAATGCTGTCTAACATTTAGAGGCCATATTGAAAAATACTTACCTTTACTTTCTAGGATCACCTTAAGCTTGGAGAAATTACACTCTGAGAAGCCCAGAGTAAAACTGAGACAACAAATCAACAGTTTTGTATCCTTCTTTTGGCTAAATTAGAGAAGGTGCCAATATATTGCAAAGATGGATGTATCTATCCATCTGTATATTGAGCAGCTACTATATATAATGCATTATGTTCAGTGGCATGAACACCAAGACGATAAGTGAAATTAGTCTGGTCCTTACTAATTTGAGCTTGTTAAAATTTCTGGAAAATAGCATCATGAAAGTTTATAAGCTTATGTGAGAAAGTTTTGTTTTCAGGCTGATACTTTACAATGAATTCTAGTTACGTGTATGTGTAAGTGCTTGTCAATGACAATATATAGGCCAAGACAGTTTCTTATTGTGCTGTCATTTCATGGAAAAATATATGCAGCATCGGTCTTTGTGGGCTGAAAAATAGTTCAGTGGTTTTCTGGTTCAAAAACAACAGAAAAAAAAATCTTCCTAACAAACATCACGCATCTCAGAAGAAATAGCCAAGAGTGTGGCCAAAATGATCATAATCCAAGACACCCTCTAAAGTGTAGCCCTCCTGCATGTTAGATAAACGATGGCAAAATCACTTTTATTATTTTAAGAATCTGTCCAAGTGTCATTTTAGAAACTATATATTCTATGGTGCAGAGACTAAGGGAATCTTGGGAAAAAAAATAAAAGAAAGGTTGAGCTTTTTTGTTTATTTTGTTTTTTGTTGCCTTCTACTTTGTGTTAGCTTTTTCAACCACGGGTCTCCTATCCGCCACCCCATGCCTCCCTGATACACTGTAGAAGCGCAGTTCTTTACCCACGACCCCATGACCTTCTCTCTCTGCTATGGGGGAAGGAAGGGGTTAAAGCAGTGATTCTCAAGACAAGGGAGAGGAGAAGAAAGCAGGAAGAATTTTGCATTGATCCAAAAGTTATTTCTTTGGTATAATTTTTCTCTTAAAAAAATTTTTTTTAATAACAAAAGCTTCAGGGAGCAAACTTCAAATAAAACATCTTTGCTGGTTTGCTAGTTTTTCATTCTTGTTATAATAAGTTACCATAAACGTGGTGGCTTAAAGCAGCACAAACATATCATCTTAACAATTTTACAGGATAGACATGAGGGTCTACAATTACAATGTAGCCAGGCTGCATTTCTAGAGGCAAATGTTTGCTTGCCTCTTCCAGCTTCTAAAGGACATCAGCATGCCTTGATCTGTGGCCCCTTCTTTTCAAAGCCAGCAGTGTTGCATCATCCTGATTACGCTCTTGTAGTCACACATCTATGACTCTCCTCCTGGTGGCTATTTCTACCATCGTAATAATGACGGTAGTCCTTAAAATATAAGAGCCTACCAAATTCATCCAGGGCCATCTATTTAAGGTCAGCTGACAAGCAGTCTTAATTTCATCTTCAATCCTAATCGTCCTCTACCATGTAATGTAATGTGTTTATAGGTTATGGGTGTTAGGATAGAGATATCTTTGCAGGGGGCCGTTATTCTGCCAACCAACCACAACTGGTGAGGATAGTCAAAACATGGTCACTACTAACCATAGAAGAGGCATCCTTTTAAAGGGAGATGCAAAATGCAAATCGCAAAAATGTAGGAGGATGAAAGTGGTTCATTAGATGGGGACGAGTTAGGAAGGCTGGGCAACACCAGCTTAGTGTAATATTCACTGTTCAGGAAGTGGTTGATTGGGTGGAGAAGGCAAATATATTTATGTAGGTGCCTAGATTTTAGCCTAACAACTAAAATACTCTCAGAGCAAATATCAAATAGTATAACTTCAGATATTTTTCAATCTGGGGGTTTATAGTTGAAGGAAAATGAAACCTTTGAAATTTCTCAGCCCGTAGTTAGGAAAAGTGCTGCTGTTGTTTAAGTAGTGTCCAACTCTTCACGACCGTGTGGACTGTAGCCTGCCAGGCTTCTCTGTTCATGGGATTTCCCAGGTAAGAATACTGGAGTGGGTTGCCATCTTCTTCTCCAGGGGATCTTCCCAATCCAGGGATCCAACCCAAGCCTCCTGCATTGGCAGCTGGGTTCTTTACCACTGAGCCACCAGAGACCTTTTCCTTAAATATGACACTGTTGGGAGTATACTGATGCCGCCAGTGGGGCGCTCTGCAAAATTCCAGAGAAAGCAATTCTACATCTTCTGTTTGGGTTTTTTCTTTCACTTTTTTGATGGTTATTGACCTTTCTTCATTTTTACCTTCAAAAAATAAAGGTGAATTCACCTAGAATATGAATTTCTCAGATAGGCATCAAAGATGAAGGAATGCCAGTAGTCATAAATGCCCATGCCTACAGAAGACAGGCAATAAGAGAAAAGGAGGCAGAATGTGATACATTAAGGAGTAGTGAAGCTTATGGAAAATTAGAGTATGCGCCCCATCTTTTGTAGATGGGTGCTTACTGCTCAGACTGAGATCACTAGATTTGTGATAAAAAAAAAGACCTCTCATTGCTTGACAGCTGCATTTTTATAATAAAATTTTCCAATTTTCAAACAGAGGCGACTATTTCATATTTTAGGAGAAACACGAAAAAACACATCTGTGGGTTTAATGCAGCTACAGAGCTTCCAATGTGTAAATACTGGCTCATTTTCTGGTCTTTTTTAAGCTAAATGCTACAAAACACCACTCAACATAAAGGGTAAATTTGATACTGCTCCTGCTTACGAGAGAGAAGAACATACTTGTGTACTGAGTGGAGGGCTGGACTATCCTGCTTTAAAATGTGACTTGAGTTCATACTTTCAAACACCTCTCCATTTTATTTTTATAATTCTCTATGAATCATAAAGGCCTTTAAATATACTTTCTTTACTACTAAAATATAAAGCAATTCCTTGCAAGAAACAATTTTGGTATCAGACAGTGGTGGGGGAGAATATTTGGTTTGTGATGAGCACAGTAGGATCATTCTGGTCATTGCTAAGAGTCTGAATATCATGAAATACTTATAATAAACAAATGCTGAATGTGTACTAAGTGGCTCAGTCCTGTTCGACTCTTTACGATCACATGGATTATAGCCTGCCAGACTCCTCTGTCCACAGTACTTCCCAAGCAAGAATTCTGGAGTGGTTTGCCATTTCCTCATCCAGGGGACCTTCCCAACTCAGGGACTGAACCCGCATCTCTTTCAGCTCCTATGTTAGCAGGCAGATTCTTTATTACTGAGCCAGCTGGGAAGCTCCCAAATGCTGAATGCTGTGTTCAAACTGTCAATGTCAGTAAAATAAAGAACAAGCATATTTCACAACTTCTGTGACAGAGGAAACCCTGCAAAACACACGCTCACATGCATATGTAATAATGTATACTTGCATTCATAAAAATGTGTACACATTTTTTCCCCCACTGAATCGATCTCATTGCATGCACTGCAGTCCAAACAAGGAAGCGAATTCTACCACCAGGTGGAGCTTAGCTTCCATTAAAGCAGCAGATGAATAAAAAAGATGGCAAGAGCTTGTCTGAATTCTCCATAACCCTGAGGAAAAGTCTGAAGTAAAAGGTAAACTAGGGTAAAACCTGACTGCGAACAGTAAGGTGTACTAAGAGGCCAGAGCAACCGACAAACGGTGGATCCTACTTGCTGGAGAAGCAGGGACAGAGGTGCTGCGGAGTGTGGGTCAGGAAGGCAGATGAGAAGCCCTACATTTATGGCTAATGAAAGGAAAGAAAATTTGGGAGGCCCATTCAGTATTAAGCTTGCCTAAATTCTTTATGTGGCACTAACAGTAAAGAACCTGCCTGCCACTGCAGGAGAATTAAGAGACATGCGTTCGATCCCTGGGTCAGGAAGATCCCCTGGAGGAGGGTATGGCAACCCACTCCTGTACTCTTGCCTGGAGAATCCCATGGACAGAGGAGCCTGGCGGGTTACTGTCCACGGGGTTGCAAAGAGTTGGACACAACTGAGCAACTGACACTTTTTTAAATAAAATTATTTTATACCTGTTACCCATATTTAATAGCCAAAATTCAAAGAAAACAAAGATATGTATAGGATGCTCTCTATTCTTAAGGTGGTAAGATACTATAAGTTCTATAATAGCAGATATTTAGTAGCTTATACATGACATAAGCATAGATGTAGAAGAAGTAAACATGTGTAAAATATGTAATAATAGAGCTCATCAGGCAGCAACAGCATGTTCAAAAGCCTAAGACAAAAAAGCAGAGCGTGATCAGGAAACAGTTAAGTGGTTTGCTGGCTTGGGTGGCATACAAGGTCTGAGTGCCTCATAGTGATGAGGGCATAAAGTGATGGCAGGAGAAATGAAGAAGAAAGCCTCAATTTAATGGACAGTTACGAGGCAGGCAGTGACACGGGGGACATGTTTAAATAAAAGGGGCACAACTTCAAAGGATGAAGAAGAGTGAGTTCTGGTAATACTGACAAGACATGAACTTGGGCAACAAGTCAAATTTGGGGAGAAAGTATAACCTCAGGTTTTGAATAAGTTTAACTAAATATAAATAGTAAGATATCCAAGTATAAAAATGTTGCTCAGAAGGCAATTAAAGACACGACTGAAGCCCATGTGATGTTCACTGGTTGGGGGAGGGGTTTGGGACAGACCAGAAAACGGCACCGAAATGCATAGCATTCACCAGCATCCTCATTTAATGTTTAATGTGTGGAAGCCTGGATTACTCGTGTAATTCATTTTGTTTTGCTCTTTGTGCTTTTTCCTCATCCCTATATTCAGAGCCAGTAGCCTGGATCTACAGCTTGTTGCCACGGGGATTATAGAAGGGAGAAAATTGGGAAGAGCCTAAAATTACAAGTGCTGCTTGTTCTGGTGCAAAGGCCAAACTCCATTAGATTTACTAATGATCCCTGGGTAAGGGAAAAGAGGAAGGGCCTTTGAGGCAAAAAGAGAATAAGAGACCGACCTGAAGGTCAAGAAAGAGGATGAAGGGACTCAAGAATCCAGGGACCTACAGTCCCAAGGCAACAGAAATACAAACATAAAGAAACAAATGGGATGTAATCATACTTACAAGCTATTGCACAGCAAAGGAAACCATAAACAAAATGAAACGACAACCTATAGAATGGCGAAAATATTTGCAAATGAAGTGACAGACAAGGGCTTAACTTCCAAAATATACAAACAGCTCATACAACTCAACAATGACAAAAAAACAAACCACCCTATCAAAAAATTGGCAGAAGATCTAAATAGACATTACTCCAAAGACAAACAAATGGCCAATAGGCATATGAAAAGATTCTCAACATCAATAACTACTAGAGAAATGAAAATCAAAACAACAATGTGGTATCACCTAACACCGGTCAGAATGGCCATCAGTAAAAGATCTACAAATATCAAATGTTGGAGAGGGTGTGAAGAAAAGAGAATCCTCCTACACTGTTGGTGGAAATATAAGTTGGGTGCAGCCACTATGGAAAACAGCATGGAGGTGCTGCAGAAAACTAAAAATAGCACTACTATATGATATAGCAATTCCATTCCTGGGCATATACCCAGACAAAACAAGAATTTGTAAAGATACATCCACCCAACGTTCATACAGCACTATTCACACTAGCCAAGGAATGGAAACAATCTAAATGTCTATCAACAGATGAATGGACAAAGAAGACACGGTACACATATGTACAATGGATTACTAGTCAGCCATAAAAAGAATCAAATGAAATAATACCATTTGCAGCAACATGAATGCAACCAGAAATTATCACACCAAGTGAAGTAAGTCAGAAAGAGAAAGACAAATACCATATGACATCACTTTTATGTAGAATCTAAAATATGACACAAATCAACCTATGGACAAGACAGAAACAGACTCGGGGACATAGAGAGCAGAATTGTGATTTCCTAGGAACTGGGGATTAGTGGAGGGATGGCGTGGGAGGCTGAGGTTAGCATATGTAAACCAGTGTCTGTAGAGTGGATAAACAACAAAGTCCTACTGTATAGCACAAGAAACTATATTCAATATCTTGTGATAAACCATGATGGAGAACAATATTTTAAAAAGAATGTATGTATGAATGCATGTGTGTATGTATGCTGTACTGTGCTAAGTAACTTCAGTCATGTCTGACTCTTTGCAACCCCAGGGACTGTAGCCCACCAGGTTCCTCTGTCCATGGAATTCTCCAGGCAAGGATACTGGAGTGGGTTGCCATTTCCTTCTCCAGGGGATCTTCTTGACCCAGGGGTCAAACCCACTTCTCTTTTGTCTCCTGCATTGGCAGGCAGATTCTGTACCATTAGCACCACCTGGGAAGCAATAATATATATGGAGAGTAAGGTTGACATATATACAGTACCATGTATACACTGAAGCCACACACACACACACACACACATAAAATAAAATGAAACAGGCATGGACCACTGTGTGTGCTCACTCAGTTGTGTCTGACTCTTTGTGACCCCATGGACTGTAGCCCACCAGGCCCCTCTGTCCCTGGGATTCTCCAGGCAAGAATACTGGAGTGGGTTGCCATGCCCTCCTCCAGGGACTCTTCCTGACCCAGGGGTCAAACCTAGGTCTCCTGCATTGCAGGCGGATTCTTTACCGGCTGAGCTACCAAGGAAGCCCATGGACTACTATACTCCCAAGTCAAACCAACGTTTAAAATAAAAGGTTCAGGGTCATGGTCTTGTTTCCACTCCCGGCTGCCGGCCCTTGAAGGACAGGGGGGACAGATGGCTGAGGACAAAACGAGCACTTCTGATGCTCTGATGCTTCTCGAAACCCACCAGGTTCTTTGTACATCCCTGATGAAAAAGGAGCCTGAACAATGCCAGAGGCTGACTTTTATTCTTTTCTAACCCCACAGGATTGGGGATTGAAATCAGGGGTGAGTTTTGTGGTTTTTTTTAAAGATATTTCTAGACATGTGTATTTGTAAATTGAGATTCCATCACATTACAGGTGGTTCAATGGATTCTTAGGCGTTTGATTTATATATTCTCTCTTGCTAAACCAGGCTGGAAATTTCTCCCAACAATTTATATCCCAATAAAGGTGCAACTAAAGGATTGTTGATACTGCTACTAGACAGAAATTAAATTCTGTACCTGAAAGTGACCTTAGGAGATTACCATCACATTTAATATAAGCTAGAGTTAATCAGCAGAGAAGGCAATGGCACCCCACTCCAGTACTCTTGCCTGGAAAAATCCCATGGATGGAGGAGCCTGGTAGGCTGCAGTCCATGGGGCCACTAAGAGTCAGACACGACTGAGCCACTTCACTTTCACTTTTCACTTTTATGCATTGGAGAAGGAAATGGCAACCCACTCCAGTCTTGCCTGGAGAATCCCAGGGATGGGGTCGCACAGAGTCGGACACAACTAAAGTGACTTAGCAGTAGCAGAGTTAATCAGAGACCTAAAATTTAATGCTTAACCCCAAGGAGAGTACATCTTTTTTAAAATTTTTAATTGGTGGATAATTGCTTTACAATGTTGTGTCAGTTTCTGCTCAGCTATATGTATATACACATCCCCCCCCCCTTAAGCCTCCCTATCCCCCTGACCCCCATCTCACGCTCCAGGCCACCACTGAGCACCAAGTTGAGCTCCCTGTGCTATCAGACAACTTCTCACTAGCTATCATTTTTACACATGGTAGTGTGTAAATACATCAATGTTACTCTCTCAGTAACATTGTCCTGAGGTCCATCTTGAGGTCTGAGTCTCTATTCCTGCCCTGCAAATAGATTCACCAGTACCCATTTTATAGATTCCATATGTATGTGTTATTATATGATATTTGTTTTTTCTCTTTCTGACTTGTCTCACTCTGTATGACCATATGACCCAGTAATCCCACTATTGGGCATAATACCTGAGAAAAAACCATCATTCCAAAAGATACACGCACCTCAACGTTCACTGCAGCACTATTTACAACAGGCAGGACACGGAAGCAACCTAAATCCTCATCAAAAATGAATGGGCAAAGAATATGTGGAACATATACGCAGTGGAGCATTACTCGGCCATAAAAGGGAAGAAAACTGGGTCATTCATTGTCATGTGGATGAATCTAGAGTCTGTCCAACGGCAACAAGGAGATTACACCTTAACAGTGAACAGAGGCGTATTAAGAAAATATTTCACTATAAAATGTAACCAGTAAGTGAACTTGACATGTGAATACCTAAGCAGAAGATTTTGCTGCTCTGTAAGAAACTTTAGGGAAAGGATTTATTAGAGGCCAAAGTGAAATCTTGAAGCCATAATGAGACAGAGGATCCGCTGACTCAAATTCCCAGAGGTTCTCTCCTCTCAACTCCCATTATTATCTAATGACACCACTGATTTCACTTCATCATGTCACTTTCCATTTGCCACAATTTTCATCTGTTTCTCATCTTTCCAGCAAAAGTGCCACACAGAACAGTTATCCTGCCTTTTCTCTTTCTGAAAGTGAAGTCACTCACTCATGTCCGCCTCTTTGCGAACCCATGGACTGCAGCCCACCAGGCTCCTATGTCTATGGGATTTTCCAGGCAAGTGTACTGGAGTGGGTTGCCATTTCCTTCTCCAGGTTTCTCTCTCTAGAACCTGCCTATCTCCTTGCAGAATCTCCAGAGGACCTAGAGGCCCTGAGCATAAGAGATGCTCGATAACTAGGGAGCAGGATGTGGTCTGCTATGTAAAAGTTCTCAGCTTAATAGTAGGAAACCCACATCTGCTGCTAATGACTAACTCTGCCAGGTGGCAGAAAGCCCACGGTAGAATGAGAATTAAAACAAAAATACACAATTGAATAAGTAGATTCTAAATATTTTTATCACCATGTCTATTATGGGTTATTTTTTACTGTTATTTAGGATAATGCTTAGATCCTACCGATGAGCAGCTGTGTCGTGGGGAAGTAACAAATACAAATTGCAGCGCTGCCTGTGCCACTTACGAGCTATGTGACCTTAGGATCTTCTCTTGGCCTTTAGGGGCCTCAGGCTCTTCTGAGAAATACGGAGAAGTTCTCAAGAAAGTTACATCAGATATGCAAACTTTATTTGGCAAAGAGTAAACACACTCAATGGTAATTATTATGGAATAACTAGGTGGTCTCCAAGATACTCTTTTATGATAATAAAGATCACAAAGGAAAAAAAGCAGTCTTTATACTGTGCCCATACTTACGTTACTTTTGAAAACTGCATAATTTATTCAAGTCTCACAAAATATTTCTCCCAGGTAGATATGAGATATTTTGGGGGGAAAAAAGCTTTTTTTAGAGTGTTATAAGTTGATTGTGGCTAAGACTGCAAAATCCAGACCTTGGGAAATGTATCAGTACTCACACTGCTTTGTGTTTAACGGCAACTTAGACAGGAGCATTTCTCTTGAAGAGAATGGATGACAGTACTATCACCCATTCTGGGGAGTGTCTAACTGTAGAATAAGAAATAAGCTTAGTCCTTTGAATGGGCTTCCCTGGAGACTCAGATGGTGAAGAACCTGCCTGCGATGCAGGAGACCCTAGGTTCGATCCCTGGGTCAGGACGACCTGCTGGAAAAGGGGAATGACTATTAACTCCAGTACTCTTGCCTGAAGAAGTCCATGGACAGAGGAGCCTGCAGGCTACAGTCCATGGGGTACAAAGATTTGGACACAAATGAGTGGCTAACACTTTCAAGTCCTTTGGGTGGGGATGAAATTGATACTGCTTGCTCTCTGGTCCAGGAGTAACTGGACCGAAACATCCAGTAATCTACACTGCTTCCAGTAGTGGCTCAAGCTCTCTGAGCTGGATGAGCATTGAAGACTGATATCCTGTACTCAAGGACAGCCCCTCCAAGGGGTTGCTCAGACCACAAACAGCTGTGCCCAGGAAAGTGGCT
Source organism: Odocoileus virginianus (assembly GCF_023699985.2). NCBI lineage: Eukaryota > Metazoa > Chordata > Mammalia > Artiodactyla > Cervidae > Odocoileus > Odocoileus virginianus. Next base: position 88,097,681 of record NC_069674.1, on the reverse strand, counting down.
TTCTCATGAAGGCAATAACAACAGCATGGTGACAAGATGAAAAATAAAGGGTAAAAGAAACTAAGATACTTAGTCTAGAGCATGCACAAAATTGCTGGGGAGGATACTGTGAGTCAGGTTAGTTTCTTACAGAAACCGTGTGGGTTCATGTATTAATAATCCAGGTTTAGGAAAAAACAAGCATGTAAAATCATTTTCACATCACTGGCTAGTGAAGTCACCCATACTAAAGTAAGGCAATCGCTTGAAGATTGTGTTGAATCTGCATTGCCAAGGAGTATTGTTAATTGTATATAATTACAAATAAATAAGTTTTATTATGTATAAATATGTAAAACATATTCTCTATTCTCCCACTTTAAGATAAACTTTGCTAAATCTTTAATACCTAATCTCTACAAGTTCTCCTTTTATGTGCATATAAAACGTAAGCTCACAATACAATTGTTCAGAACTGTTTTAAGAAGGTGTTGAAATAAGAATGTCTCTCTCTCTACATATATATACATATATATATATATATATCTTCTCTTTTACTGAATTCTCATTCTTTCTCTACATACATGCACACAAGAAGAAATTAATAAAGCTATCATAATGGTGGAATTAAACTTGGGGGTATTTCTTAAGAGAAAAGTTTATGCTTAAGTTTTAATTCTGGGTCAAAAAAATTGAAAAGTCCACAATTTGCAATTCATATACTAAGACAGAGAATTGCAAGAAGAGAATAGTGTGTATCAAAAGCACTCCAATGGAAAAATCCCCAATCTAACTCTATTTTATTCACAGATATGTGAAGAGAGACATTAACTGTATTAATTATAAAGATAATTAATGCTACATATACTATGTATGTTAAAAGAGTATAAAAAACAGTGGCTTCAGAGTTGAAGGTTTGTTTGATACTAAGCAACAGTTAAAAGTTAGTAAAATAAAAATAAAATTCCATTGAGGCAACACAAATAGGTTTGGGAAGAAGTAATAGTATGCATAACTCCATAATTTATCCAAATCTTTTAATATCCTTTAAGATTCCTAAACCAGAGCCAAGAATATTTGCTCTAGAGTTGCTTCTTTCTGCAATCTTATTATAGCATAGTGCACTTAATCTTAAATTCCTGATTTATGGTAGAATTTACGGATATTCCCACTGGGATCCTAAAGCTCTTAATTTGTTTACATATTTTGGCATTTTTCCAGATTTATGTGAACAGTAACAGATCCAAGAAACAAAGAAACGGAAATGTCTTTGAATAGCATTCTTTTACTATCAGGTCATACATACCTCCATTCAGTAAAACAGGCCACTGAATTCCTGAACTGGGCAGTTCAATAATACATTTTTTAAAACTCAGGTGGGATTAAAGAGAATGATTTTCTATTCAAACAAGAAAAGCAAAAGGAACTATGAACTTAACAGGGTCTTAAAAACACACACACACAGGATGGAAAAAGAATTCCTCCAAACTATAGAAAAAAATTAGTAACACACAGATTTTATCATCTATTTCCTCCTCCTCAAAGAGATGTTTTGTTATCCTCTTAGACTGAAGAGCTTGCTTTCAATTAAATTAAGGGCTCAGATGTAAAGAACAGAAAAGGAACAAAAAAAAGAAAAGGAAAGAAAAAGCTGACATACCAACAAACCAACCAATTTCAACAGCCCATTTTATAATGAGGTAGAACAAAGAACAAAATGGATGGTGCCAAAATGGCTAAGCTCCAGAAACCTCATTCAGTTAATCTACTATATGCTTTGCCAAATCTTATCCAAATAACCCAATTATTACAGTCCAAAGACTGGTGGAAATTCTTACAAAACTGGCCTCCATGTGGAATCTCAAATCACGTTTCCACTCAGGTCAAAAAGATCACTAGATTGTCTTCTGGTAGCTTTGGCCTCTGGCTTAACTGCAATCGTGCAAAATGGAAAATGAGGGAACGCATCCAGGTAGAATTCTGGATGTAGATTTCCATCAGATTTTTTTAAAACCTCAAGTATGGAACAGTCCCTCCTAGTTGTAATCCAGTTCCCTGAAAAAGTGTCCAAAACAGAATCAGAAATTCTGAATTTTCAAATTGTGTTTGGCTTCTAGTGTGCTGGGTGATCAGGAACCCTTTATCTCTCTATCGATATTTTTGGAACTGTCGTATCACAAGGTTGATACAAACCACCTTACAGAGACCCTACAAGGATTAATTAAGGTTAAACAAAGAAAAAAATGCATTACACAATCCAGCCTTCATCCATGCTGCTAAAGAGACCCAGATGTTTTATTAATAACAACTATTCAGATTATTTGGTAGCATCTTCGCTAAGTAGAGTAACTTGCATAATGCATTTCAGCTGTAAAGACTTTTAAAAAAATATCCAACTACTTTTAATTCTATATTACTTTCATTAGCAACAGAAAACCTATTTTTTTTTCTCCATACACACTAATGTGTTAAAGTCAGATCTTATGTTTTGTGCATCAAATTTAGATGTGAATCTTTTATGTGGTGGATATAATGTAGGTTTTAATAAAGGCTTAAAAGTGAAGAAAATAAGCTCTTCATATAATAGAGTTATTTAAGGAGTCATGAAAAATCCTTCACAATATTATTTACTTTTTAAATCCTGGCAATCCAGTATCATTACAAGTAGTTGTAAGAATCCTTTCTCAAGCTTTAAAGTAAATACCATTTGTAGTATTTCATGTGAGAGTAGGACCATAAAGAAAGCTAAGCGTGAAAGAATTGATGCTTTTGAATTGTGGTGCTGGAGAAGACTCTTGAGAGTCCCTTGGGCAGTAAAGACATCAAACCAGACAATTCTAAAGGAAATCAACCCTGAATATTCATTGGAAGGACTGATGCTGAAGCTCTAATACTTTGGCTACCTGAGGCGAAGAGCCAACTCATTGGAAAAGATCCTGACGCTGGGACAAATTAATGGCAGGAGGAGAAGGGGACGACAGAGGATGGGATGGTTGGATGGCATCATCAACTCAATGGACAGGAGTTTGAGCAAACTCCAGGAGATATGAAAGACAGGGAGGCCTGCTGTGCTGCAGTCCATGGGGTTGCAAAGAGTCAGACATAACGTAGTGCCTAAACAACAACATTTCATCTACATAATCAGTATTTACTGAGCAAGACAAACTGATCAATGTATTTCACTGACTGCAAAATTCAGATTTTAACTCCACACAGTAAAAAAAGAAGCTCAGATTATTTATCCATTCTCCAAATAATGTCAAACACATATTCAGTGCCAAATGCTATTGTAGACAGTCGCTAGAAGGTATACAAAGATGAAAACTTCCTTCTTTTATATAAATTAAATTCTAATGAAGAGGCAAAAATCAGAAATGTGAGTGATAAAGGAAATAATAATTAGACTGATGAGAAAAAAAAGAAAAAGCTGGTTATTTGAATGTTTACGAAAACAGAACTTCAGACTGAGGAGACACTGTATCTGTTTTTGGATACCAATGAAGAATAGGAAAAAACATAATTGTGTAATGAGTTATTCAATTTACAATAACACCAGGAAAAAGCAAATCACAGCTAAGAATACGGACAGTGTTTATAAAGGCTATTTCAAACATGGGATTCAGCCTACTCTATGCTGGTGAATCAAAGTGGGACTTCTTTGAATAACATTATTAATTTTTTAAATTAAAGTGTGATTCAAAAATAAACTCAAAATGGATTAAAGATCTAAATGTAAGACCATAAACTATAAAACTCCCAGAGGAGAACATAGGCAAAACACTGCCCGACATAAATCACAGCAGGATCCTCTATGACCCACCTCCCAGAATATTGGAAATAAAAGGAAAAATAAACAAATGGGACCTAATGAAACTTAAAAGCTTTAGCACAACAAAGGAAACTATAAGCAAGGTGAAAAGACAGCCCTCTGATTGGGAGAAAATAATAGCAAATGAAGCAACAGACAAAGGATTAATCTCAAAAATATACAAGCAACTCCTGCAGCTCTATTCCAGAGAAATAAATGACCCAATCAAAAAATGGGCCAAAGAACCAAACAGACATTTCTCCAAGGAAGACATACAGATGGCTAACAAACATATGAAAAGATGCTCAACATCACTTATTATCAGAGAAATGCAAATCAAAACCACAATGAGGTACCATTACATGCCAGTCAGGATGGCTGCTATCCAAAAGTCTACAAGCAATAAATGCTGGAGAGGGTGTGGAGAAAAGGGAACCCTTTTACACTGTTGGTGGGAATGCAAACTAGTACAGCTGCTATGGAGAACAGTGTGGAGATTTCTTAAAAAACTGGAACTAGAACTGCCATATGATCCAGCAATCCCACTTCTGGGCATACACACCGAGGAAACCAGATCTGAAAAAGACAGGTGCACCCCAATGTTCATCGCAGCACTGTTTATAATAGCCAGGACATGGAAGCAACCTAGATGCCCATCAGCAGACGAATGGATAAGGAAGCTGTGGTACATATGCACCATGGAATATTACTCAGCAATTAAAAAGAATTCATTGGAATCAGTTCTAATAAGATGGATGAAACTGGAGCCCATTATACAGAGTGAAGTAAGCCAGAAAGATAAAGAATATTACAGCATACTAACACATATATATGGGATTTAGAAAGATGGTAACGATAACCCTATATGCAAAACAGAAAGGGAGACACAGATGTTCAGAACAGACTTTTGTACTCTGTGGGAGAAGGAGAGGGTGGGATGTTTTGAGAGAACAGCATAGAAACATGTATATTATCTAGGGTGAAACAGATCACCAGCTCAGGCTGGATGCATGAGACAAGTGATCGGGCCTGGTGCACTGGGAAGACCCAGAGGAATCAGGTGGAGAGGGAGGTGGGAGGGGGGATCGGGATGGGGAACACATGTAAATCCATGGCTGATTCATGTCAATGTATGATAAAACCCACTACAATATTGTAAAGTAATTAGCCTCCAACTAATAAAAATAAATGAAAAAAATATATATATATATAAAATAAATAAAATAAAGTGTGATTGACATGCAAAATTATATTAGTATAAGGTGTACAAAATGATTGACACACTAGGTCTAGTGGTCATCTGTTACCATACAAAATTAGAATTGTTTTTCTTGGGGTAATTACTTTCAAGATTTACTCTCTTAGCAACTTTCAAATATGAGGACCTTTTTAGAAATCAAAGATTCCAATATTTCAGATTGGAAGAGAAAAGTTACTTGGCTCTGCTTAGGTCAAGCTCATCATACTGACACCATTCTTTTCCCATCAAGCAAACACTGTGAACACTCAGAAGAGTCTCATGACAAAAAAAGACTTCCTATTTTCTTCTGCCTAGATGTTCTCTAGACCTTCTTTTCTCTTGCAAAGATGATGAATGGATTTCAACTTCTCTTTTTAGGTCTTGTTGAGGCACAAATATCTGCAATGCAACTCTAGTTCATCAAGGCAATATTTCCTTCTACTTTTCTACGTTACACTTTTGTTATCCAAGTATGTTTGATCATTCATTGCCTGAGGAAATCCCAACAACTTCAGAGCTCAAAGACGGCCATCTCTGCGAGTGATAAAAATTTTACGTGTGTATCAGTCTGTGGCTTCCCTGTTGGCTCAGCGGTAAAGAATCCACCTGCCAATGCAGGAGATGTGGGTTTGATCCAAGGTCAGGAAGATCTCCTGGAGAAGGAAATGGCAACCCACTCCAATATTCTTGCCTGGGAAATCCTACAGACAGAGGAGCTTGGAGGACTACAGTTCAAGGGGTCACAAAGAGCCAGATCCAACTGAGCGACTAAACAACAACAGCTACAATCAGTCTTTGTAGGTTCACTGGCGCATACAGACCCAAGGATGTTCTAAAACATTGTCTGTGTGGAGTGGCAATGGCCAGAGGACAGGAAGAGGACAGCAACGCTGAAAGGGAATGGACTTTACCCATTCTCTTCCTCTTGCTACTGAAGAAAAACAATTGAGCTTCCCATTTTTTTGAGAGTCAGTCTTCAAGGGATCTTAAAATAGTACGTGTTACAGACTCACAGACTTAAGAGAACAAACTTAAGGTTACTGAGGCTAAAGATGGGGGAGAGGGACAGATTAGGAGTTTGGGATGGACAGGTACACAGTGCTGTATTTTGACATAAATCACTGCAAGGTCTTTTTTGACACACCTCCTAGAGTAATGAAAGTAAAAACAAAAGAAACATATGGAATCCAATTAAACTTAAAAGTCTTTGCACAGCAAAGGAGACCATAAACAAAAAGACAAAGGCAACCCTCAGAATGGGAGAAAATATGTGCAAATGATATGACCAACAAGGGGTTAACCTCCAAAATATACAAACAGTTCATGAAGCTTGATATCAAAAACAAACAACCCAACCAAAATATGGGCAGAAGGCCTAAACAGACATTTCTCCAAAGAAGACATACAGATGGCCAAAAAGCACATAAAAAGACACTCAACATCACTAATTATTAGAGAAATGCAAGTCAAAACCACAATGAGGTATCATCTCACATTGGTCAGAATGTCCATCACCAAAATATCTACAAACAATAAATGCTAGAGAGGATGTGGAGAAAAGGGAACCCTCCTGTACTGTTGGTGGGAATGTAAATTAGTGCAGCTGCGAGGGAGTTAAAAACTAAAACTAGAAATACCATATGACTTAGCAACCCCACTCCTGGGCATATACCTGAAGAAAATCATAACTGGAAAAGACAGATGCACCCCGACATTGACTGCAGCACTATTTACAATAGCTATGACATGGAATCAACCTAAATGTTCAACAAAAAGGAATGGAAATGATGGGGGGTGTGTGTGTGTCTGTGTGTATCAAATCATTGGACTATTACTGTTATAAAAAGAACAAAATAACATCCACAACAGTGTCATACTGAGTGCAGTCACAGAAAGACAAATATATGATATCGCTTATATATGGAATCTAAAAAAAGGTACAAATGAGCTTGTTTTCAAAAGAGAAACAGAGTTATAATGGAAGAAACAAATTTATGGTCACCAGAGGATAACGGAGGGAGGGATGAACTGGAAGACTGAGGTTCGGATATTCTTATCACTAAATACATAACAAATGACTAATGAGAACTGGAAACCCACCCCAGTATCCTCGCCTGGAAAATCGCATGGACAGAGGAGCCTGGTGGGCAGCAGTCCATGGGGTCGCACAGAGTCAGGCACGACTGAGCGACTGACACGCACTTACTTAATAAGAACCTGCTGTGTAGCACTAGGACCTCTACTCGATATGCTGTAATGAACTACAGGAGAAAAGAATCAGAAAAAATAAAAAAGAGTGGATATTTGTATATGTGCATCTACAGCACAATTGCACTCATCTCACACGCTAGTAAAGTGATGCTCAATTCCCCAAGCCAGGCTTCAGCAATACATGAACAGTGAACTTCCAGATGTTCAAGATGGTTTTAGAAAAGGCAGAGGAATCAGAGATCAAATTGCCAACATCCACTGGATCATTGAAGAAGCAAGAGAGTTTCAGAAAAATATCTATTGCTGCTTTATTGACTATGCCAAAGCCTTTGACTGTGTGGATCACAATAAACTGTGGAAAATTCCGAAAGAGATGGGAATACCAGACCACCTGAGAAACCTGTATCCAGGTCAAGAGGCAACAGTTAGAACTGGACATGGAACAACAGACTGGTTCCAAATAGGAAAAGGAGTACATCAAGGCTGTATATTGTCACCCTGCTTATTTAACTTATATGCAGAGTACATCACGAGAAACACAGGGCTGGAGGAAGCACAAGCTGGAATCAAGATTGCTGGGAAAAATATCAATAACCTCAGATATGCAGATGACACCACCCTTATGACAGAAAGTGAAGAAGAACTAAAGAGCCTCTTGATGAAAGTGAAAGAGGAGAGTGAAAAAGTTGGCTTAAAACTCAAAATTCAGAAAACTAAGATCATGGCATCCAGTCCTATCACTTCATGGGAAATAGATGGGGAAACAGTGACTGATTTTATTTTTTTGGGCTCCAAAATCACTGCAGATGGTGATTGCAGCCATGAAATAAAAGACGCTGACTCCTTGGAAGGAAAGTTATGACCAACCTAGACAGCATATTAAAAAGCAGAGACATTACTTTGTCCACAAAGGTCCATCTAGTCAAGGCTATGGTTTTTCCAGTAGTCATGTATGAATGTGAGAGTTGGACTGTGAAGAAAGCTGAGCGCCAAAGAATTGATGCTTTTGAACTGTGGTGTTGGAGAAGACTCTTCAGAGTCCCTTGGACTGCAAGGAGATCCAACCAGTCCATCCTAAAGGAGATCAGTCCTGGGTGTTCATTGGAAGGACGGATGCTGAAGCTGAAACTCCAATACTTTGGCCACCTGATGCAAAGAAGTGACTCATTTGAAAAGACCCTGATGCTGAGAAAGATTGAGGGCAGGAGGAGACAGGAACGACAGAGGATGAGACGGTTGGATGGCATCACCGACTCGATGGACATGGGTTTGGGTGGACTCTGGGAGTTGGTGATGGATATGGAGGCCTGGCGTGCTGCGGTTCATGGGGTCGCAAAGAGTCAGACACTACTGAGTGACTGAACTGAACTGATTCTCTTTGTTGAACAGTAGAAACTAACATACATTGTACATCGACTCTACTACAATAAAAAAATTTTTAATGCTTTTCCATGGCAAAAATAGTATGTTTTATAATACTATATAGAATCATGCTTAGGAACATAAGCTCCAAAGTTAGATAACCAAATTTGAATCTCAAGTGTTGCACCTGGTGCTTGAGTGACTCTGTTACTTAAAAGTTATTAAAAACGTACATACCTTGGTTTTAAATGGAGATTGGTATGCTACTGAGGACATGAAGTTATTATGAAGAAAAAGTTATGCACATGCAAAAGCACTAAGAACAGTTTCTGGAACATAGTAATTCATTCAACAAATGTTAGCTATTTCTATAATCAATATCATTTTAGACCCAAGAAAGTTTAACTTCTTCAGAAAACTTTTGTATAATATTCAGGTGTACTCTTCTCCTTCAGTAACAACTAATAGGGAAGAAGGCATCCAGAGAACCTTCTAAGGCTTTGGGATCACTGCCCTAACCAACAGGTCTCCTTATAAACTATCTCCTTTAGCAAAATGTGTGTCTCCAGATAGATTCTAGACCTCTGAGACTAAATGTACCACACACTACCACAGATTCCCTTTCCTTTCTTACCAACTGGTGCTCAATAAAAAGATTCAAAACTCAGTAATACAAAACAAAAAGAAAAAGGCCAATAGATGTTTACTGAGTTCACCTGTCTGCTGGAGGCCCTGCCAATCTTAGCCAGGCTTTTTCATCCGTTTGATGAGCAGCTGGAAGCCAGGGGATCCAGGCTCTTGTTTTCTTTTGGAGGCAGCAGGCCACGCTGAGCAAGTGCATCTCCTGGTCGCGGCAGAAGTGGGAAAGAGCAAGCAGCAACATGCAAGGCCTCTAAGGTCTTGTCTCAGCGGTGCCCTGCCACTTCTGAGCGGACATAAATTCCTCCTATGGAAGCTAAGGGGAAGGAAAGAGTATTTACAAACAGCAATTCAACCCACCACACCTATGCAGACATCATTAAGAGGACACAATATTTTTCCACTGTGCCTAAATACAGCTTTTATATCCTTGGCTGCCAAAGTAATTGCTGGGAAACCTGCTAAATAGAAGGGAAAGAAGAAAATAGCTAATTAAGACTTCTGGTTTTGCAAATTTTTAATATATTTTATAGAATATAGCTGAATCTCCAATTCTATTTGTATGTAATGTAAAACATCATACTGTTAAGAGTTTGAGAATACTGAATTTAGTTATTCAGTTGAGGCTGAGTCAGTTTGAATAATAAGTACATATATGCTAAACATCAATGAAAACTGTCAATAGATTTAAACATATCAATAATTTAGTTATCAATTACCTCTATTTTGTTTTGTAAAGAAAACATCTAAAATATTTAATAGCAGTTTCTTACTTTTCATTTTAAAAGATATATACGCTTTCATAATTGAAACTAAAAATACATGAGAACATGTATAAATGTTACAGTGCTAAATACCACCTATACAGCCACTTCTAGCCCACTTATTTGAAACTGTATTAATAAATATTAAAACAGGATGTATTTATCATTTATTCTGCTTCTTTTTCATTAAACTTTTAAAATAATTTCAAATCTTTCTTATCTTAAATGGCTTTATTAACATTTTGCTAAAATATTATAGCCTATATAATATTCTTTGATATAATTAGTTTCAACATTAAAAAGAAGTAAAATTTACATATTTAACTTAAGAAATGTAATATTGCAAATTGATTTTTATAAAAGAAATACTGCACACACATTTATAAAGTAAAATTTGAAAGTTATAATTATAGATGACCCTTGAAGATGCCGGGATTAGGGGCACTGACCTCTCCAGTAGTTGAAAATCTGTATATAATTTATAGTTGGCCCTTTGCATCCACGGTTCCTTCCAATTTGAACATTCAACCATTGTGTAGTATTGTAGTAGGTACTACTGAAAAAACTCCCATATAAGTAAGTGGTCCAATGCAACTCAAACTTGCGCTGTGCAAGGGTCAACTGGTTAATATAGAGCCCTTCCCTGGCAAACAAATGCAAAAAGCTTAAAAAATGCTTAAATGAATGCAAAATGCTACAGTAAGAATGACTTTGGGTAGGATAGGGATCTGACTCTTATCTGTAGATGAGTATTTACAACAAATTGTCTCTCATGCTTAGCACTTTCCTGAAAAAAACAAACAACCTACCTCTTATCAATGAAGGTCAATCAAACCACTGATCACACTGTTAACTTCCTAAAAAGGCTAACTTTAAATGGCAAGTAATTAAGTAGCATACATTTAAAAAGAAAATAGTCTTTCCACAAATTTTTGCAAGTAGAAAGCAATTTCAGCAACCCTCAGGCATATTCTACCATTATTTTTAAAGGAATTTGGGAAATAATGTGAAAATGGACAGTTCTCATGAATGTATGTTTCCAGAAGTGAAGATGAAAATATACCTGTAAAGTTGCCTCTGGATCTCTTAACAAATACAGCTGATTTATCTTTCTCTCTTGCCTTAGCTATGATTTCTGTATGTTGGAAAGCCAAAAGCCTCAGGACTTTCCCGTGGTCACTGGGCTGGTGTGTCCCTTCGCATCCATTCCTCCAATACTCACCCAGAGCCTCTGGTTCATTTCCCACAGCCTCACTGCTTGATGTCCTTTGCCCGCAATCATTGGTATATAGGAAATGAGCTTAAAACTCATTCTTAGTACCCAAGTTTAAGCCCTGCTTTTTGCAGGGCTAAGCAGACTAAGCAGACACATGTCTTTGGAGAAGTCAGTGAAGATCTCTGAGCCTCAGTTTTCATCTAAACAGTAAAGGATGTGAGGAGATTTCTTTAAATTATTTTCAATGCTGTGAATCAGTTTGCAGATTATAAAGAAAAAAATTAAATGCCATAATGATGATGGGGATTTCAGACCCAACTTAATATTTTATCTAAATCTCACAACACTAAATGTTCACAACTGCTTAGGGTAACGGCATACTAACTGTTTCAAGGTAAATGGTCGTCTGGTGTAATGTTGTACCAGAGAAGAATTCACCTTGGAACAAACAGTATACCTTTCAACTGAACAGTCCATTATTCCATTGAAATCTAAGGTAACACAGCCAGCACTCAATAGATACACTGATACTGCTTGTGCCAGAGAAATGCCCAGTTTCCCACCACGTACCTAGAGACACGAATCTTTTCTTTAAAATCTTGATAATTTTTCTCCTTTTGCCTTTATGAGCACTTTGAAATTCTTAAAACACTCACCTGAAGACATCAACAGGAACACCTATGACCTTTTACAATGCATCCAACCCACCTTAACAGAGCTCTAACCAGTATCCACACACTGCCCGTATATTTTCATCCTCAAGATTTTTAATTAAATGATTTATTTACATTTCTTAACATTCCAAGAGACAGAGAGAGAGAGAAAATGGTGAGCCCAGGAATTTAGATTCAAGCCTACATTCATTCAAACCATACACTTCATCTAGGAGAATGCATTGCAACAATTATTTCATGTCCTTTATATTCTACTATTATTTAAATATAAAAAATAAACTCTCCAACTACTATAGATACTTGGGAAATAAAGGGAACCCAACATGTTAAGAAGAGACTGCACAAGGCAGATAATTCACACACTATCTGTAACTGAAAACATTTTATGCAACTTTCATAGTTCCCACGAGGCAGACTAAGTTCTGGCATAGCCCTATCTGATGTGTTTCTATAAAGTATATATATAGAACAAAAAGCATCTCTAATAACTGAATTCACAGAATTATAAAATGTAAGGTAAGAGGAAAATCATCAGTATCTAAGATGTATATACCAGTGGAAATTTGAAAGAATAAGAACTTAACTTAAAAAGGCAGTGGTTATCAAAATTATTTGATGTACAATCAACTACCAGTAGCTGATACACCTTTCAGAAGACTAACTTGAGATTGACCAGTATTAATTTCATGACACTTTCCAATCTTCTTTTCAAGTTATTCAGAAAAATCAGAAGCCTTTTAAATTAATGTAAGTCAAAACTGTGTTTCATAAACCGAAGAAAACATACAATTTTAAAACATTAGAAAAGCAGGAGGAGAGTCTATCTCCTTTAGGAATCTACAGTAATGTAGGCTATTGGTGAAGACACTCAGATCATAGTTCACTGCTATCTCTTTCTTTTTTGTCAAGGTATGAAAAATCAGAATGCAATTCAAAATAACCCACGGAGACAGGATACTGTTAGAATTAACAATAATCATTAATCTTAATTATTAGTTTCATTATATAGTGATTTACTAATTAACATAGAGATAATAGTTGACATTTTCTAAACTTTCATTCCTTGGAGAATTAGCTGACCCCTCATTATTTCTATTTTACCCTTTCATGCCTTTGTGAAAAGATTCTTTATATGAAGGCCATTATTTTCCCCTTATTTGCTCTTTTCCAATTTAGGCAATTTATATTTGGCACACATAAAAATGTTTTTAAGTTTACCCAAGCATCACATCCTACAAATTATAAAAGACAACTTCAACATTCTACCATATACAATTTGGAGGGAAGAACAAAAGAAATACTTAGGGGAATGTTTCTAAGAACACAGCAGGTAATTTCCTCCATGTTCTTTATGCTACCAGTAGTTGACCAATGAGTCCAGAATTTCTTTCTTTGATTAAAGCAGCAATAATGGTGGCGCCTTGCCTTAAACTTTCCCGTAGCTTCTGTTCCTCCTGAAAGAAAATAATAATTGTTCTATAAATAAAAGATATCAACACATTACATCTAACAAGGAGCTACTTTTCTTTTTAAAAAAATGTTTTTTAAAGAAACTTCCCCCAACTTAATAGAGATATAAACATAAGTATAACATTGTATAAATTTAAGCTATATGATGTGATGATGTCATATACATATACATATGTGTGTGTGTATATATATATATATAACAAAATTATTACTCACGTAAGGTCTGTTATCACATCTATCACCTCATATAGTTAACATTTTTTTGGAAGGGGGGTAATAACATTTATGGGCTTTCCAGGTGGCTCAGTGGTAAAAGAATTCATCTGCCAGTGCAGGTGACACGGGTTCCTTCTATAGATCAGGAAGACACCCTGGAGTAGGAAATGGCAACCCACTCCAGTATTTCTTGGATGGAAAATCATTTGGACAGAGGAGGCTCCTCTGTCCATGGGATTCTGCAGGGGATCTTCCCAACGCAGAGATCGAACCCAGGTTTCCTACATCGTGGGCAGATGCTTTAACCTCCAAGCCACCAGGGAAACCCACTGGTAAGTTGTTTCCTTTTACCAACATCTCCCCATTTCCTCCACTTCTCAGCCCCTGGCAGCCACCAATCACAGACTCAGGCCCTGGCAACCACCAATCACAGGCTCAGGCCCTGGCAACCACCAATCACAGACTCAGTCCCTGGCAACCACCAATCACAGGCTCAGGCCCTGGCAACCACCAATCACAGACTCAGTCCCTGGCAACCACCAATCACAGACTCAGTCCCTGGCAACCACCAATCACAGACTCAGGCCCTGGCAACCACCAATCATAGACTCTCTGTTAGTATGAGTTTAAGGAGTCACTCTGTACTGGCTTGCTGTTCTTTGGGCTCAGCATTGCTAGAAATCAGACTGCAGCCACTGTCATGGACGTGGTGCCCTAGATAAAGGAGAAATGCTTTTACAAGCACGTTTGTTATATAAAAAATATCTGCTGAAAGTCCCAAGAAAAGCACTGACACAATTTCACATGCTAATACTATGAAACAAAAGGTTATATTCCCTGAATTCAATATCTGACCAACTTTGGCTCTTCACTGAAGTGTGAGCATTTCTCTGATGATGCAATTCTTTTCTTCATCTTTTTTTTTTTTTTTTTTAGTGTTCTTCAACAACAGACTGTTATAAACTATGAGAATTGGTGTGGAGGAGGAAAAAAATCTTTTTAAGTAAATTATCAGGCAGATTTGTGAAATGAGTTACCTCACAAGTTGCTGAAATGTGGTTTTTGCCTTTGAAATCATATTCTGCCTTTGAATTCATATTCTATGAAATTCTGGTTTTTTTTTTGTTTTAAATTTAGGCTTCCTGAATGTATGAAGGGATGATAATATGAAAGGAAAATGAAAGTGGAAACAGAGCTAATACCTTAAGGTCCTTGGGTTATGAATTGAGCTATGACCAAACAGAGAGTTCTAGTGACCAATTTCTACACTTTGGCACCATCCGTAATGCCTTATCCCAACATTCAATATATCGCTAGCAACCCCTGCTTCTACATCTTTATCCATACATTCCATTCAAACTGCCACTGTCAGCATAATACCTCAGGCTCCAAATTACTGAAACAATCTCATAGTCTCTCCAAAGTCTGTCGTCTTCTATCCTATTTCCTACATAGCAATGAAAATACTGATTATAAATAACAAAAATTTGATCACATCATAATTCTGCCTAAAATCCTTTGAAGTCTATCTTTAAACTTCAGGATCAGTTATGAACCCTTTACCTGGCTGGTCTTTTATCCTTCCAAGCCTCTTCTTACCATTCTTTTAAAATCACTCAGTTCTCCAAGCTATGTAGAACTGTTTAAGATTGCCCAAACAAGCCATTTTTCAAGCTTTCATCCTTTTGCACTAACTAGTTCCTTTGTCAGAAAAGCTGTCGCACTCTCATCCTAGCCTAGCTGACCCGACTTACTCTGAGGTTCAACTTGGGTATCAGCGACTCTTGAAATCTCCTTTGACTGCTGTTCTCCAACTCAATTTGAGTGAGGTGAATATACATGTTTCCATAGCTGTGAATTCTTCTAAAATAGTAAATTCTAATAGTCTTTCTAGCTGACCATCTATTCCATCAGATGATCAGTTTCTTTCTTTCACATATTTTAAAGACTTTTTACTTTGTATTGGGGTATAGCCAATTAATAATGTGATAGTTTCAGGTGAAGAGCAAAAGGGCTCGGCCATACAAATACATGCATCCATCCATCCCAAACTCCTCTCCCTTCCAGGCTGCCATATAACAAGATCCATTTCTTGATGCAAAGAATATTTTATCTTTGAAGATGAAAAATCTAGTTCAATGCCTTACACACTGTAACACTCCATAAACTGTAACAAATTCAAAGCAAAGGGAGCTCTGACTCTGATGGACATATATTCACCCTTTCCTTTTGATTCATTTGTTAACAATGACAAGTATTTGATTACTTTGTTTACTCCTATTTACATATTTACCCAGAAGTCTGGCAACTGTGCAAAGAATGCTATCTTATCCAAGTCTTCCCACTACCACCATGCCTACACTAGCCCAGGCTTAGGTTTCTCATCTTTGATGATGATCGTTGAGAGATTATCTCTGCTCTAGCTAGTCTTTTCATCACTTTCCCTGATTGTGTTCTAAGAGGTGGTGATGGGGAAGATGCACTGGGACTGAACAGTGGCTACTTCGCCTCTTGCGAGTGAGTTTTAATGACATTTCAATAATGGATTTCAAATTCTGTATCAGTTTCAAGAATATCAAATCACATTAACAAGTCATTTAAAAGCCAGATATATTTGAGCTTAAAATGTGATTCACTGATTGGAGTAGATATCATTCATGACATACCATTCATAAATATAGAAATAAGTATTCTAAAACTGAAAAAACTAGAAAACAACTATAGACACATATTTGTCACTCTTAATGATTAGTTAATCACAATGTTGCAGTGTATGACACACATCTATTTCTAAGTCTCACTAAATTGAGATATACAACAGATGATGATAACTAAGACTTTTCATTCAAAAATATACAGGAAAAGGTGATCTGCATAGTCTCTTTGAAACCAGTTTACACTTATAATGAAAGCAGCACAGTAACAAAGAAATGAAGGTGGAGAAAAAGTCTGTTTAACATTCTACAGCTAGAAAAATCACACTTCTCTATGTTAGAATAAATCTTCCATGCTCATTTTGATTGCTCCATAACTTACATACCTAACTAATAATTAATTTAAGTAAGAATGTTCTTTTAAAGATTCGCAATTGTTTATAGGCATCATTTGCAAAGATTTGAATTCAGTGAAAAGAACCTATGATATTTCACTAAATATTTGTTTTCCCTCTCTGCCTAAGTTCAATCATTTCATCTTTGAAAAGCATGGAATTTTAAGAGCTAGCTGATTTAAACAAGATGGTGAGACAGACACATACTTAGAAAATTCTAGTAGGTACACAGATTAGATATACAAATAATTTATGGATTTCAAACTCATCTCAAAACTCCATTTCTCTGTAAAAGTATTGATAACATAAGTTAAAAAAAAATGCAACTAAAACTTTAAAATGCACTTCCTGCTGAAAGTGGATTTGCAAAACAGTATTTTAACCCTTAATGGAGACAAAGATGCGAGGGGCATTACAGGTGGAAATTTTATTACCACTCATCCATATTTACATATATGTATGTGCATTCATTCCTTTCTGTGTTCCAAATATTACAGGATAAAAAGTTTAATGTTAAAACTACACGAACAACGTCAACATGAACACTGAGAAGTCATGCTGATGGTATGCACTCTTGATTTTTTTTTGAATACTTTTTTGATGTGGACCATTTTTTAAAATCTTTATTGAATTTGTTACAATATTCCTTCTGTTTTATGTTTTGGATTTTTGGCCACTAGGTATGTGAGATCTTAGCTCCCCAAGCAGGAATCAAACTCATACTGTCTGCACTGGAAGGTGAAGTCTTAACCACTGGACTGCCAGGAAAGTCCCTCTTGATATACTTTACAGAATTTTTTTGGTAAGGACTAAACCAAGTCAGACATGTAAATCACCGCCATCTAACAAATATTCTATTATAACAGCTGCTAGAAATATTTTTGTGGAGCCACAATAGCATAGCTGATATCACCTACTCACTAATTCACCATATACAACCATTAAACCTGAAAAACTCTAGGTAAAAATGTTGTTTACAGATCTAAGACAGTAACCAACACATGTCCACCGTCCTTGAAAGCAGAGGCCGTTGGCTAACATTCACCCCAGATGTCTTGTTAAGAGAATTTTTCAAAACTTATGAAGAGGAGAAATAGAGCCCAAGAGAATGACGGTCTCTCTGGATGTTAAAAACGAAGCTTACAATTTAAAATTGCCCAAGTTGCTCATATTGGGCAAAAAATATCCTGGTAAGGGGAGAGTTGCAAAGAATTCCTAAAATTCTGCTGAAAATTCCACTTGTCTGGCCAGTTCCTACTCGGTGCTTGCATAGAAACAGACTCCATGGGGACTAAAAGAGAATAATTGCTGGCAAGCTGGAGGGAGGAGCAAAGATTTTAGAAGCTGCTCTGTACTTAGAAGGAGATTAGATGTGATTTAGGCTGGAACATGGAGACCTTAATGAACATTCATGACCTTCAGCCGAGATATCTGATTGGCTATGCCTACAGCCCAGGAATAAGGACAAAACTGAACAAGAGCTGCCCGAACAAAGCTTTAACGACCTCCAGAATAACAAGTTGATTTCCCAATAATACAAGTGCTCTCCAGAACAAATTTTATTCTTTACAGGAAGCTAAAATAAGCCAGAACTACTTTTATAATGTATTATAACTAATGTATGACAGGCAGTAAAATATTACTTGACAAGTAAAGAAGTAGAACACAAAGCAGCAAAAAAAAAAAGTCAGCTCAGTCGCTCAGTCGTGTCTGACTCCCTGTGACCCCATGAACCACAGCACACCAGGCCTCCCTGTCCATCACCAACTCCCGGAGTCTACCCAAACTCATGTCCATTGAGTCAGTGATGCCATCCAACCATCGCATTCTCTGTTGTCCCCTTCTCCTCCCACCTTCAATCTTTCCCAGCATCAGGGTCTTTTCAAATGAGTCAGCTCTTCACATCAGGTGGCCAAAGTATTTGAGCTTCAGCTTCATCATCAGTCCTTTCAATGAATATTCAGGGCTGATTTCCTTTAGGATGGACTGGTTTAATCTCCTTGCTGCCCAAAGGACTCTCAAGAGACTAGACTGTAGGTAATATTGCTATAAGTGGGCATAAGAGAAATGAGGGGATTCAGAGCGTGGTAGGATCACAGAAGGCAGGAATGGTTCCTCAGGGAGACAGAATAAAATGATGAGAGAAAGAGGAGGAAAATACTGTAGAGTTCCAAAATGGACAGGAAATACTTTGCGACAAGAAAAAAACTCTGATTCTTAGAGTGGCATATCAGTGTGATAAGCTAGAATTTATGTAGCTATTGTAAATGGGCACCCAACAAAAAATTAAGAAAAAAGTACTCAAATTAATCAGCAGTTTATTTACAATGTGTAACTCTTGTTGTTCAGTTGCTAAGTTGTGTCTGATGCTTTTGTGACCCCCATGGACTTTTAGCCTGCCAAGCTCCTCTGTCCATGGGTTTTCCCAGGCAAGAATACTGGAATAGGTTGCCATTTCCTTCCCCAGGGCATGGATCTTCCTGGACCAGGGGCTGAACTCATATTTCCTGCACTGGACGCAGATTCTCGACCACTGATTCACCAGGGAAGCTCTCTGTGTGACATCAGCAACACTCATTCCTAGGCTTCAGGTTTACCTTGATTTACACTCAGCAGTCAGAAAGAGTAAACTGTGAACATGGCACATCAGTGTTTATATAACACATAAAAAGCAAAAGCATTAGTTTCTTAATTAAATGAAAAGTGGGAGGATATATAAAAAGATATGTTAAAGTCTATGGTATTTTCCAAGCAGCACTAGTGCTGAAGCATTCACCTGCCAATGCAGGAGAGTAAGAGATGCAGGCTCCATCCCTGGGTCAGGAAGATCCCCTGGAGGAGGAAGTGGCAACCCACTGCAGTGTTCTTACCTGGAGTATTCCATGGACAGAGGAGCCTGGCAGGCTATAGTCCATAGCATGGCAACATTTCTGCTTAAATCTAAATTATTGTCATAATAGGAATTACTTGTTTTACTTTATCACTCTATTCACTTAATAACAATGTCACATTTTGGAAAAAATATAACAATTGCAAACACTTGTCTCATAAAATAATAATATAACTTCTAGCTGGAAAATACAACATTCACTTTTTTTCTTGGTTAAAACTATACTATAAACTAGAAACTGGTCATAAAGTAGCCAGGTTTCTTAAATTACTGGAAGGGAATATATCAAAATGTAAACAAGAGTTATTCTTGGATGATAGATTTATGGCTACTGGCTATTTTTATTTCATCTTTATATTTTGCTTTATTTTCAAATTTTTCAGAAAAACACATTTTATTCTAATAAGAAAAGTAAGCTTCGTAAAACTTACTTTCAAGACTATTTGAATTCAAGGAACTAAATTTGATTTGCTATATAAGACTGATAATTCAAAATATTGTCTACATTTTTAGAGAATATTTACCCCCACAAAAATATTCAAATTCTGTACAAAGAAACATTTTTGTTTGAATATTGCAATTTCAATAAAAGATCACCAAAAGAATCATAGCAGTAATTCACAAAGTTTTAGCTTTCTGCTGATTTAGAGGTTAAGAAAGATATAATGGAAGTCAAGCTAAGAGTAACAGAAAAATGTGTACTTAATTTTATTCAGCAGGTTAGCAATTTCTCACTGACATCTTGAAAGAGTTTCTTACAGCTGGAATTTTTTAAATATTGGGAAAAATATAAATAAAATATCAATATAAAATTGCCATTTTAAGTTTTTTGTATCCTCAAACCAAATTATTTAGCATTTAGAATTCACCATGGGTTTTAACTAGAAACTTGTCATATTTGACTATTTCCTTATCACTTTGTACCTTCAGGATTAGGATAAAATATGTTATTTTAAAAACATTTTTATTTTATATTGAAATATAATTGATTTACAATCCATAATATATATATTTTTAAAACCTTATACAACTTAATAGGAAAGAAAACAAACCCAGTTAAAAAATGGATAGAGGCTCCGAACAGACATGTCTCTGAAGAAATACACTGTTTTTAGATGAAAGATTAATGAAAGTTCTAATTACTTTTATCTTTTGAAAATATAATTCTCAATTTACTCTAAACTAATTAAGTCTTATCAATACAACCCTGTAATTGGAGTGTTTTTTTGTACGTACTGTATCTTTTTTCTTTTTTTGGTTGATGGAGAGGTTTCCTTCCTATGATTATTATCTCTTATTTTCAGTAGTGTAAAAATTTTTTCAATGCAAAAATTCTCATGGGACTTTTTTTTTTGGTTGCAACTTAGAGTTTTATTTGGTAAACAAAGGATAGTACACCCTAAAGGCATGAGAGCGGGCCAAACCTGAAGAAGAGGCCTATACGGGTCTTTTGCCCACTTTTAATTACATTGTTTTTTATATTGATTTCTATGAACTGCTTACATATTTTGGATATTAATCCCTTATTGGTTATGCTATTTGCATATATTTTCTCCTATTCAGTAGGTTGTCTTCTTGTTTTGTCAAAAGGTTTCCTTACTCCACAAAACCTTTTAGGTTAAATTAGGCCCCATTTGTTTTTTGTTTCCTTTGCTAATATTTAAAAATTAATTTATTTATTCCAGTTGGAGGTTAATTACTTCACAATATTGAGTGGTTTCTGCCATACACTGACATGAATCAGCCGTGGGTGTACCTGTGTCCCCATCCCGATCCCCCCTCCCGCCTCCCTCCCCATCCCATCCCTCAGGGTTGTCCCAGTGCACCGGCTTTGAATGCCCTATTTCATGCATTGAACTTGGACTGGCGATCTATTTCACATATGGTAATATACATGTTTCAACGCTATTCTCTCACACATCCCACCCTTGCCTTCCCCCACAGAGTCCAAAAGTCTGTTCTTTATATCTGTGTCTCTCTGTGTCTCTTTTGCTGTCTCGCATATAGGGTGTTATGTGTTAATACACTGTATTGGTGCTTTTCTTTCTAACTTACTTCCCACTGTATAATAGGCTCCAGTTTCATCTACCTCATTAGAACTGAGTCAAATGCATTCTTTTTAATGGCTGAGTAATATTCATTGTGTAAATGTACCACAGCTTTCTTATCCATTCATCTGCTGATGGACATCTAGGTTGCTTCCATGGGCTAGTTATTGTAAACAGTGCTGCGATGAACACTGGGGTCCACGTGTCCCTCATGGGACTTTGAAGCCTTTGGCCAGGTCTTTGAAAATCAAGGGGAAAAGGATTTCTTTACTGTCACAGAAGACTGGGGATGAAGTGGGTACCTCATCATTCACAGCAGCTTTTCTTTTCCTCTGCTCTGAGACCTGGGTTCGATCCCTGGGTTGTGAAGATCCCCTGGAGGAGGGCATGGCAACCCACTCCAGTATTCTTGCCTGGAGAATCTCATGGACAGAGGAGCCTGGCGGGCTACAGTCCATGGGGTCGCAGAGTCAGACACGACTGAGGACCAAGCACAGCACAGCATCACCATCCACCTCACAGTTTAGATCGGCAAAGTCTGCCACTCCAGAAGCAAGCGATGAAGAGGTAACACACTGCAAGTGTACAAGGGGTCGATCTTCTGTAATGCCATGTCCTCAAAGTTCTGAACCGGTCAACTATCCCTTCCAGTGTTCTCAGAGGACAACTTTCAGCAAAACTATACTCAGTGTGAAAAGTCAAAGTGTTACTGGCTCAGTCATGGCTGACTTTGCAACCCCAGGACTACAGCCCACCAGGCTCCTCTGTCCGTGGAATTCTCCAGGCAAGAATACTGGAGTGGGTAGCCATTCTCTCCTCCAGAGGATCTTCCCAACCCAGACATCAAAGCCAGGTCTCCGGCATTGCAGGCAGATTCTCTACTGTTTGGGACAACAGGGAAACCATACCCAGTGTTGCTAAACTCAAAGTCCTTCTTAAAAGGTATGCTTCAAAAAATTAAACCCTAGTACCCAATCACACAATCAGTACTTGAATGAAGAGGTATAAACAAATTTATGGTATGCTGTTAGAATCATATTTATGTGACTTTTGTAGGATATTGTCTCAAAGAATGGCAGGAAAAGCTATGACATCACTGTTCTCCAAATCTTTATAGACAACTTAAAAGAAAATCTTTTAGAGATTTTCATCTTCCATGAATATCATTCCTAAAGAACACAATATACCTTGTTAAAAGAAAATGTATAATTTAAAAATATATATAAATATAGGCTTTAAATGTCTCAAGAAATAATCCTTAAGGAAGGGTAAACATTACATTTTCTCAGCAAATTTCATACCAAAAGCCTAGTTCAATTTCCACGAATTACAAAACTGTCCTGAAATTCAAGTGGCTTATATTTTGATATTAATATCTTTCTGCCATCCACCCCTGTTTTGGTGAACTCATGTAAAAGTTATCTAAATGCTACAAAATTTCAAACATTCTAAACAAATAAAATCTGTATATATATATCGTCATATGTATCCAGCCATACCACATAAAATACACAAAAATCAAAACTGTATACTTTAGAAATATTTAAAGCTGTGTCACATGTATAAGATAATCAAAATCATATCCAAATAATCAGAGGCTAAATTTTCTTTCTGCATATAATTTGCTGATATGGAAGAAAAAAAAATCTAATGGTAACACACTGTCCCCTAGTGGAAAAGAAAATAAATGCCTGGGGTTTGTAAATGTCCCAAACTGCAGGAAAAAAGCAGTCATTTATTTACTAAGAGGCTGAGAAAAACAACAGTTCTCTCCAAATGAAAAGTATTTGCCTCTTGGTCGTCTGAGTGAAACAAATGTCTCCTGAAAAATACTAGTGAAAATGTACTTGAGTTTACGTATGAACACAGTCACCACATGGCACTTCTCATCTCCTTTATCCTTCATGCCTGGCACAAATTCTTGTACATAGAGAAGGTGATCAGTAAGTATTTGTGAAATTGGATAATTAAGAAAAAAGAGAGAACTGGTTAACAATATCCTATGGGGGCAGCAGTGTTATTCTGCTGAATAAGAACAGAGAATAAAGATTAATACAGACCCAAAGTCTGCAGAGCTCAGAGCCAGAACACAGTGGGGTAAAACATGGGCAGCCAAAAGCACCACACATCTGGCTCGAGGAATAAGCAGTTCATTATTGTGTCAATTATTTCTAGATCTGGGAATTGTCACACTGTCATACTGTACTTTGTTACAACATCATTCACAATATCAATCCCCCAACCTAATAAAGTTGAAAAAGCTGTCTCATATACAACGTCTCTTTTAATTAGCAAAAATGTTTTGATCATGTAGAACGTGCCCACCAGTTACCATGTCCTGCTAGTTTTGTGTTGTGACATCCCTCACCAGCTGCACTCCAACCACTCTAAGTCTATTCTTTACCGTTTTGTGATTGGTCCCGCTAGTGTCCTAGCTGGCTACTTCTTTCTGCTCTTGGCTCCTGCACTAACCTCACTAGAACAATCATTTTCATGGTATTACTTTCACCCACATTACTTTCAGCACAAAATTCACCTTAGAATGCAAGATTATTCCCAATCAATCCTCCTGAACATAGTTTCTACTCCTTTACTACATAGAATTGGCTTCTGTGGCCATACTGATATAATCACTGTTTTCTCCAGTAAAATTGTATCCCAATAATTGTCTTTCTAATTCACATCAGTTTTCTAAGACCTGGCTGTGATGACTTCCTCTTATGAAGTCATCTATTTTATCGCACATCAGTAATTTGCATTATCACAGTTTGCCTCACAACCTCTTACAAATATTTTGTCAAGTTTGTGTATGTATAGATCCCATTTTCTGAACTAAACTGTAGAAAGTAATAGGCAACTCTCCCAAATTAAATTGTAAAATCAAAGTACTATGCCTACATAGGTACTCAGGAAATGAACTAGATGAATTGCTAATTAATTCTATAAAGATGTGGCTTTATATAAAACTGTTAAGATTGCTTTGAAGCATCAACATTTTTAGATAAAGATACATTATAGAAATAACCTACTGAAAATAAAAGTAAGAAAAAAAAACTTGTATCTATACTTGAAAACTGGAAAGATGTCAAAAACAAGAAATTTATGTTACATGATTTCTCCCCTATGGAAAAAAAAAAAGCCTGGTCTCAGAGATAACTGTAAGGGGCAATAATAAATTTACACTAATATACCCAAGTCAGGAGGATAAAATAGACAATGATGTAGGTATTCTCTTACTTGAGGTGGTTGCATAAGCAACAAATCTGTATACTAGGTGTTGGTAATAATGGGTACTATTTCCACAATGGGTGAGAAATGACAGGATGGACAAAAAGATTATTCAGAAGGCTATCTTTCTGAAAGAATGGCTCAGGTGTTAGTAGAAAAATATACTGATAATTCCTCTTAGAACATAAAACCTGGGTAAAATTTCTCCATAAACTTTAGATTCAAAATTTTAACTACAAACTTAAATCAAGGAAAGATAACTAAAATAACCCAATTCAAACATAACTTCTTGATAGGAACATGTGAGTGGGCAAAGAGAATTATTGTTGAAATAGTTCTGAGCAATTAAAAAAGAAAAAAATGTCTAGTTCATGACCATTAGACTTAAATATTGGTTTAATGTGTGAGTAATTAGTATCTAAAATTTTACTCGTAAAGTTCCACAAAAAAGTATTTACCTTTGTATTAAAAACTATATTTCCTCATAAGAATGAGACTCCTTTCAATGACTATATTTCAAGAATATCCCTGATATTAAGCTGTAAGTTATATATTAAGATATGAATGGATAGATATCTTTTCACTAAACAGAACATATAGTTGGGCAAGTTAGACAAACACATAAACACATATATGCACTCAAAATAGTAAGCTATGAAGAAAACAACAGACCAGTTTAGTTTCAAAATGAATCCAGCGTTAGGATTTCCAGGCACAAAATATTTTAAAACTATGTAAAAAAATTCCAAATAAACAAAAACTGTTCTATCCTGATCAGAATAGTGCCAATTTTTATCAGCCTTGACTAGCAGAAAACTAACCTCACAAAGCTCTCTCCTACAATGAAGAGCAGAAGTCTTTTGCATGGAGAACAACACATGGTAGAGGATTATCCATAGAGCTTCTTCTCAATAAGAAGGTAGATAAAAATCAGCAGATATGTGAAACAATTTTCTATGTGGAAAGGACTTTTTGAAATCATTAGAATTAACTACCTTTCTCTGAAATGATGCAGCAAAGTGAAAACAACAAGATTCAAGAAGATGCTTCAAACACAAAGGTAAGAACAAAGTAGGAATAGTTTTATGTCACTCAAGATTTCTATAGATATTAAATAAATGTATTTGAATTAAATATCTTATTGGAAGTGGCATACAATCTTTTCTATATAAATTTAACTTAACTAAATGGAATATAGATTTGAAGATCTATAGAGCTCAGAAGAATAAAAAGATGAAAAATAATGAGAAGAGAGTCATTAAATTACATATACTATTAATATACTACATAGTATATTACATATACTATTAATATATAAACTATATAATTATAATGCATATAATTATATAATTACATATATAGTAATACAAATTTTATATATATTATATAAATTATACATATAATTATATAAGGCAAACTTGGGGAGAAAACACAGATAATACAGAAGTCATTATAAATATGTAGAAGAAAATTCCTTGAGTTGAAGAAAGACAAATGTCTGCAGATAGATATTATTTGGTGCCTTTCATAATTAGTGAAAGACCAAAGAACCCATATTCTGATGATACTTTCAAATTTAAAGATAAAAATTCAGCAGGCTTCATCAGGCAATACAGATTAATTTCAATAGATAAGAACGGCTGACGTATAAGTTTTCCGGAATACTAAATACCACAAGTAAAGGGATCCTAGAAATCCTGGCTAGCTGTAAGAACACAAAAGGAGACATTGGGATATGCAGGGCTCTGAAAGCATACCTAACAATGGAGCTTTTTTTTTTTAAATAAAAAAAAAGTATTTTAAAACTTAACTTTTACAATAATGAAATAAATGAGTAAAAACATAAGAATGAGACTCCTTTCAGTGGCTGGAATTCAAGGAGCTCCCTGAGATTAGCTATAAGTTATATATTAAGATATGCATAGATAGATGGCTTTTCACTAAATGAATATGTAGTTCAGCAGGCTAAACAAACACATAAACACATATATGCACTCAAAATAATAAATTATGAAGAAAATAACAGACCAGTTTAGTTTCAAAATGAATCCAGCATTAGAATTTCCAAGCACAAACTATTTTAAAACTATGTAAAAAAATTCAAAATAAACAAGTATGGAATCACAAAAATAAGCAAAGGTCCTCAAAGGAGAGCAGGCTTGAAAAATAAGAAATAGAATTTTACAAATAAACATGTCACAATTTAAACAAAATGTCTCAAAAAGTGGATCAAACATATTAGACTCACCTGAAATGAGAATTACTTAAACTGAAGACAGAATTGAAGAAATTAATCAAAATTCCTATCAGAACATATAAAGAGAAGTTAAGAGATTTGGCAGACATGATAGCAATGTTTAATATATAGTTAATCAGAAAGTGAGGAGAGACACAATGGGGATAAATAATAAATAAGTTATTGCCAAAAAACTGTCCAGAATTTATAGAATATAGGAATTCATTCATAAAGGAAACCCAATGAATTCCAAAGTAGGTAAAAAAGTAAATTCAACAAGTAGAGAAATTTCAGGGAAACCGTGGAACACTAAACATAAAGACCGGATCCTAAAGCTAGAGAGAACAACCAACAGAGGACTAACAGTTACATGGACAACAGTTTTTCTCAAAACAATAACAGTAGCAAAACCACAATGACATATTTGCAAACTGCTAAGAATTAAAAAAAAAAGTCACCAAAAAACAAAAATGCCTTCCAAAAATGCCCAACCTAGAATACTTATACATAATAACCCACAAACAATATTGATTAAATGAAAACAGAAGATGGACTCCCTCAGATAAACATAAAATTTTATTCCTAAAAATACTCTGGCACTAAAGGCTGTACCTCAAGTAGGAAAAAAAAAAAAAATTAGGGAAGAAAATCTAATAGGTTAGAAGGTATGGAAAACAAAGAAGTAGTTCTAAAATAAGTACACAAATCTGAAAGAAGAAGTGTCTCAAGAAAAACAAGTGACATTTAAATGTGGAAAGTATTTAAAAGAACAAGACAGCAGCGCTGAAGAAGACTAGTCGCACACGGACTTCCCTGGGAGTCCAGGGACTAAAGACTCCACACTCAGTGCACCGGGCCTGCGCCCAGAACCTTGATCAGGGAACTAGATCCCACATGGCGCAACCAAGACCCAGAGAAGCCAAATAAATGTTTTAAAAAAAACCCTAGCATAAAAGGTGGAAGGCAAGTGATTAAACAAATGTTCTAAGATCCATGAAAGTTTTGACAGATTAAAATATTAAGATTTTCACTTATGTGAAAATAAGCAAAATAAAATTTCAAAAACTCTATGACATAGTCCATGAACAATAGAACAATAATAAAAGAAATTTGTATTTCTTTAAGAAGTTGCTGATTCCAAGGCTGGGAGAGGAAACAAGAAAATCTTAAAACATCTTTTAGTGCTAAAGAGTAAGGGATCCTCAAAATCTGATGAGGACAGTAAGTAACATGAAAGTCCTCTTAATGACCAAATTTGGCACAAATGAAGCAACAAACTAATAAAGTTATTCAGCAAATTCATAAAATAAAACTAATACTCATAAACTGACAGGATGAGACAGAGAGATGAAAGAAGAAAGGAAGATAGAGAAATGATGGTATAGTAGGAAAAACTCTTCCTTGTTGTAGACTTTTAATTATTAAACTTGGAAAGAATGATGGAAACAAAATAACCACATTTTGACAAGCATCACCATATAATTGTTTCTAGCAAGAATCATTAATGTATACTATAATTAGCTTGTAAAACTATGATAAAAATTGGGATACTTACATAGTCGCATGGTATCTCCCCACAACTTACTTATTATCATAAAGGGAAAAATAATAAATTTTCAGTGGGAAAACCTGGCAACTACTATTTTACCCATGTGATCACAAATAACATCAACAGTGCATGCATGCTAAGTCGTGTCCAACCTCAGTCATGTCACTTCAGTTGTGTCCAACTCTTTGGGACCCTGTGGACTATTGCCTGCCAGGCTCCTCTGTCCATGGGATTCTCTAGGCAAGAATACTGGAGTGGGTTGCCATGCCCTCCCTCCAGGGGATCTTAACAACCCAGGGATTGAACCTGCATCTCAATATCTTCTGCATTGCAGGTAGGTTCTTTACCACTAGTGTCACCCGGGAAAGCCTATCATCAACAATAGTAAGACGCATAGGTATTATTTGACCCTGATATGATGCACTGAAAAGAATAAATCCTACTCCTATTCTTGCCAAAAATGCATAGCTTGAATTTATTCATGAGAAAACATAACACAAACTTAAATCGAGAGGCATTAAACCATATAACAGGCCAGTGTTTGTCAAAAATGCAAGGTCATGAAAGACAAAAATTGATGTGACCCAAATTAAAGGAGACTAAAAAGAAGTGAGAACAAAATGCAACATGTGTTCAAGGATTGAAACATGAACTAGAAGAAGAATAATAGGGGAAAATGGACAAAATTTAATAATACTTAGACTAAAGAATAGCATTATATCAATATTAATTTTCTGATTTTGACATTGCAGTGACATGAGATATTAATATTAGATATTCTGGGCCAAGGGTATACAGAAATTCTTTGTACTATTTTTGAAACCTTTTCTAAGCCTGAAATTATTTCAAGAATTTCAAGATAAAAAACTATTAACAATAGAGAAAAAACTAATGAAAGACAAAAATCTTAAACAGTTAAGAAAAATATGAAAAAAGTAGAACAGAGGGCAAAAAATAAGAGTAAGCACTCAAAATATTTTTCTAATTTGAATAATTATAAATGACTAAACCCATAGGTAAAAACACAGATTGTCAGGCTGGATGAAAAACTAAACACAGCTACATGCCCTTTATAACAGCCACATATAAAACATAAGGAGGGTCAAGTGACTGAAAAAGATAAATGAGAGTGGCACTAACCAAAAAAAAAGCTTGGTTCACTGTATTCCGTATACTCACTATTTAAAAAAAAAATAGACTTTAAGACAAAAAGCAGTATTACAAATATAGGGTTACTACAAAAGTTATACAAAGTTTCCTCCACCAGAAGGAGGTTTTGGGTATTGGGGGAAATTACAAACTCCATTTTGGATAAATCTGAGATTTGAGGGAGAAATCCAAGACAAAATACCAAAGAGATAGTTGACAGTATGGATGGTGGTTTACTGGTTTAGTCGTTAAGTCGTGTCCGATTCTTGTGACCACGTGGACTGTAGCCTGCCAGATTCCTCTGTCCATGGAATTCTCCAGGCAAGAACACTCGAGTGGGTTGCCATTTCCTTCTCGAGGGAATCTTCCCGACCCAGGGATCAAACCCAGATCTCCTGCACTGCAGGCAGATTCTTTATCAACTGAGCTATGAGGGAAGTTGAGAGTATAGGACACAGAAATTAAGTCATTTTCAAATGGATGGTATGTAAAAACCACACCAGTGGGTGAGAATTTGGAGGGATCACACAGGACTGTGTGGTATTTAGAGGTCTATGAAAAGTAAAGGGTTAGGAGATCAGTCCTGGGTGTTCACTGGAAAGACTGATGCTGAAGCTGAAACTCCAATACTTTGGCCACCTCATGCGAAGAGTTGACTCACTGGAAAAGATCCTGATGCTGGGAGGGATTGGGGGCGGGAGGAGAAGGGGGCGACAGAGGATGAGATGGCTGGATGGCATCACCGACTCGATGGGCATGAGTTTCAGTAAACTCCAGGAGTTGGTGATGGACAGGGAGGCCTGGCGTGCTGCAATTCATGGGGTCGCAAAGAGTCGGACACAACTGAGCGACTGAACTGAACTGAACTGAACTGAGAAGTAAAGGATCTGGCAAGGACTCTGAGAAGGAGCAGACATACTCTGTAGAAAGAAATCAGGGATGTGATGTTCATGGAACCTGAGATAAAAGACTCATAAACAAGAAAATGGTACCTAGCTGTCCCTCCATATTTACAAATTGTTACAGAGAAAATTAGTCAGTTAAACAGAGAGAAGGGCAGAGCATTGTTTTAAATAGATCATAAAGAAAAACAATACTTCTTAATAATTATTTTGCAAAGATAAGGGTTTTTTATTTTCAAAAATAGGTAAAGTGAGTGAAGTCACTCAGTCGTGTCCAACTCTTTGCAATCCTATGGACTGTAGCCCACCAGCCTCTTCCGTCCATGAGATTTTCCAGGCAAGAGTACTGGAGTGGGTTGCCACTGCCTTCTCCAGGGGATCTCCCTGACCCAAGGATGAAACCCCAGTCTCCTGCATGCCAGGCAGACACTTAACCACTTGAGCCACCAGGGAAGCCCCAAAATACGTAAAGTACATTACAGAACACTGGAATGTGAAGAGGGACGAAAGTCATATTGAATTTCTTATTGTACAGAGAGTCAAGCCAACATATATTAAATCATCACTGATTTTAAGTTGACAGGAAAGGACAAAAGTAAATATGCACACAAAACTCAAAAAACAATCAGCAGTAGTATGAAACAGGATACTACCTTACAAAACCACCAGGGAAAAAAGGTAAAGAAAACATAACACATCCTATGGGGTAAATTCCATTAACTAGAAACTTAAAACCAAGAGAGCCTGAGTAACTTTTCCAAAGTCACAAAGACAGTAACTAAAAAATACAGACTTGAAATCAGGATTAGAATGTATTAGAGTCCAAGCACTTAACAGCTTCAGGGATAATCTTATCTAAGAAAACAAGCTTCTAAATGACTCAAGTTTTGACCCATTAATTTTTATGCTCAGTTTAATATTAAATTAAAAAGATAATCCCTCTTGAAATTTTTATATGACTCAGCAGCAATATGCTGGCTGTGTGGTCTAACACATATGCCCTGCCCCTCAAATAGCAAAATGAGTAAATGAATAAAAAACAACCAAACTAATTTATGTTTTATGATGTGAATATAAACTGATGAGAGAATTAACTCTGTTGGGTCAATAATATTAAAAAGTCTAACTTGAAAATTGGGATACTGATTCCAGAACTGGTAACATTCAGACAAAAGGTAGAAGCCAGTATTTAGTGAATACAGATGGAGGTATAGAGGAAGTTCTGTAAAACAGATGTAGGGGACATAACACAAATATTTACTGAGTCAAATGTCACTTTTGCTTATAGTTTATGTTGTCACACATACACATGGCAAAGGTAAGCAGGAAGCCTTGTCCATTTCAGGAACTGTCATGCCATAAAATGATAAGCCATAGGGAACAACATATACCAGAGTCAAGTTGCTAAAGCAAAGGCAAAAATAAAAATTGAAACCAAAACATACATTGATTTGACTGTCATGCTTGGTTGGTTTTGGCATGATCCCTGGCAGGATCTGTTTTTTATTGAGACATGACGAACTCTTGCTTGCTCTGCCGACAAGTTTTCAGTGAGGTGTGGAGCATAGGAAGGGCTGGGCAACATTTTAATTATTTTTCCAGCTTTATAATAAACTGAAAAAGATCTGGGGAGAACATAAATAAGCAGCGCATTTAAAAATCTCCTGTGGTACCCTGGAAACCTCACAAAGGAAGCACTGACATGTTTTCCATCCACCCAGCCTAAGGCATAAATCTCTGGTTTCCTGGATGTACTAATTTCATAAAGAATAATTTAAGTGTTATATAGAACACACACAATCAAAAGGAAAAGAAAATCTACAAAACCTTTCTTCCTTTTAATTGTTTATTCATTCTGATTGGGATTGGAAGACCTTTAAAAGACAAATAACTGCCTGACAGCTATAAATAATTAAAATACTAGCAGAGAGGAATAATAGTTGCAGGGAGAAAATGTCCCTCTGGCTTATACACATGTTCAATGAGAAGAGCGAGAGACACTGCTGTGTAGTGAACACTAAATCATGAAAGCAAAAGTGATTCACAATCATGATAGGAATATATCAAAAGACATTCAAAAGTAAACTCGAGTTCAATGATAGGAAGTTCTTACCAGTCATTATGTACATCATTCTTATAAGAAATACAGCCCCCTCGCAGAAAGAAGTATTTATTTCTGTGACTTGAAAAATGAAAGGAAAACATGCACTAAAAAATCTAGCCTGCTCAGGTTTCTTTTGTTTGGATTCATGCATTTTACTTGGAAATAAGTTCTCATCAATGCAAGCCAAAGACAAAACAAAAATAAGAACAGAGAGATAACCTAAGACTGTTGCTTATGATGGCATCCTGGATATTGTTATTTCTCAGTTTTAAAAGTAAGTCTTCAGGAAAGGAGAGCTTGGTGAGGTTTTTGTAATTATTAGGGAAGAAGCCTTGTTCATCATGTTCGTGATCTTGATATTCAAAACTGAAGGGACATCCTGATTTATAATCATTATGTTCATTCTGAGGCAACAATTTCTTGTATATTCCTTTATAACATGTTATCTTTTTGCTTTTAACTAGTAATGTGCTGCTTCAGTTCAGCTCAGTTCAGTCACTCGTATCCGACTTTAATCCAACAAGTTGGATTAAAAACATGCGACCCCATGGACTGCAGCATGCCAGGCTTCCCTGTCCACACTAACTCCTGGAGCTTGCTCAAACTCATATCCATCAAGTCAGTGATGTTTAGAAGGGATAAAGTGGATATTTTATGAGAGAAACAAAACAGATTTGTTTAATCAAAGAGTAAAAAAAAGATCCCTTGGTTTTTTTTTTAAAATTTTTTTTTATTAGTTGGAGGCTAATTACTTTACATCATTACAGTAGTTTTTGTTATACATTGAAATGAATTAGCCATGGATTTACATGTATTCCCCATCCCAGTCCCCCCTCCCACCTCCCTCTCCACCGATCCCTCTGGGTCTTCCCAGTGCACCAGGCCTGAGCACTTGTCTCATGCACCCAACCTGGGCTGGTTATCTGTTTCACCCTAGATAATATACATGTTTCAATGCTGTTCTCTTGAAACATCCCACCCTTGCCTTCTCCCAGAGCCCATTATACAGAGCGAAGTAAGCCAGAAAGATAAAGACCATTACAGAATACTAACACATATATATGGACTTTAGAAAGATGGTAACGATAACCCTTGGTTTTGACTAAAGTGAAAGTGACAGTGAAGACTCTTTGCGACCCTGTGGACTGTAGCCTACCAGGCTCCTCCATCCATGGGATTCTCTGGGCAAGAATACTGGAGTGGGCTGCCATTTCCTTCTCCAGGTGATCCTTTGACTAGGTATATTGCAATTTTTGTTTCTCATTTAAAATGTTTCATCATTAAAAGAGCTGAAATACAGTTAATGTACAATGTTGTCCTAGTTTCAGGTATACAGCAAAATGATTAGTTATACATATATACACATATGTGTATTCTTTTTCAGATTCTTTTCCATTATAGATTGCTATAAGATATTGAATATATCTTGCAGTATATTCAATAATGTCTTGAATATATCTTCTCTGTCCTGTAAGTAGGTCCTTGTTACTCATCTATTGTATATATACTTCTATGTATATGTTAATCCTCCCCTAATAGTGTAGAGTTTTCAATATCTCATAACATTAGTCTGTTTGCTTATAATAGGTTCATTAATCCAAAAAAAATAGATTTATGGGAAGATTGTACATAGATTAATGCTATATTTTAATATGCTTGACATTTAAACACTCTTAAGAAATGACAGTAAACTTCTCAGTACTTATTTGTCCACCCTTCTAAGCAAAATAATTAATGGCCATTTCCTGCCATTTGCTATGTTGCTAACTCCTAGGGTATATAAAACAACAACAAATCAAGTTATAAAAGAGGAATATTGAATATATATGAGCTATATTTGAGTTGATTCAAATTTCAGATAAGTCCAAAGGCAAACTATGTTAGACTCATAAGGACTGACTTATTTGTAGAGAAATAAAACAGAATCCTCAGTAACTACAGCTCTGTCTGGGAACATCCACTTTCACATCAACCATAAGAAGCCAAGAATATGTGTTTTGGTTTTTTTTTTTCATTCATTTTTACTAGTTGGAGGCCAATTACTTTACAATATTGTAGTGATTTTTGCCATACAGTGACATGAATCAGCCATGGATTTACATGTGTTCCCCATCCCGATCCCCCCTCCCACCTCCCTCCCCATCCCACCCCTCTGGGTCTTCCCAGTGCACCAGGTCTGAGCACTTGTCTCATGCATCCAACCTGGGCTGGTGGTCTGTTTCACCCTTGATATTATACTTGTTTCAATGCTGTTCTCCCATAACTTTAAAAGTAACAGTTTTATAGGTCTTAGTAGAGGACTGCCCAACATGCTAGGTACCACGTGACGACAATGATGGACTCTAAAATATGGACTGTATGCCAAGCTGTATGATGCTTAAGAGACATGGGAAGAAATCCCTATCCATATTCAACTATGAAAATCCATAGAGTGTGAATTTTAAAGGAATATAGAATTTGTGGTGTTTTTTTTTAAACTATTTACAGTTCTCTCCATTTTAGAAAAACAGCTTGACAAATTGAGGGACAAATATGTGAAAGTTTACTCCAGCATTAAAAATTTGACAACATTTTACTAAGTAAATAAAAGCCAAAAAATTGTGAATAAATTTGACTTAAACAAGAAACATTTAAACACTCTTGTTTAACACACTTCAACAAGAAAACTGCTAATCATCTTTTCTTTTAAGAGCCACTCAGAAAGTGGTATCTGAAATGGCATTTAGAACACAATCTCTTGTTTTCATTGTGGGACAGGGAGAGGAAGCCACAAAAGAATAGTTGTTGCAGTTTTTGAAACTAAAACATGAACTTTTAAAACTGTAAATCATCACAGAGTAGAGTCTTGTTACTTTAAATACAGTAGCTATTAAATTTATTTTTTGCTAGTAATGAGAAAGTATCAAGAACAGTCGTTACCATTTACTCTGGGCCACTTATGTTATCAATTCATCTGAAAATAGCTGATCTATTTCATATAACCCAATAGAATAATTCAGAAGCTCATTAAAAATAAACTTAGTGAATCAACGAAAGTGTAATTACCACAAATTTGAAGATAATGTGAGAAAGATAACAGCCAGGGAAGGATGCAATTTCAAGAACGGGATTATGAATAATGAGAATTATCACTGTGGACTCTGAGGACCATCCTCCCCAACCCTACCCCTCAAAATGGAATATTGTTATAAGTCCTATGTACATTTTAAATGAAATCAACTGATAGTTTTTTAATTTTATGAAGTAACTTATCTGATGGATGATGACTTAAGAATGTAACAGAAGAACAAAGCTTTATTTTATGATGATTCTTCATTTTAATAAATCATTGAGAAGTTGGATCAAGTTGGTAACCTGATGGCCCATGCCCCCCTCATTTTAAATCTCTGCAAAGGTGTACTGGTAGTGATGGTGGAATTAAGTCCACTCTGGAAGGACATGCATGTACACACAAATACACGTAATGATGATACTGGGAAATAAAGAAGAATGCTATGAAGAGACTAGAAATTTTGGAGAATTTCTGAGCAATAGGAAAAGATGGAATCAGATTGGAAACCAAAACCAAAGATCACAGTTTCCACAAGGTAGGGCTCTGCAGATGACAATGTGGGGTTGGTTTCAGCTGAAGATGGATAAATTTCAGGAGCAGAAAAAGATCTTGGGCCAATCTTTGGGGGTAACTCCTCATTAATTATGTTCCAAAGAGTCGACAGGATGGCCCGTCTCCTCAATCCCCACCTACATTAAAGAACTGGCAATAAAGATGGTTATTCACAGCCTAAAGAAATCATGTAGACACTTGGTCCAGAGAAATGACCATGCTGTAGTTGGCAGGAAGTTCTAAAAAGAAAGGGAGTCCTCTATAAGGAAAACAAACTATCAGAAGTAAATGACATTTATACAGTAATAATATATGGGAACAATACTGTGTTAACTAAAAGTTGTGAAAATATGGATACAATGTTCTCTCATCACAATACACTGGAAAAAATAGTTTATACTAGGATTTCAAGTTTGCTTTCATCATGTGAGAATCTATTTTGATTTTAACATGTTATGAAATAAAACAAAAAACATGATAGGAATTTTTAATTAGATGCCAAAAGGCATTTAGTACTATTCAAACCTATCCCTGAGTAAGAAAACAAAAAGGGGAAAAAAAAAAGTGGAAAGAAGAAACACTGTTTCATTATATTAAGAATTTCTCTTAGAGGAAGCACAGGATAAACTGCATCACTACTAAAATGTATCACTGTATTGGGTTTCTTAATCAATATAGCAAAAAAAGAAACATGAAGTAATTAAATGTTAGAAAGTAAGACAATCCATCTTGCCTTTTAAACATAAAAAGTAATCATTTGAAAATATAACTGTTAATAGCTTATAGCAAGTAGCCAGGTAAAAGATCAATCCATAAAACAATGTGAGTTTTCCTACATAATAGCAGTAACTAGTTAGAAAATTTAATATTTTAAAGTATTCCACTCTATAAAATTTGATAGCTCCCAAAACACTGACAACAATCGTGAAATGTAATAAAGGAAATAATCACTAATAATAAATATGATACCCCATAAAATGGTCATAATTTACTCTTGAAAACTGCTAGATAAAGCACTGACATTTCCAAATTAAAATAGACTAATCAATGACAAAAATTCATAATTGCAACTCAGAATAATTAACTTGACTCTGCATGTGTAGGATGTTCAAAAAGAATAAATAACAAAAATCTACTAAATGTTAAACATTGCTCATCCAGTAGTTTTATAGCTAATGTTATTAATTTTCTTAATTTGGATTTATTTTTATTGACTGATAAAAACAATCAAGTATCAAGTTAGTTTAAGATCTCAGTTAAAGGGATAATAAATTTATGCAATGTTTGAAGCAATTCTATTCTTCAACTACAACTAAATCCTACTCTTAGGTGCTATATGGGAAAATAATAGGGAACTATTCTTTTTATGTATGTAAAAATTCACCTCAACCTCCCTAAACAATATCAGTGACTAAGGACATCATTTCATTTTCCCAAAGTGATACGTATAACTTTAAGAAAGCAAATCCGCGGTTAGGGGAATCAAAAGTGTGTTTAAATGAAGAATCTGCTAACCAGGGTTAGAGTTAATCTGTGACTTGCACATAGGTGGTAATCAGAAAAAAGGTTTTTCAACATAAATAGAAACCAGAAGACAAATAAAGGCAAAGGAATAACTTGGCAAGAAGGCCAGATTTAGGCCAGAACATAAAACATGGGAGTTCTTAGTAACAGAAAGAAAAAAGCAGACAGACAGTAAAGAAAGGAAGAATTCATTCCAGGTTCCAACTTGGAAGGGATAAGGAAAAATTAGAAGCAAAAAACATACCACCTTAGTAGGATTCTGTAATGGATAGAATTGAGAAAAAGCCAAATTTGTTACATTTTCAACAGAGAATGACAGACGTAGAAAAATTTTAAAGTTTTTAATATAAACTAAGTCAACTGATCAAAACCAACACAATTCATCACTATAAAAGCATGAATTTTTAAATTACTTTTAAATAAATTTGAATAATGATCATAAAGTCATGCTCAGCAGCCAATGAATAAAACTTACTTTAGTCCCATCTTTTTAACAACTAAGTATATTAGAATATAAAGTGTAATTTTTACAGGATGGTTAAGGTTACCAGTTACTCATCTAAGAACTTTTGAGTATCTTCTCAATATAAAAATCATAACATACAATCATGTGATAAAACTGTATAAAAATAGTGAATTAACAGACACTATTCTATTTTTTCTGACCCTATTTTCTTTGATTTTACAGAACAATCATGAAAAATTTAGTAAAATTGGTAGCTCAGAGATATTAGAAAGCCTTTATAACAGATGAGGATAACATCTTGTAACCACAATCAAATAAATGAACCCACAGCTTAACAGCTGAAACTATGTTATTTGGCTTCTAAGGGGATTTAACTTTTATTCTTCATATTGGTCAGTGTAACAGTAAGTTATTATAGTTAGAAATATGATTAGTCAAAGAGAAGAAAGGAGAAAGACATAAGGAGAGGAGTGAGCAATTTAAAGGCATCAGAAAATAATTATTTTTACTTCATGACTAAATGTACAATGTGCAAA
The DNA here is from genome assembly GCF_023699985.2 of Odocoileus virginianus. NCBI lineage: Eukaryota > Metazoa > Chordata > Mammalia > Artiodactyla > Cervidae > Odocoileus > Odocoileus virginianus. Next base: position 88,058,817 of record NC_069674.1, on the reverse strand, counting down.
TTATTCCCAGGCTTACAGTATACTTATAAACAAGAAACACTAGGATATATCGCTTTAATTATGGTAGCTAAGCCCTAAGAGTGAAAGCATAAAAGGAAAGGGTTCAAAGTTCAGCAATCCATCTAATTTTAATTAGTACTACCAAACGCATTGTTTTGGGGTAAACCATCGGATCAGATGGTAAAAAATCAGATGGGAACTCCATGGCTTCCCTAGTAGCTCAGATGGTTAAGAATCTGTTTGCACTGTGGGACACCTGGGTTTGATCCCGGGGTACGGAAGATCCACTGCAGAAGGAAATGGCAACCCACTCCAGTATTCCTGCCTGGAAAATTCCATGAACAGAGGAGCCTGGCAGGCTACAGTCCATGGGATCACAAAGCGCTGGACATGACCGAGCAACTAATACATACACAATGACCAGTAAGAATGTTTCTGTTTGAGCAGTCCAGTCATTTTGAGTCTCTGATATATCAATATTCCAACTCTCAGGACCTATTTTTTTACAGGGTGATGACCTAGCTACATGTAAGATGTAAGACCTGGAACAAGAATGTGAATGCAATCAAATAAATATTGAACTTTTAAAATGTAAGTATTTACATTCTACCTCAGATCATCTCAGATTCTATCCATAGCAAGCTTATAACACTCCTGAGAAAATCAGTTACCCTGATCAAATTCTTGACATTATGTGTGATAAAAATATAACAGTGGAGTTATGATAATGTTAAAATATTAGATACAATATTATGGTCATTGGAAGTAGATAAGTTGTTTTGAAAGGAAAGAATTCATTATTTTTCATTAACAGTGCATATTGGGATATTTTCCAATCAAGAAAACACATGAGAGAGAGAGGGAGAGGGAAAAGGGCTCTTTTAAATAAAGTTTCCAGAAAATCTTTAGTTATGCCTCAGAGACCATTCCAAGCTGTATGGTTAGTTAGGAAATGATGTTCTTACCCAAGATAAAATTGGGTTTCTGAAGGGAGAAGGAGACGGGCATTTAGGAGACTCTGTCTTGCATGTTTTATTTAATCCTCACAACAAAATTAAACAAGTCAATTAAAAAAAATCCATAACTGTAAATTCTTCCTTCTGTTCTACACAGGCCATTACTAAATTGAGGAATGGATTTCCAAAGTGCAAGGGTCAACTTCCTAACAGTGAACCTAGCCCTTATTCTACCAAATTGCAATAACTAGGAAGTTCCTGGGGAACTTCCTTCCTTTTGTATACTGCTGAGGAGTACATTAATTTATGGGAGCTAAGTAATAAATCTCTATATTTCATTTTTAAAAAATTCAGGTCGAAATGGGATAACATCAGGAAGGTATTCCTATGAGTTTGAAGTTTAAAGGTAAGGAGGTTCCCAATTTTCAGAATGGAGTATATTCCCTGTTTTTAGTTCTTTTAGGCAAACCCAGATAGCATATTGAAAAGCAAAGACATCACTTTGCTGACAAAGGTCCATACAGCCAAAGTTATAGTTTTTCCATAGTCATGTATGAATGTAAGAGTTGGACCACAAAAGGAAGGCTAATAACCGAAAAATTGATGCTTTCAGACTGTGGTCCTGGAGAAGACTCTGGAGGGTTCCTTGGGCAGCAAGGAGATCAAACAAATCAATCCTAAAGGAAATCAACCCTGAATATTCATTGGAAGGATTGATGCTGAAGCTGAAGGTCCAATACTTTGGCCGACTTGTTGGAAAATAACCTGATGCGGGAAAGGTTGAAGGCAAAAGGAAAAGAGTGCAGCAGGATGAGCTGGCTGAAGAGCACTGTGGACTCAACGGACCTGAGTTTGAGCAAATTCGGGGAGATGGTGAAGGACGGGGAAGGCTGGTGTGCTGCAGTTCATGAGGTCACGAAGAGCCGGACATGGCTTAGCAATTAAACAACAACAAAGTTGATTTCAGTGAACTTACAGTGAAAAGCCATATATATTTACTTGTTTATTTATTTAGCCCTTATACTCTACAAACCTACCTAGGTAAGACTCTGTCTTCTGTCTGCTTTGTTTCTAGTACTACTTTTTATGACATGGCCATTTACACACTTACTAAATATCTATTGTGTATATATATAGTGCTACACAGAAAACCAGGAGGTATACAGAAATCTATTAACAGATAGTTCCTGTTATAAAAAAATGTATAATCTCTAAAGATTTTTATGATGAAATATATATCAAAAATTTAAAGAATAAGACAGAAGTTAACACCTTAATATTCTTAGATATATAGCTCAAAGTTTGCTTGGAAATAAGCAGAAAATCAAGGAAACTGAACTGTTTCATTCTGCTCAAGTAAATAAAACTTTGGTTTCATCTGTTTTATATAAAAGTCAATCCACTCCATATTAAGCAATTTTTGTAAAATGGATTTCAGTGATAGAAACAACCTTTTCAAACCAAAGATAATAGTGGATGGGAGGAAATAAATGGTTATTAAGTAACATACAGATAATGATGCATGCTCATTGAACCAACTGTCTCATAAAAGTTAACCAAGTCTTCTAGGACTTCAGCTGGGAGTTTAGAAGTACAGAGTGTACAATTCCCCAGAACCAAAGAAAGGAGAATGGGGCCCTGGGGGCCCCAAATCCATGCTGTATCCTGTGGAAGACACCATCACAGCTAACAAAAGCAAAGACAACCACATAGCCTAGGGTTGGGATATATTAGTTGTCCAACTTTGAAACCAAGGTTGAAACTTTAAATCATATACTCAAGACAATACCCATGGACAACGACTCCTCAGGTGATTTATTCAATGAGAGTACTACTTTGAAAAGAATCATCTGCAGCAAGAATGATCAAAGAGGGCTTAGAGCAGCATTTCTTAATCTAGGCATTACTATCACTTTGGGCTGAATAATTGTTATGCGGGTGAGATGTCCTGTGCTTTGTCTCATGTTTATCATTATCAATGGCCTCTAGTTACTACATGCCCATAGGACCACATCCTCAGTTTTAACAACTCCACCTGTCTCCAAATATTGCCAAATGTCCCCTGGGGGCAAAATTCCCTCTGGTTGAAAACCATTGGATTAGAGGTAGAGAGAGCAATTATCTTTAGATATAAAGTGAGAGGGACCTTGACTTAAGTGGTGAAGCCAAGACCTATATGGGTCTTACATACATAATGAAGAAAACATATACAGAATTCACTTACTGATTCAGGCTTCTAGTTTGTATAATGGAAAAATAATACTCAAAAATGGAAATTAGAGAATTTATATTTTAATGAGGTGAATGAACGAGTGGAAAAAGATTTTGGGTAGATGATCTCTTCATATGAAACCTAAATCTACAGAGTATAATTAACTATAAAAACCTTTTCTGAACTGTTGACAGATAACAATGAAAACAGAAGTAAATGATATAGAAATGGTCTGAAAATACGGGCAATCCAGTCATTCCTAAACTTGCTTTAGTAAATTATGGCTGAATTTCAGCTTTATCAGATACAAATTTATCCCTTGTCAAAATGTCAGAAATGTTCCTAAAATGATACACAAAATTAAATCTGACCATAAAGCAAAGCTATCATGAGACGTTCCATATTTAACTGAATACTGTACCAAACTTTTCTGAAGAGTAAAGAGGGATTTTGTAGTTCACTTATATACTGTTTTGAAAGTCTGGATTTTTACATTGTATTTCCCCAATACACTATTAAAAAGAGTAAATAAATTCCACTAGGTGTCCTTGGCCTACATCTCAAAACTACTTTATTCCAATATATCTTAGCAAAGATGAAGAATTTTCTGCCTTTTGATGATCATGATTTTATCGTTACTGTTAGCTGCTTTTGGAAAAACTCACAACAAAACAGAAAATCTGTCAGTGTATGTTTTCAACAGACATAATTTCAAATGCACAGCCAGCAGGTTTTAATAAATTAAAATAAGTACAGTGTCCAGAAGAAGGTTAATATATACACCTCTGTGAAGACCCTTGTTGGACAGGTCCTTGAATACTTTGTGGTTAGGTAAGACTATTATATAAACTATATACTGAGCTTCATGCCTTGCAATTATGTTGTATTATTTATGAAAGCTCTTTCAACTTATTTGGAATTTTGCTTTCTCAACTGGCAGCAATTACATATTCAAAGACCACCAGAAATAATTCTTCCGTCCCTTTTGGGATCCACAAGCTTGTTACGAACACTTAAGCGACTGTACAGGAACATTATACTTTGATAATAAACAAGGCCAGGGAGAAGATTTTTTTCCATTAGAAAAATTCCTGCTCATAAACAACTCAAAAATAAAAAGAGAAATGATAATTCTACCAACATAGGCAACTTTATCTGAAATCAGAGCCACGCCGCACAGGATTTTGAATTTTGAAAGCAACAGCTCACACAGATTAGTGACTACTTCTTGTCCAGTCAATACATTCATCTAACAAAGCCTCCTCCATATGAGCAACCGCAAACATTTCTGACTTCAGTTGTTAATCTCCCATGAAAAACTATTTCCATACTATTTTTAACTTGTATATGGAAATGATTATCTCTTTATCTCTGAGGCATGAAAACTCATACAGCACCCTTTGTAATGCATTTATGCACCATTTTCCTTTTCACGTCCTTGACAGATGGAAGTATTCACATCTTCCTCCCAGAACAAAAGTTGAGAAGCAGGCTGCTTTCTCTTCAGTCGGCTCCCTTTTTGTCTTCCAAATTCTCACGCTACTGGACCTACTTCTCAATAGCTTTTCAATTCCACCTTCTTAGACAAAATGTAGTTGCGTGATACTTAAAGTCAACTATTATGGAAGAGTAGATTGTATGGCAAATGAAATTCATAATTCACCTGGACCACATATGTATAAAATTAAGTAGTAAATATTTTACTATAAGTTAGAAATTGATATTTTAAAAATATAAGAAACCTTTTAAGGTAATTATGGATCTCAATGAAGATTTCTTGAATGCCCTTTACCAAATATTTTAGCCACTTAATAACCATATGATATGAATATTATTTTATCTTTACAGATGAGAAAACTTAAGGATCTCATGAAACTTAACAGAGCAATAGGTGATGGTCCTGTGTATTAAATCTAGTTCTATCTGAATTTCAAAAATAACATTTTTTCCTATGATTCCATACTCTATTCTTTCTGAATTTTAAGGACTCAGTTACTAATGAGACTGACTTCAAATAAGTAGAAAACCTGAAATAGAGTTATAATGCCAGTTAATGCAAACGATTATTGAGCAACATATGGTATTTATTCTTAAGGAAACTCATAGTTTCACTTTGGAGACACTTTTATTTCTATGGTGTCTTTTAGAGCTGTTTCTATTGCATCAAAATACATGGAACAAAGCACTGCACATAGATTTCACAGAAGAAAAGAGCTATCCATTGTTTATTAAAATGGAATGAGAGAGGATGGTGAATTATATGTATAACTAATAGTATCATATTATTACTGCATATAAAATATCATAGTATAATTGCACTAATATTTTATACAGAATATATATTAATTTTAATTATAGTAGTAATATGTAACATATTATATAAAGATATATATATGTATGTGTAAATCTTTATAGATGATAAATCTTCTCATTAACCAGCCCACACTCTACTTCCATCTATAATGGATACCTCCTTTCTGCCATGAACTCTTCTCTGTGAAGTGCTGATGTTCCATATATTTGATACACACACATATATATTACACAAATATGTACATATTATATATGCAGTATCTATACATCATATATACTTTAATATATATGTATGTATATATCACATTTTAAAATCACACCCTGTAAGAGCAATTCCTACTATAAAAGTATTTCCTATGTCTGAGAGCTCTGATCTCTATAATTGGGGCCAAGTTTGAATTCACTAAGATAATTTCTTGAAACTCTATATTACAGAGAACCTGATTAAGATACTACTTTAGAAAAAACAGAACTGAAATTCAACTCTGGTGACCTGTATTGAACCTTTTTATGTGGTTAAGGAGTGCAAAGGGCTTCCCTGATTGCTCAGTGGTAAGGAACCTGCCTGCCAAGCAGGAGAGGTGGGTTCTACGTCTGAGTGGGGAAGATCCCCTGGTGAAGGTCATGGCAACCGACTCCAGTGTTCTTGAGTGGAGAATCCCCACGGACAGAGGAGCCTGGCAGGCCACAGTCCATGGTGCGCAAAAGAGTTGGACACAACACAGCGACTAAAAGAACAACAAGGAGTGGAATGGATAAATACCAAAGGAGAGTTGAAATTTAGAAACAGATAAACACAATCTCATTTTATTAGAATATGATTAAGAACACTATATAATATTTAAATTTTCCAACAAGATTTAAGCTTTAAATCTTATTCCAACAAGAGGTTTAACTTTCTAACTTCAACTGACACTATATTTGTGGTTTTCACTAAAATATTTGGTTCTATTATTTCCTGTAAGCATTTCATACAGAAAAACAACTTGAGAGTAAATCTAATGAATAATGCTAAGCCACATTTAAAGACAACTATGATCTTTGCTTTCTCATTACCATATTGTATGACGTATACAAACAACATACGATGAGTTGTAAACCGCACATCTGCAATTATAATCTTGCATAAAAAATGAGCTCTGAGTACTGATTAAACTAGCAATGCTTTATTAAAACTTCAGGAAACTATCTTGTAGGAAGCAATGTTTCACTATATAAGCTTTACTTATTTTTGAAGTGAAAAAAATAATGGAAATTTAAAACAACAGTAAAACCAATATGCTATAAAAATACACAATGTTAATAGAACATAAGCTACCAACTGTTGATATATATCTGATATATTTCTCTAAATGTACTGCTTATAGCTGAAGATGTTTATGTGAAAACAAGATCACTATTTCTAGAGAATATCTGCTGTTTACCTACCCTCCCTCACAATAATCTTTCAGGTAAGACAAATCACCTGCAGCTAAAATACCTATAATTTCTGAAGAAAAGGATTTGGCTGTTCAAGAGTAGAACTGACAAAGGTACTATATCTTGGGATGAGTGGAAAAAGTTAAAACTATCCTTGAGTATAGCCTGAGAAATAGAAAATAATAAATTTGCAGTACCTTCAAAAACTATTAACCAAGAATGTTTCAGAATCATTCAAGAGTTTTTAAGAGATCAACAGAAGTTATCCAGATTATACCACAAGTCCACAGTGACCTGTATTAAACTGTTTCATGTTTTTTTTATATAAATTAATTTAGTTTAATTGGAGGCTAATTACTTTACAATATTGTAGTGGTACCTTATATCACCGAGGTGTGAAAACTCATTATAACTGCAATGTTACACAAGCTGCAAAACATAAACACAGGGAAAAAATATAATTTGATGACCCTAATATACTTTTCTAGTGATAAAAGTGTCTAAATATTGTGAAATCATTTTTAAAAACAGAGGGTCTTCCTTAAAATGATGTTGTATTTGAATGGTACAGAGTAAGAATCATTAGTTAAAGAAGCTACTAAAAAATTTAAGCGACCTATTTACTCTCTTTCTGAGCAGCTTCCTTCATATGAGAAAGTCGTCAGGTCATTAACTGAGGAAGAGTCAGTGTAAAGTATTAGAAAGAATATGAGGAGGAGGAAATGACAATCTAGGCGAAGATCTGGGAAGTGGAAACACTGTGACCTTTCGTATCTCATTTAGCTTCTCCAATTCTCACCTGTAGAAGAGACACAACAAATCCTAACTTGTCCACTGCTGGACCTGTCTCATCTACACCAGTTTTCTAAAGTGCAAATGAGAGTTCTAAGAAAGTCCTGATCAAATACAACATTTTATGACGTTAACTCTCATATATGTTTTATCACTGATTCTCTTTATAGTACTGTGGAAAAAAGTTTAAAAATAAATACTACTTTATATCATGGTTTTTTTTTTCCTAAGCAACTATTAACACTAAAGTGATTTAAAATACAAAGGTGATACCAAAATCAGATGCTTTTTCTTTCTCTTGCACTTAGACTACACTTGTCCTTAGATCCATGGTGCCTGGCATACAGCAGGCACTTAACAGAAACTGATCCATAAAGGAAGGAAGGAATACAAATTGTTCTCTCTTGTATTACCCAGACAGAAACTTGCTATGTGCAATAGTTTAAGAGTTAACATAACTTAAATATTCCCAACTTAGATACTGGCATAATTTTCTATTGGAATTCTAAGACTAAACATATATAGTTGCTGTGTTTTTCCAGAGCAGAAAGTATGCTCCAAAATACAGAGAAGTGCCATGGCTGACAGACTGTACTTCCCCCCAGACATAATTAGCTTAAAGTTTACTACTATTTTGCCAGTATTAAAATTCTTTGATTAAAAAAAAGTCAAGTAGAGTTAATGCTCTTAATAAAGTATATCCAAAGGAACACTACACAGGTTAGAGCAAAAGAATTAAAATGCACATACCATATTTATGTCATTCGTTAATTTACTATCATATGACTGGTTTTTAAGAAGTATTATTTTATTTCCTTTATTCATATAAATTATTATGTAGAGACATAAAAAATAAACTCTCAAGCTAAGTCGCCTCAGTTAAGAGCCAGGTTAAGAGGACAGCATTGAAACCTCTTCTCTGGCGCACTTGCTACCCACAAATGCTCCAGAGCGGACCTGTCAAATTTTTCTGCAGCATGAAAACCACAACCTTATATAAAACTTGCATCTCAATCTTGTAAGAACAACCTTTTCGAATTCATAGGGAAACATTCATAACGTTTTTATATTTCCCAGCATTTCCTGTATATGTTTCAATAATCACCTCATAAATTTTTTTATAATAAAATACACATTTATGAGAAACTTCTGCCATTTTTAACAAATAAAATGTCTTCACATTTGGAATGTTAAGAAGTTAATAGCTGCTGAGAACTGTTCATTCATTAATTTTTTTAAACAGCTAGAATGTTAGTACCTAGTATACTAAAGACAGGTGTAAAATATTTCACAAGGAAATGGAACCAAAGCACATTTTGGTTATTAACACCTAAAACTGGTCAATGAATCTACGATTCCAAACCTTTGCTTACTTGGTCCTCCTTGCTAGGTCAGTGAGTTCCTCCATCTCCTCTTTCCACTTCAGTTGGAATCTCACACTAGGGGTCAGCAGACTACGACCCTCAAAATAAATCAAGGCTCCCTCTTGTTTTGCAATTAACATGTCATTGGAACATGGCCATTCATTCATATGTTCTTTGTCTATGGCTGTTTTGTGCTTCAATGGCACCATTAAGCACCCATAAAACCGCTATATCATCTTTCATCTTTTGTAAGAAAACAATTCCTAAAAAATATTTTGAAACCTAGGCTTTAATTATACATTTTATTAAATATTTAATCAAGACTTGACATCTGAATTTTATGCAAAATACTAAGAAACAAACTTTTCTATATTTTCTTTTCTAATTTATGTAAATGAGTTAAGAAAATAGACTAAATGAGCTAACAGCTCTATGGAACTTTTGATATAGTTAACTACAAAGACTAACAAATCTAAAATATTAAACACAAGAGATTAAAGTAAGCTATGTAAATATAAATATTAAAACACTTCACTTTAAAGGGCAAAATAAAAAAGCATCATATATATTCTACCTTTCACTATAATTCTTATCTTTTCCAGGCTAGTAATTATCACAGTGTTAGGAAGATTATTTACTGCACTGCATTTGAAAATGCTTGATAAGAAAAGCCCCAGGGAAGCAACTGTATAACTAAAATAGGAAAGCCTGGATCTTCCACTGAGTGTAAAGTATGCATGTACCTATCAACTGGGTTCTATATTCAATACAGGATACCCTGGTTGCTCAGACAGTAAAGAATCTGCCTCCAATGCAGGTTCGATCCCTGGGTCTGGAAGATCCCCTGGAGAAGGGAATCGCAACCTACTCCAGCATTCTTGCCTGTGAAATCCCATGGATGGAGTAGCCTGACAAACTACATGTCCATGGGGTCGCAAAGAGTTGGACATGACCGAGCAACCAACACTTTCACTATACTTAAGATGGAAAACTCTATAATGTCAAGAATAACATTCTATATTTTATTAAACACACTGTATAGGCAGAGAAAGACTTTACACACTGATATGTAAATTTAAATATGAACACCGATAAAACTGTTGACTTAGTCTTAGATAAACCATTCTTTAACCTCAGATATGCAGATGACACCACCCTTATGGCAGAAAGTGAAGAAGAACTAAAGAGCCTCTTGATGAAAGTGAAAGAGGAGAGTGAAAAAGTTGGCTTAAACCTTAATATTCAGAAAACTAAGATCATGGCATCTGGTCCCATCACTTCATGGCAAATAGATGGGGAAACAGTGGAAACAGTGGCTGACTTTATTTTTGAGGGCTCCAAAATCACTGCAGATGGTGATTGCAGCCATGAAATTAAAAGACGCTTACTCCTTAGAAGGAAAGTTATGACCTACATAGACAGCATACTAAAAAGCAGAGACATTATTATTTCCACAAAGATCTGTCTAGTCAAGGCTATGGTTTTTCCAGTAGTCATGTATGGATGTGAGAGTTGGACTATAAAGAAAACTGAGCACTGAAGAATTGATGCTTTTGAACTGCAGTGTTGGAGAAGACTCTTGAGAGTCCCTTGGACTGCAAGGAGATCCAACCAGTCCATCCTAAAGGAGATCAGTCCTGGGTGTTCATTGGAAGGACTGATGTTGAAGCTGAAACTCCAATACTTTGGCCACCTGATGCAAAGAGGTGACTCATTTGAAAAGACCCTGATGCTGGGAAAGATTGAGGGCGGGAGGAGAAGGGGACGACAGAGGATGAGATGGTTAGATGGCATCACCGACTCAATGGACATGGGTTTGGGTCAACTCTGGGAGTTGTTGATGGACAGGGAGGCCTGATGTGCTGTGGTTCTTGGGGTCGCAAAGAGTTGGACATAACTGAGTGACTGAATTGAAATGAACTGAAACCATTCTTACAAAATAATCCCATTTCTTAAAGAAAAGCAAAATCTATTAGAAGAGTTTTCCTAGGTTTATATTCATACACTAATATTTTAAATTTCTTTGGCTTCCTTCCTAAGCTACTCAAAATGCAACATCTACGTTATAAATATAAAGGCATAATAAATCTCCTCTTGAGAATAATGTATAATTCAAAACTCCATCATGTGTTAAATTCTAATGAGGTTCCAAGCACTTTCAGATTTTAACACGTTAATGGATTATAAAATCACCAGAGCAAAGAGTAATGAATTTCAACCCTAGTTCACCTATAACTTGGTTTCTTCATGCTCAAACAATGATTATAATAAGATTTCATCAAGCTGATTTAAAGGTGAATAATAAATGCCTGAAATACATCAAGAAAATAATTGTGGTAAATATTTGTAACTGGGTAGGCTTGGCAGTTCTACACTTTAGTTCAATCTACTATAAAAAATAATGGGAAAAAAACAATGTTGGGAAAATTTTAAAAATAATCTTCATCTTGTAATTGGCTGTGTTAATGCGTACGAAGCACTGAGAATAGTGCATGGCGTATGACAAGCGGTGTACAGAGTCTAAATCATGATCATTACCACCACTCTCACCCCACCTTAGAAATAAAACAACACAAACAAAACAAACTCATCTAGAGACAAATTTTCTCTCTAGGAGAAGCACTCGAAAGTAAAAGTGACTGAAATGTATGCTTCTAGGTATTAAAAATGTGAAAATGGCCACTATTCAGGAAAGACTTTATGATAAGACATCCAGAGAATTAAAAACTTCTCTTATGCAGCGATTTTGAGGCTAAAATCTGTAGAAAAATGAGACCAAAGACATGTAGCACAAAAATCTAAGGATTTTTATGAGATCCATTTAAGGAAGAGGTGAGAAGGATGGCAAGTATTTCTCCATGAAATAAGGTCTGTGCTGTGCTTCGTCGCTCAGTAGTGTCTGCCTCTTTGTGACCCCAGGGACTGTACCGGGCCAGGCTCTTCTGTCCAAGGGAACTCTCCAGGCAAGAATGCTGGAGTGGGTTGCCATGCCCTCCTCTAGGGGATCTTTCCAATCCAGGGATCGAACTCAGGCCTCCTGTGTTGTAGGTGGACTCTTTATCACCTGAGCCACCAGGAAGTCCAGAAACAAGGTCTTGGCTACCTAAAGAGACCTACACATAGGTCACTGGATATGTAACATCAAACACCAAACATTTAACTCCAGGTGAAGTATTATAAATAGAGTGTACTTGTGTCTGACAGAGGGATGACTACCTGTAGTTTCCCTAGTCACATGCAAAGCACGAATGCATCTATCATTGCTCTCTCTTACTGGCAGCATTGTGGCAACTGTATGAGCAACAGGATCAGATATGGTGAGATATTTTAGCTGTGGTATGCAGACAGTTTTTAGAAAAGACATACTAGGGGGACGACCTAGGAAACTACCCCAGCTCCTGCTTTATAATGATCACAGCAACAATGAAGAAAGAAAGTGCAAAATACCAGAAGTATAGAAGAATTAGAATGCAGAGCATTTAGTTACTGGCTCTATCTGGAACACAGAGAAGAATCAGAAGTGATTCTTGGATTCAGGTAACTGGAAGAACAGTGGCTCCCCTAATAAGTAGCAGTGTCGGGAGAATACAACAGTTCAGATTCCTTATCTATAATATTGGAAGGAATGCTGCATCTTGGAAATATAAAGCATGGAGGGGTGGGAGGTGGGAGGGAGGTTTAAGAGGGAGACATATGTATACCTACGGTGGATTCATGTTGATGGATCGCAGAAACCAATGCAACATTGTGAAGCAATTATCCTCTAATTAAAAATAAATAAACTTTTATAAAAAAAAAGAGATAAAGCAGGAAGACTAAGCACTGTGGCATACAAAAACAGGCTTTCAACCTGCTGGCCAATACTGTCTAAATGGAACTAAAGGCCCTTGAGAAAGGTAACTACAGTAAAATTTTCAATCAAGGGGAAGGTGATTTGTGTAGCTGGTTTACAGTCTCACATAGTATATAAACTTTACATACAATTTGTTCTATAGATATATGTCACAGGATTCAATCACCATCTATTATACATAACTGAGTGAAATGGGCAGAACTTTTGAACCTCATCTAAATGTTCCTATTATAGTATGATTTTGGATGCAAATGTAGTTCTGTCAGGTCATTAGTATGTATTCAAAATAAATGAGAGCATGCACAATTTTTACTAGAGTTACCATAAATACTTTGGAAACAGACTAGTTAGAATCAAATGGCACATAATAGTAGTAATCATAACAATAATAATAATAATTAAATAAAAAAATATACTTATAAAACTAAAGATGCTTTGAATTCTTCCTAAATCCCTCCAAATATAATAAAAATCTTATCAAACCTCTGTTGTTCTCTACCTGCAAAATGTAAAGAAGAAAATAAAGGGTTTAATTGGAAATTTTATCCTCTTAAGGCCTCAGTATCCACATGTGTAAATTTATGTGTGAAGACATTTTTCCAAATAGCATTCCACGATGTATATAGTATATTCTGTGATAAAAGGGAGTCATGGTTAACAAAACACGGGAAATAATGAATTAACCTAACTTTACTGCCTGCCTACCCAGAGTCTTTTATAAGCCAATATAAACTGTGAGTCTCCCCAAGTGGAATACAGTGCTATCATTGCACAAATAAATTTGATCATAAAGTAATTCCCTTTCTGGGGAAGTGGGGTGGAGAAAACACTACTTCGGAATCAATGCCTTAGGTTATTTCACATGAGTTTCAAGACAGTAAGTCATCTGAGCTTCAGGACAACCAGGGAAGAAGGCAGCACAGATAAGGATCCTATTGGTGATAAGAAAATTTAAATTCAAAAAGATAATGCAAGAAGCCAAGAGTGAGATTGACCCATAGATTCGTTCAGTCTCAATCTAGCAATGTGGTTTTATTAACCAAGACAATTTCTGATCTCAAGGAGAATACCACCCACAAGCTGTGGAGAAACTAATGTCTATGCCAAATGTGACATACTCTTCTACACTGTAAAACAGTCATGGCGCAGTTGACTTGCTGTCTAACTTTGACATATTAAGCTATTTGAAAACATCTTTTGTAAGTTAAGTCTAAATGGGGAGGCAGTCAAAGTTATTAAAGCGTGTGCCAAGTGAAGTTTTGATATCCCAGGAATTTTCTGTGATATCAAGACTCAAAATTCTCTTGGTAGAGACAAGAAGTTTGTGTGGTAGTTAGCCACAAGACAGAGGAAGGCAAAAATAGCATCTTTCAAAGAGAAGTAACATTTCTGAAACGACAATCTGTTGCTAGTTCTTACGACAACCTTCATGAGAGACCAGTTAAAACGCTTAAGAAATTATTAACTGCACATTTGCTTTAAGAGTCAAAATGCACTTTGCATATGTTTCATATTAAATTATAAAAAAAATATATAGTCATTCATTATCTTATGTAAGAAACCCAGCCCCAACATTAAAAAAAAAAAAATCCTCTTGGGAACTTCAAACCAGAGAAAATAATACATATTCTGTTAAAACACATACCCTACATACACAGACAGACACACACAGAAACCCAGACTTCATTATGAATTTTAGGAACCTGAAGAATATACAAAGGATATGGAATATCTCTTCACCAAGATCATGATCTACAGAATACGACCCACCAGATTCAAGGTACTTTATTATACTGTTAATATCTAATTAATCTAGGTGGTGGCATATTTATAATCTTGTTACCATATTGAAAAATACATGTATCTCCCTAATGGGCTTCCCTCATAGCTCAGTTGGTAAAGAATCCACCTGTAGTACAGGAGACCCCTGTTCAATTCCTGGGAAGGGAAGATCTGCTGGAGAAGGGATAGACTACCCACTCCAGTATTCCGGCCTGGAGAATTCCATGGACTGTATAGTCCACGGGGTTGCAGAGAGTTGGACACGACAGAGCGACTTTCACTTTCACACTTTTCATATCTCCCTTGTGGGCTTCCCTGGTGGCTCAGATGGTAAAGAATCCACCCGCAGTGCGGGAGACCTGGTTTTGATCCCTGGGTTGGGAAGATCCCCTGGAGAAGGGCATGGCAACCCATTCCAGCATTCTGGCCTGGAGCATCCCCAAGGACAGAGGAGCCTGGTGGGCTACAGTCCGTGGGGTCACAAAGAGTCGGACATGACTGGGCAGCTGAGCACACACAGCATATCTCCCTTTTATATTCACACCACAAGCTTACTTCATTTCTGTTTGATTAACATTGTTACTTAATCTGCAAGAATTAAAAAAATGTTTAGTACACGAAGGTTTTCATTTAATATTATGTACTTGAATCTATTCTAAACAACACGATCATGATTTAAACTTATGAGGTTAATTCAGTGCTCTGTGGTGACCTAAAGGAGAAGGAAATCAAAAATGAAAAAGAGGAGATATACGTATATGTATAACTGATTGCCTTTGCTGCACAGTAGAAACTAACAGAACATTGTCAATCAACTATGTTGTTGTTGATGTTTACCTGCTAAGTCATGTCTGACTCTTTGCAACCCCATGGACCACAGCCTGCCAGGCTCCTCTGTCCATGGGATTTTCGAGGCAAAAATACTGGAGTGGGTTGCTAGTTTCCTTCTCCAGGGGATCTTCCCAACCCAGGGATCAAACCTGAGTCTCCTGCATTGGCAGGTGGATTCTTTACCACTGAGCTACTAGGGAAGCCCCAAAACAACTATACTACAATACAAATTAATTTTAAAAATAAATTCATTAATGAGATTAAATTTTAATAATTTTCACATTCCATTTGTAACGCCTTATGTCATTAATATATAATACTTTCTTTCAAGCTTCTAACAATAACCTGTAAGTGATCCTTACCACTATTAAGTGTTTATACATTAGTTGTCTATTTGCTACCATAATAAATTAGCACAAATTTAGTGGCTTAAAACAATACAAACTTATCTTAAGAGTTCTGCAGCTGAGAAGAACAACACAGATGTCACTGGGATAATAGCTCTAGCAGAGAACCCATTTCTGTGCTTTTGACAACCTCAAGAGGTTACCCACATTCTTTGGCTTGTGGCCCCTTCCATCTCCAAAGCCAGCAATATCTGTTTTTTTTCTCACTTTCTCACTTCTGGTTTTTTCTCACATCTTTTTCTCACTTCCTATCATTCTGAAAATTCTGACTCCCTCTTCCACTTACTGAAACATACACATTACCAAATGTAAAATGAGGTAGCCAGTGGAAGTTTGCTGCATGACACAGGGAGCCCAAACCCAGTGCTTTTTGACAACCTAGAGGGGTGGGATGGAGTCAGAGACGGGAGAGAGGTTCAACAGGGAGGGGACACATGTATATCCATGGCTGATTCATGTTGATGTATGGCAGAAACCAACACAGCATTATAAAATAATTATCCTCCAATAAAAATAAATTAAAAAAAAACCACACTGGGCCCACTCAGATCACTTAGCATGACCCCCTGCTTGAAGGTCAGCTGATTAGCAATCTTGTTTTCATGTGCAATCTTAATTCACCTTTCCCATTTCAAGTAACATATTTACAGGTTGCAGAAGTTAGACCCAGGGCGTTTTGTGGGGAACCACTATTCTGCTTACTAGAGTTAGCCACAAACTCCTACTTCGTATGCTGTCAATAAGTATCTGTCTTCACATTACAGGTGTTTCTACTTAGCACCTCCCTGGTGGTGTAGCAGTGAAGAATCTGCCCGCTACTGCAGGGAACACAGAGGTTCAGTCCCTGGTCCAGGAAGGTCCCACATGCTGCAGGGCAACTATGCCTCTGTGCCACAACTACTAAGCTTGTGTGCCACAACTATTGAAGGGCACGTGCCTAGAGCCCATGCTCCACAACAAGAGAAGCCACCACAATGAGAAGCTTGCACACTGCAACTAGAGAGTAGCCCTCACTTGCCGCAACTAGAGAAAAGCCCGTGCAGAGCAATGAAGACTTAGTTCAATTCAGTCGCTCAACCATGTCCGACTCTTTGCAACCCCATGAACTGCAACATGCCAGGCCTCCCTGTCCATCACCAACTCCCGGAGTCCACCCAAACCCATGTCCATTGTGTTGGTGATGCCATCCAACCATCTCATCCTCTGTCGTCCCCTTCTCCTCCTGACTCAGCACAGCCAAATAGAAATTAATTAATTCATTTCAATGTATGACAAAAACCACTGCAATGTTGTAAAGTAATTAGCCTCCAACTAATAAAAATAAATGGAAAAAAAAATTTAGAAACAAACAAAAAAATTTTTAAAGACATTTCTCTTTAAAGAATGTTGACTAAAGTTTTCAAATAACAGCAAACGAGTAGATGGCTTGTTTATAGAAAATCGAGGATGAAAGCCTTAAGCGACTCAATTAAGATCTTCAGCATAACTTACCATTTCAGAACTGTTAATAGAACACAATGAACAAATTTGAAATCATGAAACTAGGATGATCTCACAGGTGTCATTTCTACCTTCTCTCAAAAAGAAACAATTCCCTGGCTTTCATAAAAGTATCTGCTTGATGCCTGCCACATGCCTCTAGTCTGTCTCCTTTATAAATTCCTAAGGGTTCAACTTTCAAATTAAGCCTTCTGTCTAAATTAAGCCTGATATAAATATGCATGGTTACAACAATCCCCACAGTCTTTCTGCATGACTCTGCCAACCACACTTATTAAGACTGATGTCATTTGTGCAGTAGTTGCTTAATAACCTCGACTGAAAAGCTAATCAAGGAACAGAACTTTGCTTTTAAGAAAAATAAAATATGAATTTTTCTCACCTAAATTAAGTTATACTCTAAGCTCCTTGATGGTTGGAACATGTTTGTCTTAGTGTCTGTCACAGGTTCCAGCACATAGCACGGATCCACAAAATAATTGTTCAAAGAATAAATGAAGACGTGTTAACATGTACCTTAAGCCTTCTACCATTTTTGTCCTTACTTGCCTAACACAATCTCCTAGAACTCACATTATATAAATTTTGCTTTAGTTAAAAATCCAACATTTAGTCATAATTTAGAAATATTTACTGAGTGCCAACTATGTGTCAGGCTTGTCAGATTCCTTATTAATACAGTGGCAATTTAGTTCCTCCCTTCATGCCTATAATTTGTGGTCTTTCAGAATTTTCCATCTTAGTTGATGTTGCTATCTATTTGATGCTGATATCTGTTCCAAGAATTATTTCTCAACCATCTCAAGCGGAAACAACCTGTCTTTTCCAGTCCTCAATATTTCCTGTTCAACTTGCCATTTACACTGCCTCACACAGAAATTATTATTATGAACATCTCACCTCTCCCAATGCAATTTCTTATAAAGCCCCTTGTAAGTTATTGTACACACACAATAGTTGGACACATGTTTTTCCCTTAAAAATAAACCTCTACAAAAACTTAGGAAGGATATTTTCTCATTTTCATTGACATTGTTATTTTCTTTTTATCAACAGTGAAATATTTATCAATTTTGGCCAATAGAAAATATTTAGACTGTGTGATTAAAAAGAAAAACTACAGTACTGTGGGTAAATACACAGTAATTACTTATCTGCAGATAGATAATATTTATTTCAATCATCCCTATTTGCCAAAGAAACTACAATACACAAAGTTCTCCTCCAAGGGACAACCATTACAATCTGTCTATACTAATTTATGTCTTTGGGCTTCCCTGAGATAAAGAACCCACCTGCCAGGCTGGATACGCAACTGCAACCCCTGGGTTGGGAACATGCCCTGGAGAAGGAAATGGCAACCCACTCCAGTATTCTTGCCTGGGAAATCCCACGGACAGACAAGTCTGGTGGGCTATAGCCCATAGGGAAGCCCCAGGACTCTGGCCACCTAATGCAAGGAGCCGACTCATTGGAAAAGACCCTAATGCTGGGTAAGGTTAAAGGCAACAGGAGAAGGAGGGCAGCGAAGGATAACATGTTTAGATAGCATCACCAACTCAATGGACATGAATAACTCCGGAAGACAGTAAAGGACAGAGGAAAGTGATGTGCTGCAGTCCATGGGGTTGCAAAGAGTGTGACATGACTTAGTGACTGAACAACAACAATGATGTCTTTGCACTGGCTGACATTTGGAGCAATTGTGATACTACCAAGAGATTTATCCTATTATACCTTCCATCACAAGGAAAACAAGATAAAGTCAGTGCAAGATATACAATTAAAGATAGAATTCAAAATAAAATTCAAAAAATATATTTCATATGCAAATTTATAAGTTGTCTGTAAAGTAAATGGAGACTTATTTGTAATATTTTATGTTGTTAGTACAACAACCGCACAAAAATTCTGCACATGCATGACAGGAAGGAGTGGCCCTTGGTCCAGCATGTCTGAGCCTAAAACATTAAGTGATAATAGATGTGTGGGCCAGATTACATAGAATGTGCCCAAGAGAATGTGGTCACAGTTGGCAAATGAACTAAGACTTGATCTGGAAATAATTGTCACCTCTCACTCCTAAACCTTTCTAATAAGTAACACCATCTCCTCAAGAAAGGGTACTGATGCAGACCTATGGAGTATGGTCAGTTCTTCAAAAAATTTTCTTGCCAACTAACATTTTTAAAATGCTCCCCAAACCTTCCGAAATAAACGAGCCTGCCAAATACAATAAAAACAAGTTGACAAGCTACAGTGAAACAAGTGGATAAGCAATAAAGTACATGAAGAACATTTCACGTCATGCATAGGAGAAAACAATTTCAATGGTAAACAAAAATGAAATGCTTAACTTCAGTTAAGTTTTCAAAACTTCTAATGTACCCTTTAGGCTTGAGGCAATTTGTATCCAGAAAAATGAATATTGTGTGATAAGGATCAGTAAAACCTCAAATTTATTTTTAAAGTTAACTATTTCAAGTTTGAAGATTCCTTCCATTTTATTTCATGTATACTTAATCCCCTGGAGAAAGGAATGGCAACCCATTCCAGTATTCTTGCCTGGAGAATTCCATGGACAGAGCAGCCTGGTGGGCTACAGTCCACGGGGTCAGAAAAAGTTGGACATGACTGAGTGACTAACATACGAAACCTACATAAAGGAAGAAAACTCCTTAACTTTTATACAGCCTCTCGATTCCATGAGCTGCCTTTTGTAAGAGTCACTGTAATATCATTGCTGTAAGCAAAGGAAAATCAATAGCAGATTCAAGTCATAATTTCATATATTCACCATGAAACCAGATTTTAGACAAACAAAGGTGTAATTAAAAATAATTAGTTATATATGGATTCCCTGATAGCTCAGATGGTAAAGAATCCATCCACAATACAGGAGACCTGGATTTGATCCCTGGATCGGGAAGACCCCCTGGAGGAGGGCATGGCAACCCACTCCAGCATTCTTGCCTGGAGAATATTATAGACAGAGGAGCCTGGTAGGGCTACAGTCCATAGGGTCACAAAGAGTCAGACACGTCTGAGCAACCAACACACCAACAGCAAATGGATTATTTTACTAACTCACCAAGAATCAAGTCATTGGTGATTTGGAAGGAACTAAATTGACCCACATTCACCTAGGATTAATACCAGGAATCACCCTTTTTGAATGTTTTCCAGAGAAGCCATGAGTAGCCAGGCTGGGCTCTTTCTAGTTGAGGTCACATAGAATGTAAAGGGTTTAAATGCTGAAGAAGTGGAAACTTTGTATCCTATCCTGCCACAGCACAGAAAGATAGCCCCATCTATGACAGTCTTACAGAATGCAGGATCTAGAACAACATTCTGCAAGGAATGTGCGGGAAACATGCACACATCCTCTTCATGCTACCACCAGTGACATGACCACAGACAGAGGAATGGATAAAGAAGTGGTGGTACGTATACATACAATGGAATATTACTCAGCCATGGAAAAGAACAAAATCATGCCATTTGCAGTGACGTGGATAGACACTGAGATTGTCATACTGAGTGATGCAAGTCAGACAGAGAAAGACAAATAATGACATTGCTAATATGTAGAATCTAAAAAAATAAAAGATACAAATGAATTTATTCACAAGGACAGAAACAAACCCATATAAACTTATGGTTACTGGGGGGGAGGAGGGATAGTTAGGGAGTTTGGGATTGACACACACACATATCCATCAGTGACCTACAGTATTCAAAAACGGAGATGGGATAAGAGAATGAGACAAGCCTGGCTGTGTGCTGTTAAGTCTTGAATCTAATCGACTGATTCATGGGGATTTATTACTGTACTCCTTCTGCTTTATTATTATGAAAAATTTCAAACATAGACAAAGTTTTTAAAAATTATATCACTACATGTACAGGCATTGTATCAGTACTGAGGAAATCAAGGCCCTTATTTTGTATTCTCCATTTTTTCAAAATTTAGCATTCAGGTATAACAGTGCTTTTCTTTAAAAAGATAATATGTGGTATCCCTATACACTAAAATAATTTCTTAGGTTACCAGAATATTCACCCATTAAAAATTACAATTAAGTTCCAACTATATCTATAAAACCATTTAGCCTCCTAAAGAGAAAAATCAAGTATTAATAAAAGCTTAGTTTATCTCACTTGGTAATTTTACATACAGTAAAACAGGTGCTATTTGATAGAGTATTTTATGCCATAATTATGTAAAATATTTTATACTTAGGTATTTTAATAACATAAAGTAAAATAATTTCTAGTGACTATATATTTATCACAAACCGTATGATACACAATGTCAGTGGAATATTTAGGGGACTAGGATCACTTGTTTTATTTTGTCTCAATTGATGGATACTCAGCAACATTCTTTTTACTTTAGCACTTCTAAAATGTATTTTAACTAGTAAAACAAAACCTCTCTCTTATTAAGGATACTGTTAAGATTAATAGAAAGACTTTTCGGAGGAGGATGCTGAAGTGATTCTGATGACAAACCACCATTTTTAAGGATGCTAAATGCCAGGACTAAATCTGCAGGAATCCCCTGACACATTCTGAAAACATGAACCATGGCTTTTTAATGATTTTTCATCTCATATTGAAAATATGGTATAAATAAGGAAGCACATTCTGTCATTTTTAGAATTAAAAGAACAATAACACCACAAAAGAAAAAAAAAAACAAAACTATGAGTGAGAGTTAAGACTGTCAGTAAGCAAAATTTCCTGAGTGAGCACGACACGCTGTAAGAAAATACTAAGGATCCCATATTCCAATCACTAATAAGAAGTAATCAACAAATAGTTGCTTTCTTAGAATTCTGTTAAAGACACAGTTCAAAGAGTGGTACAATAAGGTAGTGTAAACGAGATGGGTGTGGTGTCTCAACACCTAAATGAAACTGCCTATTTGTTAATTTGTTGTCTCTTTCAAAAGAGAGAATAGTTTCATTCATAACAAATATAAGGCAAAATAACTTCAAAAATTTAAAAATCACCATCTGAAACCATCAACTTGCCAAAACCAAACTTGGGAGCACTCAATTTTCATTTTCTTTGCTTAATAATCTAGATATATTTCTTGTAGATTTTGAAGTAATAGGCAAAAAATTAGAAACTATATCATTTTTACATAATACATATATACACACACAATGCACATTTTAGTGGATGCACAGGAAAATAACCACTATCCTGACCACCAAGAGTCTGGTTTTTATTTGTACAGCACTAATATTACTAATTCAATAAAAATCTTATTATATATAAAGCTTTCTTCAAAGTATCTGCAGAAATATTGATTGGGTTTATTAATATTTTGTATCTTAAATTATTTTTAAATTTCTAATTAATAGACGTATCCTAGAAAGTTTGATGCATTTTTCAGAAAGAAAACCAGCTTTGTACGTTCTTCTGCATAAATTCTACCCTGTCTTTTATGGTGTACTTGTTATTGCCTAAATTCTCAAAATAATTGGATTTTACATGTTTAGAAATTCAATATTTAGGGCAAAGGAACACTTCCCTAGTAGCTTGTCTTATTTATGTTTAGCTTTAAGTAAAGCAAACAATATACATTTAGGTTTATACACTAGATCTATTAGCCTACCAGAAAGATTTGTTGTCAATTTTATTTCATAATATCTTGCATAAACTACCTATAAGGTATTTAAACTATTATAATATGAATGTAAGTCAGTGATCAGCAAACTATTAGTGAGATCTGGCTTTGTGAGCTATTTTTCTTCAATCTATAAGCAGAAAATTATTTTTATATATTTAAGGGGTTTTAAAATAATGAAAGAGAATATGAGGCAAAGATTGTATGTGACCTATTAAATCTAAACTGTTTACAGTCTGTTCCTTTATTGAGTACATTTGATGACTACTAGTATAAATAATTTCCTATCATCCTTTAAAATTAAAAACCTAATTTAGTCAACTCTCAGAATTTATGTACTGTATAGAGCAAGGTACCTGAGATTCCCAGGCGGCACAGTGGTCAAGAATCCATCTGCCAATGCAGGAGACCCAAGAGATGAGGGTTCGATCCCCGGGTTGAGAAGATCCCTTAGAGAAGGGAATAGCTACCCACTACAGTATTCCTGCCTGGAGAACCCCATGGACAGAGCATCCTGGCGGGCTACGGTCCATGGGGCCGCGTAGAATTGGACTCAACTGAGCGACTGAGAACATGCACACACAAAGCAAAGCAAACCGCAGGTGAACGGCAGGCACAGACGGAGCTACCAAGTCATATTTCTCACACTCATCTCACACAGAGGAACCGAACTCGCCCCACACATCACAGACGCCCAGCAGGCGTTATGCCAGCGGCCTCACAGTTACTGAGTTGTCTCAAAAATGGTCTCTTGTCACTGAAATTATGACAGACATTTTACAGAGGAGGAACATGAACTGCTGGAAGGTTAAGTGATTTTTCTCTAGAAAAATAAATTGTATGTAAAATGTGCTAATTAACATTTTCACCTTAAGTAACAATACAGCCCCCTAATTTTGAACTTTCCAACTTTCCCCAAGGGATAAACTCAAGGCAGAGGTGAGAAGCAACTGCTGGAATTAAAGTATTGAGCATCACCAATTTCTTCCAGCGTTGTCTTTTAATTTTTTAATTAATGCCAATCTCAATTGTGTTTTATGTAGCAAAATGCAGACATCTAACCATTCAACTCAAAATTATAATTAGAGACTTGCATTTGAGACAATTGTATCCGGAAAGCCTTTGAGTAAATTGTTTAAAATTTAATGGTATGTGGCTCTCGAGTGATTTATTACATTTAAGTAGTCCAACCACAAGCGGCAATAAATAACTTCATGGGGGTGGTGGCCTGCTGCCCGCTGCCAAAACCAAATAAAAACAGTATTCAAGGTTTTATTTCCAGAACTTGAATATAAATAAATTTATTGAGTACTGGCTAAATATTATATTCTTGATTCCCCACATGAATTATCTAGTGAATGTGAAGGAATACTTATAAGGAGTGTATCATGTCTAAATATTCAGAACAAGAAGATTAAACTTTTGTCATAGGACTGTAAGAGTAAAAATATATGCTTATATATTAAAATATATAAATAATCACTGATATATTCATTTCTTCTGAGACTCAGTGAGTAGAGTAGGACTAGAGATTACATTTAAAATTTTCTTGTGTTTGAGACTTTCTAACAAAACATACAAGTGTTTTTAATGCAGTTCTCTTTAATTAACACTGATATTTTACTACTGATTCTTAAAGTTTTTAAAAAACAATGTTATTGGTGTTGAATACTAATGCACTGCTGCATGGTGTCCACAGTTCTATTTATTTCTTTTACCAAACCATGGGCCAGCTATTGCTATCATACATATTCAACATAAATCAAATGCCCCCTCATTTGAATGGTACAAAGATTCCTCCAAATTATATTACTTTAATATCCAAGTGTGTGATGAGAGGACTCATCTCACTGAACAAACTATTGACCAGTTCAGATACTACAGATTTAAAGTGCTGAGTCACATGACGAGCTCCTTAATAGATGAACAATAGAAACATGATGATAGATTTGGGGGAATTATAATTTAATAAAACCAAACAAACAAATAAAGAAAGCTGAGGGCCGAAGAATTGATGCCTCTTGAGAGTCCCTTGGACTGCAAGGAGATCCAACCAGTCCATCCTAAAGGAGATCAGTTCTGGGTGTTCATTGGAAGAACTCATGTTGAAGCTGAAACTACAATACTTTGGCCACCTGATGCGAAGAGCTGACTCATTTGAAAAGACCCTGATGCTGGGAAAGATTGAGAGCAGGAGGAGACGGGGATGACAGAGGATGAGATGGTTGGATGGTATCACCGACTCAATGGACATGGGTTTGAGTGGACTCCTGGAGTTGGTGATGGACAGGGAGGCCTGGAGTGCCGTGATTCATGGGGTTGCAAAGAGCTGGACACGAATGAGTGACTGAACTGAACTGAAACAAACAAAAACATAAAGAGAAGCAGAAAAGGGTTCTTTAACCTCAGTCTGAGAAGCAACACTCTGCAGGATATGGGAAGAATATGAAGGAAAGTCAAGAGGAGTGGGCAACACAAATAAGTGTGATTAAGATCAACATAGATAATGTATATATTTCTTAAAGACTAAAATGTTGTTTTGTCATTAATGAGGCAAATACAAATGAAGCTAAACTCTGTATACTCTTGAGTTACTGAGAGGCAAAAAGTAACCACTACATAATTAAGCTATCTGGAATTTAAGAAGGGTGTCTGGGTTAGTTTACTGGAGCTTTGGCCAAGGTTCCGACTCAAAAATAGCTCTAGGGTCAACACTCGCTCTCAATTTATCGCACTTTGTTCATCTCAGTAACTGTCTTTGCTTGTCTGAGTTAGACAAGCTGCTTTTGGCCAGTTTTGCCCACACTTGTACTTTGCAGCCAATTTGTGTGTCTAGGACAGACATTGGCAGCTTTTTCAAAGGACTGTGCCAAGGGTTTAACATCCCTTCTTGTGGTTTTCGTGAGTGAACGGAAGGAAACCTAAATATGCTCCCAGTCTTGAGTCAAGTCTTGACCACACACAGCACTCTCCTCCTGGTGACCTCTGTAACCTCACTCAATCTCCCCACTCCATCCCTCCCACCAGATGCTGGGACTTTTTACTCATGCCATCTTAGAAGATGGCAAAGGAACAAAAAGATACAGCATGACTCAGGAATGAATGTATAAAATAACAGGTCTATGTCTAAGAAAATTGCATACTATGTCATGTGGAATATTTTCACTGCCATCAAAAGATGGAAGCTTTATGACAAAAAATACAGTTCTGATTTTAAATTATCATAACAGTGGGTTTTTTAAAAACTTTTTTGGGTGTCCTAGATCTCTAAGAATCTAATAAAATTTGTGGACCCTCTTGTAGGAATATGCATCAATCGACTCAGGATTTTCCAGGTCATTTTACAGAATTCATGGATCACCTGAAGTAAGGTCAACAATCATGATTTAAGAAACTCTGATCTAATTCAATCCTTTAATTGTATAAAGAGCACAATTAAGCTCCAAGGAGGTAATAATTTTTGCCTAACACAACATAGCAAGTTAGCAGCAAAGACATACAAGTTTTTGTACTCCAAATATAATGCCCTGAAGAGACTCATAAATTAATTCTTTTGATAACAAAGACTTCAAAGCAAACCACAGGAAGCTACCGAGAAAGAAGTGAAATACTTTGAGTGTTTTTGAGATATGGGGAAATCTTTCAGAGCACATATCCTGTTCTTTTTTTTCCCCTAAAGAGACAAGAAGTGAAATTCATAAACTTGAATTTGTTACTCTGATTTGAAGAAACCAAAGTGAGGAAGATAAGCAGATACGGTTAAAGAACCCTGAAGGATGGGGCTTCCCAGGTGGCACTAGTGGTACAGAACCCGTCTGCCAATGCAGGAAACCTAAGAGACACAGGTTCTCACCCTGGGTCGGGAAGATCCCCTGGAGGAGGCCATGGCAACCCACTCCAGTATTCTTGCCTGGAGAATCTCATGGACAGAGGAGCGTGGCAGGCTACAGTCCATAGCGTTGCAAAGAGGGGGACATGCCTGAAGTGACTTAGCACACATGCAAGCACCTGGAAGGTATAAGAGTTGGGAGAAAGTCCTCATATGGAAACTTGATTCTGCACCCCATGTGTATTCATTGCGATAAAGCCAAGTCATCCTGAACATTACTGTAATTATGTTAATCAAAGAACAGTAAGATTTTAAAACAAAACATGTTTCAACTTCCTCTCCCCCAGTGCCTTCCCTAGTTACCATCACCTTCATCTACACTGACTGCAGTTTAAAGCCTGAGGCGCCCTAGGCTGCTCCCACTCCTGTGGCCTCTCATTCCCTGAGACCCATCAGCTCACCACTATGTGGGTCTCTTGACTCCATCATGTGATGTCCTCTCCATCATTCCTGCACATCTCAAGCTCTAGCGACCTCTTGCCTGGCTTTGCATTCTTTTCACTCATGTCTCTTTTTACCTCTATCTCTTTCCAATTCACCTACCAGACTGCTCTGAAAGAGACCTTTCTATAAAGCAAATCTAATCATATTACTCTCTGACTTGACCCATTTCAGTGGTTGTTACCTATAAGCTTCCTTTAAAAACTTTTGTTGAACTTCTGAAATATTTTCTAAGTGTTATATGATAACATTTTCATTTTACATGGTTTAAGATGAAAAGAATGCTTACTTTAAATTACATCATCAAAGTTTATATAAAAAGTGTATACGTTATCTATGTATACACACAAAGTTATATGTAAAAGTTATCTCATATCGTCTTTAGACTCACTTTATACATAGAAAAGGAAGTTCTTGCTACTCTCATTGAAAAAGGATGAATCTTGTTTGCATTGCTGTATATTTATTTAAGAAAAAAAGATTTACAGCATATTGCATATTAAAATGTAGAATGAACTTATTCTATGATATAATGAAAAGTAAATAATACTTATACCCTAAAGTTTGATCTTCATAATTTTAGCTTAATGAATTAAACCAGTCCATCCTGAAGGAAAACATCTCTGAATATTCACTGGAAGGACTAATGCTGAAGCTCCCACACTTTGGCCACCTGATGAGAACTGACTCCTTAGAAATGAGACCATGATGCTGGGAAAGACTGAAGGCAGAAGAAGGGCACAGCAGAGGATGAGATGGTTGGATGGCATTCCCAACTCGATGGACAGGAGTTTGAGCAAGCTCCGGGAGTTAGTGATGGGCAGGAAGGCTGGCATGCTGCAGCCCACGGGGTCGCAAAGAGTCAGACAGGACTGAGCAACTGAACTGAGCTTAATAAATCAGCTGGCTTATTTTTTATAATGCTATGTCTTATGCTCTTGTTGTTCAGTTGCTGCGTCAAGTCCAACTCTTTCCTGCCCCATGGACTGCAGCACACCAAGCTTTTGTCTCATGCTTAAAAGCTAAGAAGAAAAGAGAAAATATTCCACAATACCATTTGTAAGGACTCCTCCACAGTGATGAAAGTCGGAGGGACATGTTCACCTACTTCAGGGGTTTCAAAATCATTAAATGGGTCATGCTAGGTTACCAGCATAGCATCCAAGTTTCTTCTGAGGACTCTACTCTGGGTCTATCACTCTATTTACATCAACTAATTAGGAGTTCTCCAGACCCCATGCCCTCGAATATGCCATTTTTAATTCCTGCAGTGTTCCTCTGATTACCCTTTTTGTAAATGTAGACATTTCCATTCATCCTTTATACCCCAGAGTATGAATCATCTATTCTCTGAGGCCTTCTCTGAAACACTTTTTCCTTTTGCCATCCCTCTGTTACCTGTATGACACATTACTGTCAATATATGTATTTCCCTTCTGAACTCTTAATCGCTGGGTAGTATGAAACTTACTACCAAACATGGTAGGGGGAAATACACATTTATGAATAAATTCATAAATGAAATGAATAGTTAATTTAGGAAAATAAGGCAACTGGAAAACAGAACACATACAGGTAGAAATTTTCTCAAGAAAATGTATTTTTCTTATCTAATGTTATACTATTAATTTTCCTTCAAGCTTTTTTGGGGGGTAGGGAGGGGGTGGAGAAGATACCCAAAACATGTTACATGAACTTCAGGTATTGTGACTGAATCTACAACAACACAGATATATCTGGCATAATATTAATGTGGGACAAACCAAAATTTTACTTTTCTAAAATCTCTTAATGAGTGGGATGATGTTCTTAAAACACTGTATTTCTCGCTATACATTCAATTGTATATATGTCTGGTATCGCTAGCTGTCCACTAAGGACTTTCTCCCTGCTCCTCAATTATAGTAAAATGTGTCTGAGAAATGGCCTCTGGCTGGAGATTGCATTTCCTAGATCCCTCTGCTACATGATGTTGTTGTTCAGTCACCCAGTCGTGCCCAACTCTTTGCAGCCCCATGGACTGCAGCACACCAGGCCTCTCTGTCCATCACCATCTCTCAAAGTTTGCCAAGTTCATGTCTATTGCATTGGTGCATGTATGACCATGTGACTAACCCCTCATTTCTAATGGAAGAAAAGCAAGAAGAATGTGAGCAACTTCTATTTGACTTGCTTAAAGGAAATCTCTGGCCCAAGGCTTCTGTTCTTTTCTTTTCACTTCTATTTGTGGAGCTGTTGCAAACAGTGACTTTGGAAGTCGGGCCCCCAAAATGGTAGAGGCGCTGCCTGCACGAAATAGAGCTGCTAACACACCTGAGGGATCCATCTGGCCCACTACCCAAGAGAAAAATAAACTTCTATCTCGCTCCAGCCACTGAATTTGGGGATGTGTCAGAGCAGTTGAGAAAACTGCAAGTCTTTGTATGGTTCTACATCTATGATATATGTTTATCCAATTTAAATGAATCCCCAAAGCAGGTGTTTTAAAACTAGCAAATGTTAATATTTACAATGAGAAACTCATCTTCTGAACTGCGAACTTTTAGAAAGCAAATTTTGTAAAACCTGATCTAAAGAAGCTAGCTTTGTGTCTACATTTAGAAGTGATTTGCTGACAAAAATAAACCAACTTTTATGCAAAATGGACATAATAAAATTTCCTGTTATGAGGCCCTACAGAAAGGGAAATAAAAAAGTGCTAAAAGAGAGCTATATGATGAAAACTCCAAAAACTGATGTTTTCCAAAAGTGGCTGGATTCCATTAAAAATTCTGAATTTGAGTATACTTCCTGAATCATTACATAAAACTAAGAAGACTGCCAATTTCTTTTGTTACATGTGGGATAGTTAATTATTAATGGAATCCTAGTTTCTTGTGAGACAGAAATACGAGCATAAATATGAGGTAGACCATTATTTAAAATCTAGTTTCTGCTAATTTTCATGTTGACTTCAGAATAAAAAGTTTTGGTTTGTTACAATCATACATATTTTATAATTCATTATAGAAATGAGCTCTATAGTAAAGTTTCCCTTTGATTTTTATTGCCAAAGGGTGCTCATAAAAAAAAAAAAGAAAGGTCTGTTAGTAAAAATTAATTTCCTGCAGGTAAGTATTCAGAGGGAATTCTGTAGTGCTACAAATAAATAGGGCTTCCCTGTTGGCCCACACGGTAAAGAATCTGTCTGCAATGCAGGAGACACGGGTTCCATCTCCCGATCAGGAAGATCCCCTGGAGAAGTGAATGGCAACCCACTGCAGTGTTCTTGCCTGGAAAGTCACATGGAGAGAGGTATAGTTCATGGAGTCACAAAGACCTGGACATGACTGAGTGACGAACACTTTCAGTTTTTCACAAATAAATGGGTAAAGAGATGCTTTCTGAACATATATGTATATATATATATATATGAATTCATATACTTATATGAATATATATATATATAAGTATATATATATTTTCCAATACTTTGGTCACATGATGTAAAGAGCTGACTCACTGGAAAAGACCCTGATCCTGGGCAAGATTGAAGGCAGGAGGAGAAGGGGATGATAAAGGATGAGATGGGTAGATGGCATCACCAACTCAATGGTCATGAGTTTGAGTAAACTCTGGGAGATGGTGGAGGACAGGGGAGCCTGGTGTGCTGCAGTCTGTGGGATCACAAAGAGTCAGATGTGACCGAGCCACTGAACAACAACTATGTCCTGTATCCCATCACTGGATGTACTGATGCTGCACAGAAGCCCCTCTCTCTTTTATACCACCACCTTAACATCAGCATGGTTTCCCATCATAAAACAAGAAACTCTACGTGGCCAGTCTCCTGCAGGGCCTGCACTTCCCACCTGCCATCTTCACAGCTATCATCACTGTCTTCAAATTGCCATGCTCTCATTAGACCTCATCTTACCGCCATCTGATCTCCTAAGGACTAAGGCTGTCACAGCCCTTGTCACGGTTACCACGTTCCTACATTTACAACGAATGCTCTAAGGTCCTTATCTCACTCGACACCGTCTGAGAGTCGGCGAAGTCCCTGCGTTAGCCACCTCCATGTACACCACTCACTCCGTGACACATGAACATGGGATGAGGGTTTCCACTTACACAGCCCAGCCTGATGGTGGCACCTGGAGGTGTGAAACCTGGCAACCTGTCTTTTCCTCTGGGTCTGGTAGTGTGAACCAAATCTTTCTTCCTTCAATGTCCTTTCATCTCAGTTTCTAAAACAGCATACTTGCAGCATGGTTACTTCTCAGCAAGCCCACACTCCTTTGCCTACCTCTTAAATGTCAGCTTCCCTGGGACTCTATTCTAGGCTTTCTGACACCCTATTAAATCTATGTTTTCAATTTCCTACTTATTGGTAACACCTATATCCAAATCCTAAGAGTAATAATGATAACAGATAGTATTTCTGTTACTCTTAGATTTTACCATTTTTATGTGTGTTTTATCATCACAATTCCATGAGGAAAATACTCATTTTATTCCAGTTTCAAAGATGTGGAAAGTTAAGCTCAGAGAGATTTAAGCTAACTGTCCATGGCTGCAGTGCTATTTGGTGGCAGAGTCAAGATTTGGGCCAGATAATTTCTCCTTCAAGTTTCCCTCAGATGCTACCAACACTATTGCATACCGCCAAACTCAAGCCTATACAGTAAGCCTTACCCACACTGCCTCTTGGACTTGATATACTCATGTATGACCACTGGGTTTTTCTACCTCTGTGTAGCTGATGCTTCAGTACTGCCAGTCATATGACTGGCTAGGCCTGCACATGTAAAGCTTTTGGTCAACAGGGAGTTTGAGCTGAAACCAGCTAATCGTCCCCTGGCCAAATAAGACCAATATGAAGGTGACTGAGTTGGAGGAAAGCATGTTCCTATTTCATCTACACAAGTATGGCTTGAATGAAACACAAAACTTAAATATAGACATAATTCCAACTTTTCAAGCAAAAGACTGTGCCTTGGGAAACTTCATAAATTCATGATGCTATACCTCTGCACAATTATTTACAGAAAACACTTTACAAGAAAATGTAAAATACATGTAATCTTCACTTAATAATGTGATTCACTCAGAGATGTTTGAACCATTCAGGCCACATACTAACCAATCAGAACGTAGGAATACCCAGACCAAAGGCCATTCACAAGGTGAGATATGTGTTTGCTACAACCCTCTAAGAAAGTTTTCATAAAGATGTACATTTTAGATAACACAGATATATGAAAAAGTGATTTAGTCTGGGTAGCTGGCAAAACAATAACATTTTGCCAATAACAGGTATGAATGTAATAAAGGCAGAAATTCTTATCACTTTATGTTGAATGAGACCAGTGATAGTTTGTGCCCCATGCGTTAACTTCAGCTGAGCTCTGATGCTCCACAGTTCCTTCAGTCTTGAATTCATTATACCCAGAATGGAACTCATCCCACGTTCCCTTGAACTGGATGCCCACCTCATGTGAGGACAGGGAAAGACTCCATCAGGAAACGGTGGTCCAGTTAGAAACACGGGCATGATCTCTGGTTTCTCCCTCCTGACAACTTCCAAAACGCTTTTGTAATACAATCTCATGCAATGTTTTGAAGATAGGAGTCCTGCGAGGCTGTATTATCCCCAATTTTATAAATGAAGACATTTATATTCAAAAAGGTTGACTTACCCAAAGGCACAGACCTAATAGCTAAGATGTTTAAAATTTGTGGTGCCTCAGTTAATATATTTGTATATATGTTATCTCATATAATCATTAGAACATTGTGTGATTAAATGCTTTTTTCTAAAATGAGGTAATTAAATACAAGGAGAGATTAAGTCAGTCACTACAGAATTGAAGCCAAGATTTGAACTTAAGTCTGTCAGGCTTAAAAAAGAAAGCAGAAGTGTTAGTCGCTCAGTGGCGTCCAACTCTTTGTGACCCCATGGACAGTAGCCTGCCAGGCTCCTCTGCCCATGGAATTCTCCAAGAATACTGGAGTGGGTTGCCATTTCCTTCTCCAGGGAATATTCTTGACCCAGGGATTGAACCCACATCTCCTGCACTGCAAGCAGCTTCTTTACCCTCTGGGCCACCAGGGAACCCCATCAGGCTTAAAACCTCCTCTTAATTAGTCCTGACCTCAGTAAATTACAAAGTAGCTGTCTAAATCCAATTTATTATCCCAGTAGGAGATCATCCCACTGACCAGCTGTCCCACTGATGGGACATTTTCCTTAATTTGGGTCTAATAGTGTTATAAGAACAACTGTTATACTTTACACCTTTTTCTTGAAAATGGTTTTTAAAACTTTTGTATACACATTTACTTTTACAGAGACTATTAAATCTAAATGATATTTTAGTAACTGAGAAATTTATGATGCATTTCAAAGTTGTCCTTATTAAAAATAATTTTCTATAACAGAGCTGCAGTTTTCTTTATTAAAAACAAAATCAAAACACAAAGAAAACCTAATATTAACCAGACTCTAGAAACAGTAATACTTTCTTTAGGAGACTTTAATAATTCTGTTTTCTTACCATTTCCTTTCTTACCTAAAGATACATAACTTTTCTCTATCCCTCTTCTCTCACATTCTCCAAGAAAAACCCAAACATTCCAGATATTTTTAATTAATTAAACTGGTAAGTTTTAAGCACGGTACATATGAAAAAGGAGAAAGACTGAGAGATTAAATGATCTGTTTAAGTTTAAAAAAAATGGACTAGCAACAGCACTAGGAACATAACATATTTTAATTTGTCTTGCGAACTAAACCCAGAAACTTGGTTTTTGACATCTGGGAGAAAGAACCACATTTCTGAAATATGTTCGGCCTTCGTCAGTTCTAGGAACTAGATCAATGCCATAAACATATTCTTGCCGTAGAACAGCAGCACAAGACTATGCTATAAGCAGCAACTGATGCATGGAGCCACCACACAGGAGAAGAAATTGTCAATTAACTAACTTCCTATGTTCATTTTGCCAGATGGAACCCACGTGTAAATATACAATTTAAAATAACATTTTTTCCTTAGAAGATACTTAGAAGAAGGCTTTGAAGATGCCATAGTTGCTTGCTTCTATCCTATCTATCATTCCTCTCCCAGCCACTCCAGTTAGACTGCTGTAAAAATCACTAGTGCCCAAACATGAAAAAAATGCATAGCTCGTGTTGGTGAATTGGCTCAGGTAAACTTCTAGAGAGGTCCTGCCAGATGTTCCGGAAGAATATCTTATAGATTGAGGGATCGGATTCGCCTATTTTTATACTGTATAATCTTCAGGATGAACAATGCCACGAGGTTCTAACTACTTCAACCTCACTCACTTCCTTCATTTAAAAAACGCCAAAATCCCACATTACATTTTCTTTAATTGAAAGAAACCATTCCCTTAATTACATTCTGTCTAAATATGAATTCCCCTTCATTCCTCATTCATTATGGCTCCCCTTCATTCATCACCTCTGAAGTGTTATAATATCCTTGTTTGTATACAAAATTAAACCTGTGTTTCTATTCAACAGGCTTTGTTAATTACACAAGTTTTATCTGTTTTCATTTGTACAATCTAAGAAGAAAGATGTAACTGATAGACATTGCTCTATTTAAATGGTTCTTTTTAATAGCACTGGAGTAGACAGTTGCATGAATGTCTCTGACTGTTGTTATAGCCTAAGCCATTTTTAACAAACCACAGATAAAGGAAAATCTACAACTTCTGTGAGTTATCAAATGGTTAAAAATACAAGGGCTTCTCAAGAGCCTCCAGTGTTTCTAACTACTGTGCCAAGTTTAAATTCTTTGAACTACTCTTCAGGAGTCACAGCATGGCCTTACTAGGTCTCTACTGTTCTTTTTTTGGAACCCACACCCCTTTGCTAAAGGTGGCATGCTCTTTTCCATCTCTTCACTTTGCCCAATACCCTTCTATTTGTCTATTTTTACCATAAAAGTACAGTCCTCAAATGGTTTGTTATCTCTTCAAAGAAAGCTTACTCCATCTTTTCCAACCTACTTTCATCACCAACCTCTCCACGTTTATAGAAAATTTGTAGGACATAACACAAACTGGCATTTATTTATATGCTGCTTCCTAGCTGATTGTGTTGACAAAATCAAATCTTTTCATATGATTTATAAACTCTGAAAGCACAGGAAATGTTATATCCGGGGGGGGGGGGGGGGTGGCATTTCCTAACAGATACTGTCTATACAGTAGGTGATCAATAAACTCTAACATTCTAAGAGATTAAAACATTTTCCATCCCAGGTTTCCCAAGAAGGGTTATCCAGTCTGGAATAAAGTCATGGGGTCCAAATGGCCAAGTCCATTGCTTATCAAGGGCTTCCCTGGTGACTTGGATGGTAAAGAATCTGACTGCAATGTGGGAGATCCAAGTTTAGTCCCTGGATTGGGAAGATACCCTGGAGGAGGAAATGGCAACCCATTCCAGTATTCTTGCCTGGAAAATTCCATGGACAGAGGAGCCTGGTGGGCTACAGTCCATGGGATCACAAAGAATGGGACACAACTGAACATGCAGGTATATGAATTGCTTATCAAGGTGTTTCCATCACTGAGGTCATGTGGTACATGTTGGAAAAGGAATGGACTAGTGGATATTCCAGGTTTCTACTTACTAGCTGTCTCACATAGGCAAGCAAGTAAATCTCTGAGCCACAGACACCTCTGAATAAAATCAAGGATGAGAACACTTATATCTCACTGATTTCTTTGTTTCCCTTGAATATCCTGTGTATATCCTGTATCAAGGCTCTTTCTTCTGCTTACATATTTCTTCCCCATCTCTTTATCTGCTGCTGCTGCTGCTAAGTCGCTTCAGTGTCCGACTCTGTGGGATCCCATAGACGGCAGCCCACCAGGCTCCCCCGTCCCTGGGATTCTCCAGGCAAGAACACTGGAGTGGGTTGCCATTTCCTTCTCCAATGCATGAAAGTGAAAAGTGAAAGTGAAGTCGCTCAGTCGTGTCCGACTCTTAGCGAGACCATGGACTGCAGCCAACCAGGCTCCTCCATCCATGGGATTTTCCAGGCGAGAGGACTGGAGTGGGGTGCCACTGCCTTCTCCAATCTCTTTATCTAGTGCATGTCTATTCTTAAACATCACATTCTTATAGAAGCTTTACTTACTTGTTTATCATTTTGTTTTGTCCAATGACTATCTTCTTTGGTTAACTGTACTCTGATAGAAAGGGCTTCTCAGGTGGCATTAGAGGTGAAGAACCCGCCTGCCAATGCAGGAGATGTAAGAGATGCAGGTTTGATCTCCAGGTCAGGAAGATCCCCTGGAGAAGGGCATGGCAACCCGCTCCAGTATTCTTGCCTGGAGAATCCCAGGGACAGAGGAGCCTGGCGGGCTGCAGTCTACGGGGTCGCACACAGTCAGACACGACTGAAGTGACTTAGCACATATTCATGCACTCTGACAGAAAGTACAGACTGCACTGTGTAATTCAAACTGCATATCCAGCGCACTATATAAATAAGCAAGCATTCCTTACTCAATGGTTGTTTCCTTTCCTCTTTCCTCTTATTATATTTGATTTGTTTGTAGTTAAGATCCCATAAGTAACTTTTCTTATTCCTTGATGTGCTCTTGGCATTTGACTAATCACCACACAAAAATGTGAAGAAACACACACACATAAATATGCTATTTACAAAAAGAAAGCAACAAGGTCAAGCAAAACAACAAAAATATGGGTCCATATCTCCTTTGTGTGAACTGGCTAAGCAGAAGATTCAAAGTAATTTCAAACCTAGCTGCTTATCTGGACACCAGTAAATAGTTCTTACAACTGGGTT
This sequence comes from Odocoileus virginianus, assembly GCF_023699985.2. Taxonomy (NCBI): domain Eukaryota; kingdom Metazoa; phylum Chordata; class Mammalia; order Artiodactyla; family Cervidae; genus Odocoileus; species Odocoileus virginianus. The sequence continues at coordinate 88,021,584 of NC_069674.1, read as the reverse complement.
TACTTAGATAATATTTTCTTAACCTATTAATGTGAAACTGTTTAAAATTAGAGTGTACAAAGAGAAAGCATCTCATGATGGAACATGAAAAGGTTAATCTGGAAATCCTTCTTTGTACCTGAACTCTTGGGGCTTCCCAGGTGGCACTAGTGGTAAAGAACCCACCTGCCAAGGAAGGAAACATAAGAGATGCAGGTTCAGTCTCTGGGTTGGGAAGCTCCCCTGGAGGAGGGCACGGCAACTCACTCCAGTATTCTGGACTGGAGAATCCCATGGACAGTGAGCCTGGCGGGCTGCAGTCCAGTGGGGTCACAGAGTCGGACACAAATGAAGCAACCTAGCATGCACACATGTGCCTGAACTATTACTAATAGGTACCACCATGGAACAGACTTCTGTGATGGAAAACATAAACATACTAAATTAATAGGTATCGTCATTTTCATGCTTAGCATCAGTGGTTTGTCTCATTAAACCTGCATTAAGAATCCAGGGCTTCCCGTGGCTCAGTGAAAAGAATCCTCCTGCCAGTGGAGGGGACATGGGTTCAATCCCTGGTCTGGGAGGACCCCGCATGCCACAAAGTAACGAAGTCTGTGCACCGCAAACACAAGTGGTCTGTGCTCGAGAGCCCCGAGGCCAGAATGACTGAGCCCACGCGCTGCGACCACAGCAGCGCCTGCACCCGAGAGCCCTGCTACCCAACAAGAGACGACGTCACCAGGAGAAACCCGCGCACTGCAAAGACGAGTAGCTCCCGCTCTCTGCAACTAGAGAAAAGTCCAGGCAGCAACAACGACCCAGCACAGCCATAAACAAGTATTTTTAAAAACCTGCATCAGAATCCAGACCAATACAAGTGATTAAGAATGAAGTAACACACACACAAATCATTGGTGTAGTGCTGAATGAGATCCGACAATGACCTTCTCACTGAAGAAAGAAGATGCTTGTTACTAAAACAAGAGAGGTCTTATTCCATTTAGTAAGAAAAAGTAGGGTGTTTATCTAAAATTGGAAACAAACCCTCGAAGGCTGTACAAATAAAATCTCCTATTCAATTTATTCAGACTGAAGGTTAATGCTAACCAGTACACCCTAAAGAGAAAAAAAAAAAATGTATACTATGTGGCTTTATTTACACAACTGTTAAGGAAAGTAAAGTTTCTCAGCAAACAGGTAGTGACGACTGCTCAAGCAGTGACAATTAGATTTGGCTGGAAGTACCTGGTGGAGCACGGTCCCTGAGGGGGCTTCTCAAGTAAAATTACAACCCCACACAGCTAAGTACTTGGAGTCAGTGCCAACATACGTGGAAGGCAGGATTAAAGAAACTGAAACCCAAATCCCAGAAACATGACTTTCTGTACTCCTCAGCTGGCAGAATTATATCATTGTGCCTGCCTCACACAAATAAGAAAAGACCATGAAAATATATCTTATTTCCACTTTAATACCTGGGTTACATCTTCCCTAACTTATAAGAGGCAAATAGATAAAAATACTACTGGAGCACATTAAAAGGTATAGGTATTACATGAACAAAAAAGAAAACAAAAGGATGGGAACTCACAAGGGAAAGGTATTGAATCCATTCATATTTGAAGAAATAAAAGGTTTTTTGAAAGATAAAGCAATCTTTGGCTGCACACTTGTCTAACTCAACATTTTGTCTAATAATTTCATAATTTAACATTGTCAATCATAATCTTGGTACATGTGTAGCAAGATGGCAGAGCAGAATGACATGTGCTCATCTTCTCCTGTGAGAACTCCAAAATTACAACTTGCTGCTGAACAACCATCGACAGGAGAATGTTGGAGTCCACCAGAAAAAGATACCCCACATTCAAGGGCAAAGGAGAAGCCCTAGCAAGATGGTAGGAGGGGTGGAATCGCATTTAGAATCAAACCCCATACCCACCACAGACACTGGGAGGACTCCAGCAAAACCTTGCACACACCAGGACCCAGAGACCCCAGAGGCTGAGCGGGACCTGTGTTTGAGTCCCCTGAAGATGTATGGGTCAGCAGGGGCCTGCTCCAGGGGCAGGGGCTCTGGGGGAAGCTACCTGTCACACAGCCTGTGGCCATTAACCCCACCATAGACAGCTGCCAAGCAGACGACCCACAAACTGCAGAACAATTATGCCAAAGAAATTCTCGCACTATTAAGAAAGTTCTAAGACCCACAACAGGTTTTTCAACCTGGGTATCTGCCAAAGGGACTGAAAACCCCCCAGGGAATTTAACTTTGGAGGCCAATGGGATTTGATTACACAACTTACACAGGACTGGGGAAACAGACTCTTGGAGGGCACAAACAGAACCTTGCACACACCAGGACCCAGGAGAAAGGAGCAGTGACCCCACAAGAGACTGACCCAGACTTGCCCAGGAGCGTCCAGGAGTCTCCCATGAAGGGGTAGGCCAGCAGTGCCCCGCTGCCGGGTCAGGGGCACTGACAGCGGCAGTGCATGCACCAGACCTTTTGAAGGAGGTCGCTAGTACCTTCATAATCTCCACCATGAAGTGAAGTTGCTCAGTCGTGTCCAACTCTTTGCGACCCCGTGGACTGTGGGCCACCAGGCTCCTCTGTCCGTGGGATTTCCCAGGCAAGAATACTGGAGTGGGTTGCCATTTCCTTCTCCAGGGGATCTTCCTGACCCAGTGATCAAACCCGGGTCTCCTGCATTGCAGGCAGACTCTTTAACCTCTGAGCCACCAGGGAAGCCCCACCATAGTTTGGTCTCAGGTCAACCAACAGGAAGCGAACAGAGCCCCACCCATCAACAGAAAAGAGGATTAAAGATTTACTGAGCATGGCCCTGAGCATCAGAAAAAGATACAGTTTCCCCCACAGTCAGTCCCTCTCATCAGGAAGCTTCCAAAGGCTCTTATCCTTATCCCTCAGAGGGCAGACAGAATGAAAACAACAATCACAGAAAACTAATCAAACTGATCACATGGACCACAGCCTTGTCTAACTCAATGAAACTATGAGCCATGCCATGTAGGGCTACCCAAGATGGACAGGTCATGGTGGAGAGTTCTGACAAAAACATAATCCACTGGAGAAGGGAATGGCAAACCACTTCAGTATTCTTGACTTGAGAACCCCATGAACAGTATGAAAAGGCAAAAAGATAGGACACTGAAAGATGAATTCCCCAGGTCGGTAGGTACCCAATATGCTACTGGAGATCAGTGGAGAAATAACTCCAGAAAGAATGAAGGGATGGAGCCAAAGCAAAAAAAAAAAAAAAATGCCCAGTTGTGGATGTGACTGGTGATGGAAGCAAAGTCCAATGCTGTAAAGAATAATACTGCATAGGAACCTGGAATGTTAGGTCCATAAATCAAGGTAAATTAGAAGTGGTCAAGCAGGAGATGGCAAGAGTGAACACTGGCATTTTAGGAAGCAGTGAACTAAAATGGACTGGAATGAGTGAATTTAATTCAGATGACCATCATTTGTACTACTGTGGGCAACAAACACTTAGATGAAATGGAGTAGCCATCACAGTCAACAAAAGAGTTCGAAATGTAGTACTTGGATGCAACCTCAAAAATGACAGAATGATCTCTGTTCGTTTCCAAGGTAAACCATTCAATATCACAGTAATCCAAGTCTACACCCCAACCAGTAATGCTGAAGAAGCTGAAATTGAGCAGTTCTATGAAGCCCCAAAATACCTTCTAGAATGAACACCCCAAAAAGATGTCCTTTCATCATAGGAGACTGGAATGCAAAAGTAGGAAGTCAAGAGATATCTGGAATAAAAGGCAAGCTAGGCCTTGGAGTTAAAATGAAGCAGGGCAAAGGCTAATAGAGTTTTGAGAAGAGAGTGCACTGGTCATAGCAAATACCCTCTTTCAACAACACAAGAGAAGACTCTACACATGGACATTATCAGATAGTAAATACCGAAATCAGATTGATTATATCCTTTGAAGCCAAAGATGGGGAAGGTCTATACAGTCAGCAAAAACAAGACCAGGATCTGACTGTGGCTCAGATCATAAACTCCTTATTGCCAAATTCAGACTTAAATTGAAGAAAGTAGGGAAAACCACTAGACCATGCAGGTATGACCTAAATTAAAACCCTTACGATTATACAGTGGAAGTGAGAAACAGATTCAAGGGATTAGATCTTTTAGGCAGAGTGTCTGAAGAACTATGGATGGAGGTTCATGACACTGTACAGGAGTCAGTGATCAAGATCATCCCCAAGAAAAAGAAATGCAAAAAGGCTAAATGGTTGTCTGAAGAGGCCTTACAAATAGCTGAGAAAAGAAGAGAAGAGAAAGGCAAAGAAGTTTAATGCCAAGTTCCAAAGAATAGCAAGGAGAGGTAAGAAAGCCTTCCTCAGAGATCAGTGCAAAGAAATAGAGGAAAACAATAGAATGGGAAAGACTAGAGATCTATTAAAGAAAATTAGAGATACCAAGGGAACATTTCACACAAAGATGGGCACAATAAAAGACAGAAATGGCCTGTACCTAACAGAAGCATAAGATTTTAAGAAGAGACACGTGGACCCCAATGTTCATCACAGCACTGTTTATAATAGCCAGGACATGGAAGCAACCTAGATGCCCATCAGCAGACAAATGGATAAGAAAACTATGGTACATTTACACAATGGAATATTACTCAGCCATTAAAAAGAATTCATTTGAATCAGTTCTAATGAGATGGATGAAACTGGAGCCCATTATACAGAGTGAAGTAAGCCAGAAAGATAAACACCAATATAATATACTAACACATATATATGGAATTTAAAAAGATGGTAATGATAACCCTATATGCAAGATAGAAAAAGAGACACAGATGTATAGAACAGACTTTTGGACTCTGTGGGAGAAGGCGAGGATGAGATAATCTGAGAGAATAGCATTGAAACAAGTATATTATCAAGTGTGAAACAGATCGCCAGCCCAGGTTGGATGCATGAGACAAATGATCAGGGATGGTGCACTGGGAAGACCCAGAGGGCTGGGATGGGGAGGGAGGTGGAAGGGGGGATCAGGATGGGGAACACATGTAAATCCATGGCTGATCCATGTGAATGTATGGCAAAAACCACTACAATACTATAAATTAATTAGCCTCCAACTAATATAAATAAATGAAAAAATAAAATAAAATTTAAAAAAGAAGAGTTGGCAGCAATACACAGAAGAACTATACAAAAAAGATATTCATGACCTAAATAATGACAATGGTGTGATCACCCATCTAGAGCTAGACATCCTGGAATTCGAAGTCAAACAGGCTTTAGGAAGCATCACTATGAACAAGCTAGTGTTAGTGATGGAATTCCAGTTGAGCTATTTCAAATCCTAAAAGATGATGCTGTTAAAGTGCTGCACTCAATATGCCAGCAAATCTGGAAAACTCAGCAGTGGCCACAGGACTGGAAAAGGTCAGTTTTCATTCCAATACCAAAGGAAGGCAATGCCAAAGAATGCTCGAACTACCTCACAACTGTGCTTATATCACACGCTAGCAAAGTAATGCTCTAAATTCTCCAAGCCAGGCTTCAGCAATATGTGAACCAAGAACTTCCAGATGTTCAACTTGGTTTTAGAAAAGGCAGAGGAACCAGAGATCAAATTGCCAACATCCACTGGATCATCAAAAAAGCAAGAGAGTTCCAGAAAAACACCTACTTCTGCTTTACTGACTATGCCAAAGCCTTCGACTGTGTGGATCACAACAATCTGTTGAAAATTTTTAAGAGATGGGAATATCACACCACCTTACATCCTGAGAAACCTGTATGCAGGTTAAGAAGCAGATATAGAACCAGACATAGAATAACACACTGGTTCCAAATTGGGAAAGGAGTACACCAAGGCTGTATATAGTGACCCTGTTTATTTAGCTTATATGCAGAGTATATCGTGAGAAATGTTGGGTCGGATGAAGCACAAGCTGGAATCAAGACTGCCAGGAGAAATATCAATAACCTCAGATACACAGATGACATCACCCTTATGGCAGAAAGTAATGAGGAGCTGAAGAGCCTCTTGATGAAAGTGACAGAGGAGAGTGAAAAAGCTGGCTTAAAACTCAACATTCAAAAAACTAAGATCATGGCATCTGGTCTTACCACTTCATGGCAAATAGATGGGGAGACAATGGAAACGGTGACAGACTTTAGTTTTTGGGCTCCAAAATCACTTCAGACCATGTCTGCAGCCATGAAATTAAAAGACGCTTCCACCTTAGAAGAAAAGCTATAAACAGCATGTTAAAAACCAGAGACATTACTTGCCGACAAAATCCATGTGGTCAAAGCTACGGTTTTTCCAGTAGTCATGTATGGATGTGAGAGTTGGACTATAAAACAAAATCCATGTAGTCAAAGCTACGGTTTTTCCAGTAGTCATGTATGGATGTGAGAGTTGGACTATAAAGAAAGCTGAATGCCAAAGAATTGATGCTTTTGAACAGTGGTGTTAGAGAAGACTCTTGAGAGTCCCTTAGACTGCAAGGAGATCCAATCAGTCCATCCTAAAGGAAATCAGTCCTGAATATTCATTGTAAGGTCTGATCCTGAAGTGGAAGCTCCAATATTTTGTCCACCTAATGTGAATAACTGAATCACTGGAAAAGATCCTGATGCTGGGAAAGATTGAAGGCAGGAGGAGAAGGGGACGACAGAGGATGAGGTTGGATGGCATCACTAACTGGATGTACATGAGTTTGAGCAAGCTCCAGGATTTGGTGATGGACAGGGAAGCCTGGCATGCTGCAGTCCATAGGGTCACAAAGAGTCAGACACAACTAAGACTGAACTGATTCATAACCTAAAACTCAAAGTCAGGAAAGTGAACTATACCTAAGTGGACAATTTCTCATACACCGGTAAAGGATTACCTCACTTTATTATTTTATAACATATTAAACATTTGCAAGAGATCAGTGTTACTCAGACAACAAGATAAGGAAGTTGTGGTACATATACACTATGGAATATTACTCAGCCATTAAAAAGAATTCATTTGAATCAGTAAACTGGAGCCCATTATACAGAGTGAAGTAAGCCAGACAGATAAAGACCAATACAGTATACTAACGCATATATATGGAATTTAGAAAGATGGTAACCATAACCCTATATGCAAAATAGAAAAAGAGACACAGATGTACAGAACATAATTTTGGACTCTGTGGGAAAAGGTGAGGGTGGGATGTTTTGAGAGAACAGCATCGAAACATGTATATTATCTAGGGTGAAACAGATCACCAGCCCAGGCTGGATGCATGAGACAAGTGCTCGGGCCTGGTGCACTGGGAAGACCCAGAGGAATCGGGTGGAGAGGGAGGTGGGAGGGGGGATTGGGATGGGGAATACATGTAAATCCATGGCTGATTCATGTCCATGTATGACAAAAACCACTACAATATTGTAAAGTAATTAGCCTCCAACTAATAAAAATAAATGGAAAAAAAAGAAAAAGAAAAAACATAGGTAGCCTAAGGATGACATGCTAAGGCTTCAAAATTCGAGAAAAGAAAAATGAACTTAATGATATTTAGTCTCCAGCTAACTGACAGTGTGACTCAGTTGCCTAAGAAAAACTAGATCCTGAGCCAGAGGTTTTTCTGCCCTAAAAATACATCACCGTTTCACTAACATCTGTCTCAAGGATGGCGTCAGGAAAGGAAAACATGGGGAATTCCCTGGTGGGCTGCTGGTTAAGAGTCTGCTTTGCAATTTAGGGGATGTGGGCTCCATTCCTGGTCAGGAAACTAAGATCTCACAGGCCATTGGGCAACCAGGACCTCGGTCCACAGAGCTTGGGCCCTCACAGTCCAGAGCCCGAGGGCCACTAGAGAGCTTGCGGGCTGCAACTGCCAGGCCAGCACGCCACAATTAGAGAGCCTTTCTGCTGCAGTAAGAGACCCCACGTGATGCAACTGGCACCCTACGCAGACAAATACATGTTTTGTTTTTTTTTTTAAAGAAGAAGCATGGTCTTTAAAAAAAGGAAAGTAAACCATAAAATTCACATGCTTCTTCTGAACAACTGGGCTAAAACGAGTTTATTTGCAAAAATAGTCTTTTCGCCTGCTTAGATAAAGGAAAACAATTCTCCTTAGATTCAGAAAAATGAGAAGGGCTATACGGAGGAAAAATAAAGACAAAGACAAATGTTAATAATTATAAGCAAGTAATTGTGACTTTCCCAGTAGACATAATAATATACTTGTTTTAGGAAGGTCTAAATTTCTGTGACCAGCAGCTAACATGTCTAATTAGTCCATATATTAAAGAGAATTTTCACACCCTAAATTAAAATATGCTATTAGAACCAAATAAAATATGAAAGTATATATCATGGGTATCCTATAATGTAGGGTGTGATTACTTTTTTTTTAAAAAATCCTGTTATCTAAAATTTATTTCTTTTAGGTAGTCAGTTAATTCATTTTTGGCTTCTCTGGTGGCTCAGTGGTAAAGAATCCACCTGCAATGCAGGAGACTTGGGTTCAGTCCCTGGGTTGGGAAGATACCCTGAAGAAGGAAATAGCAATCCACTCCAGTCTTCTTTCCTGGGAAACCCCATGGACACAGGAGCCTAAAGGGTTACAGTACATGGGGTCGCAAAAGAATCAGACACAAATTACTGACTAAACAACATTTGTGGTTGTGATTACTTCTGTTAATTTATGGAACTGATTCTTTGTCTTCCTGCTTAGAGAGTGCTATCTGCCTGTATCCTCCCATTTCCTTTGCAAGGACAGAAGGCAAACAAAACTGTACATAACTTATCAGCAAATGATTAGAAACAGGCAGCCAGAGGAGAAATACTGGAACATTAGGAAATTTTTACTTTTGTAAACATTTTTTATTTTAGAATAGAGTTTTAGCCGAAAGGACATCATTTTAAAATCTCTCCCTATTGAGTATCAAGAGGCACCTGTACAACATTAGCAAACATTTAAAATGTTACTCCTACCTTTTATGTAATCCAGCACTGACTGCCAAGCCTGTTATAATTAAAATATAATTTATATTAAAATTTAAACAATGAAATGTTTTGAGTATTTTTATATACTTGTCTGTATTGCAGAATTTGCTTAATTTTGATTTAACCTCAAAACTTTACCCACCCCATCCCACTCCCCAACAAAGGAGAATTTTGTTCTAGAAATGGTGCTTTCTGTCAGTGGTCCTGCATGATTTTTTTTTTCCCTTGCCAAAGACATTTAAGGCATGGTACACATTCCTAACTTTGGGTTTCCCTGGTGGCTCAGAGGGTGAAGAATCTGTCTTCTATGCAGGAGACCCAGGTTTGATCTCCGGGTTGGGAAGATTCCCCTGGAGTAGGAAATGGCAACCCACTCCAGTATTCTTCTTTGGAGAATCCCATGGACAGAGGAGCCTGGTGGGCTGCAGTCCATGGGGTCACAAAGAGTTGGACATGACTGTGCAACTAACACACACCACACACACAATTTCTTAGCAGGTGCACTTGCTCTGTGGCATCCTCCTGGCACCAACCCTGCTGATGATCCTGATATAAAGACTTTCAAGTAGTTTACTTAGACAATAAAGGTGAACTGTACTACAAATAGTTTCCCTCCTCTCCTATTGGAAACACCCTTTGAGTCCCATATACTTTCTTCACCTCCCTCCTCAAACTGGCAGAGGAAGCTTGCTCTTCTACACACTCTTAATTGGGTAAAAATGGAATTTGCCAGGCAAGAGGACACAGAGTGGGTTGCCCTTCCCTTCTCCAGGGGGTGTTCCTGACTCAGGGACTGACCCTGGTTCTCCTGCATTGCAGGCAGATTCTTTACCATCTGAGCCACCAGGGAAGCCCACATTAGAAAGGACTGCTTCCCGACTCCTCTCCCATCATAAATCAGGCAGTAGAGACACGGGAGAACTTCTCTGTGACCACACAAGGGGAGCCTGACACTCCACTGCTCTGGAACCGGGGCCGCAGGTAGAGTGCAGCGTGGTTACCACGCGGCTGCAGATGGGCTCCATCCTCGGAGTGTGGAAACAGGGAGGAACAAGCAGTGTGGCAGGTGATATGAGGACTGCGTGCTTAGGGACAAAAACGGGTAAAGAGCAGAGGACAGGAATGCCTTCCAACACAGGGAATCTGAAGCAGTAATTCTTCTTGCAGTGACAGCCTCTCACCCAAGAACATGACCGTTGAAAAGATGGTGTTTGGATATATGGTGTTCGGATATGTGACATTTCTATGCCAGGTTTTTAAAATAGCAGTTTGTTAACATTGAGGTGGTGAAGAAACCCACATTCTGATAATGTAGACAAATGAAGACCCCTAATAGCTTTTCTTTTCTGAATTACATATGTGCAGTTATACATGTTTTGACCTGTGGCACTCGTATTTATCATATATCACCTTCATAGAAGATCTAGAAAAAGTATGTAGGTGATGGATAAAGTATATTTAACCTGTCAGTCTCAAACCCAACTCATTTAAGGAATATTTCAGAGGAACATTAACAGTTTCTGGGGTGAGTAAAGATGCTTTAACAAGTATCAATATAGTTGTCAAGCAGTCAGCAGTATACCTAATATACAACAGAAATGCTTTTCTTGCTAAGAAACTAAAACTGTCTTCTAACATTGAAATTCATGATATCCATGATGTGCTTTGTGTTTAGCTAGAGAAATCCACAATGCTCTCTAGTACTGTCTGTCTGCTCCTAATACAATGTAAGTTACAGTGAAGTTAAAAAGTTCTTATTTTTTTCATTTTGTCAGTTTTGGTGGGTTTTTTAAACTATTTTGTCTACTATTGTACCTTGTAAGTCTATAACATTAAATATAACATTGAACAATAAGACATTTCTAAAGAAACTAATAAACAGATGTTATATCTTAAGCAATATTGACAGGTTTTTAGGTTAAAAGTACGTGTAATATTCTTAGGTAAATCAAAAGATTACCTTCTCTACAAAAACTACTTACAAAATGGGCATATGTGCATTGGAATATCTCTGTAACAGAGAATCCATGAGTTACAATAGCTCTACTTAATCACACCCTATGAACTTTACATCTTCTCTTATTGTACAAAAACATGCCAAACAAATAAACAAACATTGCTTTTATGTAACCTAAAAACTACAAAGATGAGCATAACAAACATCGGTTAAATATTTATTGAATTAATAAATGAAGTTAAAGCTAGGCTTTAACTTTAATTTGAACAAAGTCAACATAATAAAAAGATGTAAGAAGCTGGCCACTGAGATAAATATTTTTTCAATGGAAACAATACAAAAATCAGGTAAAGTGAATATACACTTCTAAAATAGCAGCAGTCTTGGCAATAGCTTAAATTCTTAGCCATAGAACCAGTGAAACACTGAAAACAAACTTTCAGTTAAATTAAGTCATGGCTTGATAGCAACATCCTGATGTAACTCAGAAGACTAAGTTATATAATAATCCCAAATGTGAGAGAAAATGCAAGAGTCATGATTGGAAACCCTCATCTCACGAAGTAAGGGTGAGCAAATCCTTTCTGTAAAGAAGCACGTCGTAAGTATTTTGTTTTATGAGCCAAATGACCTTTGTTACAACTACTCAACTCTGCTGTTATAGCATGGGAGTCGCCATAGAAAATACAAATGAATGAATGAAACTGCATTTCAACAAAACTTTAGTTATTAAAAACAAGCACTCCTCAGATCTGGCCCATGAGCAGTAATTTACCAATTCCTATTCAAAAATTTGCTTCCAACTAAAATCAGCTATACCTCAGAAGTCACCAGTCTTTCATGCATATAATCACAAGGAAAAATTATTAAATGAAAAAGAGAAACTGAGTTTTAAAGAGTCACAGAATTAGAAGAAGAATAGTACTCAGTTCTAATATTATTTTTTCCCATGAAGTACCCAAGCAACTACAAAGTCCTTAAATTGCATAATTTTAATTTTTAAAGTGGAAACCATGGAGATTTATATGGAATTCTTTAAAGAAAAATATCAATGAATTTTAATTATTTAGAAGACATATCTTTCAATTAATATATTCCAAACAGGATTTCAAAGTAGCTCTTACATTATTCAGCACAAAAATTCAAGTTAAGGACTTCCCTGGTGACCCAGTGGATAAGAATCACCTGTCAATGCAGGGGACGTGGGTTCGATCCCTGGTCCTAGGGGATTCCACATACTGCAGAGCAACTAAAGCCCATGGGTCGCAACTACTGAGCCTGTGTCCTAGAGCCACAACTACTGAACCCGCGAGCTCCAGAGACCACGCTCTGCAACAGAAGTCACCACAACAAAAAGCCTGAGCACCGCAACTAGAGAAATCCCATGGGCAGCAATGAAGACACCGTGCAGCCAAAAAAAAGTTCAAGTTAAGATCAAAAGAGTCTATAGCATAAGATTCATTCTACTTTTTGATGGATAAAATAACTAAGCTATAAACATTTCTATACATTTTAAAACCAATTATAAGATACACTTCAGGTCTCCAACTGAGGGAACAGGAGATAATTTTTGTTGTTTTTTGAACATCTGGGAATTCGTTATAGTTATACTCTCATATGGCTTGGTGGAAATGTACTGTATTTTTAGGCAGTACATGGAAACCAGTGGGAACAGTTCTCACAGGCACAGTTTTAACATTAGAGTGAACAAAATGGATTTGTAAACATACATAAAGGGAAATTGAAAAACTGGGAGAATTTTAAAGCCTGATGTTGAGAAATCTGAAACTGCTCAGTTTTAAATCTAACAAACTCAAATCACAGTACTCTCTAAAGTATCCTAATTTCATCTCCATTTCTATTGAAACTAAAAAGAATTCCATTAGGATAATAAAATATTTAAATCAAAGAAACAGAATAACAGCTTAAACAATGGGGGAAATTGTTTTGCCTGTTACTATGAGTCATTCTGGACTAAAAGTTATTGAATGTTTTTTGTTTTTTTTATCAATCCCAAAGCCTCTGAACTTTGACTTCATCCAAAACAATACTATGCCTCAAATCCAAGGTTTATACAAAACCAGACTTTGCTTTAACATAGGCAGCTGTATCATTTTCCATATTCTCATTATTGGAAAAATGAACTCACCAATTAGGTGGAAGTTGTGTTTTTTATCATAAAAGTAAATTATCCTAAAAAAAATCCATATATAAGATTTACTTAACAGATATATCTAGAATTTTTTCTACAATATACACAAATTTCATATGAATGTTTCTTATGAATATTTTCCTTTATCTAAAACTCAGCAATAGGTGGTGCTAGTGGTACAGAACACGCCTACCAATACAGGAGACTTAAGAGATGCAGGTTCAATCCCTGGGTCAGGAAGATCCCCTGGAGAAGGAAATGGCAACCCAGTCCAGTATTCTTGCCTGGGGAATTCCATGGCAGAGGAGCTTAGCAGGCTACAGTCCACAGAGTTCCAGAGAGTTGGATATGACTGAAGCGACTTAACACTCCCGCATGCACACATAACAAAACTCAGCAATAGCAATCCAGTCTTTACCCTTTGGAGCTACAAATTCACAGAAGCCCCTGAGAGCCAAGAGCGCAAAGGAACCACACAGATGACAGAGGTGGAGAAAGAGAGCCCCCTCTAAATCTTGGTAAACTCTGAAAACTGCACATGTATATACTGACTCTAATAAACACTGCAAAAGATTTGAAAACTGAACTTTGATGCAGAACACTGCTCAGGTCCCAGACTTTTCCCTGATGGCACACATGTGAGATGATTGGATAACACTGCAAAAGCTTCAAAAACTAAACTGACTTTGAAACCACAGCCCTCAGGAGGCAAGGTAGGATTTGCAATCTGAATACAACTAGGTGGATACACTGTCAAAACAAAACAAATCAACATTTTTGGCAGCATTTTAGTGGGATACAGAATTTCACAGTATAATGCTTAAAATATACTGAATGCAATAGAGAATTTCAGTGGATATGAATTTGAGAAAACTCTGGGAGATAGTGAAGGAGAGAGGAACCTGGTGTGCTGCATGCGGTCCATGGGGTCGCAAAGAGTCTGACATGACTTAGCGACTGAACAACAACAAGAACTCAAGAACTCAAAGAAGCAGAAAAATCTCAAAAACTGTCAAGGCAAAAGAAAATAAATAGACACCAACATCAAGATGACCCAGAGGGTGGAATTAGCAAAAACTTTTAAGCATGTATGACAACCATGTCCCATAAAGTGAGAATAAAACTCTCAAAACGAAGTGAATGATATACGTCTCATCAAAGAAACCATAAACTATAATTCAACTAAAAACTGGGCAAAGAACTTGGACATATTTCCAAATATGTGCAGATGGCCAATAAGCACATTGAAAAGATGCTAACCATCAGAGAAATGAAAATCAAAACCACAGTAAGACACCAATTACATCTATTAGGAAATCTATTATCAAAAGATTAATGAACAAATAACAAGTGTAGGTAAGGATATAGAGAAAATTGGAATGATTGTGCACTGTCAGTGGGAATATAAAACAGTGTAGCTGCTAGGAAGAGTGGCGCAGCAGTTCCTCGAAAAATTATAAATATAATTAAACATATGATCCAGCAGTTTTATAATGCTTCTGGTTATAGTACACCCAAAATGACTGAAAGCATCATCTTGAAGAGATAGTTATATAACCATGTTCATAACAGTATTACTCACAATAATCAAAGGTAGAAGCAACTATGAACAGATGAATGGATAAATAAAAGGTGATATATACCTCCAAAGAAATATTATCCAACCTTAAAAAGAAAGGACATTCTGACACACACTAAACCATGGCTGAACCTTGAGACATTATGTTAAGTGAAATAAGCCAGTCATAAAAAGAATGATACTGTATGGTTCTACTCAGACAAGGTAATTTACAGTGGTCAGATTGATAGAAATAGAAAGCAGAATGGTTGCTGCCAGAGGCTCAAGGTAAGAACAATGAGAGGTTAATATTTAATGCGTAGAGAGTTTCAGTTTTCCAAGATGAAAAACGGAATGCAAGGATGGCTGTACAATAATGTGAATATACCTAATGCCACAGAGCTGCATACTTAAAAATGGTTAAATTTTGTGCTGTATATATTTACAACAAATTTAAACAATAATTAAAAGAAAAATAATTATAAAAAAGGGAAATTTTGTAATTGGAAAAAACAAGAAATAAAATTTGGTATGGATGGTGGTGCTTTAGTCGCTCAGTCATGTCTGACTCTTTGTGACCCCATGGACTGTAGCCTGCCAGGCTCCTCTGTCCATGGGATTCTCCAGGCCAGAATATTGGAGTGGGTTGCTGTTTCCTTCTCTAGGGGATCGTCCCAGCCCAGGAATCAAACCTGGGTCTCCTGCAGGCAGGCAGATTCTTTACCAACTGAGTTATAAGGGAAGCTCTTGGGATGGATGAGTTCAATTAAAAAAAAAAATCAAGGTCAACAGAGCAAAGACTTTCTGTGGAGACAGATCACTGAAATCTTCAAATCTGAACAAAAGAAGATATAACTGAATCAAGTCAGTAGAGTCTCAGAAACTTGGTGGCGGTGGTGTAGTTGCTAAGTTGTGTCCAATCCTTGCGACCCCATGGGCTATAGCTCTCCAGGTTCCTCTGTCCATGGGATTCTCCAGGCATGAATACTAGAGTGGGTTGACATCCTTCTCCAGGGGATCGTCCCAACCCAGGAATCAAACCTGGGTCTCCTGCATTGCAGGCAGATTCTTTACCGACTGAGCTACAAGAGAAACCACCCACAAACTTGGAGGACAATATAACATGAAATCTGACATGCATATTCTTAGAGCTCTAAAAGAAGGAAGAAAGAGACTGATGCAGAAAAAAAAAATGCATATTTTAGAAAAGAATGACTCTCCAATACACTTGAAACTAGCACAATACTATAAATCAACTATACTTCACTAAAAATGTTTTTAATAAAATATAAATTAAATTGGAATGCTAACAAATACTTAAACAAATTACTGTATAAAAGAGTAAAAAGAAACAAAAAATGGTATTCAAACACAAAACAATTATAAGTGGTAGATGTAAGCTTGACCATGTCAGTAATTGCATTAAATATAAATGGTCTACACAAACATAAAAGAAAATAAAGCAATTTGGATTTTAAAAAATAAGTAAATAAAATACTGACTACAAGAAACCAATATTAAATAAAATGATATTGTTAGGGTAAAACTAAAATGAAGGGCGGAAAAAATCAACCATGAATACATCAACCAAAAGGAAGCTATAATGACAGTATTAAATCCAAATAAAGAAGACTATGTTTTGTTTAGTCAATAAATCATATCCAATCCTTTTGTGACCCCATGGACTGTAGCCTGCCAGACTCCTCTGTCCATGAGTTTTCCCAAATAAGAATACTGGGGTGGGTTGCCATTTCCTTTTCCAAGGGATCTTCCCAACTCAAGGATTGAACCTGGGTTCCTACATTGGAGGTGGATTCTTTACCACTGAGCCACCAGGTAAAGGAATATTCCCATAAACAGGGCATTACATAGTGATAAGGAAGTTGATTCACCAAGAAGATACAGACCACATCCCATGTCCTCAAATAAACTTTAAACATTTTGAAAAACTGAAATCATATAAAGTATATTCTTTGCCTATAATTATACCAAAAAAATCAATGGCTGACATACGTCTTGAAAATCCCCAAATATCTGGATATTAAATGTAGTCCACTGGAGAAGGGAACAGCAAACCACTCCAGTATTCTTGGCTTGAGAATCCCATAAACAATATGAAAAGGCAAAAAAATATGACACTGGAAGATAAGTCACCCCAGGTTGATAGGCATCCAATACACTACCGGAGAAAAGCTGAGAAATAACTCCAGAAGGAATAAAGAGCCTGGGCCAAAGCAGAAATGACACTCAAATGTGGATGTGTCTGGGGTTGACAGTAAAAACCGATGATATAAAGAACAATTTTGCATAGGAACATGGAATGTTGAGTCCATGAATCAGAAAACTGGACATGGTCAAGCAGAAGATGGCAAAAGGAGATATCATCATTTTAGGAAAGAGTGAACTAAAATGAACAGGAATGGGTGAATTTAACTCAGATGACCATTATATCTACTACTGTTGCCAACAATCCCTTAGAAGAAATGGAGCAGTTCTCATAGTCAATAAAAGGTCAGAAATGCAATACTTAGGTACAATCCCAAAAATGACAGAATAATGTTTCCAAGGCAAACCACTCAATATCACAGTAATGCAAGTCTTTTCCCCAACCAGTAATGCAGAAGAAGCTGAAGTTGATGGTTCCATGAAGACCTACAAGACCTCCTAAAACTAACACCAGGAAAAGATGTCCTTTTCTTCATAGGGGATAGGAATACAAAAGGAGGAGCAAGTCAAGAGATACCTAG
Organism: Odocoileus virginianus; assembly: GCF_023699985.2. Taxonomy (NCBI): domain Eukaryota; kingdom Metazoa; phylum Chordata; class Mammalia; order Artiodactyla; family Cervidae; genus Odocoileus; species Odocoileus virginianus. The sequence goes on along the minus strand of NC_069674.1, from coordinate 88,004,177 downwards.
AATAACAGGCAACTTTGGCCCTGGAGTGCAACATGAAGCAGGGCAAAGGCAAACAGAGTTTTGTCAAGAGAACACACTGGTCATGGCAAACACCCTCTTCCAACAATACGAGATGACTATATACAAGGACATCACCAGATGGTCAATACTGAAATTAGACTGACTATATTTTTTGCAGCCAAATAGGGAGAAGCTCTATACAGTCAGCAAAATCAAGACCTGGAGCTGACTGTGGCTCAGATCATCAGCTCCTTACTGCAAAATTCAGGCTTAAATTGAAGAAAGTAGGGGAAGGCACCAGGCCATTCAGGTATGACATAAATCAAATCCTTATGATTATACTGTGAAGGTGACAAATAGACTCAAGGGATTAGATCTCATAGACAGACTGCCTGAAGAACTATGGACAGAGGTTTGTAACATTGTTCAGAGGGTAGTGACTAAAACCATCACAAAGAAAAAGAAATGCAAGAAGGCAAAGGGGTTGTCTGAGGATGCTTACAAATAGCTGAGAAGAGAAGCAAAATCAAAGGAAAAAGGGGAAGATATAGCCAACTGAATGCAGAGTTCCAGAGAATAGCAAGGAGAGGAAAAAAAAAAAGCCTTTTTAAGTAAACAATGCAAATAAATAAAGGTAAACAATAGAATGTGAAAGACTAGAGATCACTTCAAGAAAACTGGAGATACCAAGGGAACATTTCATACGAAGATTGGCACAATAAAGAACAGAAATGGCAAGGACCTAACAGAAGCAGAAGAGATTAAGAAGAGATGGCAAGATTATACCGAAGTTTATACCAAAAAAATAAAGTCTTAATAATCCGGATAACCAGAATGGTGTGGCCACTCGCCTACAGCAAGACATCATGAAGTGTTAGGTCAAGTTTGCCTTAGGAAGTATTACTAAGAACAAAGCTAGTGGAGGTGATGGAATTCCAGTAGAGCTATTTCAAATCCTAAAAGGTGATGCTGGTTAAGTGCTGCACTCAATATGCCAGCAAATTTGGAAACTCAGCAGTGGCTACAGGACTAGAACAGGTCAGTTTTCGGCCACTGCCAAAAAAGAGCAATGCCAAAGATTGTTCAAACTACCATACAATTGCACTCATTTCACATGCTAGCAAGATAATGCTCAAAATCCTTTAAGCTAGGTTTCAACATTACATTAACTGAGAACTTCCAGATGTACAAGGTGTATTCAGAAAAGGCAGAGGAACCAGAGATCAGATTGCCAACATCCACTGGAACACAGAAAAAGCAAGAGAGTTCCAGAAAAACATCTGCTTCTACTTCACTGACTATGCCAAAGCCTTTGAGTGAGTGGATCACAACAAACTGTAGAACATTCTTAAAGAGATGGGAATACCAGACCACATTACCTGCCTCTTGAGAAACCCGTATGCAGGTCAAGAAGCAAAGTTAGAACTGGACATGGAGCAATGAATCAGTTCAAAATTGGGAAAGGATTACATCAAGGCTGTATATTGTCACCCTGCTCATTTAACTTTTATGTAGAGGACATTATGCGAAATGATGGGCTGGATGAATCAGAAGCTGGAATCAAGACTGCAGAGAGAAATGTCAATAACTTCAGATATGTAGATGATACAACTCTAATGGCAGAAAGAAAAGAGGAACTAAAGAGCCTCTAGATGAAAGTGAAAGAGGAGAGTGAAAAAGCTGGCTTAAAACTCAGCATTCAAAAAACAAACATCATGGCATCTAGTCCCATCACTTTATGGTAAACAGATGGGGGAAAGTGGAAACAGTGACAGATTTTCTTTTCTTCAGCTCCAAAATCACTGCACATAGTGACTGCAGCCATGAATTTAAAAGACTCTTGCTCCTTCGAAGAAAAGGTATGATAAACCTAGACAGTGTATTAAAAAGCAGAGATCTCACTTTGCCAATGAAGTCTGTATAGTCAAATCTATGGTTTTTCCAATAGTCATGTACAGATATGAGAGTTGAACCATAAAGAAGGCTGAGTGCCAAAGAACTGATGCTTGGAACTGTGGTGCTGGTGAAGACTCCAGAGAGTCCCTTGGACAGCAAGGAAGGAGATCAAACCAGTCAATCCTAAAGGAAATCAACCCTGAATATTCATTGGAAGGACTGATGCTGAAGCTAAAGCTCCGATAATCTGGTTACCTGATGTGAAGAACTGACTCATTAGAAAAGAACCTGAAGCTGTGAAAGATTGAGGGCAGGAGACAAAGAAGGCGACAGAGGATGACATGGTTGAATGGCATCATCGACTCAATGGGCATGAGTTTGAGCAAACTCCAGGAGATAGTGAAGGACAGGGAAGTCTGGCATGCTGCAGTCCATGGAGTTACAAAGAGCTGGACACAACTAAGCAACTGAACAAAACCAACAAAAAAGTTCGGAGGCAAATGATTTAAAAACCCAGAACACTTAATTTTGAAAACACTCCCTAAAGACAAAAGATGCTAATTAAGTTTCTTCTTCACATAATCTCTTTCCTTTTAAATAAAACTACAGTAGGAGATGGGCTTCCCTGGCCACTCAGCTGTTAGAGACTACACCTGCAATGCGGGCGACCCCAGTTTGATTCCTGGGTCAGGAAGATCCTCTGGAGAAGGGATAGGCTACTCACTCTAGTATTCTCAGGATTCCCTGGTGGCTCAGATGGGAAAGTATTTGCCTTGCAATGAAGGAGACCTGAGTTCGATCCCTGGGTTGGGAAGATCTCTTGGAGAAAGGCATGGCAACCCACTCCACTCTTCTTGCCTGGAGAAGCCCCATGAACAAAGAAGCCTGGTGGGCTACATACATACAGTCCATGGGGTCCCAAAGAGTTGGACAGGACTGAGTGACGAAGCAAAGCAAAGTAGGAGCTAAATAGCAACAGTAAATACATAATAATTTTATAAAAGCTGGGCATCTTATTACATGGGTCATCAAATGAAGAGTTATTTTGTTCGGAATTTCTGTGGGCGTGTTAAACAGTTGTGGTTTTCCAAGCACTGCAACTACCAAGCAAATTTTGTTGTATCTTTCTATACACCGACTGTACTAACTTCTTCCATCAACTCATAAGAGAGAAGATATGTTCAAGAAAACGTAAACAGCACAGAGAGGAGATTAACAAAGGTTGCTTGGCTGTCATCCAGTATAGAGGGGGGAAAAAAAATCCAACTTCAAATTTGACGGGAACTTGTTTAGGACATCTGAGTGTTTTTAAAGGCAGCTTTGAGGTCCTCTCCTTGGCTGCTGATGAAGCGGTCTGGCTGCTGGATTTAGGAACAGAGTAGTTACTTGGAAAGACTTTGGCACCTAGGAAACAAAGTAGAATGTACTGCAGGACAGTAACAGATGGAACTGACATACACGAAGAATAGTATGGCACTTGCAATGATTTTTTTTTTCTGCTGGCATCTGGGGATATTTAGGGAGGAGCCCAAATTGGGATATTAGTTATTCCAAAACCATATGAAGTACAGTTGTGAGCAGAACATCTGAAGATTCATACTTAACGCCTGTAATGCTTCAGAATTTAAAATAAAGAATTGTGGAATATGAAGACTAATGAAAACATCCATGCACACATACACACAATATTGGGAAAATAGTAGGATAAACCATTTTCCTTTGGTTTTAAGAAAAAAAAATGTAGTATATATACAGTATTATCAAAAACTTTTTATTCTCTGAGCCAGAATCATCTTTTGGATATCTCAGAGTACTTTTAAATTTCCTTCCTAAACAGGATCTTATATATCCAGTTGAAGGCAGAATATCAATGACTTGTTTTTCCATAATTATATCTCCCTCAGGATATTACTAAGATTATGTGACACATAAAAGTATTCAGTGAGCGCATGTATACTAAAAGATACATCTATCTACCAAGAGACAATAATTTGCTATTACTAAAATGCCTACATAAGCATTTTTAAAGATAAAGCTGCTAAACTACTACCAATGATAACTAATATTTATTTTGGATTTGGTACAGTGGTAAAGAATTCACCTGCTAATTCATGAGACCTAGGCTTGATCCCTGAGTTGAGAAGATCCCCTGGAGAAGGAAATGGCTATACCCTCCATTATTCTTGCCTGGGAAATTCCAAGGACAGAGGAGCCTGGCAGGCTATAGTTCATGCAGTCACAAGAGTTGGACATGACTTAGCCACTAGTAACAACAACCCTGTACACTCATTATACTGTTATAGCAACATGAAGAGCATTCACTGCATTGCATGACCTAGGCATCAAACCCTACATAAATCTGGTTCAGTCTCCATTTATGACAAAGGATATAAAGACATGGATAAGGAATTATAACCATTGTGTGTATCTTGGAGTGTCTCAAGTCTTATATCAATTTTGACACCATGTTAGAAAACCAAAGTCTAATTGCATAGTAAAACAGTGAGAGAAGTGATATGAAATAAATAGTTAAAATATTTCTATTTGATTCAAAGTTTTCAGAATCATGTTATACAGTTCAACAATTTTTCATTTTGTTAAAGCATTTTTTTTCCTGTCATGCTCTCCACTGAAACTCTGTGCTGCACTTAGTCACTCAGGCGTGTCCAACTCTTTGGGATTCCATGGACCACAGCCTACCAGGCTCCTCTGTCCATCGGGATTCTAGAGGCAAGAAGAATGGAGTGGGTTGCCATGCCTTCTTCCAAGGGATCTTCCCAACCCAGCAATCGAACCTAGGTCTCCTGCATTGCAGGCAGATTCTTTACCATGTGAGCCACCAGGAAAGCCCAAGAATACTGGAGTGGGTAGCCTATCCAGTAACCTATCCCTTTCTCCAGGGGAACTTCCTGACCCAGAAATTGAACTGTGTCTCTGGCATTGCAGGCAGATTCTTTACCAGCTGAGCTACCATTTTTCTTTGTTTCTTAGCACTGTATTCTTTGATTAAACCAAAAAAAAAAAAAGCTGTATTTTGAAATTAAGAATTTAAGTCTTAATTTGAAATTAAGAAATTAACTCGAAGTTGCTAGTGGTAGACTGTATAAAGTTTCCTAAAGGTGTCCTTGTTCAAATCGTAGAAATTGTGGATTTGCTAATTACTCCTTTACATGGCAAACAGTTTTTCAGATGTGCTTAAATTAAGGACCTCAAAATGGGAAGATTATCCTAGATTATCTGGCTGAAGTGAATGCAATCACAAGAGTAGTTATAAGAGGGTAGGAAAAAGGTTTAGAATGAAAGGTGTGACAGTAGAAGCATACTGAAGCGATGCTCTTTGAAGATGGAGGAAAAGGCCAGAGAAAGGAAAGCAGGCAGCCTTCATATACTAGAAAAGCAAAGTCAAGGCACCCTCCCCTAAAGCCTTGAAAAGAAATATAACCATGTTGACACCCTGATCTGAGGACGTTTGATCTTAGAAACTATAAGATACTAAACAGTGCTGTTTTAAGTCCCACAGTTTTATGCCATTAATAGCTAGTTATATTAGCAATAGGAAACAAAGTTGCTCAGTCATGTCCGACTCTTTGTGACCTCATGGAGTATACAGTCCATGGAATTCTCCAGGCCAGAATACTGGAGTGGGTAGCCTTTCCCTTCTTGAGGGGATCTTGCCAACCCAGGGATCGAACTCAGGTCTTCCACACTGCAGGCAGATTTTTTATCAGGTGAGCCCCTAGGGAAGCCCAAGAATACTGGAGTGCGTAGCCTAGCCCTTCTCCAGTGGATCTTCCTGACCCAGGAATCAAAAGGAGGTCTCCTGCAATGCAGGTGGATTCTTTATAAGCTGAGCTATCAGGGAAGTCCAGCAATAGGAAAGTAACATATTTTTCTAAACATTCGTGGGGTAAATAATATCTAAATCTGTTTCAGAAACCTCTTTAAAAAAAAAAAAAAAAAAACCTATTCTTGATGTTAATTTTCATCAGCAGAGAATTCTCCATAGAATGACCAGTAATACTGGCCATTAAATTTGGAAAGATTGCATTCACTGAACATATTTATATGAAAAAAAGCTATGCTTTCTTAACATCAGCAATAAAATCATAATGTCATAAATCAAAGGAAAGTTTACTAAAATTCTTAGTTTTTTAAAAGAAATATATAATTCACAGAAGTATATAAAGTTTTAGTCAAATGAAATGTTATAATAATTACTTGATAAATATGTTAGACCATATAATATATAGACTGCAGCCTCTCAACCCACCTGCACATTATCATCACCTGGGGAATTCAAGCGATAAATTCCATTTCCTGACCCTACCCTGAGAGACTCTGATTTAACGGTTTGGGGTAAGACCTAGACATTAGTATGCCTTGAGAGGCCATATAGCTAGGAAGGGCTGAGAACAAGCAATATAATCTTTAGTACAAGTCTATAACCCTTAATTAGTAATAAAATTCAGTTGAGAGATAAAAGGTTCATAGCTACAATATAAGAAGGCAACAAATACATTACATAGGCGTATACCTGCTATGCTCTCTGTTATATTAGAGAATGCTGAGCTTCATATATAATGATAATGGTAGATTTATTGATTGAATCATAAGTGTTTGCCTAATTTTTCTAATCTCATTAGATGCTTATGTAGCAATATTACTCACTGGTTGAAGTATATGGGAAGTATTTTAAAGAAAATATTACATTAAAATTTAAGACTTTCTTAACAGAAAAAACTGAATATGGACTACAGACCTTAAAAACATGTTTATTTTCCAAATTAAAATATTAATATGAATAATCAGTATCCATTAAAATGTTCTAATAAAAAATTAGAATCTGTCTTGTTATCACCACAACAAAATTTACAGGGGTAAGAATACACAGATAATGATAAAGGTCAAATTCATTAATTTTGTTAATCATCATGTGTCTTCTTTACCAAGTTTCAAGCTTTAAGATATAAACAAAACAAATTATGTGGTATTAAATGCACCAAAACAAAAACAGAAACTTAATGGCATGAAATCAGCAATTTTCATTGCTATAATCCAAGCTTTTTCATTATGGTACATTTTTTTTTCTCAAAATATCATTCCATTTGAAAATGGAGCATTTTTCCCAAGTCAAAAAAAAGGCATAAATTATTAAATTAATGCAAGAATGTGATACTTGTTATTCCACAACCTATGTATAAGTATCTTCCTCTACACATGTAACAATGTTTCTTTATACTAAGAAACATTTAGAAATAGTATAAACACTAAATATTAGCAAACCAAAGAGCAGTTGCTCATATTCTTCAACAAGTATCAATTATTTCTTAAATCAGACCATTTATTTACAGTAAATAACTTACACAGATTTTTAATCTATTCCATATAGAGTGCATACACACAGAAACAATGTAATTAATCACTACTGAGCAACAGAGCTAGTGTAATTTTGATTATCATCAGTATTTATTTCTCAGTCTGTAACCTAATGTCCAACTGTTAGAAAGGATGGCAAACATTTACCACTGAACAATAAATAAAAACATATGTAATCCATACTCTGCATCTGTTTCATAAAATACCTCTTGACATGTAGCTGAAATACACTATTTCAGATTCTTCTATAATTGTCCAACTAATTAGTATTAGACAACCTTAATAGGGATAGCAGGAGAAATACCTTCTCTGGGATAAGTTATGTCAATGATTATATGCCTGAAATAATCTTAATTAGTATTAAAAGTTTAAAATTTTTTAAAGTTTATGACATAATTCCACAGTGATCAGAGAACAGTGCTGTATGATTTTAACAACTTTAAAGTATAAAAATTTTTCACCTTGTTTTATGTTCCTAGATATGTTCCAGTGTCTTCTAGTTCATAGTCTAGGAAAATTTGAATAGAATTTATATCCTACTGTTGTGTGAAAATTGTATAAATTTTAATTACATTAATTGGTTCATGGTTCCTTTCAGGTCTATTATATTCCTCTATTTTTCTGTATATTCATTCTATTAATTTTTGAGAGTTTTATATTGGAAGTGAAAAAAAAGTGAAAGTTGCTCAGTCATGTCTGACTCTTTGCAACCCCATGGACTATAAAGTCCATGGAATTCTTTAGGCCAGAATACTGGAGTGGATAACCTTACCCTTCTCCAGGGGATCTGCCCAACCCAGAGATCGAACCCAGGTCTCCTGCATTGCAGGCGGATTGTTTACCAGCTGAGCCATAAGAAAGGTCAACTAAAACTCTTAATTTATTTACTTAAAAAATAATTTTAATATATAGTGGAGCTATATGTAACTTTGTCCTGTATTTTCCAAGTCTCCTGTAAATATGTTATACTTTCATAATTTAAAAAAATAAAATAGAAAAAAATTAAGTTTATGATATATAAAAGGGTTTAATTGGAACTTTTAGTAGGTGGGTGGGTGGGTGAGGTAAATAAGTCACAGTAAAATTTCTTGTTTCAACAGAAAATGAAAAGTATAGACAGTCACTGTGGTTTATAAACATCATTTCAATAACATCCTAAAAATCAGCCCATTGGGAACAAAATCCCTCTGTAACAAAGTATTAAATAGATAAGATGCCATAAATTATCCAACAGAAATCTCTATAGTGTTACTCAAAATAAATTGGATGTAGATGGGACTTCAGAGAGCATCTACTCCACACTTCTCATTTTAAGAAGAGGAAATTGATGCTCAAAGAATTATATTTATCATTTTCATAGCAAATACATTAGTAGTGAAGCATCATTACTAGTGAAGCATCAGTACTGGCTTCTCGATTTCCACTTCCAAACTCTACTCACCCATAGCACTTTTTAAGCAATTAGAACTTACCCAAAGTTTAATAGTGAGTTGCGCTAAGATTTTTTTTTTCTTACCCTTTTGAACTTCTTCAGGCAACCCTATGTCCTTCCACTTTCAACACACTGCTCTACCTTAACTCAAAAAAATTAGGACCAAAAAGGGTCTGATGATACATCTTCACCCTTGTTAACTTCCATTCTGTGCCAGTGACAGAGTTGACAAAGTAACAAAAATTCCTTGAGATTTATTTAAGCCCTTTCTGTATCTGTCCAAAGAAAGAATTTACCAATAAAGATTGATAAAGAAAATGCTAAATCAAGTCTTAAACAATGAGGACATTATTGTCTCGATCTCCCAAGTGCTTTAAAATCAAGGTTCCAGTTCCCCGTCTCAAGAATGCAGGGTTTCTGCACCGTTTTCATTTGCTGTCATCAGTGTGGATTTCATCTGGAGATTACTTTGGTTTTTGTTGATATAGAAGGAATGGAGACTTTCCTATTTTCCTCTGGTGGGAGTGAAAATGGTTCTCCATAGGCTTCTCTTAAGAGTTTAAAAAAATTTCCCCGAAGCCTCCAAAAAATTTCTCCTTGGATCCCAACAGCCAGAACTCAGTTATACCCTAAAGCAATCATCAGCAAGGGAGAAAAGATCATCTTTAGACCAAACAGTACATCTCTGAAACAAAGGACAGGATGGTTTTCCCTATGACACATGACTTTATGCAATAAGATACTGAACAACATGTAGTTTCTATGAGAAAAGGAAGGAGGGGATCATAGTTGCTGAGCAGTCAGCCCTCAAAGTTCATTACTCCTTTAGCTACAAAATTTCCATACACAGCCTTATTGCCTTATATTCAAAACTCCTGGCCCTACACACATGCTCCTATCCCTTCCCTAAAGGAGAAGACTCAGCGTCTCATATGGTCCCTGCATTAAGCTTCAAGTCCAGATCCTTAGGTAACGGCCACTATTGCCAGTAGATCCAAATTGCTGAGAAACTCCATCTAAATGATAAGGTATCTACTCCTTCATATCTACACACCAATTAACAGTGGAATAAGACCAGCAAGCAACTATAAAAAGCAACCAAAAGTAATCATGGCTCCAAAAATGTGCTCATACTCTCTTCCAGGACAGGGGAAGAACAGATTTCCAGTCTGGAAAAGGAACAAGTTCTTGGGTGGCCCACATTTCTGCTCTCTACCGTCATCCATTTTCCTCTATGGACACATTGCTGAATGTGGCGATCACGTGCATGCCCAGTTGCTTCAGCTGTGTATGACTCTCTGTGACTCCATGGACCATAACCCATCAGACTCCTCTGTCTATAAAGCTTCCTGGCAAGACTATTGGAGTGGGTTGCCACTTCCTCCACCAGGGGCTCTTCCCAAGCCGGGGATCAAACCTCCATCTGTGTACCCTCCACTGGCAGGTGTATGCTCTGCTGCTGAGCAACCTGGAAAGCCTGAACGCAGCTGTCAGGCAAGATCTAAGAAATATTTTTAATATTCTAGTCTATAATTTAATATTTTTTCTCATATACAAGAAGTTGGAAATGAAGTATTTAAGTAAAAGAAAGCTTTTGTTCCATAACTTCCACTTTTCAGAAAAGGTTTTCCAGTTACAATTTAGAAAGGATGCCATACATAATTAGTCAATAAAAAGAAAACCTTTCTTTTTTCAATTTCATAATGCTAGCAAAGTTAAAAACAAAATTTCAAATAGATTTAATTGGTATAATCAAATGTTAATCAATGATGTAGATGTTAAATGACAAAGATGAGGTTGTCCTTGCTCAGGTATTACCCTCCTGCTATCAAGCTTATTACTTTAGGCCCTTTGAGCATATGGAGCTTATGATTTCCTTTCTGCTTTACTTGTATGTGTCTAATCAGTCATGGTACACTGAAAATACAAACCCAGTCACTAAGCAGATTTCTAGGGTATTTTCTGTTCCCAAACCCTTAACTTCATGATATTTCTGGACTATGGCCCAACAAGTACATTAACAGCTTTTTGCTTAGTTTAGACAGAAAGATGTTTTATTAATATTTTAATAACCCATGCTAGAACAAAGGAAAGGTATGAAATAGGTAATTTTCCTGATTCCCTTTCATGCCTAATTTCTGCAAATTAACTTTATACTAGCTATTTCGTTTTTCTGTTAACCTTAAAACACCTAAAGCAACTCATTAAACAAACAGCAAGTATCAACAGTAATCAGCTCAATTATAGCTATCATGAAGAAAAAACAGATACACAAAACATTAGGAAAACCCTCAAGGCTCCATGTAAAAAGAAATACAACCACAACTTGGTATATACATACACAATCTGATAGTTTAGAGAGCACATGGAATGGAGAAAACTTTAATAATAATTTCTTAAGAACTGCAGAGTGAATGTAGAAGATACATAGATTGATGAGAGGCTGGAGAGTCAAATGTTTTCCACAGAAGCCAAACCAGGAAAAGCATCAGGAAGGATCTGGAGGTTTGTATGGCTGAAGCAGATACTTGTGTTAGAGATCAGTGAGCATGTATAAAAGTTGGGAAGTGCAAATACCCAGGATGACCACCTCAGGCTGCATTGTGACCTAGCTTGTTATCTTAGATAAATGAAGAGTTCTTCAATGTGAGGAGGAAACACATGATTTTGGATGAAGTCATGATCTTCATCTATAAGTAATATTTACTTTGTGTTATTTTATAGCTAGGGAAATGAGAACAAATGTGTGGTGTGAGACAAATATATGGCAAAGCAGAGGAGTGTTTTAAAAAAAGATGAGCCTCAAAGTACATGCTCAATGACACAGATATTGGTATGGTTTCAAAACCACACTCAGTGAAATGGTTAGTATACATCTGCTGCTGCTGCTAAATCGCTTCAGTCGTGTCCGACTCTGTGTGACCCCACAGATGGCAGCCCACCAGGCTCCTCTGTCCCTGGGATTCTCCAGGCAAGGACACTGTAGTGGGTTGCCATTTCCTTCTCCAATGCATGCGTGCATGCTAAGTCACTTCAGTCGTGTTCGACTGTGTGACGCCATGGACAGCAGCCCACCAGGCTCCTCTATCCACGGGATTCTCCAGGCAAGCATACAGGAGTGGGCTGCCATTTCCTTCTCCAGTATACATCTATGTATACATAATACATTCAAACAATGTTTCCTACAGTATTGCAATTGTTAATATTAGAGGACTAGATATCAGACTGGCTTGAGAGTCTATTCTACATCTGCCTCTGATAGCAGCAAGACCATGGGCCACTTACAGAAACTCCCTAAGCCTCAGCTTCCTCACACCATGGTGATAACCCCCTAACAAGGTCATTGTAATCATAACACTGGTTTCCCTGGTAACTCAATGGTAAAGAATCTGCCTGACAATGCAGGAGATGTGGGTTCAATCCCTGGGTCAGGAATACTCCTGGAGAAGGAAATGGCAACTGACTCCAATATTCTTCCCTGGGAATCCCAAGGACAAAGGAGCCTGGTGGGCTACAGTCCATGGAGTTGCAAAGAGTCGGACACAACTTAGCAACTAAACAACAACAGAAACAACAATCATAATATCAGGTAATGATCCTAGAAACCTAAATTCAGTGTTAGAACATCGTACTTTCTCAGTAAATAATAACATTATTTGTCATCATCAACTGCCCAACTTCTCAAAAAGTATAATCGATATTAAATTGCATTTACTTTCATGCACATTTCAAAAGAAGTATCTCATTTTACAAAGATAATCTGAAGATAATGACATAATGACAATTGTGTCATACTTTCCAACCCAAATGTATTTTATAATAACAACTGACTAATACATGCTGGGTCTTTCAGCTCCATGAGAAGTTTCTAAATAAGTTCAAAGAACCATTATTTCAACTTTTCTAGCAATAATAATGAAAAAAAGAAGAAAAATAGAAAAAGGAAACAAAAAAAGGTCAATTTAAATGCAACTGAATGACTTCCACACAAACATTTAGTATGTCTCAACATCATCATCTCCTGGCCCCTGGAGGATAAGCACATGAATAATCATGTAGATTTCAGAGGCTGCAGTTTCTTCTCTTTGGCTGATACAGGTCATCAGGACCAGAGTGAATCTTAGCACAAGCACAGCTGAGACTATCTCACTCGCAACCAGTGTAGTAACAAGGAAAGATGTCCCCTAAACGTGAATAAATGCACAACACATGTGCCGGTGGAAACCTGAGCACTCACGGCAGCCAATTAACAATAGGAGCGCCGTTTTGCTGCGACCAGATCTCATTTAAAATTCAGAGATAAAAAGTACCCAAAATAAATGTAAAATGTGCATCCATTCCTGCCCAGACAATAATACTGTCTGGAAAACTGTGGCTGCATATTTACCATCTGGCAACTGGGAAACATTAGCAATGGAGCAGCTAGCTGCTTGAGCAAGAGCTACCACATACCCACATGCACGGAAAATCTGAATCAGCAACAAAGTCAGAAGCATATGTCCTGCCAAAGAATGAATATTCAGTGTTGCCAGTACCACACAGGTTGAATTAAACGCAAAAGCCAAGAACTCTTACAGTTCGACACTGATATTCTGCCTGACAGCAACATCAAAGATTAAAACATAGCAATAATATAGGATAATCCCTCAAGTGTTTGTATATAGTTAGTGTGAGGAAATGAATCAGAGACTAGTTACAATCTTCAGAGGAATGGCTTTTCTGAGCAGGAAAGGCTACTGTAAACGAAGAGAATACACATCACACAGAGAATCCCCAAGTGCATACATACGAGGCAAACTGGCTTTGGAAATCCTTTCCAAAGATGCAATGACTTTAGCCTTTAAAATTTGAATGTTAATTTCTCTCTCTCTCAAGTCTTAAAATGTAAGTATCGCTACCCTAAAACCATTCAGCATTAAGAATCAGTAGAAGGACTCTCTGATACTAAGTATATATTCCCATATCTCTCATACAACTGCTCTTTGCTTTATCATAGTCTATATCAAGATCAAATTTAAAAGTTCAAACACAGAAAACTAGACTTGCAAACATGAGGCTAAAATGAAAGTTCATCCAAACATATAAACATCAAATCAGCCTGCAGACACGTAAACCAAATGTCTACCTGCTAGCATGTGCATTTACCCTGACAAGGTCCTGTTTTCATTGCTCCCACTGTTTCATTTCAAGGTATCTGGCCAAGGTTAAGCTAGAAACCTATTTTTAATTGCTGACTTTTGATAAGAAGACATCTCTAACTTGGAAATACTGCTTCAAATAATGTATAATGCAGAGAAATTATGGTCTGAATCTCTTGTAAGCATCAGAAACAAAGAATTAGGTACAGTGCAGTTTGGATCATTGTGTTACCAAATGAACCAAGTGACTGTAATTAAACAATAAGCATTCCTAATCGATTTATTCCATTTGGCTTCCCCTGGGTAACTGACAATAAAAAGAAATCTTCCAAAAAACACAGGTCTGGTCGTGCTTTTCCTGCAGTTGCAAACTTTCCAAGGCCTTCCTTGTCTTTAGAAGCAGCAACTATTAGTGTGGCTTTTGGGGCCAACATCAATCTGGCAATCCCACAGCGAGGAGAAGAGGTTTTCCCAACATTGCCAAGAATGAGGACCCTTATCAATGTCACAACTGCTCACAGACTATACACCATCCTGCATGGTGAACTTGTAGATAACTTTCAGTAGTTATCACCTGAAGAATGCATACTAAGAATGAAATTAGTAAAGACTTCATCAATTATAACATCTGCATATATATGAAAATAGTATGTATAATTACTATCTACACAAAATTTTGAGATCAGAAGAGGTTTGAAGACCTCTATAGTGGCTTTCTACCTCATAGTTGAGGCAAAAGTTTTGCTCAGCCGTGTCCAACTCTTTGTGACCCCATGGATTGTGGCCAGCCAGGCTCCTCTGTCCATGGAATTTTCCAGGCAAGGATACTGGACTGGGTGGTCATCCCCTTCTCCAGGGGAATCTTCCCAACCCAGGGATAGAACCCAGGTCTCCTTCATCGCAGGCATATTCTTTTCCACCCGAGCCACCACGGAAATCCTTACGGTTAAGGAACCACTCATACAGTGCAAAGAATAAGAAGTGAGGAATTCTTGGGCACGGTTGTTGTTCCACTGCCTAGCACTACGCTTGCAGGAAGTGTGCTGTGTCTATTTGCTAAAAGAATGAGATAGATCTCTTGCTGAAGCAACACCAGTGAGAGCAGCAGGACTGTAGGCTTGGAGCGTAACTTCTTGGATTGTTTTAAGAAAATGGCAGACAAGCTGAACATGGGGGAAATGGCCAGCTTCAATAATGCCAACCTGAAGATGGAGACACAGGAGAACACCCTGCTGGCCAAAGATATCATTGAGGAGGAGAAGAAAGCAAAGTGAACTTTCCTAAGGACCTGAGGAATTCTCCACCCCATCATCTTAGAGAGCCCAGTCATGACGTGGAGTAACAGTCACCTGCAAGATGGACACAAGTGACAGGTTGCGCTGTGAATCCAGGTACTCCACGCTGATGCCACTGGCCCATGGGCCTTTGAGGGGACCCTCCAAATGGACTGCCCTGTGAGTGGGTTTGAACAAGGACGGCTACAATAATAACTGCAATGTGGCTGAAAAGAATGTGCAATGAGTGATTTTAGTTGTCTGATTAATGTAAGCAAATTGAACTACGTATGAGTTTGCCAGACAGAAAAAACACCTCCCTGGTTTGACCTGGTATTATAAAAAAGTATTTTTATGATTAATGAAAATAAAACACATCTCATGACAAAAAAAAAAGAATGAATGGCTTTAGACCACAGTTTCAGTCATAGTTACTAAGCTTTGGGACTCTGCGTTAGCTGTCTCCTCTAGTGGACTGCTCACTCAGGTATCCACAAGGCTCCTTCCATCAGTTCCCTCAAGCCTCTGCTTAAATTCCACCTTTTAAATGAGGCAAACCCCCATGCAGGATTCTTAAGACCCTCTAAGTTAGTTCACTGGATTTTCTTTCCTCTGGTGCTAATCACTCAACGACTCTCTAAATTACTATCGAATTTTTTTTGTTATTATTTTTCCTTTGTCTCCCACTCATTAGAAGGCAAGTCCCACAAATAGAGAGATTTTCTGTGACTTCCTCACATTCTAAAACAGTGCCTGGATGGGACCTCTTTGGTGGTCCAGTGACCGAGACCCTGACCTTCCAATGCAGGTAGCGCAGGCTGGGTTCCTGGTTCAGGAACTAAGATCCCACATACCATGTATGGCCAATAAACAAACAAATGCATGTATATTGTGTGTGTGTGTGTGTGTGTTTGGGGGTGTGTGTGTACACACTATGCCACCTGGGCAGCCCTTGTGTGTGTGTGTGTATGCACACACACATATATACATATATATAAAACAATGCCTGGCATAATGACATTTTAGCAGTGACTCAATCTTTGGATAAATCATGTCTTTTTGTTGATGCTGATCCTTCCTCTATAAAAAAATAAGGAATAAAATCTCTCCTACTTCATTTACAGAGTGGTTTGAGGATCAAGTGAATGTGATCCAACCACTGTTCTGAAATATATTTAAGTAAACTTGTAATTCTTTCACATGGGATAATGCAAGTGAAGCGGGTGAAAGAAGTAAGACTACCCTCTCCCTCGTAGAGGCCTACAGTTTGGGAATGATACTTCACTGACATGACTTGAGAGCTGTAACTAGAAAGATAGGTTACATGTTTCAATTACAAATTATAAGCCATCCTACTTTAACTTGGAACTTTTTTTTTTTTACCTAAAATACCTTTAGTTTCCCAACTGAGTTCAGCGTGGTTCTCTGCCATCATAGATATGATGGTTAGTCGTGGCTAGGTTAAGGTGCCCAGTTTGGCAAAAACTAGTCTAGATCTGGATGTGGAGGTATTTTTCAGATATAATTAATATTTACAATCAGTTTGTTAGGCAGAGCAGATTATCGTCCATAATGGGTGGGCCTCATCCAATCAGTTGAAGACTTTAAGAGCAATGACAGAGGTTTCACAAAGAAGGAATTCTGCCTCAGGACTGAAGCCTGCCTGGACTTCCTAGTCTGCCTGCCAGCCTGCCTCCCATAGAGATTTCAGACCTGCTGATTCCCACAATCAAGCGGCAACCTCTCTCTACCCCCACACATATCCTATTGGTTCTGTTTCTCTGAAAAGTCCTGACTAATACAATAGAGTTCTAGTGACTGAAGCTTTAGAAACAATGCTAGTGATTTATCTTCTTAAGAGGAAAAGCAACACGCTCAATGTCATTAAGTTACTGCTTCTGGAGACTAGCTTGACATATTTAATGCACAGATTTTAAGTGTAAAGTTCAGTAAGTTCTGAAAAATACAACTGTATATCTACCATCTCCATTAATGTACAGAACATTTCCATCACCACTCTTGCCTTTTTCCACTGTTCTGATCTCTATGACAGATTAGTTTTGTCTGTTACAGAATTTCATATGTAAGAATTCATGCAGTACTCTCTTGAAAACGGCTTCTATTGCTTAACCATGTGTTTGAGATTCAACCACATTGTCAAGTATATCTATAGATTTAATTTTTAACTTTTATGTTTAGGTTTCTGATCACCTTGAACGTTTGTATTAAGTAAAAAGTGGAGGTTGAAGTTCACTGCTGTCTGGTAACTCTTTCCAAATGTTTTAGAACCATTTGTTGAGAATATATTCTTTTCCCTATAAATCACCTAGAGGTCTTTGTAAAAATCAATTCACTATGTATGTGTGTGTCTATTTTTGACTCTCTAGTTTGTTCAGTTCCTCCTTCTTATACCAATTTCACATAGGTTTAATTCTGTACTCTTAGGATTCTTTAAATCAGCTGGTATCGATCATGCAATTTTATTATTTAAAAAAAAATAGTTACAGCTATTCTAAGCCCTTCGCATTTTCCATATATATTTGAAATCAGTTTTTATTTTAAAAAATCAGTGCCTGTTGCTATTTTGATTTGGATTGCACACAATTAAAGCTCAGTTGGTAGACAACTCTTCATTTTGTCAGTCCAGGAACATGATATGTATCTTTACTTCAGTTCAGTTGCTTACTTGTGTCCAACTCTTTGTGATCCCATGGACTGCAGCATACCAGGCCTCCCTGTCCATCAACAATTCCAAGAGTTTACTCAAACTCCTGTCCATCGAGTCGATGATGCCATCCAACCATCTCATCCTCTGACATCCTCTTCTCCCACCTTCAATCTTTCCCAGCATCAGGGTCTTTTCCAGTGAGTCAGCTCTTTGCATCAGGTGGCCAAAGTATTGGAGTTTCAGCTTCGGCATCAGTCCTTCCAACGAATATTCAGGACTGATCTCCTTTAGGATGGACTGGTTGGATCTCCTTGCAGTCCAATAGACTCTCAAGAGTCTTCTCCAACACCACAGTTCAAAAGCATCAATTCTTCGGTGCTCAGCTTTCTTTATAGTCCAACTATCACATCCATACATGACTACTGGAAAAACCACAGCTTTGACTAGACAGACCTTTATTGGCAAAGTAATGTCTCTGCTCTTTACTATGCTGTTTAGGTAGGTCATAACTTTCCTTCAAAGGAGTAAGTATCTCTTAATTTCATGGCTGCAGACACCATCTGCAGTGATTTTGGGGTCCAAAATCACCTTACTTACTTGGTATTAATTAATTTCTCTCAGTAATATTTTGTAATATTAAGTATAGACATCTTAAAGATTTTTCTAAACTAATATTCCTAAGGCTTTTATGTTTTATTAGTGATAGTTTAATTTTTAACTTTAGTTTCCAAGTTGTGGCTAGAATATGAATAAAATTTTTCTGTATTTTCTGTATATTTAAAATATAAAAAGCAATATGCCTCCAAAGTTAATTAGCTCTGGGACTTTAAAAAAATACATATTAAAAACCCATGAAATTAATATTCTATATAGCATAATGTAAAAAATGTTGCTTTACTTCTAAGGTAAATTTAACTCCAATAAACTCTAATCATAATTTGGAATACACTAATTCTCTCAACCACAGAGTCTCCCATAGATCAAAAAATAAAAACATCATGATCTTAGGTCACTACACTTATAAGCGTGGGCTTCCCGGGTGACACTAGTGGTAAAGAACCTGCCTCCCAATGCAGGAGACACAGGTTCCATTCCTGAGTTGGAAAGATCCTCTGGAGGAGGGCATAGCAACTCACTCCAGGATTCTTGCCTGGAGAATCCCCATAGACAGAGGAGCCCAGCGGGCTACAGTCCATGGGGTCGCAAAGAGTTGGACATGGCAGAAGCAACTTAGTACACGCTTATCAACTTGGGAATAAATGGAATAAACACTCTAGTATAACTGCCGCAATTATAAAAGATGTCAAATGTCAATCTCATTTTTTAAAAGAAGCTTTATAAATCAGTGCAGAGGCAGGACACAGGGACCCCAAGGCACAGCTCCTCTATGTGTTCCACCCCATGGTGTGAAAGTGGCCAATTTATGTAGCATTTTCTTCTTCATTTATGCAGGATCCTCTCTCCCTACTCAGTTGGAACTTAGAACTCTCCCAACTTCTTCACCACCAACACCAAGTTTCTTCTCCTTCAACAAGTAGCAGTAAATATGAGTTTTCATACTTTGGGGATGAATAATTTCAATAAAACTGAAATTTATCAATGGCAAAATTTACCAGGAGCAGACAATTTAAGCCTTAATAATAGAATCAAACACCTGTTCATCTATGTTAAAAAAAAAAAAATGTTAGCAAGCAGATGAAGAGCCACAGTGATAGAAGGCAACAAACTGGCCTTTACATCACACTGGGAATTTACCTGGAAGAAACCTAATTTAGCCCTTTCAAGCTATGTTGTAAAGTCCTCTCTAGGACTGTGAATCTACCTCTTTATTGTCCAGACACAACACTATTGTCCTGAGATACAAAACACGGAGTTTTCTCTAAGTGGCTGAAATAGGACACTTTCATCTCTGACTCCTTCTAGAATATGGAGACCCCTGTGTCCAAGTAGAACACAGAGGGCCCATTGGAGATCTTCTCTGTATAGATCACTCTACTCTGCCCCCAAAGAGATTTTACACACATATGTACTTTTTTAAATGATGAATTTCCAAGCTCCCTTAACCATGTCTATCCACATCCTTTTTGCCTCCTTATCTTTCCCTAAGTTTGATGATAAGGCTTCTGACAAAGAAGCACATTGTGGAATTAAAAGCTCTCTGTCAACACAAACATAAAAGTCTTATGAGAAAAGAGAAAATTCTATAGGAAAGTTTTCTCTACCTAGAACAAGCTAGGTGAAGGAAAACACTAACTTCGGATTTACTTTTTGTTTTATTTTGCTGTGGTTTACATGAAGAAGCTTTTGTTTCTCTGTGTATGTTTAACTGAGTTGCAAGAGTATAAGGTATATTTTCCTTTAAGGTCAAGATAAAGAGGATCCTACAGCTAAGATGACCAGATAGAACAAGAATCAGTGGTCTGATCCACCTTAATACTGAGAAACTTGTGCAAACTCAGAAACTCTGCTCTGTGAGTTTAAGAGTTTTCTTTCATGTGTTTTGGTGGAGGGACAGGGGGTCTTAAAGTATGGCATATTTTCTAGGGATGTTGTTGGGGAGGTGGCTTCTGGGAATCGGTGGGATGAGAGACTGGAAAAGAGATTTTGCAGTCTGAAACATCTACCCAGATCATTCTGAAACGATGGGTTCCTGCACTAGCACTGTGATTACCCCATCCCCACAAAGACTCATGGGGGCAAATTATTTAAAAAAAAAAAAAAGGCATGAAAAACACTGTTTATAATATTCTTCATAATATACAATTAGAAGTCCAACCCAAAACAAAGTAAGCTACAAATGATCCCTGGAAGCAAAGTTAAGCAGATAATGAAGGTGAATGCTATTACAGAAACAGTGTTCTGGCTCCCTGGTGCTCTCTGGAATGTACCCCACTAAGCCAGCTCTGTCGGTGAAACACAGCAAGCATCTAAGAACAATTCTTTCTGGAACCAAGTATTTCCATAGAGATTTTGTTTGTTTGTTTTAATAGGGTTAATTTTTAACCTAACTTCAACTTTTAGTCTGTTTCTCTGCAAACTTCAGTTTTACAAATACAGCCCCACCTGCAGCTGATGAAGGCAGCCCAGCTCAGGAAGCTATCTGTCTAGGTCTCAGAGATGCCACAGCCAGTGTCAGATGCGATCACGCTAACAAGGATACTTCCCAGAAGGGCAGAGCATGGCCTCAGCTTAGTAGTAGTGGTCAAAGTTGCTCAGTTGTGTCTGACTCTTTGCAACCCCATGGACTATATGGTCTATGGAATTCTCCAGCCAGAATACCAGAGTCAGTAACTGTTCCCTTCTCCAGGTTATCTTCCCAGCCCAGGGATCGAACCCAGGTCTCCCGCATTGCGGGCACATTCTTTACCAGCTGAGCCACAAGGGAAGCTTGGCTTACCCCATTTAAAATGATGCAGACCAAGTCCTGGCAAGTCTTTAACTTCATTCCAGACAGGAGTTAGGACTGAGAAAGTACAGTGATACTCAGACGGGAAGGTGCCAGGGCACAACCTTTAAAAGAATGGCATTGCTGTTGAGGACGCAACATAAACTGGTTAGAACCAACTATGTCCCAGATGGAAGAGGACTGACTTCCACTAGACCTTGCACAAAGCCAAGAACCAAGTTTTGGCAGCCATAACCTTGGACGTGACCTGGGAGGTGACCACTGTCTCCTGCCCCAATTTCTTCCCTGCAACAATATGGTAGAGCAAGGGGTCTTCTATAAAAAGCTTCTTCCCTCCATCGGACTTTTGCTCAGGCAATGTCTTCAGGCTCTGCTCTGCAAGCCCCTCCCACCTCTGCACGTCCATTCTTGTCACTCCATGGATACAGACCATTCGCTTTGCCTGCACTCTTCACTCCTCGGTAAAACCTAAAGACAAAGTCTGGTCCTGGGTTTCCAAGACACCCAAGCCAGGATGCCTTCGGTTCACATGCCATTCTCAAGGAAAGACCTGCCAATCTCCATGGCCTCAACATTTCATCCCTAAACATCCAAGAAGTGAAGGTTGGAGCATAAAATAACCTGAACAAGAATACCAACTACTTAATCAGAAGTCCACTAAATGTTAATAATTTAACATTTTGGACAGCATGTATGGCATTTTTTTAAAATTTAAGAATCTCTTCTATAAAAGTCTCATTGAGTAGGTGAACACTGGGGTGCATTTGAAGTCCAAATCCAGTTCAGCTACTTATTAGCTTATGGCATGGGGGAGTTAAAGTCTGCGGGCGTGGAATTTCTCACCAGTGTACAGTGGAACTATTAGCACTCACATCACAAGACTTCTGAAGTTTCAACAAGAGTGTATATAAATGTGCACAGCACATGCAGAGATTAGAAAGTATAGCCCTCTTTCCATGCTACCTGAATGGCTAATTTTAACAAATGCCCTTCATTTTGCAGATCTACTTATGTAGGCATGGACAGTAGAAACTTAAAAAAAAAAAAAACAAAAAACCAACCAGAATATACAAAGAGAGTTCATGGAGTTATTTTAGGCTGAGAAAAGAAATCTGTAGATACATTCACTATAAAAGCAGAGGTATTTTCCAGAAGAACATGGCAGATTAAATTTCAAAAATAGAGTCTCAAACCTGAACATTTGCAAAGAATTTCAGAAGTAAGTCCTAGTTAACAAAACAGCTATCTTTACTGATCAAGGAAGAAGATCTGTTCCTATCACATCAAACTTTCTGGTAACAGGAAAGCAGCCATCACTCAGTTTCACCTTCTGGGAACAGCAAAGACAGTGAACACATGGATGACTCAGAGTTTTGCTGCCATCTTCATAGTAACAAGTCTCCTCATAACCTTGCATGCATGTTATTTTAATACACAAAGTATGCCAACCCTGCTAAGTACTCAAATGCTGACAATCATGTTTTAGTGAAAAACAATGGCACTTTGTTCATCTTCTAACAGTTGGGAAAACCCCTTTAAAAAAACAAAATCCTACCCAGGTCAAACAGAACAAGGCAAACAGGATAAATGTAACACACCCACATCGTGAATACACCATTGTGAATCTGAGCAAGGTTTCAGGTACAGAAGGAAAACCTAGTTATGGAACCAAATCACACACCTGTGTGTGTGAGAAGGGCAGACACTACTCTTAGGGCAGCAGATGGGGACCAGGCAGGAGGCTGGTATAGAGGCATCAGGCTTTCCATTGGGTATAATAGTTTAAGTTTAAAACCATGTGAATTCACTTTTTCTCAAAAAAAAAAAAAAAAATCAAAATGGAAACACAAATCTACAAATCTTGACATTGTCTCATTTGCAAAAACAACTGAGCCTTCAATTCAGGACAGTCACCTCCTTCATTCCTTTAGATGTCAAACTTTATATCTTCTACTGAAAAATTAGGGGCTTGAGTATTGTACAGTATAAAATTATGAGAACTGCAGAACTCTTGGCACATAAGTACTCTGCACAAATCTCTGTACAGAAATGATAAAATTCTAGCACAACTTCTAGCAGGGGGGAAAAAAAACAAAAAACCACTGCCAGTAGAACATACTGTTGTTCCAGCCAATACAAGGGGATAAGCCCCTGATCTTAACCCTTCCCCACTTCCTCATTCTCCCTTTAAAAGGCCCAGTCACCTAAACACAGACTGAATGGAACTCATTTGCTCCTCCCAGGATTCAGTCAGTAGTTACTGAAAAAAATCTGTTTTCATAGCTGAAGCTAGTGTCTGGCTTTTTTAAAAAAATCTTTGACAGCAGTGCCTTTGATATGTATAAAGAATACGTCCGAAGACCCTAATTAATTCTTAAAACCTTGTTTAGCATCATAGCACAAAATTGTCCCAGTTAAATGAATTAGAATAGAATAAGTAAAATATTTAATTGATGCCCTTAAGTCTTCTAGCAATTCTATAAACACACATACACCACTTGAGTCTAAGTTGCAAACCTGCAGAATGAGCCAAGAAAACATTAATCTTGTAAACACACACTAAAATTATTTTTGTATCACCATTAAAATAAAATTCTCTCAATTTCCATGGAGAATTTGTGCTGTTTTTCCATTGTTTGTATTGTTTTTGTTTTCATATTATTTGTACTTGTTTCCTGAGTATATGCTCAGAACATGAAGTTTTTAAACTTCAGGAAAGGTTTTTTTCTGACTTTGTGTCTTTGCACTGACTAGAGAACTCATTAATGTAGATCTATTAATGGTGTTTCTGGTATCCAGATTTTGTTAGTTTCACAGTCTAACAAACAATCAGACATTTCACTCTAATTTATTCCAAAACCATCATCTTAAGACTTCTCAATTCCAAAAGAAATGCCTTTCCTTCTGTGGGCATTGCTACTTTTCTACAAATAAATTTCTGCTACCTCAGATGAGCTCTCATGCAAGAAGCAAACTGGCTATGCTTCAGTACTTACTAAAGGGCATATTTCTCATTATTATAGGGACTCAAATGAATGCCTCTGCATAACCACAGACTGTTAAGGGTTAAGGATGTTGAAAAGCACTCTCTCACACTAGAAACTGGAAATGTTATATTTTTATATATATATATACACATACATATATATAAATTTATATTTATAATTAAATTTAAATTTATATATAATTTATATATATAAATATATATATATAAACATATATATTTACCTCAAGAGCACTGTTTAAACACAGGAATAGCTACATTTCCAATAGATATCTAGAAATACTATGAACACAATCTGCATTAAATATTTTCTGCATGGCATTCATATTCTTACAAATTCAAAACACTTATAGAATTCAAGAACAATTTGAAGCCTAAAGATTCAATTAACAATGTAAGTTGATGCCTAAAACAATTTCTGCACACCATTAATCAAGATGCAGCTACCTTATCATATCTTTAGATGTTTTATAAGTCCATTAAAATTTTCTGCAAAAATTTTGCAAAAGTAAAATCACAAGGCTTTTTCCAAAATGTAAATATCACATACATTTAAATGCCTAACATTGTGAAAGATTAATAAATTGGCATGTCATCAATTCCCTTAAGCAATAAAGCAGGTACCTAACAGACAATGACTGTTCACACGGCAATGTGGTGAGAAAGCTTGCAGAAACCTGAAACAGAAACATCTAGAACACAGATATAAAAAGCCATTATTGCTTAACAGTGCACTTTATTGCTGAACTCTTTCAACTCAAAAGGAGTTGCATTCTTGGTTTTTAATTTCTGCTTTTAATGGTACAAATCAACTTATTTACAAAACAGAAATAGAGTCACAAATGTAAAATATAAACTTATGGTTACCAAAGGGGAAAAGGGTGGGAGGTGGGGAAGCTGGGAGGCTGAGATTGATACATACACATTACTATATATAAAATAGATAACTGATAAGAATCCACTGTCTCTCACAGGGAACTCTACTCAATACTGCAATGGCCTATATGGGGAAAGAACCTAAAAAAGAGTGAGTATGTGTATTCGTATAACTGATTTACTCTGCTGTCTAGCAGACACTAACACAACATTGCAAATCAACTAAACTCAAGTAAAAAATTAATTTTAAAAATCTCTTTTATATTTTTCTAAACATTCTTATCTCAATAATCTTGAGCTACTTCTAACAATGGCCCACATTGAAAACTGTATTAGAACCTATTAGAACCTGGGTCTCCTGCATTGCAGGCAGATTCTTTACCAACTGAGCCACCAGGGAAACCCTGCATTAGCTCAGGATGCTAGAATATATTACCATAGACTGGGTGGCTTAAACAGTAAATATTTTTCACAGTTTTGGAGGATGCAAAGTCCAAGATCAAAATGCAGGTAGATCCAGTGTTTGGTGCGAATCCGCTTCCTGGTTCGAAGATTGCTATCTTTTTCTTCTATCCTCTTGGGTTACAGAATATAAAGGCACTAATCCCATTTATGAGAGCTCTACCCTCAGGATCTACTTATCTATCTCCGAATACCATCACACTGCCGTTGGGATTTCAACATATGATTTAGCAGGGACACAAACACTCAAATCCATAACAGTTAATAATCTTTCATTTTGACCTGTCCAGCATCTGTTCCCCATGTTGTGGGGAACTGTTACTATATTTTCTTTTGGGAATGCACCAAACTCTATACACATCCATGTAGTTTGGGTGAGCTAACGTGGCATCAAAGGTGAGCAACTTAACTCTTAAATCGTGGTTAACAGAATGAACATTCACATGTGCCAAAGGAATTGTATCAGAAAATAAAGACATGTTTTACAAATAAGCTTGATGAAAATGAGAGCCAAGACTTTTGGTGAAAAAATTGGGATACAGACATTCTCTTTCCATGGAATTTACTAAACTTAAAGAATATACAACTACAACAGCTGGTGGTTATGTTTTATACTATTCAGAAAACCATGTGAGAATAAAGACCCAAATTATTGGGCATATACTGAGCTGGAGAAGAGCCAGCCAAGAAAGAGAAAGAGACAATCCCCCTTTGAGCATCTGGGGTCCAATAACACATAAAGTTGGGATCTTGGGTTTTGTAGCTATATTGTTAAATCGGATTTGTGTTAGTTTTCTGACATTTGCAATTAAAATTTCCCAACTGATAGGCCAATTAGTTTCCCAATTAATTCAACTGGCTTAAAAATCCATGGTGTCTTAATCTCCCTCCAGTAAATTTAGTTGAAACTGATATAAATGTTGCATTTTTCTTTAAGTTTTGAAATGATCATAAAATTTGTTCAGGAAGCAAAATGCTGAAATCTATACATTAACATAAAACTACATAAAATAGATTTGCAAACATTTATTAAGACAGCATATTAAAAAGCAGAGACATTACTTTGTCAACAAAGGTCCATCTAGTCAAGGCTGTGGTTTTTCCAGTAGTCATGTATGGATGTGAGAGTTGGACTATAAAGAAAGCTGAGTACTGAAGAATTGATGCTTTTGAACTGTGGTGTTGGAGAAGACTCTTGAGAGTCCCTTGGACTGCAAGGAGATCCAACCAGTCCATCCTAAAGGAGATCAGTCCTGGTTGTTCATTGGATGGACTGATGCTGAAGCTGAAACTCCAATACTTTGCCCACCTGATGCAAAGAGTTGACTCACTGGAAAAGACCCTGATGCTGGGAAAGACTGAGGGCAGGAGGAGAAGGGGACGACAGAGGATGAGATGGTTGGATGGCATCACTGACTAGGTGGACATGAGTTTGTGTGAACTCCGGGAGTTGATGATGGACAGGGAGGCCTGGCGTGCTTGCAAAGAGTCTGACACGACTGAGTGACTGAACTGAACTGATTAATAGATAATATGTGTCAAAGACAAAATAAATCACTACTTTCAAATTTTCAAGATAACTAAAAAAATAAAATAAAATCAATTCACATTTTTATGTTTTATAACAAACTATGGCAAGTATATATTTCCTTCCTCGCTTAAAAATCTTAATGAATTTGGTATTCTGACTAAAAACGTTCATGTTTCCCATCTAAAATAAAAGTATTAGACATTATTCATGACATTTGAACTGAGACAAAGGGGAATCTAAATTTCATATCCAAATAATATAAGCCAACTGAAACTCTGATCAAGAAGGTTAGAAGCTAGCAGTGATTTAGCCACTATATCTGAGTCAAATTTTGGATGCTTGATGAGGCAATTACAGAATTCTAAAATTTCCATTTAAGCACTTAAATAAGATGTCCTGAAGAGAAAAATTCCCCTTCTTTCTTACACCTTGTTAAAACTACAGAAGCTATAATAGTAGAAACAAATGCATTAATTTCAATTTTCTAAAATAGCTTTAAAAATTATAACTTGGTAAGCTTTTTGCTATTTTACTGATTTTTTTTTTAAAATCAGGAAATTTACTATTCTTAATGATGCAGACAAGATAGCTCTCCCTCATTTTACCATAGCACATAAGTTTAGTGTTTTAAAGATATACTAGCTGAAAAAATGTGTAATCTCAAGTGTAATATATAAGGTTTTAGAAGTATAGGCTTCCACAGAATTAGCCTTGCTGGTAGCAAAAGGCATGGATAGCTGTTTTTCATTACTTTCATGAATTCACCACAAGGGCCACATTTGCTATTGCTAAGCTAACCATTGGGAAACACATACCTTTGGAAATAATTAAGCTCTAAAAAGCAGAAGTTATGCATTTATAACATCCAATTAACTTGCTATAGCTCCTTCAGTAAAACCTCTCCCTGAGGGTGAAGGTCAGGTCTCAGCCATCATCTGACTCTCTCAAGATGCTTTACGAGGGCCCTTGCACACACTTAAAAACAAAGACAACCTACAAAACTTGTCTTTCTTCCCAAGGTCTTAAAACACTCAGCAAAAATGTGAGGAAAGGTAGGAAACATTCCCGGAGAAGGCAATGGCACTCCACTCCAGTACTCTTGCCTGGAAAATCCCATGGACGGAGGAGCCTGGTGGGCAGCCGTCTATGGGGTTGCACAGAGTCAGACACGACTGAAGCGACTTAGCAGCAGCAGCAGGAAACGTTCCAGAGAAGGAAATGGCAACCCACTCCAGTATTCTTGCCTGGAGGAGCCTTGCAGGCTACAGTCCATGGGGTTGCAAAGAGTCAGATATGACTGAAGTGACTGATCACGCAAGCAGGAAACGTTCACTTGTGATTTACTTAACTTGAGAAAGCATATTCGCAAAGAAAACTCATGTTCTTGTGACAGTGTGGCAAAGCCTGATGTTCCTTTAGTTTATGAGAAAAACAGTAGCTACAAAGTAAGAAAATAACACTGAGGTTTTTTAAATTATACTGACCATGTCATTTGTTGAAAACTATTAAGCCTCTTCCCAGTCATTTATGGAGTTATTTACCTGGTTATTTTTAGGGTAAGTGCAATGCCTTCATTATTGAAATTGCTATCAAGGTTCAGAAATGTTTGCCATCGTGTATTTTAACTGTTACTCTATGATCAGTATGCATTTTTTAAAATTTTTGTAACATTTCCATCAAAAAAAATTAGACTTAGGGATCATGTCTATTCTTTCACGGGTCAAACCTGAGAATTCAATAACTAGATTTTTAGCAATTTCCTATCTAGGTTTTTAGCCTATTTCTTCTTGTGAAGGTCAAAAAAGCCTAATAATGTTGTGTTAATGTTGGCCTTTTCTTAACAGAGAAGAGACCACCCGTCCTGAAGAGCCTAAATCCTTTAATCGCATCAAAACATCTTAAATATGAAGTCAAAAACTTGATGCAGGGATAAAAGGATTAAGATGGTGAAGTATATGGCATAATTATTGTAAACCCTAGTATATACATATATTGAGCAAAACTTAACTATTCCTATTTAAAATTCAAAACTAAACATAGTAAGTCAAAATCAAAGATATCTAACCATGATGTATGGCAGAAACCAATACAATACTGTAAAGCAATTATCCTCCAATTAAAAATAATTTTTTTAAAAAAGAAAAAAACCTAGGCATTAAAAAAAAAAAAAAGTATCTACCTAGCAGGCAAGCAAGAAATGGCCTGACTTTTCACATGAAAGAAACTAGAAATATATAGCATAATATAGATACATTAGAAAACCACAAATCTCTACATTTATACATTTAAATAATTTTGCCTATAACTTGGTATTAGTAGCTGGTATCTTTTCCAAGCAGTACATTCTCACTAGAGAATCAATTTTTTAAATCGATTTTACCAGCAAGAACAAAGCATAAGGTTGGCTCAAACCTACAAACTAAATGTATGGACATACCAGTAACTCCAAATAAATTACTTCAGTGGTCTCTGTTTTAATACATTCCAAATTGCCCCAATTTCAGCTTGCAAGCCTATGAATAGAAATTAATTTTCCTCTCTTAGAATGTTTTTAATGAAAACGCCTTTATGGTAAACAATAAAAAAGTACAGCATGTTCCTATAATAAACATTAAATTTTTGTGTTCCTGAATCCTCTTCTAAAAAGCTTATCTGTGGCATAGTTATGAAACTTATTATGATTCAGAAGTTTTAGGCCATAGGTACACGTGGGTAATCATATTTTTATAAAGGAAGTAGAGTAAAAATGCAAAAGATTAAAATATATTCTTAGCTGAAAAAAATGGTAAGTCATCTGTGGTACAACTGAACACTCTTTCCTTATATTCTTGCTGATATAGAATTTCAGCACAATACAGTGATTAGATACATGCAAAATATAAACAATGGCCAGAGCATAATAATAATCATGAAAGGTGTCTTTGTAAAACATCTGTGTTTTTTCTGTCCATTAAAATGCAGATTCCAAAGAGTGATTGTAGATATGTTTGTTATTAAACCAACTCATCTCCTAATAGCATTACTATATAATTGCCATTATGCACTCAGTAAGAGAAAGTTGAATCTTAATTAAAATATATTTCCTTACCAGTTGTCAAAGGTGAGTAATGAGATGGATGGAAAACTAATAAACTTCACTGTTTTCCATACACAAAATCTTTATGCCAAACATTACTCATATCTTCCTGACTGTCAATGGAGAAGGTCTCTCTGTATTTCCTTAGTGATGATAATCAAAAATGTTGATAGGATTCTCAGAGACAATAAACACATGTTTATTTACAAACTATTATAAACTTACAAACTGTTATCTTTGCTAAATCCTGATGGTTTAGGGCAGAAAATAAGGAATTTACATAAAACTAACTCTCATTCCTGGAGCACTGTCCTTGCATAGTTCCAGATTCTGGAACTGTTACCCTTAATCTAAATGGCATGCAATATCTAACAGTCAATAAGCCCTTAATATTTCTAAGTATTCCGATTTATTGCCATTGGCTTAGCATTTTAAATCTTAATTATCTTGAGTTCCCATTTCTTCTTTCTCGTTTCCCTTCCCACCCTGCTTGATGTTTCCAAGACCCCTAGTATGCACATTGTGTTCTCTCCTTGATTCAGTTAAACACTGCAATTTTAGAGTTCTTTGCACAGCTGCTTTTGCAGTTTGGATAATTAGTGTTCCATAAAATGAAAATAAACAGAGAAAGATATCTCCTTCCCTCTAATGTTCTTTAAGGAAACTCTACATAAAAACTGCTGTGATATCTATCTATCTCTCTATCTATCTATATATATATATAGAGAGAGAGATCAGTGATTACTACCTACTGGTATCCATGCCCTATGTTATCACCTCATCTACCTGTGGGCAAAATCTTGTCATTTGCTTCCAATGAACAGAATACAAGAAGACTGGCAGGATGTCTCTTGGTGATCATGTTACAGAAGACTCTGACTTCAGTCTCGATTCTCTGACTTGCTCTGCTACTGTAAAACTCTCTGTGAACAGGCCCCCATGACAAAGAATAGAGGCAGGCCTCCAACCATGAGCTTGTGAAGAAGTGACACCTCAGTGCCATAGAACAGAGAAACTGATTCCTTCCAACAGCTAGCTAAGTGAGCTAGGAAGAGGATCATTCTCAGTGGAGCCTTGAAAAGGGCCCCACGGCAGAGAACCACAGAGACTGTGAGATAATCTATGTAATTTAAGCAACTAATTGAAGTGAAAGTTGCTCAGTCCTGTCCGACTCTTTGAGACCCCATGGACTATACAGTCCATGGAATTCTCCAGGCCAAAATACTGGAGTGGGTAGCCTCTCCCTTCTCCAGGGGATCTTTCCAACCCAGGGATCAAACCCAGGTCTCCCATGTCAGGCAGATTCTTTACCAGCTGACCCACAAGGCAAGCCTTTAAGCAGCTAAGTTCTGGGGTAATCTGGTATGCAGTAACAGCCAGCTAATATACTATGCAAAGGATTTACTTCATTAAGAATTTTCCATGGCCGTTTTCATGCATAATGGTGCTTCTTTCATTCAGAAAAATTAAGTGGAGATCTGCAGCAGAAGTTTGAATCTAATAATCCATTTCATTTAGATATATCTAAGTAAAATAGGTTACTGCTGCTCTCTCTAATGACTTGGCCAAGTAAGCTAACCACACTCCCTGAAGATAGCTTCAGTTTTTCGAACACGCAATTTTGAAGAGACATTATCTCTTATAACCTTCTTATTTTCCCAAAGAATGACTCAAGCTAAACAATAGAAGCCAAAACGATTTTGACAGTGAAGAATATTTAGTCTCATCGACACTCCCACATCAAAAAAACTGACTGGCTGAACAGGATATCATGGGTTTCTGGAGACAGGTCTGGAGCTGCCTGTTTACTGTCCATGCCATACGGTTTGATGGCCTGGATAGAAATGTGAGTTTTGTAAAGAACTCAGAGTTGAAGTCCAAGTAATTTCTCACTTCAGGACTTCAGGGAATAGAGTTTGAAGCCTAATCTCTCAAAGATCTTCATTAAAAAAAAAAAAAAAACAGAACAAAACTGTGTTGAGCTACTTGCTAGCACACACCTATTTGTTCTCCGAGGGATCACGCAGACTTGAAGCTCTGAGAACACAGAACGAGTGGGGTGCATCTGAGACGGAATGACTGGTGTCAGCTGTATCCTGCCAATTCAGGTCTTTGGGCACAAAGGCATCTGAGAGCATTTGAACCAGTTCATATAGTTCTTAATGTTTCATTTGGAATTTCCTTAAAGTTATTACAAAGTGATTCATTGTCAAGAATGTTTTCTGGATGTCCTTTATAATAGACACAAAACCTTCAAAACCCAGACAACAGAGAAAGAACGGGATTTCTTAACTCATCAAGTAGAGAGATCTGGCTTATGCCTTGGACACAAGATCAGTTTACACATCTTTATCTAATTTACCATTTTGCCAAACAACTTCATTTCACCATTTCACATCCTATTTTGGATGTTTATAAAAAGCTCCTCATAAGTCTTTTACAAATAATTTTTCTTTAAAAAACAAAAAATTACAGAACTGCTTTGGTAACTTTCTTCCCTTTTTATGTCCCTCTCAGAGCTGCTGTTCTTCTTCTAAGAGAACTATTGTTGTTGTAGTCGTTGGAAGAGAAAAAACAGTGGTATTAGGAGCAGACAGAAGATACAATGAACGTGAAAAATATTAATCACTCAGCCATATCCAACTCTTTGCAAACCCATGGATCGTAGCTCTGCCCATGGAATTCTCCAGGCAAGAATACTGAAGTGAGTTGCCATTACCCTCTCCAGGGATCTTCCCGACCCAGGGATCAAACCTCTGTCTCCTGCATTGCTGGCAGATTGTTTACCATCGGAGCCAGGAGAGAAGCTCAGAAGATAGAGTGGCTCTCCTAGTTTACCCCCCGACCTCTCCAACACTTGTTTTCTATAGCGCTGTCTGACATCGTCCTTTCCAATAGCCCCATCTTATGAAAATACCAAGTCAAATTAATGCTTTCCAAAGTCCCATTTCCCACTGTATCAAATCCAGTGGAATGCCAGTTCAAAGGAGAAGAAAGGAGACAGAAGATAATGAATAGATTAACACAGCACACATTCCCTTTCTTGCTAACATATTTTACATTTTCTTAACCTTTCTCTGATGGATGGTAATTCCTTCCGTTATGGACTGAATCTTTGTGCCCCTCCCCCAGATTCATATGTTGAACCTAACTCCTATACGATGCTTTAGGAAGTGAGATGTCGGATTAACTCATTAGAGTGAAGCCCTTGTCAACAGAACAGAGCTTTCAGAGGCCTCCCCCTGTCCCTGGCATGTGAGGACCCAACAAGAAAATACCGCTCAGCTGCCAGGAACGGAATCCTCCTGAGAACTCAAACACGCTGGTGCCTTGATCTCAGACTTCCAGCCCCCAATCTATTGTATCTGCAATAGCAGCAGAACAGACTAAGATATCACCTTTTTCATCTACCTCACTGAGGTATTTGACCAAAAAAAAAAAAAGAGAGAGAGAGAACAGTTCCTGCTTTAAACTAGAATAAAACATACAAACAATAATGAGTAATTCTCAGTAAAATAAGGGAAATAATATAATGAGGCTTACAGTCCATAGGGAGAGGACAGAAAAGCCAGGCCCAGTTCCCGCATTGCTCTGGGTCAGACTGAGAGACGGTCAACACATAACCTGACACAGCCCGCACGCCTCTCGTGTGTCCACTTTCTCATCCAACAAAGGCTTTAATGCAGAAGTTCTGACTTCTGCATTGTAGAAATGGAGAATCCAAAGCCTAGGAAGCTTACGCGTGTGTGCTAAGTCACTTCAGTCGTGTCCAACCCTCTGCAACCGCATGCACTAGGGTCCCAATCCTCTGTCCACAGGATTCTCCAGGCTAGAACACTGGAGTGAGTTGCCAGGCCCTCCTCCACTAGAAAGCTTATATCCTTTGTTTAAGGTCATACACCTAGTTTTTCAGTTAAAGGGGAAGATACTAGTTCAATTTAAGAAATAACCAGTTACAATAGCTTTTGGAAGCACTTTAACCATGAACCTGTGTCATCTCTAAAGCCCTGAGCATGTAAAATGCAAAGATTTAGTACAAAACTTCTACAGATAATAATTTTATAGACTTTGCCAAATTCTTATCATAAAAGTTCATATGCAAAATAGTACTTAAAAATGTATAACTGCAGTAGACACCATATGGAAAGCCTTCATAGAGATAAATACCAAGCTCTTGAATGTAAAGACAACTCGCTAATGGTGCTCTCTTTGATTTCGTTTCAATCTAAGACAAGACTCCATATGACATAGATGGAGCTGATACTGCAAAGTGACTCAAGCAATGCCTGCCCTAACCATAATCAAGCTTTCATTTCTATGCAATAGCGACTGCAGAGTAAAAAACCAAACTACATTTCCCCAGATTCTATAGTATCTGAATGCAATAGGTACTGTTATACACATGAAGAGACTTAAAATGTGGAAGTGGCACTAGAAACAAGGCGACTATATCTAGGAAACCCTTTTCATTTCCTGGATCAGCTACAGTAGCATTTCTACCCACGGTTCATTAGCATGTCATGTACCGGTAGTAACGGAAGGCACTTTTCTCAGCACAGTCCCACAGTGTGGTTGAGCATGTCTGTCAACTGCCCTGTTCCTGGATACAGAGTGTCCAATTTTGGTTCTGTGACACTTGAGAAATTCTGTAAAACTACAAAATACCTTTATAAAATCTGTCTTGTAAACAATCAATGAAACATTATTTTTTGTTTACAACTAAGAATATTTAACAATATAACTGCTCTATTATACTGAAAGTTTTTGAGTGTTTAGAACAGTAGTCTTTAATGAACAAGGAGACCTCATTTCAGTTACCTGAAAAACCTTTTCAAATGGCCATTCTTCACTCACCAAACGTCATCAACATTCTAGATGGCTAATGCTGCTGCTAAGGCGCTTCAGTCGTGTCCGACTCTGTGCAACCCCATAGACGGCAGCCCACCAGGCTCCCCGGTAGCTGGGATTCTCCAGGCAAGAACACTGGAGTGGGGTGCCATTGCCTTCTCCGTCATTCTAGTCTACTACCGGCTAAACCTGACCTGCTTCCTGAGAAATCTGTATGCAAGTCAGGAAGCAACAGACATGGAACAACAGACTGGTTCCAAGTTGGGAAAGAAGTTCATCAAAGCTGTATACTGTCACCCTGCTTATTTAACTTATATGTAGAGTACATCATGCGAAATACTGGACTGGATGAAGCACAAGCTGGAATCAAGATTGCTGGGGAAAATATCAATAACCTCAGATATACAGATGACACCACCCTTATGGGAGAAAGCAAGGAGGAACTGAAGAGCCTCTTGATGAAAGTGAAAGAGGAGAGTGAAAAAGCTGGCTTAACACTCAACATTCAAAAAGCAAAGATTATGGCATCCGATCCCATCAATTCATTGCAAATAGATAGGGAAACAATGGAAACAGTGACAGAATTTATTTTTTGGGTTCCAAAATCACTGCAGATGGTGACTGCGGCCATGAAATTAAAAGACACTTGCTCCTTGGAAGAAAAGCTTTGACAACGTAGACAGCGTTTTAAAGCAGAGACATTACTTTACTAAGAAAGGTCCACATAGTCAAAGCTATGATTTTTCCAGTAGTCATGTATGGATGTGAGAGTTGGACCATAAAGAAGGCTGAGTGCTGAAGAATTGATGCTTTCGACCTATGGTATTGTAGAAGACTCTTGGGAGTCTCTTGAACTGCAAGGAGATCAAACCAGTCAATCCTAGAGGAAACCAACCCTGAATATTCATTGGAATATTCACTGGAAGGACTGATGCTAGAGCTGAAGCTCCAATACTCTGGCCACCTGATGGAAAGAGCCAACTCATTGGAAAAGACTCTGATGTTGGAAAAGGTTGAAGACAGGAGGAGAGGGGGGTAACAGAGGACAAGGTGGTTGGATGGCACCAATGCACATGAGCTTGGGCAAGCTCCAGGAGATGGTGAAGGACAGGGAAGCCTGGTGTGCTGCAGTCCATGGGGTTGCAGAGAGTCATACACGACTGAGCGACTGAACAACAACAAAAAGCCCTGTACATGTGTGTAAAAGAACTCTGTACAAATACAGAGGCTTAAGAACATCTTGTGTTTAAAAAGAAAAAAAAAAACCTATGTAATTCTATTTAAATATAAACACCTTGTACATCAACACTGTGAAGGTCTGGCCCCAAATCAAGACCATCTACATTACCAGAAGCATCACACACAAAACAAGGGAGGTCTTCTTTAACCCAGAAAGAAAATATATATAACACAGATACAGAAAGTCAGTTCAATATTCTGTCTTCCAAGTAGGGGCTTATTAATAGACCAAAACCTACCCAAAGAAGAAGCACTTGATGCTAATGTTATAAAAACAAGTGTAAGAAATCTAGAAAGGTTTAAACTGCTCAGAGACTTAAAAGTATACATGATAACTACATACAAAACACCCAACGGCTCTCACAGAATCAGATTTGGGGAACAAAGTCCAGTGTATGAATACTATAAAAAGTTGTGTCTCACAGCACCATGGAAAGCAGAAACCAACACTCTTCTCTGAACAGTGAACAAAAACTCCGCCTTATACATCTTCATATCCTTGGTCTTTACACTGTGAAGTAGGCATCTGATGTTAGAAGTTCTGCTTCAATTAAGTGGGGAAATTAGTACAGAAACATAAAAAGACTGTGCAGGAGTAGTGGTTTGTTTACTTATGGTGTATTTGTGAGCAGTGTTTCTCAAAGTCTCTTTTAGGGAACACTAGTCCCATGATTTATCTACGGTTAAGTGTTACAGGAGAAAATGGAAAATGGTATAGCCCTTGTTGCTAGTTTGGAGTTATGAAATGATAAATCAGTATACTAAAGGTTCATGAGAAGCCCTAATTAAAGGAGTCTATTCAACTCTATTCACTGCCACTTCCCCAATTTTTTTAAGCACAGCTCTTTTTCAAATGGCATATCCAACAAATATCCCAGGAGCTTTTGGAAATGCTCCTTAAGGTGGAATTATGCACTAGAAAATGTGTTGGGCAAGGAAGAGTCAATTCACATTTCTGTATTTAAGGATAAAAGTAAATCCTACCTTTTAAACATTTTCATGTTTCATTATTATATTGTCAAGAAGAGACAAGCAATGCTAAAGTAAGCTATCTTTGCATCCTAAAGTAACGAGAGACAGATCCTGAAGCCACTGCAGGACCATCTTTTTCTAAGTTACTTTTGGTAACTTAGCAGACAGCTGGCTTAGGAGATCCAAGTTTGCCTGAAAGAGCAGTCAGATACTAAGCAGAGGGCTGCAAAGGCTCCTCCTTTTCAACAAGGCCATTTTTCCAATCAGGTACAGAGTCACATAGATACTCACTGGATTCTAGTTCATAAAAGTATAGACATGTCACATGTGGAAAAATGAGTAATTTTTATGTAAACACTCTACAAGTGTCACCAGGTTTAGCACATAAAAATGGAAGATATCAAAAAAAAAATGGAAGATGTCCAATTATAATTGAAATTCAGAATAACAACAAAGAAATTTTTGTGCAAATATGTCCCATGTAATATTTGGGACATACTTATGCTAAAATATAATTTTTGTCTGAAATTTAATGTTCTATTTCATCTGGCAACCAGGCCCTCCCCTGGAATGCCAGCTACAGACCCTTTGTGCTTAGTCCAAGTCACAGGACAGAGAGTTCCAGAACTGTGTGCTCCACCATGCCCTGCTTATAAGGTTTCCCTGAGTCATCTCTATTTTATATCTGCAAAGCACAGCATTAGTCATGAGCCTCCATGACACCCTCGCATGGCACAAGAGAAAGAACCAACTTATTTTTCCCACCATGACAACCCAGAGTATAACCAAAGACAATACACTGAAAAGGAAACATTCCTGAAGGAAGACACAGACCCCAGTTCTTATTCTTACTCTGCCAGTTTTATAACCGTGTGCAAGTACATGTAGCTCTTCAGGCCTTGGTTGTGCTGACTTCAGGAACCCTACAGGACAAACATTTTACAATTCCACGATCCTAAGTGAACTAAACTTTGCCATGTCCTTGTGACCAACTGAAGGTCATGCCTGTCTAGGTTGAAAACAGAGGAAAACCACTTCAAAGTTAAAGAAAAACAAGAGATTGGCCAAAAGATGACCCCTACACTTAACTAAAATCCATTTGTTTCAAAAGAAATGTTACCTTCAGGCTTAAAAAGGCACCTTAAATATTTCATAAACAATATATGCTAGTCATCAACCATATAACTTTAAATACCTCTCATTCCCTGGACAGTCAGTACCCAATCACTTTTATTCCAGACCATTAAAAAAAAAGAAAAAAGCAGTCGACTATTTTACTTCCCTGAGTTCTGTGTGGTACACCTCTAAGACACCATAAAGCATTCTGCTAGTTCCATAAAAGGTGTCTATGCACGACAAAGGGCAAATCCATTATCTCTAACAGATTCTTGAAACAATTTGATTTAAATAGCATTTCTCTGCACAAAGCATCTCTAACACTAATTCATTTTGCCTTCAGCTCAAGTAACTGTCTATTAAAAGACAGTGACAATAAGAGTTTTTCTTTAGTTAAATACCATGCCCTCATGCAATCTGTATGCCAGCCACCGCTTTCAAGTGATTAAAACCTTGATTACCAACATCTTTAGCACAGCATCAAAGAAATAAATGTATTAAATTATACAAACGGCTAAGAGTCATGACCTTAGGGTTGCCAGTTAA
Organism: Odocoileus virginianus; assembly: GCF_023699985.2. Lineage (NCBI taxonomy): Eukaryota > Metazoa > Chordata > Mammalia > Artiodactyla > Cervidae > Odocoileus > Odocoileus virginianus. The sequence continues at coordinate 87,965,317 of NC_069674.1, read as the reverse complement.
ACACAAAAGTCCAGTTAAATATGAAATTCAAATTTCAAACTCCAAAACTGGGATGTACTCAAAATTAATATTTATTTGAAACTCAAATAACTGGGGATTCTATTTTTTTAGTTTCCATATCTGGCAATTCTATGTGGGCTACTCCGTATGAGATGTTTGCCAAATTTCATCTTTTCCCCCCAATCAAAACACTCGTTTTGATTTTTAATTTTTCCTTAGAATTCAAGAGTTTCCAACTGCTTCAGAACATGAATAGATAAATAATTTTCCAGCCCCAAATTTCATTAATATTTCTTTGCTTTTAACAAAATAAGGTTCCCACCAAAAAAACTGTAGTCTACAGAACATACAATCTTACCAACATTTTTACCTACCTGCGGGAAATATATGAGAAGGCCAGATAATAAAATATTTCTTTTTTTCGCTTCCTTGGCAAACTCTCTAATCTGCATTACCTTTTCCATTTTCTGACCAAATGGTACTGATTCATAATCAAGAAAATGCACCTGTAAAATAACATAAAAGGTAACAATTAGAATACCATTCACTTTTCCTTGATTAACATGACATTAAAGAAGCTCAAAACACATACAGAGAGAACAAGATGGCAGAGCAGTAAGTGGACGTGGAGCACATCTCTCTCCAAGGATACATCAGGAATACACCTTCAGACTCAGAACTGCATCAGCAGAACATCAGCTGAGAGCAGACAGGAGGACCAATACCAGTGGAAAAGAATACATAGAAGCACGTGAAACTCGGTAGGATGAAGGAACTATGGAGAAAAACAGGAGTGTTAGTGGGTCTGGATATGCCCTCAGCAGGTGAGGGAACTGAAGCAGGGGTCCAATCCCCACACTGGGGCAACTGTCTGAGTCAGAGGAGAAACATTTAAGGCTGGAAGTGAAGAAGCTGATCCATGGCAGCCTAAATGGAATGGGAATCAGACAGCCCTTGCTGCAGCCTTATATACCCTGGACAGAGACACAGGTCCCCTGGAAGGCGCCACAGCCGGGAGCTGGAGTTTAGGGATTGTGGGGCAATCCCAGGGTGAGGGCTGCTGTTGACTTTGGAGAGATGGATTGAGAGGATGTGAGGCAGGAGACTGTGGTGGGAAATGCCTGTGGAGGAAAGCTGGGCAGCCATGAAAGCAAGACAATACTGTTGAGTCACGCAAAGCGGGTGGAGCCATCACCAAACCCTCTCTGTCCCCCACACGCCAGCACTGGCAGCCGAACAATGGAGAGTCTGGCCCATCAAACACCTGGTGCAGTGAACTACAGAGCAGGACCCACCCAGGCTGCTGCTTTAAGTGCCTGACGTGCTGATCTACAGAATGGGACCCCAGCCAGGGGGCCCCCCTCTAGGCGCCTGATGTGCCAAAACAACAAAGAAGGGCCCCAGCAAGGGAGCCCTCTAAGTGCCTGAACGGGTGGGGCTATGGAGAAAGACTGGCCAAGGAGGCCTTCTGATGGCCAGCCGTAACTCCGGCAGCGGAGGCAGCCCGTGGCCCTGCACACGTTGTGCTGCCGGGGTCCCCACAAGCCAAGCAGCACCGTCATGCTCAATGCTCACTGGGGCAGAGCTGTCACAGGCAAAAAAGAAACTCTTGCGTCTATGCAGACAGGGTCGCTTCGGCCGTGTCCAACTCTTTGGACCTGTAGACTGTGGCCTGCCAGGCTTCTCTGTCAGGGGGTTCTCCAGGAGAGAACACTGGAGTGTACTGGCAAATACTGCTTGCCATAACCTTCTAGAACAATATATTTCCTGCTGCCCTAGCCGCCAACTCTCCTGAGTACCTGGTGCTGCCAGAACCCCTGTGACCCAAGCAGCTGCACCCCCTCCGCACCTGGCCCCCACTGGGGCAAACCCAAGTCCTCCAGGGCGGCCTCAGGAGCAAACCCCAGTGGATGACCCACATGCAGAGGTGGAAATAAAACCACAGCTGAAACCCAGGGGCAGTGTGGCTAAGGAAGAAGACCCCAAACCTTCCCACCAGCTGTATAAGCTGCAGATTAAATCAACACGATCAACTAGGCAGATTCTGTGTCTATGGAATATATAAGAGGACACTGAGAGCTCCCACAAAATAAAACGCACTAGTTCTGATAGCTGTGGACATTGGAGGCAAGAACACAGAGGAGCAGGACCAGATTAGAATCTGAGCTGCCCCCACAGCAGGTCTAGAGATCAGTACCAGTTGAAGGGCATCCTAGGGAGGTGAGGTGGACTGTGACTCCCAGCAAGCAAAAGGACTCTGACAGCAGTGACTCAAGAAAACATTTATTATTCTTATGTTTTGATTTGTTCTGTAAATTCTTCCAGATTTTTGTAGTTCTGTGGAGTTTTCTTTTTTATTTTTTTTTTAATTTTAATTCTTAATTTTTTAAACCTATCATTATTTTTTCTACATTTATTCCTTTGTTTGCTTTTCTTACTGTTCTTTTCGCCTTGTAGTTACCTTTAATGTATATAAATATTCTTTATCTACCTCTATTTAACTTTGCATATCAAGTCTTTCTTTTCTTTTCTTTCTTTCCTTTCCTCTCAACATATTTGTTAGTTTTATTTTCATTGTTTTATTTCCCAACTGGAAACTTGCTTTAGTTTTGTTTTACAGTTTGTGCTTTAGTTAGTTTTGTTCTTAACTGGTAGACAGAAGTTTTGGTATCCTTTGTTTGCCAGGGCAATCTACTGTCTTTCTTCTTCCTTCCTGTGAAAAGACAACCCTCAGAATGGGAGAAAATAATGGCAAATAAAACAACTGACAAAGGACTAATTTCCAAAATATACAAGCAGCTCATACAACTCAATACCAGAAAAACAAACAATCCCATCAAAAAGTGGGGAAAAGACCTAAACAGACATTTCTCCAAAGAAGACATGCAGATGGCTAACAAACACATGAAAAGATGCTCAACATCGCTCATTATTAGAGAAATGCAAATCAAAACTGCAATGAGATATCACCTCACACCGGTCAGAATGGCCATCATCAAAAACTCTACAAACAATAAATGCTGGAGAGGGTGTGGAGAAAAGGGAACACTCTTACACTGTTGGTGGGAATGTAAATTGATACAGCCACTATAGAAGACGGTATGGAGATTCCTTAAAAACCTAGGACTAAAACCACCATACAACCCAGCATTCCCACGCCTAGGCATACACCCTGAGGAAGCCAAAATTGAAAAATACACATGTATCCCATTGTTCACTGCACCACTATTTACAATGGCTAGAACATGGAAGCACCTAGATGTCCATCGACAGATGAATGGATAAAGAAGTTGTGGTATATATACACAATGGAATATTACTCATCCATAAAAGGAATGCCTTTAAGTCAGTTCTAATGAGGTGGATGAACCTAGAACCCATTATACAGAGTGAAGTAAGTCAGAAAGAGAAAGATAAATATTGTATTCTAAAGCATATATACAGAATCTAGAAAAATGGTACTTAAGAATTTACTTACAGGGCAGCAATGGAGAGACAGACAGAATAGACTTGTGGACATGGGGAGACAGGAGGAGAGGGTGAGATGTATGGAAATTGTAACATGGAAACTTACATTACCATGTGTAAAATAGATAGCCAACAGGAATTTGCTGAATGGCTCAGGAAGCTCAAATGGGGCTCTGTATCAACCTAGAGGGGTGGGATGGGGAGGGAGATGGGAGGGAGGTTCAAAAGGGAGGGGATATATGTATACCTATGGCTGATTCATGTTGAGGTTTGACAGAAAACAACAAAACTCTGTAAAGCAATTATCCTTCAATAAAAAAATAAATAAAATTTAAAACATACAATTAAAATATTGCAATTATTTTTATCAATTTATATTAACTTGTAGTTGTTTCCAGTGATAAATACTTAATAAAATGAATCATTCTTTATAAACGCAGAAGTAGTAAACATTCACTGACATATAAAATGCTGTTTCTATTTGTGCCAGAGTCAGTGCATAAAGACTATGGTTACATCAAGTCATTCAACTTTCTTCATAATTTGTAATTTGAAACTAGGCAAGATAGAAATAAATGAACCCATAAGAAATTATCAATATTAATAAAATTCAAGGGACTACTTATCCAAGAACATAAAGGTTTTAGAAGAATTCCTTTCAAAGTAATAATTGGAATTTAACAAATAAGCATCTACTTCTTAAAAGTAAATCCAGAAGAATTTTATATAGAATTCTTTTAGCTGTGTTAGTGTTTTTTCTTGAAATTGTTTAGGTAACTATTTTTTAAGCATTATTTTTCATTTAAATTTAAGGTCTCGGGTGATTTATGCTCTTTTCATCAAAGTATTGAGGTGATACAGTACTATCTTTCATGGGACATAAAAACCAAAATCACAATAGCTTTAAATTAAGCTATTTAAAATACAAATGCACATATACAATGAGCATAAAGAAATATATGTATTCCTTTGCAACATCAAATTTTTAAAACTCAAGAATTATTTGTTCAATTTATGTGTGAACGACTGAACTGATGTGTGTTTATTAACTAGAAGCATTTTAAAATAGACTCACCTTGTATACTAATACTAATCCTTTTTACCAGTCAGTCAGTCAGTTCAGTCGCTCAGTCATGTCCGACTCTTTGTGACCCCATGAATCACAGCACGCCAGGCCTCCCTGTCCATCACAAACTCCCGGAGTTTACTCAAACTCATGCCCATTGAGTCAGTGATGCCATCCAGCCATCTCATCCTCTGTCATCCCCTTCTCCTCCTGCCCCCAATCCCTCCCAGCATCAGGGTCTTTTCCAATGAGGGTCTTTTCCACCTTCACACGAGGTGGCCAAAGTATTGGAGTTTCAGCTTCAACATCAGTCCTTCCAATGAACACCCAGGACTGATCTCCTTTAGGACGGACTGGCTGGATCGCCTTGCAGTCCAAGGGACTCTCAAGAGTCTCCTCCAACACCACAGTTCAAAAGCATCAATTTTTCAGCGCTCAGCTTTCTTTATAGTCCAACTCTCACATCCATACATGACCACTGGAAAAACCATAGCCTTGACCAGACGGACCTTTGTTGGCAAAGTAATGTCTCTGCTTTTTAATATGCTTTCTAGGTTGGTCATAACTTTCCTTCCAAGGAGTAAGCGTCTTTTAATTTCATGGCTGCAATCACCATCTGCAGTGACTTTGGAGCCCAAAAAAATAAAGTCTGACACTCCCTTCCTCTCTGTTCACTCATATGGAAATGTTCTCTTTGAAAAACAGACAAAGAAACACCTTATTATGTTCTTTCTATAAAAGAAAGGAGTGAGTTTTTTCACCCATTACATTTTGCTTTTCCAGGGAAAATTACTATTCCATTTTTAAAGATAATTATGAGATAATGAGCAATGTATATTAATTTAATAGATAGTCAATAACTTTCTTGGAACTTTTCATTAACTATTTGTTGTTGTTCTTTAGTTGCTAAGGCATGTCTAACTCTCTGGCGACCCTACAGACTGCAGCCTGCCAGGCTTGCCTGTCCATGGAGTTTCCCAGGCAAGAATACTGGAGTGGGTTGCCATTTCCTTCTCCAGGGGATCTTCCTGACTCAGGGATCCAACTGGCATCTCCTGCATTAACAAGCAACATTCTTTACCACCGAGCCAACAGAGGAGCATTATGTATCGTCAGCTGAAAATATTTAGCTGCTTCCTCTTGAAATCTAAGGTTACAATAAAGACTTTTTCCTTAAAAATGCTTGATTCATAAAGAAACTAAAAGAACAAAGAATAAAAGCAAAATAAAATAAAATTGTAAATTTTTGGTACAAAAAAAATGTTTGGTACATATGCACAATGGAATATTACTCAGCTAGAAAAAGGAACAAAATTGAGTCAGTTGTATTGAGGTAGATGATCCTAGAGTCTGTCATACAGAGTGAAGTAAGTCAGGAAGAGAAAAATAAATATTGTATAATGCATATATATATGGAATCTAGAAAAATGATATAGATGAACCTATCTGCATGGCACAAATAGAGATGCAGATGTAGAGAACAGACTTGTGGACACAGTGGGGTGAGGACAGGGTAGGATGAGTTGACAGGGTAGCACTGACATATACACAGTACCATGTATAAAACAGAGAGCTAGCAGGAAGCTGCTATATGACACAAGGATCCCAGCCTGCACACGGTGACAATCTAGAGGTGTGGGATGGGGGAGGCAGCAGGGAGGCTCAAAAGGGAGGCGACATGTGTACATCTATAGCTGATTCACATTGTTGTAGAGCAGAAAGCAACACAACATTGTAAAGCAATTATCCTCCAATTAAAAATAAAAATTTTTTAAATGTTTGTGAGAAGAAATCCTGGGCTCACCTTCCCCTAAATCCTGGGCTCACCTTCCCCTAAGCGGTGTCCTTTAAAACTTATGAAAGTAAAACTTCATGTTTTTTCCCAAGCAACGTCACTTACGGGAACTCCTGACTAGTGAACCACACACAGGCTGGAAGAATTGTGAATGAGCTAACAACACAAGATTCTGCTTCCAAGTAATTTGCAGCCAGGCATCCCCTAGCTAGGACCTGGAAGCTGATGACTATCAGCAACTGCAAAAGATGTCAGTCCCTGTTTGTAGCTTTGTTGTTGTTGCTGTTGTTCACTTGCCAAGTCATGTCCAACTCTTAGTGACCCCGTGGACTGCAGCACACCAGGCCTCCCTGTCCATCACCATCTCCTGGAGTTTACCCAAGTTCACATCCATTGAATCGGTGATGCCATCCAACCATCTCATCTTCTGTCACCCCCTTCTCCTCCTGCCCTCAATCCTTCCCAACATCAGGGTATTTTCACATCAGGCGGCTAAAGTATTGGAGCTTCAGCATCAATCCTTCCAATGAATATTCAGGGCTGATTCAGGCCACGCCCACCTCTGTCCTGTCTTTTCCCCTACCCTGAAATCTCTCACAAAGCTGATAAAACTAGAGCTATGTAGTTTGACTAGAGCTCTACGGCTTCTAGTCTTGTGAGTTTTATACATTTAGCTGAGCCTAAAATTGCTGTGTGCTTACTACAGAAAGCAGGCTAATTCCCTCAAATTGAGGCAGTTTTGGAAACCGCAGTCATGGTATGGATCTGAGGCCAGGAGGGTGAGAGTCTCTCCGGAGCCCGTAAGGCCAGATCACTATATAGCCCCCTACTAGCTGGACTAGCAAACAACACTGCTATTGAAAGTTAAAAGCCTCACAGGACTATTTAACTCTTTCAACTGTGCAATTATCTGCACTAGTCAGATACCATGAAATGCCAGAGGCCACCAAGCCCAACACACTTCAAGTGAATGGAATGCCCTAGAATTTTGTAGTACACAACCTGGGCAGCCCTACTGCCAGCCTAGATTGATAGCCACACACACACACACACTTCTTGTTTAATACAAGTCTTCTGACAAATTTTGAGTTCAGAAAAATCTCACACTAGCGTAAGAAAACTGGGTGGTAGGAAGAGAGTTTGTGTAAAAACAGCACAAGGCACAGAAAAGACAAGAGCCTTATAATTGGTGATCATAGCTTGCATAGAAACTTAAAATGCACAGAAAGGAAAGAGTGGAAATGGCGGCAACACATTAATTAGAGAAGGAATGATGACTTATGATACAATTGGGACTGGATGTCCACATCAGGAAACTGCCATTAGAGTTGGCCCAGGAGGAAATTCCTGCAAGCTGCCAGGACCTGGGGAACCTCGATGGGAAGTCAGAGCTGGGAGCAGGTGCTCATTTTTAATTTTCCTAAGAGAGTGTCCTAAAAGACAGTGTAAAATTAATTTATAAAATACCAGTTAATTATATTAATTATTAATTATAAAAGCAAACGATAGGACTCCCCTGGTAGCCCGGTGGTTAAGCACCTGCCCGCCAATGCAAGGGCCACAGGTCTGAACCCTGCTGCGGTAAGATTCCACCTGCCGCCGAACAGCTCAGCCGCTGTGCCCTAACTACCAAGCCCGCGCTCCAGGGACCACAAGCCTCGCCGGCTGAGCCCGCGTGCCGCAACTGCGGAAGCTCTCACGCCCGAGAGCTTGTGCTCAGCAACGAGGGCCCACTGCAATGTGAAGCCTACACACCGCACCGGAGAGGAGCCCCACCCCCTCAACGAGAGAAAGCTGGGGCAGCAACGAGGACCAGCACGGCCGAAAAGAAATAAATAATAAAAAAAAAAAAATTTTTTTTTTAAAGGAAATTATAACTCCAACAATGAAAAAGATATAAAAAATAAACTCTAGACAAGAATATATTATATTGTAATGAGAACATTCAATAGATAAAGTGTGCTGAGTCTTTTTTTTTTTTTGGAGGACAGAAAGTAGAGACCTTACATTTGGTTAACTTACAGCTAGTTATGTATATTAAAAAGTAATGCTATTTAATTAAAGCTATATACAATTTTATAGTTTCTCAACTTGCAGAGTGACTAAAGGATTATCTGTATCAATGCAGCAAAGTGTAGGAGCAAAGTCAAGTAGCGAACAAAATGAGTGGCCAATATCAACAGTCAAGAAAATGAGCTTGTAGAAAGAACCCCAAATACAAAACTAATAAAAGATAAATGTGATACTTTCAACTATTTCTTAAGTGAGAGATTTATCAGATTGGATTTTTAACAAAAATCTAACTCTAGGCTGGTTAAAATATAAATGTCTAATGAAAACTATCCTGAAAGTATGTATTTTACAGTTAAGATAGGTTTCATTAGACATTTAAGTATGTACTGGTATGAAAAAGGCATACCATGCGAATGCTACCAAAAATGAAGGTTGTATCAATATAACATGATATCACAGGGTTTAAGATCAAAAAAAAATTGATACAGATAAAGAAAAACAGCATATAATAAAAAGCAAAACATAACAATCATAACTTTATTACTAAGAAAATAGATTTTAATACACAAAGCAAACAAATGACTGGATTGTGAGAAAACAATATCCTAATCCATAAACATGGAGGAATATTTGAGTGCACAGCTCTCAGAAGCTATCATATCAGAGAAAAATTTTTTAACATCAAAAGGTTTCTGCAGATGGTAGGTTGAGGGTATTTCCCTTTCCTTCCAAGGTTATTCTGTTCTACTTCTTGTGGCTGTTTTTATCTAAGAGAAGTTGCACATGAGCTGGTACCACTTCACATTAAATGAACCAAACTCCCTTATTTACCGATCAGATAAAATCTAATTTTTCTCACAGAAACAGGTGTTGTAGCAGAAAACATCTAGGTTGAAGTGAAGGCTATGGTACATGTACAATGATTTTTTAAAAGTCCTCATCAAGTCATGAGATTCTAAACTACGAATGGAAGACTTTCAACCCCAGCCATCGGTCTGTAAGATTCAACATACCCTAGCTCCTTGAAAACAAAAAATGTTAACAACACTTAAATAAATCAGTAGGCCTAAGCTGTTCACCAGAGAGTCCATGAAATTAAGGAAAAAGTTCATGAAAAGTGAGCTCTGGGCAAACTATCTATATACTGACAAACTGCCCATGGATCCCACTGTTAACCTAAAGTAAAGATGGTGACCTGGGAAATCCCACAGAGGAGCCTGGTGGACTACAGTCCATGGGGTCACCAAAAGGTCAGACACGACCTAGCGGCTAAACAACAACAATGATGGGTTATTTCACTTGGGATCAGAAAAGAACTGTGAATTGGGGCATCTGTAAACATGGTGACCCACATTTAAGTTCCCACACAAGAAAAGGAGAAGGCTTCTACTGAGGGAAAAGGAAGTTGGAGGGCTTCCTCTTCTGGGAGAAGAGGTCATGGCTTTCCATTCACTGAGTCGGGTCAGGAAAGGAGTGTTTCTTCTCCCTGTTGGCCTCTGCTATAAATCTCAGGCTGTGAGAGCTCCCTCTTCTTGTCTCCTAACTCGTTTTAGTAGAGGTTTACGTTTATAGAGGTTACTCCCTTCATGGATCTCAGCCTTGTCCTGAGACAAGGGGCTTGCATAACTCAACGAAGCAGTAAGCCATGCAATGCAGCATCACCCAAGATGGATGAGTCATAGTGAAGAGTCCTGACAAAACACAGTCCACTGGAGGAGAGAATGGCAAACCACTCGAATATTTTTGCCACAAGAACCCCATGAACAGTACGATATGATAAGACAAAAAGACACGACCCTGGAAGATGAGCCCCCCAAGGTCAGAAAGTGTTCAAGATGCTAAAGGGGAAGAGCGGAAGGTAATTACTAATAGCTCCAGAAAGAATGAAGCCACTGGGCCAAAGCAGAAATGATGCTCAGTTGTTTAGGTGTCTGGTGGTAATCCAATGCCGTAAAGAACAGTATTGCACAGGAACCTGGCTTGTGAGGTCCATGAATCAAGGTAAACTTGCACATGGTCAAGCGGGAGATGGCAAGAGTGAACATCCACATGTTAGGAATCAGTGAACTAAAGTCAATGAGAATGGGCAAATTTAATTCAGATGACCATTGTATCTACTACTGTGGGAAAGAATCCCTTAGAAGAGATGAAGTAGTCCTCATAGTCAGCAAGAGTCCAAAATGCAGTAATTGGGTACAATCTAAAAGAGAGAGTATAATCCCAGTTTTTTTCCAAGGCAAGCCATTCAATATCCAGTAATCAAAGTCTATGCCCCAAACACTAATGCAGAAGACGTTGAACAGTTCTATGAAGACCTTGAAGATCTGCTAGAACTAACAGCAAACAAAGATGTACTTTCATGATAGGGGATTAGAGTGCAAAAGTAGGAAGCCAAGAGATACCTGGAATAACAGGCATGTTTGGCCTTGGAATACAAAATGAAACAGGGCAAAGGCCGAAAGTTTTGTCAAGAGCACATACTGGTCATAGCAAACACCTCTTTCAACAACACTAGAGAAAATTCTACACATGGACATCACCAGATGGTTAATACTGAAATCAGATTTGATTATATTCTTTGCAGTGGAATATGGAGAAGTTCTATACAGTCAGCAAAAACAAGACTGGATCTGATTGTGGCTCAGGTCATGAGCCCCTTATTGCAACAAAATTCAGGCTTAAACTGAAGAAAGTAGAAAATCATAGGCTGCTCAGGTATGACCTAAATCAAATCCCTTATGATTATGAGTGGAGGTGACGAACAGATGCAAGGGATCAGATCTGGCAGACAGAGTGCCTGAAGAACTATGGACAGAGTTTTGGAACACTGTACAGGAGTCAGTGACCAAAACCACACCAAAGAAAAAGAAGCGCAAGAAGTCAAAGTGCTTGTCTGAGGAGGCATTACACATAGCTGATGCAAGAAGGGAAAGAAGCAGCAAGGGGAAAGGTGAAGACATACCCAGCTGAACGCAGAGTTCCAGCACATAGCAAGGAGAGACAAGACGGCCTTCTTCAAAGCAAAGTCCAAAGAAGTAGAGGAAAACAGTAGAATGGAGAAGTCTAGATATCTCTTCAAGAAAACTGTGGAGCTACCAAGGCAACATTTCATGCAAGGATGGAGATAATACCGGACAGAAATATCAAGGACCTAACAGAAGCAGAAGAGATTAAGAAGAGGTGGCAAGATTCACATAAGAATTCTACAAAAAGGTCTTAATAACCCAGACAACCACAATGGTGTGGTCACTCACCAAGAGCCAGACACCCTGGAGTAGGAAGTCAAGTAAGCCTTAGGAGGCATTACTACCAACAAAGCAAGAGGAGGTGATAGAATTTCAGCTGAGCTATTTCAAATCCTAAAAGATGATACTATTAAAATGCTGCAGTCAATATGCCAACAAATTTGGAAAACTCAGTCATGGCCACAGGACTGGAAAAGGTCACTTTTCATTTCAATGCCAAAGAAGGGGCAATGCCAAAGAATGTTCAAACTACCATTGCTCTCATTTTGCATGCTAGCAAGGTAATGCTCAAAATCCTTCAAGCTAGGCTTCAACAGTACATGAAAAGAGAACTTTCAGATGTACAAGCTCAGTTAGAAAAGGCAGAGCAACCAGAAATCAAATTCCCAACATTCACTGGATCATAGAGAAAGCAAGGGAATTCCAGAAAAACATCTACTTCTGTTTCATTGACTATGTTAAAGCCTTTGACTGTGTGGATCACAACCAACTGTGGAAAATTCTTCAAGAGATGGGAATACCAGACCACCTTACCTGCATCCTGAGAAACCTGTAAGCAGGTCAAGAAGCAAGAGTTAGAACTGGACATGGAACAATGGACTGGTTCAAAACTGAGAAAACATACATCAAGACTGTATATTGTCACCCTGCTTATTTAACTTATTTGCAGAGTACATGATGCGAAATACTAGACTGGGTGAATCCCAAGCTGGATTCAAGATTTCCAGGAGAAATATCAATAACCTCAGCTATGCAAATAATACTACTATAATGGCAGAAAGTGTAAAGGAACTAAAGAGCCTCTTGATGAGGGTGAAAAAGGAGAGTGAAAAAGCTGTCTTAAAACTCAACATTCAAAAAACTAAGATCATGGTATCCAGTTCCATCACTTCATGTAAAATAGACGAGGGAAAAGTAAAAGCAGTAACAGATTTATTTTCCTGGGCTCCAAAGTCACTGGATGGTGAATGCAGCCATGAAATTAAAAGATGCCTGCTCCTTGGAATGAAAACTACGACAAATGTAGACAGTGTATTAGAAAACAGAGACATCACTTTGCTGACAAGGGTCCATATAGTCAAAGCTATGACTTTTCCAGTAGTCATGGATATGAGAGATGGACCATAAAGAAGGCTGAGTGTCGAAGAATTGATGCCTTCAAACTGTGGTGCTGGAATGATTCTTGAGAGTCCCTTGGACAGCAAGGAGATCAACGAAGTCAATCCTAAAGGAAATCAGGCCTGAATATTCATTGGAAGGACTGATGCTGAAGCTGACGCTCCCATCCTTTGGCCACCTGATGCGAAGACTTTGGAAAAGACCCTGATGCCGGGAAAGACTGAAGGCAGGAGGAGAAGAGGCAGCGGAGGATAAAATGGTGAGACAGCATCACCAACTCAGTGGACATGCATCTGAGCAAGCTTAAGGAGACGCTGAAGGACAGGGAAGCCTGGCATTTTGCAGTCCATGGGGCCACATCGAGTTGGACACGACTTAGGACTGAACAACAACAAACCATGTACTTTAAATTAGAGGGCAACTTTAAGACATCAAGTAGTAAAACATAGGAGAATAACACAGCTCCTTTCCTGAATACTTACTACGTGATAAACATGTCAGTTTTAAAGGATCAGATAAGGATATTGACCTTGTTGCTGTTCAGATGCTAAGTCATGTCTGACTCTGTGACCCCATGAACTGCAGCAAACCAGGCCTCCCTGTCCTTCACCATCGCCCGGAGTTTGCTGAAACTCATGTCCATGGAGCTGGTGACGCCATCCAACCACCTCATTCTCTGTTGCTCCCTTCTCTGCATGCCAGAAATCTTTCCCAGCATCAGGGTCTCTTCCAATAAATCAGCTGTTCACATCAGGTGGCCAAAGTATTGGAGCTTCAGCATCAGTCCTTCCAATGAACATTCAGGGTTGATTTCCTTTAGGATTGACTGGTTTGATCTCCTTGCTATCCAAGGAACTCTCAAGAATCTTCTCTAGCACCACAGTTTAAAAGCATCAATTCTTTGGTGTACAGCCTTCTTTATGGTCCAACTCTCACATCCATACATGACTACTGAAAAAACCATAGCTTTGACTCTACAGACCTTTGTTGGCAAAGTGACGTCTCTGTTTTTTAATACTCTGTCTAGTTTTAGCATAGCTTTTCTTCCAAGAATCAGGCATCTTTTAATTTCATGGCTGCAGTCACCATCAGCAGTGATTTTCAGGTTGACAAAATTTGAGCATGAAGAAATAGGATGCATCTCAAAATTCTCTTTCACCACGTGAGAAAACCTGATGGCATCATGAAAGCCAGAAGATAATCTCCAGCAGATATACATCCTAATACCAATAACATAAAATTTAAGTATATACATAACTCTCTGCTACTAACTTTGAATTCTAAAATACACCAGCTACTTATGAGGTCCAGAAAAACATTCAGCTGGTACAATGCAATCAATTTTAATTTTAAAAATAAGGCAGATTTCTACAACTGCAGTAGAAGGTTTAAAAATGGTCATGATAACTGGAGAAATATAAATTTTTTTGCCTTCATAAAACAAACTTACAGTTTGGACAGGCTTGTCTCCACTGAAATACAGCAGAATATTTTATCTAGGTTGAGTTCAACAAATGTGCTTAAACTTCCACCAAGAAAATATTCTTTGGTCTCTTCTTGAACCATTCACTTACTTACTACATTTAAATTATAGTAAGAACAATATTAACCAGTGAGGATGCCATTTCTAAATGTTCTTTTTCATGTATACATAACAAAGATACGGCTGTCTTCCTATCCCCCACCCAAAATAGAATGTAATTTCACCTTTTATTTTTTTAAGGTGGCAAATTCACTGCTATAAAATGGTAAATTGCTTAAACATTTAACATGTGGGTAACTTCATGGCTTTGTGGGTGGGCGAGGTTTCTGGCACTTAAGAGTTTGGAAAAGCTTCTCTTTGCCTCATGTCGTCTACATTCAGTTCTACATATGCTTCATATTTGTCTTAGAAACCGTTTAATAAACCCCTGGTCCCGGTGAACTCCAATTACTTCTTTATATTTTCAACTGTGACTTTTCACTTGTCTCTGAGGACAGGTACATTAACTAAAGGACAACAGCTAATATCATGTACAACATTCTCTAAAACATCAGGAATGCTCCGGGACACCACGTTTAACACTTCTATCTCATTTCGGAGTCCATGATCATGGGAAGGCCTGAGAAGAGAGTCGGGATTTGTGGTAGGAGAGGAAACAGATTCTTTGTTTATTTGACTAGGAAAAAAGTTAATTTGTGGACCTCAAGTATATATCAAAGTAACACAGTGCTTAATGCCACCAAAGTAGAGGAAGGTTGGTCAAAATGAAAGTTCTGGTAATTATCAAATAATTGAGTTAGAAATAATTGGTAGATAGAAAGAAGTTCCTTGAATCCACACAATAGATACTACAAAATTATCAACACATGTGTACAGAAAAGTAAATTGTGTGAATGAAGTCCAACATCTTCAAAACATCACTTTTCAAAAGAAAGACGAGGGAAATCTAATAACCGATGAAACTAGCCAATGTGATACAGATCAAAGTGAGAGTTTATCTTACGGATTAGGAAAAAGAAAAAACCCAAAACTTCAGAAGAACTTTCATCTCACTTCAACTACTTATGAACTACAGGAATTCTACTAATGAAAATTACTTTAATTTAATAAATTGTACTTGTAAAAAGAAAAAAGAACAAGCTTTTAATAATGAATCACTTCATTTCAGAATAAATTTAAATCAACACCACGATGAAATTCAAGTCACAATTCTGATGAATAGAAACTAATTAAGTTTTAAGCTATCATGGAAATTCAGAGCAAATGCCTAACAACTTATTTGTAACTCTTAATAAAATAGCAGCAAAGCTAGTAGATTCGGAAATAATGACATTTAAAAAGTGGTAGTAAATAAAATAAAATAGTACTTTGCATTAAAATATTAACTATACAAGAAGTTTCAAAATTCTAATGATTCAATGAATTAAAAAGTAAATGAGTTTTATATTATAAGTAAACATTTTATATTTATGTACCATTTTTTTCAGATCCTTATTTAAAAAAATCAAAGTAATGGAATAAAAACCTCATATTTTAAGCAGTCAATATAAAAACCTAGTATAACTTTGAAACATTTAAAAAATCATAAAATGAACATTTTTTCAGATTATTTCACAAGATTGATTTTCTTCTAAGGATATAATTCTGTCACTGCTGTATTATGTTTCAATCATCTGAAGCATTATATACAACTACAGTTAACTTAAGTAACATCTATATCATCTGTAACAAATTCTAAGAACCAAAGGTTAAAAGCAATCATAATATGAAGGACTGATTTGTTTAGCTAGTATTATCTGAAGCATTTAACTCTTCATTTATTTATTGATATAATTTTCTGCTGGAGAAAACTGAGAGAAATTGACAGAAAATACACATCACTGAAGAAGTGAAACAAAGAGGGTGTGTGATTTCATTGTGTTTAGTACATTATACATTTTAGTGTCTGGTCAAAATTTCATCTTACATGGTAAAATTTATTACTGCTTAAGCAACAATTATTATTAAGACTGTCTGCAGGCCACTTAGATCAGCATTTCTGATTTTTTTTTTTAAAGAAGTTATTTTTGGAGTTCACAAGTAAAAGCACCCTATACATTGGGGCAAACCACTACAAAAGTCCATCATAATACTTTGAATTTTGAAGAATAATTGATTCTGTTTTCATATGCCTACTTTTAAGTGAAAATGTCAAGGCAAGTTCAAGTCAATAAACATTTCTGAATGCCTACACAAGCTGTCTTGAAAAAGGGAGCACATGAGTATAAAGGAAGAGTTCCAAGAGGGAAATATTGTCACTCATACTTTATGGATAATATGAGTCAAGCAAGCAAGCTCTAGAAAAATGGTGTCTTGGGTAGAAAAACTCACCAGGGGAACAGAGATGTGTCGGGTAACAAGGTACACGTACAGAACTATAGTAGTTTATATTATCTGAGGGCAAACTGCTCTGTGAAGAAAGAAGAATCAGGATGCTAAAATCAAGCAAGAGCCAGACCAGACTAAGGCTTTATGATCTGACTGAGTTTTGTCCAAGAGGGGATGAGGAGCGCCTGGAAGGTTTAGATAATGATGGGGTTCAGGGCAGGCCACCCCAAAATACACCACTGTGACATACGGACTGTTATGAATTAAAGTCACTTGAGAAACAATGGGTACAGGACCCTCTGAGCCTCCTCCATGTCCCCCTGGAAATCAATTTCCCAGGGGAAAGCTACCTTCCCTGCACCAGGAGGTAGAGACATTCTCACAGCCAGAGATGGGGAATTCAGGGCCCGCAGACTCTGTTTAGTGTCTTCACTAATTAGTACTCAAGACTATTTCTTTATCTAGTCAGTTCTTCATAAATGTATTACTATTATTTCCTTGTCTAAAAGGATATATCAACAGCCTGCATTGATCACTCTTGAGACCCTTGTACATAAAAAATTAATTTTTTTCCTTCTGTTAATCTGTCTTGTGTCAAATATTAGACCAGACAAAAGAATCTGTAAGGATACAGGGGGAAAAAAAATTCCTTCCTGACAAGGAGAGTCATGGTGTAGATTTGCAATTAGCAAAATCTGCCATGTTAGCTATGATGAGGTCAAAACTGAAAACAAAAGAGACACTTTTGGGAGGGGTAGTTCTTGGATGGAAAAAGATGAATTCAAACTTTTTAAACGTCATGCACTTAAACATCCTTGTCAAAATGGAGGAATAATGAAGATTAGATGCAAAAACATAGGAATTGGCACATAAGCAATACTTTATATCACGAGACTTGGTGACCGGACCCAGAGAGTATATGTCTATTAAAGAAAGCCATGAATGTTAAGTCACCTCAATTGTATCTGACTGTGATCCCATGGACCAAAGCCCACCAGGTTCCTCTGTCCATAGGATTTGCCAGGCAATAATACTGGAGTGGGTTGCCGTACCCTCCTCCTCCAGGGGATCTTCCTGACCTAGGGATCACACCCACATCTCTTACATCTCCTGCATTGGCAGGTGGGTTCTTTACCACTAGCACCACCAGGGAAGCCCCAATAAAGAAGGTCAAACAGATATTTTTCATAAAGGTACTAAGTAACTGTGGCAAACAGATCATTTCAGGTTGAAAATATAAGCCAAAGTTCAAGAAACCATAGCCCATGGGTCTCCAACCTCCTGCCTGTTTTCTGTGAATGAAGCTGCACAGAAACACAGCCACACCCATTCCTTGTCATCTCTGTCAAATATCTACGGCATGTATGTCTATGACTGCTTTTGCACCACAGCAGAATGGAAACGTTGCGACCAAGACCACAGGGGTCCAGTACTCTTGCCTGAAGAATTCCGTGGACAGAGGAGCCTGGCAGGCTACAGTTCATGGGGTCACAGAGTCGGACACAACTGAGCAACTAAAACTTTACAAGAAAAACTTGCCTCACCTAATATAAAAAACTGATCTTGGATCAAAGGAAAGAAAATGGCCCAATTATCTCTTGTAAAATGAGAGCACTCTATTAAATTATTTCTAAGATCCTTTGCTTCTTTAATAACCTATTGCTACTCGAAAGGGCAAGTATTGACATCCCTGATAAACGTCATGTGATAAAGTGAAATGAGCACAGCACTTATTCTTGGACTGAGGATAATAACATCTGTGATAATCAACTCTTAGGACTGCTCTGAGGATTAAATGGGATCATTTATTTTAAAAGAAAAGGATGGTGACTCATTGTTTCAAACATTCAATGTGTCTGTTATTACTAACATTAACATAATTATACTAATAATATGTATTAACAGGCCATATTTGGGGTGAGAGTTGGGTTTTGAGAATTATAAATGTAGTGAGTGTTGCATTTCTTACAAATGGGAAGAAAGAAACACAAGATCAGTTATATTCTCACTGGTTGAGCCAAAATCTAAGAACTGAGTTATTACCATAAACACATTAAGTTTTTAAAAAAGACAGGTACAGTTATTTCTGAAAGGATCAAGAAATGGGTATAATACTCATAGTACTCAAAAGAGACATGCTGACTTAACAATCCTGTCGTTCCAAAGAAGAATTTTCCATTACTGACACTAGAATTATTTTGGCAACACTGGTTCATTCTACTGTAGCAGGTATCAGTGGATAAAATATCCCAGCATTTGACTGGAGTGAGTATCAACTTCAAAATCACATAAAATAAAACCTGTGGTGCCTGGAAAATTGAATCATACTATACTTTTCAAAAGGGTCACATATAAACTTATTACAAGTAGTGTTCAAGCCAAAGCGTGTTTGGAAGAAGAAACTTTGTGCACTGATTCCATCACTTTTCCATTCTTTCAATAAAAGAACAGTTGAGTTTCTAGAAAACAGACAAAGTATTCTATCTGTAGGTAGCTATAGACTTTTATCCCAAGGGAATAGTGCATAAACTTGGGAATATTCTTACCATCTTCCTGTCTAATGAAGCAACCCACACACAAGAATTTGTTTTATTGTTTTTGCTTTTTCTCAGAATGCACAGCATTAAAACAGAGAAAATTTTGTAAAAAAGCATGACACATCATAGAAACACTATATAAGACTTGGTAAAAGCATTATAATATGAAAGATATTTTAAATTGTGCCTATACCTTGAATTCTATCAAATTTTCACTATTAAGGAGACCTTGGAGGAAAGTGGCCTGCCTTCTCAAGTAAGTTTTAGGATTAACAACTTCTATACAAACACACACACACACACACACACACACATATAAAACACCAACAAACAAACGCCTGAAAAGCTTTTGGACATGAGTGAAATCTTTCCAAATATTTCTGCCAACAAATTCATGATAAATCATCTGCCTATCCAACTTTCAGAAGCAAATCAAAAGATCCTTCTCTAATGTCACCTATTTTGCTTTTATTCACTCAATTTCACATGATGTAAAGTTGGAGATTACATTGCCTTTCTTATTAAAGAAAAAAAGTGAAAGTGTTACTCAATCACATCCGACTCTTTGTGACCCCATGGACTGTAGCCCACCAGGCTCCTCTGTCCATGGGATTCTCCAGACAAGAATACCGGAGTGGGGAGCCATTCCCTTCTCCAGGGCATCTTCCTGACCCAGGGATCAAATCTGGGTCTCCTGCACTGCAGGCAGATTCTTTACCATCTGAGCCAGCAGAGAAGCCCCTATTCACTAAATCTTAAGCACTTCTATTTGTTAACTATATCTTGATTCTATCATTTCTGCCCACTCACTGTACAACTCTCCTAGTCCTAGTCATCACCATTAATTTTTAGACTTATTGAAATAGCCTCTAAATGAAGTCAATGCACCAAGGAATCCCTCTGGACCACTTTAGACCATTCTCTGCGCTGCATCCAGAATGATGGACACAATGTGGACCTGACCTCACTTTCCACCATGCAGTGCTCCTTTACAGAGGTCAAACTTGCCCTGCATGTGTGCAGGCCACTCATAGCTCTCCCCAGTGTGGAACTCATTCTGCTTCTGATACGCTTGCTCTTTCCAGTCTAACCACTCTATGTGCTACTCTTTCCAAATAGAAATGCTCTTCCTCTTAATCCTCAGAGACTCAGACCTCACTCAAGTATCAGTTTTCAAATTTCAGCTTTCTCCCTTATACTTAAGAAGATCTATCCTGACATTCTACTCTGGGCTAAACTGCCCCTTTCTCAAACAGACCAAGTTAAAGTTCTTACCTTGAGGTAGCAGACAGATAGTGACCAGGGTCCAGTGACCTCCCAGCCACTGGGTCACTTCCCAGGGTAATTCTAGTCATTTAATTAAGTTCATATTATTAAGACTCTTCATTTACAAAAACAAAAATACCAAAACAAAATTATTACCTTACGTAAGATAATAAAATCTAGAAAGTTAGCACATATGGAAATGCCTCATTCTTCTAAAGTAAGATAGAGTTTTTAAATGTAGTATGTTATTAAATAAGCTATACATATGTAAAAATACCTGACAGAGATATTCCATGAATGTTATATGAATTTATATTAAGCAATTAATTAATCAAGAGAGTAGGACAGTTCCCTGTGAAGTGCTAACTTTTGTTTTTTTTGTCACTGAGAACTGTTCAACTCTTTTGTGACCCCATGGACTACAGCCTGTAGCCCACCAGGCTCCTCTGTCCATGGAATTTTCCAGGCAAGAATACTGGAGTGGGCTGCCATCTCCTTTTCCAGGGGGTCTTCCCAATCCATGAATCAAACTGGTGGCTTCTGCCCTGGCAGGTGGGTTCTTTACCACTGAGCTACCAGGGAAGCCCAGAAGCACTACCTGGACAGCACTTAAAGCAAGTTTAGAATGAATTAAAGAAACAGCACTGGTGTGAGTTTTAATGATTATTAAATCACTTTTGGGCGGAGGCGGGCTACATATGGAGGGACAGATTTCTTGAGAGATGGGGAGATGGGGAGAAAAATTAATCTCGCAACTCTTGTTAAAGAGACAAAAAAAAAGAGGGGTAAGTGCAAAAAGGGAAGAGCTAGACTTAACCCAAAAAAGCTAGACAATGAGAACAGGAAGATAAATAAGAGAGAGATAAATACAAGAGAAGCCATTTTTAAAACTCCATGAGTCTTGTGATAAGGATTAAAGTAGAAAGCGATCAATAAATGCTCAAAAAAGGAGTATCCTACCACCTGATTCATATTTAACATGACTATAATCATCCAAAATTGCTCTACCATATCTTTACGTAAAAGACATCCACTGTGGATCACACAAAAGTAAAAAGATGTCATAAAATCCTGTAGTATAGACAATATTTTTAGCACATCCCACTCTTTTACAAATAAAAATTCTGACCTAAAGTTAGGAGACATGAAATAACTTGGCAAGGTCAATAGGTATGTTATTTACTCATCTAATACTTGTACCTTGAATACCACTCCAGGTTCACTTCTTTACCACACCAAAAATCTAGAATTTAAAAGTCAAATAAAAAGGAACCACAGACCACAAGAATATAGAAAGCCCACTCCAGACACAGCAATCTAAACAAGATGAAAAGGCAGAGAAATATCCAACAGGTAAAGGAACATGAAAAAAGCCCACCAAGTCAAACAAAAGAGGAGGAAATAGGGAATCTACCTGAAAAAGAATTTAGAATAATGATAATAAAAATGATCCAAAATCTTGAAAACAAAATGGAGTTACAAATAAATAGCCTGGAGACAAAGATTGAGAAGATGCAAGAAAGGTTTAACAAGGACCTAGAAGAAATAAAAAAAAGTCAATTAAAAATTAATAATGAAATAAATGAGATCAAAAACACTCTGGAGGGAACCATGAGTAGAATAACAGAGACAGAAGATAGGATAAGTGAGTTAGAAGATAAAATGGTGGAAATAAATGAAGCAGAGAGGAAAAAAGAAAAAAGAATCAAAAGAAATGAGGACAACCTCAGGGACCTCTGGGACAATGTGAAACACCCCAACATTCGAATCATAGGAGTCCCAGAAGAAGAAGACAAAAAGAAAGGCCATGAGAAGTTACTCGAGGAGATAATAGCTGAAAACTTCCCCAAAATGGGGAAAGAAGTAGCCACCCAAATCCAAGAAACCCAGAGAGTCCCAAACAGGATAAACCCGAGACGAAACACCCAGAGACACATATTAATCAAATTAACAAAGATCAAACACAAAGAACAAATATTAAAAGCAGCAAGGGACAAACAACAAATAACACACAAAGGGATTCCCATAAGGATAACAGCTGATCTATCAATAAAAACCCTTCAGGCCAGAAGGGAATGGCAGGACATACTCAAAGTAATGAAAGAGAATAACCTACAACCTAGATTACTCTACCCAGCAAGGATCTCATTCAGATATGAAGGAGAACTCAAAAGCTTTACAGACAAGCAAAAGCTGAGAGAATTCACCACCACCAAACCAGCTCTTCAACAAATACTAAAGGATCTTCTCTAGACAGGAAACACAGAAAGGCGGTGTAAACGTGAACCCCAAACAACAAAATAAATGGCAACGGGACCATACCTATCAATAATTACCTTAAATGTAAATGGGTTGAATGCCCCAACCAAAAGACAAAGGCTGGCTGAATGGATACAAAAGCAAGACCCCTATATATGCTGTCTACAAGAGACCCACCTCAAAGCAAGGGACACATACAGACTAAAAGTGAAGGGCTGGAGAAAAATATTCCACGCAAACGGAGACCAAAAGAAAGCAGGAGTCGCAATACTCATATCAGATAAAATAGACTTTCAAATAAAGGCTGTGAAAAGAGACAAAGATGGACACTACATAATGATCTAAGGATCAATCCAAGAAGAAGATATAACAATTATAAATATATATGCACCCAACATAGGAGCACCGCAATATGTAAGGCAAACACTAACAAGTATGAAAGAGGAAATTAATAGTAACACAATAATAGTAGGAGACTTTAATACCCCACTCACAACTATGGATAGATCAACTAAACAGAAAATGAACAAGGAAACACAAACTTTAAAGGACACAATGGACCAGCTAGACCTTATTGACATCTATAGGACATTTCACCCCAAAACAATCAACTTCACCTTTTTCTCAAGTGCATACGGAACCTTCTCCAGAATAGACCACATCCTGGGCCATAACTCTAGTCTTGGTAAATTCAAAAAAATTGAAATCATTCCAGTCATCTTTTCTGACCACAGTGCAGTAAGATTAGATCTCAATTACAGGAAAAAATTATTAAAAATTCAAACATATGGAGGCTAAACAACACGCTTCTGAATAACCAACAAATCATAGAAGAAATCAAAAAAGAAATCAAAACATGCATAGATATGAATGAAAATGAGAACACAACAACCCAAAACCTATGGGACACTGTAAAAACTGTGCTAAGGGGAAGATTCATAGCATTACAGGCCTACCTAAAAAAACAAGAAAAAAGTCAAATAAATAACCTAACTCTACACCTAAAGCAACTAGAGAAGGAAGAAATGAAGAACCCCAGGGTTAGTAGAAGGAAAGAAATCTTAAAAATTAGGGCAGAAATAAATGCAAAAGAAACTAAAGAGACCATAGCAAAAAACAACAAAGCTAAAAGCTGGTTTTTTGAAACAATAAACAGAATTGACAAACCATTAGCAAGACTCATTAAGAAACAAAGGGAGAAGAACCAAATTAACAAAATTAGAAACGAAAATGGAGAGATCACAACAGACAACACTGAAATACAAAGGATCATAAGAGACTACTACCAGCAGCTCTATGCCAATAAAATGGACAACTTGGAAGAAATGGACAAGTTCTTAGAGAAGTATAACTTTCCAAAACTGAATCAGGAAGAAATAGAAGAGCTTAACAAACCCATCACAAGCAAGGAAATCGAAACTGTAATCAGAAATCTTCCAGCAAACAAAAGCCCAGGACCAGATGGCTTCACAGCTGAATTCTACCAAAAATTAAGGGAAGAGCTAATACCTATCTTACTCAAACTCTTCAAGAAAATTGCAGAAGGTAAACTTCCAAACTCATTCTATGAGGCCACCATCACCCTAATTCCAAAACCAGACAAAGATGCCACAAAAAAAGAAAACTACAGGCCAATATCATTGATGAACATAGATGCAAAAATCCTTAACAAAATTCTAGCAAACAGAATCCAACAAAATATTAAAAAAATCATACACCATGACCAAGTGGGCTTTATCCCAGGAATGCAAGGATTCTTTAATATCCACAAATCAATCAATGTAATACACCACATTAACAAATTGAAAGATAAAAACCATATGATTATCTCAATAGATGCAGAAAAAGCCTTTGACAAAATTCAACATCCATTTATGATTAAAACTCTCCAGAAAGCAGGAATAGAAGGAACATACCTCAACATAATAAAAGCTATATATGACAAACCCACAGCAAGCATCACCCTCAATGATGAAAAATTGAAAGCATTTCCCCTGAAATCAGGAACAAGACAAGGGTGCCCACTCTCACCACTACTATTCAACATAGTTTTAGAAGTGTTGGCCACAGCAATCAGGGCAGAAAAAGAAATAAAAGGAATCCAGATTGGAAAAGAAGAAGTGAAACTCTCTCTGTTTGCAGATGACATGATCCTCTACATAGAAAACCCTAAAGACTCTACCAGAAAATTACTAGAGCTAATCAATGAATACAGTAAAGTTGCAGGATATAAAATTAACACACAGAAATCTCTTGCATTCCTATACACTAACAATGAGAAAACAGAAAGAGAAATTAAGGAAACGATACCATTCACCATTGCAACAAAAAGAATAAAATACTTAGGAGTATATCTACCTAAAGAAACAAAAGACCTATACAGAGAAAACTATAAAACACTGATGAAAGAAATCAAAGAGGACACAAACAGATGGAGAAATATACTGTGTTCATGGATTGGAAGAATCAATATTGTCAAAATGGCTATACTACCCAAAGCAATCTATAGATTCAATGCAATCCCTATCAAACTACCAACAGTATTTTTCACAGAACTAGAACAAATAATTTCACAATTTGTATGGAAATACAAAAAAACCTCAAATAGCCAAAGTAATCCTGAGAAAGAAGAATGGAACTGGAGGAATCAACCTGCCTGACTTCAGACTATACTACAAAGCCACAGTCAAGACAGTATGGTATTGGCACAAAGACAGAAATATAGATCAATAGAACAGAATAGAAAGCCCAGAGATAAATCCACGAACCTATGGTCACCTTATCTTCGACAAAGGAGGCAAGGATATACAATGGAAAAAAGACAACCTCTTTAACAAGTGGTGCTGGGAAAACTGGTCAACCACCTGTAAAAGAATGAATGTAGAACACTTTCTAACACCATACACAAAAATAAACTCAAAATGGATTAAAGATCTAAATGTAAGACCAGAAACTATAAAACTCCTAGAGGAGAACATAGGCAAAACACTCTCCGACATAAATCACAGCAGGATCCTCTATGACCCACATCCCAGAATTTTAGAAACAAAAGCAAAAATAAACAAATGGGACCTAATGAAACTTAAAAGCTTTTGCACAACAAAGGAAACTATAAGCAAGGTGAAAAGACAGCCCTCAGATTGGGAGAAAATAATAGCAAATGAAGCAACAGACAAAGGATTAATCTCAAAAATATACAAGCAACTCCTCCAGCTCAACTCCAGAAAAATAAATGACCCAATCAAAAAATGGGCCAAAGAACTAAACGGACATTTCTCCAAGGAAGACATACGGATGGCAAAAAAACACACGAAAAGATGCTCAACATCACTCATTATCAGAGAAATGCAAATCAAAACCACAATGAGGTACCATTACACGCCAGTCAGGATGGCTGCTATCCAAAAGTCTACAAACAATAAATGCTGGAGAGGGTGTGGAGAAAAGGGAACCCTCTTACACTGTTGGTGGGAATGCAAATTAGTACAGCCACTATGGAAAACAGTGTGGAGATTTCTTAAAAAGCTGGAAATAGATCTGCCATATGACCCAGCAATACCACTTCTAGGCATACACACTGAGGAAACCAGATCCGAAAGAGACACGTGCACCTCAATGTTCATCACAGCACTCTTTATAATAGCCAGAACATGGAAGCAACCTAGATGCCCATCAGCAGATGAATGGATGAGGAAGCTGTGGTACATATACACTATGGAATATTACTCAGCCATTAAAAAGAATTCATTTGAATCAGTTCTAATGAGATGGATGAAACTGGAGCCCATTATACAGAGCGAAGTAAGCCAGAAAGATAAAGACCAGTACAGTATACTAACACATATATATGGAATTTAGAAAGATGGTAACGATAACCCTATATGCAAAAAAAGAAAAAGAGACTCAGATGTATAGAACAGACTTGTGGACTCTGTGGGAGAAGGCGAGGGTGGGATGTTTCAAGAGAACAGCATCGAAACATATATATCTAGGGTGAAACAGATCACCAGCCCAGGTTGGATGCATGAGACAAGTGCTCAGGCCTGGTGCACTGGGAAGACCCAGAGGGATGGGGTGGAGAGGGAGGTGGGAGGGGGGACCGGGATGGGGAATACATGTATATCCATGGCTAATTCATTTCAATGTATGACAAAAACCACTGCAATGTTGTAAAGTAATTAGCCTCCAACTAATAAAAATAAATGGGAAAAAATAAATAAATAAATAAATAAGTCAATTCTTTCTATTCAACATCTCCCTTATAATAATATAATTTATATTTGTCCATGAAGTAAAACCATTTTAGATATTATAAACAAAGCCAGGTTTGGCTATGTTCATATTAACATCTGTATTAGTTAATTTATAATTAATTACTGAAGCATAACATGTAATTTTAAAATAATAAATGATTCTGAAATACATTTGGTCCCATCTTTGTAAAGAAATAGCATAACATAAACTAAAGGCCATTTCCACTGTTTAAAATAGAATCCAGTGCATACACACATGCGCATGTGTGCACACACACACACACACATCTAATAAAAGAAATCCCCAGGCATATTTTTTGAAAAACTGAATGACCAAACTAATTGTTCATTTCCCTTTCTAGAGATAAAATTCATGTAACCCTTTTAATAAAGGCGGCTACTTTCATTTACTTTGCTCTGTGCATTTCACATTAAATTCTATAAACTCATTTACTAAAACAGTGGTGCCAAATAAATTCACAAACAACTTTGCTCATCTGACCAAGTTTAGTAAACTACATAAAATAGGTAGTTAAATAGTGACTCCAAAACCCCGTAGTTAATCAATAAAAAAAAAATATTAATCAGAAAACCAAGCAAAAATCCTCTGGAATTCATTCTATTTGTACATTCATTAGAACATCATTCTATCTGAAAATAAACAACCTTTATTCATTAAAAGAAAGACTACAAGAAAGTATGTCCAGTGAGAATCAGTTCTTTATACAACACCAGTTACACGTCCATCACAATTAATCTTAGGTTATTTCCATATCTCATAACACAAACTTTTCAGTAACCATTTGGCCAGAAGCAAATATCTCCTAAAACTTAAAAAAACAGTCAATTCTTTCTATTCAACACCTCCTACAAGAATGATTTCATCATTCCTCATCTTTATGTTGGACATGAATCCCGTCATGACTGAAACTGCTAAAAGGTTCTAAAGGTATTTTAAACTAGTATTTATTTAGATTTTATTATTGATTTAGACAGGAAACACCCAAGGCTTACTATATACAAAGACAATGAAATGAAAACATTTGAAGAATTCTGTGGAAGTGATTGCACTTCTACCACAGAAGCTATGTATAAACTTGAGAGAGAAAACTTTAATGTACCTAAAGTGATGACATCATAAACATTTAACATATGATAAAGTTAGAACTTTCTAAGGAAAAAATCAAGGTATCCATAAGGCTACAAGAGCAACATGGTTAAGAAAGGAGTAAAGAATCTGCTTGTAATGTGGGAGACCTGGGTTTGATCCCTGGGTTGGGAAGATCCCCTGGAAAAGGGAATGGCTACTCATTCCAGTATTCTTGCCTGGAGAATTCCATGGACAGAGGAGCATGGCAGGCTACAGTCCATGGGGTTGCAAAGAGTCAGACACAGTTGAGTGACTAACACTTTCACTAAGAAAGGAGTAGAAAGGGGAATTGGGCTGAAACCCTAGGTTATTCATTGGCTACTAAGCACTCACTCACACACACATAAATCCATTCAAAAATAAATATAAATAAACTAGAGACCTGAAACATACATAGCTGATTCTTGAAAAATGTGGGAGTTAGGGGCGCCAACACTTTGTATAGTTGAAAATCCACACATAACTTATAGCCATTCCTCCAAATATGTGATTCCTCCTCTATCCCACAGTTCCTCAGCACCCACACATTCAACCAATTAGGATGGTGTGGGGAAGGAAATGGCAACCCACTCCAGTCCTCTTGCCTGGAGAATCCCATGGACGGAGGAGCCTGGTGGGCTGCCGTCTATGGGATCACATGGAGTTGGACACGACTGAAGTGACTTAGCAGCAGCAGCAGTATTATAGCATTTAACTACTGAAACAAACCTGCACAAGTGGACCTGCACAGTTCAAATCAATACTGTTCAAAGGTAAACTGTGCCTGGTAAAAGGTAAACCCAGTATGGAGGCAGTAAGAATTAGAATAGCAAGTGCTCTCTCTGTCTTGTAAGAAATTTTACCTCAAAAATAAATGTTCTTAACAAAAAACACATCTCACATCTTCTTAGTCTAGTAGTAGGGTTAACAGGATGAAATATATAGAACAAGAAGTGAAAGTGAAAAACATACATGATGGGTTCTGTTAAGAAATTTAACAAGATCACAGATTTTTATAACTTAACTTCAATAAAGGCTCAGTACCCTGTGAAGCTAAAGTAAGAAACCATTAGCATTTAAAAGAAGGAATCAATATATTTTTCCAATTGTCATTTGTTCTTTATTAGGAAGAAACATTAAACACATATATTTGGGTATATGTGTATTTTTAATATTTTTCCATCTTATTATTTAACACATTCATGAGAACATATGAGTAACAAGTGTATATGATAAACTGCACATTGGATTGATTCTGTTCCTGGCTCTGCCCCTGGTGAGTGTGGAACCTTCTGGAAACAATTTACATCTCTGTGACAGTTCCCCAGATGTGAATGTATCAAGTGTCGATTGATGTTGGCTTTCTATTTTTTTTATTTGCTGACATGTTCAAATATTAAACATTTTGAAGTATTTTAAAGATCATGTATTCTGATCTGTTATGTCAATAAGCTACTTCCTGAGAACCAGAACTAAATTAGGCACTTTTGAAAGTTTATTTATGTTTTTCAAAGCATTAAAATTCCACATGGGAATTTATGTTTTTTGCTTAAATAAATTCATAAAAAGATTCCTATCTCTTCTAAAGCACCAATAAAATGACTGCCTACATTGTCAGAGGAAAGTAGAGTCTTAGAGTAATCATCCAGATAATTACCATAAAATCATTTTGTTGTGGAAAGTGATAAACTGTTTTATCAAGTAAAAGAGTTTGCTTGGTTTCTCAATTTCTAATTTCCATTTAGATTTGTAGCCAATTTTCTTCTGCTTTTAAAAATTAAACATTTCTCTGGTGCCTATTACATGATCAGCTATGTTTACGCAGTAAGAAAGAATATACTGTCCTCAATCTCATCTGATGGGGCTTCCCTTGTGGCTCAGCAGTAAAGAATATGCCTGCAATGCAGGAGAGCCACGGGACTTGGGTTCAATTCCTGGGTGGGAAGATCCCCTGGAGAAGAGCATGGTAACCCACTCCAGTATTTCTGCCAGGAGAATCCCATGGACAGAGGAGCCTGGCAGGCTGCAGTCCATGGGTTTGCAAAGTCAGACACAACTGAAATGACTGAGCACGTAATCTCATCTGATAGTGGTATTAAAGAATGTTTTATGAAAATCTTGCCAGATCCAAATAAATCAGAATCTCTATTTTACTTTTTGGACCTGGAAAATATTTTTTTGACAGTTTCACAACTGGCTTTACATAAACTTGGATGGAAAATTGCTTTGGTCAGTTCTGTCTCCTGAACTCTCTTTTCCATTGTTGGCGGAAAAAACACCTCTCTGATCATTAATATCTAAGCAGATTCAGGCTACGATTCAGACTCTTAGCACTTTAGTGTCTTCTACAGTTTAAGTAAAAGCCTATGTAGGTTTTTTTTTTTTTGAAGTGATTTTTATATCAGAAATGTTGTGACTTTATCTTTTACTAGTTTGCTACTTTATTAAAATAGTAAATTTTAATAAATATAATAAATTTTAGCAAATGTATTTTATTGCCTTTTATAAATATTTATCATTATGTAAGTGGTGAACAAAAGCAAATAGGAGTAGAAAACAGAGAAATGAACATGTCTCACGTTGAAAGCTACTGTTTCGGATGATTCCAAAAGGAGCTTTCAGATGACCCTCTTGACAGCTGCGATCTGAAAAAGGTACTACCAGTATTATACTCCCTGGTGACCACAAGAGAGGCTAACAAAAACTTCAGTCAACTAAGGATAAAAAAACCTGGCCCCTTGATAACTTACGTGATAGACTAAAGAGCATCAGAAATCACATCTGAGAAGGATTCTTAAACACAATTCCTACACAACTTTATGAAAGAAAGCTTTTTTTTTTTTTTTTTTTTACTGTTCCTAAGTTTCTTCTTGTTACAAAACACAGAAAGGGATCTAAATTTTTAAAATTCCTTCATGCCAACCAGTTTCTAGTTTAGAAAAGACTTTTTTTTTCTTTCAGGTGGAGAGTAGACCAGTACAAGATGTGCTTATTATCCAAATATGTGTTCCCAGGGGCTCACAGCTGAAAGGTGGCATCGGCTAACCAACGCCATCCTAAGGCACAGCCTTCCTGAGAATTTATACAGAGTAGTCCACCCGACTGTCTCCACCCACTTTAGTGCCGGCACCTCTCGTGCCATCTGTCAGCCTCCAGTTGACTAGAGAAATTTGGAAAATTCTAATAATTCACTACAACTACAATTAAGTTATACCTACCAAAACAAAGGGTTTTCTAAGTTGATCAAATTAACGTTGATTAAGCTCTCTAAATCATATTTAACATCATCGACAATTAAGAACCTGGCAAAATTAGGCTACTTAAAATACATAAAACGAATATAGGAAGGATGACCAAATAAATGGTCCAAAAAATGTATTTCGAAAACAACAGTAATAAATACTTTTTACAAAACTGAAAATATTCCAAGATATCCTTGAAGGAAGTCATAACATTTAACCACAGAAATGTTTACTCGGTCATTCAAAAAAATTTTTGCAAACATAACCTAAATTTTAAAATCAGAAGACAAAATTATTTTAATTACTTGTCCTACTCTTCATGCCAAAACTTTGTTCCTTTCTTTACACAGATCTTAAAGCAGCAGCCTCCACCTGTGCCAGTTTATCTTAAATAATAAACCCCCCTACACTAAGTATCCCCTAACTAATTTTGCTTTCATAAAAGCCAGGGAGAAGTTAATCTTTGAACACCCCAGACTCCTGCAGAACTAAAACTAAAACCTAATCATCCTAAATACCTAGAACCCAGCACCATTGCCTATCCACTCCTTTAGTAGTTAGCTCCCTCCAGTGAAGCTGGAAGTCACATATACCTTCTGGATGACTACTGAATGGCAGCTAACAGGAAATTTCAAAACTACTGTCTGTGTCTACACAAGAATATAACAGCAGAGACATGCGGGCTTCATCAATATTGTAGATCTGACGTCAGTTTTTTTAGCACTGAGAACATGACCTAATGTTTCCACCAAACAAATGTCCCAGCTAAACTGACCTTCAGTTCCATTTCTTCTGAATATGCATCCCTATACAGTAAAACATGATGACACTGCAAACAACCTTAACTAGACAGTCTCTTGGTTGAAAAAACCCTCACAAACACCTACTCAACCACAATTTTACTTCTCATCTGGCTGATTCCTACCAAGTCTCCCCCTGTTCAGATGGACTGAAAACCAAAGTTGATAAACCTTTGCACAGGAAAAAGGACCCCTGTATTAAATTTCAGCCAGATAAAATAGGACTGTAACCATTTACAACATGCTCTGTGCTCAGTCGCTGAGTCATCTCTGCCTCTTTGCAACCCCGGGGACTGTAGCCCACCAGGCTCCTCTGTCCATGGAATTTTCAAGGCAAGAATACTGGAGTGGGTTGCCATTTTCTACAATGGATTCAATAACCATTGAATCACACTGTCCCAGAATAAAAATGGAGATACTTTTCTATGACTCTAATTGTCACTTTGCATTTATTTTCTAATGAATAAAATCCATCTGTTGAGGGAAGCAAAGGAATGGACTCTTCTTAGAACTTAAGAGTGCTTAACAAAAGCCTTATAGGGGGAAAAAAAAACGGTAAGGTACTTTTTGTCTTGGTCAAATCTTCTCGAGAAGTAATTCAGACAGAAGCAAAGTAGACACATCATAGCCTCAGAGCTGCCTGGTTCACATAACACTGGATTAGTTGCAGAGTCATGTCCAACTCTTGTGACCCATAGACTGAAGGCTGCCAGGCTACTCTGCCCATGGGATTTCCCAGGCAAAAATACTGGAATGGGGTTGTCATCTCCTCCTCCAAGGGACCTTCCTTACCCAGGGATCAAACCCACATCTCCTGTGTCTCCTACATTGCAGGCGGATTCCGTACCCATTGAGCCACCATGGAAGCCAAAAGGTAGTTGATATAATATCTTTGGCAGACATATATACATATATTGCTGCGTTTGAACTCTGGTGTTGGAGAAGAGTCTTGAGAGTTCCCTGGACTGCAAGGAGATCAAACCAGTCAATCGTAAAGGAAATCAAACCTGAATATTCATTGGAAGGATAGACGCTGAAGTTGAAGCTCCAATACTTCAGCCACCTGATGCAAAGAATCGACTTATTGGAAAAGACCCTGATGGTGGGAAAGACTGAAGGCAGGAGGAGAAGGGGATGACAGAGGATGAGATGGTTGGACAGCATCACCAACTCAATGGACATGAGTTTGAGCAAACTCTGGGAGATGGTAAAGGACTGGGAAGGCTGGTGTACTGCAGTCCGTGGGGTCGCAGAGAACTGGACATAACTGAGAGACTGAACAACAACAAGAATACATATGTATGTAATTGAAAAAAAAGAAAAAATGTTCACATAATATCTTTTCAATTACATATATATGTATATCTGTCTGCATATATATTTACACTTACATACCCACACACTGTATCTACCTGTGTGTATATATTTTTCTCACTAATGTAAAAATTCTGTCCCCAGATATATAGACTCTTTTATTTTACAACTATAATATTTTCTGCACAGCAATTGATATTTATTTGGGGAATATTTGAATGGCTCTGCCAAATTTTAAGTCACAGGGAAACTGAAGTGGCCTTTTGACAATTTGGAGGCAAAGGAGCATCAGAAGCAAAACAGATAGAGCCTTTATACAATCATTCACAGGACAATTGAAAAATCTGGTGACAATTTACTTGGCTCTCAAAGAAGGCAGCATTCTTTACCTTTCCAGTGGTTTGTTCCACCCCAGGATTCAGATTCTAGATGTGTTCTTGGGACATTTTCCTATGAAGTTTAATAATAACCCTAATATCACCATGCTGAGTCTACCTATGCGATGTAAAATAGTGGGTAAGCAAATATTAATTACAGAGTGACAACTGTCCGTTTAAAGTGAACATTGTACAATTTTTATAGTATACTGACTTATAAAAATACTATTCTAAAGCTAGTTCTCATAGACGTTTCCTTCCTAAGTAGAAGATTGCCCATCTTTTCCCTTAGCTTGATAAAGAATGTTAGGTAGCCAA
The DNA here is from genome assembly GCF_023699985.2 of Odocoileus virginianus. Lineage (NCBI taxonomy): Eukaryota > Metazoa > Chordata > Mammalia > Artiodactyla > Cervidae > Odocoileus > Odocoileus virginianus. The sequence continues at coordinate 87,931,266 of NC_069674.1, read as the reverse complement.
AAATATCTGGCATTTACTAGGATGAAATGGAACTTTACAAAGGTCAACAGAAAACTGAATTCAAATACTTATGGAAGTAATACAAAGGACTTAGATTGAGATATAATAGTTGCAATAAACTATCAGTTCAGTAGAGTCACTCAGTCATGTCCGACTCTTTGCGACTCCATGGACTGCAGCACGCCAGGCCTCCCTGTCCATCACCAACTCCCAGAGTTTACTCAAACTCATGTTCATTGAGTCGGTGATGCCACCCAACCATCTCATCCTTTGTCGTCCCCTTTTCCTGCCCTCAATCTTTCCCAGCATCAGGGTCTTTTCAAATGTCAGTTCTTCGCATCAGGTGGCCAAAGTATTGGAGTTTCAGCTTCAGCATCAGTCCTTCCAATGAATATTCAGGACTGATTTCCTTTAGGATGGACTGGTTGGATCTCCTTGCAGTCTAAGGGACCCTCAAGAGTCTTCTCCAACACCACAGTTCAAAAGCATCAATTCTTTGGCTCTCAGCTTTATTTATAGTCCAACTCTCACATCCATACACGACTCCTGGAAAAACCATACCCTTGACTAGACAGACCTTTGTTGGCAAAGTAATATCTCTGCTTTTTAATATGCTGTCTAGGTTGGTTATAACTTTTCTTCCTAGGAGTGAGCGTCTTTTAATTTCATGGCTTCAGTCACCATCTGCAGTGATTTTGGAGCCCCAAAAATAAAGTCTGTCACTCTTTTCATTGCTTCCCCATCTACTTGCTATGAAGTGATGGGACCCACTGTGACACTGTGGAGGAGGCAGGGATCAAATCCCCAAGAGAAAGAAATGCAAAAAGGCAAAATGGCTGTCTGAGGAGGACTTACAAACTGCTGTGAAAAGAAGAGAAGCAATAAATTATAAGAATTCACAATTTCAAAACTTTGAGAGAGAGAGAGAGAGAATGCGTGTGTATTTAATGAAGAGAGGCAGAAGAAAGGAGCAGAGGAAAATTCAGTGATGACACAGATTCCCACCTGAGTACTGGCCACAACTGTACTGCCGCTGAGAGAAGTCAGTGGATGGGAAATGTGTACTGTGATAGATCAGATACGCTAGCTGTGAGAGGACAGTCAAGTACTCAAATGGAAGTAGCTAATGAAATGCTGAACAAGGTAGAACTGAAGCTCAGGAATCAGGTTAGAGCAGCAACAGTGAGTGTTGATTCATCTCATCCAAACTGGAAAGAGCAGGAGCTAGGCTATTAAATGAAACTAACTAACACTGCATGGCTGCCAAAGGCCCAGGACTGTAACGTGAACTGTATTTAATCATTTTAACTCTGACAATGATTTAAGAAGTATGGCCATAGTAGCCTCATTTCTAAAAGGAGGAAAGCAAGTCTCAGATAAGTGAAGTCACTTGACCAAAGAAACGAGGTATTCTGAATTTAAGCCTTTCCTCTCTTTACAGTACCATTCTGCCTCTTTAGAAGAATATCTGGGAACATGATATAAATGAGGCTTCCCAGGTGGCTCAGAAATAAAGAATCCGCCTTCCAATGCAGGAGACACAGAAGATGCGGGTTTGATCCTTGGGTCAGGAAGATCCCCTGGAGGAGGAAATCCCAATCCACCCCAGTATTCTTGTCTAGAAAATTTCATGGACAAAGGAGCATGGTGGGCTACAATCCATGAGATCACAAAAGAGTTTGGCCAAAGAGTTGATATGAATGAAATTTCTAAGCAAGTGAACCTGGAGAGACGAACAGGGAGCCAAACAGAACTTAGACTTTATCTCCATCCTATAGAGCCTTAGAGACCTCCGGCACTGGGAACACTTCATGATGTTTCTAACAGTCTCAATGAAAACATCCATATTTCTGTCAAAATCAATCACATGAGGAATTTGGGTTTCCACAGTCAGCAGCAATGGTGGAACTCACCTTTAGGGCATGAAGTCAAATACAACAGGCCCGGGAAATAATCAAACTTCCCCCAATTGCTAATTCATTTCCTCATTCACAGCTTTGTTGACAGCTACTTATTTTACTGCAAATTTTCTTTATTCTGTGTTAATAATCTCACCAAACAAAAGGCAAATTCCCACACTATGGGACAGGCCTGAGTGTTAGAATTCAGCAACTGCTAAGTTATCGTTTTGAGAATTTCATGTTTGGGATCCCTTCTCGCAGCAAAATGCTGCTGACTGCAGATTCTTATCAACTGGTTCCTCAGGCCTGGGCTCCGATTTTATTTCTTCTTGGTTTTGCTCTCTGAAATTCTCTGCCACACAGTTTTAAAAGCCAATAAAAGTAAATTCTGTACTAAACACAGAGCTTTAGTCTTTCATAGAAAAGATCTCTCAAATTTTCCTGGGCCATTTTTCTAGGGCTTCTCTCTCATTGGTTGCTCATTCTACTTTTGCTGTCCATGGGACAGAGAAGATGAAAGAAAGTAAGAGTATTTTATTCAATATGATTTTTCCCCATTGGTTTTTTTTATCTTTGGGATTTCTTCTCTAACAGCACTCTGATGATACACTAAAATAAGCTCCTTCACAGTATCCAAACAACTGGTCAACTTAGCAATAAACTCTGCAATTCAAATGATGGGAAAGACATCAAGTTTTTGCTAGGTTGAATTAAACTGTTTTTCAAACATGCCAGTTCAACCAAATAATTGAAATTCTAAGTACCTGCAGTTAGAGAAGTCAGAGCAAGAAAGCATATTCAGGAATCCACTAAGAAGAACTTCTTCTTTAGGTTTAGCTGGATTTCTTCAATTGGATGAAATTTTGTTTAAAAGAAAAGTTCAATTTCAAAGAATAAAAGCATAAGTTTGAAAAGTGAGTTAATTCACTTACTGAAATAACCACAACAGGATATAAAATGGAAAGATTACTTTCTTCCAGCATATTCAGTAACCTCTGGGTTTCTTCAAAATCAGAGGTCATAACCTGAAAGACCAGAAAAATAAAAGAAAGTGAAAAGAAGCTAAATGACTTAAGAGTTAATTCACGGAGAAAAATGGAGAGCTTTTAAATATTTAAACATTCAAAATATCTATCAAGCTTAATTTTAAATTTTCAAACAATGTTGATACCCATAAGATTATAACTATTTAAATTTAAAGAATTCATTAATTCAAACCTGTCTTTCTGTCTAATTTTTATCAGAAACTTGAAAATACTGTCTAAAGAAATATCACTCTCTTCTCATTATGGGAACTAGATTGTAAGAAAATGCTATTTCCCTATCTAAAAAGACAAAAATAACATTTTGAAATAAATATTGAGTAATACCACTCACCTATCAAAATCTTAAATTCAAATACTTAAGAATCAAGAAAACTAAGTACTCTTCCACATTACATTCACACAAATTCTCAAGTAATTTCAATCACTTGTATTTACTACTTACATTCACACAAACAAAACTGTAGCATTGCTCTAAGATGATTTGCTGAAGATCTTGGCCAGATATGACTTTTACATGCTAGGAGAAAGAACACACGGGAAAAAAGAGTTTACAAACTATACAGAAAACCAAACATGAAGATAAACAACTTTATGAACACAAAACTTCTATAGGCATATAAAGCCAAGGACCATATATAAAACCAAAATAAACTGGGCTTAAGTTTCTGAGGCTAAAAAAAAAGAGCATTTGAAATAGTCCATAAATAGTTAATATTATTGTAGCAAAAAAGGATATGGGAAATTGTTTTAGATAAAAAGAGGTAGAAAAAGCTCAAGATATATTCAGGACTCGGTAAATAGTCTGGCTTTTTTTAATATAAAAATATACTGCAGAAAACAACTGAATAAAATTTAAACGTTGGTTAGATGAGATTTGTTAAAGGATTCTGGAAGCATGTTAAATACTACAGTTACAAAGAAGAGATTTCACTAAATATGGGATGACTATAAACAGGGAAAGCAACAAAAGACTGTATCATAAGTGGGCGTCTTCTGAGGGTCAGAATAGGAAGACCCTGAGCTCACCCCTCCCATGAAAGACCAAAACTACAGCTACATGTAGAATAATTGTCTCTGAAAACGACTTGAACAGTAGCAGAACAGACTTTCTACAACCAAGGATGTGAAGAAAAGGCTGCATCAAGCCAGGAGGGGACAGGAAGAGGGGCAGTCTAGTCAGAACCCCATCCTGGTGCTTCACTCCATATGCAAGAGGAATACTGCAAACATGACGGCCCCCCTGAGGAGCTTGGAGTCTGAGCCCCACGCTGGATTCCCAGCCTGGGGCAGAGGGGTCTGCACCAGGGAGCTGCCATCACATTTGGCTTGAGAAAACAATGTCTGAAAACTTCCTCACTCTGGGGAAGAAAACAGACATCCATGTCCAGGAAGTATAGAAAGTACCAAACAAAATGAATCCAAAGAGATGTATACCAAGACACGTTATAATTAAAATGACAAAATTCAAAGGTAGAGAGTCTGAAAATCAGCAAGAGAAAAACAGTTAGTTATATACAAGAGAAGCTTCATAAGACTAGCAGCTATTTTTTTCAGCTGAAATGTATAGCCCCAGAAGCAACTAACATGATATATTCAAATTATAGAAAGGGGAAAACTTACAACCAGGAATACTCTACTTGACAAGATTATGATTCAAAATTGAAAGAGAGATAGAGTTTTCTACAAGCAAAAGCTAAAACAGTCTGTCACCACAAAACTGGCCTTATAGGAAATGTTAAAGGGAATTCTTTAAATGTAAAATGCCATAGCTAGAAACCAGAAATTTATGAAGGAAAAACACACTATGAGGCAAACATATAGAAAAGGTAGTAGATCAACCACCTATACAGCTAATATGAAGATTAAAAAACAAAAGTAGTAAAATCATCTGTATCTAAAATATTTAAGTGATACTCAAAGTAAAAAGATGATAAAATATGACATCAAAAACATAAAACATGGGTAAGAATAAAATGCTGTGCTTTTGGAATGAACTTGGACTTAAGCCACCATCAGCTTAAAATCGACTACTACATATGTAGTTTGTCATATATGAATTTCACGGCAGCCACCACGAACCTCAGAGGCTTCCCTGGCGGCTCAGTCAGTAAGGAATCAACCTGCAATGCAAAGACCCAGGCTCAACCCCTGGGTCAGGAAGATCCCCTGGAAAAAGAAATGGCAACCCATTCCAACATTCTTGCCTGGGAAGTCCCATGGAAGGGGATGCCTGGTGGGCTATAGTGCATGGAGTCACAAGAGTCAGACCCGACTTAGCAACTAAACCACCTAAATAAACCACCACGGTAACAGAAGCCAAAAATCTCTGGCTGATACACAAAAAATAAAGAGAAAGGAATCCAAACATAACACTAAACAGCGTCATCAAACGACAAGGGAAAAGAACAAGAGGAAAAAAATAAAAAAAAGAACGAGAGAAGAAAGAGATAAAGAACTACAAGCCCAATCAGAAAACAACAAAATGACAGTAATTATAGACCTAATCAATACTCATTTCAATCTAAAGGGACTAAATGCTACAATCAAAAGACAGGGTGGCTGAAAGCATTAAAAAAAAACAACACTTACCTATAAGTCACCTTCAAGTGACTCATTTCATATCTAAAGACACACACAGACACACACAAAGTAGCAATATGCATCTCAAACAAAATATGTAACAAAATGTACATTTTTTAAAACAAAAAATGTAACAAGAGACAAAGAAGGTCATTATATAAAGATAAAGGAATCAATCCAGCAAGAGAATATAAAATTGTAAATATCTATGCACCCAACAAAGGGGCACCTAAGTACATAAAGCAAATATTAACACATATACAGGAAGATATAAACAATAATATGATAATAGACTTTAACACTCCACTTACACTGACATTTAGATCAGAGAGAATATCAGTAAGGAAATATTGGTCTTAAAGACACAATAGACCATATAAACTTAAATAGATATGTATGGACCTTCAACCACCCAAACAGCAGAATACACATTCTTTTTAAGTACACATGGAACATTTTCCAGGATAGATCACATATTAGATCATAAAACAGGTCTCAAAAAATTAAAAACCAATTCTTTTCTGACTCAAACAGCATAAAACTATAAACCAATTATAAGAATAAAACTGGGGTGGGCGGGAAACCACAAAATGTGAAGCGTAAACCAAAAGGAACTAATCAATCAATGGGTCAATGAAAAAAATCAAAGAAGAAATCAAAAAATAATCTAAAACAAATGAAAATAGAAAGACAACATTCCAAAGTCCAAGGGATACGGTGAAAGTGGTTTTAGGAGAGACGCTTATAGTAATGCAGGCCTACTTCAAAAAGCAAGAACAACCTCAAATAAACAATCTAACTTTGCACCTAAAGGAACCAGAAAAAGATTAATAAAAGAAACACAAAGTTAGTTGAATGAAGGAAATAATAAGTCTAAAATACAATGCTTGTTCCGTAATAAAACCTGAAACTCTGTAGCTCAAAAATCATTGCCTCTTCAGTAGAACTCAGCTTTAATTCTACCTAATTTTGACAAGGTATTTGAGAAAGAGAAGAAAAGGTTCGAGGTCTTGGCTATGCTATAGAAATTACTTGGCTCATAAATTTCAAAAATTTTATTTTTGTTTAAAGTTCTTGAGTAGATATTTCAGAGACAACATTAATTTTAAAAAAAGACAAAAACAAAATACTGCCATGGTAAAATAGAGAAGAAAATAGCTTGCACTGTGTAACACTGGGTTTGTTCAAGAAGTTTCATCTTCTAGATATTACAGGGAGATTATTTTTCACGGGTCTCTCCTGTATCCAAACATTTTTAAAGGCACAAATAACTAGTATACACCAAACTGGCTTTTCAAGGATGTTCATATAGCAGGCAGACTTTCAAAAACAGGCAAAACCTTGAAGCAAATTTGCTTGCATTCTAGAAAGTATAGACATCTCTCTCTATAGAGAAGATCTGCTTGGCATTCTAGAGTAATACAGACGTCTCTCTTGCAAGAGGAGGATGGGCTGGTTTGCCAGCAGTCCCAGTATAACAGCAGTGCTTCTCAATAAGAAGATTCCTTTTTAACGTGCTCCACTGCCTAACAACATCCATCTCTACTGACATTTCCCTGGAGAAATTGCAGTTCAGAAAATCAGTGCTGCCCTGTCATTCTGCTTACTGCTATGGTCCTAGCAAACTCTTTTCACTGACTGGAGTTTCACATCTTTTGCCAATATTTACAACATCGACATGTGTGTTTGCACACAAAATGAGTTTAATCCTCAGATCCTGCCTAGTTTCTGACTTGACAGATAATGAAATAAGGCAACCATGTATCTTAACTTCAGCAAATAGAGTGAATTCTGAACTCAAAAAAAATAACTTACTTAAAAAATTTTTTTCTTTTGGAGATACATAAAATAAGATCTAGGACAAGAACATGAAGGGTATTCCAGTTTAGCTTTTCAAGTATTAAAACTGGCAAATCCTTGAGAACAGGGAATGGAGTCCCTGAGGACAGAAACACGTCTGTAACCACTAGCACATACTCAACAAATAGGTTTTTAAAATTTGTATTTTTCCAAAAAAGAAGAAAAAAAAAGGTTATGTTCTTAAAACCAACTACATGGAAGTTTTTTAACAGGTAAAAATAATAAAAAATCCAAAAATAACACTACCTAGAAATAGTTACCCTGAGCATTGGATAAGTATCATTTCAACAGTCATCTATTAATAATATATGCAGCAAGCTGCTAGGACAAAAGGACAAAAGAACAGAAAAAAAAAAAAACAGAATCATATGCATGTCATTTAAAAATTCTTTAGTGTTAGCAAAAAAAAAAAAAACCCTTAAATATAATAAACCTGCTAAACTTCAAATTATTCTTCACCTCCAGGGAACTTTTCCTAAACATTAACATGTCATGAACCAGGTGAGGACACTGGACTTTCAATGACAACACACTTCATGTGTAAGTCAGTGTTAATTGATTTCCTTCTAGGATAGAGAAAGAAATAGCATACTGTAATTCTGCCCACAGCCTAGTTCTGGTCAATCATACTTTTATCCTGACAAGGCTTATTAGATTCATAGCCTATTCTATAGCCATAATTCACACAAGTTGACATAATATATCTATGCTCAAGGCAACTGCTTTAAATAAAATATCTCCATTTATAAATTCAAATTAATTCACTTCTCTATTTGATGGACTTCAGTTGCAAGTAGTTTTTTGTTTGTTTTTTAATACAAGCCTCAAAATTTTTACATTCATTGAGTGTTTCCTTCTATTCTGGAAGAAGAGCTTATCTGGGAAAAAAAGTTCAGTTCACACTTAACCTCAGAGATTTGTAGTTTCTGCACAAATATATTCAAACACAGAGCACTGTCCTGATGCTTTTTAAAGTCCGTATGTCATAAATCCATGGCTGATTCATGTCAATGTATGACAAAACCCACTACAATATTGTAAAGTAATTAGCCTCCAACTAATAAAAATAAATGAAAAAAAAAATAAATAAAGTCTGTATGTCATTTATTCACTCTCTATTCACCATTTCTGGGGGTTGGATTTCAACTTCAATAGTTCTAATAGAAAACAGACACAGAAGTTACCTATGAAATTTTTTTCCTGTTATCTAATTAAATGACAACTTGGCTGGTAGTAATATTCTTGGATTCCACTTTCATTCCCTCCAAAGTTTACAGACAATGATTCATTGTATGTATTTGAATGGTAAGTTCTGTGAAGGTGTAAGAGGTCTGGCAGAGTATCCTCCTTTCTATAAGTTTTGTTTTTTATTTTTGCCCCTAGGTACCTACCTGAAGAATTCTTTATGAAGAAGTTCAAAATCTTAATTAGAATCAGACCATATTTAAATTGTCAATTGCTATTCCTCAGTTTTTTTTCTGAAAATATACCCTTTACATTTAACAGAACGAGTTAGGCATTTCAAGGAAATTTTTTTCTAACTTTCCAAATAATATCATTTGTCTACTTGACATATTACATAAATATGGTCCATATATTGGATGCTTTTATCATTATCACATCTATTCTCTATTATTTATCATTTAATTTTTACTTTGAATACACTATTATCTCGTTTCCCTGTGATAATAACTGACCTTTGCTATATTCTGCCTAATGCACTAATTATTTCTATTACATTGATGTTCTAATTGTCTCCACAGTTCTCAATCCATTAAATTCTTGCAATACTGTCTTTTGAATTTTTAACCTTCTTGAATTCAGATTTTTACTGAGTTTTTCTACAGAACCAAAAGGAGTGAAAATATTTTGAGTGGTAGGAGAGTCTTGAGGTTTCTTCCAGGTTTTTAAGATCAGATTTGTGTGTTTTGTGATTTTCAGTATGCATTGTAGAGCTTATTAATTACTATTTTTACAAACTGATGAGTTTTAAAATGATAGAATGATAGGCACTAATAGTATTCCCCGCCTCAGCTGAAGTACCACGGAGAATTGAGGGATTTGCCCACTTTTCCAGACCTTCATTTTTTTAACCCACCTAAAAAAAAAAAAATGAAAACCCAACTACACTTTTTTCCATCTTGAAACTGAGACTCTTAAAATAATTGTTTCCAGTGAAGTTTAATTATTTTATTTGGTCATACTGCTTTCCTCCTGAACAGAAAACAAACAATATTTTCCATGCTTGAGTAAAGAAACTTAGATTTTACCTAAATATAGCAGAGGAGACTCTGACACCTTTAATAAACAAAGACAGCCTTAGACAATGCTATTAGGTTGTTTATGAAAATGTTCTATGGCATCATCTTAAACTGTCATTCCTAATGTTTCCACATTCAAACACAACAAATGGAACAATCTGCTGGCTAGAACTCCTTGTTCTGTAAATATTTTGGTTCAAAGAACATTTAAACAAAATTTAAAACAACCTTCCAATGTGTTCAGTAAAATTTTAAAAGCATATCCCCACTCCCCCCTCCCCCGCAAAAACCACCATGAAATATTTCCCTTACATCATAAAAAAATAAGAATTTCAAAAATATTTACTACTAACAAAATGGAAACATCTGCATATTCAAAATACTATTTAAAGTAGGGATCTTAGGAAGGAAGCTGGGCTGCCAAAAAACGTTTTCCATTTCAAGAATAGTTAAGACTTAACTAAGGATGAAAGGCTTTGGTTTCAGGTCCCATGAGTCAGAGGTTCAAAAATGTGTTTCTGAAAGCCAGCCTCTTCTTATAGACTATATTAGCTGGATCATTTCTTAATCTGAATCCATCAATTTCTCACCTCCCTCCCATTCAAATAAGGGCACTAATGTGGGTATATACAAGGGAATCAGTGGAGAAGGAAATGGCAACCCACTCCAGTACTCTTGCCTGGAAAACTCCATGGATGGGGAAGCCTGGTAGGCTATAGTCCACAGGGTCGCAAAGAGTTGGACACAACTGAGTGACTTCACTTTCTTTCTTGCTATAGTTCCTTTTGGAGAAGGAAAAGGCAACCCACTCCAGTGTTCTTGCCTGGAAAATCCCATGGACAGAGGGGCCTGGTGGGCTACAGTCTATGGGGTTGCAAAGAGTCGGAACGACTAAGCAACACACACACACACACACACACACACACACAAGGGAATCAGAGACATATGCACTTTTCACAATGGAGACAATACATTAATAATTTACAATCCTGTGCTGGCCTGGCCAGTGGGTAGGGGAAATGGGGAAATGGGGGAGATGTCAGTCAAAGGGTACAAAGTTTCAATTATACAAGATGAATATGTTTTGGGGATTGAATGCATGGTTCAGTTCAGTCACTCAGTCATGTCCAACTCTTTGTGACCCCAGAGACTGCAGCACACCAGGCCTCCCTGTCCATCATCAACTCCGGGAGTTTACTCAAACTCATGTCCACTGAGTAAGGGATGCCATCCAACCATCCCATCCTCTGTCGTCCCCTTCCCCTCGCACCTTCAATCTTTCCCAGCATCAGGGTCTTTACAAATGAGTCCGTTCTCATCAGGTGGCACTGGAGTTTGAGCTTCAGCATCAGTCCTTCCACTGAATATTCAGGACTGATTTCATTTAGGATGGACTGGTTGGATCTCCTTGCAGTCCAAAGGATTCTCAAGAGTCTCCTCCAACACCACAGTTCAAAACCATCAATTCTTCGGCACTCAGCTTTCTTTATAGTCCAACTCTCACATCCATACATGACTACTGGAAAACCCACAGCTTTGACTAGATGGACCTTGGTTGGCAAAGTAATGTCTCTGCTTTTTAATATGCTAAGTTGGTCATAGCTTTTCTTCCAAGGAGCAAGTGTCTTTTAATTTCATGGCTGCAGACACCATCTGCAGTGATTTTGGAATCCAAAAAAATTAAGTCTGCCGCTGTTTTCACTGTCTCCCCATCTATTTGCCATGAGGTGATGGGACCAGATGCTAGTATCTTAGTTTTCTGAATGTTGAGTTTTAAGCCAAAATTTGCACCCTCTTTCACTTTCATCAAGAGGCTCTTTAGTTCCTCTTCACTTTCTGCCATACAGGTGGTGTCATCTGCATATCGAGGTTATTGATTTCTCCCAGCAATCTTGATTCCAGCTTGTGCTTCATTCAGCCCAGCGTTTCCCATGAGGTACTCCGCATATAAGTTAAATAAGCAGGGTGACAATACATCTTGACATACTCCTTTCCTGATTTGGAACCAGTCTGTTGTTCCATGTCCAGTTCTAACTGTTGCTTCCTGACCTGCATACAGATTTCTCAGGAGGCAGGTAAGGTGGTCTGGTATTCCCATCTCTTTAAGAATTTTCTAGTTTGTTGTGATCCACACAGTCAAAGGCTTTGGCATAGTCAATTAAACAGAAGTAGATGTTTTTCTGGAACCCTCTTGCTTTTTTAGTGATCCAGCAGATGTTGGCAATTTGATCTCTGATTCCTCTGCCTTTTCTAAATCCAGCTTGAACATTTGGAAGTTCATGGTTCATGTACCGTTGATGACTGGCTTGGACAATTTTGAGAATTACTTTGCTAGCATGTGAGATCAGTGCAGTTGTGTGGTAGTTTGAACATTCTTTGGCATTGCCTTTCTTTGGGATTGGAATGAAAACTCACCTTTTCCAGTCCTGTGGCCATTGCTGAGTTTTCCCAATTTGCTGGCATATTGAGTGCAGCACTTTCACAGTATCATCTTCTAGGATTTGAAATAGCTCAACTGGAATCCCATCACCTCTACTATCTTTGTTCACAGTGATGCTTCCTAAGGCCGACTTGACTTCACATTCCAGAATGTCTGGCTCTAGGTGAGTGATCACACCATTGTGATTGTCTGGGTTGTGAAGATCTTTTTTCTATAGTTCTTCTGTGTATTCTTGCCACCTCTTCTTAATATCTTCTGCTTCTGTTAGGTCCATACCATTTCTGTCCTTTATCGAGCCCATCTTTGCATGGAATGTTTCCTTGGTATCTATCATTTTTTTGAAGAGATCTCTAGTCTTTCCCATTCTATTGTTTTCCTCTATTTGTTTGCACTGATCACTGAAGAAGGCTTTCTTATCTCTCCTTTGCTATTCTTTGGAACTCTGCATTTACATGGGTATATCTTTCCTTTTCTCCTTTGTCTTTAGCTCTTCTTCTTTTCACAGCTATTTGTAAGGCCTCCTCAGACAACCATTTTGCCTTTTTACATTTCTTTTTCTTGGGGATGGTCTTGATCACTGCCTCCTGTACAATGTCACAAACCTCCGTCCAAAGTTCTTCAGGCACTCTGTCTATCAGATCCAATCCCGTGACTCTATTTCCCACTTCCACTGTATAGTCGTAAGGGATGTGATTTAGGTCACAGCACCACCTTAATGAACGTGTTCCTTTACATGACCCTGTGTCTCACTGCTAAAACTGCCCTGGAGGTCAGTTATTTTCTGATGCAAAACCACAAGAACTGTGGAACTGAAGATACAGGTCCTAAGAATTGTGGAATTGAAGATACAGGTCCTAATCCTAACAAACCTGAGGACTATCACAAAGAATTCAAGACTCCCATTTCATCATTCAGATTATACATCCAAAGCTAGAAAGGATCCAGGCGAATGGCAAAGTTACCAAATCTGCTCAAGCTTATCTTTCCACTGAGTTTTAGTACAGAACAGTACACTATATATAACTAATAGGAAAATTTGTTGTATGTAGGCACTAGTTCACATAAATCATATTTGGCAGGCATATTTTATAAATATGATCCATTTTGTATGTGATAAGGGATGGTATGTTTAAAAAAGTATGCACGATAATATGACCACCCTACATTTCTTAGGCTTCCCTTGTGGCTCAGCTGGTAAAGAATCTGCCTGCAACGTGGGAGACCTGGGTTTGATCCCTGGGTTGGGAAGATCCCCTGGAGAAGGGAAAAGCTACCCACTTCAGTATTCTGGCCTGGAGAATTCCATGAGGTCGCATGGGTTCCATAGCCCATGGGGTCGCAAAGAGTCTGACACGACTGACAGACTTTCACTTCACTTAACGTTTCTTAGTAATGTACGAAACATTTGCAAGCTGAGAATTGGCAAGCTGACATAACAACTCTAATCTGTCCTAATTTAAAATTTTGTTCAAGTCACAAAAAAGTGGGGTACCCTCCTATCTATTGGATTAGCATAGGTTAGAGTTTCATTCATTCAACCAATAAGTATTTATTAAGAACTCTGAGCCAGATGCTAGACTGCACGTTGAAACCATAGCAACAGGCCAGACAGTTTCTATCCTCAAGGAGATCACGCTGGGAAAATAAAATTAACCAAAATAAAGTTAAGACCTGTGCTTCTCCAAGTTTGATCTACATAAGAAACCCTGGGAATCTCATTAAAAACACAGATTTTGATTCCTTTCATGCATTGGAGAAGGAAATGGCAACCCACTCCAGTGTTCTTACCTGGAGAATCCCAGGGACAAGGGAGCTTGGTGAGCTGCAGTCTATGGGGTCACACAGAGCTGGACACAACTGTCGCGACTTAGCAGCAGATGTGGAATGGGAGCTAAGAATCTGCATTCCTAACAAGCTATCAGGCAATGTTGCTAAAACTGCTTCATGGATCACATTGAAGAAATGAGCGGTTATATAATCTGAAAGTCCTGTCTCATTCTCAGTAGATAAATTCACCGAGGAATGTGCCTTCATCTAACCAACGGAGAGTAACCTTAACCTTGAGTCTACTGAAGGTATTGCCTTTCTTAAGCATCATAAAATAAGTTACCTATGTGTTTTATTAAATCTATCAGTATGCAAACTAAGTGACAAAAATGAAAGAATTCATTATTTCAACTGTATTTTCCCTCAAATCCATACCAAATTTACAGCATAATCAAAATTGTACTTATAAAATTTTGACTCTAAGTAACACAGACACTGCTCAGATATATATAGAGTAACATTAGAATCTAGTTTCCATATAACCATCCACTAATTAAGTATGTACAATTATGTTCTAGTCGAACTGTCTTTAATTTGAAATTATTAGAATCCACACAAAACACTGTTTCCAGTTTTGTAAATGATTTAAATAGTCTAAACGTTACAATTTATTATATTAGCTATGCATTCATTAGAAATTATATATAAAAAGTGAAAGTGAAGTCAGTCGCTCAGTCGTGTCCGACTCTTTGCGACCACATGGACTGTACCCTACTAGGCTTCTCCATCCATTGATTTTCCAGGCAAGAGCACTGGAGTGGGTTGCCATTTCCTTCTCCAGAGTTTCTTCCCGACCCAGGGATCGAACCCAGGTCTCCTGCATTGTAAGCAAGATGCTTTACCATCTGAGCTACCACATATATGGCTTTATCCCCAAGTAATTATAAAATCTGAGTGCAGGAAACAAAACAGTTTACATTAGCAGCTCTTAAATGCGGGGAGCTGTCCTCAGAGGCAGCGCAGCAGTATCAGGAGACACTGTCAGCTGTCAGAAGTGGGATGGGAAAGTAATACCTGTGCCAGTTGGCAGAGGACACTTGTGCTCAGTCGTGCCCAACTCTCTGAGACCCTGTGGACTCTAGCCCACCAGTCTCCTCTGCCCAGGGGATTTCCCAGGCCAGAATGCTGGAGTGGGTAGCCATCCCCTTCTCCAGGGGATCTTCCTGACCCAGGGATCGAACCTGCATACCCTGCATTGGCAGGTGGATTTTTTTTTTTTAATCACTGAGCCACCAGGGAAGCCTAAGACAGGGAGCTATTACATATTCTACAAGCACACAGAGGCCAGCCCCCAGAACAAAGAATTATCTGTACCAAAATTTTAATAACACAGCAACTGCAATATCCTGGGTTAGATGGAGAGTTCTGGCTTTTGATCGTCAATCAGTAGCTGACATTAAAAGAAATAATATTCTAACAACTTGAAGACTTAAGTAGAGTTACTTGGAAACAAGAGAATATTAAAATTGTGCTTTAAAAAATGCATTTTATCAGACAAGTGTTTAAAATAACACACCACAAATATAACAAGTGTGTTCAAAATGATTAGATAAGATTTATGTGATATCACTTATATGTGGAATCTAAAAAAAAAAAAGTATACAAATAAACTCATCTACAAAATGGAAGTAGGGTCACAGATGCAGAACACAATCTTACGGCTACCAAGAGGAAGAGGGGGAGGAGTTTGGGACTGACTTACACACGTGTATGCATGTTCAGTCATGTCCAACTCTGCAACCCCATGGTTCAAAGGCTCCTCTGTCTATGGGATTTTCCAGGCAAGGATACTGGAATGGGTTGCCATTTCTTCCTCCAGGGGATATTTCCGACCCAGGGACTGAACCCGTGTCTCCTGCATTGGGAAGTGGATTCTCTACCAGTGAGTCACCAGTGAAGCCCGAAAGATTCAGCACCAACTGTGAAAAGTCTGAAATAACAGGTTAAAATGTACAGACTTTGACTCACTTGCAGTGAATAGGCACTGAGCGAAGAAGAAAGAGAGATTTTTAACCTAAGCAGACAACTATGTATAAGTCTTTGAAAACAAGTTCTCAGGCACCAAAATACCATGGATAATTTATTCTGACCACAAGTTCAAAGGAGTATACTTGGTTCAGTTTCCCTAACACAAACCTCAGAGCTTCTATATACTTAAAGCTATCAGAACAACAGAATAACCTACTTTATGGTGTTACTTAGTCATGCTTCATGCAGATAGTTAAACACTTCGCCAAACTCAATTATCCTGGGAAACATTAATAAGTATAAAATAATTAATTAAAAATATTACTTATCCTCTATTCAGAACCAAAAAGAAATCAATAAAATAAAATGAAATCAGTGACTAAGCTTTAAAATTCTATCTCAGTTTAAATAGCATAAAAAAATTAGTGAAGTGAGTGAAGTCGCTCAGTCGTGTCTGACTCTTTGTTACCCCATGGACTGTGGCCTACAGCGCTCCTCCGTCCATGGGATTTTCCAGGCAGGAGTACTGGAGTGGGTTGCCATTTCCTTCTCCAACAGATCTTCTCAACCCAGGGATCGAACCTGGGTCTCCCACATTGTAGGCAGATGCTTTACCATCTGAGCCAAAATTAGTGTATACATATTCATGAAAATCAACAGTTGAGGGTTGGAAACTATAATCTACATGCCAAAGAGCAATTTTCTTCAGCTTTTTATAAAAATTTTCTCTCCAAACATATTTACTATGTGTGTAAAATCAATTTCCTGATTATACGAGGAAACTTGATTTTTACAAATATATACCCAAAGTTAGACTAATGGCTATTCTCTCAACTTGTTTGTTTTCAACTTAGCATAACATAACTAGAACTTGTGTGCAATGACTTCATTACTAAGCAGACAAGGATTACCATTTTTACAAATTAACCATCTGGTTTCTTTAGGAAAAGTAATGTTTCAATATGTCCCTATGTTTCAAAAATATACACAGAGACAAAAGGTGAAGACATGTTAAGTACACAAAGAAAAAGTAGAGAAAGTGGCATTTAGGGATGATTATCCTAACTCTCTCATTAATAACCATATTCTAAAACTTTGACAATCCATATAATTATAAACTGCTAATTTTATTAAATAGAGCATGAACATAATTAATACCATCCCAAGCAACTAGGTGGTCCTGTAACTTTGGACCTTTCTACCTCTGGAAAACTGATCAGAAAATCTGGCTAATGTCCCAAACAAACTAAATGGATTTTGTTGGATGGCCTTCAGCTAATTTCTATAGTCTTGAACATATACCAAAACCACATACTCTAACTGAATTAACGGTGTTGGCATTGTTCAGAGTCAGAGGTCCAAGAAATGGTGTTCACAATGTTATTCCACTATTACACTGTACAGCGTTCAGCTTCAACAAAACGAAAAATCGCTATTTTAAACATTATTTAAAACTACGTTATGTGTTAAAATAAGCAAGAAATAACCTGTGAGGCTTCCCTGCTGGCTCAGACGGTAAAGGATCTGCCTTCAAGAGAGACCTGGAAGACCTGAATTTGATCCCTGGGTTGGGAAGATCCCCTGGAGATGTGCATGACGACCACCCCAGTGTTCTTGCCTGGAGAATCCCATGGACAGGGGAGCCTGGCCGGCTACAATCCACAGGGTCACAGAGTCGAACATGACTGAGTGACAACACTTTTCACTTTCAGCCCTATTTTTGAACAGGTCTTAAAACGCTAAGATAACTGAGTTTGTTCTATTTCTTTAATTTCTGCTTTTCTTCTTACTTCATTTGCTATTTTGGATGTTTGTTTGGCTACTATGTAATACATGAATTCAGTTAGATCTATAAAAAAAGGCACAGATCCATACACTGGACAAAACCTTGAAGGCATTAGGAAAAATAAACTAAGTACCCCAGCCTCAATAAAACCAAAGCATGCCTTTCACCCAGGAAAACAAATGATTTTCAGTTACATCCTGTTTGTCATTTGTGGTTACATTAAACAATAATTAAATTATATGCTCCAGGAAACAGGTAGGGGTGGATAAGCAAAACACAAAAAACCCCTATGGTCCTTGTTTGTTCAGATTATAGATCAGCATTCTTAGGGAGTTGCTTTTCTTTTTATTATAGCAACAAAAATTGAGTTGAAGACACTTGTGATTTTAGGGGTACTGTGATGTATAAAAACATTAAATGCTTCCTTTTTCTATAGAATTTTACTTTAAAGGAGCAACAGTCAACAATCTAGTTAAACTGGATCATAGCATTTTCAGCTGAAGTCTTCCACCACTTCATTTCGCTTTTAGCACAAAATATAAGCAATGGTAGGGGTCACACATAGCAGTGGAGTTGGTAGCAGTCACAGTAATCTAACAAAACCTACAAGACCGCATTTAGACCCAGCCTAGTCTCCTGCCCTCACCGCCCACCAGCCCACCTCCATTCCAGTCAAACAAGTCTTATTTCAGAGCCCCCGAACAGAACTCTTTGAGGGTTTTCACACATTGTCCCTTCTGTATTTCTCTTTAAATAGCTAACTCCTGCTTATCACAGTCTGCGTGTTAGTCGCTCAGTCATGTCTGACTCTTTGAGACTCCGTCTCCAGGGGATCGTCCCAATCCAGATCTCCCAGGTCTCTCTTAAAGGCAGATTCTAAACTTATCATCTGAGCCACCAGGGAAGCCCCATTACCAGTCTAGCCTTAAACGAATGCCGCATCTGCCAAGAGACTCTCATTTACTGCTCCCTACTCGCAATTTAAATCACTGTCCAGGGCTCCTTTACATAAGGACAGTTTAGTTTTTCCTTAGCATAGTTATCACAATTTGTAACTAAACATTGTTTGTGTATTTGTTTACTGTTTTATCCCCAACTGTACAGTATGCCCCCTGAGAACAGAGAACTATACTTGCTTAGTTCAACTGCCTAAATCCAGTGCCTAATCTCTTTTTTTCATTTTTTTTATTTTTAATTGGAGGATAATTGCTTTACAAGGCTGTGTTAGTTTCTGCTGCACAACAGCATCAGGCAGCTATGAGTACACATATATCACCACTTTCTTGAGCCTCCTTCCCACCCCAGCCCTGGCCCCAGTAATTAAATCTTGATAGGCATTTAATATTTGGTAAAGACATTCATCAACTAAGGAACTAATGAAAGACTAACTTTCCTACTTATAAATTCCTTACTATTCTCAGCACGGTATATAGCATGAAATATTTTTCAACAAGAGTTGGGAAGAGAAGTCTCTTCCATTACTGTATACTGCCCTGATGTACCTTCTGGAGATCTGTCTCTGAAGTAGCCTGGTTCTGTGGAATACTTCAGTCTCCTTAAAGAAATCACGCCTGATAATGAAGACTTGAAATTTAGCTTAGAGTGAAATGTGCACATGAATGGAGGGTGGAAGAAGGGTTCTCTATTCAGCTAATTCTCTATTTCACCTTTTAGCTACCTCTTCCACGTGTTTGGCATGTATCATTACATTTGAGTTGAGATATTCAATACACTGAAGTATGTCTCACAGTCTAGCATGGATAATTATAATAAGCACACTCAATCTCTTCCTTTAGTTTCATGAGGAAATTTTCTTTCTTTTCATGCCAATAAAACAACCTTCCCATTGTGTACTGAGCAGCTCCACACCTACACGTATCTGCCCTACAGATGCCTGGGTTTCAGTAGTGTGACTTCACCCTTTTTATATGCTCTTTTCAAAATCAGACAAAAGTTCTGGAGGTAAAAATATTAGAATATGTGGCATTTTGCATCTGTAAGTTATGGGCTGAAAATGCTACAAGGTAAATGTGCCCTTATAAAGGGAGAGAAAAATGATAGAAAACTGCTAATTACTTTCCCAAGGAGACTTCTTTCTGACCTTAGGTCAAACTTTAAAATTCTTTAAAATTCTTTTCTTTCATCTTTCCCTAGAAAAATATTCAGTAGTAGAAATCACAATGAATCAAGCAGCACCTATAGTCAATGAGTTACATAATCTTAGGACAAAGTATTAAGCCATAGATCTCCCTATTTTTATTTGTAAAATGAGAAGGAAGGTCATAGGTTTATTTTAAAGTATTAAGGTACATATTATTCTCTCTGGAACATGGAGGGCACTCAATAATTGTTACTAGTGCGACTGTTTATAACAGAAAACATTCTGATACAGTCCTTGTGTGGTTTAATAGTTTTTAGGCAAATTTAGGAGCCAGGGCAGATTGAGCAGAAAGGAATGACATTTCCTCTCAAGGTCAACCAAGATTGCCTGAGTCAGTTAACAAGACACGTGAACTTCCACTTTACAAGCTATACCTTCATTAGGCTCATTTCTTCTAAAATTCAGTCTATACTCAGTATGTTTCATCAGATTATACAACAGGTTATAGGGCTATACTATGGACTGATCATCATAAAAATATGAACAAATTAGTCTTTAATTTTTTTCTTGGTTGGTATCTGAAAATTTGTTAGGCTAGCTTACACTGGACAGACATTTAATTCAGGAGATTATACTCATTCCTTGGTGAGAGGATGTCCTCAGGCTGTTAGTTTGGGCTAGTTAGTGCTCCTTGTCTGGCATTGATTCCAAAACTATTCAGCATTTCCTGATCAACTCTGCAATTTTTATACAGAATTTCTGGTAGACTGAAGTACTAAGGACTGGATTCATATATTAATAGATTGTACCTACACTTATTTGACTAGGGAATTATAGTTGAGATGGCTAATGGTCTAAATGAGGAAATTTTGGATACAATAAAGCAAATTTCCAATGTTCAGAGGAAACACAGGTCTATATACAGTCTGCCTCACAGACCACAGATAAGGAGGATGGCAATACTAGTGGGCATTTTCTTTTTTGCAACTTAGTAAGAGATTTATTTTGAGATAATAAGTTTGTGATAATCAGTCTCTAATACACAACCCACAATGATATCCACACTTCCCAATATGCACAATCTTGTATGATTCCCTCCTCTAGAGTGTGGACTGGACATACGGACTTGCTTCAAACCAACAGAATACGAAAGATGCAATGGAGTGTCACTTCTAAGACTAGATTTCAAAACCACTGTGCCTTCAATCCTGAGTGCCGTGTGGTGAGGCAGCCCTGTGGAGAAGCCTAAATGCAAGTGACTGAGACCCACTAATAACCAGGTAGGTGTGAGGGCAAGATCTGCTTCCACATCAAGTCTTCAGATTCAACTGCAGAGGACAGTCTACAGAGGTCAGACAGCTTGACTGAAATCAGATGAAAGACCTTGAGTCAAAGGAAGCTGGCTAAACTGTGCCTAGATTTCTGACCCAGAGAAACTGTGAGAGAGTAAATGTTTATTAATTAAGGTCACTACACTTTGGGGTAACTTGTTATGCAGCAAACATGATACAATATGTAAGACAATGTTCAGCTTAGTAATAAGAAGTCATGATCATTTTTATATATTCATTTATTGATCTATTCAACGTTCTACAGATGTCCATCTTTGATCAAGCCTGCATCATGATTTGGGAAGACCTCACGTGGGGCTGCAGAGCCTCCAAAGAATAAAAGAGAAGGATCCATAAACCAGAATTCAGAGAAAAACGAGCAGGAAAAGCTTCCTGGGGAAAATGCCATCATGGGGGAAGGCCAGGAGGCAGAAAGTACTATCGCATTTGAGAAACTACAGAAAGGAAAGCTGGCCTGAAGAGGGCACGGTTATTGAGTGCAGGGCTCTTCCGCCAGGGTACCAGTTAAGATAGCCTTGGTGTTACTTGAGTCCAAGTTCACCTCCGTGTACCTGTGCTGCCCCTTCATAGCAATGTTAACGAGACCATTTAAACATCCCCTCTATGTCCCGGTTCTTTCTTCTGGAAAATAAGGATAACAGTACACATTTCAAAAGGTTGTTAAGGGCATTTGCTATGGCACCTAACACAAAATAAGTGCTGAAAATTGCTGGCTGTTATTATTGCTGTTTTTGTTATTTTTATTAGTAGCACTAGTAAGATGTGAGAGATCTTATGAGACTTACCAAGGAATTTTCATATTACTTTAGAAGCAATGGAAAACCAAGAAACAGATTTGACTGGGGGATGATATCATAAGATAAACAGTTTATAATCATCATTCAAACAGCCCCATAAAGAATAAATCTGAGAAGAATAACACTGAAGGCTGGTGGGGAGTTAACAGATTGTTAACAATAATCTGGACAAGAGTCATGGTGCATACAGCAGTGGCAGTGGTAATCAAGAGCAAAGGAACATAGAAGGATAATGAGAGGTAGGATTCAAATGCTTTGGAACTTGATTTGCTTCAGGAGTGAGATAGAGAATGAGTCATACTTACACAAGGTTTAGGTAACTAAGTAAATGATACACAGTTTCAGAAACTGATACCCTCAGCAGATGGAGAAGGACTGGCTGGAAAAAGAATCTGTGAATGTGAAATATCATCGATATTTAAAGGACTCTGACTGAATATACAGATCTGACATTCAGGAAAGTGATTAAGCTCATAGCTAGAGAATATTTTGTGTCCCTAGCAAATAAAAGATACATGAAGCCATCAACTTTTTTCCTAAAGAAATACACTTATCTATGTACAAAAATCTAAAAATCATCAATAGAATCTCGAATCCTGCAAAAGAAACTTGGAAGAAGAAACCAAAAATGAAAAAGGTTGATAAGAAAGACAAGATGTTACAGAATCCACTGGATAAAGATTCCTTCTAGGACAAAGAACAGTATGATACAAGAGACTCAAGGGGTACAATAGATAAGGTAAGAGTCAATAAAGGTCTTATGGATTTCCCATAGAACTGCGACTGAGGACCTCACTGAGAGCAGTTCCCATGGAAGGTTGGCATAGAAGCCAGGATGTGATGATTGGGGAACGAGAAGATAAATGATCCTAAAATCATGCAAGATTATTACAGGGTAACCTTGCATTTATAACCATTTCTTTGTTTTTGTTTTAATGGAAGAAACATGTATCAATGGGGAAGGGAAAAGAGAAGAGCAAAATCAAAGTTCAGGAGAGGAAATGGTTTTAATGAGAAGATGGCTACAGAAGCAAGGTTCTTGAAAGATCTGGCACTTAGAAGGTAAGAATGTTCTCATATTTGAGTACGTAATTACACTCTGAAGCTAGAGGCAAGATCATATCTAAGAGCGGAGGTACTAATGGTTGGATTAGACCAGTGATTCTCAACTGGAGGATGACTGAGGGTTGCCCCTCTCCAGGCAACCTTTAGTCATGTCTGGGAACATTCTGTTTGCTACAATCAAGGGGTGTAATGCTGTCATCTCGTGGGTAGAAGACAAGTATGCTGCTAAACTGTACAAGGTATAGGAAAGTTCCTCACAATATATAGTCCAAAATGCCGATAGTGCTGACATTAAGAAACCTGGGTTAGACATTTAAGGAGAGAGGAAGAAGTTTAAAATATCCACTGAGGAGAACAGGGAGCTGATGATGGAACCACGGTACACTTACTTTACAATATTCAGTGCTCACTGCAGAATGAAAACCATAATTTTTAAATGACAATAATCTGCACTGCTGCGTAATTTTCTCCAGCAATATTAAGATGCAATATATGCTCAGAGGAGTGAAAAGTTAAATTGACAACATGAACAAGGTTTTACAAAACAGGTCTTAATAGAAGGACAAGAGAATCAGAGATACTGATAAAAGAGCCATGATCCACTAAAGTAAAGAAATGATGAAACAAAAGGTAGCTGAAGGAGAGCAGACAGCAGCTTTGAGCTTCCTATGAAAGTTTAATATGTGCATTGAGAGTAATGGAGCAAAAGTAAAGACAGATAAAACACTGCAGCCAGAAGTTAAGAAACAGCCTTAGTATTTGCTTTTCAGCACAGCTAGGAAGATGGCAACTCATATCCATGTGAGACCCAACAGGTAGACAGATGAAGAGCACTGAAAATAACAGACACTGGAAATGAGGATGATAGGACCTGAGAAGCTAGGGTGACGGGAAAAAAAAAATCACACGGCGCCAGTTATACACTATTGTGTGTGTACCTAATTTCATGTCATATCTTTATTTAAACAATGATTCAAAAAGATACATGGACCCCAATGTTCACTGCAGCACTATATAGAATAGCCAGGACAGGAGAGAAACCTAAATGTCCACCGAAGGAAGAATGGATAAAAAAGATGTGGTACATACAGAAAACAGAATATTACTCAGCCATAAATAATAAAATAATACCATTTGCAATGATATGGATGGGCCTAGAGATTGTTACACTGAGTGAAGTAAGTCAGATACATAAAGATAAGCATCATATGACATCACTCATATGTGGAATCTAAAAGGAAAAGTGCTACAAATGATCTTAACAAAACAGAAATGAGTTACAGATGTAGCAAACAAACACAAGGTTACCAGCGGGGGAAGTGGGGTACAGATAAATTGGGAGATTGGAATTGACTATACATACTACTATTAAAAAAAAAAAATTGCTAAGTCGTGTCCGACTCTTGCGATCCCATGAACTGTAGCCTGCCAGGCTCCTCTGTCCATGGGATTCTCCAGGCAAGAATACTGGAGTGGGTTGCTATTTCCTTCTCCAGGGGAACTTCCTGACCCAGGAATTGAGCCCAGGTCTCTCCCATATTGCAGGCAGATGCTTTACTGACTGAGCTACACAGGAAGCCCCACCATAAATAAAACAGATAACCAATGAGGACCTACTGGATAGCATAGGGAACTCTACTCAATAATCTGTAATGACTTATATGAGAAAAGAATCTTAAAAAGAATGGACATACATACATGTATAACTGATCCACTTTGCTGTCCAGCAGAAACACAACATTGTAAATCAACCATACACCAATAAAAATTAAAACAACAAAACGACAAGCGATGAATAAACAGACAAAACGACAAGAGATGAATAAACAGAAACTTGTAAGAACAGAGCTGGGAGACCAGAAGGGGGAGCTCTCACAACCTGCTACTACAGTTTGTTCTACAAGCACAAACACTCATCCTTCCTGGAGAAGACTCAGCAAATGGAAAACCACGGGCTGTCTGTTCACTCTAGCCCTCCCAACTTCCTTTTCCCTTCTATAAAATTGTTCTTCCCTTGCTATGGGGGTACTTGCATGTGGCTTGTCATGGTTGCAGACCACAAATTTCACTTCTGTGTTTACCCCAAAGAAACCTATCTTTGCTGAAGAAAGATATGGCAGTCTCTTTTAGGTCAATAATTACCAACCATATACAGGAAAAGCAGGAACAAAAAGAGACTACCACAACAGTTTTTAACAAAAAGGACTCTTTGTAGTATCTAACACTGAGAAGATCAAGGGATAAGTCACATAGGATCCAACAGTTGGGTGCTCAACAAGAGTGTTGAACCCATTTTTAGCACCCACCTTTCTAAACCAAGGGTTGATAGCCAAAGTTCCAGTCACAGTCTTTCAGGGTCCATCCTGCTGGTTTTTGCATTGACTGGGTAAAGTATGAACAAAAGTATCTAAGAGTAGAGGACATTTTCAGCAAAATGTTGCCAGTGTCCAAACTCTTGCCTCAGAAGGTCTGACAATGGGACGTTATCTACACTTAAATATCCCCCAGGACACAGCAATGAAATTAGGGCACAGAACCTAGAAACCGATTCTCAGCAGTGAATTCAAGACACAAAACAAAGAACAAGGTGCTAAAATTTCTAGCAACAGAAGTAGAATACCTAGAGTCTACAGATAGAAGTAATATGGAAAAGAAGAATGTAGTATATAACCTTCAAACTCAAGAGAAAGCTGAGATAGCTGCCAGTTTTTTTCAGCTTTAGATTGTTGCTCCAAATGCCACCAGTAGAATTTACCACTGATTGCCATCAAAACCACCGAGGGGAGCTTGTTAAAAACTGACATTCTAGAACTTATCCCAGATGATTCACTCAATGTTTACACATTTCAGGAATCTATGTATTTAGCAGTCCATGGATTTAATACAGGATTGAAATTTGGAAACTAGTAGTATTTACTACTTGGACACATAGTCAATGAACATGAAATTGGGCAAACTCTGGGATATAGTGAGGGACAGGGAGCCCTGGCATGCTGTAGTCCATAAAGTCTCAAAGAGTCGAACAGGACTTGATGACTCAACAAAAACAAGGATTTACTACTTAATACTGTCACACCATCTCAACTCATCATTGTTAAGTCTATTTTAGTTCCTATTCATTGAAAACTTATGATATGGCAGATGCTTTTCTAAGTGCATTAAAATACAATTTTAAAGTTCAACTGCCCCAACAACTTTACAATGAAGATATCATTAACATTTTCACTTTAAGGTAAGAAAATTAGGCAATACAACAGATATCTGAGCACCAGCAGCCTGATATCAGAGTCTGTTCTCTTTACAGTTATCATGATAAAACTATCCTAATAAAATAAACTTGTTCCTTTTACTTTCAACTAGAATTATGTATGTTGTTAAAAAGTCATCATATATTGACCATAAACCTGGGCAGTTACACAATTTAACGAAAACAAGAAAATTGTTGAAAACTAAATACAATCAGTTTGGCAAGCAAAACATATCAAAATGCAAGACCATAAAAATAATGGATGTCCTTAGGGGTAAAAGTAGTACATAATTCCTATACACCTCCTCACACCCACTACTACTTCCGCATTTCCTTAACTCTAATATTAAATATGAGGTTAACTTGGACATTGACCAGTTCAGAAAAAGGTGGCAGAAAGAAATAAACATTCACCTCTCCAGTACCATAATTACCCTGTCTTTTGCAAATCTGTCTCTTTTTTTTCTCTCAATCTATTTTCTTCATGTTTTCAGTGAATTTTAGTTAAGTATATAGAATGCACTAGACACTGTGGCTCTCAGGACAAGTGTCAGGCTCACAGGGGCCCGAGTGTACCAGGGCTGGGGGGTTTTCTAAAGAAGTTACACTGACTCTAAATTTTAAAGGAGAAATAGAACTGAGAGGATGAAGTTAGGGAGGAAGACCAGAAGAGAGCAGATGAAAGGAATGGACTGTATGTCAAGTCAAAAGTGTAGGAAAAACAAATAATTTTGTTAAAGTGAAATAAGAAAATCAGCTTGAAAGCATTTTCATGCCTTCTAAAAGAAGCCATCTTTGTACAATTAAAGTATGTGGCAACCTAATATCATTTATCAAACTAGATCTTTGAATACTTACATTTAATTCAGTTTTTAGCATTTCTTCAAGACAACGACCTACATGTTCTTCATCTTCTTTTGTGTCCATAATTATACAAACTTGTTGTGAAATTCTTTCTGAAATACAAAAGAGATGAAATTTTAGGCTTCAAATAGATCAGGAAACAAAGCCCTAGTACACTGAAGCCTATCCCAGCTATTCATAACAACTAAGAGGGAGCTGCAGGCTCTGGGCCAAGTGCAGTGACCTGAACTACAGAGAGACATTCTTGACTCACTGACCAACCAAGCCAGTAAATCTATGCATTTAACATTTTGTGGGTGGATAACTGGGACATCATGTAAGCAACAGAAATAAGAGATCTTCAGAAACATCTGAAGAGAGTAACTGGAAGTGACAGTTATTTTGCTCAAGACGTCAATCCTTCTGCATTTACAAGGAATCCCCAAGGGGATCTGATAGAACCCCTTCTCTCAAGCAGATCCTCTCTTTCAGTTCAGTGATACTACCAACCATCTCATCCTCTGTCGTCCACTTCTCTTCCTGCCCTCAATCTTTCCCAGCATCAGGGTATTTTCAAATGAGTCAGCTATTTGCATGAGGTAGCCAAAGTATTGGAATTTCAGCTTCAACATCAGTCCTTCCAATGAACACCCAGGACTGATCTCCTTTAGGATGGACTGGTTGGATCTCCTTGCAGTCCAAGGGATTCTCAAGAGTCTCCTCCTCCACAGATCAAAAGCATCAATTCTTCAGTGCTCAGCTTTCTTTATAGTCCAATTCTCACATCTGTACATAAATACTAGAAAACCATAGCCTTGACCAGATGGACCTTTGTTGGCAAAGTAATGTCTCTGCTTTTTAATATGCTGTCTAAGTTGATCATAACATTCCTTCCAAGGAGTAAGCGTCTTTTAATTTCATGGCTGCAGTCACCATCTCCAGTGATTCTGGAGCCCCAAAAAATAAAGTCTGACACTGTTTCCACTGTCTCCCCATCTATTTGCCATGAAGTGATGGGACAAGATGCCAGCATCTTAGTTTCCTGAATGTTGAGCTTTAAGCCAACTTTTTCACTCTCCTCCTTCATCAAGAGGCTTTTAGTTCCTCTTCACTTTCTGCCATAAGGGTGGTGTCATCTGCATATCTGAGGTTATTGATATTTCTCCTGGCAATATTGATTCCAGCTTGTACTTCATCCAGCCCAGAGTTTCTCATGATGTATTCTGCATATAGTTAAATAAGCAAGGTGACAATATACAGCCTTGACGTACTCCTTTTCCTATCTGGAACCACTCTGTTGTTCCATGTCCAGTTCTAACTGTTGCTTCCTGACCTGCATACAGGTTTCTCAAGAGGTAGGTCAGGTGGTCTGGTATTCCCACCTCTTTAAGAACTTTCCACAGTTTATTGTGATCCACACAGTCAAAGTCTTTGGCATAGTCAATGAAGCAGAAGCAGATGTTTTTCTGGAACTCTCTTGCTTTTTCAGTGATCCAAAAGATGTTGGCAATTTGATCTCTGGTTCCTCTGCCTTTTCTAACACCAGCTTGAATATCTGGAAGTTCACGGTTCACATATTGCTGAAGCCTGGCTTGGAGAATTTTGAGTATTACTTTACTAGCGTGTAAGATGAGTGCAATTCTGCGGTAGTTTGAGCATTCCTGGGGATTGCCTTTCTTAAGGATTGGAATGAAAACTGACCTTTTCCAGTCCTGTTCCCACTGCTGAGTTTTCCAAATCTGCTGACATATTGAGTGCAGCACTTTCACAGCATCATCTTCTAGGATTTGAAAGAGCTCAACTGGAATCCCATCACCTCTACTAGCTTTGTTTGTAGAGATGCTTCCTAAAGATCCTCTCTTTAGGCCATCAGATATCTCCTGCATACAGTTCACTGTGCCATCTGGTACCTTGATGACACACAGCATTTTCCTTGCCATTCCTTTAGGTTCAGTCAATTCAATTAAAGTCCTGCCTGTTAAACTATTATCACAAGTTAAAATAGCCAAAAATAATTACTCTCCAAATTTAGAAGGCTTGAAATGATATAATTTTAAATCATAAGCTGTATGACATAGAGATAGTCACCTTGGTAAACCCTGGATACACTCTCACAAAATATGCACAGTCCTCCTTTATAGCAGATATAATATACAAGAAAAGGCTATATTACTACCAATTTAAGAAAATATTTCATGGTATTATGTCAAGGACTTTTTAAAAAAGCCTAATTTTAAACAGGAGTCCCAAATCAAAGTAGGTTTAACACTTGACCCAGCTGCTTCTTACACTGGTAACTCCATATAACAGGCTTTCTATAAATACTGTTCTAGCAATAGTTAATGATTCATCCAAACAAAGCTGAGAATGACAAACCATTTAAAATAATGTCACCAGTTAATGGTATTCCTGTAACTATCCACTTCCCACTTATCAAGAGTATTATATGTTCCAACAGTCATACCCTATATTCACATCAATTCTCATGATGATCATGCAAACAGTATTATTGTGAATCTATGCAACAGATTAAGGAAACTTTACTTCAGAGAAACAAAGCAACTTGCCCAAAATCACAGGGTTATGATTAGAAAAAAAAGAATCCAAATCCAAAGAAATTAAGCACACAAATACACAGCTATTCTACAGCACTAAAATGAAAAGAAAGAGTTATCTGATATTAACTGAACATCAAGGATTTTGCTATGAAAGTTCCTAATGTTTCACAGTCATTATCCCATTTAATGGCTCAAAATAAATATGCATTATTAGCTAAGTATTATAATTCCTGTTTTTACTCATCACAAGGTACTTAAACCCAGGTCTTTCCAAAGGTTGTGTTTTTTCTATCATGCTGTCTACCTTATAATAATTACTGTAAAATAATGTGAAATATTCTTTTACATTCACTCTTTTACATCCTACAAATTCAACAAAACTAATACAGGCACAGTAATTTAAATAGATTGTGAGGATACTTCTATACTGAAAATGGACCTGCTATAATTATAATATCTTAAAATCATTTCATCCTTTTAGGACTGTGTTCAACCATCAGTAAGGCTCCTAACAAGTTGAAAATGTCTATACTTTTAAGTTACATGAGCCAAGACATGGAAGCAACCTAAACATCCATCAACAGAGGAGTGGATAAAGAAGATGTGGTACATATATACAATGGAATATTACTCAACCATTAAAAAGAATGAAATGAAGTCATTTGCAGCAATGGTGAATAGACCTATGGATTGTCATAATGAGTGAAGAAAGTCAGACAGAAGAGGAGAAATATTGTTGGACATCCCTTATATGTGGTATCTAAAAAAAAAAATGACACAAATAAACTTATTTACAAAACAGAAACAGACTCACAGATTTACAGAACAAATTTACAATTGCTGGGGGTATGGAGGGAAGGGATAGTTAGGGAGTCTGGGATGGACACATATACACGGCTATATTTAAAATGGATCGCCAACAAGGACTCACTGTATGGCACATGGAACTGTGTTCAATGTAATGCGGCAGCCTGGAAGAGAGTAGAGTTTGGGGGAGAACTGGATACCTGTGTATGTGTGGCTGAGTTCCTTCACTGTTCACTTGAATCACAACATTGTTAGTCAGCTGTATCCCAACGCAAAATGAAAATTTTTAAATACAGGAGCCTAATTAAATATAATTAATAACACAAATGAACGGTCCAGATAGTAAGTACTACGGAACATCACTGTGATTAGAAAGATACACTGGTTGACAATATTAGATAATTCTTTACACTAACATGAGCTAGGAGTTCACTCTTGAAAGGTGAGTAAGCTTTGCTTAGTGGAAGCAAGGGGCTTTGAAAGCTATGAAGGGAAACAAGATTTTTTTTAAAAACTTAATGTTTGGGGGGGTAGAAAGAGTATAAGCATGAAGTTACTGTGATAAGATACAAGATTTTGATAAGATACAACAAGCACTCAAAAAAACATGGAATGATTCAGCAATGAACGCTGTGAAGCCAGAATGTAACGGTTGCATGCTGTCCTGAACACTTGAGTGTCCTGAAAACTTCCGATCAGAAGGTTATAGTTATTGCTTGTAACTATAATATAAGCAATAGCTTTTGAAAACCAAGTTAATTCAAATATGTGTTATATTCTCTCAAATATTTGGAGACATACTTGGACTTTATAACATCCTAGTAAACGTCCGCTTACACTTCCAAATGTTTCTCTCACATACCAAAAAATTATAATAAAAAATGTAATGTGTAAGCATCAAGTAATTCACTGCATATACAATGAATATGATGGCACCACAATAATTCTTACTAATTTATAAAATAATGCATAAACAATACTTAAAAAAAAAAACACAACATATGCAGATATCCCTTCTTTGTTGCATCATATATCCTTTACCAAATTCCAAGCTCTATCAAGTGTAAATCAACAATAAATTAAAATTGACATTATCTCCCTTCAAAAATGAAGTACAGTTAGCCCTTGAACATGGATTTTATCTGCAAAGGATCCACTTATACACAGTTTTTCAGTAGAAAATAGCACATTCTTAGCACAGTGCTGTATACTCCACAGTTGGTTGAACCCACAGACAAGGAGGACCATGTAAACCACATGTGGGTTTTCAGTTTTGTGGAGGGTCAGTGCCTCTAGTACCCATGCTGTCCAAAGATCAGCTGTATAAATAAAATGGAGTAATTCAAAATCTATGATATTAATTTTATGCCATGTGTCAGCTGTTCTAAAAAGAAAGCTTTATGGTTGGGGGGAGGGAATCTTTGCAATAAATTTGCTCAAAATCACCTGCTTTTTAGACAAAAATGACACCTTTAAAATATCAAGGTTTTCAATTACTAATATGATATATTTCTCTATTTATTAATACCTTCCTAAATTTTTCTCAAAGCTTTATAATCTCCAGTACAGAGTCCTTTAGTAATTTTTGCTAAATATCTAAGCAACTTTGTTGATGCTATTGCAAATAATCTTTTACTATATTTTCTCTTTGTTGATACACAAAAATATATTAAGATTTTTATAGTTTTTGCATTCAGTAACTGTGCTAAATTCACTTATAAATTCTAAGAGTTTACAACTTATTTCCAATTTTTTATATATAAAAACATGTCAATTGTGAACAAAATTTTATCTTTTTTTCTAACTCATAATGTTTTAATCTGATAATGCAATCTTGGGAATATTGTTCCTATGTTTATGATAAAAATTAGCCTGTAATTCTTTTCTTCTAAGGTCCTTGTCAGATTTTTACTCAATATTTACACTGCCTTCATAGGCTGAATTGGAATATTGTTCTCTCTTTTTCTATTTTCTGGAAAAATGTGTTCAGTTCAGTTGCTCAGTCATGTCCAACTCTTTGCAACCCCATAGACTGCAGCATGCCAGGCTTCCCTGTTCATCACCAACTCCCGGAGTCCACCCAAGCTCATGTCCATTGAGTCGGTGATGCCATCAAACCATCTCATCCTGTCATCCCTTTCTCCTCCTGCCTTCAATTTTTCCCAGCAACAGGTCTTTTCAAATGAGTCAGTTCTTCGCATCAGGTGGCCAAAGTATTGGAGTCTCAGCTGCAACATCAGTCCTTCCAATGAATATTCAGGACTGATTTCATTTAGGATGGACTGGTTGGATCTCCTTGCAGTCCAAGGGACTCTCAAGAGTCTTCTCCAGTGCCACAGTTCAAAAGCATCAATTCTTCGGCACTCAGCTTTCTTTATAATCCAACTCTCACATCCATACATGACTACTAGAAAAACCACAGCCTTGACTAGACGGAACTTTATTGGCAAAGTAATGTCTGCTTTTTAATATGCTGTCTAGGTTGGTCATAACTTTCTTCCAAGGAGTGTCTTTTAATTTCATGGCTACAGTCACCATGAAATTGATGTTATTTGACATAAATTGACATTATTTCTTCTTTTTAATGGTTTTGTAAAATTCACTGGTAAAAGCCAACTGCTTTTGTAGTAGTATTTTCAGTTAGATTCATATATTAAATGGATAGACTACTCTTCCTAGTTGTATTTGCTTATGAATGTGTTCATTTGACCTAAATCTAAATCATTTAGCATAAAGCTGTAGACTGAATGTTTGTGTTCCCTCCAAAACTCATATTGAAGCTTTAACCCCCAATGTGATAGTATTAGGAGGCAGGGTCTGTGGGAGGTCAATAGGTTTAGATAAAATCATGAGAGTAAAGTCCCCATGGTGAGATTAGTGCCCTCATGAAAAGAGAAAAAGACACCAGATTTTCCTCTCTCATCCATGTAAGGATTCTGCAAGCCTGGATGAGAGCCCTTATCTGGAAAATATAACTCCTAGCACCTTGATCTTGGACTCCCCAGCTTCCAGAACTGTGAAAAATACTGTTGTTTAAGCCAACCAGACTACCGTATTTCATTATAGGGCTTTCCCTGGTGACTCAGACGGTAAAGAATCTGCCTGCAATGCAGAAAACCCAAGTTCGATTCCAGGGTCCAAAAGATCCCTTGAAGAAGGGAACAGCTATTCACTCCAGTAATCTTGCCTGGAGAATTCCATGGACAGAGAAGCCTGGGAGGCCACAGTCCACAGGGTCACAAAGAGTCGAACATGCCTGAGGAGCTAACACTTTCACCTTAAGATAACCAACAAAGTTATTTACAACATCTCATTGCAATGTCTATGAGTTGCGCTAATGCTCTCTTTTCATTTCTGATGATAATCACTTGAGCCTTCAATATTTTTCATGTTGAGTTTTGCCAAGGTTTTAGCAACTTTATTAACACTTTCAAAAGAAAGTTTTATTGAGTCTATCTTAGGCTTATTTTCTAACTCTTGAATCCTTACTATTTTCTTCAATATCTTCTTCATTCCACTATCTTTGGTTTTAATTCACTGTTCTAATTTCTTACAAAAGATGCTTAAATAGTAGGCTCTCTACTTTTCCTTTCTTCTAATACAGTCAAACTTTGAACAACATGGGTTTAAACTGTGAGAATCCACTTACAGATGGAGTCTTTTTCCATATATACATTCCACAGTACTACACAACTGTGTCTAGTTAAATCTGCAGAGGCAGAACCTCAGACACAGGTTAACTGTAAAGTTATCCATAAATTTTACACTGGGTGGAAGGTGAGGTTCCAGCACCTGTGTTGTTCAAGGATCAAAACTTAAGGCTCTAAATTTTCCTCTAATAACAGCATAATTTATACATTAAACTTTGTGACATTTTTCAGTTTAAGTTATTTCATTTTCCTTTTTCTCACTGTATATACATTTCTAATTTCCACTGTAATTTCTCATTTGACTCATGGGTTATTAATTTTTATTGTTTTTATTAGTCTGCTATTGTGCAATGAGTGGTCAAAAATTTAGCAGCTTAAAACACCAACTAATTAATTCACAGTTCCATAAGGGAAACAAGAAAGGGAGAGAAAGAACAAAAAGAGCATGAGCATGCCCAAGGGGGCTCACACATAGAGAAACGACAAAGCAAATGGGGCAAGATATAAAAAATCAGTGAAATGGTGATCTGTGTAAAACCAGATGGAAGTTATATGTACTATTCTTACACCTTTTAAGGGATTCCCTGGTATCTCAACTGGTAAAGAAGCCACCTGCAATGCAGGAGACCCAGGTTCAACCCCTGGGTCAGGAAGATCCCCTGGAGAAGGGACAGGCTACCCACTCCAGTATTCTTGGGCTTCCCTGACGGCTCAGCTGGTAAAGAATCCGTCTGCAATGCGGGAGTCCTGGGACTTGATCCCTGCATTGGGAAGATTCCCTGGAGAAGGGAACAGCTACCCACTCCAGTATTCCAGCCTGGAGAATTCCTTGGGGTTGCAAAGAGTCGGACACAACTGAATGACTTTCACTCAGTCTTCATAAAAGACAGATGGAAGTTATATGTACTATTCTTACATCTTTTAAGTTTATATCTTTTAGACCTGAGTAAAAAACAAATGGAAGTTTTATGTACCATTCTTACATCTTTTAAGTTCGAAAGTATATTAAAATAAATATTCAAATTCACAAAACAAACAACACAGAATTAAAAATAAATTTATATACACATATATACACATAGTCAGAGACTTTAAAATTCATCTAAAATTTTAATTATGTGAGGTGATGGATCTGTTACCTAACCTTACTGTGGTAATCATTTCACAATACATACAATCAACAAATATGATTGCATTTGATGTACAACTTAAAAATGTTTTATGTCAATTATATCTTAATAAGTTCTCCTCTCTGTTCATTAAAGATCAACTGAGCAAAACATAAATAAGGACCTAGATTCAAGGCAATGTAAAATAATAATGAACAAAGTGAATCTTTTATCATGTGGTTTATGTACTGTCTGCTGATCTCAGTAATGCTCACTTACATTCTACACAGAGGTCTATGCCAGTTGGCCACTTTCTTACAGTGTCTACTGTCCATATCAATATCCTTTACCAGCAACAATGATTCATTTTCTGCCTGACTGTGGTCATTTGAAGTCTAAACCAGGTTCAACTGGTTCTCAACCATGGTTGCACGTAAGAATCAACTCTCAGTATCCTTTTTGCTTTGCCTTTATATTTTTAAAATACATATGTGTATAACTCAACCAACAAGGTTCTTACCTCTATTTTCTGAAGCTCCAAAAGTGATTCTGATGCTCAGCCAGGATCAAAGTCTCAGCTTACTCACTGCACTAATTTGCTGTATTGTAAGATTTATAAAGATTTCTGTATCTTTAAAAATACACAAATTACCTACTATAGTTATTCAATTCCCCCAAAATGGTATAAGTCTTTTTGAGTATAATCATTTCGGGGTACTTTTTCAGTTTTCTATCATGTGCATATTGTGGTAATTGGAGAATGACAAGTTTAGTGAGAAAAAAAATGTGCTGGGTTACTCATCTTCCTTTGATATTTGGGGTGTGAAACTTTTAAAGAAGCCCAAATCCACCCAACTCCTACACTGATCTGCATGACTCACTAAGGTTTACAATGTAGCCATTTCTTGCTCAATACATAAAGGCAATACCATAAGGATAAAATGACATGTTTATATTTCAATTACAGGTATGAGGCACTTCTTGGGTGTCCGATATTGGTTAAATTACTGAGGCAAATGCAGTTTTTCAAAATTTTACACAAATTTTGTATCTGAAAGATTCTAAAAATAATATAGTCATATTTTGACAGCATTTTACAAGTATGTAATCAGAAAAGGGACTAACAATTTCTATGTAAAGCATTTTTTCTATTAATATAAGGGGTCTGTTCTGTGCTTAGTCGCTTCAGTTGTGTCTGACTCTTTGTGACCCCGTGGACTGCAGCCTACCAGGTTCCTCTGGCCATGGGACTCTCCGGGCAGGAATACTCGAGTGGGTTGCCATGCCCTCCTCCAGGGGATCTTTCTGACCCAGGGATTGAACTCGAGTCTCCTGCGTCTCCTGCATTGCAAGTGGATTCTTAACCACTGGGCCATCAGGGAAGCCCAATATAAGGAGTTTATAAGTATCTAAAAAGAGACATGGGAATAATAAAAGATCCTACAGGAGGATTAATGAAGATTGTATGAGTTAACATAATGCAAAGTTATGCAAAATGCTCTGTACAAGTACATCCCAATAAATATTTATAGGATAAACACTTTTATGGTCATATATATTCAGTAAGGTATAAATTAAGACTCTTTTTATCTTATCAAAATATGGCCCACCTCTAATTCCACACAGTGTCTTGTGGTCTTCCCCTTTCAGAGTTTGATAAACAATCCCTATCAGCGTTGCCCCACTTTTTTTTCCAAGTTTCAAAGTTTCACCAAATATGCAGTAGTTCTGTGTGGTAATGGAATACATATCTTTTCTTTTTTTGGCCCACACCAGGTAGCATGCAGATTCTTAGTTTCCTGATCAAAGATCAAACCCAGGGACCCAGGAATGAGAGCAGAGAGTCCTAACCAGTGGATCACCAAGGAAGTCCTGGAATACACATCTTAAGTAACAAATAGTACCCTGTTTTCACCACTGAGATCTTCCAAAGCTAAAATAGATACCTTCTAATTCTAATTATTCATGTCTTAATTTGTCCGCTAGACCTAGGCTAACCCATCTAGTGTTTGTGCCGAGTGGCTCAGTCATGTCCAACTCTTTACAACCCCATGGACTGCAGCTCGCCAGGCTTCTCTGCATGTGGAATTTCTCAAGCAAGAATACTGGAGTGGGTTGCATTTCCTATTCTAGGGGACCTTCCCTAATCAGGGATTGAACCCATCTCTCCTGCATCTCCTGCATTGGCAGATGGATTCTTCACCACTGTGCCACCTGGGACGCCCCAAGTTAAAGCATCTTATATGATTTCTATTAATGATTCCATAAACACACACTTGACAACCTTAACTGAAAATGTTGATGTACTTAAGATCTTTATCAACAAAAGACGTCTGCTATGACAGACTTGTGCCATGCAGATGGAAGGCTAAAATGAGACAGAATGTAGCTACAGGAACAGAACTCAAATAAACTGGACCTCCTCAAATCCACATTTATTCTAGTATTCCTCAACTCAGGAAAAGGGGAGAAAAATGCACATATTTTAAATTCACTTTTTTCAGGAAGTACAAAACACTTTCTCAACATAATATGATTAATCCTTATTATTTCTCAATGCAAACAAAGTATTTAACAACTTCCTTGAGGTTAATGATGAAATCAAAAGAAAAACAGAAGCCTTTAGAATTCTTAATCTACTGTTCTAATTATTAATAAAGCACTTCTTAGAAGTTTTTAGAGGTTAAAAACAATAGCACTGGGGGAAAAAACCATAAAATCATTTGACTTCCCAGAATCATAAAAACACTCACACAAGAATCTATTCTTTGTTCTCTCCCCTCAAACGACCTAAGGATAAATTGGAAAACCACTGAAATTAAATCATACCTGACCAATCAACTTAATGGCTAATATTATTCTGTTTCAATCTTCATACTAACATTTTTTTATAAACAACTTTTTAAAAATCTTTCTAAAAGAAACCTGTGTCACATGAGGAAATATTTTGATATCTAAACCAGTAGGGTACATCCCCCTAAAAAATAATTTTAAATATGTACTCGAATTTATACTGAATAATTTGATTTATATATCACATTTGGTGTCACACAGCTCTCAAAGGGACTTCACATAAAAAACTGGAACATAACTTGGAAATCAATAGGTTAGTATAAAAGCTGTAAGCATTAATTAACAAACAACATTTTCAGTTTGTGTGGAATCTTCCTCCCCATGCATGACAACTTCTAAATGGCCAAAGTATACATATGATTGCCAATAATTAATAATGATGAAAAAAATAATGTGCAACTTGATTTTACTTTACTGGCTATGGTGATTAACTTCGTATGTCAACTTGATAGGGTCATAGGAAGCCCAGATATTTGGTCACACATAATTTGGGTGCTTGCTGTGGGTATTTTTAGATGAGTTTAACATTTATATCTGTAAACTAAGTAAAGCAGATGGCTCTCTGTAATACAGGTGGGCCTCATCCAATCACTTGAAGACCCAAATAAAACAAATGGTTGACCCTCCCACCAAGTAAGAAATGAATCTCCTATGTAACAGCTTTACACTGAAACCAGGCTCTTGGTGATTCCACAGAAGTCTGCTGGCCTTTGTTCTTGAACTGGGATACTGGCTTTGTAGATTTTAGACTTGTCAGTCTTGATAACCTATAATCATGTAACCCAATTCCTTGTTGTGTGTATACACATCTCATTTATTGTGTTTTTCTGAAGAACTCTGACAAACATTTATTGTGTTTTTCTGAAGAACACTGACAAAAGAAGAATTTTAAGCATTTTCCAACAGATAATTCAGTATCATAAAGTCCTCACTAAAGGATTCCCATTACTTTTATTTTACATGGGGCAGCATATGATCACCCCCAACCCCTTAGGTTTTACATCTTATTCTTCAGTCACTAAATCATAGCACCTCCAATTCCCTGGACACATCTCAATCCTTGTGCTTAAAGTTCATGATCCCCCTCCTACAGCGCCATTACACTTCCTTGTCTAATTCTCCAGGAAGGGCTACAGCAGGTATCATCTGTATTAGTAACAACAGGCACATGTTTTAGATGTATTTTGGTGGTAAGAGAAAAAAGGGGGACATAGTAACAGAATCACCAGGAAGACATTTTTGAAACTACAGTCCTCCATCTCCAAACCTCCAGTTCTGATGCATAAAAATATCTCTCTCAAACACACATAACCACAAAACTAGGATCCTCCTTATTTCCAAGTGTGAATCACCACATTGCTGAATCTAAGTGTTCCTGGAGAAAGGTCTCTCACCACAGAGTTTCCGAACAAGAAAGAAATCCACATGTACTGTGACCCTAGTAAATCTATCCACGAAGCATATGGTCAGGTGGTACACAGCAACAGAGCCATATCAGTTCCTTATAGCCAGCCATCATTCTGGTTGTCAGTGCATTCATTCTGATTATTTAGTACTCATGCCATTCTATAATGATTTGTAATATTGCATTGCTTTTTACTATGGTAATACTTTTATACATTATTGCATTTAATCATCCCAAAAACCAAGGAGAGCAATTCCCCATTTTACAGATGAGCTAAGTGAGGCTATAAAGCCAGTTAAGTTGCCCAAGATCATACTGCCATGCACTGTGAACTTCAAGTTTTCTAACTCAAATCTATGGAAGGTAGTATCCTAAAAGATATTTCTCTCATACTGTTTTGCATTTTATTTTGCCTTCATTATAGTTTTTACATTGAATTATATTATCTATTTGTTCTCTTCTCCCCAAAATCACAAACCCCTAACTCTGTAACTTACAATTTTCCAACACCAACTCCAGGTTTTAGCACAGGGCACCAAGAAGGTATTGAACAGTGATTAGTTTCCAAGCTCTGTGCAAGGATCATAACCAAGACACTGTTGATGGTGTGAACTGTGTCCCACTCAAAATGTATCTGTTGGAGCTCTAAATCCCAGTTCCTCAGAATGTGGCTATGAACTTTAAGAGGAATCAAGAGTAATCAATTAAAATGAAGACATTAGGGTGAGCACTAATCCAATATGACTGGTGTATTTGTTAAAAAAAAAAAAAAAAAGGAATAAATTTGCACACAGACAGGCACAGAAGGAAGACCCTGTGAAGACACAAGTGTAAGATGTTAGACAATCCACAAGTCAAATACACAAGCCTCAGAAAAGCCTAGTCCTGCCGAAATCATGATCTCAGACTTCCAGCCTCCAGAATTGTGAGAAAGTTAATTTCTGTTGTTCAGGCCACCCAGTGTTTGTACTTTATTATGGCAGCCCTAGAAAACTAATATACAAATTCTCTGTCTTAAATTTGTTGAATAAAAATTACCTTTGTTGGCCATATCTCATCTCA
Organism: Odocoileus virginianus; assembly: GCF_023699985.2. Lineage (NCBI taxonomy): Eukaryota > Metazoa > Chordata > Mammalia > Artiodactyla > Cervidae > Odocoileus > Odocoileus virginianus. The sequence goes on along the minus strand of NC_069674.1, from coordinate 87,890,748 downwards.
TTTTTCAGACCAGGATGCAATACAAATTTGCAAATGTAAAGAAGTAACTAGATATCTAGAATGAGAGATCAGAAATTATATCAGGAGAATCTAACTTTAGAGAAAGGAATTAAAAAATTGTTGCATTTTTTATTTTTTATTTGTTAATTTCCCATTTATTTTTATTAGTTGGAGGCTAATTACTTTACAATATCGTAGTGGTTTTTGCCATACATTGACACGAATCAGCCATGGATTTACATGTATTCCCCATCCTGAACCCCCCTCCCACCTCCTTCCCCATCCCATCCCTCTGGGCATTTTTTAATTCCTATCTCTAAAGTTAGATTCAATATACAAGTAACTCATGCAGCTCAATACCAGAAAAACAAACAACCCAAATAAAAAATGGGCAGAAGACCTAACCAGATATTTCTCCAAAGAAGACATACAGATGGCCAACAAACACATGAAAGGATGCTCAACATTGCTCATTATTAGAGAAATGCAAATGAAAACTACAGTGAAATATCATCTCACACCAGTCAGAATGGCCATCATCAAAAAATCTACAAACAATAAATGATGGAGAGGGTGTGGGGAAAAGGGAAGCCTCTTGTGCAGTTGCTGGGAATGTAAATTAATACAGCCACTATGGACAACAGCACGGAGATGCCTTTAAAAATTAGGAATAAAACTACCATATGACTCAGCAATCCCACTACTGGGCATATATCCTAAGAAAACCATAACTAAAAAAGACACATGTACCACAACATTCACTGCAGCACTTATTTACAACAACCAGGACAATGGGAGCAATCTAGATGTCCATCAACAGATGAATGGATAAAGAAGCTGTGGTACATGTATACAATGGAATATTACTCAGCCATAAAAAGGAGTGAACTTGAGTCAGTTCTAATGGATGAACCTAGAGCCTGTTATACAGAATAAAGTAAGTCAAAAAGAGAAAAACAAGTATCATACATTAATACATATAGATAGATTGAGAAAAATGGTACGGATGGGCCTATTTGCAAGGCATGAATAGAGACACAGACATAGAGAGCAGGCTTGTGGACACAGTATGGGAATGAGAGGGTAGGATGAATGGAGAGAGTAGCACTGAAACACACACATTACCATATGTAAAATAGATAGCTAATAGAAAGGTTCTACGTAACACAGGGAGTTCAACCAGGTATTGTGACAACCTAGAGGGATGGGATGGGGTGGAAAATGGAGGGGGGAGGGTTCAAGAGGGAAGGGGATATATATATGCTTATGGTTTACTTGTGTTGTATGGCAGAAACCAATACAACATGGTAAAAAAAAATTATTCTTCCATTAAAAATAAACTTTAAAAAGAGGTGGAGGAACAATTTGATATTTACATATAAAAATGAACCTTACACTTCACACACAAAAATCATACATAAATAATATGAAATAATTAGTGCAAATATAAGGTCTCAAGTTTCAAAAGAAAACACAAAGGAAAAAATATGTATCTTGGTATTAGGTAGAATGTCCTGCTATGACACTAGAATCATAATGTATAACAGATAGAATGATAAATTAGAATTTGTTAAAACTAACAAAACTTTGCTTAACAAATGATACTTCTAAGAGAATGAAAAGACAAGGTACAAACTAGGAAAAAATATTTGCATATCACATATTCAACAAAGAATCTGCATCCAGCATATGTAAAAATCTCTCAAAACTCAACAGCAAGAAAATAAACAACCCATTTAAAATGAGTGGAAAGACTTAAAACAGATATTTCACCTAAGAGGATCTATCAATGGGCATAAAAAGTACATGAAGATATTAAAAAGATCATATACATCATGACAAAGTGGGTTTTATTCCAGGGATGCAAGGATTCTTTAATATTCATAAATCAATCAATATGATGCACCATATTAACAAATTAAAAGATAAAAATCATATGATTATATCAATAGATGAAGAGAAAAACTTTGACAAAATTCAATATCCATTTATGATGAAAACTCTCCAGAAAGCAGGCACAGAAGGAACATACTTCAACATAATAAAAGACATGTACTACAAACCCACAATAAACATTATCCTCAATGGCAAAAATTGAAAGCATTTCCTCTAAAATCAGGAACAAGACAAGGGTGCCCACTCTCACCACAACTATACAACATAGTTTTGGAAGTCCTAGTCACAGAAATCAGAGAAGAAAAATAAATAAAAGGAATCCAGATTGGAAAAGAAGAAGTCAAACTCTCACTGTTTGCAGATGACATGATTCTCTACATAGAAAACCCTAAAGATACCACCAGAAAATTACTAGAGCTAATCAATGAATATAGTAAAGCTGTAAAATATAAAATTAATACACAGAAATCCCTTGCATTCCTATACACTAACAACGAAAAAGCAAATTAAGGAAACAATCCCATTTTCACCATTGCAATGAAAAGAATAAAATACTTAGGAATAAATTTACCTAAAGAAACAAAAGACCTATATATAGAAAACTACAAAACACTGATGAAAGAAGTCAAAGATGACACAAAGAGATGGAGAAATATACCATATTTGTGGATTGGAAGAATCAATACAGTGAAAATGAGTATACAACACAAAGTAATGTATAGATTCAATGCAATCCCTATAAAGCTACCAAGAGTATTTTTCACAGAACTAGAACAAATAATTTCATGATTTGTATGGAAACATAAAAAACCTTGACGAGCCAAAGCAATATTGAGAAAGAAGAATGGAAATGGAGGAAACAACCTTCCTGACCTCAGACTATACAACAAAGCTAGTCATCAAGACAGTATGGTACTGGCACAAAGACAGAAATATGGATCAATGTAACAAAATACAAAGCCCAGAGATAAATCCACATACCTGTGGACACCTTATCTTTGACAAAGGAGCAAAAATATACAACGGGGAAAAGACAATCTCTTTAAGAAGTGGTGCTGGGAAAACTGGTCAGCCACATGTAAAAGAATTAAACTAGAACACTTTCTAACACCATACACAAAAATAAACTCAAAATGGATTAAAGATCTAATGTAAGACTATAAATTATAAAACTCTTAGAGGAAAACATAGGCAGAACACTCTGACGTAAATCACAGCAAGATCCTCTATGACCCACTACCCAGACTAATGGAAATAAAAACAAAAATAAACAAATGGGACCTAAAAAAAACTTAAAAGCTTTTGCACAATGAAGGAAACTATAAGCAAGGTGAAAAGGCAGCTTTCAGAATGAGAGAAAATAATACCAAATTAAACAACTGACAAAGAATTAACCTCCAAAATATACAAGCAGATCATGCAATTGAATATTAGAAGAATGAGCAACCAAATCAAAAAATGGGCCAAAGAACTAAACAGACATTTCTCCAAAGAAGACATACAGATGGCTAACAAACACAGGAAAAGATGCTAAACATCATTCACTATTCAGTTCAGTTCAGTCGCTTAGTTGTATCTGACTCTTTGCAACCCTATGGACTAGAGCACACCAGGCTTCCCTGTCCATCACCAACTCCCGGAGTTTACTCACTCATGTCCATTGAGTCAGTGATGCCATCCAACCATCTCATCCTCTGTCAACTCCTCCTCCCGCCTTCAATCTTTCCCAGCATCAGGGACTTTCAAATGAGTCAGTTCTTCATATCAGGTGGCGAAAGTACTGGAGTTTCAGCTTCAGCATCAGTGCTTCCAATGAATATTCAGGACCAATTTCCTTTAGGATGGACTGGTTGGATCTCCTTGCTGTCCAAGAAGACTCTCAAGAGTCTCCAACACCACAGTTCAAAAGCATCAAAATGTGGTCCATTGGAGAAGAGAATGGCAAACCCCTTCAGTATTCTTGCCTTGAGAACCCCATGAACAGTATTAAAAGGCAAAAAGATAGGACACTGAAAGATGAACTCCCCAGGTCGGTAGGTGCCCAATATGCTACTGTAGATCAATGGAGAAATAACTCCAGAAAGAATGAATAACTCCAGAAAGAATGAAGGGATGGAGCCAAAGCAAAAAAAATGTCCAGTTGTGGATGTGACTGGTGATGGATGTAAAGTTCAATGCTGTGAAGAACAATACCGCATAGGAACCTGGAATGTTAGGTCCATAAATCAAGGTAAATTAGAAGTGGTCTAACAGGAGATGGCAAGAGTGAACATTGACATTTTAGGAATCAGCAAACTAAAATGGACTGGAACGGGTGAATTTAACTCAGATGACCATTATATCTACAACTTTGGGCAAGAATCTCTTAGAAGAAATGGAGTAGCCATCATAGTCAACAAAAAAGTCCGAAATGCAGTACTTGAATGCAATCTCAAAAATGACAGAATGAATTCTGTTCATTTCCAAGGCAAACCATTCAATATCATGGTAATCCAAGTCTATGCCCCAACCAGTAATGCTGAAGAAGCTGAAGTTGAATGATTTTATGAAGACCAACAAGACCTTCTAGAACTAGTGCCCCAAAATGATGTCCTTTTCACTATAGGGGACTGGAATGCACAGGTAGGAAGTTAAGAAATACCTGGAGTAACAGGCAAATTGCCTTGGAGTACAGAAAAGAAGCAGTGCAAAGACTAATAGAGTATTGCCAAGAGAACACACTGGTCATAGCAAACACCCTTACTCATTATTACAGAAATGTATATCAAAACTACAATGAGACATCATCTCACACCTGTCAGAACGGCCACCATCAAAAAGTCTACAAACAATAAATTCTGGAGAAGGTGTGGAGAAAAGGGAACCCTCTTACACTGCTAGTGGGAAGAAAAACTGGTACAGCCACTATGGAGAATAGTGTGGAGATTCCTTTAAAAACTGGAAATAGAACTGCCACACGACCCAGCAATCCCACTGCTGGGCATACACTGAGGAACCAGAAGTGAAAGAACACATGTACCCCAATGTTCATCACAGCACTGTTTATAATAGCCAGGACATGGAAGCAACCTAGATGCCCATAGGCAGATGAATGAATAAGGAAGCTGTGGTACATATACACAATGGAATATTACTCAGCTATTAAAAGGAATGCATCTGAGTCAGTTCTAATGAGGTGGATGAAACTGGAGCCTATTATACAGAGTGAAGTAAGTCAGAAAGAGAAACACAAATACAGTATATTAACTCATATATATGGAATGCATTATATATATGGAATATATATGTGGAATTTAGAAAGACAGTAATGACGATCCCATATGCAAGGCAGCAAAAGAGGCACAGATGTAAAGAACAGACTTTTGGACTCTGTGGGAGAAGGTGAGGATGGGATGATTTGACAGAATAGCACTGACACGTGTATGTAAAACAGATGACCAGTGCAAGTTCCATGCATGAAGCAGGGCACTCAAAGTCGGTGCTCTGGGACAACCCAGAGGGATGGGGTGGGGAGGGAGGTGGGAGGGGGGTTCAGGATAGAGGGACACATGTGCACCCATGGCTGATTCATGCCCATGTGTGGCAAATACCATCATAATATTGTAATTATCCTCCAGTTAAAGTAAAAAAAAATTTTTAAGGAAGATCCAAACAGAAAAAAATAAAGTACATGAAGAGATGTTCAACACCATTAAATATTAGAGAAATATCAAGGAGATTCCTCTACATGCCTTTCAGTATGACTAAAATAAAAAAATACTGACAATGCCAAGTTCTGGCAAGAACACATAGCAACTAGACTCTAAAATCTTGCTGTTAGGAATGCTAAATGATTTGGCCACCTTGGAAAACCATTTGGCAGTTCCTGAAACAGATAAACATATAACTACTGTGAACCTTTTCATACTGTTCACGGGGTTAACTGTGGTGTTGGAGAAGATTTTTGAGAGTCCCTTGGACTGCAAGGAGATCCAACCAGTCCATCCTAAAGGAAATCAGTCCTGAATATTCATTGGAAGGACTGATGTTGAAGCTGAAACTCCAAAACTTTGGCCACCTGATGTGAAGTACTGACTCATTTGAAAAGACCTTGATGCTGGGAAAGATTGAAGGTGGGAGGAGAAGGGGACAACAGAGGATAAGATGGTTGGATGGCATCACTGACTCTAGGGACTTGAGTTTGAGTAAACTCCGGGAGTTGGTGATGGACAGGGAGCCCTGGCATGCCGTAGCTCATGGGGTTGCAAAGAGTCAGAAACGACTGAGCGACTGAACTGAACTATGAACCTAGTAATCCCACTCTTGGGTATTTACCTCAGAGAAATGAAAGCGTATGTCCACACAAAACCTATACATGAATGCTTACAGAGCTCTACTCAGTTCAGTTCAGTCACTCAGTCATGTCCAACTCTTTGCAACCCCATGAATTGCAGCATGCCAGGCCTCCCTGTCCATCAGAAACTCCCAGAGTTTACTCAAACTCATGCCCATCGAGTCGGCGATGCCATCCAGCCATCTCATCCTCTGTTGTCCCCTTCTCCTCCTGCCCTCAATCTTTCCCAGCATCAGGGTCTTTTCCAATGAGTCAATTCTTCGCATGAGGTGGCCAAAGTACTGGAGTTTCAGCCTCAGCATCAGTCCTTCCAATGAACACCCAGGACTGAGCCCCTTTAGGATGGACTGGTTGGATCTCCTTGCAGTCCAAGGGACTCTCAAGAGTCTTCTCCAATACCACTAGTAACTACTAAACACTGGAAACAACCCAGATGCCCTTTGATGAGTGAATGGATAAAACCTCCACACAAAGGAATACAAATGCAGCAATAATCTATCGATAAATGCAACAGTTTGGATTAACACCAGATGCATTATGCTGAGTAAAATATGTAAGACTTGGAAGTTTTTTTTTTAATGCAACAATTTTGTTTCAAAAGAAATAACTGTAAATACAAAAACATTCCTAACTATCAAAAAGTCAAAATAAAACATTTATCTTAAATTTTTATTTTCTAGAATAAGAATTAAAAAATGAGGTCAGCCTTAAAAAAATGTCTTCAATATAATGTAACTCCATGTTTTATAGGCTTAACATTTAAGAATCATTTTTACCTGAGTAGGTACACACACAGATTATTTTCTCTTCTATTTGAGAATGCACAAATATACACATGTTTACTAGTTTCCATATGGAAAGAAGTAGAAAATATTCAAATATGCACATGAAAGTGACTTATGATTAAGAGAAATTTTTTGAAAGAAACATCTCATTTGCACAATTTTGCTCAATACCAAGGGAAAAAATTGTTCATTTAAAAAAGAAAAAAAAAAAAAAAGAGAACTATTGAAAAGTGGCAATGACAGTCAAGGAACACTTTTTAAGAATCCCAATATAAAAACAAAATTGGATGGTAAAACCAAGAACTCATGGACAACATTTTCAATAAGCTTAGATACAAAAGTAACATAAATAACCCTCATGATGCAGTCAAACAAAATGAACCAACAATGATATAACACCTAAAACACTGTACACCATCTAGGAATCAATAAAAACAGGATGTCTAACAGATAGGATAATAGAAAAAACTTAAAGCTTGCCATAGATAGTCAATAGTCACCCTAACTGGAGTTTTATACAATAAAATAACTTTATATGGGGCTAATCCAAGAGAAATGGTGCTAGTAATAAAGAATCCATCTGTCAATGCAGGAGACATAAAAGATGTGAATTCAATCCCTGGGTTGGGAAGATCCCCTGGAAGAGGTTAACGGCAATCCACTCCAGTATTCTTGCCTGGAGAATCCCATGGACAAAGCAGCCGGGTGGGGGCAACAGTCCATAGGGTCACAAAGAGTTGGAAATGATTGAAGCAACTTGGCACGCATACACAGTACAAGAGAACTTGGTTAGGTCTGAAGGAACGGCATGCATACTAAGAAAACTGACACGCCAGAGACCCCCTTCAGCACAGGGTCCAACTAAGAGAGAAACCGGAAGTGGAATCAAAATTACACAGGACAGAAACAAAGTCAAAACAAAGAGAAGATCCACATGAAAGTATGACAGAAGAATAGGGTCAGAAAAATATTAGAATTGCATTTCCCTACTTGTAGACACCATGAGACAGCAACAGAAGAGGAAGATTTTCCAGTCATTGTGACACCTTTCTTCACCTTCAAGTTTAAGAAAAATGAAATTCACATCCAAAAAGTGGAAAATATTCAAGCCAAACCCCACAAAAATTTATTATAAGCAAAAAGAAAACAAGGACCAGAATAACACCTCTGAAAATAATGAGAGCATGCCAGAAAGATGTGCCGATCAAATCAAGCCAAACTGCAATCTATTTCAAACATTACTAATGAAGTCAAATGTGAAAGAACCACTTAATTTGGAATTTAACAGACTCAAATTAAGTTGTAGAACTCAGGAAAGAATGCAAAATAGAAGAAAAGATTATTTAAGAAATGAAGACTACACTAGAAAGTGATATAAGTATAAAACTAACCAATAATACTTTAAGAGAAAAATGCAACAATAAAAATTTCTTGAAAATAAACATTCAATATAAAGTAATAAATATTAAAGTTAGGTAAAGATGATCCAACATAAACATAATAGTTTCTTTGAAAAATAGACATTACTAAAAACTATATTAGCAACACCTATACACACACAAGTATATTACATATCAATATCTACAAATATTTACCAATAAAAAATATGAAGACATTTTCTGGCAAAATTAATAGACTTATAAAAAATAATTCCTTTGGGCACACAGGCTAAAAGAACAAACAGATAAGGAAATAAAATGAGATAGTCATAGGACTTTATACAAGAAAAACACAGAGAAACACACTTAAGTTATGCCAGGGAACATACATGAGCCAAGGATTTTATATTCAGTAAAACTAACTTTCAATAATAAAGCACAAGCCGTTATTAATGTGAGTTAAATTAAATTTTCCCAGGGAACTTTCCAAAGAAATGTACTAGAGCTCATGCTTAAGAAAACTAAGTCTAGAGAGACATGAACAAAATTATTGATGAACAGTGTAGAACAGTTGCTAGCAGAACTACAACTATATAAGAGTTAAAGTTAAAATAGTACAGTGTATAACAGCTATATAATCTGAAAACATACACTACAAAAAAAATGGAATAGGAGAATAACTGGGGACAGTATATGTACGAAAAAATTGTTTAAACTTTTATGGAAACCATACTGGTTTATAACACTAATATTGGCACTTTGAGACCTAGGGTGCGCACTGTTGAATAAAACAAATGAGTACTTATATAATATTCTAATTCTATTATTCCCTCTAGCTTTGAGAACCATGATTCTCAACATGCTGGAAATAAGATACAACTTAATACTGAAGTATCATTATGAACTCATGAAATATTTCATCTTCATGTAAAAATGCTATTCATAAAATAATTGCTAACTCTAGAGAATGATAAACCGATAAAGGAAAATAATCAAGCGTTTACTTTTGTCATAGAAACTGTACCACTAGATAACTGAACAGTAGATAGAAGTGTTACTTTGTGAAAATAACTCAACTAATACCTGAAAACTAACTAATAGAACTAAAATATATTTCATGATTTTGCAGGGCCCCTCAAACCTGGTGGCTCAGATGGTAAAGAATATGCCTGCAACACAGGAGACCCAGGTTTGATCCCTGGGTGGGGAAGATCCACTGGAGAAAGGAATGGTAGGTAACTCACTCTAGGATTCTTGCCTGGAAAATTCCACAGACAGAGGAGCCCTATGAGCTACAGTTTACGGGGTTGCAAAGAGTTGGACATGACTGAGCGACTAACACTTTCACTTTCTGAATCTATTAACAAATACAAGCAATGAGTAGCAGTGCTATCAACACACTACAGAGCAACCAGACATTAGGCATCCTAACAAAAAACACACTGCCTCTCGTCTTGCAGAAAAAAAGATGAAACTAAATCTGATCAAGCTTCTAGGTCCAGTTGTGATTTTGTAGATAGAAAAACATACAGAATTGTATCATGCATAAATAGGCACTCATCAGAATTCAAAACAGAAGAAGCATTACAAGTCAAATGGCCCAAGTTTAGAAAAAGGCAAAGTGTAAGCAAAATAAAGGGATAGGGAACGTGTATACTGAGATTTTAAATGCCATTTTAAAAATTATCACAACCAAACCATAGACTCTATGGATGCACATATGAGTGATAAAGGTTAAAAGAAATATGAGGAGGAGATTGCTACAACATCTGGATTGCCACTACAATTGTGTAAAACAGAGGAAAAGGCTTTTGTGCAGGGGGTACAAAGTTCTCTTCTTGATTTGAGTGACTTTACGCAAACGTGTGCATTAATCTTTAAGTTACAAATTGGTTTCTGTTTAGGTTTCTGTCTGTGGGTTATTTGACAATAAAAAGTTTTACAAAATAGAAAAAAAAAATTACCTGAAATTAGACTAGTCTTCTTATCTGTACTTCTATTCATTCAAAAGTATATTTATTGATGATCAAGGGACAAAATATAGTCTTCAGTATAGCACATAATGGTACAAACGGGTCTAAAACACACTATTAAAACAATCAGTAAACTTTAAAAAAAATTTAACTTAGAGAAAAACTGCCAATAACATGAAAAGAGAAGAGAAATGGCATTTTTATTTACAAAGCACAAAGCTTTAAGAGCTCAAAATATCTTAGAATCCTATAAATTCTGACGAATCAATGCAATATTCCTAATAAGCAGAAAATATTAGCCTCTGTTAATGTAAAAAGCTACTGAAGCCTAGAGTAACTCAGCCAAATCAGTGGATTATTTCTCACTGAGTGACTGATGATTATTCTTTTATTATTATTATTATAAACATATATTAAATTCTAACCAAACTATAGCTGGCAAAATCATCCTAGCCTCTTCAGAGATGATGATACAAATGACTAGCCTGAGATTACACAGCTAGTAACTTCAGGAGCCATCATTCCTACCAAGCAGCCTGGTGTGGAGTCAAGGCCTTCAACCAATCCACATCCTGACAGAACTGATACACAACACAGATAATTCCCCAATTCAGCATTTTACCCAGGAGTTTCCCAATCTTTAACTTTTTCAGTTGAAACAATACATGAATGGCAGTCTCACAGGTTTACGGAATAAAGAGGATTCTGTGCAGTTTCTGGCATACGCCCTTATCTCCCAAACACTCAGGCATAATAGAATGTAAGAGAAAATGACATCATACGGAGGTGAATACAAAGTCTTCTCTTGTAGCTTGTAATGAAGTAACTGGCAAACTTGCACTACTGGATTACTATATTTCATGAATCAAAACTTTCGTTTTTCCTCTGTAGAACTTCTCTGGAACAGGGATGGCATCATAATACTGCGGCTCATCAAGACCTTATAAAGACACACTTAGCCTCTATTAGCAAACAGTAAAATTACTGTTTTGTGGACACATCTGTCATTTCTACAATTGTAACATTACAGATTTGCATAACCACCACCAGAGTCAGGATACAAAGCAGTTCAATCCCTCATGGCATCTTCAATATCTGTTAGTTAACTACATTCCAGTATGCAATAATTCTTTAATTTTAAATATTAAAATCATAAAAAAACAAAATAGATAACCAAAAATGACCTACTGTAGAGTACAGGGAAGTCTGGTCAACATTCAGTAATAACCAAAATGGGAAAATAATTTTAAAATATATATTTATATATATATACAGATATTTGTGTATCTGAGTCACTCTGCAATACACCTGAAACTAACACAACATTGTTAATCAACAATACTCTAATATAAAATAAAATTTTAAAAAATATTATAATAAAGGGAATAATTCAAATTATAACCTCTGGAAATCAGTTTCCACCATTCAGTATGACTCCTCTGAGGTTAAGTTATTTTATAAATGGACAATTCATAGATTTTCATTTGAATTGCATTCCATTTGTATAGAAGTACCAGTTCATCAATTCATCCACTAAAGAACGTCTGCATTGTTCCACACTTCTGATGGTTACAAACAGAACTGCTATAGACACTTACATACAGCTTCCTGTGTGAAAGGAAGTTTTCCTTTCTCTAGAGTATTTGCATTGGAATAGGATGCTGCATCATACAATAAGTGTGTTTTTCTTACTATCAGAACTGGAAAGTGGAATTTCAGTGTGGCTGTACCATTTGGCATTGTCACCAGCAATTGTATAACATTTCCAATTGTGTCTTCCTTTTTTTCTTGCAGTCTTATGATAGGTTTATTCAGTTTTATTATTAATCTTTTCAGAGAACCAGCTTTAGTGGTTTTTTTTTCCCTCTAACATTTTGTTTTCAACATCATTAATTTCTGCTCTTTATCATTTCCTTCCTACTGCTTACTTTGGGTTTACATTGCTCCTCAACACAAGAATTCAGATCATTGATTCAAGACTTTTTTTCATCCCTAATATAAGCATTTAAATGCTATTAAATCTATTTAAATGCAATTAAATACTATTAAAAGCTATTAAATGCTTATTAAATCCCTCAAAGTACTGTTCTAGCAGGATTCTATAAAGTGTGATGTCATTTTGTTAGAAGTATTTTCTAAGTTATCTTGAGACTTTCTGTTGGATACAGATGGTTTACTGTTTATTTTCCAATTTTTTTTTTTTTTATAACCTATTATCGATTTCTAGTTTGTTTCTATTATGGTCAGAGAATATACTTTGCATGCTTTCAATTCTTCTAAATTTGTTAAGATTTATCTTATTACCTAGGGTACACTCTGTCTTGGAGAATGTTCTCAGTGCACTTGAGAAGAATGTTTATTCTTTTATTGCTGGGTGGAAACTTCTATGTAAATTAAATCAAGTTAGTTGGTGGTAATATTCATTCTTATATCCTAGTTTATATTCTGTTGATACCAGCAAATACAGAAATAATACAGTTTCCAACTATCATTGTTGACTTATCTAATTTTCCTTTCATTTTGGTCAGTTCATGCTAAATATATTTTCAGTCTCTGTGGTTAAGTGGAAACACATTTAGAATTATGTCTTCCTAGTGAATTTTTCCCTTTATTATGTAAGGTATATCTTTATTACTTTGTCTGATATTTATATGGCCACTCCAGCTTTCTTTTGATTAGTGAATACATGGTATGTATTTTTACTTTTATTTACTTGCAACCTTCATTTAAAACATTATATTGGAAATGAGCTCTTACAGGTAGCATATAGTTGGGTCATATTTTAATATTCATCCTAAAAACTTTACCTTTTAAATGGTATGCTAAAACCACTGACATTTAATGAAATTACTGATGTACATGGATTTAGGTCATTTACTTTATTATTTTTTTTCTCCCTCTGTTTTATGTTCCCCTTTTCTCCTCTCTCTCTTGCTAACATCCTTTGGATCACAGAGAAAGCTACAGAATTCCAGAAAAACATCTACTTCTGCTTCACTGACTACACTAAAGCCTTTGACTGTGTGGATCACAACAAACTGTGGAAAATTCTTCAAGAGATGGGAATACCAGACCACCTTACCTGCCTCCTGAGAAACCTGTATGCAGGTCAAGAAGCAACAGTTAGAACTGGACATGGAACATCAGACTGGTTCAAAATTGGGAAAGGAGTACATCAAGGCAGCATAATGTCACTCTGCTTATTTAACTTATATGCAAAGTACATCATGCGAAATGCAACTGGATGAATCACAAGCTGGAATCAAGACAGCAGGGAGAAACATCAATAACCTCAGATATGCAGATGACACCACTCTCATGACAGAAAGCAAAAAGGAACTAAAGAACCTCTTGGTGAAGGTGAAAGAGGAGAGTGAAAAATCTGGCTTAAAACTCATCAATCAAAAAAAGAAGATATAGCATCTGATGCCATCACTTCATGGCAAATAGATAGGGAAACAACAGAACAATGAGAGATTTTATTTTGGGAGGACCCCAAAAATCACTGCAGACAGTGACTGCAGCCATGAAATTAAAAGACACTTGCCCCTTGGAAGAAAAGCAACAACAAACCTAGACAGCATCTTAAAAAGCAGAGACATTACTTTGCCAACAAAGGTCCATCTAGTCAAACCTATTGTTTTACCAGTAGTCACATATGGATGTGAGAGTTGGGCAAGAAAAAAGGCTGAGCGCTGAAGAATTGATGCCTTCAGACTGTGGTGCTGGAAAATACTCTTGACAGTCCACTGGGTTGCAAGGAGATAAAACCAGTCAATCCTAAAGGAAATCAACCCTGAACGTTCATTGGAAGGATGATGCTGAAGCTGAAGCTTCAATACTGTGGCCACCTGATGGAAAGAGCCACCTCACTGGAAAAGACCCTGATGCTGGGAAAGATTGAAGGCAGAAGGAGAAGGGGGTGATAGAGGATTAGACACTTGGATGGCATCACCGACTCAATGGGCATGAGTTTGAGTAAGCTCCAGGAGATGGTGAAGGACTGCATGCTGCAGTCCATGGGGTTGGAAAGAGTCAGACATGACTGAGCAAATGAACAACTCCTGGTTTAAACTTTTTTATAGTACTCAAGTTTATCTCTTCTGTTTCTGATCAAATCTCTTTGTATATTTTTAAGTGGTTGCTCTAGGGACTTCAGTATTCATATCTACCCTTCTAGAGTTTAAATAAAATATTTTACAACAGCAAGTAAAATGTAGAAACCAACCTGGAATTAGAGGCCCCTTTACCCTACCACCTTTGTGGGGCAATTACTCATCCACAACATTGCAGCTGTCTCATACGTAGGAAAACTCATCAAAAAAGATTATCTGTCATAGTTTTTAAATGTAAAAGAGAATTACATGTGTCTATTCTACTGATTGGTTCTATAGTTGACTCCTCTGTCCATGGAATTCTCCAGGCAAAAATATTAGAGTGGGGTGCCATTTCCTTCTCCAGGGGATTTTTCTGACCCAGGGATCAAACCTGCATCTCCTGCTTGGCAAGCGGATTCTTTACCACTGAGCCTCCAGGGACACCCATCGGTTCTTTCATTCTGCCTTAATTCCTGATGTTCCAAGATTCCTTCTGGCATCATCTCCTTTGTATGAAAGTCTTTGTTGAGGTATCCTTTCAGAGTACATCTTCTGGAAACAAAATTATCTTTGCTTTCAATTACATGAGATTGTTTTTATTTTACCTTTATTCCTAAAGCGTATTTTTGGTTGGATATAAAATACGGAGTTAATACTATTTGTTTTTAGAACTTTGAAATTCTTGTTCTACTTTCTTCTGGTTCCCATGTTTTCTCAGGAGAAATTTATAGTCTTTCAAATTGTTGTTCCTCTATTAGCAGTGCATGCTTTCTCTCTGGTTACTTTCAAGAGTACTGTCTTCTTTTCAATAGTTTTGCTTACAAAGAATCCGTGTAGATATCTTTGGGTTGAAAGTGAAAGTAAAAGTGTTAGTCACTCAGTCGTGTCCAACTCTTTGTGACCCCATGGACTATAGGCCATCAGGCTCCTCTGTACATGGAATTCTCCAGGCAAGAATACTGGAGTGGGTTGCCATTTCCTCCTCCAGGTGATCTTCCCAAGCCAGGGATCAAACACAGCTTTCCCTCACTGCAGGCAGACTCTTTACCCACTGAGCCACCAGGGAAGCATAATCTTTGATAATCTTTGGGTTATCATGCTGTAATTACCTGAGCTTCTTGCATATGCAGTTTTATATCTTTTATCAAATTTGGGAAGTTTTTATTTAAAATTTCTTCAAATGATTTTTTCTAAACTGCACTTTTTCCTCTCCTTCCAGGATTTAGATGACCTGATACTTTCCCACACATGAGAAGCACTATTAATTTTCTTTCCCAATTTTTTTTCATTCAGTAGTCCAAACTGAAAAACTTTCAATGATTTATTTTTAACTTCAGTGATACTCTGCCATCTCCATTCTGTTATTAGACCATCCAGTAAGTTGTTTTTTTTTTTTTTTTTTTGGTTACCTTCTTTTTTTCAGTTTAAATTTCTGTTTGGTGGTTCTTTATATTTTCTAAGCTTTCATTGAGACTTTTCATTTTTCAAGAGCTTTTCCCCTTACCTGTTACAGAATTTATGTACCCAGCGCTTTAAAAGTATTTTTCAGAAAATTCTAACATCTGTGCCATCTCAGCACTGGTATCTATTAATTATCCTTTCCCACGGGAGTTTAAATTTTTCTCACTCTTTGTATGTTTAAGTGACTTTAGATCATGTTCTGTATATTTAAGTAATAGCCTCTCTCATCCCAAACTCTCCCTGTACATTCCATTTCTTTAGTCCATTTCTTTTCAGCACTCCTACCAGGAAGATAGGGTCCTATTTACCCCATTTTGTACATATTTCCCATGACTGCACCTGTGTCCAATGTTAAAGAACAAGAGAAATTAAAAACAGCAACAGTGCTCTTACCCCAACCCTCAAAATCACAGCAACTCTGGTTTCCGGTTTAAGATGGTGGAATAGAAGGACATGTGTTCATCTCCTCCTGTGAGAGCACCAAATTTGCAACTAGCTGTTGAACAACCATCAACAACGGGACACTGGAACCCACCAAAAAAAAAAAAATACCCAGATCAAAAACCAAAGATGAAACATCAACAAGACTTTAGGAGGGGCACAATCATGATAAAATCAAATCCCATACCCACCAGGTGGGTGACCCACAAAGTGGAAAATAATAATACCAACAAGTTCTCCCACTGTTGTGAAGGTTCTGAGCCTCATGTCAGGGTTCCCAGCCTGGGGATCCCTGGAAAAGAGGACTTGGGAATCCCCAGGAAATCTGACTATGAAGGCTACAAGGATTTGATTACAGCACTTCCACAGGACTGGGGAAAACAGACTTCACTCTTAGAGAGCATAAACAAAAGCTTGCATAAACCAAGATCCAGAAAAAAGGAGCAGGGACCCCATGGGAGACTGAAACAGACCTATCTGCTAGTGTTACAGAGTCTCTTATGGAGGCATGGATTAGCAGTAGCTTGCTACAGGGACGGAGGCATTGGTAGCAGCAGTCCTGGAAGGGGCCCCTTGGTATAAGACCTCTTGGAGATCATCATTAATTCTACTAACAGGGAGGGAGCACAATGCCACCCATCAGCAGATAATTGGATTAAAGCTTTACTAAGCACAGCCCTGCCCACCAGGCCAAGACCCAGTTTTTCCCACAGAAAGCTTACACAAGACTCTCAGCCTCCTCCAACAGAAGGTAGACAGAAGAAGCAAGAACCACAATCCCACAGTAGCTAGAACAAAAACTGTATTACAGAAAGTTAATCAGATGAAAAAGCAGAAAGTTAAGTTAGGTCCCAGATGAAGGGACAAGATAAAATCCCAGAAAAACAACTCAATGAAGTGAACTGAACTCTTGTTCAGATTTGATGGAAGAATCAAAAGCTTTACAGACAAGCAAAAATTAAGAGAATTCAGCACCACCAAACCAACTTTACAACAAATGCTAAAGGAACTTCTCTGAGCAGGAAACACAAGAGAAGGAAAAGACCTACACAAAATAACGATTAAGAAAACAATTAAAACAAAATGATTAAGAAAATGGTAATAGGATCATACATATTGATAATTACCTTCAATGTAAATGGACCAAATGCAAGAATCAAAAGACATAGACTGGCAGGGAAGATAAAAACATATGCATGGATGCACCTCCACTTACCACATCACTCTATTTAACCCCCTAAATTGTACAGAATTATTTTATATTGCTAGGTTAATCATGTTTTCATTATGGCTTACAACTGTAATGATCTTTTAGGTTTTGTATCACTATTGATTGTGAAAACTGATAAATGTTTTCTACTATTGTGATTTGTGCTTAATGCAATAATCGTATCCTGATTGGTCAAAGGAAAATAATAGAGTATTACTAAAAGTATCATTTAATAGAAAAATCTGTAATCACTTTTTAAAATCCAGAAGATATCAGAATTATCTTGGAATTTTTTGAAAAATACAAATGCCCAGATATTGGTTTTTTCCTCCAAAGCTCCAGATGTGTTTCTAATGAGCAGCTATGTTTAAAAACAACTGGACTATATGATGATTCTTTATTTGTATCTAGTTTGTTTCACTTTTTCTATTTCATACTCAGTGCTCCCATTTCATTTAGTTTATGTCATCCAGTTTCTCTGTCTCTCCAATTTCTCTGTCTCTTTTTTTTTCTTTTGATCTTCATTCTCAAGCCTTTACCAAGCACAGTAGAAAATATTTTGTACATATAAACACAAAAAATATATATATACAGAAGATTTTGTGTGTATTATATATATATATTACACACACACAAACATATATACATATATATGTAGTATGTACACTATATATTTTAGAAAACTTATGAATTTTTGCCCAGCTAAAAATTTATGATATTTTGATTCTACTTGACTTAGTATGAATAGAATGCTAGGTTTCTAAATTATATTCACTCAAAATTTTGATGTAATTCCATGTATTTTGGCATCTAGTATTACTGCTAACAGTCTAGAAAGTTTATCACCTTAAGGATAAAAAAAAATATGAATGAGGCCTGAAACTTCCAATCCAATTCTGAGAATATAAAGACATATTATGTTGTTAAAAAAAAAAACAAAATCAGGAAATTAACATGGCATACAGTATTATTAACTAAAATACAGATTTAGTTCAGATCTCACAGTATTTCATGCTAGTGTCCCTCATTTGTTTTCATACCTTATTCAAGACTCCACACTGTATTTAGTTCAATTAAGCAACTTTGGCTTCATGCAACAAATGCTGGTAAAGTCTGTTTGCATTTTTATTTTTATTCTATTACAAATATTTTCTAATTTTCCTTGTTATGACTTCTTAGGTATAGCCCTCATTTAAAAGCAGACATTTAATTTCCAAATACATGGAAATTTTAAAAGTATGTTTGATATTAATTTCTCATTTTGATATTAATTTTTCATTTAAATGGTTTCTTCTCTGCAATCACCCTCTGAGTTTTTCCAGTCTTCTAAATTTATTGAGGCTTTTAATGGCTAAATCAAAGATCTAGCTTAGTAAATGTCACGTTGCACTTTAAAACATGTGGGTTGTTTTCAAATATCTTTTGATATTGATCTCTAACATAATTCCACAGTAATAAGAGAATGAATTCTGTATGATTTCAATACCTTTAGACCATGAAATTTGTGCACCTGGTCTTATGTCTCTGGATATGCTCCAGTGTCTCCTAGTTTATAGTCTATGGGAACTTGAATAGAATTTGTATCCTACTATTGTGTGAAAATCCTATAAATCCTAATTATGTTGAATTGGTTCATGCTTTTCAGGTCTTCTATATTCTTCTACTTTTCTGTACATTCATTCTATTAATCTCAGAGTTTGACATTGAAACTACAATTAAAAATCTTAACTAATCTACTTAAAACAAACAATCTTATATACAGTAGAACTACATGTATCTTTGTTCTGTATTTTCCAAGTCTCCTGTAAATGCATTATACTTTCATAATTTAAAAAATAAAAATGATAAAAAGAAGCAAAAAATATATAATAAAGGTATGTGTAGAACAGAAATGCTACATTGTGAGAGGGAGCTACAGAAATTTCACTTTACCATTTTAAGTTCTTTGTATACTTCTAATGCTACACAATGATTCAAACTAGTTGATAAAAACTAACACATGAAGCATTTCCATAACTTAGTAATTCTAAAATTCCATGATGTAGGAGGCAATATCTTAATTGTACCATCCACAGAGCAGTGGTACTGATTTAATGTAGTTTGATTAATTATACTGTTTTCTAAAAAATATTTTCAGTATTTTGAAGCAAAGTTGAGGGAAAAGTATATTTAATGATCTCCCATATAGTCCCTTCCCCAAACATGCATAGCATCTCTTATTATCAACTAACCACCAGAGAATGGCCAATCTGTTACAGTTGATGAACCTACACGGACATAACAAAATCATCTGAAGTTCATAGTTTACATTTATGAATCACTGTTTTTGTTGTACATTCCATGGTTCTATGGATTTGAATAAATCTATGACATGTACAGGCTACCGTCCATGGGAGTGCAAAGAGTCAGACACGACTGAGCGGCTAACGCACATGCACACACAACATGTATCTATCAAAAAAAAAAAAAAAACACAACGACCCTAATTAAAGAGAAATGTTCACGTCCCTCAGAAGTTCAGACTTCTCTGAGCCCCCATTTTTCCCTTTGCCGATGTTACTACTGCCACGATTGTGTGTGGCACTGAAACGCTTGTTGAGTTAGAGTAAAGAAGAAAGGGGAGACACCTTCACTCCCCAAACACTGGGAATTCCTTTCCTGCTTCTCTTTTCTTGGAGCTCTGACAGCTCCAGTGGCCACTTCTGGATTTGGGGCTACCCTGGACCCAGAGCAAGACACCGAAGACCGTGACATAATTCACTGCCAGTTAGGCAGCGCTTCAAAGTCAGGTTTTATTTGTTAACCCACCTTTACTATTTACTTTGAAGCCTGAAACAGCTGTTCTATGTATTCTGTCCAAGTTTTACGATGTCATTCAACAGGAGCAACAGAGGGAAGTGGTCTTGCTCCATCTTACCCAGAACCAGAACCTTGCCTGCACTTTTCTTTCTCAGTTGTATAAAAGTAACATTGCTTCTTACAAGCAGTGCCGCCTTAGAGTCAATGAATCATGGTAGAAACAAGACCACGTTCTGGGTGACAGCTGCTTAACAACATTGTCCACCTTATACCAAAATAGGAGAGACCATCTAAAGCTTTAAACTTTGAAAGCAAAGTCACACTGCCTCTCATGTGCATACTTAATTCAGTCAGTTCAGCTGCTCAGTCGTGTCCGACTCTTTGCGACCCCATGAATCACAGCACACCAGGCCTCCCTGTCCATTACAAACTCCCGGAGTTTACTCAAACTCATGCCCATTGAGTTGGTGATGCCATCCAGCCATCTCATCCTCTGTCGTCGCCTTCTCCTCCTGCCCCCAATCCCTCCCAGCATCAGGGTCTTTTCCAATGAGTCAACTCTTCACATGAGGTGGCCAAGGAACTGGAGTTTCAGCTTCAGCGTCAGTCCTTCCAATGAACACCCAGGACTGATTTCCTTTAGGATGGACTGGTTGGATCTCCTTGCAGTCCAAGGGACTCTCAAGAGTCTTCTCCAACACCACAGTTCAAAAGCATCAATTTTTCGGTGCTCAGCTTTCTTCACAGTCCAACTCTCACATCCATGCATGACCACTGGCAAAACCATAGCCTTGACCAGATGGACCTTTGTTGGCAAAGTAATGTCTCTGCTTTTTAATATGCTATCTAGTTTGGTCATAACTTTCAGCAAGAGTTAATAGTCCCCGGTGGGACCCTAAATCAGATTCTTGTGTGCATGTGTGCTCAGTTGCTCAGCTGGGTCTGATTCTTTGCAACCCACCAGGGTCTTCTGTCCATGAAATTTTCCAGGCAAGTGGGTTGCCATTTCCTACTCCAGGGGATCTTCCTGACCCAGGGATCAAACCTGCATCTCTTGTGTTTCCTCCAGTGGCAAGCAGATTCTTTACCACTGAATCACCTGGGAAGCCCAAATCAGATGCTTAGACTTAGAAAGTAATGTAAAAATCTCAGCTGGGTCACTAGGTCACACGTAGTAGAGAAGACAACACTGTCAATACCAAAACCACGTAAGCATTAATCAAAGCCCATAATGATATAAGGGCTTTGCTGATGGCTCAGACAGTAAAGAATCTGCCTGCAATGCAGAAGACCCGGGTTCAACCCCTGGGTCAAGAAGATCCCCTGGAGAAGAGAATGGCTACCCACTCCAGTGTTCTTGCCTGGAGAATCTCAAGGACAGAGGAGCCTGGAGGGCTACAGTCCACAGGGTCACAAAGAGTTGGACACAACTGAGTGACTTTCACTTTCACTTCACATAATGATATAATAGAGAGAAAACAGCTTAGAAGGTCAGTTGTCTTTTTGTGCAGGACCCTTTAACGCTACAGCTACATGCTATATATTATTAACTCCAAGAGGAAGAAGTGAAAAAAGACATAGAGGTCCTTCCAGCAGAGGATCCTCCTCTGCCTCCGTTTATCTCTTTGCTCTCCCAGGAGTTGATAGTAGCAGCTGCTGCTGCTGCTAAATCACTTCAGTCGTGTCCGACTCTGTGCGACCCCATAGACGGCAGCCCACCAGGCTCCCCCGTCCCTGGGGTTCTCCAGGCAAGAACACTGGAGTCGGTTGCCATTTCCTTCTCCAATGCGTGAAAGTGAAGTCACTCACTCAAGTCCAACTCTGTGCAACCCCATGGACTGCAGCCTACCAGGCTCCTCCGTCCAAGGGATTTTTCAGGCAAGAGTACTGGAGTGGGGTGCCATTGCCTTCTCCAGATAGTAGCAGAGAAGAACACTAACACATTTTCAACCCTCCACCCTGGAGGTGCATCAAAGGACTCCCCTAGCATGGCATCTGGAATGCCCAATTTTTCAATGTATCACAGCTTCATTTGTCCAACTCTTTTGAAATTCTCTCAAGTTTCAATCAAGCTGTAAGTACAGCAGAATATCATCAAAGCTTTCAATCCCCCAATTTAATGTGCTTTGCAAACTAGAAGTTCGCCCCCTTTTGTTAGGACATACAGTTTAACAAAATGTATTCATAAACAATATCTTTTCTAACTAAAGTTCTATATAGGAGGCATAATATATGAATCTCAAAGCTTACAAACCTGGCCAAGATCTAATTTGTAGCATACTCATCTTCTAAATTTTCTTCTAACTGCTCTTGAGTATTAGACCTCTTGGTATATATAAAGTATCAGGTGTTCCTTGAAGGGTTAGTAAACAGGTGCAATTTGGAGTCTTCATTCAAATTCATAAAACAGTAATACAAAAAATCTTTAATATATACAGCTTCCTGGATTATTGTTATTATTGTTCAGTCTCTAAGTCATGTCCAGCTCTTTTGTGACCCCATTGATTGTAGCCGGCCAGGATCCTCTGTCCATGGGATTTCCCAGGCAAGAATACTGGAGTGGGTTGTCATTTCCTTCTCCAGGGAATCTTCCTGACTCAGGGATCATACCTGCGTCTCTTGCATTGGCAGGCAGATTCTTTACCATGAGCCACCAACCCTGTTTACTGTATGACAAACACACTGACACATTCATAAAGAGGAAGAAATACCCAGACATATGCTTCCGCTAATTAACCATGAATAGGGACTCATAAGTGCTCCGGATGGTGTCTGTATTTTCCAAAAAAATTTCAAACACAGTGGTGAAGAGAGAATACTAGATTAGTTCTATAAGCAAGTGGACAAAAGATCCAGAAGTCAGTCTTCAATTTTCTTGGAAATATCTAACATGATGATTTCCATCAGGATTTATCCACTATATTGACCTCTTCAGTAGAAATATTAGTGTAAGTAAGAAATAACTAAATCAAAATAAATAAATAGGTAAGCAAGAAACAACTAAATCAAGCCCCAAAAGAGTCATTTCCAAAAGATGTCAAGCCCTAATCCATTCAAAGTGAGGGCAGGCATTTTCTACTCTCCTGTTCAGTCCACTGAATCAAAAACCAATCTTAGAGGCTATTTTTGGTCTCACATGAAAAATTTTAAAGGAGTCTTAAACAGAATCAATCACCATTGCTGAGCAATGAAATACCCATCTCAGTTCTACCTGTACATTGATGCCTGAGGTTTCTTTGAACACCTTGCTAGAGGAAGTTTTTAGAACAGTAAAGGTAGGAGGCAGTCAAGCAAGAAGAAGCAGTCAACAAGTCATGACCAGGACAAGTGGACAACAGAGACAGTAAATACAGACTGGCGAAAGAAAACCCAGAGACCCACGCTGAAAGGTCAAAACGGTCTTCTCAAAGTGAGCTTTCCGGTCAACAGTATATGTTTTACCTGGAGAACAATGGTATGCAGGCAGAATTTTTAAAGACATTTTATATCAGATCTTAACCACATTTTTAAGCAAGTCACTGAATCTCAAATAAAGTTTCTTACCTTGCTTCTGAAAATAAAGAGCAGACATGTGACATCTTATCTCTTGCACATTTTCACATACAAGGATATTACTTTTTTCCAAGTAAATGATGCAATGCTTTTCAAAGTATATATTCTTTATTAAGAGAAGTAAATTTAAAGAAAATGCAATTTTCTAAGGCTAGTGACTCATCAGGATGTATATAAAATATATTGTATTATTAAAACACAAATATCATGTTTGCATTTTTTGTTATTTTTTTCCTACCTACATCAGAGTTAAGCATAACTGCCTGGCTTTTGTCTGTTATCAAGCCTTATTTATCTGGTCACTTAATACCTCATCGTGATCTTAGATTTTTAATATGACAGATTTACTTGCTTATGCTTGAATTAGCCAGAGCTAATAACAAATTAAGGAAACTATAAAGTTAAACAAAAAATCAAACTCTACTTTCTCTAATCTTGACCCAAATATTTAACTTTTCAACTTACATTTTTTTCCAGTAAATTCCAAAGAAAACAAATTGCTATTAAATCATACTGTAGACTTCTTGTTCTTACTAATTAAATCTTGACGCCAATGTCCTTACAGATTCACGTAAGATAGAGTACTAATCAAGACAGTAAAGAACAAAAAGTGTATTATTTACAAAGCAGTTATGGTATTAATGTGAAAATTTGGAAAATGAAATATCACTGTCAAAAGCCAGACACATCAAAAACTACAGTTTCCATGTAAATCTTAGTTGTCATTTTGCATTATCCAAAAAGCATAGTTAACAATACAATGGCATCATCATTGACTATTTAGCAAGAAAAACCTGATGAGGATGTACCACAGATGTACAAAACTGATTTAAAGCTTTTCATCTTTGCAATTTGGTTGAAAAGATTTGAAAGTAACTATGCACTTGAAAATGTCATTATTTTAAATGAAAATAATAAAGAATCACTTAAAAACAAAAACATTAGTTTCTCCATATACATAAAGTACACATTGTAACACTATGAGTCTTCCTAAATCTCAGTAACACTGAATCAGTTTTATTCACATGTGATTTGATTTTATCCCTTTCAGCCCCAGAGCCAATTTAAAAGTATATTTAGCTTCTTTCAATGGATAAGCACAGAAGAGCTCAGTTGCTTGCCAATGTGTATTATTTCTTCAAAAACCTGTATGAAACATAAAAAAGCAGGCATATGGGGATTTACAACTTGACTGTGCATAAATACTTATCATTGAAATAAATCACCTGCATCAATGATGTTGAAAATAATAATTTTCATAATAAAGTCTAAATTTCTGAATGAAAAGGAGATACTGTAATTCCAAGAAATCAATTTCTGTCCAAATACAGTGCTTAGCAAATGGAAAACATTATACAGCTTGGAAAAGATGTGAATTTTTATAGATATTAATATTAATGTTCATAAAAATATGAATATTACTATTTAAGGTAATATTAACTAAAGTCAGTTAACCATAAAATGATTATCAGTTTTTTTACCTATTCTCTCCACTTTTAGATAAAACACCATAAGGCTTCTTTATAGCACTAGCTTACTTGGGTTTCTATAATCATAATCAGGAGAGAACAAAACACAATTATTTTTAAAACACTCCAGCCATAAAATTAAAAAATATTAAAAGATGTGATCAAGGATGATGGTAGAAAATAAATGCAATCCTTTAGTTAGAAATTCCTTAGGGGCTTTCCATCCTAGAAAATTTTAACATATTGAAAATTTGCCATGATATGGTCAGTCTATTCAATCAAGTGTGGGTTTGGGGCTATTTGTCTGGTATATGCAAATCCAGACAGAATTACTGCTGTAATCACTTTAATAATTTGGGTAGGTCTGAGCAGGCAGAGCAGGGTGGGCGGGCTCAAGCAGCTTGTGTGACAGAAGTTCAGTATCTCTTTAAATGGCTGTTTACAAACCTATCAACCTACCTATTAACCACACTAATCCCTAGAAAAGTTTATATTTTAAATTTCATACACAATAGAAGCCTAAGAGAGTTAAAATTAAAGAACAATGACCAAATCCAATTTTCTACCTCAGAAGAAGGAGTATTAAAAATGCTTTGTTTTAAATAAATTTGTGATTCACATTTTTCAATGCTATGTTGTCAAAGACTGTAAAAGAAACGTAAGAGTACTACTTATATATGTTTCCTATTATTGAACAGTTCACTATAAATGGAAATCCACATAAATACACTGACAGCAAAAGAAATTAAGTTTAAAAAATAAACCTTCTCTAATAACATAAAATAAGTCAGATTCTGAGACTTGCTATAAATCACAATTTGAAGATTTCAGTATCAAAGCTTGCCTGAAGTTAGTTATACCAAAATTTCCAAACCGAAAAGATGAACTTGAACAAGAATTAAGAAGGACCAAAATATACATGCTGTTTCAGTGACAAGTCAATCTAGGAGTAAAAAATACTCTTGCTAGTTATGACATTTATCCTAGAAATATTTTATAGGATAAACACCAAAGTTACATCAGAATATAACTCCAGTAATAATTGGTATTAAGTCAAAAAAAAAAAAAAAAAAGCAGTACAGGAAAGACAACTTACAAAATACGAAATACTCATACCACAGTTCCATCCTAGAAGAAGAAAAACTGTATGGCTTGGTGACGGGTGTTTATCTTACTAGAATTAAAAAATGAAACAAACAGTCCCCAGATCTGAAACTGTTACTCTGATTTTGCATTTTAATGCTTACTCTTTCTCTAATCAGGTCTAGAAATCTACCATTTCAATATTATCTGCTTTTCCCACACTCTTAGAATATTACTGTGTGCTTAGCATAGTAACTAAGGGACATCTTTAGTCTCAATTGGGTGGTCACTCTTCATCAGGCCAGCAAAAGATAAAATTTTAACCCAACAGAACCTGAATTGGGCAGGCTGGATTTTATAAACCATTTGCTGTACCCACCAAATTTTTTTTTTTAGTTGCTCAGTCATGTCTGACTTTTTGTGACCCCATGTACTGTAGACCTCCAGGCTCCTCTGTCCATGGAATTCTCCAGGCAAGAATACTGGAGTGGATGGCATTCCTTTCTTCAGGGGTTCTTCCCAACCCAGGGATCAAACCCAAGTCCCCACTGCAGGCAGATTCTTGATGTCTGCGCCACCAGGGAGTCTGTATCCACCAAAGAGAGATAATGAATTCAGTATCCACTTTAGTGGTCAATGTGAGTAGGTACTTGACTCAGAGGTACCAAGTGACCATGTCCCAGAATAGATCTAGGCCTAAGCTGAAGGAAGAACTGGGATTCACTTGTGGATCTCATTCTTACTATGTGACTTGGAGGAAAGTGCTTAGTCTCACTAAGTTTCAGTTTTCCCATCTACAAAACTGGGAGCAATAATATCTACATTAACAGCATGACAAAGAAGAAAAAAAAAAGAAATAACATTATAAAACACCTACAGAAAATAATATTATGAAGCACCTAGCATGAGTGCTAAAAACATTCTGGTATTAAATCTTGACAAAAGTGCATACACTCAGATATTTCATCTATTTTAGAAAGGAAAAAAGGTACACTAGAGTTTAATATGCCTCTTCTGGGAGCAGGACGAGTGAGGTGAAGTGGAAAGGAAGAGGGCCAGCTATCCCTATAATTTAATGTCCTTAGATTCTCAAGAAAAGTACCAGTAAATTTGGTTCAACTCAATGTTAACGGAGAGAAAAAAAGAACAGACCTTCTTCACACCCTCACTAAATTACATCTAAGAGAGATTCACACAAAGTTACAGTCAGTGCTAAAATCCAGAAAGTTCTTGAACATTTTAAAAATTGTTTTCATATATAAATTTGATGGCAAATGAGTCCTAAACTTGAGGAGCTTCCCTCATAGCTCAGCGGTAAAGAGTCAGCCTGCCAATCCAGGAGACATGGGTTCAATCCCTGTTCCAGGACGACCCTACATGCCGTTGCTCAACTAAGCCCATGGGTCACAAGCCCGGGAACCACAAGAGAAGCTACTGCAGTGAGCAGCCCAGAGCCCGTGCTCTCCACAGCCAGAGAAAAGCCCACACAGCAATGAAGACCCAGCGCAGCCAAAAATAAACAAACTATTTTTTAAAATGAGTCCTAAACTTGAACTGGCTGGGGCTTCCTGGTCATTGTTGCATTGAACATAAATACTGATGAATTATATACAAGTTTCATTATGCAGTAAGGTCCCAAATCATCCTGGTGATGTGATATAATGTATGACATACAGCAGTAACTTCTAAAAATACGCAGTAGTCAGAATTCCTACATATATGTAGCCCAAGAATTTCAAAGAAGAAAATCTCACCAGTTGAAACAACCACATTACTTACAATATTGAGTTCATGGAGAAGCAAGACATAATACATATAAAAAGCTTTAAACAATGTCTTGCACAAAGTGAGTAGCCAAAAAATGTTATGTCTACAAGTACCTAGAAAAAACACCTTGAACATTGACATGGAAAGGCAACAGGTAAATGGGTAGTCCACTATAAACCATACGGTACTTTAGAACTTTTTTAAAAAAATCTAAGAGTTTCCCTCCTCCTATACTCAGATGTATTTCTACTATCAAGCCTCAGAAATGATGTTAGCACAAGTCATGAAGGCAGGAAGCAATCTCAGGTGAGCCAACAAACATTTGAAACTGACAGTGTGGTAAGATCTGAAGTTCTAAATACAATAAAGGTTACTTTAAAAAAAAATCAACTATGAATGACTGGAGAACAGACTAGAAGAACGCTTTTGGAAATTAACATACAAACTAACAGGCCAGAGTTTTTGCTAAAATGCACATTCTGACTTAATATGGCAGGGCCAGATGTTTTGTATTCAAGATCTCTGGTAATCAAAACTCTACCGGTCTAGAAACCCAAAGAGAATAAGAAGACCCTTAGCAGTGGTCCTCAAAGTGTACAAGCAACATCAGAATCTCTTGAAAAATTATTAGAAATGCAAATCTTAAAGAATATAAGGAGAATGTTCTCTAAATTATCTGTTTACATACAGACAGATTAATTTCTCTGAGAATTGTCATTTAGTCGTTAAGTCAGGTCTGACTCTTTGTGGCCCCGTGGACTGCAGCATGCCAGGCTTCCCTGTCCTTCACTATCTCCCTGAGTTTGCTCAAACTCAGGTCCACTGAGTCAGTGATGCCATCCAATCATCTCATCTCTGTCGTCCCCTTCTCCTACCTTCAATCTTTCCCAAGATCAGGGTCTTTTCCAATGAATCGGCTCTTTACACCAGGTGGCCAAAGTATTGAAGCTTCAGCATCAGTCCTTCCAATGAATATTCAGGATCGATTTCCTTTAGGATAGGCTAGTGTGATCCACTTGCTGTCCAAGGGGACTCTCAAGAGTCTTCTCCAACACCACAATGAAAAATCATCAATTCTGCAGTGCTCAGCTTTCTTCATGGTCAAACTCTCACATCCATACATGGCTCCTGGAAAAACCATAGCTTTGACTAGACAGATCTTTGTCAGTAAGGTGATGTCTCTGCTTTTGAATATGCTGTTTAGGTTTGTCATAGCTTTCCTTCCAAGAAGTAAGGGTCTTTTAATTTCATGGCTGCAGTCACTGTCTTCAGTGATTTTGGAGCCCAAGAAAATAAAATCTGTCACTGCTTCCACTTTTCCCCTTCTATTTGCCATGAAGTGGTGGGACCAGATACCATGATCTTGGTTTTTTGAATGCTGAGTTTTAAGCCAGCTTTTTCACTCTCCGTTTTCACCCTCATCAAGAGGCTGTTTAGTTCTTCCTCACTTCTGTCACTAAGGTGGCAATATCTGCGTATCTGATGATATGGATATTTCTCCCTGCAGTCTTGATTCCTGCTTGTGATTCATCCAGCCTGGCATTTTGCATGGTGTACTCTGCATATAAGTTAAATAAGCAGGGTGATAATATATAGACTTATCATACTCTCTTCCAAATTTTGAACCAGTCCGTTGTTCCATGTCTGGTTCTAACTGTTGCTTTTTGACCCACATACAGGTTTCTCAGGAGACAAGTAAGGTGGAAAAGTAGAATACTAGAACATGTTAACTAAATAAAACAATTTCTCTCTGCAAACAATTTCCAAAACTAAAGCCCCTGCAATTATACTTAAAATGTAGGCTTTTACATGATAAAGCCTGCTGTTGATATTAATAATATATAGGTGAAGTACTGAAATGTGTAGAACCCTCACTGAACCATTTACCCACTCCTTGCAAGATAGATCAGTTCCATTTTACGTAGGTAATAGAGATAAGACTTTGTAAAGAAACCAAACTCAGTTTTTAATTTCCTTCTGTTGAGAATATAACGAACTACATCAAGGTTTAGGCAACTTCTCCAGAGTCATGTTTATACATTGCCTGACTCATATATAAATATATGTCAACATTTTGATTTATAGCTATAGATCATCTGTTTGCATACATACAGATGCCCAAATCATTATATTAATAGTTTGAAACATAATACTGTTAAAGCACAAAAAAAGATAAAATACAAATACAGAATGTCACACATAGAGATTTCAGTTTTCTGAATGTGAAGCCAGATGATTGCCAAGTAGGCTTTGCATAAAATAAGATTTAAAAAAAAAATGTTGCGTTCACAATTCCCACTCAGCTTTTTATTTTTTTTCAACTTTAATCAAGGTCACATCTCAGTCAGTATCTGAGTACATCATTCTGTCCTTAATCTAGTTTTGAAGGAGTAAATTACAAACAGATTGTCAAGTACCACACTTGCTTCAGTATTCGGGGTGGGCCCCTCTGATTTTGGCTAGGACCATATACACACATACACAACAACAACAACAGTGCTGTCCGGAGACAAATGATGGTCACAGCGGGGGAAGGGAGGGAGAGTAGAGTGCTGCTGGCATCTAGGAAGTAGAGATC
Source organism: Odocoileus virginianus (assembly GCF_023699985.2). Classification (NCBI taxonomy): domain Eukaryota; kingdom Metazoa; phylum Chordata; class Mammalia; order Artiodactyla; family Cervidae; genus Odocoileus; species Odocoileus virginianus. Next base: position 87,859,925 of record NC_069674.1, on the reverse strand, counting down.
ATGCAACTACTATGATGCCAAAAACAGTTCCCTGAACAAAGAAGTACTGGCCTAAGATACCAACAGTGCCGAGGTTAAGAAACTGTGATGTAAACTATGGAGGTTGCAAAAATACAGAATGAACACATCTCGTGCATCATCATTACATTCCCAGCACAGTGTCAAGCGCATTTAATAAATATTTATTGATTATGAAATAAACCACTTCTGTGGTTTATTCTCATTGTCAAAACTAAAAGGAATTAAACATCATTCAGACCAATTTCTCTTTTTCAGAAAAATTTTTCTCTGGCAAAAGATGTTGTCTAATGTAATGTGTTGGCAGTGTTGAGAGGAGATAGTTTTATGAATAAAAACAAAATACATTTACAAATTAAAATGTCAGTTTTCACTTCTAAAATGTCAACGTCACCTACTTTTCTCAGATTAATAAAATATTTCCTTCATAAAAGTTAAACCAATGTAACATAAAGCATGTATAATAGTCGCTCAGTCGTATCCGACTCCGCAACCCCACAGACGCCGCCCGCCAGGCTCCTCTGTCCATGGAATTCTCCAGGCAAGAATACTGGGGAGGGTTGTCATTCCCTTCTCCAGGGGATCTTCCCAACCCAGGGACTGAACCCAGGTCTCCCACATCGCAGGCAGATTCTTTACTGTCTGTGTTACCAGGGAAGCCCCAGCATAAGTCATAATAAGTGATATTTCAAAGCAGGAAATAAGATAAATGCAATTATTTTTCAAAAAAAAAACCAAATCACAGACCTCCCTGATCTACAGGATTTATATTTCTGAGAAGTCAGGGCTTTAAATCGCCATAAGAAATTCTGAACTGGCTTACGGTTTTGAAACACAGGAACTGACAGTCACAGGCCAAACATACCCTTAATAATCGATTCAGCTGCATACAGATCTCGTTTGTAGGTCACCTAGAGGACAGATAAACTTCATTAGATTTAACAGAGTAGAAAGGAATGTTAAAGCAATAAAATAATGCCCCCAAGGAAATTCTTGATTTTGGAGAAACCATAAACACACAACACTGACAAGTTTTAAATTATAACAACATCAGTTTATTCAGAAAAAACTATATTTTGCTTCTACAAATGCTTGAAGACCTGTTTTTAAATCTTTAATTAATATGTTGTATGGCAGTTGTTACCAAAGTCTTATTAATGTAAGTATCATATCAAAAAAAAATGTGGTAGCATTTACATATAAGTATTAGAATTACTGTTTAATAGTAAGGTTTTTTGTGGGAGGAAAGAAGGAAAAGACTATATTTTAAAAATTACCAAATTGCGTGTTCAGTTGAAATGAGATGATTCTCAAAGACCAATTCACAGTGAGGGTCTTCCTTCTGAATTGAGTTTATCTGTGTACCCCCAGATAAGGCTCACCTTTCTAATATTTTTATTAATACGTGACTGACAGAGAGAGCCTGGAGGCTACCACCATGAATGTAAGAACAATCATGACCTTTGCTTAAGAACAAACAGCCTCTTTGCAATTATAACTGATTCCGTGTATATAACCTGCCATGGTTCTATAGCAGATAGCTCTCAGGCCACATGCAGTGAGCTCAGGTACAGAGCATGTCAGATGCACTGCACTGCAGAACTGCTTTTCCTTCCTCACAGAACTGAAGAAGAGTAAATAATTAAATCTATTAGTAAGTACTCTAGGGTCTTAGGAGCTTATCATTCAAGTGCTCAGATGATTATGATGCCAGTGTCTCAAAACCCACTTTAATAATTAATACCTTTTCATATCGATAATTTGGACAATTTTTCTCCAGATTATCTCCAAACTAAACTTGTACAAAAACTGTTCAGCTAAGTGGTTCACAGCATTTCTTTCTACCCAAACAGGTTTCCCTGCTATGCCTAGATCCTGGCAGGTAAACCACCCTGGCCCAAAATTTATATCTTACAACTCAGAACTAATGTAGTAGCTGACTTGTATGACAAATGGAAATTTCCTCAAGTAGTCAACCAATCTATTAAAATCAAGTATGACATTGTTAAATTATCTCTAAAACAAGCAATGCCAACCAAAACCAGTACTATAGTTACTGATCCAAAATACAGCTCTATTATCTGGGGGAAAAAAAGTAGAAAATAGACACTTAAAGCTTCAGACTATGCATTTTACCAAATTAAAGACTATATTGATCTCATTCACTCATTCAATAAATATTTCTCAAATACTGCCACATCACAGGTCCTGTTCTAATGGCTAGAATAGAGCGATGAACACAGTGAGAAAAACTCAACCTGCAGAAACAACATTTTAGGGATACACTTTTTTTAGAAGAATTGAATAAAATATATTTGTTTCCATGAAAACTCAAAGTTAACTAGACAGCTGAAATCAGCACTCAATATTTGCAATTTAGATGAGAAAAGGGTTTTTTTTCCCCTTTAACTGCCTGCTATGTAAGGTAAACTCAAAACAGTAATTAATGGAAAGATGCCTAATTACTATAGCTGGTTTTTCATTCCTTCCTGCTTTCTTTGAGGAATATAACTGCATTCCAAATTTAAACAGAATAATTATGAAAGTGCTTTATTATTTTTTCAATTAAATCTATCTTAACAATGGGGTTTTTAAAATAAAGAAAACTTGGTCTCAAATACTAAAATGACTTTTCTAGCATACTTGCAAGACAATGCTTATGCACTGAAATCAGTCTTAAGAATAAATATATATGTATTACTACCCAAAGGTCCTTGGGTACTACACTATATTCAAAAAGAAACGATATACAGACAGCTAAAATTCTTTTTTTTTTTTTTTTTCTGGCTACACTGCACAGCTTGCAGGATGTTAGTTCCTCAATCACGGATTGAACCTGCACTGTCAGCAGTGAAAGTGGAGTGGAGTCCTAACCACAAGACTGCCAGCAAATTCCCCTAAAATTTGAAATTTTTTTTTTTTGGTCTACATTTTCCTATTGGCTATCAGTTCAATTCAGTCGCTCAGTCATGTCCAACTCTTTGCAACCCCGTGGACTGCAGCACACCAGGCTTCCCTGTCCATCACCAACTCCCAGAGCTTGCTCAAACTCAGGTCCACTGAATCAGTGATGCCATCCAAACATCTCATGATCTGTCACCCCCTTCCCCTTCGACCCTCAGTCTTTCCCATCATCAGGGTCTTTTCTAATGAGTCACTTCTAGGGAGGAGGGGGACACAATTCAACCTCCAGCATCATCTGTGAAATGACTCGGCAAGGGAAGGAAGAGAAGCACTTGGAAAGGCCAGCTTCCACTCAATCCACTAACATTTGTCGCACATACAATGGAAGTAAGCTCCAAGGTGTGAGGACTGAAACTGTGATTCTGTGTTGCTGGTGGAAGCAGTGAAATTTGAGATTTAACACAAAAGACACTGAAATACATCTGTGGAGTGAGTGGAAAATGCAAAGAGCTTTCCTTCTACCTGAAGACCTGAGGGTGCTTCATACATTTAAAGAAGGCTCAGAATACCCATGAGAAATAGATAATAACACAGCCCCCTCAAAAAAAATGAGCAAAGAGGCCAGAGGGTGTTGACATGTTAGTAGCAATAAATGTCTTGAGGTTTCATTTATTTATTTTTAACATAGCCTGTAAATTAAGTTTAGCAGATCTGTAGTGATGTGAGTCAGGATCTTTCACAAAACACCTAATTGGTAATTATCCAAATCCTCCCAATGAATATGTGTATCACCATCTGTCATATACAGAAAAAAATAAAAATAATAAAATGTTGACCTGATGGATTAATGACATTTGGAAACTCTTACAAGAGCAATAATACTGCATTAATTTTCTCCACCAGGCAATAAATCAGGCATGTCAATATCCTGTAATCTTGTAAGAATTTAAATATGTATGAGACAATCTTAGCATGTAGCAAGGCCCATCACATGACTGTACAAAATACCTAACACATAGGGCTTCTTTTTGTTTTTATGTCAATGAAGAAATATGCTTTTGGATTCACCTTAGCTCAGAATTAGGATGAATGTTTACTAGCCAAATTTAGATGGATGCTTTATAAAGATTTCATCCACTATTTCCAAAGGAGCAGTACTTGTTCAAAATTATGATATGACCCTACAATTCTATTTCAGAATACATTGTTCCGTTTACCACATTTCTACCCAATGAAACATAGGTGGTCATGCTGAAAAGCACTCCAGCCTCAACAGGAACATGCAGTATGATAATGCTACAACCACTTCATTCCTCCTAAAGAAAGAAGTCTGTCATGAAGCCAGTCAAGCCTGACCATAGGAAAGAGCACAATGCCTCTTGGAGGTGGTGAGTTCTTCCAGGCGCCAGGTCTACTGGGTCAAAACTACTGCAGATATGTGCTTCAATAACACATTGAGTTGGAGCTACCATCCTCAGGACTGAGAGGAAATGTTGCGGTAAGAAGCAGAGTGGTGCCCTCAGTCCAGCTGAGAATACAGCTGCACAGTAAAACATTACACGCCAAGAACATACACAAAAGTTGTCAACAAAACAGTCTTACTGGCTAAATGGGATCTGTTTGAGTAAACTATCCCAACATGAATTTTCTTGCAACCGAGCAACAGAAATGATACCAAAATTTGATGGATCAGAAAACCCACTGAGACTCTTAACACCTTTAATGTATATGTACACACATACTTTTATTCCTGGAAATACTGTTTCAATATGAAGCCAAATGTTTTCAAACTTCTCTATTTTCTAAAGCACCTGGAAAATGTCAGTACTTGAAAAGTATGTCTTCAGGAATGACAAATCAACACAGAGGTAAGTACCAACTTCTTTACCTTCCAGAGGTCAGGGGATCCTTCCACAAGTTTTGCTTTGATATGACTGTATTTTAGAGCCAAATGCAAACACTCAGTTCCAAATTCCAAGTCATAGTCACTACACTGGATAGGAAGAAAAAAGAATTAAGAAGTTAAAATATAATATTAAATAATCTTTCAAGTTCATAATCAACTGCATATAGAAAAGAGCCTAGAGAATTCACAAACTCTCTAATTAGCTACTGATTAATCAAGTTAGATTAATCATCTTCATGCCCTAAAAGCCAAATGAAACCAATAGAAAACAGAAATGTTGCAATCATGTTTTTAACTTCCTGAATAGTTTCGGTGAAAGTTGCTCAGTCATTTCCGATTCTTTGAGACCTCAGACTTTAGCCCGCCAGGCTCCTCTGTCCACTGGAATCTCCAGGCAAGAATACTGGAGTGGGTAGCCATTCCCTTCTCCAAGGGATCTCCCCAACCCAAAGATTGAACCTGGGTCTCTGACTTTGCTGGAAGATTCTTTACCATCTGAGTTCAGATGTCAGATAAATACAAAACTTTATTTCCTTTGCTCAAAAGCTACATTTCCAAACATATTTGTAAAATACCTAAAGGTATGATGGAGGATTACCATATCAGAACTTAATTTAACAAATATAGCTATCCATAAAACCCCAAATCTCTTATATTTATACCAAAATATACACTGGCAGGTCACATCTTTCTTGATATCTTAAATAACAACAGATCTTTTTAGATGATATATTTTGATTCTGAACATGGAACTATATCAGTCTTCCATTATGAGGGAAAAAAAAGTGAATGCCTATCATATTTAATAAAATATAAACATTTTTTAACATTTCAGGCAGAGCCATCCAAATGACCAACATAACACAATTAAATGATGGTCATTGGGTATCTATCATGTCCAAGGTTTGTTTTAAGTACCAGCATATAAAGATAAATAAGACATGTTTTGTGACCTCAAGGAACTCAGGTTTAAAAGAGGTTGATAATATAACAAATATTTTTTAATAATGTGATAGATGGAGCATTAGCAGAATATTTACAAGTAGACCAGGAGATACAGTTTTTAATTCTACGTAAGGGTACTAGGGAAGCCCCATTAGAGGAAATGGTCTCTGATATCATTCTAAAGACTTAATAGGGACTTTCCTGGTGGTTCAGTGGCTAAGACTCCACACTCCCAATGCAGGTCCCCTGAGTTCAATCCCTGGTCAGGGAACTAGATCCCACATACTGCAACTAAGACTTGGCACAGATAAATAAATGAATAAATATTTTTAAAAAATAAAATAAAGACTGAATAAAACTCAAGGATAGGAATACCTTTCAGGAAAAAACTGCCCAACAAAGATACAGACATTGCAGACATCTGCTGGATTTGCATTTTACCAACAGCACAGCCAAGACTTACCTGGTGGTTCAGATAGTAAAGAATCTGCCTGCAATGCAGGAGACCAGGGTTCAATCCCTACATTGGGAGATCCCCAGAGAAGGAAAAAGGAACCCACTCTAGTATTCACGCCTGGAGAATCCCATGTTGAGAGGCAACTGGCGGACTACAGTCCATGGGGTCACAAAGAGTTGGACATGACTGAGAAAATAACACACACACAAGAGCATATCCATATAAGACAGACTGCAGCGAGGCAATAAATATGAATGTGACATTTAGAACCATTTGCTAATCTTTACTTTATGGAAATTACAAAACCTACATTTTACTGATTTGTGAAGTTAATAATATAACAAGAAAATATAACCATAACTATATATACCATGGGTATATATAGAGTCCCAAATTAACCAGAACTGTTTCAGTTTAAACCGCTATTCTTATAAACATAAAATGACATTTTTAAGAAATGTCATGATATGTCCAATATATGATATAACATGACATTGAAGAAATTTAAGAAATTCCATCTTTAATATAGTATTATCAACACTTCAGTTCAGTAGCTCAGTCAGGTCCAACTCTTTGTGACCCCATGGACTGCAACAAGTCAGGCTTCCCTGACCATCACAAACTCCCAGAGCTTACTCAAACTCGTGTCCATCCAGTCGGTGATACCATCCAACCATCTCATCCTCTGTCATCCCTTTCTCCTCCCACCTTCAATCTTTCCCAACATCAGGGTCCTTTCCAGTAAGTCAGTTCTTCCCATTAGGTGGTCAAAGTATTGGAGTTTCAGCTTCAACATCAGTCCTTCCAATGAATATTCAGGAATGATTTCCTTTAGGATTGACTTGTTGGATCTCCTTGCAGTCCAAGAGACTCTTGAGAGTCTTCTCCAATACCATAGTTCAAAAGCATCAATTCTTCAGCACTCAGCTTTCTTTATAGTCCAACTCTCATATCCATACATGACTACTGGAAAGACCATAGCTTTGACTCGACAGACCTTTTTTGGCAAAGTAATATCTCTGCTTTTTAATATGCTGTCTAGGTTGGTCATAACTTTTCTTCCAAGCAGCAAGCGTCTTTTAATTCCATGGCTGCAGTCACCGGCTGCAGTCACCATCTGCAGTGATTTTGGAGCCCAACAAAATAAAGTCTGTCACTGTTTCCATTGTTTCCCCATCTGTTTGCCATGAAGTGATGGGACCGGATGCCATGATCTTAGTTTTCTCAATGTTGAGTTTTAAGCCAACTTTTTCACTCTCTTCTTTCACTTTCATCAAGAGTCTCTTTAATTCTTCTTCACTTTCTAGCATAAGGGTGCAGTCATATGCATATCTGAGGTTATTGCTATTTCTCCCAGCCATCTTGATTCCAGCTTGTGCTTCATCCATCCTGGCATTTCACATGATGTGCTTTGCATATGAGATAAATAAGCAGGGTGACAATATACAGCCTTGATGTACTCCTTTCCTGATTTGGAACCAGTCTGTTGTGGAATGTACAGTTCTAACTGTTGCTTCTTGACCTGCGTACAGATTTCTCTGGAGGCAGGTCAGATGGTCTGGTATTCCCCATCTCTTGAAGAATTTCCCACAGTTTGTTGTGATCCACACAGTCAAAGGGTTTGGTACAGTCAATAAAGCAGAAGTAGATGTTTTTCTGGAACTCTCTTGCTTTTTCAATGTTCCAATGGATGTTGAAAATTTGATTCTTGGTTCCTCTGCCTTTTCTAAATCCAGCTTGAACATCTGGAAGTTCACAATTCATGTACTGTTGAAGTCTGGTTTGGAGAATTTTGAGCATTACTTTGCTAGTATGTGAGATGAGTGCAATTGTGAGGCAGTTTGAACATTCTTTAGCATTGCCTCTCTTTAGGATTGGAATGAAAACTGACCTTTTCTAGTCCTGTGGCCACTGCTGAGTTTTCCAAATTTGCTGGCATATTGAGTGCAGCACTTTCACAGCATCGTCTCAGGATTTGAAATAGCTCAACTGGAATTCTATCACCCCCAATACCTTTGTTCATAAATGCTTCCTAAGGCCCACTTGACTTTGCATTCCAGGATGTCTGGCTCTAAGTGAGTGATCACACCATTGTGGTTATCTGGGTCATGAAGATATTTTTTTATATAGTTCTTCTGTATATTTTTGCCACCTCTTCCTCATATCCTGTGCTTCTATTAGGTCCATACCATTTCTGTCCTTTATTGTGCCCATCTTTGCATGAAATGTTCCCTATCTCTAATTTTCTTGAAGAGGTCTCTAGTCTTTCCCATTCTATTGTTTTCCTCATTTCTTTGCATTGATCACTGAGGAAGGCTTTCTTATCTCTCCTTGCTATTCTTTGGAACTCTGCATTCAAATGGGTACGTCTTTCCTTTTCTCCTTTGCCTTTAGCTTCCCTTCTTTTCTCAGCTATTTGTAAGACCTCCTCAGACAACCATTTTGCCTTTTTGCAATTCTTTTTCTTGTAGATGGTCTTGATCATTACCTCTTATTCAATTTCCTGAACCTCCATCCATAGTTCTTCAGGCACTCTGTCTACCAGATCTAATCCCTTGCATCTATTTGTCACTTCCACTGTATAATCGTAAGAGATTTGATTTAGGTCATACCTGTAGCTACATACAAGTAAATGATGCTTTAGTAAACTTTACCTGTCTCCTGAGAAACCTGTATGTGGGTCAAGAAGCACGAGTAACAACTGGACATGGAACAACAGAGCATTTCAAAATTCGGAAAGGAAAAAAAAAATTCAGAAAGGAGTACGTCAAGGCTGAATATTGCCACCCTGCTTATTTAACTTATATGCAGAGTACATCATGAGAAATGCTGGGGTGGATGAAGCACAATCTGGAATCAGGACTACAAAGAGAAATATCAAAAACCTCAGATATGCAGGTAATACCACTCCAATTTCAGAAAGCAAAGAGGAACTGAAGAGCCTCTCGATGAGGGTGAAAAAGGAGAGTGAAAAACCTAGCCTGAAACTCAACATTCAAAAAAACTGAGATCATGGCATCTGGTCCCATCACTTCATGGCAAATAGATGGGGAAACAGTGGAAGAAGTGACACATTTTATTTTCTTGGGCTCCAAAATCACTGCAGATGGTAACCACAGCCATGGAATTAAAAGAAGCTTGCTCCATGGGAGGAAAGACATGACAAACCTAGACAGTATGTTAAAAAGCAGAGACATCACTTTGCCAACAAAGGTCCTTACAGTAAAAGCTATTGTTTTTCCAGTAGTCATATAGAGATGTGAAATTTGGACCATAGAGAAGGCTAAGTACTAAAGAACTGATGATTTTGAATTGGGGTACTGTAGAAGACTCTTGAGAGTCCCTTGGACTACAAGATCAAACCAGTCTATCTTAAAGGAAATCAACCCTAAATATTCATCAAAAGGGTTGTTGCTGATGCTCCAATACTTTGGCCACCTGATATGAAGGGCTGACTCATTGGAATAGACCCTGATGCTGAAAAAGACTGAAGGCAAAAGAAGAAGGAGCCAGTAGAAGATGGGATGGTTAGATAGCATCACCAACTCAATGCATATGAATCTAAGCAAACTTTGGGAGATGGTGAAGGACAGAGAAGCCTGGTGTGCTGCAGTCCATGGGGTGGCAAAAAGTTGGACGTGGCTTAGCACCTAAACAACAACAACAAAACCTCCACAGTCTATTAATAATTCTAACATCTGCACAATCTCATCTAGTAGTATGCAAGTAAGGCCAGTCTACAGTAAAAATAACTACTTTTGGTTAAACCCCAAAGTGAAGTGAAAGTCACTCAGATGGGCTTCCCCTGTGGCTCAGCTAGTAAAGAATCCACCTGCAATGCATGAGACCTAGGTTAGATCCCTGGGTTGGGAAGGTCCCCTGGAGAAGGGAAAGGCTACCTACTCCAGTATTCTGGCCTAGAGAATTCCATGGACTGTATAGTCCATGGGGTCACAAAGAACTGGACAAGACTGAGCGACTTTCACTTCTCTCTCTCTCTCTCTCTCTAAACCCTGAAGACGACTACTAGTAACCCTTTTCCTGCCCCTCTATCCAGAGGCAGGATACTAAACACATTCGTGGACAGCCTTAAAGGGCTCACAAAGTGCATACTGAGAGGACCAGCTTCTTCCTTCCCATCTCAGGAGTGAGAAGTGCTTGATGCTGTGCCCCTGCCAGTCACGCGATGCACCAACCAAGAAAGGCAACAGTGCACCAAGTGCAAGAAGCCTTCCGGACTCCACTCAACAGAGCCAGCAGGAGACAAAACGACAGATCAGATATTCCAAAATATATACCCGAAACAGAAACTGACGTCATCTTGGCAGAAATTCTCTGAATCTGTCATTTCACTGTATATAATAATTTTACAACTATTTATGGGGTTTGGGGGCTTCCCTGATAGCTCAGTTGGTAAAGAATCCACCTGCAATGCAGGAGACCCTGATTTGATTCCTGGGTAGGGAAGATCCTCTGAAGGGATAGGCTACCCACTCCAGTATTCTTGGGCTTCCCGAGTGCCTCAACTGGTAAAGAATCTGCCTGCAGAGCAGAAGATCTGGGTTCGATCCCTGGGTTGGGAAGATCCCCTGGAGAAGGGAAAGGCTACCCACTCCAGTATTCTGGCCTAGAGAATTCCATGGACTCTACAGTCCATGGGGTCTCAAAGAGTTGGACATGACTGAGCGACTTTCACTTCACTTGTGGAGTTTTGTAATGTTTTTGCATTAAACCTTACTTCTATGGTTACCTCAAAAAAGTGCATACTTTATGACAAATTAAAATCTGAATTTGTTTCTCAAGAACATGGATGATGATTTCTACTGCCTAGGATATGAAAAGCTAGCAAAAGTGATGCTTATTTCAAGAACAAAAGAAAAAAGCAGACAAACTACAAAAACAGAACTTTTTCTGGAAACCATCAGAGCTGAGGTCACAGGATGACTGTAGCCCTAAATCTAAGAAAAGTCATGCCTCCCCCAAGAAGTAGAAGATGCCATCACCAGCTCACCTACAGAACACAAAAGGAAGAAACACCAGGTCCCATACAGATAGTAAGATAAAATCTCCTAAAAATTTCAACAAACTATAAATACTGAATGGAGGCAATTAGGAGAATACAGTACCTCTGGGAAATACAACCACAACTTGAGTTAATACCCCATTCAGGCTTTTCTTTAGCAACCCACTATTGGGTGCTCATCAAATTGTGTGATATTAGTTCAAAATGACTGGGATTAGGTGTGGATTCTAAATGAGGTAATCACTGGACAAGTGCTTTATAAGGTAAGAGTAAGAAGTCAACAGGAAAAAAAGGGAATCATAAAATGAGAAATTAATACAAAGCCAGGCAGAAAAAAGGAACAAAAATAGAGCAACCAGCAAGATGGTAGATTTTTACCAAGTAAGTTCAGTTGGTAAATCATCTACCTGCAATGCAGGAGACCTGGGTTCAATTCCTGGGTCGTGAAGATCCCCTGGAGAAGGAAATGACAACCCACTCCAGCATTCTTGCCTGGAGAATCCCATGGACAGAGGAGCCTGGAGGGCTACAGTCCACGGGGTCAAAAAGAGTCGGACACAACTGAGCAACTAAACCACCCCAAGTTAATTAAGGTGTAGCTGCACAAAATGTGGACACTATCCAGCATGGGGGCCATAGTGTTACCACTGATCACACAAAAAACACACAAATACAGAGATGCTGAGAATCCTCTGCCTCCCTAAACCTGGAGCCCAAAATAGTATTAATAATATTCCTCTATCAATACCCTCAGATATGCAAATGATACCACCCTTATAGCAGAATGCAAAGAAGAACTAAAGAGCCTGTTGATGAAAGGGAAAGAGGAGAGTGAAAAAGTTGGCTTGAAGCTCAACATTCAGAAAACTAAGATCACGGCATCCGGTCCCATCACTTCATGGCAAACAGATGGGGAAACAATGGAAACAGTGACAGACTTTATTTTGTTGGGCTCCAAAATCACTGCCGATGGTGACTGCAGCCATGAAATTAAAAGACCCTTGCTCCTTGGAAGAAAAGTTATGACCAACCTAGACAGCATATAAAAAGCAGAGACATTACTTTGCCAAAAAAGGTCTGTCGAGTCAAAGCTATGGTTTTTCCAGTAGTCATGTAAGGATGTGAGAGTTGGACTATAAAGAAAGCTGGAGTGCTAAAGAATTGATGCTTTTGAACTGTGGTGTTGGAGAAGACTCTTGAGAGTCCCTTGGACTGCAAGGAGATCCAACCAGTCCATCCTGAAGATCAGTCCTGAATATTGATTGGAAGGACTGATGCTGAAGCTGAAACTCCAGTACTTTGGCCACCTGATGCGAAGAACTGGGAAAGACTGATGCTGGGAAAGACTGAAGGCGGGAAGAGAAGGGGACGACAGAGGATGAGATGATTAGATGGCATCATGGACTCAATGGACATGAGTTTGGGTGGATTCCAGGAGTTGGTGATGGACAGGGAGGCCTGGCGTTCTACAGTCCATGGAGTCACAAAGAGTCGAACATGACTGAGTGACTGGACGGAACTGAATATCCTCCTCAGGCATAACCCCTTGGCACACTATAGTCAGAGGTCTTCATATACACTGTCCAGCCCAGTCACCTTAGAATGAAACTCACAATCAACAGCCACCCCCAACATAAAACCCACCAAGTACAACCAATCACCAACATATACACGTGAACAGAAAACCCAGATATAACTAAAATGCAAAGTAAGACTAACATGAAAGATAAGGTCAAAATGGCAAAAAATGTTTTGGAGAAACTAGAAACTATACAGTCAATAAAGATTTAACAGTCCCAGAAGGATAGTGTTTATACTCATAAAATAAGGATAATATTTAGAAGGGCAGAAAACAGAAAAACATAATGAATCAAAGTCTAATATGTCAACTAAAATCAGAAGAACGTAAAAGGGCTGTAGAAGCAAACAAGCAAATAATTTTTAATTGCAGTAATAAAGAACATGAGTCCCCAATATTAAACAATCTTATAGAATATAGATGCTAATAGATGAAAATGCACCAACTAAAAATTCAACTAAAAAAAAAAATCTCTTGTAAAGAAGCAGGAATCCAAACTGGACAAGATTACTTAACAGCCAACAATGAAAATTAGATAAATAGTGGAAGAGTTTCTTCATAATTTAGAAGATAGTGGTTGTCAGTATAAAATCATAAAAGCTATACATCCTGTCTGAAGGCAGAATATGGACTTACAGAAACATTGAAAGTCTCGGCAGAATTTTAGTTCCTATGTACTTTTTCAATCTAGGTTTCTTAACAGATAGCCTTTTTTAAGAGTTTTAGGTTCAGAGCAAAATTGAGCAGAAAGTACAGCTATTTTCCATTTACTGCTATCCCCACATACACACAGGCTCCCTCACTAACAAAATCTTATACCAGAGCGGTACAGTGAACCTCCACACACACACAGATAATACCTGAGGTCAACAGTTTATATTAGGGTTCATTCTTAGTGTTTCACATTCTACACATTGTAACAAGTGTGTAGTGGTATGTATCCACCACAATGGTAACATATAGGATATCTTCACTGCACTAAAAATTCTTGTTCTTCTATTCAACCTCCTGTTCTCCCAATTCCCTGCAACTAATTAACTTTTCCCTGCATCTATAGTTTTGTCTTTTCCAGAAGTCACATATCTGGAATCAAATAGTATGTGGTCTGCTCAGATTGGTCTATTTCACTTGGTAACATATATTTAAAGTGCTTCCATGTCTTTCATGACTTTGAATTATTTTTTAGCACTAGATAATATTTCATTATCTGGAAGTACCACAGTGTATCTATGTATAAGAAAATCTTGGTTGCTTCCAAGTTTTGATGACTATGAATAAAGCTAGCACAAATATTGAAGTACAGGCTTCTGTATAGATACAAATTTTCAACTTATTTCAGTAAATACAAAGAAATGCAACTGCTGTATCATATGCTAAGACTATGTTTAGTTTCATAAGAAACTGTCAAACTGTCTTCCCAAGTGGATGTGCCATTTTGCATTATCTCCAGCAATGAATGCTGTATGAAAATGTGAATTAAAACAACAATGAGATCTCACTACACATCTATTAGAATGGCTGAAATTCAGAACACTGACAATATCCAGAGTTGGTGATGATGTTGAGTATCAAAATCTCAGATTCAATACAATCCCTATTAAAATACCAATGCCATTTTTCAAAGAAAGAATAATTTTAAAACTCCTATGGAAACGCAAAAGACCCTGAATAGACAAAACAGTGTTGAGAAAGAAGGGCAAAGCTGGAGGTATCATGTGCCCTGATTTCAAACTATATTACACAGCTACAGTGAAAAAAAAAAAATATGGTACTGGCATGAAAACAAACATAGGAGTTTAAAAGAACAGAATATAGAGAGCCTAGAAATAATGATAGTGATAGGCTGTCACCATCATTTAATTGACACCAAAGAAGATAATAATATACAATGGAGAAAACAGTCTCTGCAACTAGTGGTGCTGGGAAGTCAGCGCTAGTTGCCTACATGTAAATGAATAAGAACATTTTCTTATACCATATACAAAAATAAACTTGAAATGTATTAAAGTCTTAAATGTAAGACCAGAAACCAAAAAACCTCTAGAAGAAAACATAGGAACACTCTTTCACATAAATTGTGAAAGCTTTTTGTTTTTGTTTTTTTTTTTGGCTCTACCTCCTAATGCAAGGAGACAAAAACAAACTGGACCTAGTTAAACTTAAAAGCTTTTGCACAGCAAAGGAAACTTTTGACAAAATTAAATGACAACCTCCTGAATGGGAGAAAATACCTGAAAATGATGTGACTGATAAAAGGTTAATATCCAAAATACATAAGCAGCTCATATAACCCATCAAAACCGCAAACAACTCAATTTAAAAAAAATAGGCCGAAGACCTGGAGAGACATTTTTCCAAACAAAACCTATAGGTAATCAACACGCACAGGAAAGATGCTCAGCATTGCTGATTTGAGAAATGCAGAACAAAACCAGAATGAGATAACACCTCACACTTGCCAGAATGGCTATCACCAAAAAGATCACAAAATACAAATTGCTGGTAAGGATGTAGCAAAAAGAGAACCTTTGTGTGTTGTAGACAGGAATGTAAACTGGGATAGCTACTGTAGAAAACAATATGGAGGTTTCTCAAAAAACTAAAACTAGAACCACCATGAGTGGGTGAGTGACAAGTCACTTCACTTGTGTCTGACTCTTTGTAACCCTATGAACTGTAGCCCACCAAGTTCCTTTGTCCATGGGATTTCCCAGACAAGAATCCAGGAGTGGGTTGCCATTTCCTACTCCACTGTGCTTGCCTGTTTCAGGACACCAATCTGTCCTGTTATCTCACTTCTCTGATAGATTTAAGACATGTTTTTTTTTTTTTTTATTTTTCAGTTTGCTTAGCTTTGTACTGTTAGGATAGTGATCATGTCTAAGTTCCTCACACGTGTGGGAAAGCAGAAGTTCCCCACATACTCTTTCTCAGGAGATGGTGCTCCACAAAACTGGGGAGCACAATGAGAAAAGGGAAGACATGGGATGCAGAAAGCAAGATATTCTAATGGGTGAGAGAAAAAGAGAATTGCTAGGAGAGCAGGGAGGAACAGTCTCACGGTGCTTGCTGTGCAGGAGGCAAAGTGACAAAACAGGGAATTGTAGTTGCTCAGAACGGCGCCACAGATGCAGAATAAAAGGTGAGGAAGGAATCTGCATCCCTTCAGCAGGTCTCAGGAGAACCTGTTTGCCTCTGAGAGAAAGACTAAGGGACAAGGTTAACATGAAGATTTAATTTTTACCCTTGCCACATGCATAGGGTCCTTGCTCTTACTGGGGAAAAAAAAAAAAAACTTTATACAGTATTCATGTAGTATAATGCAATATGCAATATAATTGTTATATTCTCAAGAAATATATGCTCTCAAGAGTTAAGATTTTGTTTCCAAACATATATATTTAATACTTTCAGCAAATCAATCTGATGTCCTGACGATAATTAAGTTGCAGAGTATTTAAAGCTCCGAGCACACAAATCTAAAAACAATATGTCTACTCTAAAATATTAAATCTGGTTAGCATCATGATAAGCATGGGAGATTACTCCTCAATTTGTTCCTGTTCTTCCTTTTTCCTAGCAGTAATTTAAAGCAATTTGCAAACTGTGCTTTAAGATTCATAACAAGTCCACGGATAGGGTTTGCTTAATTAATGAAAGTATATGTGTACTTGACTGAACTTGATGCATTGTTGCCAAGTGGTTAGGAGCATTGATGTTGAAGTCAAACAGATTTGGGTTCCAACTGTGCCCTTCTACATAACAAGTTATCTGACTGGGGAGAAAATACTTAAAACAAGTCTGTCCCTCAAGCTTCTTCCATTTGCAGAAATGGAGACTAAAAACTACTGAAAAGAACTAGCATGATAGCCATGTGAGGTGTCTGGCATAGTGTCTAGTCTATGGTTATTCCTTGATAAAGTCTAGATAATTAGGGGCTATAATATAGTTAACCATATAAATTAAGGGCTTCCCTTAGTGGCTCAGACAGTAAAGAATCCACCTGCAATGCGGGAGTCCTGGGTTCAATCCCTGGGTTGGGAAGATCCCCTGAAAGAGGGCATGGCAACCCACTCCAGTAATTTTGCCTGAGAATCCCCATGGACAGAGGAGCCTGGTGGGCTACAGTCCACGGGGTCACAAAGAGTCAGACACAACTGAGTGATTAAGCACAGTGCATACAAATTAAGGTTTGAAAGTGAAACTGAAAATGTTAGCCATTCGGTCGTGTCCAACTCTTTGCAACCCCATGGACTATAACCTGCCAGGCTCCTCTGCCAAGAGAATTCTCCAGGCAAGAAAACTGGAGTGGGTTGCCATTCCCTTCTCCAGGGGATCTTCACGACCCAGGGTCAACCCAGGTCTCCCACACTGCAGGCAGATTCCTTACTATCTGAGCCACAAGGGAACCTGAAATTAAGGTTTAAAAAGTAGCTATTCAGTAATAACTATTCAGTAATATCTAACGGCTATATAGAGTCCTGTGTTTTCTGTAGTGATACTGGGGGTAACTCTGAAATTGTGTACAACGTTTTCCTTCTACTTTCCTCACACTTAGTTTCCATTAAGAAAAATGGAAGAAACACTAGCAGTGAAACTGGAAGAATAAAGATAAAATGGAAAAAAGGTTTAAAGTGTAATTTTATTCTCACTTGTGACAATGACAGACATAGTCCCTTATTTTGTTTCATTCTATAAATCACATATAGTTGTAGCTTTTGTTATGTGTATATTCTTTTTCTATCTTTTCTATGTAGTGAAGTGACTACTGTCAAACAGCTTGCAATATGCCTCTTGCGCTGTTCAGTCAGTCTCTGTGGACCATCATCCTAGAGTTAACCACCTCCTTCGCTGCTCTTTCCCCTGTACCATCCTGTTTTGCTGCAAATTCATTACTTAATAGAGTCTTTATCTCCTAGATATGAAAGAACACCCATTTCTCACCATCACTCTCAAGTGCTTTCTCCTGATTTTCCCAACCACCACTGACTTCAGGCCTCGCAGGCAGGATTAACATTCCAAACCCTTACACCTCTCTTTCTGTGCAAACCCTCTGTCCCACCAATATGCACGCCATCTGGACAAATCCTCCAATCTTCATTAATACTGTCGTCTGTCACTACTTCATAGGCTCCGCCATTTCAGACATGTGGGATCAGTCTTCCATTTTACTCAAATTACTGACATTATACTGGCTGAATCCAACGTCCATGTGCACAAGCTTTAAATATTCTAGCCATTTCCTTGCTAGAATTTATTTTCACTAGAACAACTAATTTCTATTGTAGAGAACTTTATTTTTACCTTCATCTGAGACTCCTCTGAAACTTTTCATTTCATAATCCAATCTGACTGGAACTTCCAATCATCATTTCTCTTACTCTCCTCTCCCACTGACCCTGCATGAGGCTTCCAATCCTGTGAAACCTCCACTGGTTCTCGATTAATTAATGCTCATTTTTCTAGACTGTCCTTCATCAACCAGAAGACTATGGTTGAAGGCATAAAAAAATTTTATTACTAGCACCCTGACTGCCTTGATCATTTGTCCATCCACTAGATTTCCTCTACAAACTCCAAGTACAAAATCATGTCATCTGTTTTGTTTTCTAAATTTTTAGTTCATAGATTTCAGTTATCAAAGTACATAGTTCAAAGAACCAACTATCTCTACAAGATTTGTTATGAAAAAGTCAACCTCACTTCCTTTGCTCTACTTTGTCTTCACCACAGGCAATCATTTTCCTTCTTTCAGTTGACACTCCTAATATTCATTTCCATGAAGAACAAGTCAACTACTGTGTGCTGTGCTTAGTCCAACTCTCTGTGACCCCATGGACTGTAGCCCGCCAGGCTCCTCTGTCCATGGGGATTCTCCAGGTGAGAATACTGAAGTGGGTTGTCATCACCTCCTCCAGCGGATCTTCTTTACCCAGGGATCAAACTCAGGTCTCCTGCACCGCAGGCAGATTCTTTACCATCTGAGCCACCAGCGATTAACAAATACACAAATGTCAGCAGCACGCAGCAATCAACTTCTTTCTCACACACAGCTGTGGGATGGCTGAGGTGACTGTGCTGTGAGCTGCAGGACTGGAGGTCGGCTGTGGCACTTCTGATCCTTGGGTCACACACTGCAGGCCACACTGGAGGGACGGCAACCAGACTGTGCCTTCCTTAGGACAACAGGTGCAGCAAAGGGCAAACCCAACAGCAGAGGCACATCTATGCCTCTATCTACATCTCCTCTGCAAAAATCCCAAAGCAAGCTAGCAGGCTAAATCCAGAATCAAGGAGCAGAGAAAGAGACTTCACTTACCAGGAGGACATGGTAAAGGTAAAAAGCAGAATACTGTCAGGCCTGAACAACTGAAATAGTTTACTATCACACCGTCTCTCTAAAGAACATACAGCTCCATTTTCTGAGTTAACCCTCAGATATAGAAGAATTTTGTCTCCTCTCTTCCCCGCATCACAATGTACACCAACACTTCCTATTTCCCATGCCTTCAGTATCTTAATTTTCGGTTACATGGCGTGTTTACATTAGTGACTGTGTCATCATTGCTCATAGCTAAGTCATACACTGAAATTCCTTTTCTGCACAAAGTCTTGGTCTTTCCTGGAGTTGTAACTTCTCTTTTGTTTAAACTGTTTAGTTTTCTTTATGCCTATGGGTCATTCAACAGCAAATAACTATTTGTCTAGATCTACCCTGAAGATACTCAGACAGTAAGGTATTCACCAACTTTGTATTCCTGAAGAAGTCACCCTTGGAGTCTTCTGACCTTTTTCAGCAGGGACTGGTGACTGACACACAGCTATCATCCTGAGAACACCCTACACCATGATCCTGGGGATATTCTTCATGTTTCTCCTGCCATGAATTTCCAACACCCATGTAATTTTTTTTTTAATTTTTTTTTAATAACCCTCTGAACACATTCTCCAGTAGCTTTCTGAGAAAAGGACTGCAAGAGGTAAGCTTTAAAAAACACTTTTTGTTGCATTATTTCTTTGATATTTCTTCCTCTCAATTTTCTCTTTGGGCAAGTTTTGTCATTGAATGTTGACTTTTTGTTTATAATAAACAAATGTTCTTCTAATGAACTTCTAATGTTCTTTTCTTCACTGTATTTCATCTTTCAATAGTTTGGGGAAAGTTCCTCAGATTTTAACTCCAGATCTTGTTTTTATCCTCTGAACATTAATTTGTTTGAGCATTCTGATCTTATTTCACGTTTGCAATGAAGTTTTACCTCTTTAAGAGTTTTCCTTTCTCTGCATATTCGCTGTTCTCTCATGGTATGCTTTTCTCCTTGTTTTGGTCTCTATCATCCACGGTAAGAGCATTCTTCAAGTGGGATGGTAAAACCTATTCAGCAATGAGTGAAGGAGTGGGGTTTGTAAACCGTGAGCCTCACTACAGGGTGACGGGGTTGAGATGATTACCAGGGAACCTCTGAGGTGAGTACTTTTAGGTCTTTCTTCTTAGACTAAACATATTATTCAAATAAAACATTTCCAAAGTCCAGCCAGGAGAGAAAACCAAGCTACCAAGATACTTGCTGCTGAGTGGGAGAAGACGCCCAGGGCGTCGCCCGTCAGGTAGGCAGTATGCACGTGGTCTGTTAGTCATTGTTCGGGGCAAGGCACTCCTTCCTTCAACCAGTGTTCTCTTCCCGACAGAGGGCGCTCTTCCCCCCCACCTGCTTCTGTAGTGGGGATGGGGAGGGTCACAGAGTAGAGAAGGTGATCTCGAGATCAGACTACTTTTTAGTAGTTTTTACGTTCCACTAACGTCTCCTAATTTTCTGCCCCTTCACTCAGTTCTATGGGTTATTGTTGTTCAGTTGTTAAGTCATGTCTGATTCTTTGTGACCCCATGCACTGCAGCACACGAGGCTTCCCTATCTTTCACTATTCCCCTAGAGTTCGCTCAAACTCATGTCCACTGAGTCAGTGATGCCATCCAACCATCTCATCCTCTGTCTAGGGGTACCTGGGGCTACTAGGTTCCTGAACTTTTGAGCAATTCTATTGTAGTCAATTTTAATTCTTAGCTTTCCCTACAATTCCCTTCTAATTCAGCCTTCTCAGATTTATTGCTGTCAGTTACTATTCATTCACCTTCTTTCTAGTTATTTGTTTGCCATCACCATTTCTCATTCTCCTTATTCCTGTGGGTTCCATTGTTTTTAATCCCTTGCTAAGGGACTTTAATGAGGTTTTGGTAGTAAACAAAATTAGATCCATGTTCAGTTGGTTATCTTTACCCAGAAACAGGACTATGTGCATTCTAATTAGGTAAGTAATTCCAAATTGTCACCTATTGAGGTGGCTTCAATTTACATTTCCATCAACAACATATGAGAACATGGCAGAGTTGTTAACATGAGGTAAATGAAAAGGACTCAGAGGAACTGGAAAAACCTCTAAAAATATTATTTTGTGTATAATGCAGTTATTTTTCTGGGGAGGGATTCAACAAGTGTCAGAGCTTTTATAACACAAAAAAGTAAGGGACTATTGTTTTACAGTGATCAGTAATGATCCATGTTACAAATAATCCAATCACGTATCTATTTTTCCAGCTTCAGCATCACTTGCAGGTTTACTTCTGCAAAGCAGCCTGGCAAGTTTGCCCAACAAAGAATATATACACTGGAGAAAAGCTAAACCAAAGGCATGCATGCACAAGTTCCTCACTCCATTACAGAACCCTACTCAGAATGTTTCAAGTAGAAACAAAATAGGCTATCTTACATTGAGGTAAATAATGAACACCTGCATTCAATTTATCATCTGAAAAATCAGACTTGAAGCCTTTTGCATACATTTACATTGTTTGAATTATGCAATGTATTTTAGAACTACAGGAGAGACAGTTGTCCAAGAAGCTTTGTTCTTACAATATATCCAATCATTGTGTGAGTAAATAAACAACTCAGACTAAGTCCATATGAGGTTAATAACACAGACGCAGTCCTCAGTCTTTAGGAAACAAAGTACTAATGACTGGCTAAGGACAGGATTTCTTCTAGTACAAATTTTTAGATTAGTTTACATAGAATTACATTCACAAAAGGTTTTCAAACACCAGTTTCAAAAATACTATCAGTTTATTCAGATTTTTTTTGCCAGTACTATTCAACCAAAATCTACTCTGAGCTTACAGACAAACACCACCCATATATATCAGTTAATTATTACCTAGAAGGTGATACTTTTTTTGCTGCATCCAGATAATTAAAGATGAAAGTAACATGGAAAAATGAATTTCAGTGGAAATTTATATCTGTTTTCAGCTATTTCTGTTGACCCTCACAATCAAATATTGTCAAGAATTATTAAAAACTATGAAGTTCGCTGGAGTATTTTACTCTTACATAACTTCTTTGAAAAAATAAATTGATGAAAATTATCAAATTAAGAAACTGAGATACTATCCAGAAACCCATTGAGTAGACATGTCACACATGCATTATCCAGCCTCAGTGTCAACAACTAAGGGAAAAACTGAAACACTATATCAATATCCAACCACAAAGATAAGACAACTTTAAATTCATGCAGGGAGAACTGTTAGATGGTTGCCATTGTAATCTCATCAAGAGATCATGAAGATCTGAAATAAATATAGAGCCAGAAGCTATTTCAGCATAAGTAGGGTTGGAGATGCTATTTCCCCAATTGGAAGGTGCAGAAAAAGAGAAGAGGTCTGTTGGTCAGATTCATGGCATCAGTTTAAGTTCCCTGTAGGACAACTAGTAGGAATACACAAAAGAAGTTGTAAATACATATCCAACACTTAGAAACAGATAAAGAATAATTAGAAAACTTGGGGAATATCTACCCAGATATGATAGCTAAGTTGGTAAAGAATCTGCCTGCAACGCAGAAGACCCCGGTTCTATTTCTGGGTCTGGAAGATCCGCTGGAGAGGGAATAGGCTACTCACTCCAGTATTCTTGGGCTTCTCTTGTGGCTCAGCTGGTAAAGAATCCACCCGCAATGCGGGGGGCCTGAGTTCGATCCCTGGGTTGGGAAGATCCCCTGGAGAAGGGAAAGGCAACCCATTCCAGTATTCTGACCTAGATAATTCCATGGACTGTATAGTCCATGGGGTTGCAGAGTCGGACACAATAGGCAACTTTCACTTCACTACCCAGATACTAAGCAAATATTAATGGAAAATTTACCGGGCATCCTTTTCTAAAAACACCGAGAAGGATGAATGAGGCTGGGGAAAATTATACAAGCAAATCAAACACAAGGAAATCAAATGTGTATGTTCACAGGTTGGGAGAAATGTAGAAAACCAACAATGACTTCATGATATCAGTTCTACTTTTTCTTCACTGATACAAATTGCACAAATTTAACCTGAGTTTAGTGCAATACTTAAAACTGTTAACAATATACTGTAAACCCCAGTCAAAAAATATCTCATTATCTCCTCTGAAACTACAGTTTTAAAATTACCCTGCCTTCTCACAACTTGCCCAATAGCCTCTGGCTAACATACTGCTTACACTAATTTCAGTACCTTCAGTCTTCTCCCTGGTTCGTATACTTCACATGATGTTTTCAAGTACTTCTTCCAAGTCTCACTTTACAATCTAGTTCCCCAGCATCAGCTTTTCACTTAAACATTGTGAAACTGTTTCCAAGTTTTCTAGGAAACTCTGTGGCTCCTAGAAAGAAAGACAATGTCAAAGAATGCTCAAACTACCGCACAATTGCACTCATTTCACACACCAGTAAACTAATGCTCAAAATGCTCCAAGCCAGGCTTTAACACTACATGAGCCATGAACTTCCAGATGGTCAAGCTGGATTTAGAAAAGGCAGAAGAACCAGAGATCAAATTGCCAACACCCACTGGATGATCGAAAAAGCAAGAGAGTTCCAGAAAAATATCTACTTCTGCTTTACCGACTATACCAAAGCCTTTGACTATGTGGACCACAACAAACTCTGGAAAATTCTTCAAGAGATGGGAATCCAGACCACCTGACCTGCCTCCTGAGAAATCTGTATGCAGGTCAGGAAGCAACAGTTAGAACCGGACATGGAACAGACTGGTTCCAAATAGGAAAAGGAGTACATTGAGGCTGTATATTGTCACCCTGCTTACTTAACTTACATGCAGAGTACATCATAGGAAATATGCTGGGCTGGATGAAGCACAAGCTGGAATCAAGATTGCTAGGGGAAATATCAATAACCTCAGATATGCAGATGATACCACCCTTATGGCAGAAAGCTAAGAACTAAAGAGCCTCTTAATGAAAGTGAAAGAGGAGAGTGAAAACGTTGGCTTAAAATTCAGAAAACTAAGATCATGGCATCCAGTTCCATCACTTCATGGCAAAGAGATGGAGAAACAGTGGAAACAGTGAAAGACTTTATTTTTGGGGCTCCAAAATCACTGCAGATGGTGACTGCAGCCATGAAATTAAAAGACTTGCTCCTTGGAAGAAAAGTTATGCCCAACCTAAACAGCATATTAAAAAGCAGAGACATTACTTTGCCAACAAAGGTCTGTCTAGTCAAAGCTATGGTTTTTCCAGTAGTCATGTATGGATGTGAGAGTTGGACTATAAAGAAAGCTGAGCACTGAAAAATTGATGCTTTTGAACTGTGGGGTTGGAGAAGACTCTTGAGAGTCCCTTGGACTGAAAGAAGATCCAACCAGTCCCTCCTAAAGGAAATCAGTCCTGAATATTGATTGGAAGAACTGATGCTGAAGCAGAAACTCCAATAATTTGGTCACCTGATGCAAAGAACTGACTCATTTGAAAAGACCCTGATGCTGGGAAAGATTGAGGGCAGGAGGAGAAGGGGACAACAGAGGATGAGATGGTTGGATGGCATCACCGACTCGATGGACATGAGTTTGAGTAGGTTCCGAGAGTTGGCAATGGACAGGGAGGCCTGGCATGCTGCAGTCCTTGGGGTCACAAAGAGTTGGACACAACTGAGCAACTGAACTGAACTGTGGCTCCTAAAAGCTCTTCTCTACAGCCTAACCTACATCTTTCAATCATGAAAAGTCATAGCTAAGAGAACAGGAGTTAAATCTGCCTCAAAACTAGGCCACTGAGGCTAAAACTAACAACAATAAAAAGGTACTCAGCAGTAAAATGAACGATGGACTGATCTGTGCAACCACATGGATGAATCTCACTATCATTATGCTTTAGCCTAAGAAGCCAAACACAAAAGACTACAGATAGTAGTCTTTTCCCATTTATGTGACAGTTTAGAAAAGCAAATCCAAAAGAAGGCAAAAACAGACAGGGTCTGTTACAGGGTAATAAGGGTCTTAGGGGTGGGAGAAGGTAACTGACTGCAGATTCGGACATGTGATTTGCCTTGTCCAATAGAAGGCAGCAATGAGAGTGCCAGTGGCAAGCATAGGATTTAAGAAACCTCGCGTGTTCCCGTCCTTTTATACCTCTTCCATCCTTATGAGAAGACCATGCCTGGACAGACTGCTCGTCAAACAAAGGTGAAAGAGTGGAGCAGAGCTGTCCAGCCAGCACACACCCTCAGTGCAAAGCAGAACGGCCCTGAAGCACAGCATATGAGCACACAAATGTCCACGCCCACCCCACCCTGCCACACACACATTTACTGATGAGAGGCTGGACTGAGGCCTGTAGGTCCCTCTCTCACCATCAGAGAGCTAGGCTGAGGTTCCTGGGCAGGATGAAACCATAGCCCCGTTGCAGACCAGTGAGTAACTATTTAATAGGATTGTCTGGGGAAACTGGGAAGTTAGCCAGCAACATCTTTGTTGCAATACTTCTGTAATAGGCAACACCCTATTACTAAGAAATTTAATGGATCTCCTTGCTGCTGCTGCTGCTGCTAAGTCACTTCAGTTGTGTCCGACTCTGTGTGACCCCATGGACAGCAGCCCACCAGGCTCTGCCGTCCCTGGGATTCTCCAGACAAGAACACTGGAGTGGGTTGCCATTTCCTTCTCCAGTGCATGAAAGTGAAAAGTGAAAGTGAAGTCGGACAGTCGTGTCCGACTCCTAGCGACCCCATGGACTGTAGCCCACCAGGCTCCTCCATCCATGGGATTTTCCAGGCAAGAGTACTAGAGTGGAGTGCCATTGCCTTCTCCAAGAGATCTCCTTAGCAACAAGGAATGGGGATCATTTCGTTTGTTGTCAACGAGTATAGAACATGTGAGTAAAAACACAGCCCAAGAGGGAGGTCACTTTCCTGCTCCTTTTCGGCACCTTCTGTGGACTTCAGCATAGGCCAGCGGAGCACGCCTCTGGCAAACGCCAACTCCTCTGCGCCATTACACCTCAGCCAGTGCACCAACCTTTGATGGACTCAGACCCTGCGTTCAAAATGAATTACACTGGCTCTTGCCACCTCTAGTACAGATGGAGGCAAATACATGTTGCACTGCTATTCACAAGACCTAGAAACAATGAACACTCTGCTCTACACATTCACTATTCTCATTATCCTATCACTATGTAATCGATCCAATGATGTAACAACTGAGTTATAAAAAGCACAAGATTTTAATTTCATCCTCCTCATTTTTATCACAACAAAGTGCCTGAAACAAGGTAGGATTTTCCAGCTTCACCTGAATTTATCTGCTTCTGTTTCCATAATTTAGGCATCATTGAGATACTGTAGCTGAAGTTTTAAATTATTAGGTGCTTGACATGCCTTCATCTCATCCTTTTTTTTTTTTTAAGGAAATGCCTGATCTACAGTTCCGACCAAGAAAGCATCAATGTTGTTTTATTTTTCCTGTCATATCCCTCTCTCTTCGCAACCCCACTTCATAGAGCCTCCTGACGGGTCTACTGTTGGGACCTACCCCTGAGTAGCCAATCCATCAGATGACCAGTAGCTTATGATCTGGGTGAACTGGCTGATGGAGGTTCTGTATGCCAGAAATCTGAACTAGTACACAATCAAAGAATTTGCCAGTTGAGAAAGGAAGTTAAATCTACTACAGCATGCATTCCTCTTGGAGCTCGAGAGATACGGCAACTAAATCTGAAGTTACAGGAAAAGAGAAATCATAAATTTAGCAGGTGGGGGTTCATCATAAGGAAGCAAAATCCCTAAAAATAACTTGGGGTCTCAACAGCTTGCCAGTTACCAGTCAATTATCTTTTCCCAATCACTTATGTACCTTTCTTGGAAAACTTTGAATCTCTCTTCCTTACAAACTCAAGATTTAATCAGGGAAGTTCCATGGACATTGGAAAGTTCCAGTGCCAATAAAAGTTCCTGATAGAGGCAATTCTCTCAAAATCCTTCTGAAAGATTTCATGACTACCAGCATCACTGATAATTACTTGTAAATATGGTGAATTGCCCAAAAGCCTTTCCAATACCAACATGACAAGTACAAGATTGACTCATCTCTATGAGGATGTAACACAGGTCCCCCTTTCACAATACATGTGAAGTCTCCGGAGACTCAGTTCATTACCATCAAACTGAAGACTCTTCTTCCATGCACCAAACATTCAAAAAATTCCATCTTTAATCTTAAAGTAAACCTGTACAATGGAATACATCAACCATACTGCCAACATCAAAAGGAACGGCCCTCCTTTTTGAGCCATATTTTGGGAATATATAGTGAACTTGGTAATAGGCAAGTGACAGTCTGTCTGAAACCTACTATGAAAATATTTAGTCTTGATGCTCAAAAAGTATAGCGTAGTAACACCTTTTTGCAAGATCAGGATATGTTTTAAGAGAAGATAGGGGAAAAAACACATTTCAAGGGATAGCATGAAGGACAAAACACACGACTCATACCCAACTCCAGCGCTCAGACCTCTGAAAGAACTACATTCCCTCCTGGAGTAATAATTATTTCCTGAATGTTGACATCTATTCCCTGTTATTCAATGTAAGCAAAAGCACATTCTTTTTCCAAAAGGATTATCATGATATTAAACAGACATCCAACATACGAAGGCCTAGATGAAGTACCAAAAAAAAAAAAAAAATTACAGGAAAAAAACAGCTCTGATTAGGTTTCACTGTGAAAATATCAAGAGTAGGAAACACATGCAGATACCAAAGAAGGAAATCCCTCTTAAAATGTGGATGTCCTGGGATCCAGAGAGATCATCTGTCCTACAAACGCTGTCACAGAGGTCCTGCTCTCTAGGGAATCCTCCTGTTAGAAGATTTAATAGCCATCAAGTCCAGTATGAGCTAAAATTACCTTTATTTTTAGGCACTGGGACCACAAAAAAACGCTGAAGCAATAGTCCTGAAAGAAGCAATTAATCTATGTTAAATACATGTAATCAGTTCTGCATGTGTTATGTTTTGAGGTTAAGAGAAAGATTCAAAAATTTCTAAATAATTCTTGCCAAATCTTGTGTAGTCTGTTAAGTGGTGTGATTTTTCTTTTCCAGGAAGTACAATGCTTCTGAAAGATCTCAGACTGAACACCACTGAACACTGAAAGCTATCTCTTGATTGTTCAAATGCACAGTCGCAGGATAGAACCAACTTCCTTCCCTCATGTAACTCCAATTAGGACTGATTTTATCTAGTGTCTAAAACTATCAAATCACAAACATGCCATCATATTTGCCCCACCCGGGGCCATTTTTGGTGCCTTGCTACAACTGTCAGAGAAAAAGTAGGAGCTGGAAACTGATGCTTTTCCAGGTTAGAATAAAATGAAAATCAGCACCTTGAGGAAGACATTCCAGGACACTTTGACCATGTTTTAACTTTTTCCTGGTTTTCCTAAAAGAATCTAAATATTTTATAGCATCCTTTCAATCATCACCTCAAAGAGACATCAGTTCTTTTATTTTCTCCTTTCCTAGGAGTGGAGAATGCTCCAATTCATTCCAGATCAAACTCTGATTATCTTAAATAGACTTCAGCTTTGAGGAAAAGCAAGGGAAGGTGGCCAGTGCTCACGGGTACCAAGTAACAAGCACCTTAACACTTTTGTTCATATTGCATCTTGTGCAAACAGAAAAATGGAAACTGCAAGGGAACAGCCTTTGGAAAGATTCATATACTCTCTCCAACATAAAATACTTTTCATTTCATACATTTAGTTCACTAAAAATTTTAAGTTAAATGATGATTTTTATCCTAAATATCTATGTTAAGAAAATATATAGCAATATATATGCTCGTGTGTGTGTGGGTTATTTGCTCAGTCATGTCCAACTCCTTGCAAGTCTATGGACTGCAACCCTCCAGGCTCCTCTGTCCACGGATTCTCCAGGCAAGAATATTGGAGTGGGTTGCCATGCCCTTCTCCAGGGGATCTTCCTGACCCAAGGATAGAACCTGGGTCTCTTGCACTACAGGCAGATTCTTTACTGTCTGAGCCACAATGGAAGCCCATACATGCTCATATTAGTACATATATATCAGCATCTATGTATGATAAATCCCCCGGGGGAGGAAATGGCAACCCACTCCACTATTCTTGTCTGGAAAATCCCATGGACAGAGAAGCCTCATGGGCTACAGCCCAAAGGATCGCAAAGAGTCGGACAGGACTGAGCACAATGCCATATGTATGATATATCAACATAGACACTAAAAAGGGGGAGCTCCACGGTTCAGCAAGAAAGATGCAATGTGCAACATACTCCCCTTGCTTTGCACAGAAGTGGAAATTCACCACACCTGACCCAGGTGTGTCCCACATCACTGATTTGCAACAAAATACTAGGCCATATTCACCACACATCGTCTTTGCATAATACTAAGAAACTGTATATGTTTTTTTAGTTCTCCATAAAATTCAGATTACAAAGGCTTCCTGTTGTAACTTCTCATTTTATCTAGTATTTTTGAAAGCTGCATATATTTCACCTTAGAAGAAGATGATACTAACTCACATGTTCACTCACCATAGAACCTTGAGTGAAAAGATATCTTTTAATTTGTCCAAGATATTTTTAGAGGATTTTTTGTTTTTAATGGTTTCTTTCCCTATTGCTTATTCCTTGCTATTATTTTACTCAGTTTCTTAAAAGATTTGAGAGCCCTGACTTAATTTTTAACCAAAGAACTTAGATATCTAGATGTTTCATTGTATAAATAAGCTGATTAAATACAGAACAATTTAAGTAAGTAGTAGACTATATTCAAAACACTAGTCTTACTTCAATTTTACTGCAAATTAAAAGCACTACATAGCACCAAATTAAATCATAGTATTCTTATAAATGAATTCCTAACTTTTTGCTTTGCTTATAAGAACTACAGATAAGTAACTCTACCTCTAGCTTTCAAAACGGAATGCTTCCAACTGTGTTTCGAGAGAGAACATGTGGTAATTCAGGGTCATTTTTAACATGATAGCTTGCCAACCAAACAACACACTTCAGGCCACAGTAGGAAAACTGAATCCTTTACCAATGACTTTCTGAGGAGCTTATCTACAAGACCTGGAATTAAATTATCAAAACAATTAAAAAATTATAACCCCACTATAGGAAACTTGAAAGTGTAACTTTTAAAATAAATGATTTTTGATACAGTTTTAATCACTTATTATATCCAAGAGGTAGGTCAAACCTATCCAAGGCCCTATGCAAAATGAATTTAGCACTGACAGAAGTTAGGAGCTTGTGAAATACTGAACTTATTATTCCATCCATTATTTAATTGCTAGCATTACCTGTGCCTGATAAAAATGCAAAGAAATTTGTAATCAAAAATAGCATATTTTCAAACTATATTCCAGAGGTATCAGATTCTTATTAAAATTTAGTGTCAATCATATGGCTCTAGAAACCACACACTACCACCATCTGGATTACCTGAGAATAGCTTGTCTGCACTAATTTTTAATCGAAGACTGCTTTTAGAGTATAGTCAGGCCTTTCACTGTCCTTATATTATGTGCAAATAGTATTCGACTAATGATTAAGGAACACTGACTTCAATAGGAGAGTATTATAGTAAACATGTGGAAAATTAACTCGTTAGGTACTGCTTTACCCAAGCGCAATCTTTCTTCTCACCAGTAAAACTGCAAAGTAATACTATAAACAATCCTACACACACAACACCATGTGTGTGCACACACAAAAGGCCAAGGATTTCACAATCAGATTAAGCCTTAACTTACGTATTTCCATAAGGAATTTTAGTTTAAAAAAATGTCTAAATAAAATTAATTCTCCTTTGGTTGCAGTCAAAAAAGTCACAAAAAGAACAAGTCCCTAGAAACCATCAAGTCAGCCACAAGTAAAAGAAATACTGCATTCAACTCCAAGGAATTTTTAGATCAGGTTAAACCAGCAGGGGTTTCCCTGGTGGCTCAGTGGTAAAAAAAAAACCCACCTGCCAACGCAGGAGACGCGGCTGAACCCCGGATCGGGAAGATCCCCTGGAAGAGGAAATGACAACCCCCTCCAGTATGTTGCATGGGAAAGTCTATAGACAGAGGTGCCTGGTGGACTACAGCCACGGGGTTGCAGAGTCAGACATGACTTCAAGACTGAGCGCAGAAACCAGCAGAAGTTCCTGCTTGCTTCAGTCGTTTTCAACAGCTTCCCCTCAGCTTCCCAAGCTAGAAAAGGTAAAGCACAGTCACCAAGCGTCAGGAGCTGAAAATAACTTTCATTTTCTCTAGCTTTCTTTAAGTAATAAACTCCATGAAACCATATTATCTCAAGCAGCAGTCCCAAAACTTTTAGGCACCAGGGGCTGGTTTCATGAAAGGCAATGCTTCCATGGACTGGGGGTGGAGGTGGGGAGGTAGTGGTGGACACCCCTGATCTTAAGGATCACAATAAAAAAAAAATGCACTCATCCATTACATACACATACACACTCACAAATTATCAACTGCCGTATGTCAGGAACTGCGCAAAGTAATAAGAACCAATCCACTGCATTCTAAAAGTTCTGTATCACAAGCAAGAAATTTTTTAATTTTGTCGATTTTTAAACACCTCATTATTATCCACACTATTTTATGACACACCTTAGCGAAAACAAGTATATTTCTACTTCCGCAAAAGATTCGAAATAAGATTGTCTTTACTTGCCACCACTCCTCACATAATATACCCTTATCTCCCCTTTAACTTTAATTGAAAAACTAGAATACATAAAAAATTGTCTCCAAGTCCATCAGTGGCTTCTGCGGAAGTTCACTGTGTTCTCTGAGTTTCACTAGCTGTGACCCACAGCAAGGGTTCCTTCTGCAAATAAGTTCAGGAAACGCTAACTTCCACAAAGTTCAGCAACTTCATTTCAGAGACTTTGTTTTATTAATATGCATTTTGAATATCTGAATGGGGGTTATCATGTCTAGCATTTCCCAATTATATTTCACCAAGAAATCTTTTCCCAAACCCTACTTTTCTCAAGAACAAAGTTCCATGGACCACAGCTTGAAAAATTAGGATTTAACCCTTCCTAGTTCAACCTTCCCACAGAGCATGCTCACAGTCCGTCTCCATCTCCTAGTCTCTCCCCCTATCTTGTTTTGTCTCTGTTCCGTCTTTATCACTTTCTCTATTTTTCCTCTCCCCCTACCCTCATATCTGTGTCTACTTCTTTCCCATCCTTTTCGGTCCTCCCTTCCTTTCTCTTCTTCTCTCTCTCCCGACCCCTATAGCTCTTTCAGAAAAATCTAACCACTGGTTTCATGCCAACCATAGCATCTATACATTAATAATGAGCCCATGTTTAACAGTCAAGACCTTGATTATGTACCCTAAGATTTTATTTTCAAGTTACTAGTTCAAAGTATGTACATGCTTTGTATTAGACACTGGTTTTCTTATTTCCAGAAACATCTCGCAAGCTTGCCCACTTTACCTATTTAATCAAAGAGCAGTAAGGCACTAATTTCATCTAGTGTGACAATTATCTACTAGTCTAATGGGAGAAAATATGCCTGACCTGTTAATTTAGCATATCTATTGAATCATAATGAAAACATCAAAGTAGATATAAACACATCTCAGAGACAGATATTTCCAATTTAAAGAACAAGACATTTAGAAGATATTTATTTAGTACCTAAATAAAATTTAAAATAATTAACATGATAGATACAACATGTAAATAGTACACATAGCATCAACTTCAACATATTTGGTTCTTGCATATTTGACAGTGATACTCCTAAACTCAGGCATAACTGACTTGCAAAAATCAACTAATGCAATTACTTGATTTAAAATTACTTGTTGAGACAGCTAAGCAAAAAAAGCTAAGTATTCCAAAAATTCCTTTTTCCATAAGAACAACAAAATCATTGGCAGATATTATGAAAATCAACTTTTTAAGAACTCTGCGTAGTAAACATAGGCATGTGACAATCTGTAGAATTGTTCTAATACATAACATCAAATCTTGGTAAAAATAGCTGTACAATTTTAATATACTCTGTTTGCCACACACTCTCTTCTGAGCATAACAGCCTTGCAAACCAACTGCCTACAATGACAACAAAAACCAGAAGGTTAGAACAAAAACAAAACAAGGTCACAACTTCTCAAATCCATTTCCCAGATAACTATCATAATCTGACCTGTCCAGAAGTTCCCTGAAAAATCCAAAGCCCAAGGTTTGTCTTTATTTGACTAGAGTCAGAGCTTTCCAATGCAGTGTTTCCCTGGGAGCAGCTGTATAATGCAGTTTTGTTAAAAAGATCTGTTAAAATTGTTAAAAGATCCAGTAATATAATAGATATGCAAAGAAAATGAAATGTAAGTAGAGAACAATCATGGGAAAGAAGCTCTCTGAGGAAGTTGAGACTGTGGACTTACTAGACAAAGACTGTAAGTTTTTTAAAATATGTTTAATGAACTGAAGGAAACCATGTCTAAAGAATTAAAGTATTAAAAAGTTGCCTTGTCTGTTAGATGATATTAACAAAGTAGAAATCACTAATAAAAACCAGATTGAAATTCTGGAACTGAAACAGAATTTGAAACTGAAAACTGTAACAGAAATGAAAACTTTACTAAACAGACACAACAATATGGTTGAGCAGTCAGAAGAAATAACTGGCTCAATGAAGACAGGTCTCCTAAGATGTGCCCCACCGAGAAGCAAAGGAGAAAAGGGGCAAAAAAGAATTTGAAGAATTTGCAAAGAAGTAATGTCTGAATACATCTAAAGTTTGATGAAACATGTTGATATACACATTTAAACTCAATGAACTTCGAAAAAATAAACAGGAAGAGATATACATCTGGATGCATGACAATCAAACTGTCAAAAAAAAACCAACAAGAATTTGGAAGGCAACAAGTAACTTATCCACAAGACTCACCACTCAAGTTAACAATTCTTCAGCAGAAACCATGGAGGCCAGAGGGCAGTGGGAAAATATATTCATAGTGCCAAAAGAAATTCAACCAAGAATTCTGTAGCTAACAAAATAATCTTTCAAAAATGATGCAGAAATTAAAGCATTCCCAGGTAAGCAAAAAGTGATAGAATTTGTGGACAGCATGGTCTACAATAAATATCAAAGAGAGATCCTGAGGTTAAAATGAAAGGACACCAGACAGCAACCTGAATCTATATAAAGAGGACCAGTAAACATACCTACACACAAAGGTAAACGGGACAGTATAACATATTTTTGGTTTAACTTTTTCTCCTTCTTATAAGACAACTACAAAGAGCAATAATTATGAGTGAAGGGCATGCAGTGTATAAAGATGCAATTTATATGACGATACAGCACAAACTATTGCATAGAAAGTAGGCAATAGAAGAGTATTGTTGACTCTTGTATTGTCTGAGAAGCAAATCAAGGTTAATTCTTTTACTGTCAGCAAATTTTTAATAAACAATTATGTAGGACACA
Source organism: Odocoileus virginianus (assembly GCF_023699985.2). Classification (NCBI taxonomy): domain Eukaryota; kingdom Metazoa; phylum Chordata; class Mammalia; order Artiodactyla; family Cervidae; genus Odocoileus; species Odocoileus virginianus. The sequence goes on along the minus strand of NC_069674.1, from coordinate 87,825,249 downwards.
CAAACATATCTGTAGGCAGTACTCAACCAGTAAGTCATCTATCTTGGAACTCTGCTGTAATGTTGCTCTCAGTACTATAAAACTAATAAAATATGTACAATTACCCCATTTTATCCAAAGAAAATTCACTCAAAGTGTAAGCATGCCCATGAGTGTCCAAGTCAAAGCTCAAACCTCTACTCACTTATTTTCACCAGAACCCAAACAATTTCCTTTAGTCCTCTGCATCATTATATATAAATTAACAAATATTATATATAAAGGTTTCATTTGCTTGTTGCTAAGTTAGCTTCCCTATAAAAACACTATTATTTATTCTGTATTGCATACATAAGTACTCTAATGCAGTATTTAAAAATGCTTGTAGTAAACTGCCACATCAAAATAAGATACATTAGAAAACACTGTCAACTTCAGCTAAAAATATAAGCCTATATCCATCATTTCTTCCAAGTTGTTTCTTTTTTTTTAAATAAGAGACTTTTTTTTTTTTCTTTTTTAACAGAGTGGCTATTCCATGCCAAGCACTGGGCTCAGGACTAGGGTAACACAGTGAACAAGACGAAGTCCCCGCCTTCTTAGACTACAACTTACAGGGGGGATAAAGGTAACATTTACCCCACCACAGAGCCACAAGAACTTACACAGGAATGGGGAAACAGACTCTTAGAGGGCACAAACAAAACCTTGTGCGCACCAGGACCCAGAGACCCCACAGAGACTGAGCCAGAACTGTGTCTGAGTGTCTCCTGCGGAGGTACGGGTCAGCAGGGGCCTGCCGCAGAGGCAGGGGCTCTGGGTGCAGCAGACCTGAGTGTGGCCTCTGGGAGGAGGTCGCATTAACCCCACCACAGAGCTGCCAGACTTACACAGGACTGGGGACACAGACTCTTGGAGGGCACAAACAGAACCTGGTGCACACCAGGACCCAGGAGAAAGGAGCAGTGACCTCACAAGAGACTGACTCAGACTAGCCCATGAGTGTCCAGGAGCCTCTGGCAGAGGCATGGGTCAGCGGTGGCCTGTTGCAGGGTTGAGGGCACGGAATGCGGCAGTGAATGCACAGGACCTTTTGAAGGAAGTCACCATTATCTTCATTACCTCCACCATAGATTGCTCTCAGGTCAAACAACAACGAGGGAATAGCCCTGCCCATCACCAGAAAACTGGATTAAAGATTTACTGAACATATCAGAGTAATGCTGAAGAAGCTGAGTTGAACGAATCTATGAAGACCTACAAGACCTTCTAGAAATAACACTCAAAAAAGATGACCTTTTCAATACAGGGGACTTGAATGCAAAAGTAGGAAATCAAGAGATACCTGGAATAACAGGCAAATTTGGCCTTGGAGTACAAAATGAAGCAGGGCAAAGGCTAATAGAGTTTTGCCAAGAGAATGCACTTGGTCATAGCAAACACTCTCTTCCAACAACACAAGAGAAGACCCTACACACGAACGTCACCAGATGGTCAATACTGAAATCAAATTCATTATATTCTTTGCATCCAAAGATGGAGAAGCTCTATACAGTCAGCAAAAAAAAAAGACTGGGAGCTGACTATGGCTCAGATCATGAACTCCTTGTTGCCAAATTCAGACTTAAATTGAAGAAAGTAGGAAAAACCACCAGACCTTTCAGGTATGACCTAAATAAAATCCCTTATGATTATACAGTGGAAGTGACAAATAGATTCAAGGGATAAGATCTGATAGACAGAGTGCCTGAAGAACTATAGACAGAGGTTCCTGACACTGTACAAGAGGCAGTGACCAAGACCATCCCCAAGAAAAAGAAATACAAAAAGGCAAAATGGTTGTCTGAGGAGGCCTTACAAATAGCTGAGAAAAGGAGAGAAGCTAAAGGCAAAGGAGAAAACAAAAGACATACCCATCTGAATGCAGAGTTCCAAAGAATAGCAAGGAGAGATTAAAAAAAGCCTGCCTCAGTGATCAATAGAAAGACATAGAGGACAACAATAGAATGGGAAAGACTAGAGATCTCTTCAAGAAAATGATAGATACCAAGGAAACATTTCATGCAAAGATGGGCTTAATAAAGGACAGAAATAGTATGGACCAAACAGAAGCAGAAGATATAAGAAGAGGTGGCAGGAATACACAGAAGAACTGTAGAAAAAAGATCTTCACGACCCAGCTAATCACGATGGTGTGATCACTCACCTAGAGCCAGACATCCTGGAGTTCGAAGTCAAGTGGACCTTAGGAAGCATCACTATGAACAAAGCTAGTGGACGTGATGGGATTCCAGTTGAGCTATTTCAAATCCTGAAAGATGATGCTGTGAAAGTGTTGCGCTCAATATGCCAGCAAATTTGGGAAACTCAGCAGTAAGTACAGGACTGGAAAAAGGTTAGTTTTCATCCCAATCCCAAAGAAAGGCAATGTCAAAGAATGTTCAAACTACTGCACAATTGCACTCGTTTCACATGCTAGCAAAGTAATGCTCAAAATCCTCCAAGCCAGGCTTCAACAGTATGTGAACCATGACCTTCCAGATGTTCAAGCAGGATTTAGAAAAGGCAGAGGAACCAGAGATCAAATTGCCAACATCCGCTGGATCATTGAAAAAGCAAGAGAAAACCAGAAAAACATCTACTTCTGCTTTATTGACTATGCCAAACTCTTTGACTTTGAGGATCACAATAAACTGTGGAAAATTCTGAAGGAGATGGGAATACCAGACCACCTTACCTGCCTCCTGAGAAATCTATATGCAGGTCAAGAAGCGACAGTTAAAACTGGACATTCAACAACAGACTGGTTCCAAATCGGGAAAGGAGTACATCAAGGCTGTATACTGTCACCCTGCTTATTTAACTTATATGCAGAGTACATCATGAGAAATGCTGGGCTCGAGGAAGCACAAGCTGGAATAAAGATTGCTGGGAGAAATACCAATAACCTCAGATATGCAGATGACACCACCCTTAAGCAGAAAACTAAAGAAGAATTAAAGAGCCTCTTGATGAAAGGGAAAAAGAAGAGTGAAAAAGTTGGCTTAAAACTCAACACTGAAAAAACTAAGATCATGGCATCTGGTCCCATCACTTCACAGCAAATAGATGGGGGAACAATGGAAACAGTTAAAGACTTAATTTGGGAGGGGGGCCTCCAAAATCACTACAGGTGGTGACTTCAGCCATTAAATTAAGAAACCCTTGCTCCTTGGAAAAAAAGCTATGATCAACCTAGACAGCGTATTAAAAAGCAGAGACATTACTTTGCCAACAAAAGGCCATCTAGTCAAAACTATGGTTTTCCAGTAGTCATGTATGGATGTGAGAGTTGGAACTATAAAGAAAGTTGAGTGCCGAAGAATTGATGCTTTTGAACTGTGGTGCTGGAGAAGACTCCTGACAGTTCCTTGGACTGCAAGGAGATCAAACCAGTGAATCCTAAAGGAAATCAGTCCTGAATATGGCTTGGAAGGACCGATGCTGAAGCTGAAACTCCAATACTTTAGCCACCTGATGCAAAGAACTGACTCATTTGAAAAGACCCTGATGCTGGGAAAGATTGAAGGCAGAAGAAGGATACGACAGAGGATGAGATGGTTGGATGGCATCACTGACTCGATGAACATTAGTATGAGTAAGCTCAGGGAGTTGTGATGGACAGGGAAGCCTGGCGTGCTGCAGTCCATGGGGCCGCAAAGAGTCAGACACGACTGAGTGACTGAACTGAAAGGTAGGAGACAGGTAAACCAGACCAAGTAGACAATTACAGATTACAATCAGGAACAAGACCAACCATAGTGAGAGCCATCCAGTCAAGCCTAGTTTGTATCAACCAACACTCAGCCAACTTGAGATCCAAGGAAGTGAGAATGACGGTTTTTGCATACTATGGGGTCTCGGGAATACTTGTACCGAGTAACAGTAGACAAACATTTGTAACAAACACTTGTAACAGCAGGCACTGTACTAGGAACTTGACATGTGTGAGCTCATTCAAACCTCCCACTGAGCCTTCACCACAGATAATCTTTTTAGCCCTATTTAACCAACGAGGAATTGACAGTGACAGGCTGAATTACCTGCTTACAGTCACACCATTAATGACTGTGAGAACCAAGAATGAAACCCAATCGGTCTAATTTTAAAGTTCTGTGGCTCCTTATTACTTTGATAGTGTCCATTCTCCTAAGTTGGCTCCAGTCTGCTAACAGTATCAGTATGTATATCCTTTTTCTATTTCTTTTCTAGCACTTACGAACGTGAATTATAAAAAATAAGCTACAAACTCAAATTGGTGTTTCCAGATTTACTTTTGCTGTTCCTGCCCTATTAGGACCTACTTTACCTAGGTACAAACTGAACAGAGTGCTACCAAGCCTTGATATGATTTTAAGTGATCATACTGTTTCATCTTCCAGAAAGTGGAAGCAAGCAGTTATACCAACAAAGGAAATTTAACTATTTATCATTTAAATAAGAAAAAATTTTAAGGAAATTCAGTTTTTACAAAAAGTCTTACTGAAAATATTATTTCCAGATGACATTGTAAGCATACAATTTGACAGTGACAATATCCTCTAGGAAAATAAAATATGATGGCAAGAATATTTGTTTTAGGAATATACTGAATTTAGTAAATTCCTTTATCTGTATCAAGAAACCCATGGTAAATATCAAAAGTGAAATTTATTTAAGATGCAACACTCAACACACAGTTCATTTTTTTTACGTAATTTTATACTGTTTTATATACCACAAGGACATGACATAACATGGTGATTTGTACTATGGTTGACACCACCCTTATGGCAGAAAGTTAAGAGGAACTAAAAAGCCTCTTGATGCAAGTGAAAGAGGAGAGTGAAAAAGTTGGCTTAAAGCTCAACATTCAGAAAACTAAGATCATGGCATCTGGTCCCATCACTTCATGGGAAATAGATGGGGAAACAGTATCAGACTTTATTTTTTGGGGCTCCAAAATCACTGCAGATGGTGATTGCAGCCATGAAATTAAAAGACGCTTGCTCCTTGGAAGAAAAGTTATGACCAACCTAGATAGCATATTAAAAAGCAGAGACAGACTTGTTTAAAACTTCAAACAAATGATTTCTAAAAAATAAACTTTTGGTGTTTATCAAAAAAAATAAAAATAAAAAAATAAAAAGCAGAGACATTACTTTGCCAACAAAGGTCCGTCTGGTCAAGGCTATGGTTTTTCCAATGGTCATGTATGGATGTGAGAGTTGGACTGGGAAGAAAGCTGAGTGATGAAGAATTAATGCTCTTGAACTGTGGTGTTGGAGAAGACTCTTGAGAGTCCCTTGGACTGCAAGGAGATCCAACCAGTCCATCCTGAAGGAGATCAGTCCTGGGTGTTCATCGGAAGGACTGATGCTGAAACTGAAACTCCAATACTTTGGCCACCTCATGTGAAGAGTTGACTCATTGGAAAAGACCCTGATGCTGGGAGGGATTGGGGGCAGGAGGAGAAGGGGACGACAGAGGATGAGATGGTTGGATGGCATCACCCACTCGATAGACATGAGTTTGAGTAAACTCTGGGAGTTTGTGATGGACAGGGAGGCCTGGTGTGCTGCGATTCATGGGGTCGCAAAGAGTCAGACATGACTGAGCGACTGAACTGAACTGAACTGAAAACAAAGGGCATTTATGCTTTCCACAATCCATCAGACTCAGGTATGGAGTATACTACCCTACTTCTAATGACAGGAAGTCTCTGACTTCCTGAAACTCCTAATTCCATTTACTATTTTGTGGTAGGGAACACACAGACCATACGACAGGATTTATCCTGTCTTTGTCAGCCTAAGGAGGCTTTGGACATTTACTATTTTCTTAAAACTTACTAGGAAACTTGAGATTACTTTAAGGAAAAGGGGGAAACAGTAAGTCTGGCCAAAGTATTGTAGAATCTTTAGTTTTTCCTAGAAATGGAGGATATAAAGTTTTTCCTAGAAGCTTTCTTATTATCCTAAAGACAATAATGGTTAAGGGGGTGTTTCCAAAAAAGGAATTTAGTGTCATTAAACACGTAAGTTTAATAGAGTGTTTCCTGAATCTCCCCACTGAATTACAGCCATCATAACATCCTCTTTATTACTTCTATTTCAAATATGGGATTCCCTGATAGCTCTGTTAGTAAAGAATCCGCCTGCAATGAAGGAGACCTGTGTGCAATTCCTGGGTAGGGACAATCCCCTGGAGAAGGCATAGGCTACCTACCCCAGTATTCCTGGACTTCCCTTGGGGCTCAGCTGGTAACTAATCTGCCTGCAATTCAGGAGACCTGGGTTTGATCCCTGGGTTGGGAAGATCCCCTGGAGAAAGGAAAGGCTGCCCGCTCCAGTATTCTGGCCTGGAGGATTCCATGTATAGACCATAGTCTCAAAGAGTCGAACTGATAAGTGACTTTGACTTTCATTTCAAATATACTCATTCTCCTATGGCATATATATCAAAAATCTATTCAACATTAGAAGCAAATCTCAAAGTGAAACTGAAAAGATGAAAACCACACAGGTAAAGAGACAACATGCTAACAAAAATTGACTGCTGAATATATTCACAACTGAACTAAGGACATAGTCTCTAGTCTTTTCCTCCTAGGTTATCAAACCTTATTAAAAGGTACTTGCAAAAGAAATTATACTTTTTTATGAGCAATTTATTATCAAAATGAATTAGAATATAGCACACCACTGTTTAAAGAATCAGTTTCAGGAAACCTAACAGGTAATCAGGCTGCAATTTTTATCTTGTTTTTGCTGTTTCATACATATGGGCGCTTTTAAGTACCTTGACTTCTTAACTACCAAATGAAAAGATCACCTACCAGTTACACTGCTTTCCACAGAACTACTCAGTTAACTAGTTTCCCTTTCCCTCTGAGTGAATAAAAAATCCAATGTTAATTTGACCAAAGTCCTAGGACGAGGCCAAGGAAAGTGAAAGAAAGTGAAAGTGAAAGTCACTCAGTTGTGTCCAACTCTTAGTAACCCCATTGACGATAGAGTCCATGGAATTCTCCAGGCCAGAATACTGGAGTGGGTAGCCTTTCCTTTCTCTGGGGATCTTCCCAACCCAGGGATCGAACCCAGGTCTCCCACATTGCAGGCGGATTCTTTACCAGCTCGGCTATAAGGGAAGCCAAGGAGGACATTTTAAATCAGTTTCAAAGGACCAAATAGCCTTAAAGACATATACATATCCACCAGGTCAATTTCCATTCAAAACACACTTCCAGCTCACAGAGCTGGAAGGAACAGATATAAACACCAGCTCAAAGTGGATGCTTAGACCAACAGTCACCCAAATGAGAAGTGTCAAAGCCGAGGGGAAGTAGCTCCAATCCAAGAAATATGATTCATCACGTGTTCAATGAGTACATTCTAACATCTAACTGTTATGTAGAAGTTTTAAAAGAAGAAATACGTCATTGAATAGAAGTGTGATGTGATTAAATCTGTTTCAGTTCTGAGAGCTAAAAGATCAATTATTATTGGAGCTTTGCATATAAAGACCAGTAATTTTCCCCACTGAAACAAACCTCTTTTCCCCCCTACTAACTTAAGCCTGAAATCTCTTTCAAAGCAACTGTTTTTTTTTTCTAACACAATATAAAATATCCCTGTGGTGATTCATCTGGTAAATGCATTTACCACTAACTCCTCGTATGCTTAACTCCATCCTTCTGTCAGCTCAGTCTGCTTGGGTTGCGTTAACATCCCAGGCCCCTTTATGCTCATGTAACCGAGCAAATTTCCACTGGATGATCTTTTCAACCTCTACTCATCTTGCTGGCTTGACAATATATATACCCCATCCAAGCTCAGTAACAAAATATAATCTGAACAACAACAAAATTTCAGGGAAAAAAATTCTAGGTTACTTCCAAATCTGAACACTATGAAAGTTAAAGAAATTAAATTTAAAGAATTAACAACAAGTTTTTACAAGTAAAGGACAGGGAAGCCTGGTGTGCTGCAGTCCAGGGGGTCACAAAGAATTAGACACAACTTAGTTACTAAACAACAGCAAGTTTTTACATGGGAACACTTTACTAGGGAGTGAACAAACTGAAGCCAACAACGGATTCACAATAAGGTGTGACTTCCACTAATCACTACTGTTTCTAGTTATTTCTTCTGAACAATCCAACAAAGATATTTTCCTTTTTCATGGTCAAAATTACCAAGACTCAGAAAAGTATAGCAAATGACTGAATATAAAAGTAGCAGAAACTAAACACAAACTGAGGCCTGGGAGATTCCACACTTCTTACTCTCACAACAGGATGATTGTGGTGGGTTAAAGAGAGACACAAATTCCTTGGGGTGGGATGGCATTGTTTTCTCTCTCCTTAAATATGCGAGCTGGACTCTAACTGTTCTGACCTATAGACAACAAGGGAAGTGATGGTGCTTCAGACCTAGGCACAGGCTGTCACAAGACCAGCAGCTTCCACCTTGATCTCCTGGAACCCAGGCTAACTTCAAGTTCACGGTGCCACTCTTCAATTCACTGTTGATCACAGTCAGAGATTCATTACAGGCTTTTTAAATCCAGGATATATTTCAGTTCTCAAATGTCCATTTGATTTTTCAACCTACTCACACATTCTATGAACTTTGAATGTCAAATCACGTCTTATAGATTCTTCAAGGTATTTGTCACAGTTATCTTAAAGTCATACTGCTTTCCCATCCTGGGGTCTTTTTCCTTAAACTTTTCCTAACCTGAGTCACTTTTACCTTTTTAATTGTTTAATGGTTTGAAACACATACTAGACACTGTAGAGGACGTATTTTTACAAACTATAGATTACTGTTCTCCATGGCGTTTCTTGGGAAGAGGTTCTCCTAAAATGTGGTCCTCCTAGAATATTGATGAGAAGCCAGAGGTGTTTACCAATTCCCTTTAGCATTCCAAGACTCTGACTCCAAATCCTGTCTTCCTTTAGGGTAAGCAGCTGAGGTCACTCTTGTTCATGTCCTTCAGGCTTCCAGTTGTTTTCCCCTGAGACTCTTAGAATACTGCCCCACATAATGCACAGCCTGGAAGTAGGCAAAGGCCTGAGGAGATTTCATACGCATGTTTCAGGCCTCCCTCCTCTGTGGTTCCCAACATTTTGGAATAGCACCTTCAACAGCCAACTTCCTTCTCACCCCAAACTCCACCATCTAATTTCTCAGGACAGAAAAAAAAAAGTTTTTGGCCTCACCATTTCAGAGACCAAGAAGTTACCTCAGGCAGAAACACTTCATGCATCATTCAGTGTTCAGTCGGGAGTTGTCAACTACACAAAAATTTCAACAGGAGAGATTTAACATAGTATTATTAACTATGTACAATTGTTATACTACAAATGAGTAAAACAGAACTTTACAAACATACCAACTCTGAGGGAACACACATAAGGAAGGAACAACTTGGAAAAAAGAGGGGGTGGGGCCTCAATCCAAGGCTGAGATTTCAACCTCACTGGAGAAAGTATGGCTGTGGCCCACTGCCTGGGGGAGGAGTTAGGCTCTTGACCTGGGCCAGAGATGGTACACAGTCAACAAGCTAAGACTGGCATTTCAGAAACCATGAGCAAGGACGACTGGCAAGCTAAGAGCCCCTCTGGACAGCCAGGAGCCTGAGATTGATGAACAAGGAACTGCAGACAGGGACTGACAAGCCCAAATCCTCCTGCTGGAATGCCAAGCAACCAATATTGGCATGCACACAAGTGTGGTCCAGGACTGCAAGCAGGAAATCCTCCGCCAGCCTGTCAGCAGGCAGCAGCTGGCAGACAGAGAAAGGCAGGCCAGAACTCGCGTCAAAAAGTTCAAGAGTGAACGCCACTGAGTGCCACACACACCCAGATGGCAGCTGTGGGTCTAGCTGGAATGGAAGTATACCAGAGTCAAGAAGGAAAGCCTTTTCCTCCTGCAGTGAGCCGTTAGCATGCTCTGCAGCAAAGGAGAGATATCCACATCTGTGGGATCCAGCAATGCAGTGCAGAGTGGATTTAGAGCCGAGTACCACACTGTATGGGCCTCCCTGGTGGCTCCGCAGTACAGAATCCACCGATAATGTGGGAGCTACAGGGCATGTGGGTTCGATCCCTAGGTGGGGAAGAACCCCTCAAGGAGGGCATGACAGTTCACTCCAGTATTCTTGCCTGGAGAATCTCACGGCCAGGGGAGACTTGCCGGTTACAGCCCTTGCGGTCGCATAGAGTCAGACACGACCTAGCACGCACACACCACACTGTATAAATATGTATCTTCCCTAGCCTGATCGCCTTCTTTCAAGGGTTGAATTCTTTCCCACTTTCGCACATTTTTAGTCCTCGTTTCCTTTACACAAACACACATATATACATAAATATCTCATCTCTCTTTCTCTACCCATGTGGTTGAATTCTTTCCCACTTTTGCACATTTTTAGTCCTTGTTCCCTTTACACAAACACACATATATACATACATATCTCATCTCTCTTTCTCTACCCATGTCTCTCTCTCAAGGAAGATTTGGAGTTTATCATTTTTGAATGATAAACTGAAGGGCTGTCTATTCAAGGAATTCTGTCCTGACTGGGAGCCAAGAACCCCGGGAAATGATTTGACACAGAACCTGGAGAACATCATAAGCAGAGAACTACCACTATTTTGTTTCAGATTACCTACGGGGAGGTTTATGACATGTATGGCCATCTTGGCATTTTGCAGTGCTCCTAAATTTGTATAAAAATAAACCCTGTCCAAGATGATCTCAGTTAAAAAATAATAATAATTCCAGTAGTTCTAAAAGAAATTGAGTTTATTAAAAACCTATGACAATGTCTCCTTTAATGGCTGATATAATGCTAAACTACATCTCGAGGTTATATTTTGAAATATCAAACCCTTTCTCAAGACATTTATGCCCACAAATAACAATGTCCATAAAATCATGACAAACTTTGAAATCATATGTAGGGCAGAAATTAAATTTTTATTTGTTAGAAGTCTACAATATATCAGAACATGTTGAAGGGCACACAGTTTGAAGGGTTGGCTTCACACAACTATTAAAGATACAACTATTCTCTACAATAAACGTGACTCCTAAAATGCCAGATTTAATATAGTATATAGTTAATAATCTTTTTTATGTCACTATACATGACTTTTCAATGTTCTAGGCAACAGCCCAATAAAACAAAGCCCTGCCAGAACCACTTAAAAGCAAAACTTTCCTTCTGGTTCTTTTGGCAATGCTTTGTGAAACACCCAAGAAGAAAGCTATATTACAAACTCAAACAACCTTGGCTTCAAACAGCATGTGAAATTATTACTTTATAAGAGACATGTGCAAATTTTTTAAATGCTAAGAAAACAGTTGAGCAACAACACAGAACAGTAAGAGCTGCTTGTAGAATATGTCAGTGGACACAGTATGGACAAAACTCCATACCTGAATTAGATGTACCAGTCTGAGGAGTAACATGTGATACGGGATTACAAGCATTAGACTTCAGGCTGTGTGTGGCTGGGGAAGATGTGCACTGGAAAGGCAGGTTCAAGATCTGAGAAGGCAACACTGATCAGTCAATCTCAGTAGACAACCACACCATGCCGCTGAAGGGGGATGCTGAGGGGAAGTCACGGAGAGGTCTGTGTAGCTATGGCCTCAATTGGCCCCCAGTCCAGTGTCTGTCTTGTGGTGAACTGGGGCTAGTAATAGTCAGTGGCTTTATTAGTCAGACAGACAAGCTAGACGGAGTGACATGGGGAGGACAGGGTGCAACTGCCAGGCATCTCTGCATCTGTTGGTCAATCTATCTGACAACAAAAAGACCTTAGGAGAAAAATGCCTTCTGCTTGCCTTCAGCCTTCCAAAACTCGCTCATATTGTCCTTTTGGCCAATCTAACATAGAAAAATAGTTTCCAATTTAGCCAAACTGATCCAGCAATGCCTACCACAGATGGGTGTAATTCAGATATCCACTAGGAGAGGACATAATTCAGAGATGCACAGAAAAGAACAGTCATTAATTCACCCACTTAACAGAACATACAGTTTGATAGGTGTGAATGAAATGTTATGAATTTTAAAATTTATATTTCTTCATGATAATATACTCCAAATACCTCACTATATATTTTCCCATCATTCTCTAATTTTCCTAAAAGGAAAGAGCCTCAAGAGGGATAAATTGGGAAACTGGTATCGACATACACATACTACTACATATAAAGTAGATGACTAATAAGGACCTACTGTGTGGCACAGGGAACTCTACTCAATGCTCCATAATGGCCTATATAGGAAAAGAATCTAAAAAGGGGGGATAAATCTGTATGTATAACTGATTCACTTTGTTGTACACCTGGAAAAAAAAAAAAAAAACAACAACACTGTGACTCAACTATGTTCCAATAAAATTTTTTTTTTAAAAAAGACCCTCACATAAGATTTTAAGCTCTTAAATTTGCCTCCAAAGCTTTTTTGGCCATGAGCTGGTAAGTTAACACCCAGATGTTAATACATATAGTACACAAATTAACATAAGAAGTCCAAGAAATAATGAGATCAAAATTTAATTCATCATCTGATTGTGGATGAACCCAAACCTTACAAGGTTTCCTTCTACAGTCAAGTGAACCAAGAGCTTTTCATTCTGAAACTTACTTCTTCCCTCTAAAGAACAGCATCTCTTTGCTGGTACACAGTATGGTTCATGATGTGATCATGGAATTGCTTGGTAGTCAGGAACTCTGTCATTTTCAGAAGAGCATAAGTTAGAAGGACTGCCTGTGGGCCACAGTCGATCATCTCCCTGTCACATACGAAGCCTGGAACTGGACTGTCAGTTATGTCTAATTCTTCAGTGTCCTTGTAATTTCTCAAACCTCCTTATAAATCCTGCCCTCTTCCAACTGTCCTCCAGAGGTCAGCTCCTACTGTGAGATGCAGACTCTCATAGTAAAAGATCGAAGAAAGAAAATACTGCATCTCTCAGTTCATCTCTGTTTACTTTAAAAAAAAAAAAAAGGCAGCTTATCTTGGCAAATTCTGTAACCAAAAGATCAGGATTTTAGAGATAAAACAAAAAGCCTTTGATAGCTCCAAGAGGCCCTCCGCCTATGTGCAGAGCACATATTTCCACTGGATGACTCTTTCCACGCATTCCATTCCCCACCTTTAACTTTCTTACCAGAAAGGTAAAAACAGAGCAAACATCTCCAGTAATCTCCCAGACTGGAAATTTTTTTTCCCTACCATCTTATTTTTCCATTACAGTGTCATGAACTCAGGACAGACTACGGGAAGAAAGTAACAACCCTACTGTTTTTGTGATCCTCTCTTCGGTCTGATTCTATGTCCTATCCGCCTCATCTTTTGTCTGCCGTTTGCTTTTCTTACAAAGAATTGTAATGAGACTGCCTCCACATCGCATTTTTTAAAACATTATCTAACACAGGTAAAGACAGATATTCATATCTTATTAATACACAGTTCCTAAAGAACAGGTAGGAACCAGGGTAAGAGCACGAAAAAACTTTATATATTCTCTAAGGTTTCTACACTAAGTATATAATATAAAATATACAATGCTCTTACAATCTATTATACCAAGACCTCACAAATTTTAGAATTCTCACAACAACATGCATTCAACATCTACTAGATTTGAGGCACTTTGCTAGATAATGAAAACAAAAGAAAGATTCAGAGCTAAATATGTTTAGGGGCCTGCCCAGTGGCTCAGTGGTAAAGAATCTGCCTGCCGATGCAGGAGACATGGGCTCCATCCCTGGGTGAGGAAGAATCCCTGGAGGAAAAATGGCAACCCACTCCAGTATTCTTGCCTGGGAAATTCCAAGGACAGAGGAGCTTGGCAGGCTATGGTTAACGGGGTCACAGAAAGTGGGGCACAACTGAAGTGACTGAGCAAGCGGGGCAGCAAGGGAGTCAATCACATTCAAGAACGCATGAGCACCCCAATACCCACAGCAGTCCCACAGAAAGACACTCTCACATGGCGCGGCTTCAGAACGTGCTAGACAACTGCAAGTTAACGCAAACCTGCAGTGACCACATCAGTGTGGTCCTAGGATAAAGACAGACAAGTAGACCAGTGGGACAGAAGAGAGCGCCCAGAAATAAGCCCTCACATTTTTGGTCAAATTATTTGGTCCAAAGACTATTTAACGGGGAAAGGACAGCATTTTCAACAAATGATGCTGGGGAAGTGAATGAATATTCACATGCAAAAGAATAAAGTTGTACTCTTACCTAATACCATACACAAAAACTAACTCAAAATGAAACAGACTTAAGTGTAAAAACTAAAATTGTAAACCTCTTAGAAGAAAACATAGAAGGTTTCAGGACACTGATTTTTCAATGGTTTCTTGGATATGGCACCAAAACATAGACAAAATTTGATAAAAAGTAAATCAGAACTAAAAGAGCCATGCATCAAACGGCACTATCACCAGAACTGAAAAGGCAGTCCACAGAGTGGGAGAAAATATTTGCAGAGCAAAGCTGGTAAGGCATTAATATCCAGAATATATAAAGTATTCCCACAACTGAACAAGAACACAAACCAGTTTTGGAAAGGTGCAAAGGACTTGAACAGACATGTCTCCAAAGAAGATATATAACTGGCCGATTTTTATACAAATAGCCTCTTCTTATACATAAAAATTAAAAATAATATGTCAATAAATTTGAAATATCAATAAAACAAGACAGATTTCCAGAAAAACATAGTGCGTCAAAATTAGCGCTAGGAATATGACAAAGCTTTGATAGTTCAATAACCATTACAGACACTGAAATGTTAATTAACAATAGCAATCAGGTTCCAGTCCAATTCAACAGCATAAAATGACCTAGAACTAATCTCCTCACATGGACACAAGTCTAGATCGACACACAGAGCACTTCCTCCTGAAGAACTGAGGGCTGATTGTACAGCTTCTGCACAGCAAGTAACAGAAAGACCAATAGACACAGATGGGTGGGAGAGATGGTGTCAAAGAAAATCACACCCCACAACGTGGCAACCTGCTGTAAGGAGGGACATCGCCGAGGGGCCTGTGCACAGATCTGCCTTTCCTGGGGCGCCATGGAAAATAAACAGTGGTTTAAAGGGCATCTATACTACATGAAGTAAATGCATTTACTAACCAAAGAGCATCTGCCAAATGGAAGGCATAGGGATAGTGAGGAACAGCTGAAATTCTCTCTGGGATCAGAGGCACCACAGCCTGCCATTTTTTGCATTCTGCAACCTTGATGGCACAGGTGGGAACACAGTCCAGGCACTCAACCGGCCTGCCAATGCTGCTGCAGTGCCCCCCAGCCTCTTGGCCCATACCAGCCCCGGCATCTTACCAAGCAGCTCTCCTCTAGTGCGCACCACAGCCTCACAGTGCCCACTCAAGTTCCAGTGGTCCTTCCACGGTAGCCCCATCACAGCGCACCTAGAGACCCTCCAGCCAAAGACCACTCCAGCCCACCTATCCAAGTCACCCATAGGAACACAGAGTCTACCCTAGCAACACTCCTAAACAAGGCCAGGCCCTTAAGACCAGGTGCGTGTGTCTGCTTAGTCGTTCAGTCATGTCTGACTCATGAGCCCATGGACTATAGCTTGCCAGGCTCCTCTGTCCATGGGGATTCTCCAAGCAAGAATACTGGAGTGGGTTGTCATGCCCTCCTCCAGGAGATCTTCCCAACCCAGGGATTGAACCCAGGTCTCCTGCACTACAGGAGGACTCTTTACCATCTGAACCACCAGGGAAGCCCAAGAATACTGGAGTGGGTAGCCTATCCCTCCTCCGGGGAACTACCCATCCCAGGACTCAAACAGGAGTCTCCTGCATTAAAGGCAGATTCTTTACCAGCCATCAGGGAAGCCCTAAGACCAGAAGAGGTAGCTATTCTGTTTAATTCAAAGACATGCAGAAATTAAAGAACAAGATAAATCCACTCTCCCCAAGTCTAATAAAACAGAGATAACTTACCTGATAAAGAGTTAAAAGTAACAGTCATAAACATGCTCACTCAACTCAGGACAAAAACAGAGAAAAGACTATTAACAAAAAGTTACAAACTGTAAGAAAAAACTAATCAGAACTGATGAACACAACAATTGAAAATACACTGGAAACAATCCATAGCAGATTAGATGATACAGAAAAATGTATCTTCAACCTGGAAGACAAAATAGTGGAAATCACCCAAACAATATCTATCAATACCTATCAATCATTTTTAATGTAAATAAACTAAATGCTTCAAAAGACAGAGCAGGTGAATGGACAAAAAAAATGAGGCCTATCTATAAGTGGCCTACGAGAGTCTCGTGTAAGATATAAAGACACAAACAGATCGAAAGTGAAGCAATGGGAAAAACTCCATAGAAATGGAAGCAAAAAACATACAGTTGGGGATAGCAACATGCATATCAACAAAAAAGACTGTAAAAGAAAGACTAACTGAAGACAAGGGCATTAAAGAGTAATAAAGAAGTTAATCCAAGAAGAAGATAATACAAAAATATTTATACACCCAATGTAGGAACACCTAAATACATAAAGTAAATATTAATAGACATAAAGGGAGAGATTTACAGCAATACATTAATATTAGGTGACTTTAATACTCACTTACAACAATAAATATACCATCCAGACCAAAAAAAATCGATATAGAAATAATGGTCTTAAGACACATTAGCCAAGATATATTGGATACAGAACTTTACATACAAAAATGATATAATACACATTATTTTCAAGTTTACATGAAACATTTTCCAGGATAGATGATATGTTAGGTAACAAAACAAGTCTCAATAAATTTAAGAGGACTGAAATAAAATCAAGCATCTTTTCCAACCATAAAACTAGAGATTAACTCCAAGTAGAAAACTGGAAAAAACAAATGTAGAAACTAAACATATTACTGAATAACCAATGGACAAGAAAATCAAAGACAAAAGTATAATACCTTTAAACAAAGGAAAATGTAAACTATCCAAAATCCATGGGAGATAGCAAAAGCAGGTCTCAAAAAACACTTCATGGCAACATAGACTTATCTTAAGAAAAAGAAAAATCACACATAAAAAATATAAAAGTACATTTACAAGTAAGTAGAGAATAATAAGAAAAGTCAAAGTTAGTGGAATAATAAACATCAGAGAGGCTATAAACAAAATAAAGACTACGAGACAATAGAAAAGATCAATGGAACTAAGAGCTGGTTCTTCAAAAATATAAACAAAATTATAAAAACTTTAAGATACAGTCAATAAGAAAAAGAGAGGGCACAAATAAAATCCAGAAATTAAAGAGAAGTTACAACTTACACCACAGAAATACAAATAATCATAGGAGACTTCTATGAACAATTACATACCAACAAAGAGAATACAGAAGAAATGGACAAACTTCAAGAAACATACTATCTTCAAGACTGAATCCTACAGAATTAGAAAATCTGAGCATTCTGATTACCAGTAGTTTAACTGACTCAGTAATTTTAAAACTTCCCCCAAATAGTCCAAGACCAGACAATCTCACAGGTAAATTTTACCGAACATTTAAAGGGGAGTTAACACGTATACTTCACAAACTATTTTCTTTTTTAATGCAAAAGGAATACTCCAGACTCATTCTACTAAGCCAGAATCACCCTGATACCAACACTAGACAAAGAAACTACAAAAAGAGAAAATTCCAGATCAGCATCACTGATGAACCTAGATACAAAAATTTTCAACATAACATTAACATTATAGTCAACAAAAGAGTCCAAAATGCAGTACTTGGATGCAATCTTAAAAATGACAGAATGATCTCTGTTTCCAAGGCAAACCATTCAACATCACGCTAATCCAAGTCTATGCCCCGACCAGTAATGCTAAAGAAGCTGAAGTTGAACAGTTCTACGAAAATCTAAAAAACCTTTTAGAACTAATACCCAAGAAAGATGACTTTTTCATTATAGGGGTCTGGAATGCATAAGTAGGAAGTCAAGAAACACCTGAAGTAAAAGGCAAATTTGGCCTTTGCGTACAGAATGAAGCAGGGCAAAGGCTAATAGAGCTTTGCCAAGAGAACGCACTGGTCATAGCAAACACCCTCTTCCAACAACACAGGAGAAGACACTACACATGGACATCACCAGATGGTCAATACTGAAGTCAGACTGATTATATTCTTTGCAGCCAAAGATGAAGAAGCTCTTCACAGTCAGCAAAACAAGACCGAGAGCTGACTATGGCTCAGATCGTGAACTCCTTATTGCCAAATTCAGAGTGAAATTGAAGAAAGCGGAGAAAATCACCAGACCATTCAGGTATGACTTAAATCAAATCCCTTATGATTATACAGTGGAAGTGACAAATAGATTCAAGGGATACGATCTGATAGACAGAGTGCTGGAAGAACTATGGATGGATGTTCATGACATTGCACAAGAGACAGGGAGCAAGACCATCCCCAAGAAAAAGAAATGCAAAAAAGCAAAATTGTTGTCTGAGAAGGCCTTACAAATAGCTGTGAAAAGAAGACAATTGAAAAGCAAAAGAGAAAAGGAAAGATATACCCATTTGAATGCAGAGATCCAAAGAATAGCCAGGAGAGATAAGAAAGACTTCCTCAGTGATCGGTGCAAAGAAATAGAGGAAAACAATAGAATGGGAAAGACTAGAGATCTCTTCAAGAAAATTAGAGATACCAAGGGAACATTTCACACAAAGATGGGCTCAGTAGAGGACAGAAATGGTATAGACCTAACAGAAGCAGAAGGTATTAAGAAGAGGTGTAAAGAATACACAGGACTGTACAAAAAAGATCTTCATGACCCAGATAATCATGATGGTGTGATCACTCACCTAGAGCCAGACATCCTGGAACGTGAAGTCAAGTGGGCCTTAGGAAGCAT
Source organism: Odocoileus virginianus (assembly GCF_023699985.2). Classification (NCBI taxonomy): domain Eukaryota; kingdom Metazoa; phylum Chordata; class Mammalia; order Artiodactyla; family Cervidae; genus Odocoileus; species Odocoileus virginianus. The sequence goes on along the minus strand of NC_069674.1, from coordinate 87,806,304 downwards.
CACTATGAACAAAGCTAGTGGACGTGATGGAATTCCAGTTGAGCTATTTCAAATCCTAAAAGATGATGCTGTGAAAGTGCTGCACTCAATATGCCAGCAAATTTGGAAAACTCAGCAGTGGCCACAGGGCTGGAAAAGGTCAGTTTCCATTCCAATCCTAAGAAAGGCAATGCCAAAGAATGCTCAAACTACCACACAATTGCACTCATCTCACACGCTAGTAAAGTAATGCTCAAATTCTCCAGGCCAGGTTTCAGCAATACGTGAACCATGAACTTCCAGATGTTCAAGCTAGTTTTAGAAAAGGCAGAGGAACCAGAGATCAAACTGCCAACATCTGCTGGATCATCGAAAAAGCAAGAGAGTTCCAGAAAAACATCTACTTCTGCTTTCTTGACTATACCAAAGCCTTTGTGTGAATCACAATAAACTGGGAAAATTCTTCAAGAGATGGGAATACCAGACCACCTGATCTGTCTCTTGAGAAATCTGTATGCAGGTCAGGAAGCAACAGCAAGAACTGGACATGGAACAATAGACTGGTTCCAAATCGGGAAAGAAGTACATCAAGGATGTATATTGTCACCCTGTTTATTTAACTTATATGCAGAGTACATCATGAGAAACACTGGGATGAATGAAGCACAAGCTGGAATCAAGATTGCTGGGAGAAATATCAATAACCTCAGATATGCAGATGACACCACGCTTAGGACAGAAAGTGAAGAACTAAAGAGCCTGTTGATGAAAGTGAAAGAGGAAAGTGAAATAGTTGGCTTAAAGCTTAACATTCAGAAAACTAAGATCATGGCATCTGGTCCCATCACTTCATGGCAAATAGATGGGGAACCAGTGGCAGACTTTATTTTGGGGGGTTTCATGACTGCAGCCATGAAATTAAAAGACACTTGCTCCTTGGAAGGAAAGTTATGACCAACCTAGACAGCATATTAAAAAGCGGAGACACTACTTGGTCAACAAAGGTCCGTCTAGTCAAAGCTATGGTTTTTTCAGTAGTCACGTATGGATGTGTGAGTTGGACTATAAAGAAAGCTGAGCACCGAAAAATTGATGCTTGTGAACTGTGGTGCTGGAGAAGACTCTTGAGAGTCCCTTGGACTGCAGGAGATCCAACCAGTCCATCCTAAAGGAGATCAGTCCTGGGTGTTCATTGGAAAGACTGATGCTGAAGCTGAAACTCCAATATTTGGCCACCTGATGCAAAGAGCTGACTCATTTGAAAAGACCCTGGTGCTAGGAAAGATTGAAAGCAGGAGAAGGGGACGACAGAGGATGAGATGGCTGGATGGCATCACCGACTTGATGGACATGAGTTTGAGTAAACTCTGGGAGTTGATGCTTGACAGGGAGGCCTGGCATGCTGCGGTCCACAGGATCACAAGAGTCAGACACGAGAGAGTGAATGAACTGAACTGAACTGAACATTAACAAACCGAATCCAACAAAAAATCAAAAGGATCACACATCATAATTAAGTGAGACTTATCCCAGGAATGCAAAGAGGGCTCAAAACCCACAAAAATCATTGATATAGCATATTAACAAAATGAAGGATAAAAACCATATGATCTTCTCGAATAGATGCAGGAAAAGCAATGGATGAAATTCAACATCCATCTATAATAAAAATTCTCATTAGAATGGGCAGAGAGGGAAAATACCTCAAGGCCATATATGAAAAACCCACAGCTAACATCATCCTCAACATTCAAAAGCTACAAGCATTTCCTCTAAGATTATGCTAAGGAGCTGGTACTTTTATCTTGTGAACCACAGAGGTCCCCCTAAGGTCCTAAAGCTGTGAATGAACACTGACAGATTTGCTTATTAAAAAGATTATTAGTGGGGATCACTGGTGTGGAAAATTGAAGGACACCCCCACTCCTCCTGCCCAAGTCCCCATGAAGGATGAGGCTATATCAAAAGATAACTGTGATTAGTTTTTAAACTGTACCATCAAATCTTATCAATGTGAGAGGAGATTCAGAAAACAAGTTTGTAAAGCAATAATTTATAAGTGTATCTTCATACACATGAAATGAAGAGACAAAGCTACTGTTTCAGGCTAAGACACTTAAGACACTTCAGAAGGTAAAAACATTCTCAAAAGAGATCTAGCCAATGTCACAGAATCATTTTTTTCTATAGCACTTTCAGATTTCTCCGAAATAGAACCAGAACCCATTTAGTTACCTGAACATGCCTAGGTAGAATGACTGGAAGAGAAATAAAGACAGGAAAGAGAAGGATACAGTCTTGAGAAATATGACCAATAGGGAAAAGCATGACTCTGAGAAGTGTTTAAAAAATTCAAACACACCACCAATTGTGAATTTATTTTATCAAAGTATAAATATATAGATCATGGTTTTATTAGTGACATGTGCAACTCGCTACCCTGGTCTGTGCCTGACATTTGAAGGGCAAAATAATGGTTTGCAGAAAACTGTCACTGACAAGTCTCTTCTTTCCAATGCAAAGCTTTACCTTCAAAGCCTCATCTGTTTCTTCACTCATTTTCTTCCTTTTCTGTATCTTTTACTTACTCACCTCACTCTCTGTTCTTTCCTACCCATTCCTCAATTCATTTATAAAAACAATTTGCACCCTCCTGTCTTTCCTACTTTTCCTTTTCAAAATTCCATGTAATGTGAGATTTTTTCTGAGACTCCACTCTAAGGCTCCTCCTGATCACTCCAACTCCAATCCAGGCCTAACTAAACACTGAGTGAGGGAGGAGAAGGAATGGGCAAGCACATCATGTAAAAATGGCAACAAAACAGCTGAAAAGTGTACTGCTTGTGGATGTAAAGAAAAGACTCTTCATAAAAGTTCATGTTCAAAATTGGTTTCTTGTTAACTCAGCATTTAAAGCCTAATGTGTTAATACCCAGCATAAGATACAAGTCTTACTCATTCTAATACGTGTGGGGTGTGGGCAGGATACCTATTACAAAGGGAAATTCCTGTTATATTCCTTTAATTTTATGACTGCATTCTTGGACCTGGATACTTAAGTGACAGGAATCTTTAAAAATCAAACGGTTGTTTTAGGCATGTTTTTGAAAGATGTTTTTTCCCTTTCAAGTTAAACAGTCATTTTTACTAAAATACTCTTAATGGAGATTGAGAAAATTTAACACATTGATCTCTACAGTAAAGTCTACGATATCATTTTTGATACAGTTAACACCAAAAGAACAATTCTGTCACTAGTTGAGACCAGCTGTGTCTTCCATGTGTGTGCATTTTCATGAAAATTTATCTTCTAAGAGTCTCACTGCAAACTTAAAAATTTGTCTTAGAAATGAGGCCAGGTCTCTCAATAAAGCTTAGAATACCATCTGTGCCCGCCATATCAATTTTCCTCAAGAAACTGATTCATGTAATTTAAAAAGCTTTTGTACCAAATTTTTCAAAAACAGTATAGAACATGATTATGTATTTGAATATCCAATAAGAATACTTTGGACCAATCTAGTGCTTTCCCTAGTGTTTCTATAGACCGCATAATTTTCACTATTGAATTTGTTTGTTATTCTTTAGCCATCTTCTTCTTTAGCAGCTGCTTGATGTCATTAAAAATTCAAAGAATGAAAGTTTTTTTAAATCATTTCTAAGCAGCAAAATCAAGTACATTGGAAAGTCCAAAACCAATCAAAACCAAATACTTAGTATGAATATATCTTAAATGTATATCACATCCATAGATTTTTAATGACTTCAATTACTGTCAACTCAGTCACATGTCAGTATTCACATACCCAACTAGTTTTCCTACTGTATGTACTCATAACACATACATTTGGACATGTAAGCATAAATACACATTATATATAGTTAATAAAACAAAGTATATTAATATAATATCATGAGCATATTCATGCTCAATAAAAATTCCCTCAAAACAACTTGAAGTGACACTTTAAAATTACTAATTGAATTAGTCTCTATAAATAGAGGTCAAATAGAATTTTTTACATTTACAAAAATGCTGCAAATCACCAGCTTTAAACCCAAATGTCTGTCTATATTTCTGATTTCTCAGATGAATTTCTTGAAGGTTTTAGAAAAGAATTCAGTATGTACATACACATTTATAGTGCCCCATGCAAAGCTTTTTATATAATAACTGACCTAAGTGATAACAAATGAACATTTATCTATGTATACCTATGCACATATAAAATTCTTACATTTGAAAATATTACAAACTTCACAGAAGCCATGAATTCTTCCAGGTGCTAGAGATAAGACAAAATCCCTGGTCTCATGGAACAGTCATTCAGGAAAGAAAAACCTACCAAAAATAACGTCAGTGATGTGAAACTAAAGCAGAATAAAGTATTACATGTTGAAGAATATTATTTTATATAAGGTTATCAGTGGAAAGCTCCTCTAAGGAGGTAACATTTGCATAGGTATCTAAATGCAGAGTGGAAATAGTGTTAATATCTTGACGTGGCCCAGAAGAACCAGTACATTGGAGATTTTTCATATTTATATGCATACTCTTTTCTGTTCATCCATCAAATATGTACTTGGTACTAACAAGGTGTCGGGCAAGTTGCTACGACAGATACCATCCCTACTTTCACAGGGTTCATGGTCTAGCAGGAGAGTTGGACATTTCATAATTGATTTCACAATTAATTGTTTCACTCTAATTGTGATGCTGGGCAGAAAAAACAGGGCACTTGGAAAATGCATAGTAGGCTGGTCTAACCCAGTGCATATGAGGGTGGACAGTAAGTCTTCCCTAAATGATAATTTACTTACTATCTAAAGGATATATAGCAAGATAGGAAGTCACGTTCTAGACCAAGCTTGTATTTGAGGAAATAAGGTGAGCATAACTAGAGCACATAGAACAGGAGAACGAGAGAGAGCAGACAAGAAATGGTTGGGAAAACAATACAGCTGATCCACGTACAGAACTGCATCTTGACATCTGTAAGCACCAACACCATAGCACCATTTGACGAGGAAAAGTCATCCATAATCTCAAATTCAAAAAAATGAAAATAAAAAACCTTTTTGATCATGTCCATATGACTTTAGATCAGATTAAGATGTGTTTCTTCTGCACAGAATTCAATCTCATGTGACCAGACTTACAACTAACTAATTTCTGATGAACTCAGGAAATGATTAACACTATTATGTATTTTCTATATGAGTTCCACAAAGGAAAGTTACACCCTTGATAAAATATAACAACTTCACAGGTCAAGTCCATATTTCAAGGTCACATTAATGACTGACCCATTTAGGTGGTTTTTCAATCAAATATTTCAATTTTCCACAAATGCCCAGAAAATAACCCTGGAATATAGATGTATTTTTTTCCTTGGGGCAGTTTTGTATTTTCCCTTGGGACAAGTTTTGTATATTTTTAGCTTAAGTGTAATAATTTAAGAACACAAGACAGTATTTACTCTTTCAAACCTTTTCTTTCCTAAGCCTAGATACCACCCCTCCTTGGGGCTCACCTAATATTTGCACCCCATATCACTGAGAAGATAAAAACCGGACAACAAATTCCACATCTTCCCTACATTTATTAATCTACACCTATACCCAAATACAGAGAAGGCAATGGCAACCCACTCCGATACTCTTGCCTGGGAAATTCCATGGATGGAGGAGCCTGGAGGAGCTACAGTCCATGGGGTTGTGAAGAGTTGGACACGACTGAGCGACTTCACTTTCACTTTTCACTTTCATGCATTGGAGAAGGAAATGGCAACCCACTCCAGTGTTCTTGCCTGGAGGATCCCAGGGACTGGGGAGCCTGGTGGGCTGCCGTCTATGGGGCCACACAGTCAGACACGACTGATGTGACTTAGCAGCAGCAGCATACCCAAATATGGCCTTAACTCCTGTCTCTGTGGATGAAGTAGCCTTATACTATACCCTATCCCTTCCCAATACAGTATCAGTCAGTCCTGAATATTCACTGGAAGGACTTGATGCTGAAGCTGAAACTCCAATACTTTGGCTGCCTGATGCGAAGAACTGATTCATTTGAAAAGACCCTGACGCTGGGAATGACTGAAGGCAGGAGGGGATGACAGATAATGAGATGGTTGGATGGCATCACTGACTCAATGGACATAACTTTTAGTAAGCTCTGGGAATTGGTGATGGACAGGGAAGCCTGGTGTACTGCAGTCCATGGGGTCACAAAGAGTTGGACACAATTGAGCGACTGACCTGAACTGAAATAATTTCATCAGCATTATCAATATGTTAACGCAATAACTGAATGCAGAATGCCAGAGAATAGCAAGGAGAGATAAGAAGGCCTTCTTAGATGAATAGTGCAAAGAAATAGAGGAAAATAAAAGAATGGGAAAGACTAGAAATCTCTTCAAGAAAATTAGAGATACAAAGGGAACATTTCATGCAAAGATGGACACAATAAAGAACAGAAACAGTAAGGACCTATCAGAAGCAGAAGATATTAAAAATAAATGGCAAAAATACTCAGAAGAACTATACAAGGAAGGTCTTAATCACCCAGATAACCACTAGGTGTGGTCACTCACCTAGAGCCTGATATCCTGGAGTCTGAAGTAAAATGGGACTTAGGAAGCATTCTAACAAACAAGGCTAGTGGAGGTGATGAAATTCCAGTTGAGCTATTTCAAATCCTAAAAGATAATGCTGTTAGGGTGCTGCACTCAGTATGTCAGCAAATTTGGAAAACTCAGCAGTGGTCACAGGACTGGAAAAGGTCAGTTTTCATTCCAATCCCAAAGAAGGACAATGCCAAAGAATGTTCAATCTACTGTACAATTGTGCTCATTTCACAAGCTAGCAAGGTAATGCTCAAAATCCTTCAAGCCAGGCTTCAACAGTACGTGAACCGTGAATTTCCAGATGTTCAAGCTGGATTTAGAAAAGGCAGAGGAACCAGAGATCAGATTGCCAACATTCACTGGATCATAGAAAAAGCAAGGGAATTTCAGAAAAACAACTACCTCTTTTTCACTGACTATGCTAAAGCCTTTGATTGAGTGGATTACAATAAACTGTGGAAAATTCTTAAAGAGATGGGAATACCAGACCACTTTACCTGTCTCCTGAGAAACCTGAATGCAGGTCAAGATGCAACAATTAGAACCTTACATGGAACACGTGAATGACTCAAAATTAGGAAAGGAGTATGTCAAGGCTGTATATAATCATCTTGTTTATTTACCTTATATGCAGAGAACATCATGCAAAATGCCAGGCTGGATGAATCACAAGCTAGAATCAAGTTTGCCAGGAGAAATATCAACAACCTCATATAAAGAGATGATATCACTCCAATGGCAGAAAGTGAAGAGGAACTAAGGAGCCTCTTGATGAGGGTGAAAGAGGAGAGTGAAATAGGTGGCTTTCACTCAACACTCTGAAAATTAAGATCATGGCATCCAATCCCATCACCTCATGGCAAACAGTCAGAGAAAAAAGTGGAAGCAGTAACAGATTTTATTTTCTTGGGCTCCAAAATCACGGTGGATGGTAACTGTAACCTAGAAATAAAATGTTTGCTCCTTGGAAGAAACGGTGACAAACCTAGACAGTGTATCAAAAAGCAGATACATCATTTTGCCAATGGTTTGGTTTGCTTTAGTTTTTTTTTTTGTTTGTTTGTTTGTTTTGCTTTAGTTTTGTCAATGGTTTGCCATAGTCAATGCTATGGTTTTTCCAGTAGTCACATACAAATGTGAGATTTGGATCAAAAAGAAGGCTAATCATTGAAGAACTGATGGTGCTGGAAAAGACTCCGAGAGTCCCTTGGACTGCAAGGAAATCAAACCAGTCGATTCTAAAGGAACTCAACCCTGAATATTCATTGGAAGCACTGATGGTGAAGCTCCAATACTTCGGCAACCTGATGTGAAGACCCCAATTCACTGGAAAAGACTCTGATGCTGGGAAAGATTGAGGGCAGGAGGAGAAAGGGGCAACAGAGGATGAGATGGTTGAGTGGCAGCACTGACTCAATGGACATGGGCTTAAGCAAACTCCAGGGATAGTGAAGGACCACAGAAGCCTGGTGTGCTGCAGTCCATAGGGTCACAAAGAGTCAGACATAACTTAGTGACCGAACAACAATAACTACAATCAACATGCTATGTCATCCCCCTTAATAAAAAAAAAGTCTTAGTTTATAACCCCCTTCGGTTACCCCCATTTGTCTCCTCCATATGCAAGGAAGTTCCTATAAGGAGCGGCCCTCCTATTCTCTAGCCATTCAATTACACCCAGGCTTCTGTGGCTACCACCACCCTTCAAACACCGCTCATCTCACATGAGTAAGGCTTATGTCAGTTCTCAATCCTCTCTACTTTTGAAACCATTATGGAGCACTGAATCATTCTTGAACTCCTTCACTAGGCTCCTGGGACATCACCTTCTTAGTCTGTGGCCACTCCTCTCCTAAAAAATGTCCTTCCCAAGATACCCATTTCCTAATTCCCAGAATCTGAGTGTGTCCATTAATATGGTAAAGGCACTTTGAAGATAACATTAGAGACTTTGAGATGGGGAGATTATCCTGGATCTAGGTGGGCCTGATGCTATCACTAGAATTCTTCTCAGAGGAAGGCAGGGCACTGAAGACAGTTAACAATGAACACAAGAGTTTGGAGTGGTATGAAGGACAGGCCAGGAGCCAAGAATGGAAGTGGCCTCTAGAAACTAGAAATGCCAAGGAAATAGTCTCCATGGCAGTCTCAAGAAACACAGCCCTGTCACCTTGATTTTAGATTTCTGATCTCCAGAATTTTAAAGTTCTTTTTTCAATTCTCTGAGAGTGATAATTTGTTTCAACAGTAATAGGAAACTAATACATCTTTCCAAACTGAAAATCTTTGACTGCCCCAGGATTCAGCCTTTGTCACTCCTATTTTCTCTCTACCAGTTTTTCTAGTTATCTCAGTCAATGCCACAGCATTAAGTGTCTGAAAGATGACAACTGTCAAGTGCCTATCTTTTTTTAGAAATTTTTTTATTGAAGGATAATTGCTTTACAGAATTTTGTTGTTTTCTGTCAAACCTCAACATGAATCAATCAGCCATAGGCATACATATATCCCCTCCCTTTTGAACCTCCCTCTCACCTCCCTCCCCATCCCACCCCTCTAGGTTGATACAGAGCCCCCGTTTGAGTTTCCTGAGCCACACAGCAAATTCCCACTGGCTATCTATTTTACGTATGGTAATGTAAGTTTCCATGTCACTCTTTCCATACGTCTCACCCTCTCCTCCCCTCTCCCCATGTCCACAAGCCTATTATCTCTGTCTGTTTCTCCACTGCTGCCCTGTAAATAAATTCTTCAGTGCCATTTTTCTAGATTCTGTATATATGTGTTAGAATACAATATCTTTCTTTCTCTTTCTGACTTACTTCACTCTGTGTAATAGGTTCTAGGTTCATCCATCTCATTAGAACTGACTCAAAGGCATTCCTTTTTATAGCTGAGTAACATCCCATTGTGTATATGTACCACAACTTTTGTCCATTCATCTGTCGATGGACATCTAGGTTGCTTCCATGTTCTAGCTCCTGTAAATAGTGCTGCAATGAGCAATGGGATACATGTGTCTCTTTCAATTTTGGTTTCCTTTGGGTATATGCCTAGGAGTGGGACTGCTGTGTCATATAGTGGCTTTGTTCCTAGTTTTTTAAGGAATCTCCATACCACCTTCCATAGTGGCTGTATCAATTTACATTCACACCAATAGTGCAAAAGCATTCCTTTTCTCCACAGCCTCTCCAGCATTTATTGTTTGTAGACCTTTTGATGATGGCCATTCTGACCAATGTGAGGTGATACCTCATTGTAGTTTTGACTTGCATTTCTCTAATAATGAGCGATGTTGAGCATCTTTTCATGTGCTGTTAGCCATCTGTACGTCTTCTTTGGAGAAACGTCTGCTTAGGTCTTTTTCCCACTTTTTGATTCGGTTGTTTGTTTTTCTGGCATTGAGTTGTATGAGCTGCTTCTATATTTTGGAAATTAATCCTTTGTCAGTTGTTTCATTTACTATTATTTTCTCCCATTCTGAGGGTTGTCTTTTCATCTCATTTATAGTTTCCTTTGCTGTGCAAAAGCTTTTAAGCTTAATCAGGTCCTACTTGTTTACTTTTGTTATTATTGTTGTTACTCTAGGAGGTGGGTCATAGAGGATTTTGCTTTGCTTTGTCATCAGGTGTTCTGCCTATGTTTTCCTCTAAGAGTTTTACTGTTTCTGGGCTTACATGTAGGTCTTTAATCCATTTTGAGTTTATCTTTGTGTATGGTGTTAGAAAGTGTTCTAATTTCATTCTTTTACATGTAGCTGTCCAGTATTCCCAGCACCATTTACTGAAGAAGTTGTCTTTGCCCCATTGTATACTCTTGCCTCCTTTGTCAAAAATAAGGTACCCACAGGGGAAGGGTTTATTTCAGGGCTTTCTATCTTGTTTCACATTTCTGCTTTTGTGCCAGTACCATACTGTCTTGATGACTGTAGCTTTGTAGTATAATCTGAAGTCAGGAAGGCTGATTCCTCCAGCTCCATTCTTCTTTCTCAAGACTGCTTTGGCTATTCGGGGTCTTTTGTGTTTCCATCTGAAATGTGAAATGTTTTGTTCTAGTTCTGTGAAAAATGTCATTGGTAATTTGATAGAGATCACAATGAATCTGTAGACTGAGTTTGGTAGTATAGCCATTTTCACAATATTGATTCTTCCTATCTAGGAACATAAAATATCTCTCCATCTATTTATGTCATCTTTGATTTCTTTCATTAATGTCTTATAATTTTCTGTGTTCTTTTTTCCTTAGGTAAGTTTATTCCTAGATATTTAATTCTTTTAGTCACAATGGCAAAAGGGATTGATTCCCTAATTTCTCTTTCTGATTTTTCATTGCTAATATATAGAACTGCAAGTGATATCTGTGTATTGATTTTGTATCCTGCAACTTTGCTATATTCACTGATTAACTCTAGTAATTTTCTGATACTATCTTTAGAGTTTTCTATGTACAGTATCATGTCATCTGCAAACAGTGAGAGCTTTACTTCTTCTTTTCCAATCTGGATTCCTTTTATTTCTTTTTCTTCTCTGATTGCTGTAGCTAGGACTTCCAGAATGATCTTGAATAATAGTGGTGAAAGTTGACACCCTTGTCTTGTTCCTGATCTTAGGGGGAATGCTTTCAGTTTTTCACGATTGAGAATAATGTTTGCTGTAGTCTTATCATATATGGCCATGTTCAGGTAGGTTCCTCCTAGGCCCATTTAATCATAAATGGGTGCCAAATTTTGTCAAAGGCTTTTTCTGCATCTACTGAGATCATATGGTTTTTATCTTTCAACTTGTTAATATGGTATATCACATTGATTGATTTGCATATATTGAAGAATCCTTGCATCCCTGGAATAAACCCAACTTGATCATGGCATATGAGCTTTTTGATGTGTTGCTGAATTCTGTTTGCTAAATTTTGTAGAGGATTTTTGCATCTATGTTCATCAGTGATACTGGCCTGTAGTATTCTTTTTTTGTGTTGTCTTTGTCTGGTCTTGGTATCACGGTGATGATGGCCTCGTAGAATGAGTTAGAAAGTATTCCTTCCTCTGAAACTTCATGAAAGAGTTTTAGAAGGATAGGCATTAGCTCTTCTCTATCTTTTTATTAATTTTTCACTGGAGTCTAGTTGCTTTACAATGTGTTGGCTTCTACTGTACAACAAAGTGAGTCAGCTATACACATGTACCACCTCTTTTTTGGATTTATTTCCCACTTAGGTCACCACAGAGCACTAGTAGGGTTCCCTGAGCTCTACAGGAAGTCAAGTGCCTATCTTTATCTGGACCTTTCCACAGAATTATAGCTTCATATATTCAACTATCTCCTTCACATTTTTTACAACGTCTACAGGAAACCCCAAACTTAGTACAACAGGAGCAAACTTTTGATCTTATCATACAAAACTCTCTTCCCTAGCACTTCCTATCTCAATAAAGGACCACTGTGTTCTAGTTATTCAGAGCAAATCCTTGGACCCATTGGTCTTCCCATTCTGATACCTGATCCCTGACTAAATGGTTTATCCTCATTTTACCTCTAAATCTCTTCAGAACACAAACACTTCACACCAAATACTATACTACACAAATTGCCGTAATTGTCATCATCTTTGCCTTGATCATCACAATAGCTTACTTCTTCCCTTACCTTCTGTAAGGTACCATCCCCACAAGGGACAGGGTGGTCCCATAGAAGTGGGACTTCACACAGCACCATCTAAAGTTCCCTTTTCGTTCAAGGTAAAACCTAAAGCCCATATCATTGCCTTTAAGACCCTACGAGACACCACACACAGAGCCTCCATAACCAAATCTCCTACTTCCCTCCATGATGTCATTCTTCTCAGGCCTCACTCCACCTTTTTAGATTCTGCATCCTGTACCTAAAATAATGATCTCAGTTACCTGCACAACTTATCTCCTCACTCACTTCTCAATGCTGGCTTAAATTTTACCTTTTCACAGGGCACTTCTGATCAATCTATAGAAAATGACTTCCCACCCCTGGAACTCTGTCCTGTTTTACTCTTCTCTACTTTTTAAAACCAGAACATATATGTACATAAATAGTATAGATGAGAAATATTTTATACAAACTTTCTTATGAATGACTTTATGATCAAAAATGACTTTCATAAGAACTTGCATCAAAACCTCCAAGATGCTGTGAGCATTCCTCCTCTGAACCATAAAAGAGTTGGTTTTGTGTGACTTCATTCTCAATTCTCCAAAGAATGCAACGGAAGAGACTTAACCACATACAATGAATACCTTAGGGTTGTATGTGGTAAATTTTGGTTCCCAAAATTCAGGGTTAATCAGGATCACATGGCAGGCTTGTTTGTTAAAACACAAATTGGTGTTTCCGTTGCCAGAGTTTCTAACTAAGTAGGTCTGAGGTAAAGGCCCAGAATTTGCATTTTAACAAAATCTAAAATATGCTTAGGTTGCTGGTCTGGTAACTATAATTTGAAAATCAGTACCTCAGTGCTTCAGGGCCTAATTCTCTACCAAAAACTGTTGAAACATACTACTCTAATGTGAAGATCATAGGATCGTATTAAATTTTCTAAAATAGAGCTAACATTCTTCTTCTTAAAGCAAACGCTCACATAAATATGAATAAATTCTTTCATTAATCTTAAAAAATATTAGAAATATTAAGCAGATGTCTAGCTCAGCAAGATTTAAGCTTTTTAGAATTTTTAACAGCGTAACATTTGGTTAATGATCAAATGCAGGTAAATTTCTGTGCAGCAAATTTTAAGAAAACAAACCATGGTCAACTATTCATACCATGAAAACTGGTTCTCATTTACTGAGAATTCAACATTTAAAACACTAATTGATAAATCAAGATTGATTCATTATGTAATTACTTTTTATCCAAAATGTGGGCTTTCCTGCTGCCTCGGTAGTAAAGAACCCTCCAGCCAAGGTAGGAGACATGAGTTTAATCCCTGAGTTGAGAAGATGCCCTGGAGAAGGAAATGGCAACCCACTCTAGTATTCTTGCCTAGAAAATCCCATGGACAGGGGAGCCTGGTAGACTATAGTCCATGGGGTTCCAGAGGAGTTGGACACAACTTAGCAACTGAACAACTATCCAAATAGTGGTATTCTTTTATTATAAAATGTCAATATTTATGTTACTATTATCTCATATATCCCTAAAGTCCATCCATCTCTATTTACTGACTATTTAACATCAGCCAAGCACTGCTTTAGTTGTTGCAATGATCCTATTTCATTAGAAAGTTTCTGTCAAGCATAATACCTGATGTTTAATAACTGTTTAATGAATAAACACAGAAATGAATAGCAGTAAAATTTACAGGTACAAAAATGTTTCCAAAACATGAAAACAAAGATAATTCAGTATAATCTAAACATGAATGACTTGGTATTTTGAAATCACTTACCTTTAAAATTTTAACACAATGTCTCTACAGCTGTGCAGATTGTTTACTACGGTAGGGCTGAGACTGCTTAACTTTCAAAGACCCACTCACCAGGCAGGCCCTCGGCCAGCGTCAGGGAGTTTGTTTCTTGGCGTGTTTCCAGGGAATAGTTAACTGGTAAGAGTGGTTCACTGTGCCTAAATGTCCATGTAAACAATATGGTTTATGCTGAACACCTGCTTTCCTCCTGGGAATCTGAAATTTAAGTGCAAGGCAGAAGTATCTACATGACCAACCCAGTGCCTTTAAGACACCAAGTCTCTAACGGGCTTCCCTGGAAAGAAGCATCACACCCATGCTGCTGCCTTGTCGTTGCTGGAAGGAAGGTGTGCTTTGGGTCATCCTGAAGGGGACAGATCACGAGGAAGATGTCACATGGACTCCTCCAGACTCTGTCTACGTCTTTTACTCACATGATCCAACTTCACTCTAATTAATTTGAGTCTTGAGTTCACTCTAGAGCACCATGAGTTCTTCTAGCTAATCTCCACATATGGGAGTGGTTCTTACAGATGCCCAATATGGTAGATTTTCAAAAAGCCAAGATTCTTACCTGCTGATATGCTTCATAGATCACATCAAATAGAAAGGCCTGTGGCATTTCACTTGCCCTGTGTCTGGCACGTTCCAGGGAGTGGTCTAAGCAGCTGTCTGCAGACGGACTGATGACAGTAGATACAAGAGGTCGGATTGCTCCTGAGGCCTAAAGAACAAACAGAGATGCAAATGACACATTTACATCACCTAAAAAAAATCTAAAAGTTCTGAACTCTGGATCTGTCTTGAAACGGATCTTATACCTCCAACAAGCTACCTCAAGAAAATATTCAAACAAGTCTTTATTTTGGCTCATAAATAAAATCATTTACAATCAAAGACCAGTCTCAATACTTCCCTGGTGACGCAGTGGATAAGAATCTACCGATGCAGGAGACATGAGTCTGATCCCCGATCCATGAAGATTCCACAAGTCGCAGAGCAACAAAGCCCGTGCGCCACTGTTAAGTTCATGCTCTAGAGCCCTGGAGCCGTAACTACTGAGCCGGCAAGCTACAACTACTGAAGCCCATG
The DNA here is from genome assembly GCF_023699985.2 of Odocoileus virginianus. Classification (NCBI taxonomy): domain Eukaryota; kingdom Metazoa; phylum Chordata; class Mammalia; order Artiodactyla; family Cervidae; genus Odocoileus; species Odocoileus virginianus. The sequence continues at coordinate 87,791,173 of NC_069674.1, read as the reverse complement.
AGCCCTAGAATCCACGCTCCACAACAAGAGAAGCCACCACAATGAGAAGCCCGGGTACCGCAACTCAAGAACAGCCCCTGCTCGCCGCATCTAGAGAAACCCCGTGCACAGCATAAAGACCCAGTGCAGCCAAAAAACCCACCAATCTCAAACCACTACAGTTCTATACAGTAAGAGATATAAATAATTCTTCATTATGGGTCCAAAATCCTTTTCATCACAGGCTATTGAAGTCAAATACTAAGAAAGGATGCTCAGATAAAATTGGACAGTCCCTGAAGATGGGAGACAGAAAGAGACTATTGTCCAGGAATGAAATGGGTTGCACATGAATATTTACTTGTTAATGTGCCTTCAAGTATTTAATTTACACATTAGATCATTAAGGAAAAAAACACATTCCCTAAGATCTCCAAAATGAGCTCTGCCACCAACCAAATGACAATGAATTTCTGCCTTGCTCTAATTCCTGTGAAAAACAGCTCCCTTCAAACACAGCATCCATGTGAAGCTCCCCGAGGCAAAATGTCCACTGATTTCAACTGCTCTGATGAAAGCTCTGTCTCATTAATAGATGCATCTAAATTTTAAAAAGACACCTTATCTGACAGTTTTTCCCTTTACCTTTAATAAAGTTACACTGTAATATAGTCTTGAAGGTCCATACCATACAGCCACCTTGGTGAAGTAGCCTTAAAATGAAATTCCCAGTTAGGATAATTAACCCAACAGTCTTAGATTAATTGTAAAATGTCTTATCTTTCATAGAAATACAGCACATAACATTAACACCTAAGAAGAATTTGGTCTCCAGGAGACCACATCTGAGAAAGACAGACTGTCCACAAACTAGTTTACAAAGGCCAAGGGATTGGCTGAAAATCAAAGCTAATGTGTGAGACACGCAGACAGTGTATAAACCGTGTCACCATTTCCAATGATTCAAGCAGAGATGTGGGGCCTAGGCGTAAAAGCAAAAGCGAAGAGACAGCCAGGGCTGATAAGGAGTGATTATGTCCAAGTGGATGAAAGACAGGTAAAGAGCAAGCCCTTTGGTAGCTCTATTTTTAGTTTTTTAAGGATCCTTCATGCAGTTCTCCTCGTGGCTGTACCAGTTTACGTGACCACCAGCAGTGGAGGAGGGCTACCTTCTCTCCACACCCTCTCCAGCATTTACAATGTGTAGACATTATGATGATGGCCATCTTGACCAGTGAGAGGTGATACCTCATTGCAGTTTTGATTCGCGTTGCTTTAATAATTAGTGACGTTGAGCATCTTGAAAAGATGAGCTCTTTAGCCACCTGTATATCTTCTCTGGAGATATCTTTTTCTTTTAATATTGAGCTGTGTGAGCTATTTGTGTATTCTAGAGATCAATCCCTTGTCAGTTGCTTCATTTGCAAATATTTTCTCCTATTCTGAGGGTTGTCTTTTCATTTTGTTTATGGTTTCCTTTGTTGCACAAAAAGCTTTTAAGTTTCATTAGGTCCCATTTGTTTATTTTGGGGTTTATTTTTGGTTTTATTTTTATTACTCTAGGGGGCAGAACCAAAAAGGTCTTGCTGTGATTTATGTCAGAGTGTTCTATGTTTTTCTCTAAGAGTTATATAGTATCCAGCCTTTAATCCATTTTGAGTTTATTTTTGTGTTTCATTCTTTTACATGTGGCTGTCCAGTTTTCCCAGCACCACTCATCAAAGACACTGCATTTTCTCCAGCTGTATATTCTTGCTGTATATTCTTGTGGAATGAAGGAAAAAACGGATGATGGTTCTAGTACCCCAGGCTTCATTCTTTCCAAAATTTAAGAGAGATTCTTAAATGTTAACTTGTTGAATGCCCTTAGGACAACTTTCAAAGACTTTAAATGGTTGTTTTTGAAAGATGCTTTTCTCTAGTTACAGTTGTTTTGCTGGGAAGAGACTCTGCACAACTCTTGGTGACATTTTGTGTATCTCATGCTCTGTTAATGTTATGTCATAGTCTGGCATAGAGTGAACTATAAGTAGTTGAAACAGAGCTATGTTTTTTCCCTTAAAAAGCACTATGTACATGTGTGCATTCCTTTCCTGTCTTGTCTTCTGAAACCTCTGCTGATAGGTGCTAGCTTGACAAGTTGGGTTTATTCTTGCCTCCTTTGTCATAGACTAGCTGATCCAGCAATCCCACTTCTGAGCATATATCCAGAGAAAACTATAATTCAAAAAGATACATGCACTCCAATGTCCACTGAAGCACTATTCACAATAGCCAGGACATAGAAGCAACTGAAATGTCCATCAACAAAGAAACAGGTAAAGACGATGTGGAACATATATATATACAATGGAATATTACTCAGCCATAAAAAAGGAAGAATGCCATTTGCAGCAACATGGATGGTCCTACAGAGTGTCATACTGAGTGAAGTCCAACAGAGAAAAACAAGTATTGCATGATATTGCTTATATGTGGAATCTAAAAAAAAGGGTACAAGTGAATTTATCTACAAAACAGAAATAGAGTTACAGATGTAGAAAACAAACTTACGGTTACAAGGGAGTAAGGTGGGGGGAGAGATAAATTGGGAAGTTGGGATTAACATATACACACTATATAAGATAGATAACTAATAAGGACCTACTATACAGCACAGGGAACTCTATTCATTACTGTGTAATGACTTCTATGGGAAAAGAATCTAAAACAGAGTGAAGATTTATATATATATATATATATATATAAAGTCTGATTCACTTTGCCATACACCTGAAACTAACACAACATTATAAATCAACTATACTCCAACAAAATTTAAAAAAAAAAAAAAAGAGCAAAACCAACTTGTCAAGCTAGCACCTATCAGCAGAGGTTTCAGAAGACAAGACAGGAAAGGAATGCACACATGTACATAGTGCTTTTTAAGGGAAAAAACATAGCTCTGTTTCAACTACTTATAGTTCACTCTATGCCAGACTATGACATAACATTAACAGAGCATGAGATACACAAAATGTCACCAAGAGTTGTGCAGAGTCTCTTCCCAGCAAAACAACTGTAACTAAAGAAAAGCATCTTTCAAAAACAACCATTTAAAGTCTTTGAAAGTTGTCCTAAGGGCATTCAACAAGTTAACATTTAAGAATCTCTCTTAAATTTTAGAAGGAATGAAGCCTGTGGTACTAGAACCATCATCCGTTTTTTCCTTCATTCCACAACACCCAGCTCAGTGTAACTCAAGTTCCACTCAGAGTAGGTGTGGCCAAGAAGACAGGCCTCCCTGCATCCCTGGCTCCAAGGGGTAGGGGCAGAGTGCATCATTTCCCAGCCCACTCAACTCCAAGACACAGAGGCTCAATTACAGACTAGTGTGGCCAGGAGGTGGTAAGAGAGTCCTTCTCCCACACAGCCTCCACCCACAGAGGGAAGACCTACTCCTTGCACGGTAGGCAGAGAACACTGGGGCCCTCATCCCCCTTGGCCCAGTTCACACAGAGGGCAGAGGTTCTGTGCTGGAAGAGGCAACAGAAGAGGAGCCTATTGCCTCCAGGCAGCACCTTACCATGAAGAAGTGGTGTTGCTCAAACCGCATGCCTACCGATAGCCCCGAGATATAGGCATGGTGACTTTTCACAGGGAGAAAGACAAGCTCTAATAACAGACAACGATGAAGCTTGCCCCAAGGGAATTCACTTAATTGGAAGTGAGTGTGAGAAAGTTGAAGGATAAATACACTCTCAAACAGAAATCAGCATGGTAAGCAATTAAGAGCAAGGGGATGGCTTCATGAGAGCAAAAAGCTGAACCATAGGCAAGCTAGTGTATCAGAGACAACCAGAACAAGAGACAGCTAACAAGAACCTCCCGCCAATCCCCCGAGTCAGAGCAAACCTCAAATACTGGCTTCACAAACAAACCCTGCTAAGGGGCCAGAATTTAATTGGATGAAACCATAGGGTACTCTATGTACTGGGCATTGGTCCAAAGTAAAACAACACTTAGCAGGCAATGAATGGAGCTTATCGGTTGGGTGTCAGAGGCAGGCAGTATAACAAAGAGATCAGACTGCTAAAACCACTGTCATTCCCTGATGATTAAATGCACATCTAGAACTCCACCCTCTGTGAGGTGACTTCAGAGCTTTTGCCCTGTTACAGGAACAAAACTGAAACTTTTCTGGTTTATTTTAGTAGCCAAGAAAACAAGCCCTACAGAGATAGACAAAATACATTTTCTAAAATACACATTTTTCAACAACAAAAAATGGAACAGGAAGGTGAATCTATACAAAGGATTAAGAAAAAAAAAGGAACAGAAGCTGCCTGTGAGAGGACCAGATATCACACTTAAGCAGGTAAGATGTCAAATCAGGTATTACAAACATGTTCAAAGAACAAAAGGATACCATGTGTAAACAAAATACGATGACCATTAGTATCATCAATATTAAGAACAGATATCTTAAAAACTGAGTAGCAATTTTAGAATTAAATGTAACTATAATGCAAAATTCACTAGAGAGGTTCAATAATAGACTTGAACTGGAGAATAACAGAATTTAAAGTTAGATCAATAGATTATACAAAGGAATATGAACAGATTCACTGTGACATGTAGGATATCATCACAGACATTTCTGTAATAGGAGTACCAGAAGGAGAATAAAAGCAAGAAAGGAGCAGAAAAAATATTCTAAGAAATTATGATTGAAATTTTCCCAAGGAAAACAAATCTCTATACTCAAGAAGCTCAATATATTCAAAGCAAAATACACACAAAGAAATTTATATCCAGACACATCTTAGTAAAAAATGAAAAAGCTAAAATTACAAGAAAAAATGTTGAAAGCAACTAGAGAAAAATGTTTTATCATTAACAAGAGAATACCAATAAGATTAACAACAGATTCTAATCAGAAACAACGGAAGTCAGAAGGCAGGTAGATGATATGATAACTGCTTAAAATAAAAACCTGTTAAATGTAAAGTCCAGCAAAATGAGCATTTACAAAAATTAGATCAAAGTAACATCTCAGAGCAAACAAGCATATTTCATGTCTAGCTGATTCACTCTACAAACTTCAACCTGAAAGAACGCCAAGTGTAGACAGTAATTCAAATTCACATGAAAAAAAGACCACCATTAAAAAAGGAAAAAAAGAGTATAAATGCCTATTTCTGTCTTATGAGATTTAAAAAGAAACTGTATAAAATATATAAATAACTGATCAACCTATAACATTGAAACATGTATTTGACAAAAACAGCATAAAAGATTAATAAAAGTGTATTATAGGAAGAAAATAATGGTATCTTGAATCCACAGTAACAAGTGAAAAGTGAAAATAGAAAACAAGTTTAATATGACATTGAGCTTCCCAAGTGATGCCGTTCCTTATAAATATAGCTTACCTTTCTTCTCAGCTTCTATAACTGTTGTAATATGAGATGAGGAGATAACAACAGTTGATTATTGGGTTTCTAACGCTGGGCTGGAAGAAGCACAAGCTGGAATCAAGATTGCCGGGAGAAATATCAATAATCTCAGATATGCAGATGACACCACCCTTATGGCAGAAAGTGAAGAGGAACTAAAAAGCCTCTTGATGAAAGTGAAAGAGGAGAGTGAAAATGTTGGCTTAAAGCTTAACATTCAGCAAACTAAGATCATTGCATCTGGTCCCATCACTTCATGGGAAATAGATGGGCAGACAGTGGAAACAGTGTTAGACTTTATTTTTTTGGGCTCCAAAATCACTGCAAATGGTGACTGCAGTCATGAAATTAAAAGATGCTTACTTCTTGGAAGGAAAGTGATGACCAACCTAGATAGCATATTAAAAAGCAGAAACATTACTTTGCCAACAAAGGTCTGTCTGGTCAAGGCTATGGTTTTTCCAGTGGTTATGTATGGATGTGAGAGTTGGACTGTGAAGAAAGCTGAGCACAAAAAATTGATGCTTTTGAATAAATGCTGGAGAGGGTGTGGAGAAAAGGGAACCCTCTTACACTGTTGGTGGGAATGCAAATTAGTACAGCCACTATGGAAAACAGTGTGGAGATTCCTTAAAAAGCTGGAAATAGATCTGCCATATGACCCAGCAATACCACTTCTAGGTATACACACTGAGGAAACCAGATCCGAAAGAGACACGTGCACCCCAATGTTCATCGCAGCACTGTTTATAATAGCCAGGTCATGGAAGCAACCTAGATGCCCATCAGCAGACAAATGGATGAGGAAGCTGTGGTACATATACACCATGGAATATTACTCAGCCATCAAAAAGAATTCATTTGAATCAGTTCTAATGAGATGGGTGAAACTGGAACCCATTATACAGAGCGAAGTAAGCCAGAAAGATAAAGACCATTACAGTATACTAACACATATATATGGAATTTAGAAAGATGGTAACGATAACCTTATATGCAAAAAAAGAAAAAGAGACTCAGATGTATAGAACAGACTTGTGGACTCTGTGGGAGAAGGCGAGGGCGGGATGTTTCAAGAGAACAGCATTGAAACATGTATATCTAGGGTGAAACAGATCACCAGCCCAGGTTGGATGCATGAGACAAGTGCTCAGGCCTGGTGCACTGGGAAGACCCAGAGGGATGGGGTGGAGAGGGAGGTGGGAGGGGGGACTGGGATGGGGAATACATGTAAATCCATGGCTAATTCATTTCAATGTATGACAAAAACCACTGCAATGTTGTAAAGCAATTAGCCTCCAACAAATAAAAATAAATGGAAGAAAAAATAAATAAATAAATAAATAAATACCAAAAAAAAAAAAAAAAATTGATGCTTTTGAACTGTGGTGTTGGAGAAGACTCTTGAGAGTCCCCTGGACTGCAAGGAGATCCAACCAGTCCATCCTGAAGGAGATCAGTCCTGAGTGTTCACTGGAAGGACTGATGCTGAGGCTGAAACTCCAATACTTTGGCCACCTCATGTGAAGAGTTGACTCATTGGAAAAGACCCTGATGCTGGGAGGGATTGGGGGCAGGAGGAGAAGGGGATGACAGAGGATGAGATGGTTGGATGGCATCACTGACTCGACGGGCATGGGTCTGAGTAAACTCCAGGAGTTGGTGATGGACAGGGAGGCCTGGTGTGCTGCAATTCACGGGGTCACAAAAAGTCAGACATGACTGAGACTGAACTGAACTAAACATACATGCATCTAACACTAAATAGCACAAAAAGGTGGAAGAGGGAATAGAGCTATTTAAGGGTAACATTCCTGTATCCTTCTAGATGTTAATTAGCATATATCTGGATTATGTTAAGATACATACTATAAGCCCTGGAATAGCCACTAAGAATATAAAAGTTGAAATGAAAAAATAAGCAAATTAATGTTCCAATAGAAAATATTCTTTTAATATGAAAGAAAGCAGTAATGAAGAAAGACACACAAGAAACAGAAAATAAACTGGCCAATGTAAACTCAAAAATATCAATAACATTAATTTTAAGTGGATTAAACAATCTAAAGTCATACTGTCAAACTGGACTAAAAACCCATGTTTTGTATAGGAAACAAAAATTTGAGACTCCAAGATCAAAATACACTGAATACAGAAGGATGAAAAAGGATATATATCAAGCTAACAGTAACCATAAGAAAGCTGAAGTAGCTATATCAGAAAAAAAATAGATAAAATCATTTTCTGATTAAAAAAGAAAGGGCAATTCAACAAAATATAAGGATTCATCTAACAGATCCCCAAGTACATGAAGCAAAAATTGGTAGGACTTAAAGGAGAAATAAATAATCCAACCATTGGAAGCATCAACATCCTACTTTCAATAAAGAGTAGAACAACTAGGCATTATGGAAATAAGACTTGAAAAGCACTATAAACCAACTATATCTAATGTATCAAATACTCCACCAACAAGAGTATGTTCTTCTAAAGTGTACGTGGAGAATTCTCCAGATCAGACCAAATCCTCAGCCATAAAAAAGACACAATAAATTTTTAAAATTTAAGAGTCATATTAAATATGTTCTCTGACCTTAAGAGTGAAATTAGAAAACAGTAGTGCAGCCAAATGGTTGTCTCAGGAGGCCCTACAAATAGCTGAAAAAAGAAGAGAAGAGAAAGGCAAAGGAGAAAAGGAAAGACATACCCATCTGAATGCAGAGTTCCAAAGAATAGCAAGGAGAGATAAGAAAGCCTTCCTCAGCGATTAATGCAAAGAAATAGAAGGAAACAATAGAATGGGAAAGACCAGAGATCTCACCAAGAAAACCAGAGATACCAAGGGAATATTTCATGCAAAAATGGGCACAATTAAGGACAGAAATGGTAAGGACCTAACAGAAGCAGAAGATGTTAAGAAGAGGTGGCAAGAATACACAGAAGAACTATACAAAAAAGATCCTCATGACCGAGATAACCACAAGATTATCAAGGTTATCAAGGGTGTGACCACTCACCTAGAGCCAGACATCCTGGAATGTGAAGTCAAGTGGGCTTTAGGAAGCATCACTACGAACAAAGCTAGTGGAGGTGATGGAATTCCAGCTGAGCTATTTCAAATCCTAAAAGATGATGCTGTGAAAGTGCTGCACTCAATATGCCATCAAATTTGGAAAACTCAGCAGTGGCCACAGGACTAGGAAAGGTCAGCTTTCATTCCAATCCCAAAGAAAGGCAATGCTAAAGAATGTTCAAACTACTGCACAATTGCACTCATCTCACCCACTAGTAAAGTAATGCTCAAAATTCTCCAAGCCAGGCTTCAACAGTATGTGAACTGTGAACTTCCAGATGGTTAAGCTGGATTTACAAAGGGCAGAGGATCCAGAGATTAAATTGCCAACATTCACTGGATCATCAAAAAAGCAAGAGAGTTCCATAAAAACATCTACCTCTGCTTTATTGACTATGCCAAAGCCTTTGACTGTGTAGATCACAACAAACTGTGGAAAATTCTTCAAGAGATGGGAATACCAGACCACCTGACCTGCCTCCTGCGAAATCTGTGTGCAGGTCAGGAAGCAACAGTTAGAACTGGACATGGAACAACAGACTGATTCCAAATAGGGAAAGGAGTACATCAAAGCTGTATACTGTCACCCTGCTTATTTAACTTACATGTCGAGTAAATCATGCAAAATGCCAGGCTGGATGAAGCACAAGCTGGAAGCAAGACTGCAGGGAGAAATATCAATAGCCTCAGATATACAGATGATACCACCCTTACGCAGAAAGTGAAGAGTAGCTAAAGAGCCTCTAGATGAAAGTGAAAGAGGAGAGTGAAAAAGCTGGCTTAAAACTCAACATTCAAAAAACAAAGATCATGGTATCTGGTCATTTATCTGGAGCAAATAAAAACACAAACTCAAAGATACCCACTCCTTTGTTCACTGTAGCATTACTTATAATAGCCAAGACATGGAAACCTAAATGGCCACCATGAATGAAAAGATAAAGAAAATGTAGAATACATACGAAGGAATATTAACCATAAAAAGAATGAAATTCTGCCATTTCCAATGACATATGAAGAACTCAAGGGCATTATGCTAAGTGAAATAAATCAGACAGAAAGACAAATACTGTATGATCCCACTATGTGGAACCTAAGCAAAACAGAAAACAAAAATAGCTCATCAATACAGAGAACAAGCTGTTGGTGGGGAGGGGACAAAATGCATAAAGGAAGTCAAAAGGTACAAATTCCAGGTACGAACTAGGCCATGGGGATGTAATACAGTTCATACTATTGTGCATATTTAAAAGTTGCTGAAAGAATACATCGCTGTCTCTTCAGAAGAAATTCTGCAACTATGTATGGTGACAGATACTGACTTACTGTGGTAATTTCTCAATGTATACAAATGTTGAAACATTATGATGTATATCTGAATCCAGTGCGTTGTATGCATACTTCAAAAAATGTTTTAGAGAACCAAAAAGTAATGTGGGAATTAAGAACACAGCCACTGAACAACAGGCTACTAAATGAATCAGAGAAGAAGTCACTGTGAAAATGACATTTTGAGAGCAGTAACATACACAAGGTAATGTAACCTGAGAATGCAGCTGAAGTATTTACAGCTGGGACTGTCCATATAAAAAAAGAAAAGAGAAAAAAACCTAACCTTCCACCTCAAGATATTGAAAAAAGAAAGAGACTAAAGTTAACGGAGGCATAGAGAACATAAAAGCAGAAAATAGGAAAAGAAAGGAAAAAGCAAAACCAAAAGTTGGTTCTTTGAAAAGATTTAATCACTTTTTTCTAGTTTAGCTAAAGGTTTGCAAAACTCAAATAAGTAATATCAGGAGTGACAGTGTTGATGTTTCCACTAACCTTGTAGAAATAAGGATAAGAAAATTGCAAGTGTATTTTAACACATTAGGTTACAGATAAAATTACAATGTTCCAGAAAGACACAACCAAAACTACCTCAAAGATAGAAAATTTGAATAGACTTTTAATAAAATTAGGCATTTTTAAATTTCTCACAAAGAAAGCCCAGGCCCAGATGGCTTCACTGGTTATTCATAAAAAAAGAAAAAAAACTGTAAACACCAATTCCTCACACTATCCCAAAAGGCAAAAAAGAGGAACATTTTCCAACACATTCTTCAAGACAAGTACTACCAAAACCAGATACATCACCAAAAAACCTAACTACAGATAAATATCCCAGAGAAGTACCAAAAAAAAAAAAAAAACCCCACAAAAGTCAAGATAACAAACCAAATTTGGCAACAAGTAGTACTGTGTACCATGACCAAGTGGGATTTATCCCAAGAAATTAATATTAAACATACCAAAAAAAAATCAATGTAATAAACCATGTTAATAGAATAAAGAACAAAAAGACACAAACAACTCAATAGACTTAGAAAAAGTATCTGACAATATCCAACACTCCATGAAAAAAGCCATGCAATAAACTAACAGCAGAGAACTTGCTCCATCTGATCAAGGGCATCTACAAAACGTCCACAGCTGACATCATACTTAATGGTGTGATGACTCAATGTTTTCCCTGCAACATCAGGAACAAGGATGTCCACTGTTGCCACTTTCAATAAAAGTACTGGAAGTTCTCGTCAAGGCAGTTACGCAGGAAAATCTAATACAGGCATCCAAGAAAACTAAAACGGTCTTCATCTGCAGATGCCCTAATCTTGTATAAAGAGAATTCTCATGCATCCATTAAAAAAGTATTAGAATAAACTAGTTCAGCAAGAATGCAGAGGACAAGCTTTAATACATAAAAGTGTATTTCTAAATATTAACAATGAACAATCCAAAAGTAATTCATTTACAGTATCTTCAAAAAGAACCGGAGAAGGCAATGGCAACCCACTCCAGTACTCTTGCCTGGAGAATCCCAGGGACAGAGGAGCCTGGTAGGCTGCAGTCCATGGGGTCGTGAAGAGTGGGACACGACTGAGCGACTTCACTTTCTCTTTTCACTTTCATGCACTGGAGGAGGAAATGGCAACCCACTCCAGTTCTTGCCTGGAGAATCCCAGGGACGGGGGAGCCTGGTGGGCTGCCGTCTATGGATTCGCACAGAGTCGGACACGACTGAAGTGACTTAGCAGCAGCAGCAAAAAGAACACTTAGGAACACTTAAAGAATAACAAAAGTATAATATATTTAGATATAGTCAGTATGTGCAAAACATGCTAAGAACTACAAAAAATTTCCTACTTCTTATTGAAAGGCCAACATCTCCACATACTTACTGGCATCCATTCCTTCCCATGTAGGTCTTCATACAATAGTCTGTCCTGCCTCAATTTTTATTATATTAAATTGTCTCCATTTTTAGACACAAATTGCTTAGACAAATTGCTAATACAAGCAATTTGTGACATCTCCTACCATTAAATCAGTCTTCCATCGATCACACATCTGCCAGCTATTATCAAATTTCTCCACACCAGTTTAAAGCAAAACTCTTTCAAACAATTGCCTGTACTGTACTACTCCTTATCTATAATTTCTCTCTCCTCCCATGCATGTTATGGTCTACTTTTATTAGGATTTTATCTCAACTCCACAAAATAAATTTTTCAAGTTCACAGTGAAACTTCACATTGCTCTTTATCTTCTTGAGAATGTCTCTTCACTTGGTTTTCAGAAACCATTATCACCAAGGAAAGCCTCTCATCATTCCACACTTGAAATACTAGATCCTTAAATCCTCCTCCTAAGTAGAGAGGACTTGCAGAGCTCAGACCTCAGGCTCCCCTATTACATTCATTCCACAGGTGACCTCCTCAAGCCCCTAGCCTTAAGTATCAATACCATCTGATACTAGTCCATGCAAATCTATACATCCAACCCAGGAAGTTCTCTTTAAATCTGGACTTGTACATCCAAATACCTATTTAACATCTCTGTTCATTTCAAAACATACATCTGGACTATAAAATCATAGTTCTGGTTTCACCCATACCACACACCCCAAACTGGCTCCTCTATAGACTTTCCCATCTATTCTTCTAGTCATTCTTACCAAAATCCTTGAAGGTCATTGTTTTTTCTGCTGTCTTACATTTCATAATGAATCCAGCAGCAAAACATCAGTTTCAAGTATCACAAATCTGCCCAACTTTTCAGTTTCTACTGCCACAATCTGAATCCAAGGCACCCATGTTCACTCTCTCAGATCCCACACATGAAGCAGTGATCATGAACACATTATAGCTGCACAGAGTCACATGAACAGGTTTCTGCCAACATATTGTGCAAAAAACATGCCATCAAAATACATGTAAAACAGTTAAAAATCTGATGAATGTGTGAATTATAGCTCAACAACAACAAAACCTAATTAGTATGTTCTTTAGGGATACATGCTACAAAATTGAACAAAAGGGCAAGAAAACAAACTTCAAGATAACATTTGTCTGGGAGAAGCAAGCACAATCAAGGGAGGGACAGAGTAACTAGCTGTGTTCTATTTATTACACCACGTGGTATAATCTCCAAGTGTCTGAAGTTCTCTGCATGTTTTCAGTTTTTTTAAACAGGATTTCTAAGATGTATAACTATGGACCCTCATTTTGATTACTGAAAACTAATTAAGAGTAGAGATGGTTCAGAACTTAGATGTCATTACAGTAGGACTGGTATATTCCAGAAATTACTAGGCTGTTTTCTATGGAAGCCAGAACATCAGTTGGAAAGTAACACAACACAAAGACAATTGAAAGCACGAGATGGCCACCAGCTTCCTAAGTCTCTCTAAACAAAAGGCCCATGAAAAGGGTAACAAGTGAAAATAACTCCTCTGTCGAAATATGGGCAAAGTCAGTTGCCTTTAAAATACAACTGAAAAGTTTGTTTTATGAAACATAATTGCCAAGTTATCAAACAGACTGCCTCCGTGGGAATTAGCCTAATAAGCTCTGAATGGAAGCTTAACAGCTCAGCACCACAGTGATTACTTGCCTCTCAGGCTAATCTATCAAATATTTCCACATGTCAATGCTTGGAAATCATCATAGATACAAATCATTCAATATGGAATAATGAACCCCACCTCTACAGTTTACTTTTAAAAGCAAAATTGAACAATGCTTATCATCCATCCACACAGCAGGTACTAACATGCATTCCTCCTCAGGCATCTGCATTCAAGCTAATTATGACACTAAAACAGAAACCCTGACTAGGTAATTACCATTTCAGTTAGCTGAGTTGTCTTTATTCAGAGACTACTTCATAAATGTTTACAGAATAACATCTTCAAAGCTGATCACTGTAAGTTATGAGATTGTTTACTATTTAATATTTTTATAGTAGAATATTTCCAATTTCCTTTTACGAGGAAAGAATCTATAGTTTATTCAGTATAGAAATATAAATTTTAGGAAAATCTGTACAAATTGTCCTATCACTACAAAGTATCCCTAAACTTGAATATGCAACAAAAGGGAATAAGGAGCCCTCATTGTATACTAAAGTTTGATTCTGGAAAATTGGAGTAATACCATTTGTGTAAAACTTAATGTGATCAGAGATATAGTTGGATATCCACTAAAGTTTAAGTCCTAGGTATACTTATTTCCCCTTGGTCTATCCTTTCCAACTTCATTTTCAAATAATTAATTGAACAGATATACAAGGGCAGATAGTTTCAGGTAATAAAACAAAACAAAGTCACCCACAAAGGATTCATCTCCAAAATATATAAACAATTCATACAACTCAATATCAAAAAAAGAAACAATCCAATCAAAAAATGGGCAGAAGATCTAAATGGACATTTATCTAAAGAAGACATACAGATGACCAAAAGCACATGGAAAGATGTTCAATATCAATCATTGTTAGAGAAGTGCAAATAAAGACTACAATGAGATATCACCTCACACAAGTCAGAATGATCATTATCAAAAAGTTTACAAATAATAAATGCTAGGGAGGGTGTGGGGGCTTCCCTGGTGGCTCAGCTGGTAAAGAATCTGCCTGCAATGTGGGAGACCAGGGTCCAGTTCCTGGGTTGGAAGGTTCCCCTGGAGGACGGCATGGTGACCCACTCCAGTACTCTTGCCTGGAGAATCCTCGTGGACAGAGGAGCCTGGTGGGCTACAGCCCATGGGGTCACAGGGTCAGACACGACTGGGTGGCGAAGCACAGAGAGCACGTGGAGAAAGCAAACCCTCCTACAGCGCTGGTGGGAATGTGAATTGGTACAGCCACTGTGGAGGACAGCATGGACAGTCCTTAAAGGAGAGCTATCACATGATCCAGCAGTCCCACTGCTGGGCACACATCCAGAGAAAACCATAACGTGAGAAAATACATGCACTCTCCAGTGCTCACCCCAGTACTATTTACAGCAGGCAAGACACGGAAGGGACTGTGAATGTCCATCAACAGATGAATGGATAAAGAAGATGTGGTGTATATATATATATACACAATGGAAAACAAGTCAGCCATAAGAAATAATGAAATAATGCCATTTGCAGCAACATGGATGAACCTTGAGATGATCATACTAAGTAAGTCAGAGAAAGAAAAATATCACATGATATCATTTACATGTGGATTCTAAAAAATAATACAAATGAACTTATTTACAAAACAAACACACTCACAGACTTTGAAAACAAACTTATGGTTCCAAAAGGGGAAAGGTGGTAGGGGAGGGATAAATTAGGAGGTTGGGATAAACATATACACACTATGATATACAAAACAGACAATCAACAAAGGACCTACTGTGTAGCACAGGGAATTCTACTCAATGCTCTGTAATAACCCATATGGGAAAAGAATGTGAATAATAGACATATGTATAACTGAATCACTTTGCTATATGGCTGAAACTACCACAACACTGTAAGTCAACTATACTCCAATATAAAACAAAAATTAAATAAAACAGTCCAGAACATATTGCATAAAATTATAAAACTAGGTAAAGTGTATTCTCAATATACATACATATTAACTTCAGCAGAATTTCCAAAGTGTTGTTCATCACTGCTAAATAATCATGCTGCATAGTTCTAAGAGAGTCCATATACGACCCATGCCAAAGTTTCTCATTAAATTCCACTGTTTCTCTTCAGATTAACATTTTTCTAACAAAAATTAATGCCTCTAACTATCCTACAGCACATGGACTAGCCCACCCCTCAAAACATAAAGAATTTGGAGAAGGAAATGGCAACCCACTCCAGTATTCTTGCCTGGAAAACCCCATGGATGGAGAAGCCTGGTGGGCTACCGTCCATGGAGTCACAAAGAGTCGGACACGACTGAGTGACTTCAAAAAAATAAAAAAAAATAAAAATAAAGAATTATCTTACTCAAAACGTCTATCACGCTAACATTGAGAAACCTTGTGCCTGGTTGATATTCAAAGATGGCCTGGAGCCTGGTTTCAGACACAAAAATCCTTGTTTTACATATTGCAAAAATCCAATACAAGAAGTAGAGGAGACCTTATTTTATGAGAAGAGATAAACCACAAACCAGGTCAGAAAAGGTCCCAGGGAGTCATACCCCTGAGGTAAACACTCTTTCCATAAATAGATGTGCAGAGATGTGGCAAGCAAAAAAACAGTACCAAAACCCTAATTTCACAGAAACTTACAGGCAAGGATTGGGGAGGGCAGGAACACAGGGATTTCAAGAGAAGAGATGACGCCTGCTGCCAGGGAAGAGAAAAATTAAAAGCACACAAAATACATATCCCCTATTTCCTGTGGCTCACATACCATACTAACAGTCAAGTCCAGTCAGTCCAGTTCCCCAAATATCTTAATACTATCTACTTCCCTATCCATTTCATTTGGCTTTAATAGACTTCGTCATCATTCAGCTCCATCATTACTATAGATCCCAAACTAATTTCAGTTCCCTTGAACTTTTCCTTTAGTCAACCTACCAAGCCAGGCAGACAGTCATCCTTGTAGAATTCAAGTCTTATCATTCCCTGCTCAAAACTCAGTGGTTCCCTCTTACCTATGGATAAAATCCAAGGAAAGGAATCAGTGAGGATTAGTGAATTCCAATCTGCAATGATTTCCAGAGACACGGAAAAAGACAAATCGAAGTGGTTCTATCCAGTTGAACAGGGCAGGTCTGGAATTCAGAAGCAAGAAGCCCAAGAATGAGAGAGATTTGGGCCAATGTTTCTGTGGGAGTTAAAACAAGTGCATACAGATGTGTTGTACCCATCAAAATAATAGTCTTAGAGGGACAGTCCTAAGATGGCGGAGGAGTAGGACGGGGAGACCACTTTCTCCCCCTCCCCAAACTCATCAAAAGAACATTTGAACGCTGAGCAAATTCCACAAAACAACTTCTGAACGCTGGCAGAGGACACCAGGCACCCAGAAAGGCAGCCCATTGTCTTCAAAAGGAGGTAGGACAAAATATAGAAGATAAAAAGAGAGACAGAAGAGTTAGGGACAGAGACCCATCCAGGAGAGGGAGTCGTAAAAGAGGAGTTTCCAAACACCAGGAAACCCTGTAACTGGC
The DNA here is from genome assembly GCF_023699985.2 of Odocoileus virginianus. Taxonomy (NCBI): domain Eukaryota; kingdom Metazoa; phylum Chordata; class Mammalia; order Artiodactyla; family Cervidae; genus Odocoileus; species Odocoileus virginianus. The sequence goes on along the minus strand of NC_069674.1, from coordinate 87,774,199 downwards.
GGATCTGTGAGGAGTTTTGGAATCTCAGAGGACAACATAACTAGGAGGAAAAATAAATAAATAAACAAATAAAACCCACAGATTACGCGCCTAACGGCAACTCCCAGGGGAGAAGTAGCCCAGATGCTCGCATCCGCCACCAGCAAGCGGGGCTGAACAGGGATGCGCAGGCTGCATTGCTTAGGGTAAGGGCCGGGCCTGGATGCCCTGAGGGCAGTCTGAGGGAGCTAATGTGGGGTAGTAACCCAGACTGTGGGGTAGCCAGAGAGAGAGAGAACTTTCCTGCAAAAAGCCCTAACATAAGGCACTGCTGGGCTGCTCACAGAAGAAAGGACAGAGCGAATACCAGAGGAGAGCTAGCCAGCTGCGGACCGGCCCATCCCTCGCCGGAGACAGGCAGGCGGGCGCCAGCCAGAGCCGGAAGGCAAGGGGCAAACTCGGCCCCAGAGATGGCATCCTCCAGCAAACTGCGAGCAGGCTTCCAGTTGCTAACTAAGTCTTCCTGGGGTCCTGGACAGTGGGCATCCGCCGGGAGGGTCGCAGCCAGAGATCAGCTCCCCAGAGGAGACACGCACACCTGAGCCGGCGCTCCCGCTGCGCACCCAGGAAACAGAGCGGCCGGGACAGGGAGGCGGTAAGACACACTGCACCCGGGGAGAGGGCGCTCGCCAAGCACCTGTCGCCTGAGCTGCTCGGACCTGGGAAGGGCACAAAACGCAGGCCCAACCGAGTCTGCGCCTTTGGGAAATACCCGAGAACCTGAACAGCTTACACCTGGGAAGTGCACACAACCCAGGGTCCACTTTAGACATTTCCCATACAAAGCAACGTGGAGCCTGAGCAGTGTAGACGGGGAAAGCACACACGCCATGGAGCGGGGGAAACCCAGTGTGGCCCAGACACTGCGAGCATGCCCACACACGCCAGTGATGTTTGTTTGCCTTGGTCCTCTCTCCCCGCAGCACAACTGGACAAGTGAGCCTAAATAAATGACCACCATCATCCCCTTGTGTCAGGGCAGAAGTCAGACACTGAAGAGACTTGCAAACAGAGGAAGCCAAGATAAACAGAGGGAACCACTTTGGAAGGGACGGGTGCAATAGACTAAAACCCGGTAGTTAGCACCAACTACACTGGAAGGGGCCTATAGATCTTGAGAAGTATAAGCTGGAATAAGGAACTATCTAAAACTGGACTGACCCCACACTGCCCTCAACAGCTCCAGAGAAATTCCTAGATATATTTTTACTATTATCATTTTTTTAATTTTTTAATTGTTTGTCTTCTATTACTCCTTTAATTTTCATTTTTATAACCTACTATTACCTTTGAGAAGATAAATAAAATTGACAAACCATTAGCCAGACTCATCAAGAAACAAAAGGAGAAGAATCAAATCAACAAAATTAGAAATGAAAATGGAGAGATCACAACAGACAACACAGAAATACAAAGGATCATAAGAGACTACTATCAGCAACTATATGCCAATAAAATGGACAACTTGGAAGAAATGGACAAATTCTTAGAAAAGTATAACTTTCCAAAACTGAACCAGGAAGAAATAGAAGATCTTAACAGACCCATCACAAGCACAGAAATTGAAACTGTAATCAGAAATCTTCCCACAAACAAAAGCCCAGGACCAGATGGCTTCACAGCTGAATTCTACCAAAAATTTAGAGAGGAGCTAACACCTATCATACTCAAACTCTTCCAGAAAATTGCAGAGGAAGGTAAACTTCCAAACTCATTCTATGAGGCCACCATCACTCTAATACCAAAACCAGACAAAGATGCCACACACACAAAAAAACTACAGGCCAATATCACTGATGAACGTAGATGCAAAAATCCTTAACAAAATCCTAGCAAACAGAATCCAACAACATATTAAAAAGATCATACACCATGACCAAGTGAGATTTATCTCAGGGATGCAAGGATTTTTTAATATCCACAAATCAATGTAATACACCACATTAACAAATTGAAACATAAAAACCATATGATTATCTCAATAGTTGCAGAAAAAGCCTTTGACAACATTCAACATCCATTTATGATAAAACCCTCCAGAAAGCAGGCATAGAAGGAACATACCTCAACATAATAAAAGCTATATATGACAAACCCATAGGAAACATTATCCTCAATGGTGAAAAATTGAAACCATTTCCCCTAAGTCAGGAACAAGACAAGGGTGCCCACTCTTACCACTACTATTCAAGATAGTTTGGGAAGTTTCAGCCACAGCAATCAGAGAAGAAAAAGAAATAAAAGGAATCCAGACAGGAAAAGAAGAAGTGAAACTCTCTCTGTTTGCAGATGACATGATCCTCACATAGAAAACCCTAGTGACTCCACCAGAAAATTACTAGAGTTAATCAATGAATATAGTAAAGTTGCAGGATATAAAATTAACACACAGAAATCCCTTGCATTCCTATACACTAACAATGAGAAAACAGAAAGAGAAATTAAGGAAACAATTCCATTCACCATTGCAACAAAAAGAATAAAATACTTAGGAGTATATCTACCTAAAGAAACAAAAGACCTATACATAGAAAACTATAAAACACTGATGAAAGAAATCAAAGAGGACACAAACAGATGGAGAAATATACCATGTTCATGGATTGGAAGAATCAATATTGTCAAAATAACTATACTACCCAAAGCAATCTATAGCTTCAATGCAATCCCTATCAAGCTACCAACAGTATTTTTCACATTAGTAGAACAAATAATTTCACAATTTGTATGGAAATACAAAAAAACCCAAATAGCCAAAGCAATCTTCAGAAAGAAGAATGAAACTGGAGGAATTAACCTGTCTGACTTCAGGCTATACTACCAAGTTACAGTCATCAAAACAGCATGGTACTGGCACAAAGACAGAAATATAGATCAACAGAACAAAACAGAAAGCCCAGAGATAAATCCATGCACCTATGGACACTGTATCTATGACAAAGGAGGCAAGAATATACAATGGAGAAAAGATAATCTCTTTAACAAGTGGTGCAGGGAAAACTGGTCAACCACTTGTAAAAGAATGAAACTAGAACACTTTCTAACACCATACATGAAAACAAACTCAAAATGGATTAAAGATCTAAATGTAAGACCAGAAACTATAAAACTCCTAGAGGAAAACATAGGCAAAACTCTCTCTGACATAAATCACAGCAAGATCCTCTATGACCCACCTCCCAGAGTAATGGAAACAAAAGCAAAAACAAACAAATGGGACCTAATGAAACTTAAAAACTTTTGCACAATGAAGGAAACTATAAGCAAGGTGAAAAGACAGCCTTCAGAATGGGAGAAAATAATAGCAAACGAAGCAACTGACAAAGGCTTAATCTCAAAAATATACAAGCAACTCCTGCAGCTCAATTCCAGAAAAATAAATGACCCAATCAAAAAATGGGCCAAAGAACTAAACAGACAGTTCTCCAAAGAAGACATACAGATGGCTAACAAACACACGAAAAGATGCTCAACATCACTCATTATCAGAGAAATGCAAATCAAAACCACAATGAGGTACCATTACACGCCAGTCAGGATGGCTGCTATCCAAAAATCTACAAACAATAAATGCTGGAGAGGGTGTGGAGAAAAGGGAACCCTCTTACACTGTTGGTGGGAATGCAAACTAGTACAGCCACTATGGAGAACCGTGTGGAGGTTCCTTAAAAAACTGGAAATAGAACTGCCATATGACCCAGCAATCCCACTGTTGGGCATACACACCAAGGAAACCATAATTGAAAGAGACACATGTACCCAATTGCTCATCGCAGCACTGTTTATAATAGCCAGGACATGGAAGCAACCTAGATGCCCATCAGCAGATGAATGGATAAGAAAGCTGTGGTACATATACACAATGGAATATTACTCAGCCATTAAAAAGAAAACATTTGAATCAGTTCTAATGAGATGGATGAAACTGGAGCCTATTATACAGAGTGAAGTAAGTCAGAAAGAAAAATACTAATACCGTATACTAATGCATATATATGGAATTTAGAAAGATGGTAACGATGACCCTATATGCGAGACAGCAAAAGAGACACAAATGTACAGAACAGTCTTTTGGACTCTGTGGGACAAGGCGAGGGTAGGATGACTTGAGAGAATAGCATTGAAACATGTATATTATCATATGTGAAACAGATCACCAGCCCAGGTTGGATGCATGAGACAAGTGCTCGGACCTGGTGCACTGGGAAGACTCAGAGGGATCGGGTGGAGAAGGAGGTGGGAGGGGGGACCAGGATGGGGAATACGTGTAAATCCATGGCTAATTCATTTCAATGTATGACAAAAACCACTGCAATGTTGTAAAGTAATTAGCCTCCAACTAACAAAAATAAATGAAAAAAAAATTTTTTTAATTAAAAAAAAATAAAAATAAAATAGTCTTACAAAGTTACATGTTGCATGATTCAATTTATGGAGTTCTAGAAAAGACAAAAATATAGGAGCAGAGAACACATCAGGGGTTGACAGGGGTTATTAGAGGAACAAGGGTCTGAATAGTAAAGACAACAGGAGGAAATTCTCTAGAATGTTAGAACAGTTCTGTGTCCTACCTGGGATTGTTATTACAAGAATCTTTACCGGTGTTAACACCCTGATTGTACATTCCTCCAAGATGACAAATGTAGATTTAGACAATATAAATATTCTATCACACATAGAGGTAAACAATATTAATTATTATTGGCATGATTTATATTGCTCAGAAATACTTTGTTCCGTGAAAATAAAAGTTAAAGAAACCTTATTTAAAGAGTGGGAAGGAGTATTTGAAAAGCAAGTGATCAAAAAAAGAAAAAAAAAAACCAAACCAAAAAGAGAAAAGAAAGAGTAAAGTCACAGAAGCCAAGGCAGGAGCAAGAATTCCAAGGAAGAGCTAGTTAACACCGTCAGGTTTAAGACATTCTGTATGCACTGTGTCCTCTAAAGCTCAACTCTCATGTCAGTCATCTGGAGTTAGCATAAATCCATGGTTCACAGCCAGACTGCCATTACTTCAGACAGCAGTGGGGTGCCCCAGGCCACCAACACTTCTGATCAACTGACTCCAAATTCAAGAGGTTCCCACAACTCCTATTAAGTTCAGTAACTCACTAGAATCACTCAGAGCTCAGGAAAATGCTTATTAGATTAATATAATATGATTATGATGACTTCCATTACAGTTTTGTGACAAAGGATGCAAATCAGACTAGATCAGTGAGGAGACACACGGGTGAGACCTGGGGAGACCGGAACGCAGAGCTTCTGTGGCGCCCTCTCCCCTAGACACTCAGGCAGCACCAGGCTTCCAGCACATCACTGTTCTCCAGCCAAGTGGCTCCTCACTGTGCTTCGGTATCCAGGGTTTATTGGGATTTCACTTCCTAAGCATGACTGACTGAACCACTGAGCACGTGACTGACCTCTGTCTCCAGCAGTATTCCTCTCACCCTGGAAGCCCAGCCGGTTCAAAACCCCAGGGGTCTTTCTGATAACCAGCCTCTATCCTGAGTCATCTCATCTTTTTTTTTTTTTCCATTTATTTTTATTAGTTGGAGGCTAATTACTTTACAACATTGCAGTGGTTTTTGTCATACATTGAAATGAATTAGCCATGGATTTACATGTATTCCCCATCCCGGTCATCTCATCTTATTAGCAGAAGCTCAGATGAGATCCAATGGGCTCATGAAAAATGAAGACTCTTGACAAATTTCAAGGATTTATTCTCCCCACAAGGAACCAGGGGCATAAGCCAGTCGAACTCCTTACTATACAACAGACTATAAATGTATGTAATCAGGAATTGGAAAGTTACAGTGATTTTAGAATAGTCAAAGGACGAAGAGGCCATACTGCAAAGCACTGAGAAGTAAGTTGGAGATGAATCAACAGAAGCAATAAATGTAATTTGTTACTGTAAGAAGTTGATTACGGAGAAGAGGATAAAACATCATTAGAGATGCAAAAGCAGAGGTCTTCGGAAAGAAACACGCGCTAGTAACTAAACATCATACCTCAGGAGCAAGTATTTCAGAGGCAGCTGTACTGATGGCAATGCACTGAAAATGAGACCCTTACTGGCAGTTTTAAGAGTATATGCAATAGCTAATTAATCCTTTTAAAAAGGATTCTCCCTATATCTTTACTTTTCACTGCTCCAATTTATTTTACTCTTCTAATGCATCCTTTATAACAATGTCCTTATAGCTACATCCATTTGTACATGCTAAGTCGCTTCACTTGTGTCCGACTCTTTGCAACCTTATGGACTCCAGCCCACCAGGCTCCTCTGTCCATGGGATTCTCCAGGCAAGAATTCTGGAGTGGGTTGCCCTGTCCTTCTCCAGGGGATCTTCCCAACTCAAGAGATGGAAATCAGGTTATCTCCTGTGTCTCCTGCATTAGTAGGCAGGTTCTTTACCACTGGTGCCACCTGGGAAGTCCCCTTATAATTACATCTCTTGACTTAAAATCATGCAGAAATACACAAGTACTTCATACTTGTAAAGGACTCCTACTTTGGCAATATGGCAGACCACAGACCTTGCAAAATCTATTACAATTCTTTAAATGAAAAATTCATAAACAGCTTTTTTCTAAGTGATTTTTAAAACTGCCTTTTTAGAAATGAACTTTAAACTATGACCTAAAACTAACATAATAGCAGCCAGAAGCCAAGGAAGTAAGATGGCAGAGAGCCTTGGGTTAAAATGAGGCATTCATTTTAAAAAATGAGAGGTAATGAGGAATTGGATCTTGAGTCTCTGCTACTTACTTGCTTAGAACTATAGCCTCAAAGATTCATGAGAAGCTATCAATTTAGTTCAGTTGCTCAGTTGTGTCTGACTCTTTGTGACGCCACGGACTGCAGAACACCAGGCTTCCCTGTCCATCACCAACTCCCAGTGTTTACTCAAACTCATGTCCATCAAGTCAGTGATGCCATCCAATCATTTCATCCTCTGTCGTCCTCTTCTCCTCCTGCCTTCAATCTTTCCAGGCATCAGGATCTTTTCCAGTGAGTCAGTTATTCACATCAGGTGGTCACAGTATTGGAGTTTCAACTTTAGCATCAGTCCTTCCAATGAATATTCAGGACTGATCTCCTTGCAGTCCAAGAGACTCTTGAGAGTCTTCTCCAACACCACAGTTCAAAAGCATCAATTCTTCAGTGCTCAGCTTTCTTTATAATCCAACTCTCATATCCATACATGACTACTGGAAAAACCATAACTTTGTCTAGACAGACCTTTGTTAGCCAAGTAATGTCTCTACATTTTAATATGCTGTCTAGGTTGTTGATAGCTCTTCTTCCAAGGAGCAAGCATCTTTTAATTTCATGGCTGCAGTCACCATCTGCAGTGATTTTGGAGTCCAAGAAAATAAAGTCTGTCACTGTTTCCATTGTTTACCCATCTATTTGACATGAAGTGATGGGACCAGATGCCATGATCTTCATTTTCTGAATGTTGAGTTTTAAGCCAGCTTTTTCACTCTCCTATCTTTCATCAAGAGGCTCTTTAGATCCTCTTCATTTCCTGTGATAAGGGTGGTGTCACCTGCATATCTGAGGCTATTGATATTTCTCCTGGCAATCTTGATTGCAGCTTGTGCTTCATCCAGCCCAGCGTTTCTCATGATGTGCTCTGCATATAAGTTAAATAAGCAGGGTGACAGTATACAGCCTTGACGTACTCCTTTCCCGATTTGGAACCAGTCTGTAGTTCCATGTCCAGTTCTAACTGTTGCTTCCTGACCTGCATACAGATTTCTCAGGAGACAGGTATGCCCATCTCTTGAAGAATTTTCCACAGCTTGTTGTGATCCCCACAGTCAAAGGCTTTATCATAGTCAATAAAGCAGTAGATGTTTTTCTGGAACTCTCTTGCTTTTTTGATGATCCAACAGATGTTGGCAATTTGATCTCTGGTTCCTCTGCCTTTTCTAAATTCAGCTCGAATATCTGAAGTTCACAGTTCATGTACTGTTGAAGCCTGGCTTGGAGAATTTTGAGCACTACTTTGCTAGCATGTGAGATGAGCTCAACTGTGCAGTAGTCTGAGCATTATTTGGCATTGCCTTTCTTTGGAATTGGAATGAAAACTGACCTTTTCCAGTCCTGTGTCCACTGCTGAGTTTTCCAAATTTGCTGACATATTGAATGCAGCACTTTTACAGCATCATTTTTTAGGATTTGAAATAGCATTTAAAGAGCAGACTGGGGAAAAAACTGCACTCAAAGCAAAGACAATACAGTAAAATTGTCTGTCCTGGATTGGGGTCAGGGTGGGGCAGGGGAGCAAGCAAGTTGGGTGTGGCAGTAGTCTCCTTTAAGAAATAGTATTAATTGTCTACACTCTGTGCATTTGAAATTTGGCTTAACACCACCATAGTGTCCTCAAAGTAGTGTTCCCTGGTGGCTCAGTGGTCAAGAATCTGTCTGCAATACAATGCAATGCAGGAGACATGGGTTCAATCCCTGGATCAGGAAGATCCCCTGGGAAAGGAAATGGCAATCCACTCCAATATTCTTGCCTGGGAAATCCCATGGACAGAGGAGTCTGGTGGGCTACAGTCCACAAGGTCGCCAAAGAGTCAGACACAATTTAGCAATTAACAGTGTCTACAAAATCTCAACCCCAAAATTGCCAGAAGTTGCTACAAATTGGAAAAGTCCTTGGAATCCCTGGCAGAGGGAACACAAATTCACATTTCAGAAATATACCTTTATCCCATGTCCAAAGGATTCCTGTTCAGAGTCCTGCCAAACATGGGCTTCACAGTACAAATTGCAAAAGAGGACACAAATCAGGAATAAAAGTGAATAGAATTGAAGCGAATCAGGCTATCAAGAGTTACTGTTATCCAAAACGTATAAAGTATTTTTAAATATTGAAAAACAAATAGAAAAAGACTAATCACATTTGAAACATATACAGAACTCCTAGAAAGTGATAATTAATACAACTGCAAAAATACTTTAGGAAAAGATTAAAGCTAAAGAATGGAATAGAAAACTGGAATTACCCAGGAGGCAGCCCACAAAAACAAATCAAAGTTTTAACAAGTTAAGACATGAAGACAAGAAAAGGTTGATCCTACGTAGATGCATAAGGAGAAAAAGCAGCACAAGGGGGAAACAGCTGTCAGGTCGCAAATGGTACAAGGCCAGTATTCAATGGGATAATCACTTAGGATTTTCTAGAACTCATTTTAAACAAAATGTAAAATTCATAAAGAACAATAAATCCAAAGCACGGGGGGGGGGGGGGGGGGGAATCGTATTTTGACATACCAGAGACACTGCACAATAGCTTAAAAATTCTTACATGCAACGAGACAAAAAAGGAAGATTACTTTCAAGGGATACCACTATATTCATTAGCAGAGTTCACAAAAGGTGTATTACAGTCAGGAGATAATGACATAATGTATTTTCAAGGTACCAGGGAAAAAAGAGCTATACACTTAGAATTTTATACTCTGACCAACTATCCAAAGTTAAAAAACTAAAAGTAAAAGAAAAGCAAAGGAAAAGAAATGATTAACAGCTACCCTACTGAAGTCATCTTGCCTCTATGGAACCCAAGAACAAGAATGCAGCATACAGAGATGAAAGAAAGGAACTGCTGTCCTGGCAACACTTCTGAGACCCCATACGCAGACAACCTGATTTCACCCTTAATTTGGAGAATTTTAGTCTCTTAAAGTAATACATCACCATTAATTCAGAATTTAAACCAAAATGTAATGTAAGTTAAAACATCAGAGTTATCTTAAGCCTGTATACCCACCAAGGGTCTGTCACTGCCTCAGAAAATTATTCAGGAGATGATTTATCTTAAGGGACCTTTGGGAAGGGCTTGAAAATTAAGAGGCAAGAAAACAGGTAATCAGTTAAACACAATTTAAAATAACAAAGGAGAATGAGTTCAAAGGAATCCCAGGCAAACAATCCTCAAGGTGCTCAAAGCAAAATCTTTGATTCAGACTGGGCTTCTGCAATTTACCTCAGGTTAAAAACGATGCCAATTCTTCCCCCCAGTTCAAGAACTTTAACTACTAATAGTGTAAGTCTCAATTAATAGATGTTTTGCTTTGTTTTTTTTTAATTAGAATTTAGAACAGTGTAGGAGAGGTGACAGGAAATAATGTTTCAGTTTCCTGAGGCTATTTATTGGGTCTCTCCCCTCAACATTCTAAGGAAATTAGAATGAGCAAAATAAATGACCCAATTCAAAACTGTACTGTTTAAAGCAAACTGTTCTTGAGTAACAGAAACTAGCTTTTCATTGCCCCTGAGCTCTTTTACAACTCTCATAAATTATAGATAACTGACAGTAAATCAAAAATCATTGCTACCTATACACTTGCCAGTAGATTTTGCCCAGTTCAACTGGCACCCCACACGCCAAGGGCAAAAATATAACTTTGTCTATTTGCGAATTCATTTCAACATTCCTTTATTCCATATAAATTTGCTCTTCTCTGGATTGTAACATCTGTGTGGTTCCTGACGGCAGTAAAATCCTTAACATGCTCCTTATATTTTTATGAAAATAATTTTACGCTCATGAAAATTATCCCTTAACACCAACAAAAACAATACAATGCAGTATTTCTTAAGAGACCAAACTTCTGAAGTTTTCTTAACTTTGTTGTAAAGATTTTGCTTTAAACCAACTTCTTAATGTCATCAGAAAGTTTCAGATTTAATTAAAATACAATTTGCTTTACCTAGGATGCATAATGAGATTGAATCTTACAAGTTATATTCTGATTAACACACTTAAGAAAATTAGAGTCTAAAAGGAATTCTAACAAATCTGCAACTAACAAGAAACCACTAACTGCTCCTCATTTTTATGTTTTATTGGTCACCTGTTCTTTAGTTACCAGTTAAATGACATTCTCAGCACATTAATTGGCTCAAATATTTTGTCTTTCAGATACATTACCAAAAGGATCACTTTACAAACAATCTTAGAAATTCTCTGAATACTTAAAAAAATCCAAATGTTTGATCTTCACAGTGAGGTTTAAGTGATATTTTTCCAAAAGGTAAATAGGCAAAGAGCCATAATTTTATTTGTACTATGGTATGCATTAGAATTCGCATCTGCCCAAATTACATAGACTTTCCTAAGAACTTTTAAACTTGTAAAATTTTACTCAAATTCTTAACAGTTATCTCTTTTGTCTTTTATTTCTCCTTGTCACCCTTGAACCTGACCACATTGCTTCTACCACAGGCAAGGAGCATGGAGAAGAGCAAGAGCCCACAGAATACACAAGAGTGATGAGACAGTCTTGTGGTCACTAATGTTTCTGCAACACAATTTCCACTACATCAAAACACCACCCAGAGGTTGTACTGAAGATAAGAAACAGGTTTCATTTCACCTATGGAATTCTTATATACATCTACATTGTAAAGAAATTCATGTTGGAGAGAGATGAAATAAGGAGCAATTTCCTGAAAATGAAAATCCAAATACATATAGATAACTAATCAGAGACTGTCTTTCCCAACTGAGTATTTTGTAACTTCCTGCCCACCCAGATGGCTAAAAAGCCTGCAGTGACTCCTTCCCTTGGTCTACAATCTTTGGAGGAAACTACTGTCTTAGATACTGTAATTCTTACAGTAATACCACTTTAAATATTTAGCACTTTACTATGCAGTTAATATATATATAATTTCCAATTCTAAAAGCAACCTTACAAGTTAGCATCTATATTTTTAGAAGGAAAATGAACTCAAAGAAGTTGAGAAAGTTGAACATATCATACATCTAATAAATAGAAAAACAGAATTGGGCCTAAGTCTGTTCAACTCCACAGCCTATTTCTATTATACTATACCAAGTCTAGGCCATAAATTTTTACTAAGTCTCAAATTTAGACCACCAACTTAAGTTTAGTAACTATTATGCTATTTATAGGATTTCAGCCTATTAGTCTAAAAGAACAAGTATGTCCCAAAGATTACAAGAGGCCTTCTGCTATCCTGTGTTTATTTTGGTGAAATAGAAGTGAGCGCAGCATTTTGTCATCCTAAGATTATTCACTTTAGGGGATGTAAAAATCTTGCCTGGCTGTTTGTGCCAGAAAATAAACCACTTTTGAAGACTGAAAAATCGAGTGAAATGAGCCAGGGTTGTTTGTTTTTTTTTTTTTTTAAGTCATACAACTCCTAGACTTTTACAAGATTTCTTAGGCATTCTTAGGTAAAAGAATGGAACTAAATATGCAGCTAAGGTCCACCCATTCATATCTGTACTCTAACGACTTTATTACATTCTTCTCCAAATAGCTCATATTATATTATGATAAACAACTACATAACAAAAGAAATTCCAGAACAGTCTCAAAATCTATAATAATATAAACTTCCTAAAACAAATTAGCATAATGTCTTAGGTAATCTTGCCCATTTTAACTAACTTGACATTTGAATATTATTCCATCAAAATCTAGCAAATCAATTGTGTGTTATAGTGTTTGCCCCTTTTATCCATTCTCAAAAGTATTCAAATACTTACCCCATGTTCCTGAGCAGCGGTGACAACTTTGAGGAGGACATCTTCCTCAACAAATGGTCTCACAGCATCGTGGATGATCACTACTTCTGGCTTTGAGAGTCTACAGTTGGGCTGATCCTCTGCCAGTACTTTCAGACCATTAAAAATTGACCTGTGGCGGGTCACTCCAGCTTCAACCAGTGAGATGCGTTTATGCTGGTACCTCTGAATAATTCCCTTCATTGTTTCCATGTTCTCTCTAGTTACTGCCACAACAATGTCCTTTATCCAAGATACTCTGCAAGGAAAGGATGCACACTTTTCCTATCAGTTGATTCTTAAACAACTGAGTTAGTAACAAAGCTGGGTTACCAAAAAGTACAAATACATGTTCATAAGGACATTAAAAATTCAAAGTTATTAACTAAGTCAACTTTATGCATTTTAATCAGGTCTAGTAAAGGGGTTAAGAATTTGAATTTTTCATACTGTAGATAGAAACACATAAATATAAGTAGTGTTTTTCAATACATAGTGTGAAAGTACCTTTGTGATGAAACACAGATGTTCCTTTATGGTAAAACACAGATAAGATATACATATCATGCATTTCTTAGGGTAAAATTGAATAATTAGAATATACATCAGTAGATTGAAAGAAAAAAATGTAAGACTATGCTTTTAGGTTGCTCTTCTTCCTCCAAATAATTCTCTTCTTTGCATAGGAACAATTCAAAGCACTTTTGGCTTTTAGAAGTTCTGCCTCTTTCAGAAGTCCATCGAGTCAGCAACAAAGTTGGATTACTGAACTAAACTTGGCTTACATCAAGGTGAAATATTTTAGCTTAAATAGGGAAACTCAGCTAATTAAATTTGTGTAAGTATAAATCAGGCTTAAATAAAACAGAAAACATATATTAAGGAAACATAAAATTAAAGGAATTCATCTGTTGAGTTAGATACAAAACAGACCAATTTTTTTCTGTTCTACAACACTTTCTTCAAGACAGAGTGACACACAGATGCTATCTGTCCATGGCGTTGAGAGGCCGTGGCTGCAGTGGGGTGTTCTCTGGAACACCAGGGCTAACAGAGGCAAACATCATCACACACTCAGAGTTCCACAGCGGACAGGCCCAAGCCAGGAAAACTGCCTCTGGCCCATGTTATCAACTATGATTAAGGGTCACTTTAAAATTTAAAGGCATTCTTTGCCTGTGAGATCCTACACGTTCATGCTAGACAGTTAAGTCTCATACTCACTTTTAAAGAGACAGAAGAAGGGTCTCAAAATGACTGAATAATGAAATTAACTATTGAACAATGAAAAATGCTGGATGGCTTTGCTCAATAATTAACCATCTCCTGCCTTCTGCTAGTGAACAAACCCACCCTGAAACCCAGAACTCCCTTCTGCCTGTGGCTACAACACTGCACTGACGAACACAACCAAAACTTTACAGGCACACTACCCTTTCATTTTAAGTCCATCCCCCTAACAAATATTTGTTGAGCACTGAATAAATGATCAGCCTTGAGTACACAATGGAAATAGTTACTGCTTTCACAGGGCTTATAGAGGACATAAAGAATACCAACAACTGCTAAGCTGCCGTCAAGCGCTGTCAAGGGGAGCTCCAGACTTCAAGACCGCATGCACTTCCTTTTTGACCAGCATAGAGAAGCCCAGGATGATACTCCCTAAGGAAGCAGAGTTTTCTCCTCAAGTGGACAGAGGCAGGAAAACAGACAAAAGGATTTGAGAGCAGAATGAGAGGGATGGTTTAAGCACAGGCCAAGGCAAGGTCCTGAGGAGCTAAGAGGAAATACCCATGAAAATGTCCAGGCAAATGATGGGCTGGCCTACTCCACAGAGTCCTCCAAGGCCATTTGAGGGGTGTTGGTCTTCAATCTTAAAAAGTGATAGGGTGACCTCCCTGGAGGTCCAGTGGTTAAGGTTCCACCTTCCAATGCAGAGGGTGCAGGTTCGATCCCTGCTTAGGGAACTATGATCCCACATGCCTTGCGGACAAAAAAACCAAAACATGAAACAGAAGCAATGTTGTAACAAAGTCAATAGAGGACTTGAAAAAGATGGTCCACGTGAAAAAATCTTTAAAAAAAAAAAAAAAAGTAACGGGAATGCATAGAAAAGCTTTATGCAGGACATTTATACCCAAATTAATAGTCACTCCCCCCAGTGTTCTAAGCACTGTTCAATGACAAAATGGAAATTATGGTAGTCAAAATAATAACCCCCGAATGACATCTATCACCTAACTCCCAAAACCGAGAATATGTAACATTACCTAACAAAGGAACTTTGCATATGTAAGTTAAGGATCCTGAATTGTAGAGTCCATCAGGGCTGTTTGGGTGGGTCCAATAAAACCGCAAGAACGGAACAGGGAAAGAAAGGCAAAGGGCTGAGGGACAAAGCGTGAGAAGAGAAGGATCGGTCATTCTGACACAGGAGCATAGGTCCCAGCGGGGCCTCCCTGGGGCTCAGTGGTAAAGAATCCACCTGCCAATGCAGGAGACACCGGTTCCATCCCTGGAGCAGGGAATGACAACCCACTCCAGTATTCTTGCCTGGAGAATCCTTTGGACAGAGGTGCCTAGCGGGCTACAGTCCATGGGGTCACAAAGAGTCAGACACTACTTAGCAGCTAGGCAACAAAAAAAAGTCCCAGAATCTGAGAGAGCAAATGGACTGGCCACCTGGAAAGTGAACAGACTGCACCTAGAAGACTCCAAAAAAGAGCATAGCGCTGCTAATACCTTTATTTTAGCCTTATGAAACTGATTTTTTGACCTGTGACATCCAAAAGGTTAAGAATGTATTTAATATTACTTTAAGCCATTTAGTTCATGGAAATGTTTATAGGAGCAACAGCAGCTACTAATTTAAGAACATAAACTTTACTCTGGCTGCAAGATGGAGAATAGATTCGGTAGACAAAGGATGCAGATAGACTAGATTGAAGTCTATCTGAATAGAGGCTGCTGCTGAAGCCTGGCTATCAGATAGAGCTTGTGAATGACAGATAGTAATAGTAATCTTCCTGATTTAGTGGTAACAACCCTCCTGAGTCAGTAAGAAAGATGGGCAAAATAAACCATTTATCATGTAACATGAAATGGCTAACATCAATTAACTTACCAAGTCTTAAGCATTAGTCATCTTTTAACTCACATAATCCTCACACTGTCTCACATGGGAAAGAAACATCAGAAGGAGCTGATATACAAATATCTTTATTTTCCTATACTGCCATCGGATGCCAAAAACAACTTGAAAAAAAAATTTTACCACTTTTCATCAAAATACAGCATTCTATCTTCTAGAATGTAGGCTCCATGACAGCAAGAACAATGTGAGTTTTGTCCATTGCTTTGCACCTAGGAGGCACTTGCTAATTATTTGGTACTCAATAAACAATTTTGGTCTGACACATCTACCAGGATCTTACAATAAAGCACAGTTCCAAGGATTATAAAACACAGAAAGCTCTCCTCATCAAGCTGAAGAGAGAATGAAAAGCAATGAAAGTGCCTTTCCTGGGCAATGTCGCTTTTTGCTCATTTTGATGAATGTGACTCTTTATTCTGATTTCTAGATTCCAAGGGCTCCAAGGGGCTTCCCTGGTAGATCAGATGGTAAAGAATCTGCCTGCAATGCAAGAGACCTGGGTTCCATCCCTGGGTTGGGAAGATCCCTTGGAGGAGGGCATGGCAACCCACTCCAGTATTTTTGCCTGGGAAATCCCATGGACAGAGGAGCCTGTCAGGTTACAGTCTATGGGGTCACAGAGTCGGACACAGCTGAGCAACTAACACTGTCACATACCATCACTGTCAAAGCTCCAAGGATGGCTGGGACTACCAATGATTTGTCAGGCACCTTGTGGAAATTGTAATCACAAACAAAGCAAAGCAACAACAGCCACAGAATACAGACCAGAAAATAGGCAGTTATCTGTGTAGGCAATAAGGAGGACTGTGGAAGATGACTAATTATGAGTTGAGTTGATCTGGGCTTTGCCAGTGGCTCAGCAGTAAACAATCCACTTGCAATGCAGGAGCTGCAGGAGACTTGGGTTTGATCCCTGGGTCGGAAAGATCCCCTGGAGGAGGGCATGGCAACCCACTCCAGTATTCTTGTCCGGAGAATTCCATAGACAGAGGAGACTGGCGGACTATGGTCTGTAAGGTCAGAGAGTCAGACATGACTGAAGCAACTTAGCAAGCACACAAGCATGGGTTGCTCTTTGTCTTGTAATCCATCTATCCCCAAACCTATCGCTGCAAACTCAGCAACTGTCAGAACTTCCATCCTACTTACATGGTTTAACTCTTACACTGTTGACTTCCCTGGTGGTGCAGCGGATAAGAATCTGCCTTGCAATGCACGGGACACAGTCAGTCCCTGGTCTGGGAAGATTCCATACGCCACAAGGAGACGAAGCCCAAGCACCACAACTACTGCACCCGTGTGCCCTAGAGCCTGTGCTCTGCGAGGAGAAGCACGGCAGTGAGAACCCAGCTCACTGCAATAAAGACTAGCCCCCGCTCGCCACGACTAGAGAAAGCCCGCGAGGCAGCAAAGACCCAGAACAGTCAAAAGTGAACAAACACGTTTTGGGGTTGTATTTTTTTAAAGTTTTCCTGTGCTTAACCAAGTCCTTAGCAAGTTGACAGTTCCTCAGTGTCCCCTAGATGTGGGTTTGTCTCCACCAGCATTAGACCAGGCAGCCCTCTTTACCATCATTTTTGCTCTAGCCTCCTCGTTGGTCTCCTCCTCCTCATCCAATCCCAACACAACCCACTCCTGGCACTTCAGGAAGACCTCTCAAGTGTAAACCTGAGGCCGTCCCCTGCTGGCTCTTGAGTAGGACTCATCAAGACATGATCTCAGCCTGCTTCTCCCCGCACCACTTAATCCCAGCCATGACCCTCCTCCTCTGACCGCCCCGTTCTCTCACATCCAGGTCTTTGCTGTGCTGCGTCCTCTGCCTCTCAACATTATCCCCCATCCTCATCATTCCTCCATGCCCAGCTGAGTCCTATTGTTCTTCAACTTTCAGTTCAGACATGACCCCCTCCAGAATGCTTTTCTGGACTGCCCTTCTGGGTGCGGCATCCCCACTCTCAGGTCCTAGAGTGCTCTTATCACGAGGGAGTCTTATCAAGCATTATACTGTTTCATTTTCATCTCCTTCATTAAGCTGCCAACTCAGAGAGAGCAAAGGCGATACCCCAGAGTGTGGCTCATACTAAGCTTTCAGTAATATTAATACTAGCAAAAGCAGCTAAGATACATTCACTGTTCGCTAAGTGCCATGCACTATTTGGAGCATGTGCCTCTAATAGTTCACTTAATATTCACATCAGCTCTGAATGAAGTCACTATTATCTTCATTTCACAGATGGGGCAATGACCTGCCCACAATGATACAGCTAGAAAGTGACAGGACTTGGGTATACCCCTGTCTGACTTGGGAGCTCACACTCGTAATGTCTGTAAAAGCGCTAACATGGAGCAGTCATAAAATCCATCAGAGGAAAAAAAAAAATCATGTCTGGATCATCATGTCCCCAGAAATTCATTTACTATGAACATTACCATTGCATTTGTAGTCAAAAAATGGTCAAGTTTATTTCTTAAGATTTAAGCAAATCTCAGTATTTCTTCATTCATTCAGTCATTCAGCAAACATCCAGTAAGCATCTGTCATCGGCCAGACATTAGACACTGGTGATCTGGTAACAAAGAATTCCTGACTTCACAGACTATATACCAAGAAATATCTGTTAAATGAACCAGTAGATAAGAGGAATCTTACACTATTAGGAATAAAATATGCTATTGAGTTTATAGAAAAATTTTAAAGTAATCAAATATATTTCACTTTATTAGTAGGACATCACACTAAGTTTGGTTTTTTAAATAGAGAAGTGTTAATTACATGTTCAGCTGCATCAGTGAACAGGATTTTCTTCTATAAGGGCTTAACCTGTACCCTAACCTACTCACCCTTTATCTTCCACAGTTTACTCTATCAAAAAGTTTAAAGCAACTTTTAAAGAAATGTTGTTTTCTGATCAAAAGTCACATGAGATTAAATGTTAAAACAGAATAATTAAGAGGGAGAAAGACAGGACATTACTTGACAATTGTCATTCAAATATATCTGTTGTGAGTTAATGAACACCCACAGGTAAATCCCATAGTAGAATGCCTTAAAACAGCTATAAAATGATTACCTTTGTTCTACCTATAGTATCAAATGGAAAGGAGTCCAATAAAGTAAAACATAGATTATGCAGATATACTTGTGGCCTTAGATCATTCCAAACAATTTTATGAGGTTCTTAACAGAAAAATGCCTTAAACAAATGTTTCTCAAACTGTAGATTTCAAGACCCGTTAGGAGTAGGAGTAAGCTCTGTCATGTCTGGCTCTTTGAGACTCCATGAACTGTAGCCAACCAGGCTCCTCTGTCAATGGAATTTTCCAGGCAAGGATACTGAGTGAGTTGCCATTTCCTATGCCAGAGGATCTTCCCAACCCAGGGATCGAACTCACATCTCTTGTGTCTCCTGCACTGACACGTGGATTCTTTAGCACTGGCCCCACCTGGAACCCATTTGAGTATCATCAGATCAATTTCCTAAGTTTAGCCCAACAGTTTTGCATAAATAGTAATTAATACAAAAGTGAAAACAGAATATATAGCAGGTAATAAGGATAGATACTGTTCATGAAATTCTCTCAAATTTGTTGTATATGTCATTAAATCATGAACAAAATCTTGTCAGAATACATCACAATGAACAAGTTCAGAAAGATGTTTTTAGCCAGCTCTTAAGAGATAATGGGCTTGTTATGCTATTTTGTTCAGCAACCAAGCATACATCCAGCACTTGCAAGCCCTTATAAGTACTGTTTGTGTTTCAGAGGATTTATTCACATACTTTTCTAGTTATAGAATTAAAAGCCTTTTACAGTATTAAAATTTAATAATGTAGAATCAGGAGACTAAGAAAGGCCTTAAGTACCTCACACAGTGCATAGTGAACAAATATTTGCTGAATAAATGGATCTGGCCGACCTCCTTAGCTGAAGGCAAGTCCACACTGAACCCCCTGTAGCTGGATTTTATCAAGTTCTGAATATTTCCTTCCCAGCACATTCCATAGGCAAATACAGACCTAACCTCAAGTTCCATTACACCTACAGACATTTTGAGGAAAAAAACACAGTATGCCAGATATTATTTTCTCTCAGAATACTTTAAGATTTATTATATTGAAATATATTTCTATCGATATGTGTATCATATTTTTAAAATAAGTATTACTACAGGTAGATTCTGCTCACACAGTTCAGCAAGCTCAGTTGAAAACAGATTTAAACAAATGCTTTTTAAAAACAGATGAAAAAATCTGGCCCTTGTTAACACCCCTAAGTGCTCTCACCAGGCTGCAGAAGCTTGGCTCCAAGGGAGTGAGCAGCTGTGACTCGCCCGGACACTCACCATGGAAATCGGGCCCCGGGGTTGTACCGTGGCCGTCTTCCTCCTCCTCCTCACCCACCGTGATATTTCAGAAGTAAAATATTGGATTGGTGTGAAGGGGCTGGCTCCGCACTGCCTTGCCACGTCTCTTTAATGTGGCCCATGAAGGCCTCCAGTGGTCAAGCCCAAAACACCAGTCCTGCCCTTCCCTCTTGTCTCACAGGAGCCCCAGAGGGGGGCGATGGGAATGCAAATCTCCAATCACCCACCTCTTCAAAACTCAATCCCACTCTGTTTCTTCTAAGATATAGGCCTCTTCCTTCACCTGACTCAGATTTAACCCTTTTTATCAATGAAGCACCCAGACAAAAATTTTAAGTCAAATTTAGGGATCTGAGCAATCACTCAAAAGCATCCTTAATTCATCTCTTTTTCTGAACCCTTAATACAACTAATCACTAAAATCTGCCAATTCCTGTCTTCAAAATATTTCTACGTTCCCTACTCCATTCCTACTTTCATCTTAATGAAAGCTATCAATATTGCTCATTTGGATTAACAGCTATTGCTTTCTATTCTCTTACACTAACAGAGTTTGTAGTGGTTTTCGGGATTTCAGTGGGAAAGAACAATTTTTTTAAGTACACAAAAAATATTAAAGAAAATTTCAGAAGATCAAATAAGCCAGAAGTTAACACATTGAGAAACACCATGGAGTCCTAAACTATTACTAAAAACAGACTTTCATCAATCTTCCAAGTAATAAGAAAGCAACCTAGTCTCAATCACAAAATCCATGGTTGCCATAACATACAAATTGACGAAATGAAATTTTTCATCTGGGGTCATCAGACTCATGGAGACCAACTCATATTAACCAACTTAAAAGGCTCTGAAACATGAATCTGAGTGCCAACTTATTAATATACAATGATATACATGACTATCACAATGTCTGGAAAATGGTTTTATCAATACAAGAGCAAATTTTCTTCCTATAAAAGATTCTATGGGAAGCCAATTTATAATAATTTTTTTTGATGAGCACAAAACCTTATCAAGGAACATCTTAAGCAACGTCCTCAAGAACTCAGGAAGCCTCAGGAGCTATGGAGAGAGAGGAGTGGGCCTAACTTTGTTCAAATCTACGGTCACAGGAATTTCTCCCAGCCCACCATCAGCATGAGTCTGAATAAATATGGCCAAAGTTTGCTTCTCTTTTTTGCCTTCATTGTAGTTGTCATTTGACTCTATTTAACTGTTCCAGTTTAAGTATTTGAAGCCAGAAATTAGATTGCTAGCGGGAATTTTTACTTCCTCTTTCAGACCTGGGAATATATATTTTTTTTTAAATCAGTAAAATGTAGATATCAGTTGATCCATTGTGAGTAGATTCCACAACTTAATTGTCAGAGCTTTATGCCCCTGCCAATAATACCACTATCACATGATTTCTTACAACAGTGATTCCTTTTTACAAACTCAGGTC
The DNA here is from genome assembly GCF_023699985.2 of Odocoileus virginianus. Classification (NCBI taxonomy): domain Eukaryota; kingdom Metazoa; phylum Chordata; class Mammalia; order Artiodactyla; family Cervidae; genus Odocoileus; species Odocoileus virginianus. The sequence goes on along the minus strand of NC_069674.1, from coordinate 87,752,624 downwards.
ATCATTATGTAAAGGATTAATACCCTTGACCTCAGTTCCTCATTAACAAAAAGGAAAAAATCAAAGTTCTCTTTAAGTTATAATCTGTGATTCAATTTATATTTTATTTCCCCCTAAAATGCCAGAATGAAACTAAAACTTCTAAAAATGTTTTTAATCAACCTCTGAAAGACCTTTGCTCTGAGTACAACCTACAAATTATTTTACATTTGATCCCTTCAGTATAATGTCTGTAATGCAGAGATCTGAACAAGCTGTATAATCTCAGTACAATAAACACATATATACTGCCACACATATAAAGGCTAATTGTAATAGACACCCACACACAACTAGTTTGGATAGACTTGGAGCCTCCATCTCACCAGTTAAAGCCTTTCGTCAGTATGTCTAAGATTTGTGTGAGTTCAGGGAGTCTTTTAAATCTCATTTAGTCTGATCATTAGTTTAAGAAATTTCAATGGCACACAAGTAAAATGTGGCTAGACTAGGAAAAAAGACGTGTAGTTTTTCCAATTTCAACTGAAGCAGAAAAACAATATGAAGTCCCAGACGGTTCACAAGCAAACCTCTCAATGTCTCCTCCAACTTCTCAATTTCCCAAAGACAGGTGCTTCAATGTGTAGCACGTTTGAAAAGTAAAGTACTTCCTTGAGTCTGCCCTAGGTGCTCAGGATCTCATTGGAAAATAAGACTCTTGCTCTTAATTTCTCTATGGCCGTGGAGCACTTCACTTGGCCACTGGTGATGCCTCCGGTGTTCTGACCAGTATCTGGCAGTTTAGTTGTTCTTCTGAAGGTTTCAACCAGTTGTCTCTACAACTGGACACAGTTGCTATCTTTCTGCCCTGTCTTAAACAGTACTTTTAATTCCTGGGCCTTTCCAAGTTTCAGTGACTTCCATCAGCTTGCTTCCCTCACAGCTCTTCTACCTGACAGTTGTGCCTCCACTTCCTTGGGCCTGTTGAAATGTATCAGTTCTAGACTGCCTTTCTTCTAGAATTTGTGGTTCTTTTCCCTGCCCCACCACTTTTTGCTTTCAAGTTTCCCTTGTGGGGCAGTTTCACTTGCTTTGGGTAGATAAGTCGACAAGTAGAAATAAACGTTTACATGGCACTGTTCCCCTGAAAACCAAACTAGTCATGCTTCTTAACATTTCCCTATCCCACTTCAGGGCCAAACTTGAGGGGTGACCTCCTTCTAAGTCCTCATTGGTTTGTCTTTACATTGGTCCTCAGGACCGAAAGACAAGAACTTCCATAATTTACCCTTCGGGGTGAAATGACCTAGGTCTATTTAGCACCATGCTCTAGGAAAAATATTATCAGTCTGTGGAACCCCATTCATTAACCAATACAATGACTTTCATTTGGCAAACAGCTAGAAAGCACCTGTGTGTGTGTGTATGTGTATATATATATATCCCCCTGTAACAGAAGGTTTGCCAAAGATTTCCTGAGACATACCCCAACATAATCACATTCCATAAATTCTTCACACACTGTAATAGGACCAAGAATGATCTCTTTTTCAAAATGGAGGTTTTGATTAGTTATTATTGCTATTAGGATTTTATTACTGCTGTGATAGAATTGGGCTTCCCTGATGGGTCAGCTGGCAAAGAATCCCGCCTGCAATGCAGAAGACCCAGGTTCAATCCCTGGGTGGGTAAGATCCCCTGGGGAAGGAAACAGCAACCCACTCCAGTAATTCTTGCCTGGAGAATCCCATGGACAGAGGAGCCTGGTGGGCTACAGTCCATTGGGTTGCAAAGAGTGATCGAAATAAGTAAAAATCGAAAAAAAGTCTTATTTTTAATTCAACAAGGCCTTCCCAGAATTCTTTTTCTTTAAAATTGATACTTTTTAAAATACATACCTAACTCATTCCAAGTTGGCTTCTGGAAGTTTAACCACCACAGCAACACTTCTTATGTGGACCTTTGTACTTCTCCCCCACTTCCAATCCCTCCAGCTGCACCCCAAAACCCACATCACACACACAGGGCCCAGAGTTAGAACTAAACATCCCCAGCCCTAACCCAGGCACTCCCGAAGGCGACCACAGGCCGGCGGCCGGGGCAGTAAAGAGCTCCCCTTCCGTGAAGGGCTAACAGGAATGGCCCCCGAGCTGGAGGAACCGAGCAGGGGAGTCCGGCCCCGCAGTCCGCCCAGGGCGGGCGCCAGCGCGAGCGCAGCCCCAGGAGCAGGTGCGGCGCGCGGGCCGCCCTGGGCGGGAGGCTGGGGAGCGGCGGGCCGGGGACCGCGAGGCGAGCCCGGCGCCGCCTTACCTCTCCAGGGCCTGCAGGGTGTAGCTGATGAGCGGCCTCTCCAGGATGGGGCAGAACTGCTTCGGGGTGGGGACGCCCATCCTCTCCCCACACCCCCCCGCCGGCAACACGGCCGCCACAGCCGGCGCGCGACACCCGGCTTCGGCCCCGAAGCGGCTCAGCGAGGAGGCCGAGGCCGCCGCGTCCGCGCCGCGCCAGCCGCGCAGGCGAGGCCCCGGCTCCGCGGGCCCGGAGCCGCCAGGCGGCCCTGACTCCATGGCGGAGGGCGGCGCAGCGCGCCCGGCTCTCCCCGGGTCCGCTCGGGGCCTCGGCCGGGGTCGCGCGGGGGAGGCCGGGCGGGGGCAGAGCGGGCACACGGACAGCGCCCACCCGAGCCGCGCGGGCCTGGCCGCCGCACGTTCCCGGGGGAGGATCTAGCTTCCAGTCTTCCCTCTCGGCGCCTCTTCGGCCTCAGTCCCGAGCCCAGCGCCCCCGGGAGGGCTGAGTTTCCCGGCTCTCGCCTCCTCGGGCAGGCCCAGCAGCCCCCGCAGGTGTCAGCTCTCCCTAAATGCCTGCGGGTCTCCTTAAACCTAACAGCTGTGCTCAGGCCCGAGCGGTCAGGGCTCCCTCCCATCCCTCTCCCCTAGAAGAGATTTAAAGAGATTTGGATGGGAGTCACGGGATGGGCCAGAGAGATGTACATCTCGATTATCTGACTTTCATTCCGCTCGTGAGACTTCCAGGCTCCACCTCAGGTAAAGACAGGCGGACGGGCAAATGTGAAGTATCATTGAGCCAAACTGCCGCGGTTACCAAATTGGTCTGCAAATCGGAAACACCTGGGGAGCTCAAAAAACGCTGACTGGTATGTCCCACCCTCAGACTGGGTTTAATTGCCCTGAGCTTTGGAATGATTTTAAAGATCCCCAAGTGATTCTAATGAGCAGGCACAATTTTTTTTTGAAACCACAAGCCAAAGCAGCAATACTAATAATTGCTGAGTAGTCGGCTCACAGTATCTCATTTAATCTCCAGGGGAACCCATCTATAGCCATTCCACTTATACACAGGCGGAAATAAAGTTCACTGTTTAAATAACTTGTGTAAGATTGCATACCTAATGGCCTTTGCCCAAAAGTACAGCCAGAGTTGAAGAATTCCAGGGCCGAAGCCTATCATGCCCTTATTTAGTTCTGCCTTTGATAGCAGTGTTTACCTTGAAAATGTACTGAAATATTTGGACTGTCTCAGCAGACTGTATTAGATCTCTGGAATGTAAACTCCTTGAGAGCAGGGTTCTTACTTTTTTGGTTTGGGTACTGTCCTGGAATATAAGTGAAGCTTAATAAATATTTACTGAATAAGCTACAGACTGAATGAATGATAGTCAAAGTATATATAATTAAATATTTGCTAATTTATCTGTTTATAACTAATCCTGTATTAGTTAATATAAGATTCATTAAAGAGGAATCTTTTAAATATCAGGTTATAACATTCCAATTCAGTATTTTTAGCCATTTTCCCAGTTTAGAATAAAGCATACAAAATTAAGATTTACCTTTTCTACTCTCATCATCTTTTATTTGATCTTATTATTAAAAGCACTATCAGTTTCACTCTGGTTACTTTTATTATAATTAATATTTAGCTCTGTTCTACTTAAATTTTGTCAGGTCACTGACTCTTAGCCAAAAATTAGGCTTCATAATACACTTGACTTTGTAACACCACCACTCCTGTGTCTAGCCTACAGTATGCATTCAATTAATATATGTTGACTAGTTGGGTGGATAAATGAATAATTGAATCTATCTACAAAGACAAAAAAGCAAATCAAATAATTGTTTCTATTAATATTGATCTTTAAACCTCACTTTTTAATTTTAATCTAATGGTGGAGCTAAAGCTATTCTTCATTTTCTTAGTCTTAAGCAAAAATAGCATAGTAATAAAATTCTTGTTATATTAATTTCTATATAATCATTAATATAATTAAGCTTTGAAAATTTAGTGAGAATATTATTTTATTGATTTAGTACTGTTCTTTGAGCAACTTTGCTCTGATCACTGTGAACTCATAGATTTTACATACTATACCTTAATGATGTTTAATAGACAGACTTGTACTGAAAGGAAAAGGACAGAGTTTATTTATATATAGCAATATGAGAAGCAAAGTTTTTGTTCTATGTCTTTCTATGTAATATAAATAATTAGTTCTTTATTATACATTCTTTGCATAGGGGATGTAGTTTCCATGTTGCTTTATACTGAAGGGGAGCAAAATGTGCCACTTCAGCATGTTAACTACTTTAAAGTTACTTAAGAAATATCAGGGGCAAGAAGGACATTCTAACCCTCATTTGTCCTCCTGAAAGCAGGAAATAAATCCCTATATGAAAATACCTTGTACCAGCAGAGAGACATCCTTATCACCATAGGTAGGGAATTCAGGGCAGAGAAGATTATATAAACACACCTGGTTACTTCTTTGTTAATTAGCACTTCCAAGCCCAAGCCCATCTATTTTGTCAATTCCTCAAAAATATATTGTTCCTCAGTCTAAAAGGTATAGAAGCTGCTTTAGTTACTTCTTACTACTTTGGGGTTCCCATACATACAAAATTAAACTCGGTTTTCTCCTGTTGATCCATCTTAGGTTAATTTAATTATTAGACCAGCCAAACAACTTAGAATCGATGAAGGAAGAAGTTCCACTACAAGTTATAGCAGCCACATTATAAGACTATTTTCCCTGTAGTAGATAATTTAATAATGTCCCTCTATATCTGAGTGTTCTGCATCTGCAGATTCAACCAACTCATCAAACTCCAAACCTGTGGATACAGAGAGGGGATTGTATGCACCATTTTGTATAAGGAACTGGAGCAGCTGCAGATTTTGGTATCTGTGGGGTCTGGAACGAATGCCATGTGGATACTGATGGACAACTGTACATACCCTGGAAAGTAAGATCCTCTGTGATACATTGGTAATAAGTACTATACGAGTTTAGAAAAAATAAAACCCAACTGTATAATAGGACTTCCCAGGTGGCGCTAGTGGTTAAGAACCCACCTGTCAGTGCAGGAGACGTGAGAGACGCGGGTTTGATCCCTGGGTTGGGAAGATCCCTGGAGGAGAGCATGGCAACCCACTCCAGTATTCTTGCCTGGAGAATCCCATGGACAGAGGAGCCTAATGGACTACGGTCCATGGGGTCACAAAGAGTCAGACACGACCAAGAACTTAGCAGGCACCACATATTAGAATGTAGAGTATGCAGAAGGGAGCAGTTCTTGGTGTGGTTTTTTGATCTGGGCTTCTGTGGTAATAGCGGCCTCCCAAAGATGTCCTTGTCCTAACCCCTGATACCTGTGCATGTGACCTGACATTATAAAAGGATGGTGCAGCCGTGACTCAGTTCAAGTTCTTGCCATGGAAAGAATGTTCTGGATTATCCTGGTGGGCTCAATGTAAACCCAAGGGCCCTTAGAAGTGGGAGGTCAAAACTAGAGAGAGAAGTGTGAAGATGAAAGAGCGTGTCAATGTTGTGAAGTAATTAACCTCCAACGAATACAAATAAATGAAAAAAAAAAAAAAGAAAGAGCATGTCAGAGTGATACAGGGCTAGGAGCCAAAGCATTTGGAAATCTTCTGGAAGCTGGGTTAAGTAAGGAACCAGATTTTACTCCTAGAGATTCTGAAGGAACATGCATTCAGAACACTAAGGTATAAATTTATTTTAAGTCACAAAATTTGTGGTAATCTCTTACAACAGTTGGATACTAACATGGCTTCATACTCAGGGAGCTTCACATATACATGTTGACTGTCATTGCCAAATGAAGTAATACATAGTTTGAAATATATTGGCGTGAAAAAATGAAAACTGTTCATTCTACTTTATGTCCCATAACTGGGCCCTAAATGCACTGACTTTTTAAATTGTTTTTTATTTTTGGCTTCAGTGTGTCCTCTTTGCTGCATGGACTTTTCTCGAGTTGCGGTGAGCAAGGGCTACTCTCTGGTTGCAGCGCACAGGCTTCTCATTTTGGTGTCTTCTCTTGCTGTGACGCACAGGCTCCCTGTGCATAGACTTCAGCAGTTGTAGAGCACGGGCTTCATTGCTCCACCACGTGTGAAATCTTCCCAGACCAGGGATCGAACCATGTCGCCTGCATTGGTAGGCAGATTCTTCACCATTGAACCACCAGGGAAGTTCCTGACTTTTTGAATAAATCCTGTAATTATCTTGTGACTAACACTTTGCCACCCCATGGACCGTATAGTTCATCCAGGCCAGAATACTGGAGTGGGTAGCCCTTCGCTTCTCCAGGGGATCTTCCCAACCCAATGTTCAAACCCAGGTCTCCCATATTGCAGGAGGATTCTTTACCAGCTGAACCGGAAAAGTTTTATGATAAATATATACCACGACTTTATGACCTCACTTTGACTTGTCTTTGTCTTTGAAAGCATATAAAATTACCCATTAAGTGGAAGTGGTTCTCCTCTTTATATCTGAAAGGCCTAGAATTCTTTTTGCTGGTTTGTTTCTACTTGTCAGTGTACCATAGAATATTCATCTAGGGGATTATTATTATTATTATTATTCTTGCAGAATTTTAGATCAAATTGGGGGGTTTTTTTAGTGTTAATTTTTCTAGTGTTAATTGAAGCATAATTAGCACTGCCAGTCACTTCCCCACCTCCCCAACCACATTGTTTTAGTAGCATTTCTAGAGGTTATTCGGGGTGTCATTCATAAATGCTAATGAACATGGCTCATCCTTTAACTCTGCTGAAATCAGAGTCAAACAAAATAAATACCAGTTCAGCCCCAGCATTTCTGTCAGCCCCATGCATTCTATTTCCTGTTTTTCTATTGTGTATCTTATGTAAATGAGACAGTCTGTCAACCTCTGATCTTTAACTTATTTTTATACATGAGAAAGGTAATGCTCTGAACTGAGGTCTTTCTGTGGATAATTCAAACTAAACACCACATGGCAAAAAAGTATTCTCTTTGACTTTCTCAATATTTCTTACAAAGTTGTTTATCAACTGTCTCAACTCTCTACCTTGTTTTCTGAATAGCTAAAATGTGAAAGAGAGGTGAATATTTAGCCTTAGGACTGAAAGAGAAATTTGACATCATTAATGCTACTGAAGTTTAACTTTTTATAAAAATAATTTGGGGACCATTGCTAATATATATAGTATTTCTTATATCATTTATATAATATAATCATTTACATATTATATAATAATCTTAGAAAATATATTACTGGCCCATTTGTTGCAGGAAGGGGACCCCTTGCAGGACCCAAGAATGGGCTCTTATCCAACACTCAGAAATGAATTGTCTGAGGAGATACACATGAAGACAAAGCAAGAGACTTTATTGGGAAGGGGTGTCCAGGCAGAGAGCAGCAGGGTAAGAAAAGCCAGGAGATCTGCTCTGCCAAAATGGCTTACAGACTCAAGTCTTGTGGTAATGGTGTTAGTTTCCAAGTTGTCTCTGGCCAGTCATTTTACTTGACCCACCGTCTCACTCAGGGTTCTTCCTCTCAGCATCTCCCAAGATGGATTCCAGCATGAAGGATTCTGGGAAGCTGGTCGTCTCCTCCCTCTTTTGTCCCCTCCCAAATTTTCCCAATTAGTTTTTGGCAACAGCTCTATGTTCCTTATTCGGACCTCCTATTGTAAGACAACTTATACAAGTGGTTATCATCATGCCTGCCCAAGCCAGTTGGTTTTGATCAACGGTCCCCACCACAACAGTCCCCTAACACCTTCTGACAGAATGTTTACTTCAGTGGGTCTGGAGTAGACCCACAAATCTGCAATTTTAATAGGCTTCCTTAGGTGCTCCTAATGTAGGTTGGACCCGACTTACATAAACCCTGAATTAAAAAAGAATTACACCCCAATTCACTTTATCTCCAGTGTATTTTAATTTCAAGACCTAAAGCAAAATGCATGTAATATATTAAACGTGCCATATAAAAATTGCATAAGAAGTTCATTAAAATGTCTTTTATTTTCTCATTAATTTATAAGGAGGGAAACATGAGGGGGAAATGTTTAAGTGCCAGGAATTAAAAAAAAAAAAAAGATGCTAGAGACCTGGAGAACCTGTGCTATTTCTACAGACGTGTCATTAAAAAACACATCACCTCTGAAAGCCACCAAAGGTTTTGACCACCCCTTAAGCAAAATTGAAATGGTTGCCTGGAACACTGCCCTGAGCATGGAACTCAAGGGTGTGATTCAATTGAGGGATGACAAATACCTGCAGAAAGTAAAAGAGGGGAATGACCTCTGTGCATAAGAAATGTGGGAGAGGTGATATCTTCGATGGGTTTATTTACGAAACAAATGACTAGCCTAGAATTGGTGGTAGCCAATTTTTGTAATCTGTGGAATCATCAATGAAGAGCAACCATTAGTCAAGGAAGATTTGTCAATTCCGCGGGGAAAGATCTTGGCAGCAGTTGTTCCTATATCTTAACTGCAACTCATTACTGAAACAAGATTTAAAGAAGAAAAAAACCCTAGTCTTAAGAAGAAAATGCTCCCTGAAATTCAAAGTCACATCTTTTTACTGAAGAGTAAGAAAAGAAGAATGTGGATATTTGAATGTGCCATTATTACCACAATCATCACCACCCTCCTTGCAGAGCATAGAGTAAATGTAGATTATGAGCTGTGCAGTAGAGTCTGAATGTGGGACATCATTGCCTTATAATGCCTTACCAAGAGGGTACCAAGCCTGGATCTTAAGCAGATCAAAAGGGACTATGATGGGATAGTGTACAGAGAGGCAAAGAGTCGAAAAAGGGAGACAGAAGTCTGAGACATGAAGGATACAGTCTCTTCAGTGATATCCAAAGAGTATGAAGATATAAACTATCTTTTAAGCTTTGTTTAGAAAAAAAGAGTGCTTCACTCCTTTTTAGCATGGGGCATTTACTGGACTAGCCAAAAGATGAGAAGAAGCAGAGTAGTTTGGGTAGATGCTGTAAGATGTAGTTAGGAGAACAATAGGCTAAGGTGGTTTGGACAGGAAGCACTTAGTGGTGATGGAAGGACCATAGAGAAATAAATTGTGGTATATTGTGAAAAGGAAGAAATGAGCTCACTGTGTTGTTTATGCTGTGTATGATTAGAAATGTTGATTAGAAATGTTAAATATAAATGAAATGCTTCCATTTGTGACCATGGCTAATCACTGATGATGTAAGACATAAGTAAAGGAATGAATAAGTGAAAGAATGTTCAGTGTGCCAATGAATATAACTAAATGCATGAAACCAATTTACACTTAGTCTTCAGAAAAATTTGGATGCTTAAAACTCTTCCCAAAAGACAAAGTTGCTTTGATTTAAAGTTGCACTGACTATCCTTTTTCTTCTTCTCCTATTGTTATTCCTAAAGGACCTCAAGACTTTGACAAAAGATTAAAAAGAAAAACCAAAAACTTTCCCTTTTGTCAAATCTTTCCTTAGCAATTATTTTCTCTTAACTTCATAAAGAAATCTAAGATTATTAGCTGCTATAGTACAGTAACAAATTATGCACAAAATTAACTAATACTGGTCCTGGGCAAAACTTTAAACTTCATTGTTTCACTTTGGCTCTCCTGGCCTCCAGCATTCTGGTCCTTTTTCCTTTCTTCCTATCATCTTCTGAATTGACTATCAGCTCTGCTGACCAGAAGTTCATCTGACTTTCACCTGTGGATTTAACCCTTTCAGCCCTGACCAGAACAGGCAGCTCCAACCTGTCAGAGGGTTGCATCTTGAATTTGTCTTATTGCCTAGAGGAACTGCCTTACCATTCACAGGGTACATCCACCTCCTGGAAATCTTCCTCCTGACCTCTACTCCACTTGACCTAGGGCTTATGATTGACTCCTGCTCGGAATCCTGCCTCTATTGGGCATAAAGTAGTTCTCAGCCAGGCTACACATTTGTGGGTACAAACTGCATCAGATGCAAATGCTGTATCAGAATCTGAGATGAGAGCTCGAAGTGCTTATTCTCTTGAGCTTCTACATTGCTAGGTCACACATGAAACCTGGCTGGGGTGTGTGTGTGTGTGTGTGTGTGTGTGTGTGTGTGTGTGTTAGTTGCTCAGTCATGTCTGACTCTTTGCGATCCCTTGGACTGTAGCCCGCCAGGCTCCTCTGTCCATAGAATTCTCTAGGCAGGAATACTTGAGTGAGTAGCCATTCCCTTTTCCAGGAGATCTTCCCAACCCAGGAATTGAACCCAAGTCTCCTGCATTGTAGGCAGATTCTTTGCCATCTGAGACACCAGAGAAACCCCTGGCCTAGTTTAGCAACTCGTAATTGACCAGGGTGAACAGAGGAGTTACTGCCTGATGGGACTGAATGTTAAATCAAGGAGTATGGCCGCTTTCACTCCATGGTGATATAGGCTTGTTGAAGAATTATTACTAATTTCATGCCTTGCATGTCAGGCACAGTATGGTATGCATATATCAATAATTCTTTGGGGTCTCACAACTGCTTTTATGAGATGAAGGTCATAATTCCTTCCATTTTACTTATGTGGAACGTGAAATTTCTGACTTGCCAAAGGAAGCAATGGGCTGTGATGCCAGGTCTGTCTAAACAATACTGGCCTCCAACGGAGAGGACAGTGTTTCCAGTTTGTCTCAGTACTCTTCAGTGTGAGGTTCAGCTCTTTAATGCCTATCTTGACAAAATATAACAATAAACTACTTTTCAGTGAACAGTGAGCAATATCTCCTACAGCAAACTTTCCTGGATGAAATTGAGATGAACTAAGGGAAGAAGGCACTGCAAATTATAACATGCCATCAAAATTAAAATTTCTTCTTATCGTGAATGATGGCTCTTATGTCACCATCCTATAATACAAATTAAATTTTTCCTGAATATTATTACTTCCTCATTTTATTAACTGACTTCAAAATCTTCTATTATTTTGAACTTTTCATTTCAAAAATTTTCTGACCACAAATATTCCATTTCAAAACTGTTCTGTCCACCACAATTTTTCTCAAATAGAAGGGTAATATAAATAAATAAATTGAAACTGAGCCCCCTATTGGTGATGAAATATTCCCCCCAAATGGCATAGTAACTCAATTTTTGACAGTCTTTGTTGTTAAACTACGGAAAGTTTTTTTAAAGCATCAAATATGTTCAATTGCTTTTTCAAAGATCCCTAGTATAACGCAGAGACGTTATTACCTCTTATAAAAACCATATTTTCATTTCCCCAATAACTTGTCTTAGCGTAACAGTCGAGGACCAAGGCCACAATCTTGCAAAATTTCAGGAGAAACCATGCCCAGAAAGTATATTATAAACTTGCTTCCTGAAATTCAGTAATGCAATAGTCGAGACAAAAACTTTCAATTATTATTCCATTGCTGGTTATTAACTAATTTTCGAAGAATGTGGGAATTTTTGTGTGTGTTAGTTTAGGAGTTTTTAAAACATGATTGTATATGCCTAAATTGCATGTCTTAGATCTTTGAAAGAAAGGATGAATTAATATTTGCTTATTATTTTTCCTGGTAAATACTATTCATTGAGTGAACATCTTAAAAAATTGAATAATTTCAATATTACCATAAATTTGAAGTGGCAAATTTTTTTTTGGTAAAGGAGTTTATATAAATTATTTAAAAAGTAATTAAACTGGAGCCAACTAAAGAGTTTATTGTAGTAAGAAAAGTGATCTCTTCATGGATGGAAATTAAATGCTTTCATAAAGTGATGTGTTGTAGTTATTCTGACAGCACAAATTATATTAATAACTAGTAGGGAATTGAAATAAAATGTTATTAAGTTTCAAAGGTTTGCCTTTTAATTGAGTTTTGTGTGATTGCTACATGAATGAAATAAAATCTAGGTATTTCTCCTTTTTGTGCTCCTGGGGCAGGTATTCATTTGTTCAAAATTTTCCTGCTTGTAATCATTAGCATTTAAACCTTTCGATTGTCAGGTCTTCAAAAAGCTGAAAAGTGCAACCCAGAAGCAACCTGATAGAAGTCAGTAGGAAACATTCTAGTGTGACAGAGACATTCATGACTGAAGTCTTAACCCCAGGGTTTTTGAGATTGATTATTTCCCCATAGATCCCAGAACTCAATGCTAGTACCATCTCCACTGTACCATCTACCCACAGTGACTGTCTCTCTTTAATATATGTTTAGAATTCAGTGTCTACAATAACAGTAATCTAAAAAAAGAGTAGGTGTACCCTCAAGAGCATGCAGTATAATCCATTAGGCTACAGAAAGTAAATATTAAAGCTTCTATTTGTATTGTTTTATTTTTATTCTCTTCTTAAAATGTAATTTTTGTGAATCTTCTAATATATTGACATTAATAAATGTGTATAATATTTAAAATTTTTAATGTATATTGCTAGGGGATGCTCAGTTTAGTTCAGTTCAGTCGCTCAGTCGTGTCTGACTCTTTGTGATCCCGTGGGTTGCAGCACTCAAGGTTTCCGTGTCCATCACCAACTCCCAGAGCTTACTCAAACTCATGTCCATTGAGTCGGTGATGCCATCCAACCAACTCATCTTCTGTCATCCCCTTCTCCTCCTGCCTTCAATCTTTCCCAGCTTCAGAGTCTTTTCAAATGAGTCAGTTCTTTGCATCAGGTGGTCAAAGTATTAAAGTTTCAGCATCAGTCCTTCCGATAAATATTCAGGGTTGATTTCATTTAGGATGGACTGATTTGATCTCCTTGCAGTCCAAGAGACTCTTGAGAGTTTTCTCCAACACCACAGTTCAAAAGCATCAATTCTTCATCAGCTTTCTTTATAGTCCAACTCTCACATCCATACATGACTACTGGAAAAACCATAGCTTCCACTAGATGGACTTTTGTTGGCAAAGTAATGTCTCTGCTTTTTAATATGTTGTCTATGGTGGTCATAGCTTTTCTTCCAAGGAGCAAGCATCTTTCAATTTCATGGCTACAGTCACAATCTGCAGGGATTTTGGAGCCCAAGAAGTAAAGTCTGTCATGGTTTCCATTGTTTCTCCATCTACTTACCATGAAGTGATGGCACCAGATGCCATGATCTTAGTTTTCCTGAATGTTGAGTTTTAAACCAAAATTTCACTCTCCTCATTCATTTTCACCAAGAGGTTCTTCAGTTTTTCTTTGCTTTCTGCCAGGTAGGTGGTATCATCTGCATATCTGAGGTTATTGATACTTCTCCCAGCAATCTTGATTCTAGCTGGTGCTTCATCCAGTCCAGCATTTTGCATGATGTACAATAAGTTAAATAAGCAGGGTGACAATATATAGCCTTGACATTCTCCTTTCCCAATTTGAAACCAGTCTGTTGTTCCATGTCCAGTTCTAACTGTTACTTCTTGACCTGCATACAGATTTCTCAGGAGGCAGGTAAGGTGGTCTGGTATTCCCATATCTTGAAGAATTTTCCACAGTTTGTTGTGATCCACACAGTCAAAGGCTTTGGCAGAGTCAGTAAAGCAAAGTAGATGTTTTTCTGGAACTGTCTTGTTTTTTTAATGATCCAGCGGATGTTGGCAATTTGATCTCTGGTTCCTCTGCCCTTTCTAAATCCAGCTTGAACATCTGGAAGTTCATGGTTCACATACTGTTGAAGCCTGACTTGGAGAATTTTGAGCATTACTTTGCTAGTGGGTGAGATGAGTGCAATTGTGCAGTAGGTTGAACATTCTTTGGCATTGCCTTACTCTCGGATTGGAATGAAAACTGACCTTTTCCAGTCCTGTGGCCACAGCTGAATTTTCCAAATCTACTGGCATACTGGAAAGTGGAGCACTTTCACAACATCATCTTTTAGGATTTGAAATCGCTCAACTGGAATTCCATCACCTCCACTAGCTTTGTTCGTAGTGATGCTTCCTAAGGCCCAGTTGACTTCACATTCCAGGATGTCTGGCTCTAGGTGACTGATCACACCATCATGGTTATCTGGGTCATGAAGATCTTTTTTGTATAGTTCTTCTGTGTATTCTTACCACCTCTTCTTATTATCTTCTGTTTCTATTAGGTCCATACAATTCCTGTCCTTTATTGTGCCCATTTTGCATGAAATATTCCCTTGGTAGCTCTAGTTTTCTTGAAGAGATCTCTAGTCTTTCCCATTCTATTGTCTTCCTCTATTTCTTTGCATTGATCACTGAGGAAGGCTTTCTTATCTCTCCTTGCTATTCTTTGGAACTTTGTATTCACATGGGTATGTCTTTCCTTTTCTCCTTTGCCTTTCTCTTCTCTTCTTTTCTCAGCTATTTGTAAGTCCTCCTCAGATGACCATTTTGTCTTTTAGCATTTCTTTTTCTTGGGGATGATCTTGATCACTGCCTCCTGTACAATGTCACAAAATTCTGTTCATAGTTCTTCAGGCATTCTATCAGATCTTATCCCTTGAATCTATTTGTCACTTCCACTGTATAATCGTAAGGGATTTGATTTAGGTCATACCTTGATGGCCTAGTGGTTTTCCCTACTTTCTTCAATTTAAATCTGAATTTGGCAATAAGTTCATGATCTGAGCCACAGTCTTGCTGTTGCTGACTGTATAGAGCTTCTCCATCTTTGGCTGCAAAAATAAAATCAGTCTGATTTCGGTATTGACCATCTGGTGATGTCCATGTGTCGTGTCTCCTCTTGTGTTGTTGGAAGAGGGTGTTTGCTGTGACCAGTGCACTCTCTTGGCAAAACTCTGTTAGTCTTTATCCTGCTTAATTCTGTACTCCAAGGCCAAATTTACCTGTTACTCCAGGTATCTCTTGATTTCCTACTTTTGTATTCTAGTCCCCTATAATGAAAAGGACATCATTTTGGTGTGTTAGTTCTAGAAAGTCTTGTAGGTCTTCATAGAGCTGTTCAGCTTCAGCTTCTTCAGCCTTATTGGTTGGGGCATAGACTTGAATTACCATGATATTGAATGTTTTGCCTTAGAAATGAACAGAATTCATTCTGTCATTTTTGAGATTGCATCCAAGAACTGAATTTTGGACTCTTTTGTTGACTATGAGGGATATTCCATTTCTTCTAAGGGATTCTTCCCCAGAGTAGTAGATATAATGATCATCCAAGTTAAATTCGCCCATTCCAGTCCTTTTTAGTTAACTGATTCCTAAAATGTTGATGTTCACTTTTGCCATCTCCTGTTTGACCACTTCCAATTTGCCTTGATTCATGGACTTAACATTCCAGTTTCCTATGCAATATTGCTCTTTACAGCATCAGACTTTACTTCCATCACCAGTCACATCCACAACTGGACATTGTTTTTTTTTTTTTTTTTTTATCGGTTCTTTCTCTTCATTCTTTCTGGAGTTACTTCTCCACTCTTCTCCAGTAGCATATTGGGCACCTACTGACCTGGGGAGTTCATCTTTCAGTGTCCTATCTTTTTGCCTTTTCATATTGTTCATGGGGTTCTCAAGGCCAGAATACTGAAGTGGTTTGTCATTCCCTTCTCCAGCGGACCACATTTTGTCAGAACTCTCCATCATGACCCGTCCATCTTGGATGGCCCTATAGCTCTACGGCCTGACTCATAGTTTCACTGAGTTAGACAAGGCTGTGATCCAAGTGATTAGTTTGATTAGTTTTCTGTGACTGTGGTTTTCATTCTGTCTGCCCTCTGATGGATGAGGATAAGAGGCTTAGGGTATGTGGATGCTCAGAATTTGTTTAATGATAGAGATTCATATCTAACAAAGTTTAGACCTAATGTTCTATTGCTCTGCACTTATTTTTTAACACTTAAGTAATGACTAAGTCTTCTCGGGCCTCTACTATCTTTATGATCTTAGCTGAGTTATTAAATTACTCTATGTGCAAAATAGAACTAATAATGATATGCTGCAGTAGCTGTAGTGATGATTCTATCATTTTTCTGAAAACTGTTTTATAAGAGATAGAGTGTTATTCAAATGTGTGGGAACACCTTGAGAGCAGACAATAGTTCATTTTTGTATTTCCAGGATTTTTCACAATAGCTGGAAAACAGAATATGTTTAATAAGTAAAAGAATAAATGAATGAATGAGGATCTACATATATCATTAACATTCTTATGTGAAAAAGCAAGGTGTGGTGGAAAACATAAATGATCATAAATGAGAAAAATCAAATTAAGTCCTGCTCTATCCTTGACTGTGATTTTTATTTTAAACAAATCATTTTTGCTGAGTTCAGTTTTTTCCTCTATAAACTAAACATAAAAATATCATTTACCCATCCCACCTCACAGAGTTGTTTTTAGAATGAAATTTACGTGAACTATATATGTGAAAGTTTATCATGAACTCTTTAAGAAATTTCTCTGCTAACACCGGTGGTGATTTCTTGTGGCTCTATCATCTCCTGCTAAATTGCACTTGACTAGAAGGAAAAGTTCCTCCCTGCCTTACGCTCTTGTTACATTCCTTTCTGTGCCTAACACGATGCTTTATCCATAATAAATTCTTTATTTTATTTTATTTAAAACCATGTTAAGGAATGGTGACCTTCTGTTTTCAAACCTGCCCATGATTTTGAGAAAAACACTGGTGGTGTTTGAGGGGTTCCAACCAGTACCAACTTGTGTCCCCCCAAGCACTTTTTATCAGCATGAAGACAAAGCACGTAACTGAAGAGAATGCTTGATTTATACCTGTCTAGGCAATCAACCTGCCGCCCACAGAAATGCTGGAAGTTTGGCAGTTAATCAGCAAGGCAGTTTTTGTCCTTTATTCTTCATTGATGATCCTTTCAGCTTGTTCCGTAATGGTGCTCCTTAGTCATTTTGTTCTGTAGTGAAAGCTGTGTGAATAAGGACTTTGTCTCCACAGCCAGAACAGTGCCTGTTATATCCTGGATGTTTAAGAAATACCTGTGGGATGAATGAATTAAGAATTCGTGGAAATGAACAATATGTATGCTCAATTAAAATTTTGGTGTATTTACCCAAACATTGACTTAGTTTAATTCAGTAAAAATTTTCCCCAAATTCCATCTTTATAAAAGATTTAAAAAACTAGAGCTTATGCTGAATTCTTACAATTTCTCTCCTGTGTTTATGTGTATGCATATTTGTTTTAAATGCATATGAATAATGGACATCTTTTTGATTAAAACTCCTGTTTTTTTCTGATGATTGTAATTCCGCATTCAAGAAAAATTAAAAATAACCACTATGTTTGAACATAAATACACCCATTCTTAAGCATATGTCTTTCTTAATGCTAATTACACCTTTTTTCCAAATATATAACCCAAGAAATTATTTTCTACACAAACTAAAGAGGTTACAGAATGAAAATTTAAGTTGAACCATTCAAAAAATCATTATATTTCTTTTAGAACTTACATCACATATTTGAGTATTAGAAAATAATTACATTTTCAAACATGATTAAGTGTACTTTCCCAAGACCCAAAACTTAGGTGTAATTTTTCTCACTCTCCAATACAGTATAGCACTTTTCTTTTATTTTTTTAAGATTTATTGATTTATTGACTTATGTTGCTGCACGTGAGATCTTCCTTGTTGTAGCACCAAGGACATTTTGGTTTGTTTTTACTTGCAACATTTGGGATCTAGTCCCCTGGCCAGGCATCCAGGGACTGAATCCAGGCCCCCTACATTAGGAGTGTGGAGCCTGAGCCACTGGGCAGGTAGGGAAGTTCCCAGTACAGCACTTTTCTAAAACAGGTGAATATTATCTCTGCAAGATTTATAGAGTAAGGAAACTGAGGGCCCAGAGTTTTTTATCGACTTGCTCAACTGACCATATAAGTTCCTTCTTCTCTCACCTTCTCTCTCTTGACCTTGTGGGTCAACTGATGAGAAATTAATTGACCAAAAGGCAAGGAGTAGGGGATGAAGGGCAAAGTCCTGAGTAAAGAGAACTGAATAATTAAACTGTGAATAGTCAAGAGTTAACTTAAAATACCAGGTTTCTCTGATAGCTCATTTGGTAAAGAATCCGCCTGCAATGCAGGAGACCCTGGTTTGATTCTTGGGTTGGGAAGATCTGCTGGAGAAGGGATAGGCTACCCACTCCAGTATTCTTGGGCTTTCCTTGTGGCTCAGCTGGTTAAGAATCTGCCTGCAATATGGGACACCTGGGTTTTCCCGCAGGAAGAATCTGCCCACAATGCAGGAGACCTGGGTTCAGTCCCTGGGTTGGGGAAATCCCCTGGAGAAGGGAAAAGCTACCCACTCCAGTATTTTGGCCTGGAGAATACCATGGACTGTATAATACATGAGCTCCCAAAGAGTTGGACGTGACTGAGTGACTTTCACTTTCAACTTAAAATAGCTTTTTACAAAGGAGAATTCACATTGCTGTCTCCTTACCGGATGGAGAATTCGGTTTGTCAAGATGAGTTGATTCTCCAGCAGATGATGTAACCTGACAGCTGACAACACGTAGGAGTCTGGTAACTAGGCCAAGAAATTGGTAATAGAGAGTAAGTAGTGATGAATCTTTTTCTAATCAATGAGGACTACATTTCTTACAGGTTGTTTAGTCTACGCTGTTACACATTAACAGCATATGTAACACATTACCTATAGCAACCTATAATTGCTATAATTATAAAAATGGATTGTTTTGCTCACAACTTATTATAGGAAAAAGTGATGATCAAAAGTGTATTTATTGACTTGTGTTCATATCCTCAAATACAAAGGATATTTCACAGACAGATTGGCATAATTCAGATTCCTTTGAATAGTGGCTAAGTTGGACTCAAGTAGAACTTAATTTAGAGTTTGATCTATAAGTAGTGATTTACTATAATACAGTGGGGCAGTTTAGGTGACAGTTTTAACTCTCATTATTAAATGTATGTAAAAAATTTCTGAGATGCTTTAAGAATGTAACCAAGGGGAAAAAATTCTTTTAGAGATTGAAAAAAAATTCATGCATTATCTGGATCTCAGCTAATAAAAATTAACTAATTAATAGGTCTAAATTATGTCTGTCCACAATGCAGCCAGAGTACCAGTTTCCCAGATGTTCTTAATGTCACCAATCCCATCATAATTCCTCAAAGGCAGAGAGTATCTCCTTGGGGGTGCGGGAATTACAAAAGAGAACAGATGTTAGTGAAATAAGGGAGTGCAATGGTAGGTATGTTGGGTAGAATAATTATAGTTGTTAAGACTGTTTTAGGAACAATGCATAATTGTGCATCACCAAAAAATCACAATGATCAACTGACCAGTCTCCAACACCCTCCACTAGAGAGGAATACCTCCTTTTCAATAAGTACCCAGAACACTGAAAGGCAAATGGCACTTCTGAACAGCCATCTCTTCTGTATATGGTGACTATGTTTATCAAACAAGGGATCCCTTCTTTCAGGGTACCTCCTCCATTGGAGATACTTGGCTAATATTTGCTATACTCTTAATTTCTTTCATTGTACCTTGTGCCATTCATCTATTTTCTGGTTTGCTTGTTTGTCTCCCTTTCTAAACTGTAAACTACACATGGTCATTTTTCTTGGGAGGGAGATAACTTTTTATTAAATTATAATATTCATGCAGGAAAGTACACATATCCTTGGTGTAGAGGTCAGTGAATGTTCACAAACTGAACATAGCCATATAGCAAGTTTTCAGATTAAGAAGCAGAAGACCAGCAACACCCCCAGAAGACTTCTGATACTATGTTCTAGGTTGTTATATTCTAAAAGTAAAAGTTTCCTGACTCCAAAAACTGTGATTTCTTTTGCTTTTCTTGAACTTTCTAAAAATAGAATTATATAGTATGTGTCTGACTTCTTTTGTCCAACACAATGTTTATGAAATTTGTATTGTTGTGTATAGTTGTAGATCACCCTTATTGCTCTCTGACCTTACTTGTTTATCCATTCTATCCCTGATTTGCATTTTCAATTTCTAGTTGGAACCATTCCAAATAATGCTGTTCTAAATATACATTCACAAAAAGTATAAATCCTTGGTAAACATGTGTACTTATCTCTATGGTATATGTATGTAGTAGCATGATTTGGGGGTCATAGGGTATGCAATATTCAGTTTCATTAGACGTGGCAGACAGTTTTCCAAAGCATTTAAACTAATTTCCACTTTTACCACCAGTGTGTAAGTGGGAAATAATATCTGGTTTGTTCACCATGTTATCTCCTGCACATGTCACAATGCTTAGCACCATGTAGGTACTCAAGAAGTCTGGCTGAATAAATTAAATTGATCTATGTTAGAAGCATCTAGATGACTATTATCATTTCATCAATCTTCAGGTTTATAAGAAGGCAAAACAGTTTGCTGGCCCACTTCATAATTTTACCAAAAGCCACCTGACAAAAAAATACCTCTTCCTTGAATGTTATTTTCTAGGACAAACAGCTAACTCAATGGAATAAACAGTATCAATATAATCATACTATTAACCATCTGACAATATACTGAGTTTAGATATTTTAGCAGAGAAAGGAATTTTAGTCTCAACTTATCCAACTCCTCTTTATACAATTAAGGACAGAGGCCTAAAGAAATCATATTAGGTGCCCTTAGGATAAGAAAGGATTCGGGGAGGAGCCAAGATGGCGGAGGAATAGGACGGGGAGACCACTTTCTCCCCTACGAATTCATCGAAAGAACATTTGAACGCTGAGCAAATTTCACAAAACAACTTCTGATCGCTAGCAGAGGACATTAGGCGCCCAGAAAAGCAGCCCATTGTCTTCGAAGGGAGGTAGGACAAAATATAAAAGATAAAAAGGGAGTCAAAAGATCTACGGACGGAGACCCGTCCCGGGAAGGGAGTCTTAATAGAGGAAGTTTCCAATCACCAGGAAACCCTCGCACTGGCGGGACTGGGGGAAGTTTTCGGCATTCTAACTGGGAGGAAAAATTAAACAAGGCCCACAGATTACGTGCCTAAAAGCAACTCCCAGCAGAAAAGTACCCCAGACGCCCGTACCCGCCAGCAACAAGCGGGGGCGGAACAGAGACGAGCGGGCGGCATTGCTTAGGGTGAGGACAAGCCCGAAGACCCTGAGAGCAATCGGAGGGAGCTTTTTTAAACTGTGGGATAGCAAGGGACAAAATTAACTGGCCCGAACACACTGCCGGTGGTTCGCAAAACAAAGGGACTGAGAAACTCCAGAGAAGAGCCGGCCCATCCCCGCTGGAGGTAGGAGGCAGGGGGGAGGGGAAAAGGGCAAACTCAGCCCCTGAGAAGCCACCCCCTCCCACACTGCAAACAGGCCCCCGGTTCCTATCTAAAGACTTCCTGAGACCCGACGGGCGGTGCGCGCTGGGGCCGCTGAGGGAAAAAGCGCGCCATACCCGGAGAGATTACGCCCAAGCCTCTGGCTGCCTGGGCCGCTCGCCGCGGAGGGATAAGGCGTGCTGCACCCGGGGAGAGTACGCCCAAGCCTCTGGCTGTCTGAACCGCTCAGGCCGGGGAAGGCACAAAACGCAGGAGCAACCGAATCTACGCTTTTGTGGAGTACCCGAAGACTGGAACCGCACTCAACGCAGGGCCCGCTCCATATTAGAGCAGCCGGGAGCCTGAGCAGTGTAGACGGGGAAAGCACTGACACCCGTGAGCGGGGCAAACCCAGTGTGGCCGGAACACGGTGAGTGCTATCCACACAGACCGGTATCTGTCTGCAGCGCCCCGCCCTCCCCGTAGCAGGACAGAACTGAACTAGCGAACCTGAATAAGAGATCACCTCCGCCCGCCTGTGTCAGGGCGGAAATTAGACACCAAAGAGACGGCAAACAGAAGCCAAATAAACAAAGGGAACCGCTTCAGAAAGGACCGGTCCAACAGGTTAAAATCCCTGAAGGTAACACCGACTATACCGGAAGGGGCCTATAGATATTGAGAAGTGTAAGCTGGAAAGAGGAGCTATCTGAAATTGAACTGAACCTACACTGACCGCAACAACTCCAGAGAAATTCCTAGATATATATGTATATATTTTTTTTAATTAAAAAAATTTTTTTTCTTTCCTTTTTAAAAATTTTTTCTCTTTTATTTTCTTTTAAAATTCCCTATTACTCCCCCATTACTCCTCAACTTTCATTTTCATATATTTTTATGATTTTTTTAATTAGGGAAAAAAACTTTTTTTTCTTTTTTTTTCTTTTTCTTGTTTTTCTCTCCTATTTCCTTTTAAAGTCTTCTAATGCTCCTCTATTATTCCTTAATTTTCATTTTCATTTCACTATAACCTTGCAAAAAAAAAAGAGAGAAACCCGATTTTTAAACCAAACTTCATATACATTTCTAAATTTTTTGTGTGTTTTTGTTTTTAAATATTGTATTTCAAAGAGTCTAACCTCTCCACTAGATTTTTAATCTTTGTTTTTCAGTTTGTGATATAAATTTTGGACATTTAAGAATCCAATATTCAGTTCCCATTTCTATTCAGGAGTGTGGTGATTACTCTCCCACTTTTGACTCTCTGTTTTCTACCTCAGAACACCTCTATTTCCTCCTTTCCCCTTCTCTTCCCAATCCAATTCTGTGAATCTTTGTGGGTGTCTGGGCTACGGAGAACACTTTGGGAACAGATAACTGCGTAGATCTGTTTCTCTCCTCTTGAGTCCCCTTTTTCTCCTCCTGCTCACCTCTATCTCCTTCCTCCCTCTCCTATTCTTCATGTAACTCTGTGAACCTCTCTGGTTGTCTCTCACGGTGGAGAATCTTTTCACCATTAACCTAGAAGTTTTATTATCAGTGCTGTATAGTTGGAGAAGTCTTGAGACTATTGGAAGAATAAAACTGAAATCCAGAGTCAGGAGACTTAAGCCCAAAACCTGAGAAAACCAGAAAACTCCTGACTACACGGAACATTAAGGAATAAGAGACCATCCAAAAGCCTCCATACCTACACCAAAACCAACCACCACCCAAGAGCCAATAAGCTACAGAACAAGACATACCATGCAAATTCTTTAGCAACACAGGAACATAGACCTGAGTGTCAACATACAGGCTGTCCAAAGTCACACCTAACACATAGACCCATCGCAAAACTCATTACTGGACACTCCATTGCACTCCAGAGAGAAGAAATCCAATTCCACGCGCCAGAACGCTGACACAAGCTTCCCTAACCAGGAAACCTTGACAAACCAATCGTCCAACCCCACCCACTGGTGAAACCTCCACAATAAAAAGGAACCACAGACCACAAGAATACAGAAAGCCCACTCCAGACACAGCAATCTAAACAAGATGAAAAGGCAGAGAAATACCCAACAGGTAAAGGAACATGAAAAAAGCCCACCAAGTCAAACAAAAGAGGAGGAAATAGGGAATCTACCTGAAAAAGAATTTAGAATAATGATAATAAAAATGATCCAAAATCTTGAAAACAAAATGGAGTTACAAATAAATAGCCTGGAGACAAAGATTGAGAAGATGCAAGAAATGTTTAACAAGGACCTAGAAGAAATAAAAAAAAGTCAATTAAAAATTAATAATGAAATAAATGAGATCAAAAACACTCTGGAGGGAACCATGAGTAGAATAACAGAGACAGAAGATAGGATAAGTGAGTTAGAAGATAAAATGGTGGAAATGAATGAAGCACAGAGGAAAAAAGAAAAAAGAATCAAAAGAAATGAGGACAACCTCAGGGACCTCTGGGACAATGTGAAATGCCCCAACATTCGAATCATAGGAGTCCCAGAAGAAGAAGACAAAAAGAAAGGCCATGAGAAGATACTCGAGGAGATAATAGCTGAAACCTTCCCTAAAATGGGGAAGGAAATAGCCACCCAAGTCCAAGAAACCCAGAGAGTCCCAAACAGGATAAACCCAAGGCAAAACACCCCAAGACACATATTAATCAAGTTAACAAAGATCAAACACAAAGAACAAATATTAAAAGCAGCAAGGGAGAAACAACAAATAACACACAAAGGGATTCCCATAAGGATAACAGCTGATCTATCAATAGAAACCCTTCAGGCCAGAAGGGAATGGCAGGACATACTTAAAGTAATGAAAGAGAATAACCTACAACCTAGATTACTCTACCTAGCAAGGATCTCATTCAGATATGAAGGAGAACTCAAAAGCTTTACAGACAAGCAAAAGCTGAGAGAATTCAGCACCACCAAACCAGCTCTTCAACAAATACTAAAGGATCTTCTCTAGACAGGAAACACAGAAAGGTGGTATAAACGTGAACCCCAAACAACAAAATAAATGGCAACGGGACCATACCTATCAATAATTACCTTAAATGTAAATGGGTTGAATGCCCCAACCAAAAGACAAAGGCTGGCTGAATGGATACAAAAGCAAGACCCCTATATATGCTGTCTACAAGAGACCCACCTCAAAGCAAGGGACACATACAGACTAAAAGTGAAGGGCTGGAAAAAAATATTCCACGCAAACAGAGACCAAAAGAAAGCAGGAGTCGCAATACTCATATCAGATAAAATAGACTTTCAAATAAAGGCTGTGAAAAGAGACAAAGATGGACACTACATAATGATCAAAGGATCAATCCAAGAAGAAGATATAACAATTATAAATATATATGCACCCAACATAGGAGCACCGCAATATGTAAGGCAAACGCTAACGAGTATGAAAGAGGAAATTAATAGTAACACAGTAATAGTAGGAGACTTTAATACCCCACTCACAACTATGGATAGATCAACTAAACAGAAAATGAACAAGGAAACACAAACTTTAAAGGACACAATGGACCAGCTAGACCTAATTGACATCTATAGGACGTTTCACCCCAAATCAATCAACTTCACCTTTTTCTCAAGTGCACACAGAAACTTCTCCAGAATAGATCACATCCTGGGCCATAAATCTAGTCTTGGTAAATTCAAAAAAATTGAAATCATTCCAGTCATCTTTTCTGACCACAGTGCAGTCAGTAAGATTAGATCTCAGTTACATGAAAAAAATTATTAAAAATTCAAACATATGGAGGCTAAACAACACGCTTCTGAATAACCAACAAATCATAGAAGAAATCAAAAAAGAAATCAAAATATGCATAGAAATGAATGAAAATGAAAACACAACAACCCAAAACCTATGGGACACTGTAAAAGCAGTGCTAAGGGGAAGATTCATAGCATTACAGGCCTACCTCAAGAAACAAGAAAAAAGTCAAATAAATAACCTAACTCTACACCTAAAGCAACTAGCTAGAGAAGGAAGAAATGAAGAACCCCAGGGTTAGTAGAAGGAAAGAAATCTTAAAAATTAGGGCAGAAATAAATGCAAAAGAAACTAAAGAGACCATAGCAAAAATCAACAAAGCTAAAAGCTGGTTTTTTGAAAAAATAAACAAAATTGACAAACCATTAGCAAGACTCATCAAGAAACAAAGGGAGAAGAACCAAATTAACAAAATTAGAAACGAAAATGGAGAGATCACAACAGACAACACTGAAATACAAAGGATCATAAGAGACTACTACCAGCAGCTCTATGCCAATAAAATGGACAACTTGGAAGAAATGGACAAGTTCTTAGAGAAGTATAACTTTCCAAAATTGAACCAGGAAGAAATAGAAGATCTTAACAAACCCATCCCAAGCAAGGAAATCGAAACTGTAATCAGAAATCTTCCAGCAAACAAAAGCCCAGGACCAGATGGCTTCACAGCTGAATTCTACCAAAAATTTAGAGAAGAGCTAACACCTATCTTACTCAAACTCTTCAAGAAAATTGCAGAAGAAGGTAAACTTCCAAACTCATTCTATGAGGCCACCATCACCCTAATTCCAAAACCAGACAAAGATGCCACAAAAAAAGAAAACTACAGGCCAATATCACTGATGAACATAGATGCAAAAATCCTTAACAAAATTCTAGCAAACAGAATCCAACAACATATTAAAAAAAACATACACCATGACCAAGTGGGCTTTATCCCAGGAATGCAAGGATTCTTTAATATCCACAAATCAATCAATGTAATACACCACATTAACAAATTGAAAGATAAAAGCCATATGATTATCTCAATAGATGCAGAAAAAGCCTTCGACAAAATTCAACATCCATTTATGATTAAAACTCTCCAGAAAGCAGGAATAGAAGGAACATACCTCGACATAATAAAAGCTATATATGACAAACCCACAGCAAGCATCACCCTCAATGGTGAAAAATTGAAAGCATTTCCCCTGAAATCAGGAACAAGACAAGGGTGCCCACTCTCACCACTACTATTCAACATAGTTTTGGAAGTGTTGGCCACAGCAATCAGGGCAGAAAAAGAAGTAAAAGGAATCCAGATAGGAAAAGAAGAAGTGAAACTCTGTTTGCAGATGACATGATCCTCTACATAGAAAACCCTAAAGACTCTACCAGAACATTACTAGAGCTAATCAACGAATACAGCAAAGTTGCAGGATATGAAATTAACACTCAGAAATCTCTTGCATTCCTATACATTAACAATGAGAAAACAGAAATTAAGGAAACAATACCATTCACCATTGCAACAAAAAGAATAAAATACTTAGGAGTATATCTCTAAAGAAACAAAAGACCTATACATAGAAAACTATAAAACACTGATGAAAGAAATCAAAGAGGACACAAACAGATGGAGAAATATACCGTGTTCATGGATTGGAAGAATCAATATTGTCAAAATGGCTATACTACCCAAAGCAATCTATAGATTCAATGCAATCCCTATCAAGCTACCAACGGTATTTTTCACAGAACTAGAACAAATAATTTCACAATTTGTATGGAAATTAAAAAAACCTCAAATAGCCAAAGTAACCTTGAGAAAGAAGAATGAAACTGGAGGAATCAACCTGCCTGACTTCAGACTATACTACAAAGCCACAGTCATCAAGACAGTATGGTATTGGCACAAAGACAGAAATATAGATCAATGGAACAGAATAGAAAGCCCAGAGATAAATCCATGAACCTATGGTCACCTTATCTTTGACAAAGGAGGCAAGGATATACAATGGAAGAAAGACAACCTCTTTAACAAGTGGTGCTGGGAAAACTGGTCAACCACCTGTAAAAGAATGAGACTAGAACACTTTCTAACACCATACACAAAAATAAACTCAAAATGGATTAAAGATCTAAATGTAAGACCAGAAACTATAAAACTCCTAGAGGAGAACATAGGCAAAACACTCTCCGACATAAATCACAGCAGGATCCTCTATGACCCACATCCAAGAATTTTAGAAACAAAAGCAAAAATAAACAAATGGGACCTAATGAAACTTAAAAGCTTTTGCACAACAAAGGAAACTATAAGCAAGGTGAAAAGACAGCCCTCAGATTGGGAGAAAATAATAGCAAATGAAGCAACAGGCAAAGGATTAATCTCAAAAATATATAAGCAACTCCTGCAGCTCAATTCCAGAAAAATAAATGACCCAATCAAAAAATAGGCCAAAGAACTAAACAGACATTTCTCCAAGGAAGACATACAGATGGCAAAAAAACACATGAAAAGATGCTCAACATCACTCATTATCAGAGAAATGCAAAAACCACAATGAGGTATAATTACACGCCAGTCAGGATGGCTGCTATCCAAAAGTCTACAAGCAATAAATGCTGGAGAGGGTGTGGAGAAAAGGGAACCCTCTTACACTGTTGGTGGGAATGCAAATTAGTACAGCCACTATGGAAAACAATGTGGAGATTTCTTAGAAAACTGAAAATAAAACTGCCATATGACCCAGCAATCCCACTTCTGGGCATACACACCGAGGAAACCAGATCTGAAAGAGACACGTGCACCCCAATGTTCATCGCAGCCCTGTTTATAATAGCCAGGACATGGAAGCAACCTAGATGCCCATCAGCAGATGAATGGATGAGGAAGCTGTGGTACATATACACCATGGAATATTACTCAGCCATTAAAAAGAATTCATTGGAATCAGTTCTAATGAGATGGATGAAACTGGAGCCCATTATACAGAGCGAAGTAAGCCAGAAAGATAAAGACCATTACAGTATACTAACACATATATATGGAATTTAGAAAGATGGTAATGATAACCCTATATGCAAAACAGAAAAAGAGACTCAGATGTATAGAACAGACTTGTGGACTCTGTGGGAGAAGGCGAGGGTGGGATGTTTCAAGAGAACAGCATCGAAACATGTATATTATCTAGGGTGAAACAGATCACCAGCCCAGGTTGGATGCATGAGACAAGTGCTCGGGCCTGGTGCACTGGGAAGACCCAGAGGGATGGGGTGGAGAGGGAGGTGGGAGGGGGGACCGGGATGGGGAATACATGTAAATCCATGGCTAATTCATTTCAATATATGATAAAAACCACTGCAATGTTGTAAAGTAATTAGCCTCCAACTAATAAAAATAAATGGGGAAAAAAAAAGGATTCATAAGTGGACATATTCTTTGTTTTCTTCTTTAAAACTTTGTGATGAATGATTATTTATATAAAATAATGTGCCTTGCTAAGAACAGACTGAAACATTTATTTTATTGGTAAAACTCACATTTTTACTGCGACTACTCCCAAAAATGCTTTTTTTTTCTTTTCATTACTTAAATAGAACAAATTATTTTTTTCATTATGTAAAATTGTTCAGATTTTATCTTTCAGCTGAGTTTGCTCTACTTTTTATATGGTCTGATTAGAATCAGTTCTGAGGTTCAGTGGTTTTTAGCAGGGACTTTTTATTTGTTCATGTGTTTTCACCAAATGCATCTAAAAAATAAAACCATGTGGAAAAATAATAAGGCTTTAAGCCTTTCATCTAAAGAATAAGTACTTTATTGTGAATACAATGAAGATGGAGAGAAATTCAATTCAACATTTAGTATGTTTCTACTAACAATTGCAAATATTCTGAGGAGGCTGAATCACTGCAGTGCTCCAGGGTCTGGAATAAAGACTGGATTTGGATGAAGATGTGCATAATGGTGTGGTGCAGGATGCACCTGCCAGTGCAGGAGACACAGGAGACGTGGGTTTGACCCCTGGGGTGGGAAGATTCCCCTGAAGGAGGAGATGGCAGCCCACTGCAGTATTCTTGCCTGGAGAATCCCATGGACAGAGGAGCCTGGAGGGCTACAGTCCATGGGGTCACAGAGTCAGACTTGTCTGCAGCGACTGAGTATGCACACACGCATGCCACAGCAAAAGCAACTTGTCAGTAGATATGAGGCTGATTCAAGTTATAAGTAGAAAAAGTCTAAAACTAAGGACTGAAGTTCAGCAAATAAAGAGCTTAGAAGTCACGTTCTGTGCTAACAACAAGTAAAAAACTAAACAAACTGAAAAATCAAGAACTCTTACTTCAGTCAGGGAAATGAGATCTCAGGACAAACTACTGGCCCCAAACAGCTTTCTCTAATGTCTTATAATTCAGATGTGGGATTGAGACTCCACCTCTGAACTCCTTCTATCCACTGAATCTTACTGTCTTTCCAGAAATTTAGATCTTGCATAAGAGTAAACTACTTACTCATCTTAGGCCATTGCTAAGGCTTATTAAACTTCAGGTCTTATCTGTAGGGTGTGTGTGCCTAGTCACTCAGTTGTGTCTGACTCTTTGTGACCCCAGGGACTGCAGCCTGCCAGGCTCCTCTGTCCGTGGGAATTCTCCAGGCAAGAACGCTGGAGTGGGTTGCCATGCCCTCCTCCAGGGGATCTTCCCCACCCAGGGATCAAGCTGAGGTCTCCCACATTGCAGGAGGATTATTTAATAATTGGGCCATAGTGGGAAAAGACAACTTTTTCAAGAAATAACAAATAGTAGGAGGTAGAAGTAAAATGAAGGGCTTTCAGCTCTCTCAAGTTTTCATCAGGTGAAAAGAATATGTTGATATTGACACATTTTTGGATAATTTTGAAAACAGTTTTTACTATGAACATCCTTAAAAGGAGCTTAGGTCCAAGCAGGAAGAAATAAAACAATCAAAATATAACTACCTGACTCAACAAACTCCATTTTGATGTAAAAGAAAGCTATATCAAAGAGAGCATGCATCAGTTTGATTTGCACAAAAACCTACTTTGTTTCATTCACGTTCTTAAGATTTTTCTGTTTCATCAGACAGTGATTCTTTGTGTCAGAGGTAGAGTGTATACACTAACTAGTCATCTCTCTGAGCTTCAAAAACCTGCTTGGGATACTGATTTCATCTCCCTAAAGGACTCAACTACAGAATCAAGAAATACAGTAAAAAACTGAGAATGTGACATTGAGTTGAAATAATGAATCTGAAAAAAAAAAGTCAGAAAAAAAGTAAGAATCATGAGCAAAAACACCATCTACATGAAACAAACTTTTTTAAAATTCCCAAGGAAAGCTGGATTCATGCTTTGTAATTGAAGTGCCTCTTTCAAACAGCCTCACCAACACTTTTCATTTTTCTATTAATTGCTTTACAACTGTCTGTTAGAACTCATCTGCTACAACAGGATCTTAGGCCGCAGGGAATCAGAGATTGCACAAGACCCACCATCATCCATGCTGCCTTGCCATGGCTTGAAGACACAACCCATGGTGGGAAGAATAACAGGCAGCTCTTCTGGCCATCTTGATATCTAAGGGTCTCAACAGCTTCCACCTGTCTCATAGCAACAGTCAATCCCAACTCCCTCACCCACAAAGAAATGCTTTGCTTTAAAAAAGCAAGATGAATTTTTCTTCATTAAGAGGGTATCAAGCTATTATGTAAGAGCTATCTATACATGCATGCTAAGTCACTTCAGTCATATCCAACTCTGTGACCCTGTGAATGGTAGCCCACCAGGCTCCTCTGTCCATGGGATTCTCCAGGCAAAAATACCAGAGTGGGTTGCCATGCCCTCCTTCAAGAGATCTTCCTGACCCAGGGATGGAATCTGTGTCTCCTTTATCACTTATCTTATGTCTCCTGAATTGGCAGGCACTTGGTAAAAAACATAGTTTACCTCTCCAAGAAATTTCAATCTAATTAAAGAAAAAAAATGATGTAAACAAAACCTAGAGCAATGAAGTAGTCAATTAGGCATTTCAGATTATAAAGGCAACAGACTAGATCAGCATCCAGTGATAAGAGTTTGATTGTTAATCCAAGATTTACATGCTGCGTTGTAATAGCTGGGCTTCCCTGGTGGCTCAGTGGTAAAGAATCTGCCTGCCAATGCAGGAAACACAGGTTCGTCCTCCAGGTCAAGAAGATCCCCTGGAGGAGGAAATGTCAACCCACTCCAGTATTCTCGCCTGAAAAATCCCATGGACAGAGGAGCCTGGCAGGCTACAGTCGTTGGGGTCACAAAGTGTCGGACACAACTGAGCGACTGAGCGCACACGCACGTTGTAATAGAAACAAATGACTAATCAGAGCTGCTTTAACTTGTGTGTGACAGTAATTTCACTTATGAAAAGCAAATACCAAACAGAAAGGAGGAATGAATAGCTAATTACTATTTCAAAATTACCAAATCCTAACTAGTTTCTAGCATAAAATACTAAAAGAAAGTTTTTTCATCTTTAGAAATGAAAACTTTAATGTTTCTAGTGAGCCTTCCTTTTCTATTATTAATAAAAGACACAAATGAAAAGTTAATATCCATATTAAATGCAGGCATTAATTAGGAATATAATGTTCCTAGAGGATATAAAACAAATTTGCCAAGTATATTAAGGGTATCCTGGCACAAGAAAGTTACATCACTTTTTAATGCCAGTGAACAATGTTGAAAGACTCTTTAGCAACAAAACCTTTATTTATACTTTCTTCTAAATATCTTCTTGTGAGGTCAAGGATAAAATATACTTCCAGATACAGCAGGCACCTTCTCCTGGAATTTTGCCATTGCTTTTTAGAACGGTGTTAAACATTTTATTTCCACTTATGTTATTGTCTTCCAGATTTCCCCCTACTAAACCATCTTGGCATATAGAAGAAAATATATATGACAAAGAATTTAGTAAATAAAGCAACAATTAATCAACTTGTAATCTCTAAAGAGACTATAATTTGTAATACACAATTACTGATAACACAGAGCATCTTAAAAGGGAGTAATATAGGATTGAGAAATGTTTAAATAAACAGTATAAAATCCCATGCAAGTTTTCAAAAATTATATGACATTTATTATCTTCAGAGAATATAGTCAAGTCCACTTACTTTGTTTTTGTATTATTATATCTTTTTATATTTTATAAATATTATAGTTTTATATAATATCTTTTGTATTATTATTATTATTATTTAAGTTTTACTGATCCATTGGACCACAAGAAGAAAATCTGTATTTTAATTTTATCTCATTTTATTCTATTTCTGTTTTTAAATGTTAATAATATACAGAATATATTAATAGAGTATATATGTAAATAAATAAATGTATTT
Organism: Odocoileus virginianus; assembly: GCF_023699985.2. Taxonomy (NCBI): domain Eukaryota; kingdom Metazoa; phylum Chordata; class Mammalia; order Artiodactyla; family Cervidae; genus Odocoileus; species Odocoileus virginianus. Next base: position 87,719,980 of record NC_069674.1, on the reverse strand, counting down.
TGGAGGAACTTTCCCAAAATCTTTTTTTCTTGTGGAAACATGTTCAAAAATTTAAAGAATGACTTTAAGCTATCAGTTAACTTAAGTTATATAAAGAAAAAACAATAGCCTGGCCATTTAGGAGTGGATTAACATATTTCACTGGAATTATGAGAAAGGAAAACTGAAACTGAAATTCACTCAGTCGTGTCCGACTCTTTGCGATCCCACAGACAGTCCATGAATTCTCTAGGCCAGAATACTGAAGTGGGTTGCCATTACCTTCTCCAGAGGATCTTCCCAACCCAGGGATCAAACGCAGGTCTCCAGCACTGCAGGCGGATTCTTTACCAGCTGAGCCACAGGGAAACCCAATGAGAAAGGAGGAAGAAAGCAAAAGAAAAACTGCTCTCTTCCTTCAACTGAAGAAATGAATGAAAGGATGAACCCTGAAGTGACACATTCGTAAAGTAAGCAAATTCACCAGGTGGTTCTGTGGTCAAGAATCCACCTGCCGATGCAGGAGACATGGCTTCTATCCCGGGAGGAGGAAATGGAAGTTCATTCCAGTATTCTTGCCTGGAAAAATCACACGGACAGAGAAGCCTGGCAGACTACAGTCCGTGGGGTTGCAAAGAGTTGGACATGACTTAGCAACTGAGAACACTCGCAAGCAAATTCAGCAGCAGTCAAGATTGAGCATAGAGGCAAAAGGAGGGTAAATGTGAAAATGTTTCCTACATCAGTTTTTGTGTCACACAAGTATGTGAAATGGATGAGAAATGACAGCATAGCCAAGAAAGCAAACCAAGGGTGATTCAAAAGGAAATGAGTAAAGGCATTAACACTTTGCTCATTAACACTCTCATTAACATACTCATTAAAGGAGAGAGAGATACTCTTTGAAAACTACCAAGATGCCAAAGCTATTGATTTTTATTTAAAATTAACAAAGATCAGTCCAGAATATCTTTCCAAGATGCATCTGCCCTCCACCTTGCATCCCCCACCTTCCTAACTCTTGCTTCTCTGTCTGCTTCCCTCTGACCGACTCAGGGTCTACTTTCTTGACCAAGGACTTGGGGAAGATGAAGTCCTTAGCCAAGCCTAAATTCTCCTCCACTCAACTAGCTGGTCTCAACTTAAGAAACATGATAATAACAGCAGTAATAGCAGTAGCAACTAACACTATGAGCCCACACATTGAGGAATTCTTGAAGGGATAAATAATTATCCCATTTTACAGATGAGGAAATTGAGGCATGTATTGCTCAAAGTAGTCCACAAGTAAGGGCAAGATCAGAATTCAAACCCATGTGTTTTGGCTCCAATATCTGCACTCTTGATTACTCTGCAATACTATCCAACAACATATGAAATAAAATACAGTGAATTTTGAATGGATTCCTCAGATAATATTTTCTTTGTATTCTCATTTCTAGGATCCCAACATTGTAAAACCCTTGCATAGATCAAGTAATATTACCATTTGTGGATTAAGTCCAACATATGGGTGTTCAAGTGTAAGGGAGAAAGGAAACTATTCCAGTTACAGATGTTATTTCTATGCATCAGACGTAGGTGAAAAAGAAATTGCGAAGTTGGCAGTGCTTCTTACCCTTTGTACATCTGAAGGCTGTTCTCGGCAGTATAACCGCTAAGCAAAGCCTTGCACAGCTGTTCAGTCTTTCTCATCGTCTTTTATCTGTGTAGTGCTTTCCCCTTAATGTGATGCTTTGAAATTCTGAAAGCCAAGTGCTTCATTTCCCATCATACCACACTGAAGCCAAGTTTCTAAATTGGCTTTGATGTGTATTTAAAATGGCTTGGCATCCTGCTGTCATCATTCTCTGGATCCGTCCCACTATGTGAAACTGTGATATGATTATCGCTGTCCCAAGTGAGGAGACCAGCTGCATATGGAACCATGATGATGTCCTTCTGCAACTTTAGGTAGTTCATGGGTTACACTAATGACTGCTGGAGAGACCAATGTGAATGGGTAAGAGTTACATGTTTTGAAATCATGTGGGAGTAGGTAGATACCTTCCTTTCAATCCACAGACCTTCAGTCTTAAGCTTTCAATTCTGAAATTTTATTTTCATCACAGATTAAAATGGCAGCTAAGTTTAAACACTGCCACATTCAAACACTTTCTTTTCTAAGGTTGAAGAATTTGCTTAACATAGGATATATATTTATATTCTAGATAACACCTTTTGGTGAGAATTATCATATTAAATCTATGCCCTGATCAGTAATGCTGAAGAAGCTGAACAGTTCTATGAAGACATACAAGACCTTCTAGAACTAACACCCAAAACAGATGTCCTTTTCATTATAGGGGACTGGAAAGCAAAAGTAGGAAGTCAAGAGATACCTGGAGTAACAGGTAAATTTGGCCTTGGAGTACAGAATGAAGCAGGGCAAAGGTTAACAGAGTTTTGCCAAGAGAATGCACTGGTCATAGCAAACACCCTCTTCCAACAACACAAGAGAAGAAACTACACATGGACATCACCAGATGGTCAATAACAAAATCAGACTGATTATATTATTTGTAGCCAAATATGGATAAGCTCTATATAGTCAGCCAAAACAAGACCAGGAGCTGACTGTGGCTCAGATCATGAACTCCTTATTGCCAAATTCAGACTTAAATTGAAGAAACTAGGGAAAACCACTAGACCATTCGGGTATGACCTAAATCAAATCCCTTACAATTATACGGTGGAAGTGACAAATAGATTCAAAGGATGAGATCTGACAGTCAGAGTAGCTGAAGAACTATGGACAGAGGTTCGTGACATTGTACCAGAGACAGTGACCAAGACCATCCACAAGAAAAAGAAATGCTAAAAGGCAAAATGGTTGTCTGAGCTGAGAAAAGAAGAAAAGCTAAAGGCAAAGGGGAAAAGGAAAGATATATCCAAGTGAATGCAGAGTTCCAAAGCAAGGAGGGTTAAGAAAGCCTTCCTCAGTGATCAATGCAAAGAAATAGAGGAAAACAATAGAATGGGAAAGACTAGAGATCTCTTCAAGAAAATTAGAGATACAAAGGGAACATTTCAGGCAAAATAGGCACAATAAAGGACAGGAAAAGTATGGACCTAATAAAAGCACAAGATATTAAGAAGAGGTGGTAAGAATACACAGAAGAACTATACAAAAAAAGATCTTCATGACCCAGATAACCATGTTGGTATGATCAGTCACCTAGAGCCAGACATCCTGGAATGCAAAGTCAAATGGGCCTTAGGAAGCATCACTATGAACAAAGCTACTGGAGGTGATGGAATTCCAGTTAAGCTATTTCAAATCCTAAAAGATGATGTTGTGAAAGTGCTCCACTCAGTATGCCAGTAGATTTGGAAAATTCAGCTGTGGCCACAAGACTGGAAAAGGTCATTTTCATTCCAATCCGAGAGTAAGGCAATGCCAAAGAATGTTCAACCTACTGCACAATTGTACTCATCTCACCCACTAGCAAAGTAATGCTCAAAATTCTCCAAGCCAGGCTTCAACAGTATGTGAACCATGAACTTCCAGATGTTCAAGCTGGATTTAGAAAGGGCAGAGGAACCAGAAATCAAACTGCCAACATCCATTGAATCATTGAAAAAGCAAGAGAGCTCCAAAAAAACATCTATTTCTGCTTTATTGATTCTGCCAAAGCCTTTGACTGTGTGGATCACAACAAACTGTGGGAAATTCTGAAAGAGATGGGAATACCAGACTACCTTACCTGCCTCCTGAGAAATCTGTATGCAGGTCAAGAAGCAACAGTTAGAACTGGACATGGAACAACAGACTGGTTTCAAATTGGGAAAGGAGTACGTCAAGGCTGTATATTGCCACCCTGCTTATTTAACTTATATGCAGAGTACATCATGCGAAATGCTGGGCTGGATGAAGCACAAGGTGAAATCAAGATTGCCAGGAGAAATATCAATAACCTCAGATATGCAGATGACACCACCCTTATGGCAGGAAGTGAAGAAGAACTAAAGAGCCTGTTGATGAAAGTGAAAGAGGAGAGTGAAAAAGCTGACTTAAAACTCAGCATTCAAAAAAAAAAAAAAAAACAACTCAGCATTCAGAAAACTAAGATCATGGCATCTGGTCCCATTACTTCATGCCAAATAGATGGGGAAACAATGGAAACAGTGAGAGACTATTTCCTTGGGCTCCAAAATCCCTGCAGATGGTGACTGCAGCCACGAAATTAAAAGACGCTCACTCCTTGGAAGAAAAGCTATGACCAACATAGACAACATATTAAAAAGCAGAGACATAACTTTGCCAACAAAAGTCCATCTGGTTAAAGCTATGGTTTTTCCAGTAGTCATGTATGGATATGAGAGTTGGACTATAAAGAAAGCTGAGCGCTGAAGAATTGATGCTTTTGAACTGTGGTGTTGGAGAAGACTCTTGAGAGTCTCTTGAACTTCAAGGAGATCCGGCCTGTCAATCCTGAAGGAAATCAGTCCTGAATATTCATTGGAAGGACTAATGCTAAAGCTGAAACTCCAATACTTTGGCCACCTGATGCAAAGAACTGAATCACTGGAAAAGACCCTGATGCTGGGAAAGATTGAAAGTGGGAGGAGAAGGGGATGACAGCAGATGAGATGGTTGGCTGGCGTTACTGACTTGATGGACCTGAGTTTGAGTAAGCTCCAGAAGTTGGTGATGAACAGGGAGGTTTGGCGTGCTGCACTCCATGGGTTCGCAAAGAGTCAGACAGAACTGAGCAACTAAACTGAACTGATCATATTTGGTGAGCTGTTCTCAGTTAATATAAAATGGATTTATGGAATAGATAGTGCCTTTTTCCAGCTAATATAGTATTTCAAAGTTTGAAACGCTATCATTAAAAAACCCCAAATAGAAACCGATTTGTAATTAATCATTCACCTCTGACTGCATATTCTATTGACATGGTTGTTATTAAAACAGGTAGCAGCAATAATAGCAAAAATAAACACCCAATTCCTATTCCCCACTGTATCCATGGGGCTTCCTAGGTGGTACTAGTGGTAAAGAACCTACCTGCTCTCAGAATTTCTCCCAAAAGCCTCTTTTAGATTCTCATCTCAAGCTTGAAATGGGAAGATCAATGCTAGAAGAGACTTCGGATCTTAATCCTTGCAACTTAATCTCTACATTTTAGACAAGGTATAAAAAGAGGAAGATTGTATAATAATTCAGTGCCCCCTAAATGCAGTACACTGTTATAGATGTTGTAAAGAAAAGGATGCCCAGGCAGGTATGTTTGACTTTCTTTTATCTTAAATTTAATTTAAACTTTTTATTTTCTACTGGGGGTATAGGCAATTAACAATGTTGTGATAATATCAGGTGAATTGTCAAGGGACTCAGCCATACATATACATGTATTCATTCTCCCCCAATCTCCTCTCCCATCTAGGCTGCCATATAACAGTGAGCAGAGTTCCACGTGCTATGCATTAAGTCCTTGGTTATCCATTTTATTTTTTTTTTTCCATTTTAAATACAGCAATGTGTACATGTCCATCCCATACTATCCCTTCCCCTCATCCTTCCCCCAGCAACCAAAAGTTCCTTCTCTAAGGCTGTGAGTCTCTTCCTGTTTTGTAAGTTCATTTGTATCCTTGCTTTGACTTCCCATATCTATCCTCTACTCCTCCACCCTGTCCTTGTCCCAAGGCTCACCTGTACAGATTATATTCACCAGCTCCCAAGCCCATGGGCTCTGATGGAGTCAGCCCAGGGGATCCCTGGCAGAAGATCAATCAGAAGGATAAGGGAGGAAGGAGAGTGACAAGGGTATTGTTCCCCTGGACCCCTGACCTTGCTGGTCCTTCTGACTGTGTGCTCGGCTTGCCCGCAGCCCACAGCTCCTCTCCATGTGTGCCCCCCCCTTTCAGGCCCCCCCAGCCCCATCTTCCCCTCTTCCTGGGGCCTGGGGTTGTGACAGTGCTGCTGTTACTGGCCTTGGGCCCCTGCACTAGGCCCTGTACTTTCCCTATTCCCCACCCAGACTCTTATACTGAGTCCCCTTGTAAATAAATCCTCTTCAACTCATCCTGAGTGTTGTCTGTTTCCTTTTGGATGCTAACTAGGAAGTACAGAGATGTCAACTCAGGTCTCAGGAAGTCTACAGTTTAGCTGCATTTCAGAAGTAGCTTTTCCCAGTGTGCATTCAGAAGTAGCACATTGGGGATTGGAATTAAATTCTCCTGACCCTAAACGGGGGCTTCCCTCGTGTCTCAGTGGTAAAGAATCCGCCTGCCAATGCAGGAGACTCGGGTTGTACCCCTGGATGGGGAAGATCCCCTGGAAAATGGAATGGCTTCCCACTCCAGTATTCTTGCCTGGAGAATCCCAAGGACAGAGGAGCCTGGCAGCCCACAGTCTGCGGTGTTGCAAAAGAGTCAGACACTTAGCAACTAAGCAAAAACAACTCTAAACGGAGAGATCATTTGAGTACTCAATATGGCCCATCGTGCTTCATGTGTGTGTGTGTCCAGCTCTGTGTGACCCCACGGACTATAGCCTGCCAGGCTCCTCTGTCCATGGAATTTCCCAGGCAAGAATACTGGAGTGGGTTGCCATTTCCTGCTTCAGGGCATCTTCCCCAGCCAGGGATGGAACCCGTGTTTCCTGCATTGCAGGCGGATTCGTTACCACTGAGTCACTGCGGAAGCCCATCATACGGCCCATAGACCACTTTAAACAAACACAACAAAAGGGCAGCTTTTTAAAAGCTTAGCAAAGGCAAGCTTTTCAAATCTACTGGTAGTAATTCATGAATTAGGAAAATTCATATAAAATATTTCGATTTCTGGTTGAATATTTTTTACTCTATGTGGGAGCAGATGAAACTACGTTTTTAGACATGGCTTTTTTCTGTAGTCCCATTTCCCTTTCCCTTGATTTACTGTGAACCTACTGGTCCTAGTGAGGTTCCAAGCCTCATCTTGACGTGTTTTCTCTTCTGCAGATGAACGTATTTGAGAGGAATCAAAAACATCACCCGCAGAAGGTTAACGGGGTGTCGGTAGTTATGGAGGAGCTGGAGAGAGGATTTCTTTGGTTACATGTTTGTTTGTTGCTTTTACCAGGGACGAGAGCAGCAGGCTTTCTGAAAGCCTGGAAATTGCAGTGTTGGAAGGTTCCCCTTTTGGGCAGCCGTCCTAAGAGACTGGTTTTCAGAAGTCATTCCAGACGTATGCTACAATGTTGACTGTGTGTCCTCACCAGCCTCCTCTCCCTGTCACCAGCATTTCCAGCTCTTCGTTTCAGCTCAACATAGAGCTGCTCTGGTATTGTGGTCATCTTCCCCTTGAACATGCTTATCATTACTACAGGTCATAAAAGAGATAGTAAAGCACAGTGGAAAATTCACATAACCCGGAATGTCCAAGAACCACACCTGTTTTAGCTTAATAGTATCACTGAATCACAAAAGCCTTAACTCCAAAAGAACACAGTGATAAAGAAGGGGGAAGGGGAAGGAAGAGGTTGCTCCAACTCCAACATCTGCTGAAGGCATTCTCTTGGATTTTTTCCCTCATTCATGAATTAAGAAATGAGAATAAAATATACATTTACACAAACACAATTCAAGTTTTTTTTTAAATTATTACTCTCAAATGTATCTTAATGACTGAAAACCAACTTGAGTGATAAAATGTCAGCATGATTGGCCTGATACAGCAATCATCTGGTGGGATCCATAAAATTCTCTGTATTTTTGGAGACGGTTTTGCTAGGACTTTACCATGTATTGCCAGGTAGATCATCCTATCATTACAGGCTCTTGTCAAGAGCAAATTGACTACCATGGCATTATTTCAAAAGTATCAGTCAGTTCAGTTCAGTTCAGTCGCTCAGTCGTGTCCGACTCTTTGCGACCCTATGAATCACAGCATGCCTCCCTGTCCATCACAAACTCCCGGAGTTTACTCAAACTCATGCCCATTGAGTTGGTGATGCCATCCAGCCATCTCATCCTCTGTCGTCCCCTTCTCCTCCTGCCCCCAATCCCTCCCAGCATCAGGGTCTTTTCCAATGAGTCAACTCTTCTCGTGAGGTGGCCAAAGTATTGGAGTTTCAGCTTCAGCATCAGTCCTTCCAGTGAACACCCAGGACTGATCTCCTTCAGGATGGACTGGTTGGATCTCCTTGCAGTCCAAGGGACTCTCAAGAGTCTTCTCCAACACCACAGGTCAAAAGCATCACTTTTTCGGTGCTCAGCTTCCTTCACAGTCCAACTCTCGCATCCATACATGACCACTGGAAAAACCATAGCCTTGACCAGACGGGCCTTTGTTGGCAAAGTAATGTCTCTGCTTTTTAATATGCTATCTGGGTTGGTCATCACTTTCCTTCCAAGGAGTAAGTGTCTATTAATTTCATGGCTGCAGTCACCATCTGCAGTGATTTTGGAGCCCAAAAAAATAAAGTCTGACACTGTTTCCACTGTCTCCCCCTCTATTTCCCATGAGGTAGTGGGACCAGATGCCATGATCTTAGTTTTCTGAATGTTAAGCTTTAAGCCAACTCTTTCACTCTCCTCTTTCACTTTCATCAAGAGACTTTTTAGTTCCTCTTCACTTTCTGCCATAAGGGTGGTGTCATCTGCATATCTGAGATTATTGATATTTCTCCCGGCAATCTTGATTCCAGCTTGTGCTTCTTCCAGACCAGTGTTTCTCATGATGTCAAAAGTATACAATTACTTTAAAACATCCATGTAAATATTGGGTATAAGCAATGTTTAGTGTCCTAGATGCACAAATCTCTACAAATTTTGTTTGTCAGCCTCATCTATACCTCTTTCCTTTACTCTTGCCATCACCAGCAATAAATGGCTTCATCTAATATAGAAAAATTATCAGGAGACTGGAAATGGTACATGGGAAGTGCCTGGTTAACAGACTATAGTCTCAGCGATCCTGGAGTTGGATCTCCAATTTTATCTTTGATAGCACGCCTTGATGAGGTATTGATAAAGATGGAAAATTTCAGTTCCATAGCAAGTCTGACCAAAATCTTAATCTGAAAGTTCACAGTGGAGTGACCTGGAAACGTCCTCAGAACTGCAGAATGGGTGGTGGTGGTTTAGTCGCTAACTTGTGTCCCTGTCCTACTCTTGGGACCCCATGAAGGGTAGCCCACCAGGCTGTTCTGTCTATGGGATTTCCCAGGCAAGAATACTGGAGTGGGTTGCCATTTCCTTCTCCAGAGGAAGAAGACCCAGGGATTGAACTCAGGTCTCCTGCACTGCAGGCAGATTCTTTACTGACTGAGTCACCAGGGAACTGAAGTCAAATCGGCCTTCTTTAAAGGTGGCAGATGTGTGTGACTGGAAATATGGCCATGTTGTTTGGGATAAGAGAAAGTGAATATTTTAGGCTGGGAGATACTTCAGACAGTATCGAGTTATACTCCCTTATTTTATGGATAAAGTAAATGAACCTTAGAAAGCCTAAGACACATGTGTGATTTCACCCAACCAGTTAGTAGCAGCACACTCTAAACCATACCTCAGGTCTTCTCTTCCCAAGTTCACATGTCTGGCAGTCATTTGTATAAAATTGCTACAGAAGAAAAATGCAGATAAGTCGAACTGAAATAGTTTTATTACTTGTTCAAAATGTCAAGCTATGTCATTGACTAAATGCAAAATATTTCTTCACTAGTATACAATAAAATTCATAGAGTCTTAGTGTCAATAAAAAGGCAAAGTGGCTACTCTTCACTGGATTATTAAATTTATGGCAAATTTTGTCTTTGTTTTGCAATAAGACAATTTGTGATAAGAAAGTTGTTATTTAAGTCTCTAAGCTTGAGGAAATAATACAAACACACAACATAAAGAAAATATTTTATAATGTAGAGACCACATATGAAAAAGTAAGAGAGGAAACAGGCAAAAAATACACCAAAACTCTACTTAGTAAAAATTGTCAACTATTCTACATGAAGTATAAAGCTAATTGAAGATTAGAAAAGATTTTTTTTTAAATCTTGGTTATTGAGTTCAATGTCTTAGGCTGTCTTTGAAAGGCAAATTTAAACTAATACCTCAATAAATAAAAGGACTTAATGATCATTTTGCAAAAATTCACCAATATTATAATATGAAAGATTAAAAAATTTGTGCAAATTTAGTGACAATAAATTTTTTAGGATGAATTCATTCCTACTGAAAAAGATGATGTGTGTTTGTGGGCTCAGCCATGTCCAACTCTTTGCAACCCTGTGGACTGTAGCCCACCAGGTGCCTCTGTCCTTTGAATTTTCCAAGCAAGAACACTGGAGTGAGTTTCCATTTTCGACTACAAGGGATCTTCCCAGCCCAGGGATCAAACCCACGTTTCTTGTGATTCCTGCATTGGCAGATGGATTCTTTACCACAGAGCTACCTGGAAAACAAAAAGGCGATGTTTTATTTTAATAGTAACTTATCTTTAAGCCTATCAGGCATTTGATTAGTTTTATTAACAATGAACTTCAGCTGAGTATGTCTATATCACTGACAATGTCATTCACTTTATTTTTTTCTTCCATTTAAATTTTTTTTCTTTTTTCTTTTTAGTTGGAGGCTAATTACTTTACAATATTGTAGTGGTTTTTGTCATACATTGACATGAATCAGCCATGGACTTACATGTATTCCCCATCCCGATCCCCCCTCCCACCTCCCTCTCCACCCGATTCCTCTGGGTCTTCCCAGTGCACCAGGCACTTCCCAGTGCATGAGCACTTGTCTCATGCATCCAACCTGGGCTGGTGATCTGTTTCACCCTAGATAATATACATGTTTCGATGCTGATCTCTCGAAACATCCCACCCTCGCCTTCTCCCACAGAGCCCAAAATTCTGTTCTGCACATCTGAGTCTCTTTTTCTGTTTTGCATATAGGGTTATCGTTACCATCTTTCTAAATTCCGTATATATGTGTTAGTATACTGTATTGGTCTTTATCTTTCTGGCTTACTTCGCTCTGTATAATGGGCTCCAGTTTCATCCATCTCATTAAAACTGATTCAAATGAATTCTTTTTAATGGCTGAGTAATATTCCATAGTGTATATGTACCACAGCTTCCTTATCCGTTCGTCTGCTGATGGGCATCTAGCTTGCTTCCATGTCCTGGCTATTATAAACAGTGCTGCGATGAACACTGGGGTACACGTGTCTCTTTCAGATCTGGTTTCCTCAGTGTGTATGCCCAGAAGTAGGATTGCTGGGTCATATGGCAGTTCTATTTCCAGTTTTTTAAGAAATCTCCACACTGCTCTCCATAGCGGCTGTACTAGTTTGCATTCCCACCAACAGTGTAAGAGGGTTCCCTTTTCTCCACACCCTCTCCAGCATTTATTGCTTGTAGACTTTTGGATAGCAGCCATCCTGACTGGCGTATAATGGTACCTCATTGTTGTCTTGATTTGCATTTCTCTGATAATGAGTGATGTTGTGCATCTTTTCATGTGTTTGTTAGCCATCTGTGTGTCTTCTTTGGAGAAATGTCTGTTTAGTTCTTTGGCCCATTTTTTGATTGGGTCATTTATTTTTCTGGAGTTGAGCTGGAGGAGTTGCTTGTATATTTTTGAGATTAATCCTTTGTCTGTTGCTTCGTTTGCTATTATTTTCTCCCAATCTGAGGGCTGTCTTTTCACCTTGCTTATAGTTTCCTTTGTTGTGCAAAAGCTTTTAAGTTTAATTAGGTCCAATTTGTTTATTTTTGCTTTTATTTCCAATATTCTGGGAGGTGGGTCATAGAGGATCCTGCTGTGATTTATATCGGAGAGTGTTTTGCCTATGTTCTCCTCTAGGAGTTTTATAGTTTCTGGTCTTACATTTAGATCTTTAATCCATTTTGGGTTTATTTTTGTGTATGGTGTTAGAAAGTGTTCTAGTTTCATTCTTTTACAAGTGGTTGACCAGTTTTCCCAGCACCACTTGTTAAAGAGGTTGTCTTTTTTCCATTGTATATTCTTGCCTCCTTTGTCGAAGATAAGGTGTCCATAGGTTCGTGGATTTATCTCTGGGCTTTCTATTCTGTTCCATTGATCTATATTTGTCATTCACTTTAGACATTGTCTCAGACTCATGCATCTAATCCTATCATTAAGAAATTAATCAATAATACAAGGTAACCCTTGGTTTGCAGTTACTAAAATTCAAAAGAAAATATTTAAATTCCTCCTTAAATCTCCTAAGCTGTTTCAGTCTTCATTTGTAACAGAAAATAAATCCTTTAGCAGGTCTGCAATGCAAATGATAAACTATCATCACTCAGTCTGATTTGCGCTGGAAATAATTACACAGCTTGGCGTTAATTCATTTTAATCAATTTTTGAAACTGGAAGTTGACACATCTTCCCACTAGGATTTTTGGAGTAGTTGTTACCCTGTAGTTCTTTGAGATGATTTGCAGAATATGCAGGCAAAGGCATCAAACACCATAGATGTTAAGTATGGAATCAGAAATGATGGACCAATATATTGGCATATCTATTCTAGTAGATCTCTCTTTGTGAATGTAACAAGGATTTTTAGTGACCATATATATACTCGGTTCACAAATATAAACTCATTTTAATTCATCACAGAGCTATATTTTAATAGGTTCAAATTAAACCAAGGTGTGAATCATCACTATCTGTCCGTGAGGGAAGGAAACAGTCTAACAATAAGCTGTAGCACTGAAGATTTCCAGTCATTTTCCTGAGTGTCTAGAAGGATTTTATCAAAGCTTTGCCTTGCATTTTATGTTTCATTCGAACTGTGTGACTATAGAAAGTATATGTAAATGCTGAATTTATGGTATGCAGTGAATTGCCACTTTAGTGCTGAAAAACATTTTCAAGAGTTAAGTCTAATCCAAACCACACTTTAATTCCAAATGTAATGAATTATATTTTGATACCTACATTTCATGGTGATTGAAAAAAATTTTTCAGGGAGAGGCGGGGCCAAGGCCAGGGCCTGACTAAACCTGAAGACTCTGGTGGCTAAGCGGCTTCATCCCAGCTGAGAAGCGAAAAGCCGCAGGCGGCCGCCGACTTCACAGCCGCTTGGGTTTTTAGAGCTTCAGCTATAAAAATGGGCAGGATTTTCCTTGATCATATCGGTGGTACCCGTCTGTTTTCCTGTGCAAACTGCGATACGATCCTGACCAACCGTTCGGCACTCATCTTTACTCGATTCACAGGCGCCACTGGCAGAGCATTTCTTTTTAACAAGGTAGTTAACCTATAGTGAAGTTCAAGATCGGGTCATGCTCACTGGCCGCCACATGGTTCGAGACGTGAGCTGCAAAAACTGCAATAGCAAACTGGGATGGATCTATGAGTTTGCCACTGAAGACAGCCAGCGTTATAAGGAAGGTCGTGTGATCCTGGAACGCGCTCTAGTTCGAGAAAGTGAGGGCTTTGAGGAGCATGTACCGTCTGATAACTCTTGAAGAAAAAGAGAGAAATCCATCTTTTCCCAGATCTCCTTCACTGAAAACAAAAATCTACTTACATACACTCTCACCTTAGCATCAGAGTCGGATTCATGAACTGCGGAACAAGAGGTTGTGAGAATCTATGATGGAACCTTCCTTTCTTTCCTTTTTTTTAAAAAATTTTCTATTTTCCATCCAACGGCAGTGTGTAGAGAGAATATTATGCAGATGCCCCCCCCCCCCGCCGTGTTTACATCTTGAGGCAGAATAGTCTGTCTGCAGCTACATGGTGGGCTATGTGAGGAAAAAAATCTGGGCTATTAAGAGTGAAAAAGTATTTTATGTAAATTTTGCAAGGAAAATGTGTCAAGAGCATGGTTTTTAAATTTATTTGGGCTTCATTTTAAGACTTTTTTTTTAAAACCCAGTTATTTCACTTGATTTGCTAGCTTCAGAGAAGAGATCCGAATTTGTGACCAGCGCTAAAGGCTCAGTGTTAGTGTTGCTTGCGCTGGCCATTGTGCCATGTTCTTGTTGGAGATGAACCGTAGCATCAGAGCCCATTCTTCCTTGTCAGTCTTGACCCAAAGATGTCACCATTCCTAGTTATTTGTCACCACATGATTGGTGTTGATTGGAAACTTTTCCTGATGTGGGGCAGAACCGCTTGGTTGTCTTTTCCATGTAACTTAAGCATAGTAATATAAATAAAGTAATAGTTGGATGTTTTTGGTCTTGTGTTGCTTTTAAAATCACCTTTCAAAAGAGCAGAGTATTTGATAAGTAATTTTCATAGTAGTGTTTCTTTTCATCTCTTAAACTAAATTGACTGTATATAAGATACTTGTTTGTTTAAATTAAAGCATACTGTTTAAAACCACAGTATTGCATTTAGAAAACAACTGAACAGAATGTCCATGTGCATTCATGCAGAAAGCATTTCTTCTGCATGTGTTTTAAGTAGAGGGAAGTGAAGCAGCCTATCTAAAAATGCTTTGCAAAGCATTTCAGCGTATCCTCTTCAGTTTTGCATTGATTTTGACAAGTCTATAGAGCCTGATAGTTACATCAAAGGATTTAGATCTCCTAGCATTATTTTCTCAGATTTTCCCTCAGAAGTTTAGGTGTTGAAATCGAAACTGTACTTGGTCCCTTCGAGTTGATAGGGATCAAATTTGACTCAGGGGGTTATTTGAGCCCAAAATTTACAGCATTAAGAAGTATTAAAGTGTAAATGTTTCCTTATCCAAACCATTTCTAGGTATTTTAGTATTTGTTTCTGGTGGAATAAATAGCATTAAAATTGACTAAATACTTCAATCAAAAAAAAAAAGAAATTTTTTCAACACACTAAATTTAAACTTTTAAAGGCTTTAATTTTCTCAGCAATTTGGAAGTTTCCTGGCTTTGGCTTAAGCTAAATACTATTCTTTCCATTCATAACTACCGAGTATAACCTACTGAAAGTCTATTAAAGTAAATATGATACAAAATAGATAGATCAGGTTATACAATTTTACTAGTGGCATGGGGTGGATGACACAGCAAGATCATCTGTCAAAACCTTACTAAGTTTATACAAGGCAGGAAGGATTAAGATTCAGTCTTTTTTAATTAAAAAAATACACCCTAATTTTCATTGTTTTTCAAAAAATATGCAATAAAATAAACATTGCTAACAGAATGTTGTCAAATAGTGGTTATTCGCAACTAGCTTAAGTGAATCAATGCAAATGATTTGTAGATAAAATACTAATTTTTTGCAAATAGATATTTCTGAAGCCTCTATATCCATATTTAACTTAGATGTAGCATACTATATGTATTCTTTATTTGCATATGTGCTATCAATTTTTCTTTCATTCTTGTTACTGATAAAAAATAACTATATATATATAAATATAAATATCTAACTATATACCTACCTATCTCTCTCTCTATCAAGCTATCTTCTATCAGTAAAGCTACTTGAAAAAAGCTCTTTATTCATATTGGCCAAAACAAATTTGATAAGTCTTTTATGGATAAATATTACGATGTGAACTAGAAGTCAGGCTTTGCCAAAATTATCACAATCACCATTTTGAAATGATAGTTACTAAAACAAGGATACAATTATGCAGAGTTTAATCAGACTGGAATATGTGAATTAACTGTAAAAAAACCAAAAACTGAAATATAATCAGCAATTAAGATGCAAGTACTTTTTAGCATTTTAAAATACTAACTACAAGCTGCATTTTCTGTTTAAATTTTCATTTCACTGACTGCCTGATTGTATCTTAGGCCTTGTCTTATTGACTGCTGACCTTTTCCTGTCATTGGATGTTGAACACCATGCAATAAATGCCTCACAATGTAATATGGCCTGAAATGGATCAGTAAGTTGAATGTGACCATAAGAAATGGATCCAATTCTTGACTTAGCAGAGACTAATCTTATTTATAAGGTTCCTTTATTCCATTTCATTTTTTTCTAGTATATTCATGTACTAAATACTATTGCCAATCAAATTAGTGGTGATTTTAGTCTTTTATCACCAAAACCATTGTTTCAGTGTTTCATTAGTAAAAGGCAACAACATAATCTTATTGACTGTGAGGCTATTGTCTGGTCACTTCCTTTTTAAGCCTCAGGCCTTAGGACACAGTACTTTTTAGATCATGTCTAAGACCTTCTATAGAGAGTGCTATGATGTTGGGAAAGAAGAAATGCCCAATCGTCTTAAGTCCTCTGTTATGTTAAATATACCAAATTGAGCTATGATGAGAAAGTAAACTAGGCATAGGAAATAATACATTTTTTGTATATTTTAGCCGTGATGTAATTATTATGAATGTTCCATGTATAGTGATATTATATGTAGTTTAAGATCCAGTTAGTAAGACTAGAAAATAAATCAATAGTGGACGCTGAATCATTATTTTCATTTAATGATACAATAGTTAGCATATTTAAAATTGAGAGATGTTTTCTTGCCCTCATGTACGTTGAGGTTCTCCTCCCTCTCACAGGGAAGGGACAACATTAATGCCTTTTATTTAACTTACTATGCTTTATGTAATACACGTGACTTTTAGACTTGTGGTTACAGAAAAGAACAACCTGCAAAAAAGCAGTAAGGACTCCATCATGCTCAGGATCCAAAAAAAGAAAATCTAGATCTTATTGATACATAATCAAGTCTCTTTGGTTTTCTTCACTTAGTGTGATGGAATCAGCCAATGATTAAATTGACAAATCAGTGATTTAACTGTATAATCTTGTTCAAGACTGATCACGTTGGTTAATAAACAACATGTCAAACTTGAAAACACTGAAAAACTTGTTTTTATTTTCTTTGTTGTTTTCTTTCATTTTAGTTTTTAGTTTGAGGACCATGAATAGTATTCAAAGTTTCCCAACATATGGCAGTAATTTTTTTCACAATTCCTTTCTCAGACTACCTGCATATTAGAATAACCTGAAAACTTTATAAACTGCTAATATCTGAGTTCCATGTTCAGAAACTATGATGTAACTTGGATGGCAGCCTGGTTACTGGGTTGCATACTATCTCCCCCAGGTGATTGTAATGGGCAGCAGATTTGGCAACCACAGGTATATATAAATATTATATTCTTCTTACAACTCACTGCTGGATTGTCATCCAACTTTTTCAAGCATCTTATTTACCAACTAAATGGTCTCCCTATCTCTCTCTTCTTCTTACTATAGATTTTTCTATCAAAACTTGAATGTGCCTTATATTTTAAAAAAGTAATGATTCTGATGTGCTTATTCTGTAGTTTGTGTGCTTATTCTGTACCATTTTACATGTGTTAGAGGCAAAGACAATAATGTTTAGCTGTGTTTATTTTTATTAAAAGAAACTCATTGAAGGTCAAGTCACCTCCTGATTGCACAGATTAAATAGGAAACTGTTACCTATTTCATCTTTACAAAGCATCTTACTGATTTTAAAAGATCCGTACTATTGATAAAGTTCATGATGAAACATATATGTAACAAGGAGACTAAAATATTTATTTTACATATCTACAGTATGTATTGTCATACTTCTAGATCAACCACAAATTATACAGGAAAACATTAAGGTACATGAAAAAACTTCGAAACATAAAAAATTAACATTTTGAAAAAAATCTTGTGAAAGCTCATTAAATAATAACATTGACAAATAAATAGTTAATCAGCTTTACTTATTAGCTGCTGCCATGCATTTCTGGCATTCCATTCCAAGCAAGGGTCAGCATGCAGGGTATAATTTCATACTATGAGACTGTAAAAAGCTACAGGGCTTATTTTTGAAGTGAAATGTCACAAGGTCTTTCACTCTTTCAAAGGGAGATCACTCTTGGCAGCTAAACTGTTCCCATGAAGATTACCAAAAAAGCACCCTTCTGAACTGTTAACCTGAAGATTCATGGCAACAACTCTTTTTAAATTTTTCAATTTCGAAGAAGTTTTTTTGAGTGTGGGGTGGAGAGGATGGTTTGGGAAATGAAGGGTTACTGAGAAGCCCTTTTCCATGTTAAAAAAGTGAAGATTCAACGATGGGTATAGTATCACCCGTCTTTCAAGAGCCATGGGGAATTAATACTACAGGATGCGTGGAATTTAAAGGCAAATCGCATTCATGGATACTTATACATCTTGAAAAACTTGAAAAATCTATCTCCCAAGAAGCTCCTGATTCTCAGGACAGCTGGCTGAGTTTGATCAAAGCAGAAAGCATATATTTTCAAGTAAGAAAATAGCAGTGGCAGGCTCGAGTGGTCCAAGCAATCAGATCTGTAAAGCAGATGGCTCCTAGTCAGTCCGGTCCGGCGGTCTGGGTTCTAGCTCAGGCCGTGTTTGCTGGGTCTGCCAGCCCGCTTGCGCTCGCGGGGGTGCTGGGCCGGCTTGGCCGGCGCCGGGCTCTCGAAGTTGTGGCTGGACTCGTTGTGCTGCCGCGTGTATCTTTTGCACTTGCAGGCGGTGACCACGGTGATTTTGTAGGTGCGCGTGCTGCCGTCCTGGCACTGCAGCTGGATTCGCTGGGTGCGCGTCTTGTCATTGACACACCTCCACTCCTGGGAGCTCCTCCGGCTCCAGTACTTCGTTCCGTAGCCCCCTCCGATCCAGTTAGGCAGCACAGGCAGGGGCAAGCACTCGCCCGCACACACCAACTCTTTCAGAGGGCTGATGCTGGTGCACTGGCCGTCCGAGATGTATTTGGTGGAACGCAGTTCTCGGCAGCCTACTTGAACTCGAGCTGCAAGAAAGAGAAAAAAATATATATACATACACACACACACACACACACACACACATATATGTATGTATATATATGTGCATGAGAGGCATAGGCAAACACTTAAAAAAAAAGTAATCTGCAATGACAAAAAATGATGTCCAAATGATAGCAAATTGGCCAATAGGAAGTGAACTCTTATTTTGTTCTCACAATGCAAAAATCCACCTGGATGGTTATAGAGAAAGCTTGCATGAAAATTATCAGTTATGGGATAAAATAAACTGAGCCTGATTTGTTTTTTCATGTGTAACATTAGCTAATTGCTTACTGGAGTATTTGAAAATCCCATTTTCTTAGTTTTACTCCCTTGATAAGTATTAAGCAGCTCTAAGTTTTATGTATGAATATTCATCCTTTAATGAGCTAAGAGGGAGTATATGTTCATGTTCTTCACTCACAGGTCTATTAGTTAATGTCTCCAAGTGCTTTTAATTAGGTTTTTCAAAAAATCTATTGAGAAAATGTGGAAAGAATTTGAATATTGTGTACAATGAAATCCATAATATTTTGTTTCAATTATAAAATTCAGCTGCAGAGAATCATATATACATATGTGTACAATGTCTGACATTTTTGCATATCAAACTTAATAACTACAATTTGAACATAAATTCCCAAACTATCTTTTAAAAACACAAATATTAAAATGCTTGAAAAGCAAAATGTCACTACAACTCAACATTTAAAGAATATAAAAGCTCCTAAATCAGGAACGTATGGTTGCCATAACAACTTGGCTACATTTCCATGAATTTTATGGCAGAAAAATGCCTAACATGTCTGATTTACAACTGCAAAAGGAACCACGGTGTTTGTTTCCTGAATATTGGTCATGGCAAACTTTGTTTAGTCATTTGAATTTGATAAGTATGTTCTCTAATAGACTGTTTCTTGTTACATGCCTTATGTAATTAAAGCAAAAATTAGTCTTGAAATATTTGGGTTTTCTTTTCCATTGCTTTGTTATCTAAACTTGAGGAGAATTGCCTGTAACAAGCTTGGGGAAAAAATCCAGCCTTGTTAACCAGAAATATACATATATTTCAAAGTACAGACTGCTGAAATTTAAAAAAATTAAGATTATAAGGGACATTAAAGTGGTCTTGCGTAGGATATTGAAAGGTAATATGAAGTAGATATTGAATTAGGAGTGTTACTTAGCACTGTGCCCCAGAACTCATAAGGTAAAAGATATAGTCTAAAGGGGTATGATAGTTGTGAAAATATGTAATGTATAAACATATACCTCTGTACAAATATGGAGTGTGAGATTGAAATTAAAGTGTAACCTAGCTGGCCAGTCAGCATACTCTGCCTGTCTGATTCTGACTCCAGCTCACCTTCCTGCAGCTGCCTTAGGAATGCACCTGGAAACAGCCTAGATGATTTTGACCTGCCAGCTTTTTGTTCCTGTGTATATAGAAATTTGGCAGTGACAGTTCACTGACAATGAATACCCACCGCCTTGCTTGGTAATCTAATAATAATCAGATAGTTCTTCTATATGTAAAAGCAAGCATCCTAATGAAAGTTAAAAAACACCTTGATTTTCTTAGAAAGACATAAACAGTTATATTTGCTTTGATTTTACAAAGGTTGAAACTCTTTTCAGCACTTGAATAGAGTTGAGGAGGAGCAAAAAGATTTGTATAAAATTTCCTGTGAACTCTTTCTCTGTGTCTCTCTTAAAGTCCAATTACTAGCATGTGAAAGGAGTGAAGCAAAAGTTAGGAAAAGACATTTGAATCCCTCCAACTGGTGGTCAACAAGTACGTCAATTAAGCAAACAGAATAGAAGAAAAATAGTTTTTATACAAAGTATTATTGTACTGTCATTATTTTAAATCTCCAAACTCATAAAAGTTTCTCTGGTCTTTCACAGAAATCTATAATTGCCTACATTTTGATCCGGTGAATAAGAAGTTATTTCAGAAAAATATGACTCTCCAATGTTTAGTTTTATCCCTCTTTCTCAAAGATCATCATCCAAAGTTCATTTATTTCACTAGACAATTTTTAGAAATTGGTGTCTTTTTTTTTCCCCCTCAGAAAGCTTCTTTTTCTTCCCCTTGTGATTTCCCATATGTGCTTTGGTTATTTACCTTTATACACTCTACCAGAACTGCACATGTTTTTAAGCTATCTAGAACAACACTTCATGAAAAAAACCTCATTCTGCATTTCAAAGAAGCAACACTTTAATTCCTGGAAACATTTTCTCTTGGAATGTTGGAAAACCGAAGCCTGTGCCTACATTATCAAATCACTGTTTTAGTTATGTTAACTTTGTAGGGAAGAACGCCAGTCTGCACATGCAGTGGATTGCTCCCAGACCGTTTAGCAAAACATATATGGTTCAGGTTAGTTAGCAATGAAATAATTCGATAGGAATGTGAGTTAATGCTACCAAATAAGAACACCAAATTCATGCAAGTAAAATACACTTACTGTTCCGATCCAGTCCAGCGTTATTGAAATGCCTGCCTCCGTTTCTGGCTTGATTCATTGTGCTGTTGCTGCTGGGGTGTGCTGGAACAGGTTTAACCACATGTGAATAAAGGATTTCTGTGGCATCATTTTTAAAAGCCAAACAGCTTTTCATTAGGATGCATGCAAGGGGAATGAGAGAGAAATGAATGGCAGGAGGAAGCATGGTGAGTAGAGGATTTGCTTGGCTGGAGAGCTGGTTAATTCCTTTCCCTCTGCTTCTGCACTGTAACTGTGAAATTCCTCCTCAAGGTTCCCTTTATATATCCACTGAGGTTTGGCGTTCATTCAGGTGTAAAGTTGTGTAGCGCTACAGAGTGAAAACACGGAGAAGGGGTGGGATCCCTACATGACCCTGCGAAAGAATTTTACCAATGGAAGAGAAGACTACAGAAAAGGAGGAGCTTGGTATCCAAATTGCCTGAAATTTCAGAGTTGGACTTCATCAGTTGTCTGTGAGCTGAAGCAGCCAGGCACATTCTATAGCAACTACAGCCCCTCTCCCTCCCTCTTCTTTCTCTCTCTCTCTGCCATTTCCTTTCCTAAATCTAGTTCACATTCGGGTTTCATTTAAATGAAAATATGCTGCTGTTCATTTGAAGACATTTACATTCCGCCGTTGTTCTGTATTTGTAGTAGGGAGGGGCCTCACCCCAGATAATAGGAGGAATTCAGGAGTTGAAATATTGTAGGGCTCGAATGAAGCACCTAATTAGTTAAACATTTCTCGTTTGTCAAGATACAAACCACCTTTTTTTCTTGTTTTCTGAAAGTATAAGGCACAGAGCTAAAAATCTGCCCCCTGGACACACTTAAATAATGCAGCTTTGATCTGCATGAACTGCTTCGCTCCGAGGTAAATTATTGCCAGGGGTTCTGTGTGGAGAGTAATGAGCAGAGCTCTGTCTGCATTAAAGTAACTAATATCCATTTGCATCTTAAAAATAGGACCCAAGCATTACCATTTATAGCATCATTTTACATGAAAGCCATTTCTGACTGATTATTTTGCAAATTCAAGTTAATTTTTGCGAGGTTTTCTTGGGCTGCAGAACAGGTATTCTACCTCCATTTACTAAACATTCTGTTCATGACTTCCTTTGGCTCTGCTGCTCACGTAAGAAACAAGGTATTTTTCTCTTTATCCACACATGACACAGATGTTCCATTAATGACTACCAGGGATCTCTAAGGGCTTCCCAGGTGGTGCTTGTGGTAAAGAACCCACCTGCCAGTGCAGGAGACATAAGAGACACAGATTCGATCCCTGGGTTGGGAAGATCCCCTGGAGGAGGGCATGGTAATCCACTCCAGTATTCTTGCCTGGACAATCCCATGGACAGAGGAGCCTGGTGGGCTAACAGTCCATGGGGTCGCAAAGAGTCGACTGAAACAACTTAGCATGAATGGACTCAAGAATCTCTATCCTTAAAACAGTAATGAAATTCCAATCGATTGGTGGGATATCTTGATGGGAATCAAAATTCTGAAACTGTTGTCAATTTTAATTCCATTTTTGCCCTTTGTGTGGCTATTAAATTGACCCTATAGGATGGATATATCTCACCTCTTTATAAACTTTTACCTATTGTTACTGCTGTTTGGAGCTTCCTAGGTGGCTCAATGGTAAAGAATCCACCTGTCAATGCAAGAGATGCAGGTTTGATCCCTGGGTTAGAAAAATCCCCTAGGAATATGCAATGCACTCCAGCATGCTTGCCTGGAAAATTCCATGGACACAGGAACCTGATGGGCTACAGCCCATGTCACAAAGAGTCAGACACAGCTGAGTGACTCAGCACACACACATATACAACTGCTATTCATATCTATCTGTCCATCACCTGGGCTTTTCCACAGTGGCACTATTGGCATTTTGGAATAGATACCTGTTTGTTATGGGTGCTGTCCTGTGAGTTTAGCAGCATACCTAGTTTCTACCCAGTCGATGCCAGTAGCACCCCCAGTTATAACCAAAAATATTGTTGCCAAAAGATCCCTGTGAGCTAAAAAATCACCCCAGTTCAGGACTACTTTTTGTCTATCATCTCACCATAAAAAGAAAGTACAATTAAGAACAAAACATTAATGATTTAGTAGTACTAAGAAATTACCGTATCTTTTAGGAGAAAAATGTTACTGTGGCTTTATGTAAAAACAACTGCTTCTCTTTTAGAATTAAATACTGAAATATCCTTAGATGAAATCACATGATGCCTGGAACAAAACTTCAAAAACAACATAGGAAGTGCGTGTGGATGGTGCTTGATTTGATGGTTGTTGAGGCTGGATTCTGGATATTCTATTTTGTTTACTATTGTGTATGTTCGAAATTCTACATAATCAAAAATTTTTTAAAACCCGAATTAAAAAATCTCACATATACATACTGTCAATCACATCTCTATCTTAAGACTATATGTAGTCATTTATTCTAACATTCTTCCTGGAAAATTATGTATGTGTTTATTCTATGCACATAGAAATTATAGATCAGACATCCTTCTAAAATAGTAACAATGAAAAACTTCCTTTTTTTTTTTTGCTTTACAATATTTTTTGTTTGTTTTTTATTGGGGTATAGTTGCTTCACAATGTTGTGGTAGTTACTGCTATATGGTGAAGTGAATCAACTACCAGTATTAGTTCAGTTGCTCAGTCATGTCCAACTCTTTGCGACCCCATGAACTGCAGCACCCCAGGCCTCCCTGTCCATCACCAACTCCCGGAGTCCACCCAAACCCATGTCCATCGAGTCAGTGATGGCATCCAACCATCTCATCCTCTGTCATCCCCTTCTCCTCCTCAATCTTTCCCAGCATCAGGGTCTTTTCAAATGAGTCAGCTATATGTATACATGTATCATCTCCTTTTTGGATTTCCTTCCCATTTAGATCACCACAGAGCATTAAGTAGAGTTCCCTGTATTATACAGGAGGTTCTCATTGGTTATCTATTTTATACATATTAATGTATGTACGTCAATCCCAATCTCCCAATTCATCCCACCCCTTTCTACCCCATTAGTATCCATATGTTTGTGTCTCTATTTCTGCCTTGAAGACAGGTTCATCTGTACCATTTTTCTAGATTTCACATTATGCACTAATATATGATATTTGTTTTTCTCTTTTTGACATATTCTTTCTGTATGACAGTCTCTAGTTCCACCCACATCTCTACAAGTGACCCAATTTCATTCATTTTTATGGCTGGTAATATTCCATTGTATATATGCACCACACTAAAGTGTCTTATCCCGCTTATCAGGGGACTTCATGTTAAATACATGAAGCATATTAATATTAACCATTGACTGGTAGACCCAATGCCTAAAGGAAGTAACAGGGTCAAAATAGCTAATTTCTTTCCCTATACTATTTTTTGGGCCTGGTGTGTGTGTTAGTCACTCAGTCATGTCCACCTCTTTGCTACCCCATGGATTATATAGCTCACCAGGCTCCTCTGTCCATGGAATTCTCCAGGAAGAATACTGGAGTGGGTTGCCCTTCCTTTCTCCAGGGGATTTTTCTGACCCAAGGATTGAACCGAGGTCTCCTACATTGCAGGCAGATTCTTTACTATACGAGGCACCAGGGAAGTCCCACTCAACAGACTCTTTTTTTTTTTTTTTCAGTTGCCTAGAGGTGCCATGCTGTGCCAAGTTGTTTCGCTTGTCTGACTCTTTGTGACCCCATGGACTGTTAGCCCACCAGGCTTTTCGGTCCGTGAGATTCTCCAGGCAAGAATACTGGAGTGGGTTGCCGTGCGCTCCTCCAGGGGATCTTTCTGACCCAGGGATCAAACCCGTGTCTCCTGCGGCTCCTGCATGGCTGGTGGATTCTTTACATTTCAGCCACTGGGCAAGCCTGTTTTTTTATGCCTGGAGGAGGAGATTACTATTATTATTATTATTATTGTTATTATTACTTTGGCTACACTGCATGCTTGTGGGATCTTAGTTCTCCAAGCAGGGATTGAACCCAGGCCTAGCATGGAGTCCTAACCACTGGAGGAGGAGGAGATCATTAAATTTTCAGTTTAATTGTCAGATTGTTAAGCAACTTGCTCAAACTAACTCAAAAGTGTTAAATATGCTCTGTCTCTAGTATTCTGTATGCACAGCCTTAGCATATTACGTCTGGCAGAAGCAAAATTAGGAATGAAATTAGGAAATTCAACACTCAGATGTGACTTCTACGATTGGGTTACCAAAACACTGTGACTTTCAGTTTTGCTTGCCTGCTCTAGCTGTCTCACTTGTTTCTATGGACATCAGCTTCCATAATGTAAACTTTCCTATGCAGAAACCCCAGTGGAGCGAAACAGGTGTCTCTCACCAGTAACGAATAGAAGCCCTCAGCCGAATAACCCATGAGGACTTGAATTCTATCAACAACCACAAGAGTGAATTTGAAAGCAAATACCCCCACAGCCAACCCTTCACATGAGACTGCAGCCCTGACTTAACACCCTGAAATGATAAAAGTTTTAACTAAGTTGGGGTAATTTTTTACACAGCTGTAAATAATTTACACAATATTATCTGCTTTAAAATGAAGATATAATCATTAAGCCATTCATTTTGTGAAAAATGCTAGAGTCTTGAAAGATTAGATATGGAATCATTCAATATGGTGACTGAGTAACTTTCATTCTTTGGGTGAGCTTTGAAATTTATTTCCCAGTCCTCAGCTGAGTCATCAGTATGATGCCATTATTAATAATCAAATAATATCAGAATTGAACTTCCCTGGTGGCTCAGATGGTAAAGTTGCCTACAAGGCGGGAGACCCAGGTTCAATACCTGAGTCAGGAAGATCTTCTGGAGAAGGAAATGGCAACCCACTCCAGTATTCTTGTCTGGAAAATCCCATGGATGGAGGAACCTGGTAGGCTACAGTCCATGGGGTTGCAAAGAGTTGGACACAACTGAGTGACTTTACTTCACTAATATCATAATTACTACTGTTAGTCTGATATGCAAAAGCTTGAAAGTAACTTTAATGCTCAAAAATGGTGTTATCATGTGACTCCTGGCACTGGACTCAGAAAACCTGAATTTGAATCTTATTTCTGCCGTTATAATCTGGGTGAACTTGGATGTATTTCCTAAAACTCTTTAAGTCAGTTCCCTCAGCTGTAAAACATGACCAAATTTACCTACCTCACAGACAAATAAGAAAACGTGAAAGCGTCTAACACAAAATCTGGCCTGGAAGAAATGTGGGGGAAAAATTATTCTTTGAAAATGAGTCTAAGACTACTGTGTCTCATTAGAATCTTTTTTATATATAATTTTATTTGTTTATTTTTGGCTCTACTGAATCTTCATTGCTACATGGGTTTTTCTCTAGCTGTGGCAAGCAGGGGCCGCTCTCCAGTTGAGGTGCATGGGCTTCTCCTTGTGGTGGCTTCTCTAGTTGCAGAGCATGGGCTCTAGGCCCGCAGATTTCAGCAGCTGCAGCACTGGGACGCAGTAGTTCTGGCATACAGGCTCAGTTCCTGCAAGTCTTGTGGGATCTTCCTGGACCAGGGATCAAACCCGTGTCTCCTGCACTGGCAGGAGGATTCTTTACCACTGAGCCACCAGAAAAGCTCTCATTAGAGTCTTTGAATTTAAAAATGACCTTGGAAAAAATAGAAAATTCTCCAAAAAATGCAATTACTCTATTTAAGGTGTGGAATGAAGAGCTACAAGAAATGATCAAATATTAAGTATTTTCTTGATTAAGAAAATAATTAGCTTGATCGTTTTTTATCTTTGACAGGAGAAGAATCAGAATAAGCATAAAGAAAACATATTTATTGACTGCAACAATGAGGTATATCTGGTCCTCTGTGGATTTTAATTTTTTTCAGAGAGAGCTCCAGTTAATAAGATAGAACTTGTACATTGGAAAGGTAACCAGCATTAGTTTAGAAGAAAATTAAAACTACCTATAGAATGTTCAGGCTTCCCTTGTGGCTCAGATAGTAAAGTGTCTGCCTACAATGTGGGAGACCCGGGTTTGATCCCTAGGTTGGAAAGATCCTCTGGAGGAGGAAATGGCAACCCACTCCAGTTCTCTTGCCTGGAAAATCCCATGAATGAAGGAGCCCGGTAGGCTACAGTCCATGGAGTCGCAAAGAGTCGGACACGACTGAGCGAATTCACTTCACTTCACTTCATAGAATGTTCAAAATTCTCAACAATAGGATGGGCTAATATCTTGGATTTATTTCATATCAACACTTGAAACCAGTGTTTATCATGGATGCTATAGTCCAGGGACTGTAGAGTAGAATGAGGCATGGAGCCTACCCTCTTCACTCTCCCAAAAGTTTCTATTTAGAATTCCACTAAAGGAACTCCCTTAACCTGATCTTTCTGTACTATTTTCTTCCTTCCTCACCATCTTTCTTAGTTGTCTCTTTATTTTTATTTTGTTTAAATGCTTTTGCTTTAATATGTAGAGTAAATATTACTTTTCTTATAAGCTGCTTCAAAAGACATAATATTAATTTAGATAGTGCTGATTATAATTCAGTGTGCATGCTAAGTCACTTCAGTCATGTCCAACTCTTTGTGACTCCATGGACTGTAACCCACCAGGTTCCTCCATCCATGCAGTTCTCCAGGCAAGAATACTGGAGTGGGTTGCCATGCCCTCCCCCAGGGAATCTTTCCAACCCAGGGACTGAACCCACAACTCTTATATCTCCTGCATTGGCAGGAGGATTCTTTACCACTAGCACCACCTGGGAAACCCATAATCCAGGGTAACTTGACATAAAACCCAAGTGGAAATTTCAAACCCTATGTATATATTTCTTGGTAAAACTTCTCAATCTTGGCTCTACCATGGACATTTTTGGCTGGATAATCCATTGTCGTGGGAGCTGTCCCCTAAGTTATAAGATGTTCAGCAGACCAGAAACTATAAAACTCCTAGAGGAGAACATAGGCAAAACACTCTCCGACATAAATCACAGCAGGATCCTCTATGACCCACCTCCCAGAATTTTAGAAACAAAAGCAAAAATGAACAAATGGGACCTAATGAAACTTAAAAGCTTTTGCACAACAAAGGAAACTATAAGCAAGGTGAAAAGACAGCCCTCAGATTGGGAGAAAATAATAGCAAATGAAGCAACAGACAAAGGATTAATCTCAAAAATATACAAGTAACTCCTGCAGCTCAATTCCAGAAAAATAAATGACCCAATCAAAAAATGGGCCAAAGAACTAAACAGACATTTCTCCAAGGAAGACATACAGATGGCAAAAAAAACACATGAAAAGATGCTCAACATCACTCATTATCAGAGAAATGCAAATCAAAACCACAATGAGGTACCATTACACGCCAGTCAGGATGGCTGCTATCCAAAAGTCTACAAGCAATAAATGCTGGAGAGGGTGTGGAGAAAAGGGAACCCTCTTACACTGTTGGTGGGAATGCAAATTAGTACAGCCACTATGGAAAACAGTGTGGAGATTCCTTTAAAAGCTGGAAATAGAACTGCCATATGACCCAGCAATACCACTTCTAGGCATACACACCGAGGAAACCAGATCTGAAAGAGACATGTGCACCCCAATGTTCATCGCAGCACTGTTTATCATAGCCAGGACATGGAAGCAACCTAGATGCCCATCAGCAGATGAATGGATGAGGAAGCTGTGGTCATGGAATATTACTCAGCCATTAAAAAGAATTCATTTGAATCAGTTCTAATGAGATGGATGAAACTGGAGCCCATTATACAGAGCGAAGTAAGCCAGAAAGATAAAGACCATTACAGTATACTAACACATATATATGGAATTTAGAAAGATGGTAACGATAACCCTATATGCAAAACAGAAAAAGAGACTCAGATGTATAGAACAGACTTGTGGACTCTGTGGGAGAAGGCGAGGGTGGGATGTTTCAAGAGAACAGCATTGAAACATGTATATCTAGGGTGAAACAGATCACCAGCCCAGGTTGGATGCATGAGACAAGTGCTCAGGGCTGGTGCACTGGGAAGACCCAGAGGGATGGGGTGGAGAGGGAGGTGGGAGGGGGGACCGGGATGGGGAATACATGTAAATCCATGGCTAATTCATTTCAATGTATGACAAAAACCACTGCAATGTTGTAAAGTAATTAGCCTCCAACTAATAAAAAAAAATGGAAAAATAAAAAATAAAAAAAATAAAAATACTATCTGAGAATGTGAAGCTTTGAACAGTATGGTGGTTAGGGGATAACTCTCTGAGTAGCTGAAAATCTCCTGTAACTTCACAACTGTCCTTTCGTATCTGTGTTTGTGCATCCGGGCATTCAACCTACCCTGGATCAGACAGTACTGTAGCATGGACTTAGTGAAAAATCCATGTGGAAGCAGAGGCTGTCCAAGGGTCAGTTGTAACTAAATTATAACAGATTTGACTATATTGAATTATAACCAAATAGACCAATATGTGCTTTTGTTTGTCAATCAAGCACAACTTGTGTTAATAAAATTTGTTGAACTTAAAAAAAAAAAAAAAAAAAAAAAGATGTTCAGCAGCACTCCTGGGCTCTATCTGCTAGATGACAATTGTACCTCCATCACCCAGTGATGACAGTCAAAAACACCTTCAGACATTGCCACACGTCCCCTGGTGTGCAAAATTGTCCTGGGTTTTAAACTACTGGTCTAGGCAAATTCTCCAGGAAATTTCCTTAAAATGGCAGCACGGTACTGTTAAGGAAAACCTCACATGTAAGCTCTAGAGCTCAAGTTAGGACAGTGTGGCTATGGTTTCCATCCATCTGATTCTACATTAGGGAGAGAAGGAGTTTGTCCTTTTTTTTCGCTCTCTCTCTATGAATATTTATTTATTTGACTGGGCTGGGTCTTAGGTGCAACGTGCTTGATCTAGTTCCCTGACCAGGGATTAAACCTGGGTGCTCTGCATTGGAAGCCCAGAATCTCAGCTGCTGGACTTCCAGGGAAGTTCACTGGCATTTTGCTATCTTGCTCCATAGACATGTTCTCATTCTGTGCATTTAGTGCACGCCAAATCCCCAAACTCAATTTGACCGAAGTTGGTAGCATATTAAATATCCTATCCCCAAGGTGAGAGCTAGAATTAGTTTTGTTCCACAAATCTGATAGTTCTAAAACTGTGTTTTACCTGGGAGTTAGTTAGATATGCAACTTCTGGGCCTGACCTCAGGCCAGAATCAAAATCCCTTGGTGTGGAACCCAGGACCTTGTGTTTTAACAAGCTCTCCAAGTCATTCTTATCCATGCTGAAGTTTGAGACGTACTGTTCTCGAATCATGTGGCCCTCCTAACTGTGGCCCGTCCCCATGGTTTCCATCACGGTTGCTGCATCTATCTTAACTGGGCTTTTACTTCAGACTGGGGCTTTTATAGTGGCTCAGATGGTGAAGAATTTGCCTGCAATGCAGGAGATGCAAGTTCAATCCTTGATGTGGGAAGGAGAAGGAAATGGCAACCCAATCCAGTATTTTTGCCTGGAGAATTCCACACACAGAGGAGTCTCATGGGCTACAAACATGAAGACGCAAAAAGTCAAACACAGCTGAGTGACTAACACTACTTCAGATTTGTCCAGTTTTCACAGTCAGTTGGAAGCCCTGCGCTAAAGCTCAGCCCAGCTGGACAAAACCCGACCCCATTTCCTCTTCCTGCATTTATTTCTCCCTACTGACTGGATTCTCTCAGTGTCCCCCACTGACTTTAATGTTTTGTCCAACAGAGATGGTCACAATAATTACTGCTACGTTGATGTCATTGCTCACTAGAAATTGTGGCAATCATATCTGATTCTCTCAGATATCAATGTGAAACTAGATTTAAGCAAAATAGTTCAACCACTGTGATTTTAATTGTTTTCCACCAGCCCCAGGCACATTCCATTCTAGTTCTGGCAGGCTAGTCCTGCCAGGCTCCTAGTCCTGGTTACATTCAGTCTGGCTTCATTCTTTCTGGAGGAATCTCTTAGTGGGCATCATGGGCAACCCAAAGATGGTAAAGAACTTATATAACCAATAGAAGCTTAACAGTTGATAGTTCCCTCATATGTCAGAAAATTTGAGAACAACAACAAAATATTTAGCAGAGCATTTGGCCTCAAAATGCCACAGTCTTTTCTGTAAAATAAAGTTGTTATGTGCATGCTAAGTTGCTTCCGACTCTTTGCTGACCCATGGACTGTAGCCCACCAGGCTCCTCTGTCCACGGGATTTCCCACGCAAGAATACTGGAGTGGGTTGCCATTTTCTTCTCCAGGGGACCTTCCTGACCCCGGGATCAAACCCGAGTCCTTGCATGTCCTGCATTGGCAGGTGGGTTCTTCACCACTAGTGCCACTTGGGAAGCCCAAAGTTGTTATTTTTGTTGTTCAGTCCCTCAGTCATGTCCAACTCTTTGCAACCCCATGGACTGCAGTACACCAGGCTTCCTTGTCCTTCACCATCTCCCAGGGATTGCTATAGAGGTTTCTAGTTTCAATTCTGTTTTTGTTTTTTTCTGGCCTCAAGGCACGTGGGATGTTAGTTCTTGTACCAGGGATCAAACCCACACCTCCTGCATTGGAAGCACAGAGTCTTAACCACTGGACTGCCAGAGAAGTCCCTTTGATATTTTTAATGAAGTAATCTGCCTCTAAGTTAGAAGCTCACAGATAGAAGCTGTGGTATAGAGGATCGCACAGCAAAAATGTAGCTGGAGGGAAGGGAATATGACAGGGAATATTGGGAAACAAGTTTGACTACATTGATTGGAAAGGTAGATTGGAGATCATGGACTAGAATCCTGCTTTGTATGTTTAGAAGTTTGGACATTATTTGGTGAGCAATAGAGAGCCATTGAACCATATGTGTATGTTTGTGTTAATTTTTATTTTCACTAAGTTTAAAACGCTGTGTAACATATACCTATGTAAAGTGATAGGGTGTTTCCAGTACACAGAATTTCCCTTTCTCTCCTTTCCTTATAACCAGTTCCTTCCTCCTCCCTAAAAATAAACCACTGTTCTGATTTCCGACACAGGTTATTAGTCTTGCCCATTATAAAATCTGATTTAGAAATGACTTTTTACATTGTTGTGTACTACTGTATTGCATGAACACACACAATGTACTTATCCAGTTGGACTGGAGTAATTCTAGCTTTTGGCTCTTACGAATAACACTTCTATTAATAACACTCTTGTACCTGTCTTTGGATGCATATAGGCATACCTTTTGGGGGGGGGGATATATATCTAGTTGTGAAATAAACAAGATATAGGATGCATGTATGCTCAACTTTAGTAGATAATACCAAAAAGTTTTCCCATGTGATTTTATTAAATAAAATATCTATCAACGCTGATGTATTCCCCTGACAGAGAAAGGACAAGATCAACACGATGCTTCAGGAGAGTGAATCCAGTTGCAAGGTATGAGATGGTTTAGATGTTGTCATACTGCAATACATTTCACACATATTGTTACTGGCAAAGAACCCACCTGCCAACACAGGAGACATGAGACACAGATTCGCTCCCTGGGTCGGGAAGCTCCACAGAGGAGGGCATGGCAACCCACTCCAGTATTGTTGCCTGGAGACTCCCATGGACAGAGGAGCCTGCTGGGCTAGAGTCCATGGGATTGCACAGAGTTGGACACAACTGAAGCGACTTAGCACTCACACACACCTACTGCAATACAGAAAGGGGAAACTGCAAGATCTCAGGTGAAAAATAAGACCCTGAACTTGAAGGAGAGAGGAAAAGCTAGAAGACAGATTAGAGACACTAGGGAGATAGCTAGGAGGGTGTTTGGGAATGAAGGTAAATGTAAAAATAAAGTTTGAAAGCTGGGTCACGGAGAGACTGAAGTGTCAAGAGCACCAGAGTTAGCAGAGTTTAGAGTTCAAAAACAAATTGGGGCTGAGTCAGAATGAGGTTAGGGTGCTTACAATAACCCAGAGGAAAGTGCCTAAGTGACAACTGTAATCAAAGCTCAAGAAATCTGTTCAGGCTTCCCTGGTGGCTCAGTGGTAAGGAATCCACCTGTCAGTCCAGAAGACACAGATTTGATCCCTGGTCTGGGAAGATCTCACATGCCACGGAGTAACCAAGCCCGCAAGCCCTAGAGCCTGTGCCCTGCAACAAGAGAATCCACTACAATGAGAAAACCAAACCCTGGAACTAGAGAGTAACGCTGGCTTGTCGCAACTAGAGAAAAGCCCGTGAAGCAATGAAGATACCCAGTACAGCCAAAAATAAATAATAAATGAATAAAATTTAAAAGAGAAATCTGCCCTTTGAAAGAAATTTCACTAGGATGCTTTCCTATAACTTTATCACGATAGAACTTGATTTAGAAACCCTCTGTCAAACAGCACTAAGACTTTCATTTATGTATCTATTGTCATCTAATCATGTCCTGGATTTAAAAAATCTAACTGCCTGCTTTCAGGGGCTTCCCTGGAGGTGCTACTGGTCAAAGAACCTGTCTGCCAATGTAGGAGACACAAGAGACTCGGTCTTCCATCCCTCGGTCGGGAAGATCCCCTGGAGAAGGAAATGGCAACCTGCTCCGGTATTCTTGGCCGGAGAATCCCATGGTCAGAGAAACCTGGCGGGTTACAGTCCACAGGGTCACAAAGAGTCCGGCATGACTGAAGTGACTTAACACTCATGAAGTATTATATAGATACACTTGGTTTACCAACCCTCCCCACTCGGTCCCCAGCAAGGGTCCTCCTGCCCCAGTATTGGTGGAGCCAATAGTATGAGACAGGGTTCAATTCAGAAGCAAAGGAAAGTTTCATTTTTCCCTCAGAGAATGGAAATATTGGAGCTTCCCCTCTAGAGCACACATTCTCCCTGACAGGCTATGGGCAGGATATGGCATATCCCATATGTAGGATATGGGCAGGGGGAGGGAAGGGAGTTCTCACGAGACCCGTCCAGCTCCCGCAGGATCGCTGCGTCAGGCTCAGCGTCTGCACGTGACCCACCACCGCCATCTTGAATCTCGCAGTCACGCACAGCTGAGGTGTTGACCGCAGCCTCCCATACTTGGAATTCTGGCCTGAACCGCTAGGTTCCACCCCTCTGTCCACAGTATTGTGTGAGCAAGTGAAACTACACTGAGCACAAAGTGAAAGAAAATAGAGGTTAGAGTTTATTTTACTACCTAAAATCTATTTTTATTTTTGCTTCCTGAGAATGCCAAGGGGCTTTGCCAGTAACATTTGTATAGGCTTAGCAAACAAACGCCTTGTGTTTTATGTATAACTATAAATAATAAGTATCTCTCAAAATTTCTTCTTTTATTTCACACACACACACACACACACACACACACACACACACACACACACACACACAAAACCCACTAGCTTAGTTCATTTCTATCATTATTTTCCTGAACTACTCTTTCCATGATTTTTTTTTTTTTACTATATTTCTTGTTTTCTATTCTCTTCACTCGCCACAGTGACGTCCAGAATTATCTTTTTTTTTTTTTTAAAAAAAAAGAGTCTAAATGTCTCATTTAAAAGTGTCATTTGTTCCTTTTACTTGAAGAATAAACACCTTTATAAGCCAGCTACCCTTATTTCATGCCATACTCTTATAGTTTATGCTTTGGGAGTAGTTTCTCATGCTCATCATTCGATTTAATGCTTTCATGCCTTTCATTCCTGGAAGTGTTACTTTCATAATTCAAAACTCTGCCCTTCACAGTTTTTTAAAAATATATATACTTAATTAATCAAACACTCAAAAAAGAAAGAAAAGGACAGTCGAGGCAAAGGAAGCTTTTCTGAACATGTGAGAGATGGACGTCTGAGGGTTATGTACTAATGTTTAAAATAATATAAAGACATTCATTTTAGTTTCAATATATTGTGTGATTTCATTTCCAGCCCTGGCATACTGCAAAACACATTTAAGATCGGTAAAATAATTTAAAATCTAATAATAAGAAGCATTCAAATAATAGAAGAAAGAATGCATGCAGATTTTCAGCATGCAATACTTAACTTATGAAGCTTGTCATAGAATACTGATTTAAATTTTCAAATACATCTCCTTTTTAATCATCTCATGCCATTAACAAGAAAATTAATATGAGTACTTAATATTTAAGTTCATTTTAAAATGTATTGGACAAATACAAAAACTATTGTATTAAGGAAAAGATTCACCTTGTCATATTTCTACTCTTTTAAAATCTAGAGTGATAAAATTGTGAAAATGGCATATGAAAATGTAAAAAATGTCAACAGTTCATTAAATATAAGGAAAAAATTAATCTCTTCCCATCCCTCCTTCAGTCCTGTTGTCTGATGATAATCACAGCTAAGAGTGTCTTGTAATGTTTTCCAATATTTTCTGCATTTTTAACCACATTTACAACCACATGTATGTACATACAAGTATATTCTTAATTTTTTATAAAGACTGGATCTTGATATACATATAATTTTTCAAATTACATTTCGTACTTAATTACCTGTCATGTACATTTTTCTATATCAGAATGTATAGATTTACCTCATTCTTTTTGTATGGTTGTGGCACAAATGATTCATCCAGTTCTCTATTAATGGATATTTAGATTCTTTTTAGGCTACTTCCTTTATAATTGCAGCAGGAGGTTTATTTCGTACAATTATTGTTTTCAGCCCCCTTTTTCCTCTTTCTCCATCCAGATAGTTGAGGAGAGGGTAGAATTGGTAATGGAAGAGTAAGGTTGGTTACAGGTACTTCTTGAGAGACCAGAGAGTTAAGTCATTCTGTCGTGTCTCTTTGTGACCCTGTGGACTGTAGCTCACCAGGCTCCTCCATCCATGGGATTTTCCAGGCAAGAGTACTGGAGTGGGTTGCAATTTCCTTCTCCAGGGGATCTTCCCAACCCAGGGATAGAACCCAGGTCTCCCTCATTGCAGAAAGACCAGAAGCCAAGCTTTACATCCTGACAGCATCCCAGACAGGTGTCTAGGCTCCAGAAAAGAGTAATAACCACATGCATTTCAGATCTCAGCAGGAAATATAATTCCGTAGCCTCTATCTCTGAAGGAAGTATGTAGACTGGACTTGAGCAGCTTGGTAGTGACCAATGGGAAATGATTTTTAATGAACAGAGCCTAGAGGAACCTCACCAGTACCTTGGCCATATGGAGGAAACTTTGCAAAGCTCTTGATAGGAAGCGGAATGGGATGGGAGTGATGAAAAGAAAGTGAGGACTGGAGTTCTAAATTAAACTGATTTTAAAATATAAAGAAATACAATATATATGTTTTGCACATATGAGCTTCTAGGTGAGAATTCATGCCATCTTCATAAATATTTTATCTTGGTATATTTAAAGTTGCACTTTAATTTTGGAGGCTTTTTATTCATCGAGTACAATTCTTTTTCAATGATTACAGGAAAAATCCCCATTGGAAATAGTGTTTTTTTAATCTTGACATTGTTACATGTGGAATTTTGTGATACCCATTTGTTCTTTCAGAATATAATTTCAACAAAAATAAATCATGTATTTATTATGGTCTCAAGTTGTTAAGGATTTATTGTATGATTTGGATGTCACACAGACATTAACATGGTTTAAAATACATAATATGAAACAATAAAATTTAATCGTTTATTTTGAAGAGAGAAAAAAATTTCTTTATGGAAAAGCCATGCTTGTACTATGACCATTACATTTTTGTTTGCCTTTACTTTTACCTTTAATTGGTACTTTTGCAATCTTTATTGAAGGCTTTAGGCTTAAATGTTGGCAAAAGATTAAGTCAATTCAAAATCTCATGGAAACAATTTAACTGTTATTCTCTGATTAAGAAGCATTGATTAAAATTGCTTTTAGAAGGAAAGACGGAAAAGCTCCTTAAAATGTCTTATGGCTTAGAATTTTACTATGTCAACTAACAGTTTATATTGTCTTCAGGCCTAATTCTCTAGCATGTTTATACAGCAGTTGAGGGCTGTTGGTCTGACAGTGCCTGGGGAGGCGAGGCTCCTCTGACAAACAGCCAAAGAAGAACTTGAAACAGACGTGGAGAGGGGAAAGTCCACTCCTGCCAGGACACTGCAAGCTGCCTAGTGACCCTCTAAATGTTCTGCTAGTTTTGTTGCCATACTTGGTAGTCCTGAGAATCTGGCTAGTCTCAGAAGTCGAGCTAAACAAAATACAACTGTGCACAGCCACGCCCTAGGGTGACTGTCTCCAAATACCATACAAGTCCGAGGCTGAAGCACTTGAAAGGCTTGTATCTCTGCAGATCAAATCTTCATAAGACTGAGCCTTTAAAGACAACCCTTAAGCACATAAATGTTGTCATTTACGGCACTGTTTCAGCGCTATTTTACCTTTCCAATTATGAAGGTGGCTAACGCACATGATAATTACTGTTCCTTAAAATTTATTCACTCTTGAGCAGATCAGCTCAGAAATGTTGGCACAGTTTCAGGGTTCCTTAACAACTGCTTGCCAAACCTCTCTTTGATCCAGTGAAATCATCGTATGATTCAAAATAAGGCCTAGAGCCTTTCAAGAATTCACATCTTAAATCCTCATCTTCATCGCCCAGCCTCCCTGTGTTCAACTAAAACCGATTTTTCCTTGTCAATGCTAAGGAATAAGTTTTTCTCTCTCTGGGATTTATAATATGCTTTCTTTGTTTCCCTTCATTTAGTCACCATTTTAACTAATATTTGTTAAGTGATTATGCACTAGAGATTGTGGCTTAGCCTGTACTTTAGAACTAAGTTACCTACCCTAAATTTACCACATATGATAGAGCAGATAACTACCATAAAGGGGTCTAAGTCAGGGTAGCATAGAGTAGGAAAAGGAACTTTGGGCTCAAAGCCTCTGGTGGAGGTCAAAAAGATTCCTAGTAAAGATAATTCTGTATGGAGCATTGAGGAAAAATAAAAGTAGGTGGGTGGGGCTATTCTAGACAGAAAAAGTAGTGTATGCACTAAGTTATGGCAGCCAGAGAAAACATGGCAAATTTTAGAAACGAAAAACATTTTGCTGACCTAAAATGCCTCCTATGGAGAAACTAGAAAAGAGGTAGGAGAATAGGCATGGCAGGAATTTGAGTACCATTTTTTTGCCCTCTTGTTGCTGTTCAGTTGCTAAGTCATGTCTGACTCTCTGTGACTCCATGGACTGCACCTCACCAGGCTTCCCTGTCCTTCTCTATCTACCAGAGTTTGCTCAAACTCATGTCCATTGAGTCAGTGATGCCATCCAACCAGCTCATCCTCTGTCGCCCCCTTCTTCACCTGCCCTCAATCTTTCCCAGCATTAGGGTCTCTTCCAATGAGTTGACTGTTCACATCAAGTGACCAAAGTGTCGGAGCTTCAGCATCAGTGCTTCCAAAGAATATTCAGGATTGATTTCCTTTAGAAATGACTGTCTTGATCTCTGTGCTGCCCAAGGGACTCTCAAGAGTCTTCTGCAGCACCACAATTAGAAAGCATCAATTCTTTGGTGCTCAGCCTTCTTTATGGTCCAACTCTCACATCCGTACAAGACTACTGGGAAAAAATATAGCTTTGACTAGATGGACCTTTGCAAGCAAAGTGGTGTCTCTGCTTTTTAATACGCTGTCTAGATTTGTCATAGCTTTTCTTCCAAGGAGCAAGCTTTTTTTAATTTCCTGGACTACAGTCAGTCACCGTCTGCAGTGATTTTGGAGCCCAAGAAAATAAAATCTGTCACCGTTTCTGCTTTTACCCATCTATTTGCCATGAAGTGATGGGACCGGATGCCATGATTATAGTTTTTTGAATGTTGAGTTTTAAGTCGGGCGTTTTTTCTTTTGCCCTCCTAAGGAGTTTGAATCTTATTCTAAAGTCAGTGTCGACTTTTAGAAAAATTGTGAACAAGGAGGTGATTTGACTAGTTTAGAGTTTTGGGTAAATGACTTGAAGGGACTATAGAGAAAACTTTAATCCAGGAATATTAATATTTAGCATATAGTGCATGTGTGTATGCTCAGTTGCTCAGTTGTGTCCAACACTTTGTGACCCCGTGGACTGTATGTAGCCCACCAGGCTCCTCTGCCCATGGGATTTCCCAGGTAAGAATACTGAAGTGGGTTGCCTTTCCCTTCTCCAAGGGATCTTCTTGACCCAGGGATCAAACCCAAGTCTCCTGCACTGACAGGGAGGTTCTTTATCATTGCACCTCCTGGGAAGCCTTGAGGGGAGGATCTGGTCCTGAAGATAGTGCTGACAAAAACAGACTGAACTGTCACTCCTGTGGGTCAGGAATATCATAAAGAAAGAAAAACTAAAGAGGAAAAGCTAAAAGGCAGAGGGAAGAAAAAGTAAGGGGAAATTAAAGCTGTAGGGAAAAGAGAGAAAGGGGGAAACACAGTGGAGGTGATTTGGAAGCAACACTTGTTGCTTAAATCCTAGCTTTCCAACCAGGATTGAAAAGGAGCAGAGAGGAAAGAGTCAGAATATGTCAATAGCATTCTATTTCTTTTTAAAAGGTGCAATTTATTTTCTTTCTTTAAAAAAAAAAGTTTTATTGAGGTAAGATTGACATACAAAAAGCTGTACATATGTAATGTATCCAACTTGTTAAGTTTGAGGCTAAGTATATAGCCAGGAAACCATCACCGCAATCAAGGCCATAAACTTACCCATCACCTCCAAAAGTTCATCCTGCTTCTGTTTGTGTAAAGGTTTTGACAAATTATTTTCTTTTTCACCTTGATATCCCAATGACTCACATGAGTAAAAATTCATGCTAATCTGG
This sequence comes from Odocoileus virginianus, assembly GCF_023699985.2. Lineage (NCBI taxonomy): Eukaryota > Metazoa > Chordata > Mammalia > Artiodactyla > Cervidae > Odocoileus > Odocoileus virginianus. The sequence goes on along the minus strand of NC_069674.1, from coordinate 87,679,989 downwards.
CCTGTTCTGAAGATAATTCATAGCAATTCATAAAATTTCTTTAAACCTTCCATGATTATAAATTGAATATCATATCCAGTTGATTTGATCAAAAACTCTTTGATGACTCTCTTCCTCTCACATAGATTCCAAATCTACCAACAATTATCTTCTCTTCCCTCAAATAATATTGAGTCCACTCACTTCTCACCATCTGAGCTACAACATGCTTGACCCAAGCCCCTATCTTGTCTAACCTGTACTCAGGCCCCTCTACCTACTGACACCCTAAATACTGCTAACTCTCCACTGGTTTTCTATCACCTTGTGATGATCCAGAGACTGTGCATGATCTGGTCCCTTGCTACCTTTATGTCTCCATCTCCTCCTACTTTCCCCTCTTCCCTCTCTAATCCAGCTACACTGAGCAATTTTTTGTCTCAAATGCACTATTTGTCCCAGGCCATTTGCATTACTGTTATCCCTCTGCCTGGAACATCTCTCCCCCAGATATCTTTTGTTCAAATGTCACTTTAACTGAAAGGATTTCACAATCACAATCACAAAGTTAATGTAGCATTTTTTATCATCATTTATATTTTATGTTGTTTATTTTGTTTTTCACCACCCCACACACCACCCCCGCAACCAGAATACTCCTGGAGAGAAAGGGCTTTATTTTATTTGCTGTTAGCTACTACATGCCTAACTGTAACTATCATTTTAGTCATGTCAGATTCTTTGTAACCCTATGGACTGTAGCCCACCAGGTTCTTCTGTCCATGGGATTCTCCAGGCAGCAATACTGGAGTGGGCTGCTATGCTCTCCTCCAGGGGATCTTCCCGACCCAGGGATTGAACTTGCGGTCTCTTACATCTCCTGCATTGGCAAGTGGATTCTTTACCACTAGTGCCTCCTGGGAGGCCCACATGCCTATATCTGGGATAAGGTTGGTGCTCAGTATTTCTTAACTAAACTGATAAACCAGTGAGCATGTAACTGTCCCCTGAACTGTACTTCTTTTTGCTTTATGTGATGCAAAGTAAGCATTACTATTTATAAGAGTTGTAGTAGAGAATTCAGTCCCTTCTCTTTACATATAAATATTCCAACTTTACCAGCATCCTAGAGGGTAAATATTTTTAGCATGGAAATGAAAATGGCAGTTACTCAGCAATGGTTTTAGGCTAAAGGTTAGTTAAACTGAACTAGAATTTTAACATCTTTTCAGGATTCTCAAGTAATGTAAGGATGGGCCAAAGTTCTGTTCCATTCAAAGTGACAGTTTTTCAAAGGAAATAACAACTTAGTGATGGGACAACTCAGAGATACTTAAGGAGAAAGAACTTCTAAAATCTCTTTAAACACCAAGAGATAACCAGTTATCATGGAGTTACATCACTGATAATTTGATTGATATGATGCTTATTGAATGATAGAGTAATTAGAAAGGGCATCTACCTGAAATCTTTACAATATTTACTCTTTATTCATTAATTTTGTCTCTGTGTTCCATTTATTTTTGTACATTAGTCCCATTTTATAATTTCTTTATATCTATGTATTTTTAAAATTTAACAGTTATTTTATATTTTAGACTGCTGTTAAAATGGGATTTGCTTACATCATTTTTTCTTAATATTTATTGAAAAACTACAGAATTTGGTAATTGATCTTGTATCTGACTGCAGTACTATTAAACTTTTTAGTTGATCTCAGTATTTCTTGGTAATCACATCATCTTCCAATAATGATGACTTTGTTCTTCCCTTTTCAGTGTTTTATATTTTTGTTTCCACCATATATTGTTTTTTATTCTACTGGTTAAAACTTTCCACCAACTTAATTTACATCAGCAATGACAGGTAATCTTCTATTGTTCCTGACTTAACTAGGAATGAATTTCACGTTCATTAACTTTGGATATTTATGTTGTGTTTCAAATGCACACTTTTTTGTTGTCTTTTTCCTTGATAATTCAAATAAACTGAAGCAAATACTTTTGTCTGTAAATATTTGTATTTATTGTTTCCTAAATATGATGTTAAATTGTTTACAGAGCTTCATGTAAAAATTTCTGCAGTATACAAGACCTGTTCTTATCAGCATTTGTTGTGGTTGTTCAGTTGCTAAGTCATGTCTGACTCTTTGTGACCCCATAAACTGTAGAGTGCCAGGCTTCCCTGTCCTTCACTATATCCCAGAGTTTGCTCAGACTCATGTCCGTTGAGCTGATGATGCCATCCAACCATCTCATCCTTTGTTGACTCCTTCTCCTCCTGCCCTCTGTCTTTCCCAGCATCAGGGTCTTTTCCAATGAGTTGGCTCTTTGCATCAGCTGGCCAAAGTATTGGAGCTTCAGCTTCAGCATCAGTCCTTCCAATGAATATTCAGGGCTGGTTTCCTTAAGGTTAGACTGGTTTGATTTCCTTGCAGTCCAGGGGATTCTCAAGAGTCTACTCCAACACCACAGTCCAAAACCATCAATTCTTCAGTGCTCAGCCTTCTTTGTGGTCCAACTCTCACATCTGTATGTGACTACTGGGAAAACAATAGCTTTGACTATCACTTTCGTATCTAAAACTGTTAATAAATAGGACTATTTTTCATGTTTATCATCAAAATTTTTTCCTTCTATATTATTTGTTCTCATCTTTAAATTGTATTTACTTTATTCTTTCTATGTATTTGTGAGAGATCTTTGCCAATGAAGTTATTTCTATAAATAGGAAGTATTTTTTCAGTTTGATTTGTCATTTAATTGTGCTTATGGTTCTTATTTATTTTCTGTACTGAGTGTCTCTTGTGCCCCATCTTGAGTATTCTATCCTCACCTCTTATTCCAGCCTGTTGCAGAATTCAGTTCCCTGCTAGCTTCACCTAGCTTCTCCTGGGTGCAGTCTGAGAGCATTTGCCTGAAGCCCTTGTCCCAAACCTTTTGCTTCCTGACTTCTCAGCAGGACACACATAGGAACTCACTTGTACCCATTTTTATATCCTGAAAATATAGAGGAATCAGGGACTTTCCTGGAGATCCAGTGGTTAAGACTCTCTGCTCCTGATGCAGGGGGCTCAGGTTCTATCTCTGTTCAGGGAACTAAGATCTCACATTCTGTGTGGCAAAAATATAGATATAGATAAGATATAGATAAGAACCAACAATCTCTTATTATTGCTACCTCTGACTATTGAGGTCCAGGGGAAATGAAGCTTCTCTTTTATTCCTTCAAGTGGACCTTGAGTCATTCAGCACATCCCTAGGGACAGAGTAACCTGACACACAGAATGGCCAGCAAGATCATGTATCTTTGTATTGACTCTTTCTGTCAACCTGTTTCTCTCCTTCTGTCACTCATTCCTGCTGCCTGGGATCATATTCCCAAATAAACCACTTTCACATGGATCTTTGTCTTAGACTCTACTTTGAGACTGTCATACATGCTTTTACACATAAGCTTTGTCTATGTCTGTGTGTGGTCATGGACATGTATGACCCCATATATACCTCATGTATTTCACTGTTTCTGTTTCTTCATGCTTATAAAGGCTTTCTCTAACCCCAGGGTCAGATGAATGTATTTGTGTACATTTTAGTTCTTCATGATTCATTTTCTTATTTTCTTTATTATATAAAGCATATTTGGTAAGTAAAAAGCACATCACTTGTATCTTTTAAAACATCATCAGCTGTCTTTTTTCAAATATCAAGTGCTTAATGTTTCAAAGTGTGATTTTCTTCCTAAATTTCTTTTCCTGTATATTTAGTGATGCTTGGCTGATGTTGCCTGTATATTTAGAATATCACTGTAGATATCAGGTTAAGTGGTTTTTTTTTATTAAACATAGCTATTAAATTATTCAAAGGCAAAAAAGTTTATTTCTGCAAGGTAGTGATCTTTTCTTGTTATTTGTCCCAAATAACTTTTAAACAAAATTTTAAATAAAGTTGACTGAACATCTAGCCTTTTCTCACTGATTTTGTCTCTTAACTTGTCAGAGTTTCAAGAGAATTACAGATTAACAGGAGGAAACTAATCCACATATTCTTACTCTTCTTTGTACATGATTATAATTTAATTAGCCCAGAATACAGACATATAAATATCCACAAAAGAGGAGCAGATGCATATCAAGATGGTTTTTCTCTGTGTCCTAACTGGACTCACAGCTGCTGGTGACGCTCCACGTAGAGGCTTGTCACAGCAGAGTAAACAGCCGAACTCTAGCTTTTCCGTAAGTCTTAAATATTTAGGGTTTATGTCCTCATTCCAGAAAAATTTATATCAACAATCTAATTGCTTCCATTTATGTACACTTCTATGAACATGAAATTATCCAGATTTTTTTTAAACAAACCTAATGAATCAGCAAGGCCACATACACATGAGGGTGGACTGTGAGAAACAGCACTCTAGTATTCGTAAATGATATCATTGCCTTAGTCTTCCGAGTATCTCAAAAAACAAACAAAACAAGAAGCAAACTGTTCCCCCACAGTCATGTGCTAAATGTTTATGTGCACAGGAGGCTGTTTCTGGCTTTAAGATCCTTATCATTTTGAACTTTCAGTCTGTTCCTATGACAGAACTATCAATGATTACTGAGGCTTTTCAAATATGTTCCAATACCTGACAGAGCAAATCCTTTTTCTTATTTTCCTTTTTCAAAAGTGTATTGGTTCTTCTTGTTTGCTTTTTCTTCCTGTTGAACTTTGTTTTTTTTTTTTTTTTGTCTGCATCCCACAGCTTGTGGGATGTTAGGTCTCTGATCAGAAATTGAACCCATGTCCTCAGCAAGTGAAAGCTTGGCATCCTAACCACTGGACTGCCAGGGACTTCTCAGTTGAACTTTAAAATCACTTTGTGATTATTCTGAAATGTGGCGGACGTGGAGACCCGTGATCCAGAACCCCTCAAGAAAAGGCTCGTTGCCCAGCTGTGAAGACTATGTAGGTACCTTCCAGCTGTCAGCACCTTCAGGGTCTCGTCCCTCCAGAAACCACTTCCATCAGGTACTTGGCAGAAGGAGTGATAAAAGGATCTGTTATTTCAACTGGCCTGGGATGACTCCATGGGGCAAGCAGTCCCAGTTGGTTAGCTGAGGCTTTTGGCATGTACATCTCAGTCCATTACTCCTTCTATTAATAATTCTATGAACTATTATGGGATGGGCCAACATCTTTATTAGAATAGTCATAACAACTTACTCATAGAGTGATTCATTTTAAGAAATACTTACTGAGCAATTCTGCTACTTTCTCCTTCATTTCCCCATATGTCAATTCCTAATAAAGTCTTATATTAGGAACTCAACCTGCAACAAATTTAACTGTAATAGTGCCAAACTTACAAATTGTGAAAAATTTCTTTTTGGCTTCTCTGGTGGCTTAGTGGATAAAGAACCTGTCTGCCAGTTCAGGAGATCCAAGTTCAGTCCCTGAGTCGGAATGATCCCTTGGAAAAGGAAATGGCAACCCACTCCAGTATTCTTGCCTGGAAGATCCCATTAACAGAGGAGCCTGACAGGCTACAGTTCATAGGGTTGTAAAGAGTCGGACACAACTAAGCATGCACGTTGTTGTTGGGCTTCCTTTTATCTCAGTTTTTCCATTTAGGAACAGGACATGTCTCTAAATTTATTCAAGTCTTCTTATATTAATATATTTCTTAGTAAACCTCTCCTCATATAGAGTTTACAGATTTCTTTTCAAGGTTTTTCATCGTTGCCTTATATTTATGGCCATTATTGGTTTCTCTGTTGAATCAAGCTCTTTCATTATATCTTCAATGTGACCTGTAATATTATAAATTTATTTATAAATCATGTTGTACATGTTATAAAACACTTTTAATTGGAATTTTACTGAGTTCACTTGCGAAGTATGCTTATTTAAAACATTGCCTGCATTTTTCCTGTTAAGTTTTCTCTTTTCCTCCATGATAATTTTTACCTGGCTTAATTAAATTATAACCAGATGTGTTTAAAAGACTTCAGTTTTCCACATTTTAAGAGTAATCTTAATAATGATAGCATCTGTTGAGTTCTGCTAAGGTATCAGGCTTTGGCACTTGAATGGTCTGGTGATGTAACCTACAATCTTAGCAGCCACTCTACGTTATAACCTATGCTTTTCAAAGAATACATATAACTTACTCATTAGTTATGGCTTGAAAGTTATGAGTCAAACCCTAAACTTAGTACTTTAGCTCTGAAGTAAAAAAAAAAATTATGTATAAAGACTTTTCCCCACAGCAACATAACCAAACCATACCTTCCTAAGTTCATTTTTATTTTTGTCATATACAAATACTTAGGTATTTAATAAATATAAATAATTTATATTTCAATTTTGATAATATGTGTTTTAACTTCATGACACATACATATGTAAAATCCATGAATAATTTCTGAATGCATATTCTTTATATAGCATTCAAATGTAAATAAGCATATGGACTAAAAAGTTAAATTTCACCTTCACCTTATTCCCTTCCAAATGCTCACCTTTCTCCAGAGGAAACTACCATTAATAATTTCCCATATATCTTTGCAAACATTTTCTATTAATTTATACATTCACATGAGTTTACATATATATATATTTACATATATATGTATACACCAAGCTAGTATGTATAAATTTATTTGTGTGTTTGTTAATTTATTGAGTTTATACTTTATGCATTATTTTTTAATTTGCTTTTCTTACTCAACAACGTCTTCAAGCCTTTCCATGTCATTGTGGAAAATCAACTTTTTTTCTCTGTAAGCTCTTCAGGACCACCTGACTAGCACTCAAGCCCCCTGAAAGTCCAGACCTGGATTAGGCAAATGCTTGATACATGAGTAAAACTGAAGCTGCAAAACCAAGTAGAGAATTGAGGGTAGTTATTTTGACGACCTGCTGGAGAAGGGTTAGGCTACCAACTCCAGTGTTCTTGGGCTTCCGTTGTGGCTCAGCTGGTAAAGAATCTGCCTGCAATATGGGACACGTGGGTTTGATCCCTAGGTTAGGAAGATCCCCTGGAGAAAGGAAAGGCTACCCACTCCAGTATTCTGTCCTGGAGAATTCCATGGACTGTAGAGTCCACGGGATTCCAAAGAGTCAGACTCGACTGAGTGATTTTCACTTTTCATTTTGAAGACAGATCTTTAAATAACTAATACATACATACATACATACACATACATATATACATATGTATATATAAGCCAAACATTCCCATCTTACATTGATTTAGTTCATTGAAAACTTAACAGATTCTTACCGTATTTTTGTCATCAATAGCATTTTATCTTGGACATTGCATAATTTAGAATAAAGCTTTGGCTGTATATCCTATAAATCCAAAATCACAGTGAGTTAGATAAGATGAATTTTTATTCTCCTGTTTTTTTATAGTATTTATTTTTAATTGATTGATGATTGCTTCAAAATATTGGTTTGATTTCTGCCATACATCAACATGAGTTAACCATAGGTGTACATATTCTCCTGTTCTTAACAACACAGTCTGAATTGTACACATCACTTCTACTCACAGCTCATTGGTCTTAAAAATCTAGTCACATGGTCACATCTATTAATAGCTTCAAGAGTGTCTGGGAAATATAATCTGGGCCATCATGAGCCCAGCTGAATATTGTTTGGCTAAGGATGAAGGGGAGAACTAGTAAACTGTTACAGGCTGTTCTCAATAACCTCATGATTCAGCTTAGAAAAGTACTCAACCAACCACTTTTCTAGGGAAGCTTCCCTTATTTTCTTTAAATGCTTGATCTAATCCATTTGAAAAGCTTCTTAAAATTGAATTGAAAATGCTGGTAACCCAATACAGCAAGTCTAATTTCATGAAGTTTCTCTACCTAAATCTGTTAGCCATTATTAGCCATTATGAGCCAACATCTTTGTTAGAATGGTCACAGTAACTTACTAATAGAGTCATTCATCCTAGCAAATATTTATTGAGCAGTAAGTTCTTACATCAGTCCTGAAAAACACACCAGAAATAAAGTAACAAAGATATCCCCCAGTGTGTGTTTATCTGTGTTACATAATTTCATCCAAATCAAGTCATGTATATGAATAAACATTAGTGAAGAAATAGAAGACAGTTTACCTGTGTTACTTCTATTATAAAAAAAAAAACTTCTATATCTGACTTCATTTAGCACTTTGTTAAAGGATTCAGAATGTAAGGTCTTCACTTTTACAATAGTGAAATAAAACAAAAAGGAAGATTAATGTTCCAACAATCTTATAGCCAAGAAATTCCTCACATTTATTTGAGTAATGCAGCTGATGAAACGAAATATATTACACACCAAAGCTAAACCTTTTACTTGAAAGAATAGCGTGAGGGTAGAACAGAATGAAAAATGAGTTTGAAAATGAACTTCAGGAATACAGGACACCCAATTGATAACCATCTATCAACCCAGTTCTTTGAGGAGAGATATTTCTTGGTAATAGTTCAGTTTTATCTGTATATTGAGGGTGTATGTTGATGACAGGTCACTTGAAAAGGTCCCTGGGAATGGAATGACAAAGTAGTAAATCACTCTATCAAACCAACTTTCTAGCATAACACAGACACCTTAAGCTCTTGAAAATTTTTCCAGTAGAGATTTCTTTCGTTCTGAATCATCGTAATGCAACATACTATGTCAGGTGACTTTTGCCCTAACATTCTTGGGGCCAACAGGACAAGGATGAGTTTATATATGTTTCTTTTGCTTAGTCTCTTGCATCCTATGCTTTTCTTTAAGTAGATGAATTTCTGACACTAACATTTACCTTCTTAGAAAAGAATATCCAGACGGTAAAGTATATGCCTTTCTGGATTGAAAATAAAATCTTCCAAGGAATACTCTAATCTGATGATACTAAATATAACCACTTGTCCAGAATACATGTCCACCCGGTTCCTTACTGCCTATTTGCAGGCAGCAGTTACTGACCCATGAGCTCAGTGCTGCAGTAGCCCACTGTGCAGTGGAAGTTCAGCGAAGCTCACAGTAAACATATTAATGTCTACTCTGGAGAATTGTGGGGGGAATCCATAGCCCCAGGAGGCCACACTTTCCCATTTGAACACAAAGAAAGGTGATATCGTTCTAAGAAACATGAATGACCGAGGAATCCTATCACAGCTTTTCCTATTCCTGTTAGTCCTCAGTAGTAGCAACCTCTTACTCTGAGAATGATGACATAGAAGAATAGGAAAAGTTAAGGCAATCCATATCTCCTTTTCTTTTCAGTTCTTCCCTACTTATCAGCATGCCAAAGGTAGAGAGTGTTGGTAGAATGCCCTGTTTCAAGAAGCAAAATAAAAACAGTTGAGATCGTTTTGAGCAGTTTCTACTCTTCTAGTGAGGACAAAATACATAAATATGTACAAGATATGACACAAGAATTGTGCTAATTTCAATAAATATGCATAAAAATGAAATGGTCTTATATTTGCACTTAAGACTGACATTGTACACCAAGATGAGTAATAAGATTCATACTGCAATTTTTTAATTTGCTTTCTACTTACTTAAAACAACATGAAATAAATTAAGATCATCATGACAAGTGGAGAGACTGCAGAAAACAGGAAAGAGCTCTACATTTTCGTATCTGTAATGGAAATTGTCCTACTTTTTGAAAAAGTGGCCCCATATTTTCACTTTGCACTGAGTTCCACCATTTTTGTGGCTCCTGTGTAAGCTCAGTGTATGTTCCCTCCGTAGCCTCTGCACCCTGACTTAGGCGTTGTTCTTTTTAAGGCACTTCCGAGTCTGGTTCTCTGTCTCTTCTACCTCAAGAATCTCAGAGCTACCCAGTGACCTTTAACAAATTCCTTTTCTGTTTAACCTAGCTGGGTGGGGTTCTATTCTTTGCAGTCAAGCACAGTGACTGATAATAATAATAACTAAAATTCATAGATTCTTATTCTATGCCTAGTGCATATTCTTATAATATTGAGATAGATATGATCAGCTACATTATCCAGATAAGAAAATCTAGGGTAAAAAACTCATATAAACTGAGTTCACCCAGAGAATACATTCAGAGCCAGGATTCAAACTCAAGTGTCTGATTCCAGTCATGTGTGAAGCCACATTTACTGTAATTTGTGCTTTTAAACTTTGTTGATCCCTATGGCAAGAATTTGACTAAGTTCTGTATAGGCACTGTGCCACCTAAACAAATAGCCATTGTTAGAATCCGAGACAGTACATGTTTGATTCATCTTGTTGCTGAAAATGTAATTCTTAAGATCCAGTCAACTCTTTTCTGAGAACCACACTGGCAGTGATCAAGAATGTTCAATGGTTTTTATATCTCTGGGATTCATTGTCTCTGGATTTTATTTCCCTCAATTTTATAAAATTTTACTAGCCTAGGATTACATTGATTAGGAAAGGCAAAGTGAGGACTGTGGATGGCTTTAAATACAAATATTCACTTCTTTTTCTGTTTATCAGAAGTGTTAAAATATTAACAGCTTTCCCAGCAAGTTGTTTTCATACTGCTTGTCCTATTTATTGTGTCTCTGACTGAAGTCCGCACAGACATCTTGGCAGGAGGCAAAATTTTGCAATTACAATAGATTCTTGGAAAGTTCTGCGTAAATAAACAAGGGACAAAAAGACTGAGCTTGATGGAATTTGGAAGTTCAGACAATACCTACCTGTACAAAGTTGATCATTCTGCCCTGAGTCCTATGCTCTGTGAAAATTAAATCACTAATTTAGGACACATGTTGTTTCAGTTTTTAGATGTTTCCAGTTTTTGCTGATGCAAGGTAATAAAGACATGGTGCTTTTTAAAAAAGTATGCAATGTACTGTAAAAAAAAAAAAAAAGAAAAGAAACATGTAATGTCGGCTAAACGGTGCAAGTCAAAACACTACAAACCACAAAGGTGAGGATCGTAGGACAAATATTTCTTTACCAGCTATGGGTGTGATGGTGTCTTTATGATTTATTCTGAAATAACAAAACAATCCGAAACAATGAAGTGTTTCTCTGTGCCTCATGAATATATATGAATTCGCTTCATGATAGAACAAGTCATTGGCTGCCTCTGCCAAACAGCCAGAAGGGGATGATTGATCGTTTTATGCAGAACCTCTCACAGTCTAAAGGGACTTGAAATCTGTAGTTGACAAAATGGGAAACACTGCCAGAAAGGAATGTAACTCTTCAATAGTATCACAATATTTATACTGATGACCAGAAGTACTTAAGAAGTAAAAATCACAAGCTTCCCAAATCCACCTTCCCAAATCCACTACAGATTTGCTTACATAAACTAGGTTTCTATTACTTCTTTAAATAAAAACACTTATTGCCTTTAAAGTACATATACTAGAAAATAGATTTGATTAGCCTTAGTTGCTCACTTCATACATACTGGAGAGTTAGTTTTCATGAGAAAAAAAAATTGTTTTTACCTAAAGTGAATATGCGCAAATGATTTATTTTATTCACAAATAAGGGAAATGTCCCTTTCTGAAATGTAACTGATATAAATTTTCTTATTTACTTAGAATTTAAAATTATATCTTCATGTAATTAGGTGATCATTCGCTACTGTAAACTCATTTTTCAAATTCATGGTTACTTGAAATTAATTGGAGGGAAAGGGATTACTTACACTTGCTTCTATCCATAAAAACACTGTCTTAATGTAGATTCCCCCAAATGTGAATTCCAAGATGTGGAATTAGATTTATTTGAAGGGTAATCACAGGAATCAGAAGTGAATGAGCAGGAAGAAAGAGAATGGATGGAGAGGCCAGTACAAGTGTGCATTACTGAGACTGCTGCTGGAGGGAACAGGGACTCAAAACCGCAGGAAACTGTGAGAAGGAAGGACGGGTGCTACGTGCCAGTCCCCAGCTACTGTCTTCCATTGGCTGAGGGCTACTCTCCTGGGGACATCACCTCCCTTCTCTGCTGGGCTCGTATGTGCAGGCTGAGGATGCTCCCAGGGCTTCAGAGAAAGCTCTGCAACAGAGAAGTGGAGACTCTCCTATCTAGAGGTGCAACAAAATACAAGATGCCCAGTTCAGTTAGGGTTTCAGATAAACTGAATTCTTTTTAAATTATAAATATTACATGAAATATACATACACTAAAAATGATTCTTTATCTAAAATTCATATGTAACTAGGCATCCTGTGTTTCTCTTTTTTTCCTCCTAAATCTGGCAACCCTACCACTAGCAAAGTGCTTGCAATGGGTTGGCGTGAGTCTGAACTTGCCCAGAACTGTTTATCTCTGCAGCAGCTAAAATCAGAGGTGAGCTGAGGGCAGGTACAGCAGGGCACCAAAAGTGGCTGCTACACGTGAGAATTCTTAGATAAAGAATCAGTCTAACTTCACCGAAAAGATCACATACACTCATTCTGTGTGTGTCATTTTTCTAATTAACACTTTTTTTTTTCTTTTTGCTACAAAGAGATCTCCATTTAACATCCTCATAAATCAGCTTTTACTCAACTCTGTACAGCACCAGTTTGTTTAACCAAAATTATACAACAGATTACTTATCTCTTGAATCTTCTTAAGTCCTCTTAGGCTTGCTCATGCCAGTTTCTTGCCACACTGTGATCAGAGACGCTTTATGTGCTACCGGTAAATGTTAGTCCAGGTCACCTGAGAAGCAGATGGAAAGAGAGGACCAGCCGTGCCCGAGATTTATGAGGGGCAACAACACCTGTGAGAGGAATATGGGAAGGTGTGGCCTGAGAGAGGCAAGGAAAAGGATGGATAGAAGGCTGTTAGACTGTAGTAACAGTTTTAAGAGACCGGTGTAGGGCCTTGGGCAGTCAGCGTTCAGAGCTGCGTGTCCTTTGGGGGCAGCAGTGCTGCAGTGGTGACCCTGCCACCCTCAGTCACTGACCAGGAGCGACTCCTGCGAAGCATGGCCTTGGCGTGGACAGCAGTGGACCTCACAGCGCAGGACCTGGTGCCCTTGTCCGTTGGGTTCCCTGCTATTATGAAGCTCACTTTCACGCACAATTGCTACTCAGTTTCACAAGAAGAGGTACAGAACACACCTGCTAAATGTACTTGTTAACTGACAGTACCCTGTTTAGAGAGAGCCTTGAAAAATACTTAACGTTCATATTCATAAAAGTGAAGTAACTGTGGAATCTGATTTATAAAGATACTTTAGGGCAGGGAAATTTTGTAGCCTTTTTTTCTTATCATTTTTTCTTAGACAAGAGCTTATTTCACCAGCTCCTTAGAATTGTCTTGTAGTAAGCTGGCAAAATATAGTAATAGTATCTACTTCTTAAAGCTATTGTAAGGATTATATGAAGATAACTCTAATAGAATGGTTAGCATATCACTGCCACTTGATAAAATTCAATTAATATTGGCTATTGTGTCAGTCGCTCAGTCGTGTCCAATTCTTTGTGACCCCATGGGTCGCAGCCCGCCAGGCTCCTCTGTCCATGGAATTCTCCAGGCATGAATACTGGAGTGGGTTGCCATTTCCTTCTCCAATTGGCTATTGGTGAATAATTATTAAGGGCCAATATGGCATGGAAAGTGGCTTCCTAGGTGATGCAGTGGTAAAGAATCTGATGCAGGAAACCTAAGAGATTGGGTTTGATCCCTGGATTGGAAAGATTCCTTTCAGTAGGAAATGGCAACCCACTCCAGTATTCTTGCCTAGGAAATCTCATGCACAGAGGTGCCCAGTGGGCTACAGACCATGTGGTCACACGACTGAGTGACTAAGCACACGCACATGGCATGGAAAAAATGTGACACATGTAAAATTGCCTTGCTTTGAATATTATTCCTAGCTCCACATTCCCAGGGAAGAACACAACATCTCCCTTTCCTAGTGCCAAAGAAACTGGGAAAATATGGGAGATGATGGATGTGTTAACAAACCTTATTGTGGGGCTCATTTCACAGCATATACGTATATCAGGTCATCACATCGTACACTACACGAAGTTATGTCAACCATATCTTAAAAAGCTCAAAATATTAAAAAAAAAAAAAAAAGAAGAAGAAGAAGAAGAAGAAACTGAGAGGAATGGGTCACCAGGATTGATTCTGTTATTTGCTTTAAGTGATAGAGGCCTGAAACTTTGGGTGTATCACTCTTAAGTCTACCTAACTCTATTTGTCTTGTCATCTACTTCTACCTAATAAATCACCACTAAAACTTAGTGGCTTGAAACAATACACAGACATTTCTTACATCTCAAGCTCCCATTGGTTGAGGACTCAGGAAGGGGTCTTATGGGCAGTTCTCATTTGGAGCTTCTCATTCAGTTGTAATCAGATATTTGCTGGTCCTGCAATTACCTGAAGGCATGATTGGATTTGGAGGATCCGTCTCCAACTTGGCTTTCATCAGACTGGCGTGACGGTGCCGGCTGTTGGCTGGAGGCCTCAGATCCTCTACACGGCAATGTTTGATGTCCTTGTAGCATGGCGCTGGCTTACTGGAGAGACAGAGGTGAAAGCTCCACGGTTTCCATGACCAAGTCACACACCATCCCTTCACACAATGGCTCACTCAGGGCTAACACACAAGGATTATTGGGAATTGTCTTGGAGCTAATACGTTTACTGAGACCTAGAGAATATAGAATAACTGTAATTTTATAATCATAATATAAATAATGATAGGAATAATTGCCTTTAATAAGAGTGCGTCTAGTACTGGAGAATACAGACAAGAATCATCTTTCATCAGAGCTAAACTAAGTCTTGATTTTTTTTTTTTTGTTTGTAAATATAGGCAAATGCAACCTGACTGCCATACCCTTTTGTTGTTGTTGTTTAGTCGCTAACCCGTGTCTGACTCTTTGCAACCCCATGGACTGTAGCCCTCCACGCTCCTCTGTCCATGGGACCTGGCGAAAACACTGGAGCGTGTTGCCATTTCCTTCTCCAGGGGAGCTTCTTGACCCAGGGATCAAACCAGTGATTCTTTACTGCTGATCCAAAAGGGAAGCCCATGCTACCCTTTTGGAAAGCCTGAAGCAGGCTGTAAATGGACAGTTTTCATGCAGAATTCACCCCCAAAGTCATATTTGGCTTGGCATAACCAGTGCATACAATGAATATGCAATTAAATGCCTTTAGCGAAGCATTTGTTCTCCACTTTGCCACCACTCTCTACACTTTTAAATCATACAAGTGATATATTGTCTACTTAACCCCTGAAAGGCCCCAGAAATCCCTAACTTAAAGAAATGGATTTTCTAGGTGCAGAGAACAGAGGGTCAAGGGAAAAGAGGAATAGACAAAGAGTTCCTAAAGCAATCTCACTCAGCTGTCCTCCTCTATGCAGAGGATTTTATAAGAATAAATTAGTATCTTGGCAGTATCATGAAAGATTTAACATAGGCAAAAGAACAGTGCTCTGAGAGTAAAGTCTGTTTAGTACTAAAGTACGGAAATGGAAACTTCTGCGGAGGTCTTTAGAAGTAGGAAAGATCCTAATCTGCCTGGAAGAATTTAGGTGTGGTTTTTCTTGGGGGTAAATGGGTTGGTTTATATAACTTACAAAGTTTCTTCTATGATTTTTTGACCCCCTTCTCTGACGTTTTAAAGAGTTATCCGTCCTCCCTCCACCCTCCCACACACAAAGTCCCCTTAGGTGCAGAGTATGTCATGACTCTCTCATGAAGCTCAGCAATTCACTCTTCTGGGAAATGGGAGACCACCCAGGCAAGCAATGATCAGCTGCCCCCTATAACCTACGTATCTGACTTGCTATAAATTGTCCATCATTTCACTCTTCCATTTGTAGAATTATTTTCAAAGTCTGGTCATTAGCTCTATTAATTTTCAAAAGTTTCTATTATTTTGTTTCCTTTTTCCCCAAAAGTATTCTCCATGCAAGGAATATTCTGATTTTAGTATATCCAACAATATATGCATATCTTTAAAGTTCAACACTTTCAACTAAAGAACAAAGTAGTCTGTAATTTACGCTTTATCCAAACCCCAACATTTTCAATGTGTGTGTTCTCATGTGAAGAAATCCAATGCTTCCAACTTATTCTTTGAATGTTATGTTTTCTTTTCTAAACAAACAATGTGATGATCAATTTCAACCTTATGCCCAGGCTTCTATCCAAGTGTGTTTCCCATTAAAGTTCATCATAACTTTTCCAAATGTGTTTCTCAAACAAATCAAGATTCTTTTATCCATATATAGCTAAATAGTCTTGATTTAATTTGAGAGAAATTTCACATATCAAAGGTCAACAGAAATTGTAGCTTAGTGCCACCGTTAAAATTTTCATTGCGATTGGAAAGATTAAAAAGACATAATATACATCACTTTATATTCTTAAAATTTAGGAACTTCTTAACTCCTTTTGTCTCTTGTGTTCATTCAGTGAAGTTTTTTTTTAACTTTATTCTGGTATAATTGACAAATAAAATTATAAGATAGTTAAAGAGTTCATGGTGATGTTTTGATACATACATTTTGAAAAGATTCTCCCCATCAAGTTAAGCAACACATTTGTCACCTCATATATTTATCTTTTTTGTTGCTGAATTCTACTGTTTTAACAAAATTCAATTATGTAATACAGTGTTATTGACTATAGTCACCATGTTATACATTATATCTTTAGACTTTATTCACCTTAGAGCTGGAAGTTTGTATCTTTTTTTACAAACCTCTCCCTGTTTCCTCCATCATGCATCCCCTGGAACCTATTTTCTAGTTGTTGTTATGAACTTGACTTATTTTTTAAGATTCCACATATAAATGATTTGTTGTTTTTGTTATTCAGTTGCTAAGTTAGATCTGACTCTTTGTGATCCCATGGACCACACCGTAACATGTGAGGCTCCTCTGTCCTCTACTATCTCCTGTAGTTTGCTCACATTTATGTCCATTGAGTTGATGACGCTACCAAACTATCTCATTCATGCAGTATTTGCTTTTCTCTCTCTGGCTTATTTCACTTATAATGCCCTCAAGGTCAATCTAAGTTGTCAAAAATAGCAGAATTCCCTTCTTTATCTTGACTGAATAATAGTGTGTGTGTGTGTGTGTGTGTGTGTGTGTGTGTTGTGTATATATCTATATATAGACAGACAGATTGTTTTCAAGTCTTGGCTACTATCAATAATGCTGCAGTGAATATGGGGGTACAGATACCCTTTGATATCCTGTTTTCATTTCCTTTGGATATACCTAGAAATGAGATTGCTAGATCACATGGTAGTTCTATTTTTAAATTTTTAAGGAAAATCCATACTACTTTCCACAGTGGCTGTATCAATTTACATTCCCCAGCAGTGCACAAGGGTTCCCTTTTGTCCACATATTCACCAACATTCTAACAAGTATAAGGTGCAGTCTCACTGTGGTTTGGATTTGCATTTCCATGATAGTTAGTGATTTGAGCACCTTCACATATACCTGTTGGCCATCTCTGTGTCTCCCTTGGAAAATTCTATTCAGTTCCTCTGCCTGTTTTTTAAATAAAATTGTTTGGGGGATTTTTGCTGTGTGAATTCTTTAAATTTTTTTGCATATTAACTCCTTATCAGATATATGATTTGCAAACATTTTCTTCTATTCCATAGGTTGAGGAAATTTGGATATGAAATGAATAATAGATGACTGTTGTGTGCTAAGTCAACTTCAGTCATGCCCTAATATTTGCCACCCCATGGACTTTAGCCCTTCAGGCTCTTGTGTCCATGAGATTCTCTAGGCAAGAGTATTGGAGTGGGTTGCCATCTCCAAGGAATTTTCCCAACCCAGGGATTGAACCCACGTCTTTTATGTCTCTTGCACTGGCAGGCAGGTTCTTTACCACTAACTCCACCTGGGAAGATTTAGTTGATTTAATAGCACTGTGAATATGTTTTAAAAGTCCAATATCTTAGTTACATACTATTAATAATGATACTTGGGGTTGACTTTAAAATATTCTAAAAAACTATGAAGAGATTAATAAAACAAGATTAATAAGATGATCTCTCTACATATATGATGTTTGAATTTTAGAAAGAATAGAAAAAATGTCATCAGGAGTGGTAATGTTAAAGGAAGGCACATGAGGGAGAAAGAATAGAGTTACCCATGGTTCATTAGCTTTAAAATATACATTATACTTTTAAAAGCTCAATAAAGAAGAATATGTTGAAAAATTATGTTGAGGTTGTATTGTTTATGTGGGGGTGTATGTGGTAGTCTCTTAATAGCACATTAAGAATTTAATTATCTAATTTGTAATAGATATGAACCCAGTGAGTAATTTTACAATGAACATCAATTAACCTTGTTTTGAAAAAAAAATGTTACCTTAAAAATTTTTTTTGCATTTAACCAATATGAAATCACTTGAGCATAACTTTCTTTTTTAAAAAAGTTTTTTTCACCTATTTAAAACTATGCAAATGTTAAATGTTATTTTAAAACCATTTTCTAACTCCTAAGATTCTGAGATGTTCTATATTCTCTTTCTTCAACCCCCATTACCATCATTAGATTGAGAATTTCCATGTAGTGTGTGTGTGTGTGAGTGTGTGTGTGTGTGTGAGTGTATGTGTGTGTGTATGTGAGTGTGTGTGTGTGCATGCACTGTGGGGCAGAGAGCAGAGAGAGGGCAGAGAAGCAAGAGGTCCTGGGGCATCAAAGTGTTCAAAACAGAGGCGAATGAGTTGTGGGAGCCGCCGCCAACCTCTGCTACCTGAAACCTTGCCATTTTTCCCACTGTACAATATAGAAACGAAGCATCAAGGAAATCATGCCCAGGCAGATTTCTGGCAGAGTCCGGCCTTCAGCTGGAATGGAAAGAAGAAGGAGATGGTCTATTGGATCCAGAGCAAGAGATCAATGAGTGGAAATAATGAAACTCTCGACTGGGGTTTGCAAACTTCAAGTTCAGGGAGCACCCAGCCACTCTGTCAGCCTCCTTAGGCAAGCAGGAGCTTTCCCTAAACATGGAAGGCTCAAGTGACTCATTTTGTGGGAATGCTAAACAAAGCTTCTCTGGGTAAGTCACTGTAAAGAGTTCTGGCAGCAGCTTCAGGCTTCACAGGGGGGTTATGGAGGCAGCGGAGGAGTGAGGTCACATGAGTTAGGAAAAAATCTCTGGACAGAGACAAGGATTCAAGATCAGAGAACAAACACAAGTGGCAATAAGAGTGGTACTGATTACAGGGAATAAATTAATAGGGGCTAGAGCAAATATGCCCAATATGCTGATCTGGTGATGGGAGTCACTGTGAAAGGCTAGGGACCTTAAAAATGCAGACAGCAGGAAAAGAACAAGAGAGAAGAGAGTGTGAGGAGGAAAGAATAGCAACAGGAGAAAGGAAAGGCAAACAAGCGTGAGACTGGATACTAACCCATTCTACAGAGTATCTTTACTCCAATCCTTTGGCCACCTGGTGCGAAGAGCTGACGCATTGGAAAAGACCCTGATGCTGGGAAAGATTGAGGGCCGGAGGAGAAGGGGACGACGGAGGATGAGATGTCAGAGGATGAGACAGTTGAATGGAATCACTGACTCAACAGATGTGAGTTTTAGCAAACTCAGGGAGATAGTGAAGGACAGGGAAACCTGGCGTGCCGCAGTCTGCGGGTTCTCAAAGAGTTGAGACTAAGTGACAGAACATGACTGTCACATGACTAAGTGACAGAACAACAACAAAGGTATAACATGGGATTCCCAGGTGACTGGAACCGTGGTGCAGAATCTGCCTGCCAATGCAGGAGGCACATGTTTGATCCCTGATCCGGGAGGACCCTGGAGAAGGAAATGGCAACTCCAGTACTCTTTCCTGGGAAATTCCACAGACAGAGGAGCCTGCCAGGCTACACTCCATGGGGTCGAAAAGAGTTGAACATGACTTAGCTCACACACTAGGTATAACATTTACTCCAGCATACCAGCACAAGCTGGAATCAAGATTGCTGGGAGAAGTATCAATAACCTCAGATATGCAGATGACACCACTCTTGAGGCAGAAATTGAAGAAGAACTAAAGAGCCTCTTGATGAAAGTGAAAGAGGAGAGTGAAAACGTTGACTTAAAACTCAACATTCAAAAAATAAAGATCATGGCATCCGGTCCCATCACTTCATGGCAAATAGATAGGGAAACAATGGAAATAGTGACAGACTTTATTTTCTTGGGCTCCAAAATCACTGCAGATGGCGACTACAGCCATGAAATTAGAAGATGCTTGCTCCTTGGAAGAAAAGCTGTAACCAACCTAGATAGCATATTAAAAAGCAGAGACATTACTTTGCCAACAAAGGTCCGTCTAGTCAAGGCTATGGTTTTTCCAGTAGTCATGTATGGATGTGAAAGTTGGACTATAAAGAAAGATGATCACCAAGGAATTGATGCTTTTGAACTGTGGTGTTGGAGAAGACTCTTGAGATCCCTTGAACTGCAAGGAGACCCAACCAGTTCATCTTAAAGGAACTGGATCCTGATATTCATTGGAAGGACTGATGCTGAAGCTGAAACTCCAATACTTTGGCCACCTAATATGAAGAACTGACTCATTGGAAAAGACCCTGATGCTGGGAAAGATTGAAGGCGGGAGGAGAAGGGGACGACGGAGGATGAGATGGTTGGATGGCATCACCTGCTCGATGGACATGAATTTGAGCAAGCTTCAGGAGTTGGTGATGGACAGGGAAGCCTTGTGTGCTATAGTCCATAGGGTCACAAAGAGTTGGACATGACTGAGTGATGAACTGAACTGAACTGAACCATGGAAGAATAATATTGAGGTAGAATATCATAGTGAAGTCAGGTTAACTTCTCCTTAACATGTGCCATCTTTATGAGACATTCAACTGTTTGGAGTTTTTTTCTCATAAATAAACAATATTCTTATCCTAAATCAATTGTAACATAACCATCAACTACAGTTCAAAAAGAATAAATAAAGAAGCTGTTTTGCTTGACGCTTGTTTTTATTACATGCTCAAAATTACCATTTCAAAATATGTCATATGTCATCTCCCATTTCTTCCCTGCCCAGGCTCACCGGGTCCTTTGAGAGTGGCTGCCTTGACAAAGGAGATGGGTCTCTCCAGCCTACTTACACAACTGTGTGTGCCATTTCATCCTGCCCCCTCATCTGTGCTCTTCCGAAATTCCGTTTCAGTGTTTCTGAAACTTTAGGCTTTGCCTCTCTGTTATTGGACTCACTATGATTCTATTTACTGGGCCTTGGCTTTTGAATATATGCTAGTCTAGGGGGAGCTTTTCATGTTCTGGCTAGAGCAGAAAAGAGGAGAAGCTAACAAATAATGGAGTCCTGGCAGCCTTCAAATGTGTCTAACCACAACTTTGATGGATGCTAAGAATAGCATTTATAGCAAGTGAGCCTTTGCTGGGAGGCCCTGCAAAACTACAGCTCAGTCTCTTCTCTGTCCTCATGCTGTTGGTTCTCTTGATTTCCTGCTTTCACCTGAAGCAACACTAAAGTCTGAAAGAGTGAGTCTCGACTTCAACTGCTTACCAGAGCCAACTGGGTGACTTCAGCAAACATTGGTGCTGAGGTCCTAGCCTCCCTGATTTCATTGTCATCAGCCTGGGGTGCTGCCTGGGCTCTGGGGTCTCTCAGGTTCTCTCCTGTCATTTTACCATACAGCCAATGTTTAAAAAAAAAAAAACAAAACTGCCCTAGAAACAGACCCCATAGTTCTGGTTGCCTAGGTGATATTCCAATCTGACCAATCCCAGCTTATTCAAATTGAGGAGGAAATGGGGTTGAGAATATGATAACTGAAGTGTCATTTACTTCTAAAGTACTAGTTCTGAAAACGATAGAGCCAGTCTAAGTGTATCAATATGCATTGGAACACTGTAGCACTTTCTTAGCCCGCTGAAATAAGATCATCCAGACTGAATGCAAGGAAGATGTTCATGCTACACTTGGAGCAATGTAGAGTGCAGGAAGACTGAAACCAGAAATACGTGGTACTGGTAATAGACATTCAAAGCCAGATGCAGTTCAAGGGGTTTACAGAGTGTATAAAGAGAAGGTGCCAAGCACTGAAAAGGACCCAGAGCTACAGCCTGGAACCAAAGATTAGGAAAAGGAAATAGAAAAGGCAACATGAGACATTTACTAGTTAATTCCAGTTAATTCTAGTGGAAGGAGTGTATAAAGCCTGGTCAATATTTGCCTAATTATGCTGTGCAAGTATAACTTGGCAAGCTTCCCAGGTGGTACTAGTGGTAAAGAATCCATCAGCCGATGCAAGATATGCATCAGATGTGAATTTGATCCTTGGGTCAGGAAGATCCCCTGGAGGAGGGCATGGGAACCCACTCCACCATTCCAGTATTCTTTCCTGGAGAATCCCATGGACAGAGGGGCCTGGTGGGCTATAGTCCATAGCGTTGCAGAGTTGGACATGACTGAAGCAACTTAGCACACAAGTATAACTTGGCACCTACTTGCTCACAGGTCCTAATACAAAATTCTTCCCTTTGTTCTCCTTTGAACATGCTGTATCTGTCCACACAGACTGAACTACACTGCAGTAAAACAGTTTGCCTCCCCTACAAAACCTCAGAGGATCAATACCACAAAGTGTCTCAGTCGCACACCATGTCCAGCGGGAGGAGGTGACAGTCGTTCAGGAACCCAGGCTGATGAAGCAGCCACCGTCTCAGAGGCTGACATTCTCATGTCAGGGCGAAAGAAACGGCATGGAGGATCTTGCACTATTATATAAATGCTCCCGTCTAGAAATGACCCCAATTTTCCTATTTACAGCTCACTGGCTGTAGCTAGTCACCTGGCCCCATGCAATGAAAAGGGACCGAGGAAGTGTATCTAACCATGTGCTGAGAAGGTAACAGGGCCAGAAATATGCTGAGTCCCTCATCATATCTCCACATCATCATGGAGAAACAGTCAAGCTTTCCTTTTTTCATGGAAACAGCTACAGATAAAGATATACAGCCACAGACAGCTTATTAAAATCAGAGGCATCCCTTTGCTGATAAAGGTCCATCTAGTCAAAGCTATGGTTTTTCCAGTAGTCATGTATGTATGTGAGAGTTGGACCGTAAAGAAGGTTGAGTGCCAAAGAATTGATCCTTTCGAATTGTGGTGCTGGAGAAGACTCTTGAGAATCCTTTGGACTGCAAGGAGACCCAACCAGTCAATCCTAAAGGAAATCAACCTTCAATATTCACTGGAAGGACTGACGCTGAAGCTGAAGCTTCCATATTTGGCCACCTGATGTGAAGAGTTTACTCACTGGAAAAGACCCTGATGCTGGGAAATATTGAGGGCAGGAGTAGAAGGGGCTGACAGAAGATGAGATGGTCGGATGGCATCATCAACTCAATGGACATGAGTTTGAGCAAACTCTGGGAGATAGTGAAGGACAAGGAAACATGGCGTACTGCAGTCCATGGGGTCACCAAGAGTCAGACATGACTGAGCGAATGAATAGCAACAGCAACAATATCATGTTATATAGCTGGGTTGTACCCACTAAAGTGTAATGAGGGAAATGAATTTTCTCTTTTATTTTTTCTGATGTGTCCCTAGGGTCTAAAATAGCTCTTTAGCATAAAAGAGTTTAAACAGATATTTAGGGGTAAATAAAACTCTTGTGAGAAGAAAGAATAGGAAGAAAGAGAGCTAAGAGTAATGTTATCATTTATCAGAAGGACTATGACTAACTTGCTGGTTAATCATTTCAAAATCACCAAGTAAGAAGCTTCCATAGTCAAATGATTCACTCACTTTATGGAAATGATGCTGTCACCACTTTATTAAATTGCTTCAGAAGCCTTACTTCAATTAAGATCAAGTACAAATCCCGCCTATGTCCAATATCACGTATTTATTTATTTAAAACATGTATTTGTTTTTGGCTGTGCTGGGTCTTTGTTGCTGTGCACAGGCTTTCTCTAGTTGTGTGGAGCAGGGGCTCCTCTCTGGGAGGCATGGGCTTCTCACTCTGGCGGCTTCTCTATTGCAGAGCACGGGCTCCAGGGTGCAAGGGTTTCAGTAGTTGCGGGTCGTGAGCTCATTGATTGTGGTGCACAGGCTTAGGTGCCCCGAGGCATGTGGAATCTTCCCAGACCAGGGAGCAAACCTGTGTCCCCTTGCGTTAGCAGACAGATTCTTAGCCACAGGACCACCAGGGAAGTCCCAATATCACATGTTTAACAACAAATAGCCATCAGTTTAAAAAAAAAAACAAAAAACTTTTTTTAAGAGGAAGGGCAAAAGGATGGCCTTGTCCGCTGAGTTAACAATCTCAAGAAATAGGGTAACATTTCAAATTCTCACACCTGCATGGGAAGTCTTAATAGTTTATATTGATCTGGATTTTCCTTATATTAATCTATAAATTTAGTGCAACCCAGTCAAAATTTCAATTGGGCTTTTTTTCTGCATAAAATTGTTTCCATTTTAATTTCATCAGGTTCCTAACTTCCATAAGTCACTCAATTTCACCCAAAATGTCCTTGACATTTGCTGAAAAGCTGGATTGGTTTAGGAAAATGCTTAACATCAGTGAAATTCTCTGGTAAATTTGCTAAGAAGTAAGACCACATGATGATAACCATCATGTCATCTTGGGAGATGCCCTGATGCCCTGTCCTCTCCCAGCCTGGGGCCACCCTCAGAGTGCAGCAATGGAGAATTTAAGCATGGGGACCTTCCCCCTTTCCCAGACCCCCGGATTCTCCCCAGCATGCTCTGCACATTGTGACCAGTTAGAGAGAGCTGCCCAGAGGAGCCAGGCTGAGTCTTCCCTTGATCCTGGGCACATGGCCTGGGATGCATGAGGACAGGTTCTGACCATTTTACAGTTTAAGTCCAGCAGAGAAGCCCGGTGTTACCCATATGGTGACGAATACTATTACTCAGTGACTGGTGTAAAAGTAGACAAAGTCAGCATAGCAGGAGGGGTTCAAGTCTCTAGGCCTTACCCAGGTGGCTCTGCATTCTGGATGGTGTCTTCACTCATGGTCAGAAAGAAAATGTGGCCTCTCAAATGCAACACCACAAGGCTCAAAGGCAGCAGACTGGCAGATTAAGCCTGGCCACTCACTAAAGCAGGCTAAGAACTGAGTCTCATTCCAATGTTCACCCCCAGCATCAGCCGCCTTTCTAGTACTTGATGGAGGTTCCTGGACTTCTCCTGAAGGAAGTTAAACAGAAAGCAGGTCAGAATGTTCTCAGTAGGCCATTCATGATTAAGGGATGGTTAACCTGCAACAGGGCTTCCAGATGGCACTAGTGGTAAAGAATTTGCTAATGCAGGAGACAAAAGAGACACTGGTTCAATGCCTGGGTCGGGAAGATCCCCTGGAGGAGGGCATGGCAACCCTCTCCAGCATCCTTGCCTGGAGAATCCCATAAATAGAGGAGCCTGGTGGACTTCTGTGTCTCTTACTCTGCTTTGAGATTTTCTGTCTAGTTGACAGACCCATAATTTACCTGTCATAGGCTGGTAGGCAGGGGTGCCTTTTAACCCTATAAAGGGGAAGGACCCTGGCGAGCACACCTGGCCCAGGTATGCCTGACATCATCCGGAAGCTGATCTGGGCAGCTGATTTCCCCGCATGCAGTTGAGACAGGGGAGACCTCAGTTTCTGGCCTGTGGAATCCACCCCACTCCTTGGGTAGCATGGACCTCCTGGGTGTTCTTCTCTCTGGTGGCCTGTTTGGCCTCCCCTTCCTGTTCTGTGTTGAGTTACCTCCACTCCCTGAGATTCCTCATCTCAATCCAAATTCTGTTCTCTCATAATTGAAATTCACTTCCCAAGTCTGCTCTCCCAGACTGACACTGTGGACAATTTGCTGGGAATCTTTCCAGTCCTGCTTGGGGCATTTATAGGTTTATACAAACACTCTCTTTGTAATCTGTAGATGGTCCTGACTCAGTTTTTATAGCAAACATTGTGTGATAAACTAAACATCTTTCCTCATCGGTAAATGTGACTCTATTGCATCATTCTTTTATAGCTGTTTAATTTCCACAGGACAGATGATTCAAAAATCCTTTCCCCTCTCTGGTTGTTTCTTAGATTTCTCCTATTAGAGATAATATCACAGTCATGTGCTTCGTCCCCAGACGATCATACACTAGGAACTGTAAAGGCAAGGGAGCTAGGCTTCATGGGGGTGGGTCCTGCCTGTCCCGCTTACAGCTGTGTGACCCTGGATCTGTTACTTAAATGTCTGTGCCTCAGTCCTCACATCTGTAAACCGAGCCTGCTGTGGAAATCTTGCAGGTAATACAGCAACATAAAAGGTTTATTGCCACTCTAAGTTGCCTTCTGGTCACAGGAGTGATGAAATTGTGGTAGGGGACTGATCAGAAGTACTGAGACATTAACCCTTTAAAAGGGTTCTATTTTTAATTAATTTATGGCAAAACAGGGTCAGGTGCTTATTTTTATATTTCCAGTTGATAAATATCACTACATAGGCTTTAAACTTAAAATGTCATTTTAAATAGCTATTTTCTGTTTCTGTAACTTGAGATATTGCTGATAAGATGGAGAAATGGTTATATATGTTTTAACTTATGAAAACCACCTGTATTATCTGTAGGGACTATAGCAACAGTGTGCATGCAGGGTCACAGCTTTCTGTCCTGACAACTCCCATCTTTTTTTCCTCTGAGTGGAAAAATCTCATAGCTTTTTTTTTTAACTTTGCACATAGCTATTTGTCATATCAACTTGCTTCTTTAAATAGACTGCTATAAAAGTTGCATCTGAGCAAGGTTTTAACTCTTGTTGGAACAGACTGTCACTGGGTAAGCAGTCAGTCTCCGTGCGGTGACAGAGGGCAGGGGTGTCAGAGCCTGAACTGGGTGACGAACTCATTGGTGCATGGAGTTGGCCCATACGGAGGATTCAGAGCCTCTGCCATTTCTGGAGAAGCCTCGTGGAATGGCAGGTGGGTGCAGTGTCAGAGTTCAAGCCAGGTAAGGAGCGTGTCCTTGTGGAAAGAGACAGCCTAGGGGGTGGTGTGAGTTCCAGCAGGGGGAGGTGGGCATCCAGCAGACCCGTGTGGACTGTCAGTCTCCAAGCTGAGTGAGGGGAGAGTCCATCTGGCAGGGCAACCTGGGCTTCAAAGTGGACCTTAATTGTCCATGAATGATAGCAATACCACCCCCCTGGCCAGCATTTAGGAGGGCATTGTGACACCATTCAGGCCCAGGACACCCAGAAGGATACATTCACGAAAGGAGAGACTCCTGGAAAGGTTTTCACTCTCAGAAGGTGATGATGATAAGTAGCCCCTCTTATTCCTCTCAATGGTAATACATCAAAATGAAACCCGGAGCTGCCACTGCTGTCCTGTGTCGGAAGGAAGCAACCTGAAAGGAAAGCTGACTTAGAGGAGTATAACATTTAAAACGAGCAGAGTTCTGGAGCCCTGGTCCTGACTGTATAGAGCGCAGAACTGCTCTTCCTTTGGGCTTCTTGTTACAGAGGCAAGGCATTTCTTAACTGTTTGAACAAGTAGAGCCTAGTGTCCAGGTGCTATAATAAAAGACATCCTACCTGATAACTACACCTTTGCTCCATAGTTAGCACCTATCACTGCCAGTGAGTCTGCTAGTGGCTCTGTGCATGACAAATCAGAAGGACCAAGACACTGGGTGACTGGAAGCAAAACCCAAGATCATTTATAGATAAACAATATAAGATCTAGGGCTTAGACACTGTCCTGGGAAAAAGACACAGCCAGACTTTATGATTTTCCAGTGGGTCGCTCTTATGTGGAACTCCAGACAACTGCCTCAGGGTCATTCCACCAGTTAAATGAAGCTTCTTAAATGTTCTTCATTAATACAGAGTGTGAGCTTGTTATGTTGCCGTGGCTACCTACAGTTTAGGTGTGATCCATATCTAAGTAACTACATAAAGTTAAAAAAAATAGCTTATTTGATTAATAATTGTACAGGAAAAAAATATGACAAGAGGGAACAAAATAGCCATAGGGTGAGACGTTAAGCTGTGGAAGCTATACTTTTTTTAGCAAAGAAACTGTCAGTTTACCAATCCAATAAGATTCTTAGTAAATGTTCTTGTTAAAGGGCTTCTAACAGGGAATTCCTGAACTTTTAGAGAAAACAGAACCCCCAAATACCAAGGGATCATGTCAAAGAACAGAATAATTTTGTAGTAGAAGTCATTTTCACCGTGGGCCACAGCAAGATAAACAGTTATGGGAGTGCACTTGTAATACTTTGAGTCATTAATTTGTAAACGACAAAGATCGGAAATAAGGGATTTTCTTCACCCCAAAGACATCCTACTTACTAAGGCCATAATACAAAATATAACAAAACTCAACAAAAGGAAATTGAAAAGGAATGTATGTAATCATTCCAAAGACAGGATGCATGACATTTCCCACCAACTAACATTACAATAGGTAGCTGAATCAACTAGCTATACAATCTGACTTAGAAAATATAGAAAAGATTATTTAAAATAATGTCATATAAAGGGCTTAGTTGACTTCCTTTGTTGAATGGTATTCACACTTTAGTGACAGTATATCAAAAGTTTGTTAGCAAAGGTAGGAATGCAGTAGAATATTTTTAGACCACCTACATTTAGCATACATTAAATCACACAACACATTCCTTTTAGTAAATGCTCCTTTTATAACATTCATTCCTGTTACTAATAGAAACTGCAAACAGGATTATGATATTTAATTAATTCACAAAATGCAGCTGTACTTCAAGCTTTTGGCATCTGTCCAATATTTTTAATGTAAATTTTTACAGAGAGAAAAAAGAAGAATTATCTCAAATTTTTCTTATTAGTTCTTAATTTGGGGGAGGGATGGGGCAAGGTAGATCAATAGAGGAAAACTCTGGGCAAGTGTTACAGTAAAAATTAGAGTCAGTGTGGGCAGGCCGTAGATCCAAGAAATGCCATGTATATGTGAAAATGCCATGATGTTATAAGGTACACCTTCAGGATAATATTACCACATCAACAAACTTGGTCATGTTCTTGATTTAAAGTAGAGAAATCTGATACAAACCAGCTTAAACAGAAAGAAAAGTGTATTGACCCACATAACAAAACTGCAATGAAAACAGGCATAAAGCTAGCTAGCACCAAGAGCTCAAATGCCATTAGACACGATCTTCTCTTGCTCTGTATATTAGTTGGGTTTTTTTAAGTGAATAAAGGCTTTTTATTTAATTATTTTTTGGACATGCTGCATGTGGAACTTCCCTGAACCCAAGCCCCTGCACTGGACCACCAGGGAAGTCTCTGTATGTTAGTTTTATTTTCTTCTTCTGTAAATCTACTTTCTATATAGAAAGAAGTATGGCTGGTGGCAGTCTCTAGGTTCATACAATAACAGTTTAATGATAGTGAACAGATCCTAGAGAAGGATTCTGATTGGCCTAACTAGTGTGATGGATCAATAATTGTGGCTAGAGTTGTGAGGTCTGGCTAAGCTTAAATCCCCACCTTTAGACCAAAAACTATAAGCCAGGGAGGTAGGTCAGGCAGACCCTATTCTAACTTGGTGGCTTTTAACCAAACCTCTCATTATAAGAGTAGGGTAAAACAATGAATACTCAAAAATAATACATGTAGGATGAATTCTAATTAGCATTAATTAGAGAAGTAGAAATAGTGGAAAAAACTATCAGATTATAATGACAACCTATAGAATGGAGGAATACACTGCAAGCCACATGTCTGACAAGGGTATAGTATTCAGAATATGCAAGAAACACAACAGCTGAAAAACAAACCAATCGAGAAGTGGGCAAAAGTCTTGAATACACATTTTTCCAAAGAAGATACGCAAATGGCCAACAGGCATGTGAAAATGATACTCAACATCATTGGTCATTGCTGTGCTGTGTTCACTCACTCAGTCGTGTCTGACACAATGTGACCTCATGGACTGTAGCCCACCAGGCTCCTCCGTCCATGGGATTTCCCAGGCAAGAGTGCTGGAGTGGATTGCCATTTCCTACTCCAGGAGATCTTCCAACCTTGAACCTGAGTCTCTTAGGTCTCCTGCAGTGGCAGCCGGATTCTTTACCACTATGCTACCTGGGAATCCATTAGTCATTAGAGAAATGCAAATTAAAATAATAATGAGTGTTGGTGAGGAGTAGAAAAATTCAAACCCATATGTTGCTGGTAGAAGTGAGGTGGTGCAGTCACTGTAGAAAACAGTTCAATGGCTCCTCACAAGTTAGTTTGGACCGTGGGAGGGAGCAACCAGAGGCTGTGGGAGGCAGGCTTTGTAGGAATAAGAGGGTGGGGTGCCTTGGTTCCCACACAAGGATGTGATTAGATTGTTTGACTAATTCCGCGGGCTGGCAAGGAAATGAAATCTGCTGCTTAGGAGTTAAGTAGCAATTGTACCTGGTCTGCTTGATAAGGAGGATTGCTTGACCAGGGGACCTTATCTGTGAACGCAGAGCAGGGAGGAGAATGTGCACTTAGGTCATGTGAGGGCTTCCTGGTTTCAGGTATTGAGGCAGCAAGTGATACTATTTCCAAATCTTATACTGCATAGATTTACCACAAGAAAGGAAATCCTCCTTTTCCCCTTAGTTACAATTATTCGGCTTAGCCTGTCTCAGATCATGTACCTACCCTTAAAGATGGGAGTTTAAAGACTATGATTATCAGCCTCACTGGGCCACAGGATTGGGAATGAAGCTGTGCCCCCAGTGAAGAACATCTCTTTTCAAAAGATAGTGATCAAATGACAACGTAATTCCTAATCACAGTGTGTTCCTTCCCTCTGCTCTCCCCCTTCCTTCCTGTCTCAGTTTTTTCTGTTTCTTTTCCCTTTTTTCTTCTCTTTATCTCCTGCTCCTCACCTCCTCTCTGCACCTTCCCTTCCACTCTCTTTATCTCCCCGATTTTTTTACTTCTTTGTCCTGTTCTCTCCCACTTGCTTCTCCTTATCCCCTCACCTGTTTTTAATTGTCCATGACTGCAACAGCCCCCAACGTCTGTCACCGATATAGTGCCCCAGCGGCTCAGTGCTAAAGAATCCGCCTGCAATGCAGGAGACACAGGTTCGATCCCTGGGTCAGGAGGATCCCCTGGAGGAGGTCGTGGAGGAGGTCCACTCCAGTATTTTTGCCTGGAGAATCCTCACGGACAAGGAGCCTGGTGGGCTACAACCGATAGTATCACAAAAAATCAGACACTACTGAAGCAACTTAGCACACAGGAATCTAGTGGCCTTCAGCTGGACTCCTGCTTCTTACTGCTTTAGTCAGATCTCTAAGTAAAGGAAGAATTGGGCAAAGCCAAAATTAGTTAGTTTACTTTTCCTATCCAAATTTACAAAAACTGGCCAAACTTCATGGAAAGTATACCCTAATTGGGAAAACCAATTTTTCCTTTGTTATAATCTAAAATGAATTCATGAAGCAAAGATGTTTCTGAAATTCTAGATATACTTTCAATGCAAAATCTCTCAATGCCTTTGTACTTTTTATGAAAAAGGTTTTTCTGAACTACTTTGCAATACATAGTATCTCTAATTAAAATAATGATTGATCTTTTGTCTTTGTTTTGTGGGAAGAAGTGGTAATGAAAGCATTGCTAGTAAAATACCTAGCAGCTGAATAAAGGCTACAAAGAGTACACAGTCAATATGGTCAATAATACAGTTTGGAATTATTTACAAAGGTAATTGAAACACTTCACACTCTAAGCAAATAATAGTAGTGGTTTTAATGATCTACTTGAATACCAGGTAATATCAAAGTAGAACCAACTACAATTAATGTGTTTAAAGGTGTGGATACCCATGAGATTTGCTTCTTAACAACCATTTCTTGGAGTGAATCTCATTTACAGCCTCTAGCCCCTGACAGAATGTGTAGTTTATGGTAGGGGCTTAGTCAGTTTTAGTGCCTGACTGGCTGAAGGAATGAATACATTGATGAAGAATATCAGATCACCTGATGTAGCTACCTCATGCAGTGAAAATGCAGTTTCAATGGCTTGATTGCCTAAGTGTAGCCTGTGGTAACTCAGGCTGCTTGGAGCTAGTTTGGAGTCTCTCTGCCACTTTGTAGACAAGAGCAACAAAGAAACTATCTCCAAGAATCCCAGATGCCACTGCTAACACGGATCTTCTGCAGAAATAATCCAGGTCAAAAAGGGAAATGACTTTCAAGCTGAGTCCTTATTCTGAAATGTTTAAATTACGCGAGTGTGAAGAAGAAAACTCCAGCAGGTTCAGATGCTTGAGTTAGAAAGAGTCACAAAGAAGCCTATATGTTAACAGACATGAAATCCAGCTCCAAAATAACACCTCAAACTTGACAAAATAATAGTGCTTTCATTGTCCCACTACATTTTTTAAATATATAGCACATTTGAAAAAGTTTTCATGTAAGAAGATGAGAAAATATTTATTGACTTGGTAATAGTATTTATTCTGGAAGATGGTATTTTTTTATGTCAATACTCAATTTAGATTCAGTTGTAGTTTAATAACAGTCCTCCAACTAAATCATTGTCTATTATGATAAAAGAGTTAAATTTATTTTTACATTTAAACATGTAGTTGCATGCAGATAACATTCCAAGAATATATCTGTCTTTCCAGATTTAAATATTAATCTGAAATTGTCAGGATGGAAATTTTCTCAAGTGTTTATGACATAAGGTGACAGGAGCAAGAATTCTTTTGAAAAAGACTGAATTAGATTATTGAAATGTATCTGTCTTCTGAGATTTTAAATTGATATTGATATTGGTTTATTTCTTTTGATAACTTTTGTCAGTTTTTGAAAATTTTTATGTATATATTTTTTAATTGGCATATAATTGCTTTACAGTGTTGTATAGTTTCTGCTGTACAACTATATTGATATTTATATATAATGTGCATATTATATATAATACATAATAATATACATGCATGTGTACATGCTAGGTCACTTCAGTCATGTCCAACTCTGTGCGACCCTTTGGACTGTAGCCCACCAGGCTCCTCTGTCCATGGGATTCTCCAGGCAAGAATACTAAAGTGGGTTGCCATGCTCTCCTCCGGGGGATCTTCCTGACCCAGGGATTGAACCCGTATCTCCTGCATCTCCTGCATTGGCAGGAGGGTTCTTTACCACTAGCACTACCTGGGAAACCCCAATAATAGACATACATGTTTATAATTACCTATTGCTGCATGGCAAATTACCTCAAAACATTTGCAGCTGAAACAGCAAACATGTATTATCTCCATTTCTGAGTGTCGGGAATCTGGGTGTGCCTCCGCTGGGTGACTCTGACTGAGTTTCTCAGGAGGCTGCATGGCTGTGACCATCTCAAGGCTCCAGTCTGGGGGATCTACTGCCAAGCTGGCTCATGTGACCATTGCAGGCTTCGGGGCTGCTGTGGCTGTTGGTCAGAGACATCAATACCTTGCTATATGGGCCTCCCTATAGATCAGCTCACAACAGGATGCTGGTTTATCTCAGAGTGGGCCAGAGAAAAAGGGAGAAGGTGCCCCAGACAGAAGTCATAGTTTTTTTGTAACCTGCCCTCAGAAGTGATAGCCTGCCCTTCTGCCATATTCCGTTCATTTGGAGTGAGTCCAAAGTCCAGCCTACACACAAGGGGAGAGAATTAATTACACAAGGATGTGAAAACCAGTAGGATCACTGGGGGCATTGTAGAGTTTGCCTGCTATGTATGTGGGGGGGGGGGGCGGTGTGCACATGGGTGTGCATTTGTATGAATATATACATACATGCATGCACACGCATGTATTAACATGTGTATGCATACATACATTGGGTTTTCCAAGTAGTGTTAGTGGTAGAGAACCTGCCTGCCAATGCAAGAAATGTAAGAGACACAGGTTCAGTCCCTGGGTCTGGATGATCCACTGGGGGAGGGCATGCATCCCATTCCAGTATTCTTTTCTGGAGAATCCTATAGACAGAGGAGCCTGGCAGGCTGCAGTCATAGGATCACACACAGTCAGACACGACTGAAGCGACTTAGCATGCACACACACATAAATATACACACACACATATATACATGTATATAGAGCCACACATTTATATAGAGAGAGACTTCATGCTTGAAATGCCTGATTGCTACATCATATGTGTGATAAAATGCAACATTCTTTTTTATATTCATCTACTTATTATTAATTGAAAGATAAATGTTTTACAATACTGTGTGGGCTTCTGCCATACATCAACATGAATCAGTCGAAAGTATACATATGCCCGTTCCCCCTTGAACCTCCCTCCCACCCTCCACCCCATCCCACCACTACAGGCTGTCACAGAGCCTCAGTTTGAGTTCTCTGAGTCACATAGCAAATTACCGCTGGCTATCTACTTAACGTGTGGTAATGTATATGTTTCCATGCTACTCTCTCCATTCATCTCACCATCTCCTTCCCTCCCTGCTGCCCTGTCCCTAAGCCTGTTCTCTATGCAAATGCAGCATTCTTAATAGCATTAACAAGACCTCTCTGCTAGCTTAAGATAAACGTCTATCAGTAACTCACCAAGTCAAAACTGAGCAT
Source organism: Odocoileus virginianus (assembly GCF_023699985.2). Lineage (NCBI taxonomy): Eukaryota > Metazoa > Chordata > Mammalia > Artiodactyla > Cervidae > Odocoileus > Odocoileus virginianus. Next base: position 87,645,458 of record NC_069674.1, on the reverse strand, counting down.
AGCAAGAGAAGGGTTAGTAATTTCGATGACATTACACAATGAAGTGCTATAATGAAAATTAGTATTTGTGAGTTGTGTGAATTCCACCCAGTATCACCTCTAATTTCAGGCAAGGGGACTTCTGCCCTAGGCTCCTTGATTTAGAGGACTCTGCTTAGGTCTTCTACTGGACTCATGTCCCACCACGCTCATGCCCTCCACTGAGGGACAAGTGGATGAACCCATCTGGAGTTCTTGCCCCCTCTACAACCCTAATGGACATGTGATGCCCTAGGTGTAAAGGATAGTGAAAAGGTGGCTATGAGAGGGGATGGGCAGAGCTTAGATAGGTTCTTGGGAAAAGATGTGAAATCACACTGAAGCAAATTCAGGTTTGGAACTGAAAATTACATCATTCGATCAAGCTGGGATTCTGCCTAGAGGTTTCTAGCTTTTTCAGACAATATAGCATGTTTCCAAACTTGAATCACTTCTTATTCCTATACAGGAAGGTATTTTGAGGGTTGTGTGTGAATTCTGAGAGAAAACAGGCATGTAAAGATGAAGTGGAAATGGCTGCATCAAGTGATGGCATTCTGGGCGTGGACCTTGGAGGTCAGTGAAGGGTACTTTTGGAGATAGATTCAGAAGTGACGTTTATTCAAAGTCTGGAGGCAACAGGCATTAGCCAGGGAGAAAAGAGCAAAGAAGACAGTTTTTAACTTCCCAGGGGGTTCCGTGGTAAAGAATGGCATCATATATCATAAAAAGGTATACATAAAAGAATGTGATTTGATAGTAACTGATGTATTACTTATTCTATGGTCATTGTATACAGTAGGAATGGGAGGTAATTATTCAAGACAAATTAGGAAGAGAATTTTTTAAAAAATTATGTAGATTTTATGATGGCCATTACATGCATAATTTTTTTCTTACACACTTTTTACTAGCAAATTATTCTTGAGAAACAATTGCATGTCAACATCTCAATGAGAACTTTTTATTCTGTGAACAATACATTCTACCTGTCTGGGAGAGTGTAATTAAATAATGGATTTTTTGAAGTAAATGTTCAGCTTCTTCACTTTACTGTTGAAGAAACTGAGGTTCAGAGCCATTAAATGACTAGAAGGCGGCCAACAGATAGTTAATTTCAGAACTGAGACTAAACTCCACATGCCCTGACTTGGAACACAAGGATTTTTTTCTTATCCAAATCCACATACATGCTATGATAGAGCTTTCAAACCGGGATATGCATAGCCCTGTAGGCAATGGCAGCATGCCAGGGAGGCGAAGCCACAGGATAAACACAGGGTGTCTTGCTTCAATGTAAATATTACTCAAAGATTTGAGGGGAGTTGGGGGAGCCACTTTATTTTTATATTGAAACAAAATTGATTATAAAGGAGAATGTACATTTTACATGAATTTTTTAAAATTTCAGGCTGGATTCCTCAGGCTATAATCCCATCAAATGGAGGTAAAAGTTCTCTCTGTTCACTTGGCTAGGGGTACCTCTTCTGTAGACCACCAGTGTGTGAAGACATCTAGGAAGAATCAAGAAGTGCCTTCACTAATCCCCATCTTTCACATTTCATTTTAAACTTGCATTATTTTAGTCCTTGCAATCAATTAAATGGTAAATTTTTCTTGAAGAGGGAACATATAAGGCCTCTTAATATATGAGTCTCTGAGTTCCTTTCCTAAGAACAGAGCTCTCTGTTTAAAATTTATTTTCTCCTCTGAATCAGTGTAAAGTGAAGAGATTTCAGAATAAAATATTTAAATGTGATTTTAGTAGAAATTAACTGGTTAGTAGTTTACTTCTATAAGATGCTCTCTAAAAGTAAATAGCCTGTGGTTGTAAAACTCACATTTGTCTAATGTACAAAGTTGACCTAGGAGTATGCATCTCCATTTTTCTATGTAGCATATTAATAAATGATATCTGGAAAGCTGTCATACATATTAACAGCAAAGATGGGAGACAAGATGCTAGTAAATTATTTTATAGCTTTTCTCAGTGGACCATTTCTTTCATCTGATTTTTATTCCTGGGTTAGAAACTATTTAAACAATGGTTCTCAGATGGTTACTTTCCCCATGGTACCTAGAAGAACTTTTATCCACCCACCCCCAAAAGGCTCAAGTACTTATAAAAAGTATTTATACTCAAATATTTACAAAAAGTTCTAGAAAGAATGTGTTTTGACTCCTTCACTGAGACCTTTTTTAATGCTCTATTCCAATACCAACACTTTTTAATGCAATAGCTTGATCCATTTCAAAAAATTACATTTAATTCTTAGATTTCAAGTTCAAATTTGGTGCCAAGAAACCAACCTATTCAGTTGAATCAATTGTTATTAAATTCATTGTGTTAGGTCCTGGCCAAAAAAAAAAAAAAAAAAACTCCAGCCTCCAAAAGTTTCCCAAGCTAGAGGAGAACCAAATTCACATAAATAAAATCATAAGGTCTTCAAGATTGGATGAGACTGGCCAAATAGTGGCTCAGCTTAACAAAAGAAATCCTAATGCAATATTTCTTTTCAGAAAATAAAAATGAATGCAAAACATACATGATGAACAAAAATGTCAAATTTTAAAATAAAGACAGTCTCACTGGTATTGATTTTTTTTTTTCCCTTTTGCATTAAGCTCCAGGAGGACTCCACCAGGCCCTGCCTCACTCCTATCCTTCACAGGTGGCTGTGGTTTCACACACACCTACTTTTCAGAAACCTAAATTTTCTAATATTCAGATCTCAATAGAGTTATTATTACTGGGTGACTTCAGTGGGGCCCTCTGATACACTCGTGGTCTCTGGTCTCTACCCGATCGCCATCCCTCCTACATCCGCGGTATGCAGCATCCCGCGTAGGAGAAACACTGGAGACCTAGGTAGGACGCAGTGGCTGTTGCAGGGCCACAAGCGCAAACGTCACAGAAGTCCGGATTTGGCTTCACATCTTCCCTACTTCGGATTGGCTTTTGGTCCACAGGGTGGTGGTAACTCTTGGTAACCGCCGGAACAGTCAGCCGCGGGCCAGGCTGGGTCGATCACAGGTGCTGCTGAATGCCCGGGTGTCCTGATGGCCAGGGACCCCAGTCATCTGCCGCGTGCCTGCCGACACCCAGCAATCCAAGCGAAGGCCGCAGAAGCTGCCCTGGAAATCAGCCGTACGGTAAACATCTCCCTCTTCCCCAGGCCATGGAGCGTTTCGGGGGATCCTGACAGAGCTCCAGTCCGCTGGAGGCCACCCCGGGGTCCGGGGCGAAGGGATAACGCAATCACAGTCCCCAGCCAAACTTTCCACTGGGGCTAGAAGCCTGTCATCTCCTGACTGGGGTTTGAGGACTGTCCCGATCCACACTAATTGATTTACACTGACCCTTTCCCATTTAGTATCTCAGGCATATATAGTTTTGGCAGCTTATAGAGACTAACAGGACTTCCCAGGTGGCGCTAGTGGTAAAGAAGCCTCCTGCCAGTGCAGGAGAGGTAAGAGACACAGCTGGATCCCTGAGTCAGGAAGACCCCCTGCAGAAGGGCATGGCAACCCACTCCAGGATTGTTGCCTGGAGAATCCCATGGACGGAGGAGCCTGGTGGGCTGCAGTCTACAGAATGCAGGAAAAGTCAGACAGGACTGAAGCAACCGAGGATGCCTGCTGGCACACAGATTAATAACACCATAAATTTGAAATCTTGACCCTCATATATATATATACATGTAGAGCCCTGAAATGTTGTTTCCCTAAAGTGCAGATTGACACACTGGAGAGGAAAAGTTCTTTGAGGGACAATACAAGCAGAGTTGAGGACAGTTTAGATAATGACTAAAAGAATCCTTGATTGGGGAATGAAAAAAAGTCACAATTGCGTTGTACCGTTTAGGACCTAACAAGGTGTTCTCGAGTTCTCACGCTTGTCTAGAAAGGCTTGGAGCTATGATAATTAGTCAAGGCTGAACGTTCTGTAATAAAATGGAAACTTCACACTAAATCCTAACTAACTTGTGATGCATGTGTATTGCATGAAGGTATAGGAATGAATCATTATAGTAGATAAATCATCAAAGTGAGGATATTTTCTTCTATAGATCTTAATAAAGTCTTCATTCTTCTAGGATGTAGTAGTTCCACAATTTTCAAACATTTTATTCTACTTTATCTAGATCCCAAGGTATCTGCAGTGGAAGTAGCTGCTTTTTTTCTTCTCTATGCTAGAACGATCTACATCCAAGTTTTGTGTTGGGTAGTTTTTTTTATCCTGTTTCATCAATCAGTTAATTTGAAACTAACATTTTCCCCTTATCAGATTCCTGAAATTGCTCTGCAAATTGAATACCTTTTCTGTGTGATATTCTCTACCATGCTACACAATATTGCAGATTCAAGTTCTACCTTCTTGAAACCCGCCCTCTCTGTTCCGACTGTCTTTTTGCTTCTCTTCATAACTTTATAACAATCCCTCATGTATCTTCTTATGCAGCTTGGCTCTCTCCTCCTCCTTCCAAATGTAGACACTTCAGGACGGTCTTCCCTGGGTCCCACTCTCTCCTCTGTGCTGGCTGACGACGACCAGGCTGGACATACCTATCCTGACACTCTGGTGAGATTCACTCTCCCACTTGCAACTTTCTGGTGGTCGCCTTGACCTCTTCCACCAGTGCCTGGGGTTCACCCTTTCTCCACTGCATGCATCTTCCCTCCCGGTCACCTTTCTCATCACCGAGTCATCACATCATCATCACCACCGGTGGCTTCCCTTGCCCTTATTCTCTGCCTCCGGTTACCTGCCAGTTCTCATCAATTCTCTCTGTAGCTCACATGTCATCCCTGTTCCCTGCTCATTCTCACTTGCTTCTGTCCCTGGGGCAGGCTTATCAGATCTTGATTTGATTTTCCAGAGGCAACCTTGCTTCCTGTCTGGAGTTCTATCTGCACACTAGGCCATGAGATATGGTATGCTTTGTCACATCTTTTTTCCTGTTTAAAAATCCTATAATACTTCTCTGCAAACTTCCCAGAGTTGAGTCCATTGATTAATTACCCAGTCGTTATTAAGTCCATTCTTTTACAGCCCAACAAAGCAAGGGCACCAAAAGAGAAGGAGGAAAAATGATTTTAAAATAACTTGATATTGGATATTACTTAAAAGCATTGATATAGTTGTCATGGGAAAAAATCAGAACTTTATTAGACTTCCTTACACTGATTTTACCATGCTGTTAGTATATATGTTTCATTTATATATATACAAAATTAAATTTAATTTTAGGTTACATAAAATATGTGATTTTAAGTTAGAATTCTTAAGACCATTAAAGTTTTCTTTGAGCAGTAGGTACATACTTCTGAGCCTAAATTTCAAAGTGAGCACAAGTATATGACCCCAATTCACCTTTTAAAGTGGATCCCTCACAGTTGCTTGCTGGATTCCTTTTCCCTGCAGCCAAAGACTGTACCAGCCTAACGCCTTGTACATTCTCCCCCTGCTTTTCCTCCTTTGTATACTTACTTCCCTGTGACTAAAACACCCATCCATCAAACTCTTTGTCTAAATTCTCCTCATCATTCAGACTGATCCCACTTGTCAGTCTTGCCCTAAAATCCTCTCGAAGTTCCCAGGGTTCACAGTACTTTCTTATTCCTCTGAATTCACTAGAGTGGGATTTTTCTTCTCTCATAGCGCTTAACATTTGCAACCTTCTTTTGCAACATTGTGTATCCTTCCTTCTCTTGTTCAAAGTTTACTTATAGGGAATAGACATTGTACCCGATTCATTGCTACATTTACTAGCTAGCCATAGACTAAACTAGTGACAGCCTGAACCACAGTAATTTGTGGTTCAATAAATAGCTGAATGACCTGTTTAGACAAACTTAGGTAGAAATGTTCATGTAAAAGTATGCTGTTGTGTACAGCTATTGTAAAAAATAGTATGGCAGTTCCTCAAAAGGTTAAACATACAATTATCATGTTATCCAGCAATTCCACTTCTGAGTATTAATATCTACTCAAATGAAGTGCAAACAGGGTTTCAGATATTTGTACACCCATATTCATAGCAGCATTATTCGCAAAAGCCAAAAAGTGGAAGCAATCCAAGTGTTACTGATAGATAAATGAAAAAACCAAATGTGGTATACACATACAGTGGAATATTATTCAGCCTTAAAAGGAAGGAAGTCTTGACATACACTACAACTAGATGATTCTTGAAGACATTATGCTAAGTGAAATAAGCCAGTCACAAAAAGACAAATGCTGCATGCTTCCATTTATATGAGGTACTTAGAGTAGACAAATTCATGGAGACTGAAAGTAGAAGGGTGAGTGTCAGAAACAGAGGAAAGAGGGAAAGAAATGAAGAGGTAGTGGGTACAGAATTTCATCTGAGAAAGATGAAGAACTTCTGAAAATGAATGGTGGTGATGGCTGCACAGCAATGTGAATGCACTTATTACCACAAAAATGTACAGTTAAAGTAGTAAATTTGACATTATTTAATTTTACCACAATTAAAAATAAAACAAAACAGTTCAGGGAAAGAATTCTTGTGTCTCTTTAGATGAAAGGAATATGCTACCAGTGAAGTTGTTTGTTGATTGGGAACTGGAACTGTTCCACCACGGGTTCACTGAAACTTGAAACCTCTTGGCGCATTTTCGAGTTCTCTGGCATTTTGACACCTTCTTGTTACCAGATTCTTCATATGAAAGTTTTGCTTAGAAGGACGTATGCCATGATAAAGAGCTGGGTAGATGAATAATTAATTACATCAGTGATTTACATATTGTGAGTTTCCATTTCCCTTTTTCATCTTTTTCTTTTCAAAATTTAAGTCCTGAACGATTCATTCCATGGGTAAAATGTTCGGAATGTATATTAATTTCTGATTACTAAATTAATATGTGTATATCACAAAATATTCAAACATTATTGAAGAGGGAATTTGCTAAAAAGTGACAGTCCCTTGTAATCTCAAGTAATAACTTGTTAATGGTTTGGAGTGTGTGCATTTTGTGTGCATATAAATGTCGTTAGTAACAAAAATATTGTTACATATATAAATATTATACTGCCAATGGCATTTTTACTTAAAATTATATTTTGGATATCTTTTTAGGTCTAGATATCCATCTCTCTCTGTTTTTAAGCTACTGCATATGTCCTACTGTGAAGTTGCATCTTAATATAACCCCTATTCCAATTAATTGGGCATATTTCACAACTACAGACAATGTATGTATGAGATGAGCAATGATATTCACATTTTGCTTGTGTGTGTATGTACTGATGTATTTCTGAGTGTTAGATTTGAAACTGTGAGATTAAGTTAGAAGCCATCTTGCAATTTTAATAGATAACTGCAAAATTTTAATTATACTTTGACTAAGCCTTAACATTCAAAACACTTTGGCAAAATTGAGATTGACTGTGTATAGTACAAGCTGATAGTTTCAATGTTTAAATTAAAATACCCAGATGTGGATGTCTAATGGGGTTTTTTCAAACTCCAGATTCAGCTCATTTATCATGGTCACAAAATACCCTAATGGAAATGCCTACACCTGAACCAATAAATTCTCCAAGCCCCAAGATCCAACTTGTATAACAGGGTCACAAAGAAAGTTGGCGGTATAAATTAGCAGCTGTTCTCCATCCCTGGGATATCTGTCTTCCTCACCTCTAGATACTTGTTCATCCCGTTAAATATTTTTAATGTCCCCTACTAAATAATAAAAGCAGTGTCAAAAAATCCATAAATCACTTACTGACATTATAACCTCACCACCCACAACAAATTCAGGCTGAAATTTCTGAAATTTGGTGATTGCTTTGACCCTGATAATTATAGTGTTTGTCAGATTCCAGAAGTGCAATGATTATACTCTCCACTTCTGCTGTGTCTTTTTAGCGTTACTCCTTCATTGACAAACTGTAGATGGTCTTTAATTTTTCCATATCATATTAGGTGACATGGCCTATAAATGTTACTTTATAATTTAGTAAAAATTTAAGAAGAAAAAGCAAAGCAGTTAAATAACTATTGTTGGATATGTATTTTCAAACAAAAAACCTATGGGAATAAAAACAGCTTCTTCTCCACCAAAAATTCCCATGGTCCAAGTATATTAATATCTCTTGAAACATGAAGACACTATTTCTTTTCAGAGGAAAAAAAAACATTCATACACTCATTCATTGATTTGTCTGACATTTATTGAGAACTTATAGGGTACATTATACTCTTCTCCTTCCATCTCCAACCTTGACACTGTCTTCTTTGAAAATGGAAAACCTACCAAATATCAGTCCATCACACTTAAAGAAATAATTACAGATATTTAAAGACCAAATTATTCTTCCTCATGGAGAATAAAAAGCTTGTTTTTGGTATATAAGTACACACGCACATTTTTTTTTCTCTTGATTAAAATTTATTTACACATCTGTGCCCAGGATTAAGGATAATGAAATTCAACCACAAAAATGATTAAGTAATGTTGAATTGTAGTGTTGGAATTTATCAGTTTAGAGTAGTTGCCTCCATATTCACTTTTCTTTTGATCTTTTTGTAGACATTATTGTTATTGACTGCAAATGTCTCAGTATTTCTGCTCAGTGGAATGTGGCTTGACAGATTAATTATATGTTATCAGGCAATTGAAGAGCAGCTAAAGATATGTGGCCACAAGAGGGATGCTGATGTCTTTGAGCTGTTTCTTTCTCAAAAGTAAGTGTACTTTATGTAAGAAAGAGAAGAGCATCATGTTATGTTTCATAGATTCAAATGTTCTCTTCCATTGTTTTCCCCTTGTGTGGACTGGCAAGTAGCCCATGTTTGTTGGCATTCACAGTCTCTATTGGAGAGGCAGGATCCTGAAATGGATAAAAACAAAGATTATGGAGTCAGGCTGAGTTTGAATCCCAGTTCTCTCTCTTCCAACTGGATGATCCTGTGCATGTCATAAACCTATTAAGGTGGTCAGTTTAGCCAATATAAATATAGAATACCAGTTACATGTGCATTTCAAGGAAACAAATGAATATAATTTTTTTAGTATAAATATGTCCCACATCACATTGGGACATTTGTTGTTTCTCTGAAATGCATATGTAACTGTGGATCCTATATTTTATCTGGCAAACCTATTGCCTACGTATAACAGTACTACCTGCTTCACAGGGTCATTGTGAAGATTAACTGAGTTAATTGAGAGTAGGGAAGGGTCTGGTACACAATAAACAATCAGCATTAGTGCAGTTAGTATTGCAACTGAGACTAAAGGATAACGACTCATTATGCCACTGTACTAAAATGATAGCCCCCATTATACTATAACCACTAGCCAATAACCTTCATAGTAATTTTACTGGTAAGTGGGAGAACTTCTCCCTTATGTGACAATTTCCTTTGATTCCACTCTGACTTCTCAACGTGGCAGGCAGCAAAGTGAGTCCTTCTTCTTCAGAGCAAGTCACAGTGCCTGGGGTGGAACCCAGATGGAAGGTGGAGTATGTGCTCAGCTGGGTGCTGAGAGCACAGGTTTTACTAGTGCACCAGTGATGCCTATGTAGTTACACTGGGCATTTTCATAACAATGATCATATTCCTAACTTTTCTTTCTCCTCTTTCATACCTTTAGATCTTTGTGAATTCCATGTATTATTTTAAAAGAGACAGCATATTTCTACTTGTACTTAATATTCAGAACTTAGCTACTTTTTAAAGAAAACGTCCTACTTTATCAATGAAGTTAATCACTTTTTCTCTGGTGATTTGAGGAAATCTTTTATTAATAAACATATTTCTTTTGTTAAATATTAATATGTTTTAGTTCATTAGTGCCGTGAATAATAGTTATCTTTGTAATGACCCTGAATCTCTTCGTAGTAAGAGACTGAATAGCTAACAAATTTAAGATTTTAAAAAATAAACTTTTTAGAATGCAGCAAGTGTGGTAGGCAATTCTGACAAACTTAAGATCATGCTTTGATCCTCTCTATAGACCAGTTTGTCTTACAGTAACAATAAATATTTTTTTTGTCTTCAAAAAATTGCATCTCTAAACCTTTCATGATTTTAACAACTGTACACTATTGATCATTAGGATAAGTAGATAACAATAAGAAAAGCTTTAAAACACTAGAAAAATGGAAATATTGATTTTATGACAGTGGATAATTAGTGGTCTTCTCAATTCAAGAAAAATACATTTTGTATCCTAAGAATACTGTTATAATTTAATACATCTAGGTATAAAAAATGTTTCACAGTCCAGATGCCAATAAACTGGGTGAATTAGGTTATTTGCCTAAGTCTTGTTGCCCTTGGAAAATGGAAAGGATCATGTCAAAGTTTCCTTGAGAAATCATGGAGAACATACACTGTAACAACAGAGCTGATGTATCATTGTCAGCATGAGTCATTGTCTTCGTTAGTAGCAGAGTTTCTATTGTTGTCTTCCGCTGGCCTCACCTTAAAATGTAATAGCCTCTTATTAATTTAGGACAAATTTATATGCAAAATAAACCTTTTCTGACTTAAGTTAAATTCTCCTTAAAAGAGAGCCATTTTATTATACTACCTATAGCAGAGTGTCAGTACAACTATTATAAGAAAATTAATTTGACAGTGATGTGACACAGTTGATATTTTATAGCATTAATATATGAAAATAACTTTTCTGGGAACCCTTGTAGAAACACTCTAGATGGGGCTTGAGTTTCTCTGCTACCACGTTATGGCGGCTTTGTTTTTCACAGGAAAAAAAAAATGGAGCTGTTGTCCAGCTGTTGCATTGTGGTCCAGTGCAATCAGTGTCCAATGTGCCATCCCAGAAATTAGCTGCACATCTTCAGTGAAAGAGGGGAATGCGTTATGTATGCAAGTATATTACAGGGTGCTTTGAAGGAGCCCAGAATATTTTGTTGTGTCAGGGAAGTGCATGAAGACTAATGGTGCCTGTTGAGAGGACAAGGTGGTCCACTTGAAAAGCCTTCTGTTTGGGATAACCTGAGAATAATAAAAACAATGATGAAAGTTTAAGAAAAAGCTCTTCAAATCTGAGAAGGATGGAGATGAGAAGGAATGAAGAAAGAAAGAGGAGAAGCAGATCTTTTTTTTTACCAAGGACCAGCTAATAAATGTAAGAAGAATGAGAGGATTAGAAAAATTACCATGTCATAATCCCAAATGTACTGATTCAGGTCCATATTATTAATCAAAGCTAAAGCCATTGAATAAATAGTTATTGAGAAACCACCAATCTGTTCTCTGCAGGTTGGCAGTTACCAGAGGGGAGAGGGATTTGGGGGTGGGGCATGAAATAGGTAAACATGATCAAGAGGTACAAACTTTCAGTTGTAAAATAAGTAAGTTTTGGGGATGGAATGTATGAGAATACAGTGAATAGTATTGTATTAACTTTGTATGGTTTCAGCAACTGGATTTCATCTGGTGATCATTTTGCAGTATGTCCAATGTCAAATCACTCAGAATTTTGCCCCAGATATTGCTTTTCAATGATAAAATTTGTAAATACTTTCACAGTGAAGAGAACTGGAAAATACAGCCTTAACCAAATCACTGAACTTAGCTTCACCAACAGGGTGAACAGGTGGCTCAGTGGTAAAGAATCTGCATGCCAGTGCAGGAGACGTAAGAGATCCCTGGGTCAGGAAGATCCCCTGGAGGTGGGCATGGCAGCCCATTCCAGTGTTCTTGCCTGGAGACTCCCATGGAGAGAGGAGCCTATAGGGCTACAGTCCATGGGGTTGCAAAGTGTCGAACACAACTTAGTGACTAAGCATACACACACAACCTTCACAAAGAATGGGACAAAGTGGCATCATTTTGCCTCCTGACGTGGTGTAGTAATTACCACTGTTCTAACTAAAAAATGATCTGCCTTAAATTTAATCATGAGGAAGCAATGAGACCAATCAAGAATATGAGAAATTCTATCAGACAACTGTCCTGGACTCTTCAGAAAGTAAACATTGAAGGCAATAAAGGAGAGAAGGTGACTATTTTTAATTTAGGAAGACTAATGGGATTATACAGAGTATATCATGCGAACTGCTGTGCTGAATGAACCACAGGCTGGAATCAAGATTGCCGGGAGAAATATCAACAACCTCAGATATGCAGAAGATACCACTCTAATGGCAGAAAGTGAAGAGGAACTAAAGAGCCTCTTGTGAGGGTGAAAGAGGAGCGTGAAATATCTGGCTTAAAACTGAACATTCTAAAAAACTAAGATCATGACATCTGGTGCCATCACTTCATGGCAAATAGATGGGGGAAAAGTGGAAAGAGTGACAGATTTTATTTTCTTGACCTCCAAAATCACTGCAGATGTTGACTGCAGCCATGAAATTAAAAGACATTTGCTCCGTGGAAGAAAAGTTATGACCAAGTTAGACAGCATATTAAAAAGCAAGAGATAGCATTGCCAAAAAAGGTCTGTATAGTGAAAGCTATAGTTTTTCCAATAGTCATGTATGGATGTGAGAGTTGGATATAAAGAAGGCTGACTGTCAAAGAATTGATGCCTTCATATTGTGAGACTCTTGAGAGTCCCTTGGACTTCCCTGAATATTCATTGGAAGGAGATCAAACCAGTCAATCCTAAAGGAAATCAATCCTGAATATTCATTGGAAGGACTGATACTGAAGCTGAAGCTGAAGTTCCAATCCTTTGGCCATCTGATGTGAAGAACTGACCCATTAGAAAAGACCCTGATGCTGGGAAAGACTGAGGGCAGGAGGAAAAGGGGGCAGCAGATAATTGGATGGCATCACCAAATCAATGGCCATGAATCTGAGCAAACTCTGGGAGACAGTGAAGGACAGGGAAGCCTGGCATGCTGCAGTCCATGGGGTCACAAAGAGTCGGACACGACTGAGCAACTAAACAACAAACAACAATGGGTTATACCAACTGAAAATGGGTTATACCAATGCATCAGTGTTAATGCAATTCTGGGTTTAAACAAGCAAAAAATCTATAAAAGAAATGTAGGGACAACAGGAACAATTTGAATATGAATAGCAGTGTATTAGATGATATTGTTGAATTCAATTTTAATTTTCTTAGGTTTGATATTGGTATGGTGGTTAAGCAGGAGAAAGTCCTTATTTGAGGGATGCGTGTGCTGAAGTATTTATGAATCAAAGCCCTGGAGTCATGTCTGCAACTTATTTTCAAACGATTCACCAAGAAACTTATTAACTAGCTAATAGGTAAATTGTGTATACAGATAAGAGAGAGAACATAAATGTGGCAAAATATTAAAAATTATGGACTTCTCTGGTGACTCAGTGGTAAAGAATCCCATGGACAGAGAAGCCTGGTGGACTATGGTCCATGAGGTCACAAGAGTTGAACATGACTGAAGTGACTTAGCGCACACACGTATTATAAACAACAATGGGAGAATAAAACCCTTCATGCACTCTCTGCCTCTTTGGGTCCTGCAGTTTCCATGTCTTAAATCCAGTCTGGCCAAGATCTGGACAAGCTCAAACTAAAGATTGGGTAGGCAGTGTTGAAGCAGGAGCCAATGCTATTTCCCACACTGACCTTAGGTCTGGTGTCTTCTGCCCTTACTTTTGTTCCTCTGGCCTCTCCTCAGTGAAGTCTTTTAAAATGAAGGTCCCAATAAATTCAGTCATAATGAGGTATAACTTCTACTAATGTGATAAATTTCTCTCCTTTTAGTATTTGCTTTAACTGACCCAAGAATGAAGTTTTAAAGGTGGAATGTAGTAAATTAGCTTGTATAAATGTGCCAATAATTTTGAAAGGACAGAAAGAGGCCTTTTCAATTCTCCCCAAGTCATACTATATAAGCAACTTTAGACATGAATAAATTAATTGTTGCTAACACTCACTTTCTCTTTTCCTTTCTAGGGAGCTGACAGAGGTCATTGATCTTTCCAGGTTTAAGAAATTAAAATACTTATGGCTACATCATAACAAGGTAGTATGATATTTGATCTTTACGTGGCTCTATGATTAAACTACAATCTTAATTTCATGTTTTTAATAGAACTGATCATTAAAAGTATTAATATTTTATACTTCTAATTTTAATGTAGGTAAGAAACTATATGTATGTACAAAGTGGTATAGCACTAGTGGTAAAGAATCTGCCTGCCAAAGCTGAAGACTTAAGAAACGTGGGTTTGATCCCTGGGTTGGGAAGATCCCCTGGAGGAGGGCATGGCTACCACTCCAGTGCTCTTGGCTGGGGAATCCTCATGGGCAGAGGAGCCTGGCGGGCTACAGTCCACAGGGTCGCAAATAGCCAGAAACAATTGAGGTGACTTTGCACACGTGCATATTGAATAGGTCGATTTGTGAGACATTGTCAGATGAGAGTTTTACTTTTTCCTCCCATGTTCTTTCAAAACTGTTCAGTGTAAGCTGCTGCTTCCCAGTTTCCTGGAAGAAAACCTGTGCAGTCTCATGACTTTTTTCCTCTCTTTTTTGTAGTTCAGGAACTTTCAGTCCATTTTAAGCCGTAGTCATAGTCTCAGTTCAGAAATGAGAATGTGGAGATGAATATATTAATTCATAAACGAGACATCCCCCATCTCTCCTCTCTTATTCAGCTAGGGCTGACTGCGGATGGCCATCTGCCTTCTTCATCAGCAAGGGGATGTGGTTGCTTGTTTTCTTGCCTGGCGCCTCTGCCCCAGCCTTCTCAAGTGAGTATGGAATGGAGAAGTGTGGAGGCAGTGGAAAGGCCAAGGAAAAGCAAAGTTCTTATTCAGTTTGCACCCACTGGTTTATTGTTTTCTCCCATTTCTCAGAGTTTATGGTTTTCTCCCATTTGATTATTCCAGAGCCCCCTCTGCTAGGTTTCTCCAACTCTGATTCCTCTTTGCTGGCCACTCCAGATCTCCCCTAACCTTGTATCCCAGTCGTTCTTACATCTGAGCATCTCCTCGCCTTGGCAGACTGCCCTTTGGGTGCCCTAGATCAACATTTCTCCAAAGGTCCTGCATGCATTCCCCAGAACTCACACACATTGTCCTGTCATGTGAGGGACTGATTACCTCCCAAGCTGATCTAGCTTCTTCAGGAAGTGCCAGGAACTAAGCCACCGTGTCACCAGCTGCCAGGAATGCTCATCAAGGTCACTGAGTGTGGCCCTTGAAACTGCTCTCAGAGGTCAGGGCTAGTTGGCAGAGACTTCCCACTGCCTCCTCTGGAGTGGGGTCTGACTGGACTTCCAAGCTCTCTTCAAGGAGTGGGAGTGAACGAAAATTCAAGCCAAATCACTATAGTTAGCTAGTCAGTCTTTCTCAATTTTCTGAAGTTTGACTTTCCAACTGCTTGTATCTTGTTCATTATAAATTGATGATCCAGTATTAGCATTCTAAATTTAAACTTTCAAACACCAGCTGATTAAAAAATAATGATTTGAGTTTTCAGTAGTAGTCTGCTTGTCAAGCAATAGTCCAGATTCACAGCACCGAATCTTTAGGCAGTCATGTTTATGGAAGTATTTCAATATTACATTGCAATTTGTCTGTTTTTTTTAACCAACTAAGTGGAAAATGGAAAAAAGTTCTACTAGTATTAAGTGCCAGGGTAAGTTGCATAAGCTTGAAATAATTTCTAGGAGAACAAGCACAAATACCTTCAAGGCCCAGGCAGCTAACAAGTGAAATGGAAAGTGCAAAAACTACTTAAGGGCATACAAGTTCAAAACTTTTAAACACTCTGCCAAAAATTATCCTGGGTCACAGTGTGTGACCTCCAATTAGAAAAAGATGGAACTCATCAAGCATGGCAAAAGTGACTAATCATTGTTTTTCATGTGTGTTCCTTGTGGTGTTCAGTGTTCAGCTTTGAAGGAAAGAACATGTACAAATGTTGGCAGTATGTCTAAAGGGAGAGGTGTGATTAGGGATTTTTAATATTTTTTTTGGCTCTCTTATAGTGGACACCATCCCACCTTCAGGCAGTCACTGAATTTTCATACAGTTGACGTACAGATGCATTATATACATAGGAAAGGATTATACACACTGTCAACTTGTACTTCGGTTTTGAAGAGGGATTGGTGGAGAAAGGGTGCAACAGAAGGGCTAAATTCTCTTCTAGTTTTTGGTTGTTTATGCTTAACAAACTATATTCTTTCCCAAATAGCCATCACTTAACTTTGTTCTTTAAAAATAGACTTATTCAGATGGTTAGACGGCATCATCACCAAGTCAATGGGCATGAAATTGAGCAAACTTTGGGAGATATTGAAGGACAGGGAAGCCTGGAGTGCTGCAGTCCATGGGGTCACAAAGAGTAAGACATGACTTAGCAACTGAACAACAATTCCGTGTAATCCTGAAAAGATATCATATTCAAATAAATTTTAAGTGGTCATGAGATGAGTGAATAAGCCAATGTGAATTTTTGTGTTGATCAGCAGTTGACTGGTTGCTAAGTTGTTGGAGTATTCACACTCCATAAAAAATTAAAGTCTTATTCAGCATCTAAAACTCTAATGGGCATGTTAGCTATGATAGTACTTCATCAAAATCCCTATGGAAAAATGTGATTATTAGTTTACTTTACAATCTAGATTACTCTGGGTGAACTACTATCAGGAAGTTACTATGCCAGTATAGAAACGATATGGAGAATCTTGGTGAAAAACATCAACATTGACAAATGAACATCAATATTTAGAATTGTAATGTTTTGCTAACAATGGTTTGAATCTGTGACCAGCATTTTTCTTACATTATTGTAGAACATAAATAAATGTTCTTAGATTTATTTCCTACCCTCTGTTTAGGAACAACTAAGGCACAAAATAGTAAAATTAAATGAACACATCTTTTTTGTTTATTCGTTTATTCAATCAACAGTTTTGTGGAGGCAAATGTACTGATCATTTTATCGGTTGTCAATTCATTATCCATTATTTTCCTTTACCTGTATAGCAGAATCTGAGTTTGTGTTTTAAGTTTAGTACACACTTGTTGTTACTCAGGTAGGTGGTCCCATTCCCACTTCCAAAGGGTGGAGCCTAAACTGTTTAAACCAGTCAGGATAACCCCATCCTCCTTGTGAGTGGCTAGTCAATGAATGGGCTCAGAATCCAATTGTTGCAATAGAGACATTGGAGGTAGCTCCTGGGAGACTTCTGTGAAAGGTTTCCTTATTCCTCAAAGAGCACTGGAAGAGAGGTCCACTGTTTCCTCTGGACATTTTCTGGCCTGGCTTATAAGCCAGAAGCCATCCTTCCAACTGATGGGTGTATCCAACCAGAGCTGTATCCAGCTGTGAGAAAAGCAGAGCTCAGAGAATCACTGAGATTTGAGGCTCTTACAACTTCTGGACTGCTAGATATGTGAGATAATGAGTATTTTAATTTATGTGCCAGCTTGAGTTGAGTTTGACTTCCCTGGTGGCTCAGATGGTAAAGCGTCTGCCTACAATGTGGGAGACCCGAGTTCAAACCCTGGGTTGGGAAGATCTCCTGGGGAAGGAAACGGCAACCCACTCCAGTACTCTTGCCTGGAAAATCCCATGGATGGAGGAGCCTGGTAGGCTACAGTCCATGAGGTCGCAAGGAGTCGAACACGACTAAGTGATTTCACTTTCTTGAGTTGAGCTTAGAGATTACTTATAGTCAAAAGCATACTATCTAATATGGTTTATTCTGTACTTGTTTTAGGCTACTGATAGAATATAACAATGAATATGATGGTACCTGCTCTAGAGATAGAATTAGGGAGTGGCTATACTCCTGGTGATGGCATCACCGACTCGATGGGCATGAGTTTGAGTAAACTCTGGGAGTTGGTGATGGACAGGGAGGCTTGGCATGCTGCAATTCATGGTGTCACAAGGAGTCAGACACGACTGAGTGACTGAACTGAACTGAAGTGATATTCCTGGTGAGGGCATTGTGGTTGCACTACCTGGAATGGAATGAGAGAAAGCAGTGGTTTGGGGAGACAATGAATGAGTGTGGTTTGGTGTGTTTGGAGCCGAACATGCTCAAAGGGTGCACACTTCTCCCCATTATTATGCAATGGGTGATAAAATTGGAGCTTCTAGTCTGACCCTGAACCAACAAATTAAATAAGTACAAGTTGTTTCTAAGATTTGCAATGCCCCAACTCTCCTAGGTTTGTTCAAGCTATCCTGCTTCCTCCATTATGATCTCCAAGGGCTAGCTTTCTCCTTGTATTGTGTGGATTTTCACCAGTTCTGCAGCAACTCTCTTTCTGAGTCATCTTTCTCTCACCTCCACTGATGTAATTAGTGAGAGGCAACTGCTCCTAGATGTATATAAACTGAAGCCTTCAAAACACTCTCTCTTGTCTCATCTTCCAGTGAGCCTGACTGAGGGAATTTTAGGTCACAGTTCATCTTTTCTAGCTTTCCTGAGAATCTGGGTCTGCTCGGATGAGTGATCTAAGTGATTTGCATGTTGTACTACAGTTTCAGATGGTCTGTATACATTTGATCTATTTGTGTTTTGGCTCATTTTCTCAAGAGCTTTTTTTTAAACAGATGTTTAATAATGAGTGTATAATAGTGCCACAATGTGAGTGTCTTTCTATTTCTGGAAGACCTAGCAGTACTTGGGTATATTCTATTTATCACAAATTACAGTAAGCATTTGATGAGAAACCTGTGTATAATGCCTCACCAAGGAACTAGCCAAAATACAATCTGAGTTTCTACCACATAGCAAAAACTGAATAGTTGACAACTCTTACAAAGTAAATTTAAATGAAAATACATCTTCTGACAAAGTCATACTTCACCATCTAAAAAGTAATGAAAATATTTACAACAACATCTTCCACACTAAAATAAGCAAAATCACTGCGAGAAAGAGTGAGCTCATTCTTCTGTGCCATAAAGATGTGTTGTTTTTCCCTATCTGCCAGACAGGCAGCACACATTGCAAATTTGGTAAAGGGCACATGTGTGTGTATTTTAGGAAGGTATATTGATGTACAAAACTAGCAAGTCACAATTTGAAAAGTCAAATAATTATTTGTAATGTACAGTTTTAAATATTTGTAAAGAACTCTTTGAGCGGCAATACTTTTTTTTTCAGGTAGTTTTCACAACATGCTTTGCCTCATGAAAGTTTAGTTGGTTCCTTTAATCAGGTTTAGGTATATATACATTTACTTATTCATTTATACATGCCATACTTTGTTCCAAAAAACTCTTTAGAGCAGCACAAACCCTGTGGTAGAGCATATGAGAAATTAATGAATAAAATGAACCAGCATACATTCCTCATACTTTGGGCTCTTATGTGTTTCTGTTATCTCAGTGCAATATTAATTATCTCTCTTATGTACACTCTGTTGAAAGAATTATATTTTACCAAATATTTAAAACCTCCTCAAAAAAGTAACCTAAATAAGATTTCACTGTGTGGTTGTGAAATTCATATACACCATGTATCTAGTTGCTTCCCAGGTGGCTCAGTGGTAGAGAATCCGCCTGCCAGTGCAGAAGGTGGGTTCTATACCTAGGCTGGGAAGATCCCCTAGAGAAGGAAATGGCAGCCCACTCCAGTATTCTTGCCTGAAGAATCCCATGGACAGAGGAGCCTGGCAGGCCATAGTCCATGGGATCACAAAAGAGTCAGACACGGATAGCAACTAAACAACAATGTATCTAGTTACAATCCAAAAAATGTAACCTGTTTTTGGGGGGGGGAGATGTATATAAAAATATCAAGAACATGGAATAAAGAGGGAAAAACATGAAAATGATGATCTATTTGCATTGTACAAAGACAGTTATTTCTCAATGTTTTTAAAGTGTAGATTTTATTTCCAAGTATCATATACATTTTAAACTGATCCAAATGAATGCATCATGTTCACTTATTGGACAGGAACACCATATATATGAACTTATAAATCCTAAAAGTATACTGAAATTTTTCTTTTTTTTCTCCTATATAATTCAGTGTATATTATTAAAATTGTTCCCAATACTTAAGAATTTCAAGTAAATTTAGGGACTATTGTAATTACAATATCAAAATACAATAATATACCCCTTTAAATAACACATAATTATAGACTTTTTCAGAATTGTATCATGTCATTTAATCTCTGGTCTAGGGGTCTTTAAATCCCCCAGATTTTTCAACTCTGATACTACCGACCTTCTGAACTGGATCATTCTTGATTGTGGGGGTGGTATTGTGCATTTGGGGATATTTAGCAGCATCCCTGGCCTCTACACACTATATATCAGATTTCTTCCCAGAAGCAACAACTAAAAATGTTTCTAGGCACTGTCAAATGCTCCCTGGGGTACAAAATTATTCCTCAATGAGAATCCCTCAAAAACAGTAAACAGAGTGATCTGTGGAAATCTAAGTCAAAACATGTTACTCTTCTACTCAAAATCTCTAATAGTTACCTATTATTTTCAGCGGAGTTCTTTCAGTAGCCTAAAGGCTCTGCACATGTAGGCTGCCAGCTTACCTCTCTGACCTTAATACCTCTTGTCTCCCTAACTTGCTGACCCAACGACACCCTATTATCTCTGGACTTATATACACTGGCTAGTCTTCAAGTGCTTCTGCATAGATATTCTCACGGCCCACTCCCTTTTCCTCATCAAGAATTTGTTCAGATATTACCTGCTCTGTGAGGTCTTCCTGACCAGCCCATTTGAAATACATTATCTCCCTGTTGGCACCCGAATTTCCATGCTTTATTTTTTTTCCCATAGCATTTATCAACTGATTCCATAATACACAATTTATTTATTGTAAGTATTATTTGTTTTCTCTTTCCCTGCTAGGAAAAGAGACAGGGGTTTTGTCTGTTTTTTTTCATAGCTATACCACTGAATTTAACACAGGGCTGGCACACAGTAGCTGCTCCACGAGTATTTGTTGAATGGAAAAATGTGTACATAAAAATTCTAATATTTTCTAATAAATATAATATTTCCATTTTGTCAGTTAATCACAAAAGTCATGTAACGGATCAT
The DNA here is from genome assembly GCF_023699985.2 of Odocoileus virginianus. Classification (NCBI taxonomy): domain Eukaryota; kingdom Metazoa; phylum Chordata; class Mammalia; order Artiodactyla; family Cervidae; genus Odocoileus; species Odocoileus virginianus. The sequence goes on along the minus strand of NC_069674.1, from coordinate 87,624,446 downwards.
AAATTATAAGTTTGGGGAGGGTAATGATAATATTTTACTTAATATGATACTTTTTTGTTCCTTCAAAAATAGTTTGTAAGTTTTGTTTCTTCAGCTTCTGGTTTTTTTTTTTTTTTTTTAAGCATCATAGCTAGGTCTGCCAAGTTGAACTTTCACTTTGCAAAGGTGCTAATTACAGGAAACAGCAGTTCAGTTAACAGAAGCATGCTTTAGCTGAGTTAAGCAGGAAAGTAATATATTGAAATGATACTGGGTGAATATTAAGTAGTTTAGGAACCAAGTGTAGAAAATTCTTGGGATCATGGAAGCCACGGCCAAAGCCATATCACAGAAGCGGCTTCCGCGTGCACTGTTGACTTGCCAATCAGCAAGAGAAGCCCCAACCTGTGCTGCTGTTTTCCTGTCCCCCATTCCTGCTGCCACCATTTCCACTGCTGTCTCCTTCTCTGCCACCACCAGATTTAACACAAAACTGTCTCTGCCTCTTTGCATTACTTGTTCCTGATTTTTAAATTTTTCTTGGAGTATAGTTGTTTTCCAGTGTTGTGTTAGCTTCCACTGTACAGCAGAGTGAGTCAGCTCTACAGATGCACACACCCCCTCTCTTTTGGCTTGCCTCCCCACTGAGGTCGCCCCGGGCTCTGAGCGGAGTCGCTGTGTCACGCAGTGGGCTCTCGGCAGCTACCTGTGTTATGCACAGTAGTGTGTATGTTAGTCCCAGTCTCCCAACTCACCCCACCCGCTTCCCTCCCCCTCCCCGCTTGGTGTCCATACACTTGTCCCCTACAGCTGTGTCTCAATTTCTCTTTGCAAATAAGATCATCTGTTCCATTTTTTTTAGATTCCACATATAGGCACTAACAGGTGAAATTTGTTTTCTCCTTCCTGACTGACTTTACTCTGTCTCTAGGTCCATTCACATCTCTACAGATGACCCTGTTTCTTTCTTTTTATGGCTGAGTAATATTCCATTGTACCACGTCTTATCCACCCCTCTGTTGATGGACATTTAGGTTGCTTCCATGTCCTGGCTATTGTGACTAGTGCTGCAGTGAAGGCTGGAGTGCATGTGACTTCTGAAATTATGATTTCCTCTGGGTGGCATTACTAGTTCTTGATTTGACGTTCAGAGGGGATGTGTCGGATTGCAACCTAGCCTAGTCATGTGTCCACACATTACCTGCCAGGAAATCTAGAAAAGCAAGTATTTTGCCTAATGAGGAGTAACTCCTAATACCTACCAAGGCTCATTAGATAACGAATTCCTTGGATTGTTGGGAGGATGATTCAGTGCTGGGAAGCTAAAAAATAATGACTAATGTGCCCTATATTTAATAAGATAATGTTTAGAAAGATGAAAATCCAAAGAATAATCCCAATAGCTACATAGTAATTCCTGGCAAGGTCTGGAACTCTGGATACTGAACAGGGAGCTCAGGTATAGTTATAATCCTGTCACTAGTAAGCTGATAATATTTAGCAAATATTTGTCTAGAGCTCTGATTCCTCTTCCGTAATATGCATGCATGCTAAGTTGGCTCAGTCGTCTCTGACTCTTTGCGACCCTGTGGACTGTAAGTTTACCAGGCTCCTTGAGATTACCAGGGTCCCAGGCAAGAATACTGGAGTGGGTTGCCATGCCCTCCTCCAGGGGATCTTCCCAACTCAGGGACTGAACCCACATCTCTTACATCTCCTGCATTGGCAGGTGAGTTCTATACCACTAGCACCACCTGGGAAGCCCCCTTATATAATATATGGGATATTTATTCCTCATAACTAAGGGGTGTCATGATGAAGAAATTTGATGGCATCTGTGAAGTACTGAACAAAGCACATACAGTAAGCACGGAATGAATATTAAGGACCTACTCTTTGTTTTTAAAAAAATGCTTTTAACAGAGCTATATGTATCCCTATTATAATAAAGAATTAGCTAATTCTATACATTAGCAACATTTCTGCACACTCTGCCTTCATTTGTTAGCACCCAGATGCAACAACTTTTAGTTTTTTAAGTAATCTTTTGTTTAGCTGCATATCTCAAAGTCACATGCGGGTATTGCTGCCGCTTGATTTTTCCGCTTTAGACAATAGCTGTTGAGTTTCCACAAAAATGAGGATTTAATGCTTTGTCCTTCCTGCCTCCACTTCCATACTTTCCATACACAGGCATACTTTCCATTTCCCATTCTCCTAATGTGGCAGTATTGTGATTTTGGTTAAATCAATATTCACTGGCTATGTTATTATGACAACCCGTTCTCTTCAGAGCTAAGCCATGTGTTAAACTCTAGCTATTTTCCCTTTATTGGATTTTCTCTACTTCCCTGGATTTTATTTCCCTTTGATTCTTTAAGTAGTTTTTTGTTCTGGGTTGAATTGTTTCCCTGCCCCCAAATTTATATTTTGAAGTTCTAGACCCCCACTGTCTCAGAATGGGACTGTATTTGGATATAGGGCCTTTATGAAAGTGAAAGTCACATAGTCGTGTCCGATTTTGCAATCCCACGGACTGTAGCCCACCAGGCTCCTCTGTCCATGGAATTCTCCACGCAAGAGTACTGGAGTGGGTTGCCATTTCTTTCTCCAGGGGATCTTCCTGACCCAAGGATCAAACCCTGGTCTCCTACGTTGCAGGCAGATTCTTAACCAATTGAGCTGCTAGGGAAGCTACTAGGACCTTTATAGAGGTAATGAAGTTAAGACGGAGACTTTAGGGTGGGCCCTAATCCAGTGTGACTGGTGTCATCATAGAAGAGGAGATTAGGATACAGAGAGAGAGCAAGAGTGAGAGTTAAAATAGGAGGGAGGAGGGAGGAGGGAGAGGGTGAGGGGGAGGAGAGAGAGAAAGAGACGAGGGGGAGGAGAGAGAGAAAGAGAGAGAGAATAGACATGTGTGCATACAGATAGAAGTCACGTGAAGGTATCAGAAGGTGGCCATGTACAAGTCAAGGAGAGAGGCCTCAAAATGTAACCGGTCTTGCCAGCACCTTGATCTTGGACTTCTAGCCTCCAGAGCTATGAGGAAATAAATTTCTGTTAAGACACCCAGTCTGTGATATTTGTTTTGCAACCCAAAAAATGAATATACTTTTTACTAGTTACTGTTACCTATTCAACTCAAACTCTCTCCCAGCTGACCAGATCTATTCAATGAATCATTCGGGAGCTTTTATTTCTCGAAGAAGTATGCCCAGAACCTTCTGACGTGCTCCACTCTGGACTTCCTGCCCTGTATACCTCGGTGCACAGTTTTAATCACCCTTCATAGCCATACCAGGGCCCCCTTTGCCCCCTCTTGTTTTTTGTATTGTGTGTCTTACATTTTTCTCAACTGCCTTCTCCAGTGGCTTTTCCAGAGAAAGTGTTCTGTGTGGTATTTTTTTTTTTTAAGATTGTGTATGTCTGCAATTGTGTATATTCAGTGCTCATATTTGGACAAATATTTTGGCTCATTGGGTTGGTAGAATTCTAAGTTAGAGATAAGGCATCACTCCACTGTTTTGTAGTTTTCAGTGTAGCTTTTGAGGAATCTGAAGCCATTCTTAGTTCTGATTCCTGATCCTTGAATATGATGTGTGTGTGCACATGTGTTCTGTCTGGAGGACAGTGTTCTGACATTTTACAGTGATGTGCTTTGGTGCAGGTCTGTTTTCAACCATTGTGGTGAGCTTGGGGAAATTACAGTCGAGAAACTCATATCTTTCCATTTGGGGAATTTTTCTTGGAGTGTATTGTTGATTTCTTTCTCTTTTATGTTTACCATTCTCTTTCTGGAACTCCTACACAAATGTGGAACTACTGAACTGGCTCTCTAATTTTCTTTTATTTTCTCTGTTTTCTATTTTTTTTGGTCAGGTTGCTCTACTTTCTGAGAATTTCATCAACATTCTCTTCTAACTCTATTATTACATTTTAGACTACATTCATGATTTTAATTTCCAAGGGCTCTTTTACCCCCTCTAAATGTTATTATTCTATTATCTTTATATATAACAGGATTAAACTATAAAGACCTGGCTGCCCACATTCTGAGTGCCAAGCTGAGCAGAGAGGGCTGGGAACCCTCAACATATAGTGTTCCCTTGATCTTTCAGTTTTCAGTGGGAACCTCTGTCTTTACATCTGTCTAGTGGCTACTTGGCCAGGAACTCTTGTCTTTTATTCCACCCAGGGAATGAATCTCTAGTCTTTTGAGGTGGTAGGGGAAAGGTCTAGTTGCCATGTGGTTATACTGGGAACATTATTGAGAAACAGAATTTCTCTGCTCAGTTAATCCTCTCCTCTTTATCCTCTTTGTCCAGGCTTTGATCCTTTTTAGAATTTTGTGGCATAAATATAAGGTTGTTTTCTGGTTTAGAATTTGACTTTCTTATTTCTATTAATTCTATGACCCCTAGATCATATACTTTCCAAAACCATATTGCTATGGTCTAATTTTCTGTTCTCCCTCTCTTCATGAATATACATTTTTTGAAACAATTATTTTATTGTCATTTTAGATAAATATTTGGCTGGAAAAAATTAAACTTGTGTTTATAATATAAACTTTTAACCAGAAGTCATTTTCCTCACCAGCAATCATGTGCATAATTCTTAAGTTTCCTTCCAAGTCTGTGATCTTGTTTTACAACAATAGAAATTTTTTTAAGACACTCTATATTGATGGCATTATTCAGATTTAGTGAACATAGTCTCTAAAACTGATTTTACAAGCTGTATTCTAGGGAGCTATTATGGAACACAAGTCGAGAGACACTCAGAAATCTTCTCAGAGCACAATACCTATTCAGACTGACCTGAAAGTCAGCAATTGGAGAGTCATCGATCACAATCCTCTAATTTAAAAGAAATAGCAGGGCTTCCCTGATGACTCAGCAGTAAAGAATCTGCCTGCAATGCAGGAGACATGGGTTTGATCCCTGGGTCAGGAAGATCCCCTGGAGAAGGAAATGGCAACCCACTCCAGTATTCTTGCCTGGAGAATCCCATGGACAGAGGAGCCTGGTGGGCTACAGTCCATGGTGTTACAAAAGATTCAGACACGACTTTGTGACTAACAGGAGTAGCAGCAACTATTGGCAGACAGTGTTCTAAGTAAAATAGTGAACAAAATAATTTAAAAGAAACACCTTTGGGATGGCTATCTTAAGCCTTATCAACAATATAGCAGTTTACCTCTACCAATCTGCAGAAATGGGACTCTAGAGCATGTTGAACTGGCTTGAAGTGGGGTGTTCAGGAGTAAGAGGATGCCAGGAAAAAGAAATGCTGAAAAGCAACTTGGAGGAAACCAAGAGCAAGTGCATTTACTTGCATATTACTTTGCTTCACACCAATGTTGGGTGATTCTTTTTAGTGTGGACTGGACTGTGAAGAAAGTTGAGCCCCGAAAAATTGATGCTTTTGAACTGTGGTGTAGGAGAAGACTCTTGAGAGTCCCTTGGACTGCAAGGAGATCCAACCAGTCCATCCGAAAGGAGATCAGTCCTGGGTGTTCATTGGAAGGACTGATGCTGAAGCTGAAACTTCAATACTTTGGCCACTTTATACGAAGAGTTGACTCATTGGAAAAGACCCTGATGCTGGGAGGGATTGGAGGCAGGAGGAGAAGGGGACGACAGAGGATGAGATGGCTGGATGGCATCACCAACTCGATGGACATGAATTTGAGTGAACTCCGGGAGTTGCTGATGGACAGGGAGGCCTGGCATGCTGTGATTCATGGGATCGCAAAGAGTCGGACACGACTGAGCGCCTGAAATGAACTGAGCTGATTTGCAATCATACGCATTTGTCTAGTTTCTGCTGGAAGGTCATTGATAAAACTGCAGAAAAACTTCCTAAGGGTTGGAGACATGAGAGGACGTGCCTGTGACCCAAAGTTAGCCTAAGATAGGAGCAGCCAGATTGGAGCAATTTTTGAGAGAAACCCAGATCCCTTGAGAGATTCGAGATTAGATCAGGTGGATGGGGCAAGTCAAGCCAGTGACTCAAGCTGCATCTGGGAATGAGCTTGACAGCTCAGCTTCCCACCCTGAGTGGTAACAAACTTCAGTGGTTCCCAGCAAGGACTCTGGAATCTGGGCCAAACTTCAGTTCCTCTATATACTAGCTGTGTAGTCCTGTGAGCAAGTTACTCAACCAACCTCTCTGTGTCTGTCTTATTGATTAAATAAGGTAATTTTCTTTGTGCATACATGCTAAATTGCCTCTGTCATGTCTCACTCTTTGCAACCCCATGGACTGTTGCCTGCTAGGCTCTTCTGTTCATGGGGTTCTCCAGGCAAGAATACTGGAGTAAGTTGCCATACCCTCCTCCAGGGGATCTTCCCTACCCAGGTATCAAACCCACATCTCTTATGTCTCCTGTGTTGGCAGGCAGGTCTTTTTAACCATTAGTGCCACCTAGGAAGCCCACATATCTATGTAAATATCACATATATATGTATCTTCAGAAGACATTAGTACTTTGCCATATTGTGTATATATTTAGAGATTATTATAGTTCTCTTCTTTTTTCTCATTTGATGCCAAATATTTTTGGGTACATCTTAAACATGTTTGTTGGTTATTGGTGACATAGTAGAAAAAAATTAATTGTGGAATATTTTATATTACTCCATATTTTTCATTAGTCAGTTCAGTTGCTCAGTCGTTTCCAACTCTTTGTGACCCCATGAATCACAGCATGCCAGGCCTCCCTGTCCATCACCAACTCCCAGAGTTTACTCAGACTCATGTCCATCAAGTCAGTGATGCCATCCAGCCATCTCATCCTCTGTCGTCCCCTTCTCCTCCTGCATCAGGATCTTTTCCAATGAGTCAACTCTTCGCATGAGGTGGCCAAAGTATTGGAGTTTCAGCCTCAGCATTAGTCCTTCCAATGAACACCCAGGACTGATCTCCTTTCGGGTGGACTGGTTGGATGTCCTTGCAGGCCAATGGACTCTCAAGAGTCTTCTCCAACACCACAATTCAAAAGCATCAATTTTTCGGCGCTCAGCTTTCTTCACAGTCCAACTCTCGCATCCATACGTGACCACTGGAAAAACCATAGCTTTGACTAGACGGACCTTTGTTGGCAAAGTGATGTCTCTGCTTTTTAATATGCTATCTAGGTTGGTCACAACTTTCCTTCCAAGGAGTAAGCGTCTTTTAATTTCATGGCTGCAATCACCATCTGCAGTGATTTTGGAGCCCCAAAATGAAAGTCAGCCACTGTTTCCACTGTCTCCCCATCTATTTCCCATGAAGTGATGGGACCAGATACCATGATCTTAGTTTTCTGAATGTTGAGCTTTAAGCCAACTTTTTCACTCTCCTCTTTCACTTTCATCAAGAGGCTTTTTAGTTCCTCTTCACTTTCAGCCATAAGGGTGGTTTCATCTGTATATCTGAGGTTATTGATATTTCTCCCAGCAATCTTGATTCCAGCTTGTGCTTCTTCCAGCCCAGCGTTTCTCATAATGTACTCTGCATGTAAGTTAAATAAGCAGGGTGATAATATTCAGACTTGGTGTACTCCTTTTTCTATTTGGAACCAGTTTGTTGTTCCATGTCCAGTTCTGTTGCTTCCTGACCTGCATAGAGGTTTCTCAAGAGGTGAGTCAGGTGGTCTGGTATTCCCATCTCCTTCAGAATTTTCCACAGTTTATTGTGATCCACACAGTCGAATGCTTTGGCATAGTCAATAAAGCAGAAGTAGATGTTTTTCTGGAACTCTCTTGCTTTTTAGATGATCCAGCAGATGTTGGCAGTTTGATCTCTTGTTCCTCTGCCTTGTCTAAAACCAGCTTGAACATCTGGAAGTTCTCGGTTCACGTATTGCTGAAGCCTGGCTTGGAGAATTTTGAGCATTACCTTGCTATCATGTGAGATGAGTGCAATTGTGTGGTAGTTTGAGCATTCTTTGGGATTGCCTTTCTTTGGGATTGGAATGAAAACTGACCTTTTCCAGTCCTGTGGCCACTGCCACATTTGAGTTTCCCAAATTTGCTGGCATATTGAGTGCAGCACTTTCACAGTATCATCTTTTAGGATTTAAAATACCTCAACTGGAATTCCATCACCTCTACTAGCTTTGTTCGTAGTGATGCTTTCTAAGGCCCACCTCACTTCACATTCCAGGATGTCTGGCTCTAGGTGAATGATCACACCATTGTGATTATCTGGGTTGTGAAGATGTTTTCTGTACTGTTCTTCTGTGTATTCTTGCAACCTCTTCTTAATATCTTCTGCTTCTGTTAGGTCCATACCATTTCTGTCCTTTATTGAGCCCATCTTTGCATGAAATGTTCCCTTGGTATCTCTAATTTTCTTGAAGAGATCTCTAGTTTTTCCCATTCTGTTGTTTTCCTCTATTTCTTTGCATTGATCACTGAGGAAGGCTTTCTTATCTCTCCTGGCTATTCTTTGGGACTCTGCATTCAAATGGGAATATCTTTCCTTTTCTCCTTTGCTTTTCACTTCTCTTCTTTTCACAGCTATGTGTAAGTCCTCCTCAGACAACCATTTTGCCTTTTTGCGTTTCTTTTCCATGGGGATGGTCTTGATCCCTGTCTCCTGTACAGTGTCACGAACCTCCGTCCATAGTTCATCAAGCACTGTCTATCAGATCTAGTCCCTTAAATCTATTTCTCACTTCCACTGCATAGTCATAAGGGAGTTGATTTAGGTCATACCTGAATGGTCTAGTGGTTTTCCCTACTTTCTTCAATTTCAGTCTGAATTTGGCAATAAGGAGTTCATGATCTGAGCCACAGTCAGGACCTGGTCTTGTTTTTGCTGACTGTATAGAGCTTCTCCATCTTTGGCTGCAAAGAATATAATCAATCTGATTTTGGTGTTGGCCATCTGGTGATGTCCATGTGTAGAGTCTTCTCTTGTGTTGTTGGAAGAGGGTGTTTGCTATGACCGGTGCATTCTCTTGGCAAAACTCTATTAGCCTTTGCCCTGCTTTTTTCATTTTTCATTACTTTTCATTTTTTTCATTTTTTTTCATTTTTCATTTAATATTTTTCATTACTCAAAGTAATAATGTTTTCCATTACTTGAAATTATATTCAAGTTAATGTTTTCTGGATGGTTTATATAGAAATTCCCCCAATTTAATGAACCACATTATGATGTACTACATGCCAACTTTTGATCTGAGGATCAGACAGTCTTGGGTTTGAAACCTTGCTCTGTTATCTTGAGAAACTGTTTAACTTCTCTAAGCCTCAGTTTCCTCCTAGGTTAAAAAAATAAAGGAATAAAACAAATACCATGGGCTACTGTAAGAGTCAGATGACATTGGTGAAAACATCTAGCTTAGTGCCTGGGTCATAATAAACGTTTAAAAGATATGACTTTTCCCTTGAGTCTAAATCAGTAGTTCCCAATCAGGAATGACTTTGCAACCCCTCTCCCATCTCACACATAGAAGGGGAACACGTGGCAATGTCTGGAGACATTTTTTATTTTCACAACTGGGGTGTGTATGCTACTGACTTCTAGCAGATAGATGTTAGGGATGCCGCCAACCATACTACAATCCACAGAGCAATCCCACCAATCCCAACAAAGATTTATCTGGCCTCAAATGTCAATAGTTGTAAAGGTTGAGAAGTCCTTCCCTAAAAGCATGCCTCCTTAATTTTAAACTCATGCTGGCATAAAAATTTCCCCACTAGTCCATCAGTGGTTACCCATAAGAGCTTTATCTTAAATGTAAGTCCTCTCCACTCTATCAAAAGTAATAATGGTTAGGGAGTAAATAATAGCAGCTATTGTTTATTGACCACTTGCTATGTGCCAAACCCTGAGCTAAGATATGTTGGTCTTGTTTAGTCACTAAGTCTTACCTGACTCTTCACCACTCCATGGACTGCAGTAGGCCAGGCTTCCCTGTCCTTCACTATCTCCTGGAGTTTGCTCAAATTTATGTCCACTTAATCATGATGAGTGATGCCATCTAACCATCTCAGTCTCTGTCTCTCCCTTCTCCTCTTGCCCTTAATCTTTCCCAGCATCAGAGTCTTTTCCAATGAGTTGGCTCTTCACATCAGATGGCCAAAGTATTGGAGCTTCAGTATCTGTCCTTCCAGTGAATATTCAGGGCTGACTTCCTTTAGGATTGACTGGTTGGATCTCCTTGCTGTCCAAGAGACTCTCAAGAGTCTTCTCCAGTGCTCAGCCTTCTTCAGGGTCCATCTGTCACATCTTTACATGACTACTGGAAAAACTATGACCATGTGGGCTTTTGTCGGCAAAGTGATGTCTCTGCTTTTGAATATGCTGTCTAGGTTTATCATATCTTTTCTTCCAAGAAGTAAGCGTCTTTTAATTTCATGGCTGCAGTCACTATCCATGGTAATTTTGGAACCCAAAAACTGTCATTGTTTCTACTTTTCCCCCATTTATTTGCCATGATGGGACTGGATCCCATGATCATAGTTTTTTGAATGATGAGTTTTAAGCCAGCTTTTTCACTCCCTTTTTTCACTCTCATCAAGAGACTCTTTAGCTCCTCTTTGCCTTCTGCCATTAGAGTGGTATCATCTGCATATCTGAGGTTTTGATATAATTTGTGAAATGTCACATGCTAATATAAATTTTATGGCAATCCTTAAAATTAGTAGTGTGATTTTTCTAAGTGGAAAATTGTAATAATGTTTCACTTTAAGAATAGTTTGAGTGTCAAAATAATCAGCAAGTCTTTCAACTCCCATTCCTGGATCTTAACTTCAGCAACTTGGTACACTGCAATGTCTATAAGGTCCTGTGAATTTTACCTTGGAACTATCTCTCAATTTTCTCTACTTTGATCTTCTTCCACTGTCATTACTGTACTCTGGGATCCATATATTCTTTTGAATTAGCATAACACCATTTTTGTTAATCTATTTCCATTACTGTCTCTTCTAAACAGTACTCTTTCCTGCCATTGTCTTTCCAAAATAAAACTGGTCAATAAAACTTCTCTGTACAAAATCTTTTAATAGTTCTCCAAGGTTCTCATGATCTGGCTTTATCTCTTTTCACTCCATTTCCCCCAAATCATTTCATCCCAACAAGTGGTGCAATCTTAAAATTCCAATTATCATGGTCCAAAGATGTTAACACTCTCGAGAAAATTATTATTCTATAATCAAAATGAAATGGTTTGAGTTTATTAGTATTCTTGTGTTAATGCATAACGCAAGAGAAATGAAAACCTCAACTAACTAGTAATGTTCTGTCAATGTTGGGCAGGCAACTGGGAGGAAAAAAGAGAAGAAAAAGTCATGATTTGCCCTGGTGTTCTCTTTCTATACTGATGTTAAGTGCGGCTATCATTAGATTAGGGATTGGTGAGGGGAAGGACAAAAAGGTAATGAGTGGCTGTCAGGAGGTTAGCAGGAAGAGTGAAAGGGATAGGAAGCAACTGGGACCCACCCCTCACTGTGTCAATGGTCTCTCCTACTTGGCACAAACTTGGCTCCTCTCAAAAAGCTGAAGTGAAATTACTAGTGTTTCTCCTTCCCAAGTGCTGATATAATTAGGTACAGGTAAGGCTGAGAGACAATGAGGTTGAGTGGCACATGTGCATTTTATAGAGTCATAATTTGGGACTGTTGCAAAAATAAGAAAAAATTAAATTCACTAAGAAACCCATTTTCAAACTTTGAATATAAATCTAAAATAGCTTTTCTGAGTTATGAGAGGGCATGAGTAAAATTTCTAATAAATCCTCACTAAGTCAGATAAGTTGGCATCTGTCTACCTGAATCATTCCATCAAAAGTTAAAACAGTTTTATTTAACTGATGACAGTATTTCCTGCGGTAGATTTTAATAAACATATAAAACTAATTTACAGTCATGGGCACATATATCTGTATATATAAACCAGTAAGCACTTGGTCAAAACTATTTCATGAGATTCTTGTCCCTGCTATATCCTGTATTAAGCTGTAAAGTGAGCGTTGTTCACATTTAACTTAAGCACTGCTTTTAGAACTTACCTGCCCCACCCTGTGACTCTACCACATCTCATCCTGATAACTCAAACAAATCTGTCAACTTTTATCAGGGTTATAAAGTCAGTATTGTTTTTTTTTAAAGTAGTGGGATTCTCTTTGCAAGGTAACAAGCATTTCTGAATTCAGATCAGAGTTAAATACTCCTATTATGTACCGTAATGGTTCATTAGGGGAATTATCAAGAGTGCTTTTGACTATTTCCAATTCATATAGCACACCAAATTTCTAATCTAATCTTGAAAGTAAGATCCCGCTTCACCATGTAGTTAAGAGAATGGAGAGATGGGAAGGATCAGAGACTGAAGAAACATGGTTCCTTTCCTTAAGGAAGACACAAAACCAGTGATCAAGTAATGGCACAAGTCTAAGAAAGTGTTGGATGTGGTCAAGAAAAGGAAGGTTCATGGGACTAGGAGTTGTCAGGAAAGGACTTATTAAAGAAAGATGAGATGTAAAGTAAGGGGACTGTGCTGTACCTTATGCGCTCCTTGGAAATGGTGGTCAGTTGAGCTGTTAGCCCTGGGTCTGGTCTCCTGAATGTATTCAGATGACAGAGTCCTTGGCTCAACTGAGATCTGTTGACATGAAGGACAGTGAGCCCGAGAAGAGGAGATGGCTCATAGACTGGGTCATAAAGAAAGAGAATTCAAATTAGGCCTTCTGGGAGGGGGGGAGGGGGAACAGTGGTGAGAGGGGGAAGGTATACCTCAGCAGAAGGGCAGGTGGGTGGCACATAGAGCATTTAACTACTGAATTAAACCATCTCTCAGGAAATCTGACTCAAAGTCCTGGAGCAGGTGGAAGTTTAGAGAAACAAAATGTGGGTCAAAACAAAGCAAGAAGACAGCAGTGAGATGCAAAGAGATCAAAGAATGGTCTCAATGAATCTCTGGAGCAGTGGAAACGTGCTGTGGCAGCCTACTCAGGCATGGTGGGAGAGGCATTGCCAGCCTAGGGCAGATCCTTGAGAATAATCAGAAATGTACCAGGAAGAAAAGCCAGTCAGGCAAAGAGAAATCATGACTCATACACAGATGCAGAAATGGCTTAGCATTATCTGAGGAGGGAGCCCTTGGCACATAATAGCCACTTAATAATATGTGGTGGTGAACTAGTGGATATATAGAGCCAAATCCAGTGCTATGACATGGAGCAGAACTGTAGGAAATGTTGTCTAAGCAAAAGTGCTGGACCAGATTCCAGAAGCTTTGAAAAACACACAGTTTAGGGGAGGTGTGATAAGAAAAGTTTGTATTAAGTCAGCTAGTTCAGTTCAGTCACTCAGTTGTGTCTGACTCTTCGCAACCCCATGGACTGCAGCACGCTAGGCTTCGCTATCCATCACCAACTTCCAGAGCTTGCTCAAACTCATGTCCATTGCATCGGTGATGCCATCCAACCATCTCATCCTCTGTCATCCCCTTCCCCTCCCACCTTCAATCTTTCCCAGCATCAGGGTCTTTTCCAAGAAGTCAGTTCTTCCCATCAGGTGGCCAAAGTATTGGAGTTTCAGCTTCAACATCAGTCCTTCCAGTGAATATTCAGGACTGATTTTCTTCAGAATGGACTGTTTGGCTCTCCTTGCCATCCAAGGGGCTCTCAAGAGTCTCAAGATTCAAAAGCATCAACTCTTCGGCACTCAGCTTTCTTTATAGTCCAATTCTCACATCCATACATGACTACTGGAAAAACCATAGCTTTGACTAGACAGACCTTTGTTGGCCAAGTAATGTCTGTTTTTTAATATGCCATCTAGGTTAATCATAGCTTTTCTTCTAAAGAGCAAGTGTCTTTTCATTTCATGGCTATAGTCACCATCTGCAGTGATTTTGGAGCCCCCAAAAATAAAGTCTCATACTGTTTCCATTGTCTCCCCATCTATTTGCCATGAACTGAGGACCAGATGCCATGATCTTAGTTTACTGAATGTTGAGTTTTAAGCCAACTTTTTCATTCTCCTCTTTCACTTTCATCAAGAGGCTCTTTAGTTCTTCTTTGCTTTCTGCCAGAGGGTGGTGTCATCTGCATATCTGAGGCTATTGATATTTCTCCCTGCAATCTTGATTCCAGCTGGTGTTTCATCCAGTCCAGCATTTCTCATGATGTACTCTGCATATAAGTTAAATAAGCAGGGTGACAATATATAGCCTTGATGTACTCCTTTCCCAATTTGAAACCAGTCTGTTGTTCCATGTCCAGTTCTAACTGTTGCTTCTTGACCTGCATACAGATTTCTCAGGAGGCAGGTCAGGTGGTCTGGTATTCCCATCTCTTGAAGAATTTTCCACAGTTTGTTGTGATATACACAGCCAAAGGCTTTGGCATAGTCAATAAAGCAGAAGTAAATGTTTTTCTGGAATTCTCTTGCTTTTTCGATGATCCAACAGATGCTGGCAATTTGATCTTTGGTTCCTCTGCCCTTTCTAAATCCAACTTGACCATCTGGAATTTCACGGTTCACGTATTGCTGAAGCCTGGCTTGAGAATTTTGAGCATTACTTTGCTAGCGTGTGAGATGAGTGCAATTGTGTGGTAGTTTGAGCATTCTTTGGCATTGCCTTTCCTTGGGATTGGAATGAAAACTGACCCTTTCCAGTCCTGTGGCCACCCACTCTTTTTATCACATGTACCTTCAAAGGCAATTCAGTAGCCCAGGCAAGAAGTTGCAGATAATTAATAAAAACAGCAACTGTTAGCTCCTAACTAAATTTATATATGTGCATATAATTATGTGTGATTATTGTAGAAAGTATATTGTTCTCTCTCATTTTCAGCTCCATGGAATAACATTTCTAACCAGAAACTATTGTCTGGCAGAACTATATCTAAACAACAATGCAATATTTGATATAGAAGGTATGTCTTAAATTTTCCCTTTTAATTGAATAGATTTTCAATTAAATAATAATTTTCAACTATTGTATTGCTGAGGAGGACATGGCGACCCACTGCAGTATTGTTGCCTGTAGAATCCCATGGACAGAGAAGCCTGGTGGACCATAGTCTGTAAGAGCTACAGTACAAAGAGTTGGATATAACTGAAGCCTTTTAGCACATACACACGCATGGTATTGCCAATAGCGTGGAAAAATCTGTTTTAACATTTCCGTTGAAAGTATATGATAGAAACTGTTATTTTTAATGTTCTTATGTATATTTCATTTAAGGGGTGCTGTTTGATTATGGTTTTAGCTCAATATTATCATATGTCTTATCCAAGATGTTAAAGAATCTTTTTTTTTAACATAAAAATTTTGCCGTTCTACTGCATTGTTGGACACAAACCAGATATTGTGGAAGCAAACTTTCTAACAATGCTTGGGAGCATTAATAAAAATAATGACTTCATAAATAATCTTAAATGTTTTTACTGGTTATATTTTTTCCCAATGAAATCTGTTTCACTCTGAGTTAATTTTGTATCTGCAACAATCTCTAAACTGATAATTACAAGCCAGGTATTAAAGTACTTGCTATACCATTATCATGACATACAAAGAGGTGTAGTACAAAACATTTTCCTTCATTTAAAAAAAAGTTTTAAATCTTACACAAATATTTTTATTTTTTCAGGCCTGCACTATTTGCCTTCATTGCATATACTCCTGCTACATCACAATGAGTTAATAAACCTCGATGCAACAGTAAAAGAATTAAAGGGAATGCTAAATCTGAAGACCCTAAGTATTAATCTGCACTTTATATGTCCATAACTTATAAGTGATAACACACTATTTCATGTTTTGAATTTAAATTAGATCAGTGTTTTTAACACAACTACTTAGATGTTCCTGAAAATAAGACTAGATCTTAATCTCTTTAAAAATACATTTTCAAAAGAACAATAGGTAGAAAAACTTTTGTGAAATGATACAGTATGAAAATGACAAAAGTGACCCAAAAAAGTGTTACATGTTACATCTGTGTTTTTGGTTTTTACCTCAAAAGGAAGTTTTGGCATTTATTATATGATTCCACTTGTTCATATAAATATCCAGAATGGGCTCATCGCTCAAGATAGCAACACTGATAGGTAACTGTTTTTAAATAGATTAGTGTTTACCCAGGGTTGGGGGATGAGGGTCTGTGGAGTGATATCCTGGCATTTCTTTTTAGGGTGATGAAAATGTTCTGAAATTGAAAGTGGTAATGGTTGCATATCATCAAAGTACAAGGCTGGATGAAGCACAAGCTGTAATCAAGATTGCCGGGAGAAATGTCAGTAACCTCAGATATGCAGATGACACCACCCTTATGGAAAGTGAAGAGGAGCTAAAGAGCCTCTTGATGACAGTGAAAGAGGAGAATGCAAAAGTTGGCTTAAAACTCAACATTCAAAAAATGAAGATCATGGCATCCAGTCCCATCACTTCACAGCAGATAGATGGTGAAGCAATGGAAACAGTGACAGACTATGTTCTTGGCTCCAAAATCCCTGCAGATGGTGACTGCAGCCATGAAATTAAAAGATGCTTGCTCCTTGGAAGAAAAGCTATGACCAACCTAGACAGCACATTAAAAAGCAGAGACATTACTTTGCCAACAGGAGTCAATCTAGTCAAAGCTGTGGCTTTTTCAGTAGTCACATATGGATGTGAGAGTAGGACCATAAAGAAAGCTGAGCGCCGAAAAATTGATGCTTTTGAACTGTGGTATTGGAGAGGACTCTCGAGAGTCCCTTGGACTGCAAGGAGATCCAACCAGTCCATCCTAAAGGAGATCAGTCCTGAATATTCATTGGAAGGACTGATGCTGAAGCTGAAGCTCTAATACTTTGGCCACCTGATTTGAAGAACGGACTCACTGGACAAGACCCTGATGCTGGGAAAGATTGAAGGCAAGAGGAGAAGGGGACAACAGAGGATGAGATGGTTGGATGGCATTGTCGACTCAATGGACATGAGTTTGAGCAAACTCTGGGAGATAGTGAAGGACAGGGAAGCCTAGCGTGCTGCAGTCCATGGGGTCACAAAGAGTTGAACACAACTGAGTGACTGAGCAGCGACAACAATGGTTGCACCGTTCTGTGATGTACTAACAACTACGAATTGTGTATTTAAAATTAGTGAAGCCTGTCATATGGAAATTATATTAATAAAGCTGACACCCACCCACCCCCCACAAAAGAGCATATTTTAATGGAAGTTTTTCATTGGGTGAACCACAAACTTAATTCATAGATAACCAGGAACTGGCCTGAGTATTTGAAGAAAGTGTGAGATGGGTTGGAAAAATAAATAATACACAGTTCCTACTCTCAATAAGCTTATAGTGTTGAAGAGTAAATAAACTGGTACATGATGGCAATTCAGAACAAATGTTTCTAGGTGGACCAAGGGAAAAGAGAGCAGTGAATCTGTTTTCAGATTTCAGAGTTTGAAACTTCTTTATACAGTGTCAAAAAAGAGATGTTTTCTTTCCCCCTATTTATTTTGTATTATTTTCTCAGAATTGCCTGAGACAGTGCTTTAAATATGTGTAAACTGCTGTTGTTGGTGGAGGTCTTAATCAGATCAATACATAGTTATTAAAGTTTTCAAATATTTTCAGTGTTGATTAGTTTTATCTGCTGTAAGGAGAAATTATTTAAGTGCTTATAGGTAGGTTCTTTAAATCTATTAAGAGTTCCCTAAGTTCATGGGAATTCAGTGCTCATTTTTGAGATGTGATAAGGTCTGTTAAAAACTTATCAGGATTGACGTGCATATTTGTATCTGGCCCTTCTGTGCTGAACAGGTGCTTCTGTGGTTAAGAGACTGGTATTGCAAGATCTACTCTACCTTACCTTCACTTTTCTGTAAAATGGGCTAATAGCCACCTCTCAGGATTGCTTCAAATATTAAACTAATTCTGTAAAATATGTGGGATTTTTTTTTCCTTTCTTTTTTCTTTCTTTTGACTGCTCTGTGTGGCTTGTGGGGGTCTCACTGACCAGGGACTGAACCCAGATGTAACAACAAAAATATTATTTAACTATGGATTGTGTAAAGTTAGATAATGAATTAAGATGCACGTGGTCTAGAAATTCTGCTTACTGGTAAAGAGATTTTTTTTTTAATTGACATTTTAAATAATAATCATTATAACAACAACATGTTTGAATGTTTGGAAAATACTTTCTTATAATATTCTCATTTAAATCTTCATAACAATCCAATGATGTGATTAGAATTATTCTGTCTTCAATGGTAGAAATGCAGGGCTCGGAGCTTTAACTAGACTACTAAGGAATGTTTCAACTTAAACTCATACTGTGCTTCTTTTGTTTATCATTCATTCACTCAATAAATATTTATCATGCATTCACTGAGTGATACTCTTCTAGATGGGGACATGAAGGTAAACAGGATCTGTTTACCATCTGGATCTGTATGGCGCTTACAGTTTTATAACAGTATTTCCTGGAGACCTGAGGCACCTGAATGCAAAACTAATTGGACAATTTGCCAAATATAAGAGCTCAATAATTTAAGCAAACTTATTTTACAAGGCAAGATTTGGAGGTTAGCAGTCAAGGTTGTCCCATCATCGTCAACAAGGTTATGCCCTAAACAGAAGTGCCTGGTGGGGGCAGGGGATGGGCTGGGGTGCGAATGGAGTCTGAAATTCAATTCAGTACCTGCCTCCCATACGAAGCCTCTGTGTGGGCAGAGTAGTGTCAGCCCTGAGGTGGGGTGCAGGAGTGCCTTTTCTGGCTCTCTGAAGGTCTGTTAGCTCAGCCTGGTAGTGTAAGGTCCATACCATTGCCTGTCACAACGTTTTAAGTGACCTCTACTTAAAAATCACAGTGATGTAATTCATTATATGAATATAAATTGTTATAACTGAGAATCTTAAGAGGGATCTTTTTTTTGAAATGGAGAAAATGCTGTGTATAATCGCCCACCCCCAAAAAAATTTTTTTCTGAAAAATTTTGGTACCAAATATGCAGTTTGAACCCTTACCCCATTTTGGTTAAAGATACTATTAAAAAAAATGTTGGCATTTACTAGCTACTAATTATATTTGTGCAGTAATGTCCCCAAATTAAGTTTCTATAAGGTTCATTTGCAATTACAGAATAGACTCAGATCATTAACTAAAATGAGAAATCCATGTATTTTCAAGTGTTAAGAATTTTGTCTTTTCAAGTTGTAAAACTGTATAAAATGCTAAAATGTTATTATTCCACTTCAATTACCAGTTCTTTAGAGGGTGAGAAAATAGCCTGGAGGGTAAACCTCTAATCCATTTCAGCACTGCACCCTCCACTGGCATTTATAAAGAGAACTGCCGAGAGATTGCCCAGGAGACACATGGCTGGAAGCTTCAGGGAGGCCTAAAACTGCGGCAGAGTGTGAGGTCCTGGAAACTGGAATTCCTGACTTCCAGGCTGAGTCAGGAGGGACACACCTTTTCTCTCCAGGCAGTCTACCTTTCCACACCCTTCCTCTCTTGCTTCACTTTCCTCTTCCCTTCTCTCCTCCAAACTCTTTCTGAATGTAGGGGTCGAAGACCTGCTTTGTGGCTGCAGACTTTCACTGACCTTCAGGCTCCCTGCCTCTTTGCCTACAGGGAAAAAACAAACAGCAACAAAATGCTGAACCCATTCTTCTGTTTCTAAATCTTTAGTCTCCTCATTTCTAATTGTCTCTGTGTTTCATTAAGCTCCACTATTAGAAAGTATATTTGGACTCCCACATTCCAGAATTGTTAAGACTTGCTTTCCTTGCAGAGTCTTTAAGGATTCACCATTGGAGACAGGAAATGCCCCTTCTCAAAGGTGCAGTCTCCAGATTTTACAGATTCTGCTCTTAAGCATATCCTGTCCTGCCCTTCCCCAGTTGGCCGCAGTCCACTGCTGATGGCAGCTAGTCAGGGAGTGAGGAGGGATGCTGGGAGGCCATTGTGGGATCGTGGTTTCAATGGTCCCTTTATTTATTTACTTGGCTAAGTCAGGTCTCAGTCGTAGCACACAGGGTCTTCATTGTGTCTTGTGGGATCTTCCCTCATGATGTACAGACTCTCTAGTTAGTTGCTCCACGGCTTGTGGGATCTTAGTTCCCTGACTGTCAACTACAAATTGGCTCATGCCAAGATGGTTGCCAATGACTGAACAACAAGGGCATTCGCCATGGCCATCAGAGACTAAGCCCCGCACTGTTGACCTTCAACACCCCCTGAGAGAGTTCAGGGGAGTCCAGGGAGTAAGGCACTGTGCTCCAGGCAATCTCGTGGGACAGGTCTTTAGACAGATGTTTTAGGAACAGATTTTATGATCCCAGTCCTTGCATCTCCTCATATCTGGAAAAGCACTAAATTCCTTCATGGTGACATCAGGTCCTAGCAGCAATTTCTTGTAAATGAATGCTTAATGCTACTGAACTCCCCCTTCACCAAAATCCTATATACTGACCTTCCCCTACTCCCTCTTTGGAGCCATCTCACAGAGCTATCTGAGATGCTGCGTCTTGGGCTGCAGTCCTCATTTTGCCCCAAATAAAACTTAATTTGCAACTCTCAAGTTGTACAACTTTTTAGTCAACATGACCAAGGATTGAACCTACGGCCCCTGCATCGCAAAGCAAATTCTTAACCACTAGACCACCAGGGAAACTTTATCTGAGACTCTTTACCCCGAAATGCCCCTCAAGGTTAGGACTACTTCTCCCATACAATGCAATAGAACAGTCCACTCTATAAAAAAGCCAGCTGGATCTTCCACTGCTGTTTATCCTAAAAGAGCATCCCTCACTCTCTTAACCCCTGGTTTAGTTCAAGTTTGTCTTTCAAAAATCAGGTATCACTTCCATATTCAGGACAAGCTGTGGCCCAGAAATTTTAGTTAAAATGAAATGGTAACAGTGGAGATTCTGACCTTCTAAGAAACCTTGAGCCAGAACCTCTGTCTGATTGTTGACAGCTAAGCTTCCTTCCACAGGCTTCTCTGTACAGGCACAGATGGAACTGCTTTTAACTTCTCTATATCATTTCCTCATCTATTAAAATGGACATGCTGATACACTATTAATTACATCAACTTTCTTCAAAGATGGTCTTAAAAATATTCAGGGTCATTTAAATGGGATTTAAAATTTTGCTTTAAAAGTTAATAAAAATTAACTGGTGCTAATTATTTAGATAATTTTTTTTTTCCTCTTCTGTTTCGATAAATAGCTTCACACATGGAGCTCAAGCTTGTGCAGTAAAGTAGTAGAAACATTTTCATATATTATTGGGTAGATGTAAATTGCTTAGACTCAGAATCCCAAATTAAGATAAGCAGGACAGTGCTGGCGCCATCAAGGTGTACTCTATAAGTAGCCTAGAGGGAAGGTGGATTAAATAGTATTAACCTATTGAAAGTGAAAGTGTAAGCAATTTCACTTCATAGTTCCTGAAAGAATGTACCCATACATCATAGAAGGCTTTCAGAACTTTCAGATACAGGAAACTGATATCATATCTTAGAAACTTTATTTATGGTAATTTTAGTAGCATCAGTCCAAAACTCACAAATCCAAAATATTAAGTGCTTGATAGTATGGAGGGGAAAAAAGAATTAGAAATAAGATTGCTTCCTTCTAAAATCTGAGTAAGAAAATAAGTGAATAATAAAAACAGAATAATTTAAAATTATTTAATTCTATTTTTTAAAGTTAACTTAGAGACTGAGATTAATAGCCCAGTTTTCTGAATATCACTTAGATTTTATGATGAGATGAATGTTGAACTACAATAAGCATGAGTTTTTAGTATTATGACACCTTTTTAATAAGTAATAATAGTAAATCCAAAGTTGGTGATTTGTTTAGCTAAAGCCAGAAGTATTACAATACATAAAGAAGTTAGTTAACCAAGCACTAGGAAGAAAACCAAGAGAAGGAATTAAATAGTAATGTTCTCAGAGGGAAAACAGATTATGAAGGGTATCCCCAAAGTAAACGTCATTGTAAGATGCTTGTGCATTTTCCACTAACATCACATGCAAAGGCAGACTCTGCTCCCAGCTGCTACAATATAGGACAGGGTTATGAGGTGTCAGACGTGATTCTCCAAGACAGTAACCACAGAGCAGCCTTCTGCACAAAAGCACATGTGAATTTTTCTTCCTCCTAAACTCTCGTTAAAAACGACAGTGCTTTGCTTTTATATTCTTGAAGGTGATCGTTTTTCTTCTTTTTCTGGCTCAAACTACAATGCATGATCGCTGTGGATCTTTTAAAATCTGTCCTTATTACTGGTTTAATATACATCCGTTCTATTCCCCATTCTGTAGTTATAATTATTTTGTTACATTAAATTCCTTGTCTTTTAAGATTAAAATTCCAACCAGTTTTGTCACTTAAGAAATCTTGAAAAATATCCATTTTATTTTTCCTCTAGTTTCCCCCAATACATACATATTTCCTTTCTTTTAAATTTTCTTGTTGCCCCTGGCTCTGCATTTTCTTTTATGCCTTTCCTCTTATAACTTTTGTTTATTATGCACCAGGTGTCTTCCATTGCCTGCTTTAAGTCTCTCTAAAGTTCATGTTTTCCACAGGGAATACCTATATATATAGCGATTTTATTAGCCAGAAAAGTTAGTGTTTATACAACAAATATCAGAATGTTTTATTTCCTGCAGAAAAAAGCATGCAGATAATTAGCTTCTTCAGTTTTTATCTAAACAATTTGTTTTTCAAGCATGCCCTCTGCCCCTGTCTTCTTTATGTTGCAAACTCTTCTTTATAAATATTAATCAGTTTTTTCCTGGGTTTCCCGTGCTTAATACTTTCATGCTTTTATCAAACCTAGTAAATAGTCATTTACTAATAAATAGTCAAATGCTACAGCTAAATGTACATTAAATGAGCCTCATTTTGTTGAGAGATATTTGTACAATAGCTGGAGCTCTTTCTGTTACTGCCATCTAGTGGTTCTCCTCACTAGGTATATTTTCCAGAAACATTTTCTAGAAATTCCATGTAGGCAGAATCCAATAGCTAAAGATATCCAAGTGAAAATTATAAAAGACTGTATTGAAATAACCCTGCTTAATATTATCTAAAGAAGGAGAGGGAAAATACCTTTTCTGTGGAAAATAAAATACAACTTCCAGTTGGAGATTTTTTAAATGTTGATGCATTTTTTAAAATCTTCTGATGCCTAAGGGATGCCATGAAAGAAGTGCCAGGCGTTCTTCTGCATTAGCATGCCTCCCACCTCCAGCAACTGTATTAGCAAGCATAGTTCTTCAGGTATCCTAGCCCCTGCACACAAGGAAATCCGGAGCCCCTGTGCCGGGCAGAGGTACACGGGGCGCAAAACCAGCATCTGTGTTCCTCTGCTCCTGCTGAGACCTGAAGCTGCTACAGGCTTTACATGTTCTGGACTAGGCACAATGGTGTGAAGCCAAGAAAGAAAACTGTATTCAAACAGTGTACCACATCTCTGCTCATCTCCTCACAGACACCAATGTGACCTTTGAGAGTGGAAGAAGAGAACCAAATGAGCAAATCCTTTTAAAGAGCAGCAGCAAGAACCCTCTTTCATTGTTGTTCGGTCGCTCAGTCGTGTCCGACTCTGCAACACCATGGACTGCAGCACACCAGGCTTCCCTGTCCATCACCATCTCCCAGAGTTTGCTCAAACTCACGTCCATTGAGACAACAATGCCATTCAACTATCTCATCCTCTGTTGTCCCCTTCTCCTCCTGCCTTCAATCTTCCCAGAACCCTCCAGAGCTGATATTAAGTTCTTCCTTTACAGATTAATTTATGGACGTGTTAAAAAATTTCCCATTTGTGGCAGATTTGGGTCACAGATACATCCTCAGCACCTAGCACCGTTCCTAAAAGATAGTGAGCATTCCAAAAATATTTGTTGAATGAATGAGTTTAACAGATAGAAAAAGTAAGTCCTGCAATGAATAGGTAAGGGTTTGGTGAAACCAAAAGTCTGTGAAGCAGGACTTCACATATAGTTCTGTTTTATATTAATCTTGTGATTTTTCATATAATGTATTAAATGAAACTGATTTCAAAATCTGACATCTTAAATTGGCTTCTTTCTTTGCAGCTCTCTACCAAAACCCTTTATGCCAGTATAACCTGTATCGTCTATATATAATCTACCACCTTCCAGGAGTCGAGTTGCTTGACCGAAATCGTAAGAACATTTCTTCTTGAAGAGAAATATTGGAGAGTCAGTCTTATAACTCAGTGGTTTAAAATGCTGATGATCTTTGATTTTTGAAAATGACTGTCTTTGTAAATGAGTTTTTCAAGTATTTATTTTTGAAATTTTTGCTGTATGAAATTTGCTCTAGTTTAGGAGCTTGTCTGTTGACCACTTTATAGGAAAGACCATCTAACAGAGCCTGGAGAAAGGTCTCCTTTTGATTCTAGCTTTGTCAATAATACATGTTTTTCCTTATTCCTTTTTAAATTTTTATTTTTTTGTCAGTTATGTACTGAATACTAATTCACAGACCCCCTGGCACTCTTTTAATTTTTTATTTAAAAAATGAGGCAATTGGACTAAATCTCTTAAGGCTTTGCCTATTTAAATTCTAAAAGTCATATTCTTTGAAATTCTATAAGTATATATGCATGTATATACTAAAGCATGTAATCAATCATAACCTCTTTGTGATATATTTTTAGATATTGCAGACAAACTAGTATGTCTGACTTGTATAAGCCACAAAAAAATAATCAACCGCAGTGCATTATATTTTACATTTTTTGAGGTCTGTTTTACCCATAAGTGCTATTTACCTACCTACCTGCTTATCTTTCTACAGATGTGAACATTCTTAATCATTTGTAACTGAGTAACTTCTTAACGAGGATATATTAAAACCTTATGTTTATTCTTCTTTTTCCTCATAACCTTGAGGAAAAGAAGAGATGTAGCACAGTTGTAATTTCGATCATCCATGGTGATGCATTAGAATGTCTGGATGAGATAAGATGGATCTGTGCCCTGTGACATGAGGGACATATATTGAGCTTGTAAGATTAAGGAATTAGCTTGGTAGAGTTTTTACAAATTTATTATGACAGGATGTTCACATACGACATAGTTAGGACAAATCCATTTTTGACAGAAATTCTATTTTTTTACTCACTCTGCATATCTATTTATAATGCTATGCAATAACATTACCTTTTTGCATTTGTCAGAAGTTACAGAAAAGGAAAGAAGGTCAATGATTCTGCTTTTTAACCATAAAAAGGCTCATATTGTTCAATCAATAGCATTCAGAGGAAAAGTAGATGCCTCATGGGATCCTCGATCACCATTTAAGCAAAAACCAGCACAGAGAGTACCTTCAGGTATTTTGAAAAGAGAAAAAAAAAAATGAAATTAAAACTCCACAAGCTTTTGGTTAATTTGAATATAATAACTTCAATTTACAGTAAGCTAAGCACTTACATACTGAAATATTTTCTAATTTGATTAGCCTAATTAAGTATGCAACCTTCACCATCACTTGTGTATACTAAATTAAATAAGATAATGTGATAGCAATGAGATAACACACTGAAGTCCACACCCCAGTATCCAGCACAGCATAAAGGGCTCAGTGACATAAGCTGCAATTGCTGCTGTTACCAATGACTCTGGACAATTTCATGGATTAAGGCTGTAAGTTTTCCACAATATAGAAAAATATTAAAAATAAATAATGATCATTGCAATTCCTCCATCCAGAAATAAACATTGTTATTTGGTTGTACTCTGTTACACTGTGATCATATGGAAGTATAACTTGAATATCTTCAATAATGTATTCACTAGTTGGAATTTAATTTTCTTGTATGTAACAGAAATCCAACTACAGTGACTTAAGCAAATAGAGCTTTACTTTACACACACAACAAAGAGTGTCCAAGGTTAGTGTAAAGTTAAATGATGTTTTCAGTGTTTGAGAATACATCTATCTTTTGTTCTGTGATTTTTAATGTGCTTTAAGGGTTGCCAAGTGGTTATTGTACCACCAGGTTTCACATGGGGATGAAAAATGGTGCAAAGACAAAAAGCCTTTTCCTCATGACATTTTGCCAATAAGACAACATATATTTGAAAAATAACTAAATAGATTTTCTAGAAGCAAAGGGAAAAAATATTAAATTGGAAAATAGTTTTGAAGAAATTACTCACAATGCAACATAGAAAAAGAAGCAGGTGATAAGGAGACATTCGGAAATAATGTTTACTTCCTACAAAAATTTAGTAATAAATGTTGTAATCCCACAGGGAAAAATAGAGAAATTGGGCCAAAGGTAATGTTTGAAATGATAATGGCTGGCAACTTTCCAGATTTGTTAAATGTTATAAATCCTTAGATTCACCAGACAAAATTAATTCAAAAACATAAAAGACATGAAACAGCAACAAATATCCACACCAAAGGCAAAATGAGGTTAAAAGAGAGAAAATTGTAGATTACCTACAAAAAAATAATTTATAGATTTACAACACAATCTTCAACTGCAATTATGGAAATCAGAAGACAGTGATCTAATACTTTTAAAATACTAAGGAAAAGAAATAGTCAACCAAGAATTCTGCAGCCAGCTAAATTATTATTCAAGAATGAGCAAGATTAAAAAAAAAACGGCAAAATCAAGATGAAAAGTCAACTTTTTATCACAAAGTTTTTCCAACAGAAATGGGTGAAAAAATATTAAACACTTATACATGTCCATGTGTATTCAACAATTAATATTCTACCATATTCACCTTCATCTATGAGGCTTTACTTCTTATGTAAACTCAAAAATATCAAGTATTGATGAACCATTTAAATGCTTCAGTAGCAGACATAAAGAAATTTCCTTCCTAAATAATTTGGCCTATAAATTTAATAAATAAGGACATTCTTCTATAAGGCCACAATGCCATAATCACACCTAAGAAAAACAACTTATGTTTAATTTTTATGTTATTTAATATATAATCCATATTCAAATTTCCCACTTGTTACAAGATGACTTCTACAACTGCTTTTTCAAACCAGAATCTAGTCAGGGTTCACAATTACATTTGGTTGTTGTGGTTCTTCACTGTTGTTTAGTCGATAAGTTGTGTCCAACTCTGCAACCCCAGGGACTGCAACGTGCCAGGGTTCCCTGTCCTTCACTTCTTCTGGCATTTGCTCAGACTCATGTCCATTGAGCCGGTGATGCCATCCAACCATCTCAGTCTCTTTTAATTTAAAATAGCCTCCATTTTTTCCCCATGACTTTTTGAAGGGACCAGGCCAGTTACATTACAGAATGCCTCGATTTGTATGATTGTTTCCACAGAGTATAATTTGACATATTCCTCAATCCTCTGTATATCCCATAGAATAGGAGAAATACCTAGAGGACATGTTCTGGATGCAGAAGGCTATAGTGCAGAGTAATGATTATCAAAGTGTGGTCCCCCAAATCAGCAGCAGATCACCTAGTAAGTTGCTGCAGATGCACGTTCTTGCCCCAAACCACATCTATTGAATTAGACACTCAGGGTTGACCCAGGAAGCTATGCTATCAGGTGATTCTGATGCATACTCCCTCTAGGAGAACAACCAGTCTAGAGGCCAGAAATAAGTTTGAGGATCAGATTCTCCTGGATCTAAACACCAGCTCTGCTAGTATTACACGTTTTGTTTTGGACATGAATTTGCTTCAGCCTCCTGGTTTTTAAAATGGGGGTGACATCGTCTTTTGGCTTTCAGGATGCTTATTATGCAAACCACTGCAACACCTGATCTGACACATAACAGCTGCATGATAAGTTGGGCTGTTCTATTGGCTAGGCACTTGGTTTTTCTTTTCGTTCAGGTAAAAGCTAACACTCAAACTAAATGCTACTGGATTCGTGGGGGACGGGAGGATAAGCCACACTGTAGTAGGAAAGGAACCTCTGGATAGAAAACCTCCACTCTTAGAAACAACTAGTGCACCTATTAACAAGCAATATAAGGCCGCCCCCATCTGTTCATCATGCCTAGAGTGTTTTCCCAGTGTGAGGAGGATAGCTGAATACTACCTTTAGAGCTTTCCATTTCTTTCATATCAAATCTTCAAAAACAAAATTAGGGAAGAAAGGATAGAGAGAGTATTTCTTTCTTTTTAATCCACATTCTTAATTTGTAGAGATTGACTATCCCTACCCCAAATTGGCAGCATGACCCTAATTAATCTATCAATCTCCTCATTTTCCACAAACCAAACATTTATAATGAACTTAGTTGAACACCCTACGTAAGCTCTTAAAATTGTGCCCTATAGTTTTACAGATTCTATATTTGTTCTTACTGTGATGATTGAGGATGATAAATTCTTTCATTGGAAATAAACTATACTTGAAAATGTTTATAAAGCAATTGTAACACCACATTTTGATTTTATTACTCTTCACCCTAAATTGAGAAAGAAATCAATTGTATTCCAAATAGCTTGAGAAGCAAGGACAACTTGAAATTTCTTCAAATCCCAGTAATAAAATTAAAAAACACAACTGGAAGAAATATTTGCAATATATACAGTAGGCAAAGTTAATGCCCATTATGTCAAAGGATCCTATAAATCATTTTGAAAACTAGTGACAAAAGATGTGGACATTTATAGAAGGAAATAAATATGACATCCAACAGTCAGCCTCACTAGTGAGCAAGTAAGTGCAAATTAAAACAATGAGATGCCATTTTCATCCTGCAGTTAGGCAAACGCTGGAAAGGCTGGTGAAGTGGAGCAGAGACAAAAGCATAACTCATATATAATTGGTGGGAGTGGAAACTAGTTCAACTTTCTTGCAAGGTCATATGGCAATGTGACAGTAACCATGCACCTAAAAAATATGCAACCTATTCAATACAGCAACTAAATTTGAAATCTCTCTACTACAGAAGTATCTGCACACACATGAACAGATATATGTATAAAGTGCTAACTGAAACATTTTTTTGTAAAAGAAAAACAGCAGAAAGTCTAAATGGTCACTCATTGAAAGTTAACTTATGGCACATCCTTAAAATACAAACTATTGGATTAAGGAATCATTCTATGATATATCTTGAGCACACACACACACACAAAAAAAAAACCCCGCATTTTGAGTAATATAATGCATTCCCTTCTCCAGGGGATCTTCCCAACACAGGGATCAAACCCAGGTCTCCTGCATTGCAGGCAGTTTCTTTACCAACTGAGTCACTAGGGAAGTTCAATATAATGAGGAGTAATGACAAAATTAGAATTCTGTCAGCAATAAATCTTTTTGTATATGTATGTGAGTGCACATGTACACGCACACAGGAGGCTGGAAGTATACATACAAAACACTTAATAGTGATACTACTGATATGAGGAACTGGAAAGATCAAAGGGGAATTTGACTTTACCGTTTTTTGGTTTATATTCATCATAAGCAAAATGTGAGCTTTTTGTAATTGAAAATGTAAACAGAGTCTGGGGAGATCAGCAAAGAAATGGAAGACTTGCACCAGCCACTTGTATGGGAACGATGCCATGAACCCCTCTGCTAAAGCAAAGTGTCCCTCTGCCTGTGGGTTGGCAAGAGCTCAGACTGTGGGCTTTGCTGGTCCAACAGGTGTTGGTACATTCCATCACTAGCCTGGCACTGGGCCTCTGCAGAGGAATAAACAAAGCAATGACAGTCTCCAGAAGATACCATAGGAAATCCAAGCTTTGAGGACTAGCCTTTGAGCTCCAAAGCTAGGGAAGACGTATATGACCTAGGATTTGTTTATTCTGTTTCTTTGAAGTTAATGCCAAGAATCCAAGTGGCTTAAACTGCCCTAAATATTTTTTCCACATTTGGTGTATTAGTCCATTTACAGATGCACATGTCTATCTGAAAAAGAAAAAGGCTCCGTTTCTGCACATGAGACTCAGTATCTTAATTATAAAAATCCCCACATGGGTTCCATTGGTAACCAAACTGATAGAGCATTTTGTTCTCAGTTTTGAAGCGTGTATTGTAGTAAAGAATTTGCCTCAAGACATTAGAAACACCTAAGGTTCTATATCTGAGAGAAAATTTCAGTTTGGGGTTGGGAACTGAACTATTTATCTATTTACTATTATCTATTTACTTTCTATCTATCTATTTACTATCTATCTATCTACTACTATCTATCTACTATCTACTACTATCTATTTACTATTAACTATTTATCTGAACGACTGCTCAAAACCCAGAAACATATGCTCTAGACTTTTTCCTTTATAGCATTATTTCATTGTTTTAAAATACTGAATAAACATTTGAAAAATACTAATTTAGAATTTCTTTTTCAGACTTTGCATTTGCGAATAATGTAGACAAGTAAGTGATTTTTAAACTTTACTTTATTATCATATTATTTCATAATTGTGATTCCCTAAATTATTCCCATTTCCCCAAATGAATTTTAATGAGTTAAAAAATGACTCACTCTTCGATAGGAAAAATCACATTGTCTTCCTGTGATGAATGATTTCAAGCTATGTATTTATATTTGATATATTTAGGGGTTCTAGTATTCTTATTATAACCTAAAATAAATGAAGAGGTGGAGTGAGGTGGAGGGAGAAGTTAGGAAAAAAGTTAAAAAAGAAAAACACAAAATCTTAGAAGTAACAATAAAAATATAAAACTTAAGAATTACCTGATATTAAAAATGAAGGTCCTTACTTCCTTTTTACTTTTCCCCCAAATATGTTCAGTGAGCACAATTATTAATATTTTATATGCACTGGAATTTATATTTTTAAAAGAAACAGTTCATAACTATGAAAAAAATCTTAATTTATGAATATTGATAAATTTTTAAAATCATCATTCTTTTTCATTTTGCACTAAGGAATTTTTTCTTTGGATTCAGTCTTGAAAAATATTATCTTCAAGCACTTTTTATAAAATGTAGAATAATGCAGAGAAATAATAATATTTCAATAAAATGTATATGATACTAATACATATTGTAGCTATAAATATTTTAATCATTTCATTTAACCATTGACTTTAAATGTGAATGCAAGAATAGTCACATCTATATTGACATCTATTATAGCTGATACCAAATATGTCCATTGTATTTTTAAAATATACAATAAAAACAGTGTTACTTGTCCTGAAAGTCATTTGTCAGTAGGGCTCTAAAGTCATTTGTCAGTGGTACTATACTACAAATAACAGAAAAATATGGCACTGATGCCTTTAAATTAAATATGTGTTTTGGTCTAATTGATTTTTTCCTGACGTAATTGCCATTTTTGCAGAACTATGTTTGATGACCCAGAAGATGCTGTTTTTGTAAGGTCCATGAAGCGATCGGCAATGTCTATTACCTCTCTGAACTGGGACACGGTGCCAACACGAGAGGAAAAATACCTTGAAGAGAAAGACACAGGACCTGCCCAAATGCTTACAATCACACTGAGATAGCCCCTGGTGTTTCTAGTAATCTTAGTAGTTTTCAGTTATATATTAAACTTTTCTTTGATTAGCATATTCTTTATTTACTGTGGTGTTATTTGAAACATTACAATGTAAACAGAAACACCAAGGAAAAATAATTCCTACATTTTCTCTTAAGTTTCTTTCGAAGTTAAACATGGATATAGAAATATACGCAAGTCATAAGTTTTAACAAATTTTTAAAAAAATGAACATGTACATGTAACTATCATCCTAGATCAAGAAACAGAACATTACCAGTAGTCTAGAAACCTCATTCCTGTTACCAGTCCAATGACCAGTTACTACATCATCCTGATTTCTAAACCATGTATTGTGTTTCTAAACACATATATTAGATATTAAAATATATTAATATGGTTTCTAAACCATATATTAATGTTTTTGAAAGGCATATAAATGGAATCATAGAAGCTGAATTATTTTTTCTGGCTTCTTTTACTCAACACTGTAAAATGGACCCATGTTGTTGCTAGTAGCAATAATTCTGTTGTGCTCATTGATATATATAGTATTCCACTGTATGATCACGACACAAGGTATGACTTTCACCCTCACCTTTGGAGGCATTTATCAGTTCTGGGTGTGAGCCTATGATCTGTGGTTGGCCTACCCAGAAGCGCTCTGTAAGAGGGAAGCAAAAACAGAAAAGTTTCCAGCAATTGCCTGGTGCTGAGACACAAAACTGGACATGTAAGCTAACCCAAAATATATTGCTGATCTTCTCCAGCTAAGCTCAAGAGCTAGATAAAAGCTTATAAAAAGCAGAGCAACATGTCCCCTTATCTGATGGTGCCTAGACCTTATCACACTGTACCACAGACACACTGTAGAAATGGGGCTGAAATCAAAAGCAAGAGATTAAAAACCCTAGAGGGAGTAGTGAACCGTTGCCAAGAATCTGTGACCTCCTTTTACCTGTGGGCACATATGATTTTGTGCACAGCTAGCATCTGCCGAGTCTGGTTTGGTGGTTGGCAGAAGGTTACAGCTGAAGAAAAGAAAAAGAGTTTCATGAGTGGCTGATATAAAGGCAAAAATGATGGCATGTGGGTTCCAAGATTACTTCACAGGAAGAAACAAAATGTTCTCTTCCTCTCTCTCCTTCCCACTTAACCTGCAGGAAGCCAGCTGTCATGTCATGACACTTACGCAGTCCTCTGGAGAGACCAACGTGGTGAAGAACTGGACCTACTTCCAGAAGTAAGTAAGGAACTAAGTCCTCTGTGACAACTATGTGAGTTACAATTCTTCCTCCAGACCCAGTTAACCACCTTGCAAGTGGGTCTTCCAGATCCTATTTAAGCCCCAGAGGACTGCAGCCCTAGTTGAAAGCTTCATAACACCCTCCTGAGAAACTCCAAGCCAGAACCACACCATCAAGCTGCTTCTATTTTTGGCCCGCAGGAACTTCATGAGATAATGCTTACTGATGCTTCAAGCTGATAAACTTTGGGATAATTTGCTATATAGTAATAGATAATTAATACAATGTGTGTGTGTGTGTGCTCCATTGCTCAGTAACATCCGACTCTTTCCTTACGGACTCTAGCCTGCCAAGCTCCTCTGTCCATGTTATTTCCCAAGCAAGAATACTTGGGAGTGAGTTGCCATGCCCTCCTCCAGGGGATCTTCCCAACCCAGGAACTGAAGCCTCATCTCTTGTGTCTCTTGCACTGGCAAGGTGGGTTCTTCACCACGGAATCACCTGGGAGCCCCCAAGTAACACAATAACCCAGCCTAATCTATAATGCTAGAAGTATTTGTTGTAAGTAACCATACCTTGTGAAGCCTCTGGGAAGCTGAGAGGGGTTACAGTGCGGTCTTCAAGCGTCACAGCATCAGCAGCAGAGAGCTAGTCACTGATCAGTTTGAGGAATGGCACTGCATTCACTCTAGAACTGGGAGCCTGGGCTGAACTCATCATGAACTGAGTACCATGAGACCCACCAACCAATAATGTTGGGTGGGCAGAGCAACAATCTATTTCAGGATGGAAATGGTGTATTTTGGCTCAGATTTATTTGGCTCATAAACTGCACAAGCAGTATTACTTTTTAATTAGATTGCAGTAAATGGAGGATGGGGTATTGCAATACTCAGGTTAACCACTAAAAGAATAGTAAAAAAAAAAAAAAGAAAGAAAAAAGTTATTTTTAATCCCACAATCTCTAAAATGGAAGAAAAATTTATTCCAACTGCAAAAATATGTCTAACAAATTTTACTTAATCTTTTTAGAGAACTAATGGAAAATATATGTCATTTGTATGAAAAAGATTTGTTTTAAAATGCACTCCTCAATACCAGGTAGTTCTGGTTCAAGAATGAAGGCCGGTTAGTTCCAAGACAGGAAAACATTACATTAAATATAATTTGGAGAGAAGGAGAAAATAAATACATGATCCTTACCTAAATAATCTAAAACTCTACCAAAATGGAATGCACAATTGAGAGAGTCTTTAATTAAGTTATTTGTTTCAAACAACAAAGACACATTCAAGCGGGTCTGAGGAAGCACATTTATTTCAGGATGCATCACTTGATATTTTAACTGGGGAAGAGAAAACACTGATACATAGATTTGTGGAGGGCTGTGGTTATAAGCTAGGACTCTGGAATTGGACAATCTAGTTTAGCTCCTCCACTTACCAGTTATGTTACTTGGACAAGTTAGTTAATTTCTATAGAGGCTTTAATTTCCTCTTCTGTAAAATAATGTTACTTCACAGAGTTGCAAGGATTATACTAGATCATGTATGTGACGTGTTAAGTAGAGCGGCTTTCTCAAAGTGCTCAATATATGTCATCTATTACAGTTGACCCTTGAACGACTTGGCTTTGAACTACATAGACTCACTTATGGGCAGATTTTTTCCCAATATGTAGCACAGTACTACATGCTCTGTAGTTGGTTGAATTCACAGCTGTGAAACTGCGAATATGGAGGACAGACTGGAAAGTTATAGTTGGATTTCTGGGAGGGTGGGCACCCCTCACCCCTGTGTTGTTCAAGAGCAGTTGGGCCCCTTAGGAATTATACCTAGCATCAGAGACGGATGTTTGTGTTCACTCAAAACGCACATGTTGAAATCTAATTCCCAGTGTGATGGTACTTGGAGGTAAAGCCTTTGGGAGGCAATCAGGTCATGAGGGTGGAGTCTCATGAGTAATAGGATTAGCAAGCTTATAAGAGGCCAGAGAGCTAGCACGCCCTTTCTGCTAAATGAGGACACAATACAGTGGCCCTCTGTAAACCAGGAAGACACTCACCAAGAACTTGACCATGCTTATACACCCAGATCTTGAACTTCCAGCCTCCAGAACTGTGAGAAATCAGTTTGCTGTTTAAACCACCCTAGCCTCTGGTAATTTGTTTTAGCAGCTCAAACTAGGACATGCGGTCTATTAGGGTTCTTCAGAGATACAGAATCAATTGGGTACATGCATATTTACAGAGAGCAATTTATCTTAAGGAATTGCTTCATGCCATTGGGGGTGGGGCTGGCAAGTCCAAAATTTGCAGGGTAGGCTGGTGCAGACTTGAAATTCAGGTATGATTTGATGTTTCAGTTTTGGGTCCCAAATCCACAGAGCAGATATTTGTTTGTTGGAGCTTATTTTTGCCTCTGGTTGTTGTTTCCATGTTACTGGCTTTTCCCGCCTCAAATTTGTGATATATGAGGCAGAAAGAAAACAGACAAAAAAAACCAAGTATCATTGCCTGGTCCTGAGGGGCCTAGCCAGTCTGCCTTCTTCTGTTTGTTTTATATGTAATGTCCAGGGTTTTCAGTCTTACTTAGGAGAAGGAATAAGGAAAATTATATATACACTATCTTCCCAGAAGTGTTCAGATTTTTTTTTTAATGTAGCTGAACTAGTTTTATTTGTGGCTTTTGAGTTTAGTGTCACATTTAAGAAGGCCTTCTTCATGCCAAAGTCACTAAGAATTCATTCATGGTTTCTTCTGGAATTGACAATTTTTTCACATTTAAAATTAGTTATTTGGCATCATCCCTGAGATTAAGTAGTTTTATGTAAGTGTATGAATTTGCTAGCTACACTGCCCTGAACTGATCAATTACATAGCTACCTGATTCATCGCAGACAAATTAAGATCACCATTTAAAAAAATGCCTTTATTGATTTATAAAACTAGAATTTTGTCTTTAAAGGACATAGAAACTAGAGCCACCTTTTTGGGGGAAAATCTATTTATCTGCTAAAGCATTCAATCATTATTAGCAGGAAGAAGAAAGTTGTTTTTACTAAATTAAGATCTTGCTTTTTGTCCATGCAAATGATGCTTTAATATTATCACAGCTTACATAAACAATATTAATTTCTATACAACTGCAAACAGATATGTTTTTCCAAAATAAACATTAAAGGATGCAAAAACACCTTGTAGTGGTAGCTTTTCCAATCAAAATGGTAACTGTAATCCAAAACTTGACCTGCCTTTGTACTTTTTCTAAGAGCATATGATCTCAAAACTTTTATGTGCCTTCGTTTTCCTTTTAGTTATATTTATATACATTTAACTTTTGAAATTTGATTCCATCAAGTTTTTCAAGGAGGTCTTCAGTTCAGTTCAGTTCAGTCCCTCAATCATGTCCGACTCTTTGCGACCCCATGAATCGCAGAACGCCAGGCCTCCCCATCCATCACCAGCTCCTGGAGTTCACTCAAACTCATGTCTATCGAGTTGGTGATGCCATCCAGCCATCTCATCCTCTGTCATCCCCTTCTCCTCCTGCCCCCAATCCCTCCCAGCATCAGGGTCTTTTCCAATGAGCCAACTATTCACATGAGGTGGCCAAAGTATTGGAGTTTCAGCTTCAACATCAGTCCTTCCAATGAACACCCAGGACTGATCTCATTTCGGATGGACTGGTTGAATCTCCTTGCAGTCCAAGGGACTCTCAAGAGTCTTCTTCAACACCACAGTTCAAAAGCATCAATTCTTCAGTGCTCAGCTTTCTTCACAGTCCAACTCTCACATCTATACATGACCACTGGAAAAACCACAGCCTTGACTAGATGGACCTTTGCTAGCAAAGTAATGTCTCTGCTTTTTAATATGCTCTCTAGGTTGGCCATAACTTTCCTTCCAAGGAGTAAGTGTCTTTTAATTTCATGGCTGCAATCACCATCTACAGTGATTTTGGAGCCCCCTAAAATAAAGTCTTAGTTCTTTGCTTCTGATTTATAGAAAGCCAAATGAGAAATTTGCTCATGTAACCACATGAAGCAAACCCACTGTGGACTATGTCAAAACCCAGTGAATTCGACACCCTTCCCTCCTTGTATCCCTCTCTTATCTGTATGTACTCAGTGGCTGCATTCTCCTAAGTACCTCCACATGTCAGCTTCTGAACTGAATCCCTATAATTTATGATCATCCCAAGGGAGAAACAAACAAAAACCCTTCTTCTTTGGCTTCAGGAATGTAAAATCTCTGAGAGGTACTCTGATGGGTCTTGTTGTGGCCAACGAAACAGGTCACTACTGATTGTTATAAAACTGGGAGATTAGGAAGACATCTATCTCCCACTCAAGAAGGGAACTGATTTGCTTCAGAAGCAGGGAAGATGGCCCTGAGAAGATAAAAACACTGCAGAACTACTCAAGTATTTCTGTTAAGTTTAATATCCAATAACATTAAAACTCAAGTAAACTCATAAACATGATGGGTAACTAAAATCAGTCATCTTTTTAAGGGCCAAGGGGTTACCCGCCACATCCTATAAAATAATGGCTTGTCTACACAGCTCTATTATTATCTCATGTCTGCAGAGAAACTACAGCAATGGTAACATATGAAGAGTGTACAATGCTGTAGTCAAACTGTAGACCCTGTTGAGTTCCAACTCTGTACTTTTGGATGACTGAGTGGGCCGTTTTAGACTTTAACTTACTTATCTGTGCTGTGAGGGGATAAAAATGAAGCCTAATTCATGGGGTTGTTGTGAATATTAAAATAACTTCAGAGATACAGTAGCTTTCAGTGTTAGCTATTATTATTACCTAGTTGGTAAAGAATCAGCCTGCAGTGCAGGAGACCCCGGTTTGATCCCTGGGTTGGGGAGATCCCCAGGAGAAGGAAATGGCAACTCACTCCAGTATTCTTGCCTGGGAAATCCCAAGGACAGAGAAGCCTGGCAAGCTACAGTCCACTGGGTTGCAAGAGTCAGAAACAATTTAGCAACTAAACCACCACTGGGTCAAAAAGCACAATCCAATTTCTGAATAAACCCATTGGCTAATTTAATATTCTATTATATCAGCTCTGAGCACAAGACATATTACAATAGTAAGACTATTCTAATCCTTTAGGTCTTGTTTTTGAGAAAAGTTTCTTGATGGCATATTGAAAATAATTCAATACATTAAAAAAAAAAAGGAAAAGGTAGCTGGATGACCACCTGTTTTGATGGTGTTATAATGGAATCATCTATTTTTGGTTATTGATGACAAAGAATACCATCAGAAGCAACCTCATTTTTCTAAAACTCCATTTTCTGACCAACCCTTCCCTGAAATATGTCTATAGAACTTTTGATACTGACATGGCTTATATCTGAAGTCCTCTTTGTCCAACTGGAAAGTTACTGCTAATGCCTGCTGTAGTTGTGTTGGAGTTCTGACTCACATTAGCATTCATTTCAATAAAGAGAAAAGTACCTCTATGTTGCCACATCTCGATTCTCCTACTCCCTTCGGCTTTTTCATAACCTTTCATGC
Source organism: Odocoileus virginianus (assembly GCF_023699985.2). Lineage (NCBI taxonomy): Eukaryota > Metazoa > Chordata > Mammalia > Artiodactyla > Cervidae > Odocoileus > Odocoileus virginianus. The sequence goes on along the minus strand of NC_069674.1, from coordinate 87,586,243 downwards.
TATCCAAAAACAGGGACCATGATGATACCACATACTCAAAAAGTAATTAAAATCAGTGAACTCGGGTTAAAAATTTACTTGTGGAAGAGGAAGGCCTGGGAGGGCCATTTTTCTAGTCAAAGATAAATGTTTATCAGTGTGTGTAGATTGAGGGATTTCAATGGAGAAGTGGGGCTTGTCATGATTCACAAGTGCAGGAAAAATCTGCCTGTTGAATTCCTACGCACTTAACCCTAAACAGTGATTTACTCACAAGAAGTCTCCCTACAGCAGCACGCTACAAGGTGTACAGAAGATGTACGTGTTGGGGCTGGGAGAACAGTAACCGAGTGAAAGGAAGAGAAAAAGCAGCAAGACAGAAGAATCTGATCAGTGAAGTGAGGTGAGAGTTCTTGTCATTCTGATTTACAATTGTAAATATTAAAATAATTATTACTGCATTCTCCAGTATTTGTTGTTTCCTAAAATGTTTTAAGTTCTCTAATATTTCTTTACCATTTGCCACCCCCTGACAGCAATAAACTATGAAAAAAGATTTAAATTGGCTGTATTAGTAGGCACAATTTATTTTACAGTCAACACACGGGAACTTTGAAACACAGCACTATCTTCAAATCTCACTCTAGCTCAATTTAAATACGCAGACACTAAAAACTGATGCCAGCACAGCCTACAAATGACAGTTATAAATCAGTTTGTGGACAAGAAGAACCTCATGAAAAGCTTACAGGAAGGTCACAGCCTTTCAAGTGGAAAATGGCACATGAATCAGCTTTATAGTAACTGTGGACACAGTATGTTCAGCCTTTGTTTAACCAACAGTTTCATCAAACATCTTTTTTTAATGCACATGCTGAGATAACTGTGGCTATACCTTAGTTCCTCCTGGGGGATTTGACATTTCTGAAGGTACAAATACTGTAGATAAAATGTCACTGCAGGAACTACATAAAGTTCAGTCTGCTCAGGATAAATTCTACAGAAAACCACCATTAGCTGAACTGTCAGAGCTCCTTTCACATGTGGCTTTTCTTCATTTCATTGCATCTTAATAAGTAGCACTTTACCATAAATGCTATTTATACAAAGCATTTTATTTACATATAAGTTATGATTCTTTTAACTACCCATCTCTATGGCTATACAATCTTTCTTTTCCTGAAAATCTCCTCTCCTACAACTGTTCTGCTTGCCTCTTTGTTCCCAAGAACATATATTTCTTTTTTAAAAGGAAATTTATTTTCCTTTGAGAACAACTGCTGGGAAGCCTGCCTCAGAAAGGGAATAGAAATGTTTCTCCTGCATTTTGAAAAAAAAAAAAGTTTTTCTCTCTAGGAATATCTGTCCTATTATAGAACAGAATCAGTACGAAGTCAGGGCGTGGTGGACAGGGTCTTGTTGGAAAGCACGTGTTCTGTGAAATGTGGAATCCCGCCACAGTGCCAGGCAGGTGTGGAGCCAAGGAGGACGCAATCATGTGAGTTCCCAGCTACCTGCCAGGTAAGGACTGTCCGCGCTTGCTCAGACACTTGCTCTGGCCCTTACTCCTCAGACACCTGCGGACCTGCAGCAGCCTCGGGTAAGCCTTCCAGCCCAGCATCACTCTGCAGGGATTCTTTCTCGCCTTCCTCAGAATTCTTAGGATTGTCATCCTCTTGGCAGATTGTCGTTTCAGCCTCCTCCAGCTGCTCTTCACCAACACAATTAGAATTGACATCAAGTTTGCTATCTGCTAAAAAGTAGAAGAAAAAAAAAAAGTCATCTGGCTTCTACCATGTGCCAAACACTCTTCTAAGTGCTTTTTGTGTATTAAACCATTTAATCCTCATAACAACCACAAGGGGGAGTTTTCTATTAGCATTATTCTTTTACAAATGGGGAAACAGAAGAGAGGGGGTTTGTTAACTTGCTCATAGTTGCACAGCTAATGAAAATAAGAGAACTGGTATTTGAACCCAGGCCTTGAAATCAGGATTGCAGACAAGCAAAATCCACATTCGAATACAGCTTTGCCATGAATGAGCTTGACATGCTTGGTTAGGTAAAATGCCTATCCAAGGCTGTCTCCTTATAAAGTGGGGGATAATAAAGCCTATCGCACATTTGTGGAGAATAAAGGAGTACAATAGTGTGTGGGATGAACTGATGTCTAACAACCAGAAGTTCTCATCCACTGACAACCCTCCCATACAGCTTCTCGAGTATGTAACCAGCCGTTATACACCGCTTTCAACACACAGGATATAAAGGTTTGGTTCAGCAAACAGTTCTCGAAAGCAAGATAGTCAGAAAGCCTGACTATCCTATTAATAATCTATTTATACCAGTTTATTTGGTATGAATGCAGTTTTCTACAAATCATCCATTTCCATTAATATGTTTCTCCACCAGGTGGCAAAGGGACATGGTCCTTTGAGGAATAGAGATGAGCATGCTTAGTATCAGAATCACCCAGGTAACCTTTTGGCAACCTATCACTTCCCAGAATGTGTGATACATATCCTATATCCTCTGGGGTGGGACGTAAGAGCGTGGGCGGTTCTCTTCTCCAATATGTGAATCATTGCCGAAGCAATTCACTGTTTCTGATGAAAATGAGTCATACACTTTATGAGGAAAGGAGAGGAAAAATAATATGGAACTCACTACCCTCACACCTGTGGAAAGTTAAGCTGTGCAAGTTAACTTGTAATTTATAAATTTACTCCATAATTTTACCTGCAGTTTCATAATTAAGAAATTTAAAGGCTTCCAATCTTAAAAATATTCAGGTAGCCATTAGGGGAAATTTAATTATTTCCTTATTCAAAGACCTTAAAATCCTTTGTGAGCAAAATATAAGTAAACTACTCATTAAGAGTCACATGGCTCCAGAGCAGTCTCATGAATCACAAAGTAGAAAGGGGAATAAATATCATTCCTCAGAATTTTACATTTTTCATTTTCTAGTGCTATCTAGGCTGACTGTAGTCTGTACATTATCCCAGAGACTCAAAAGAAGGATATATTTAAGTGTAATCCTGATGTTTGTTAACACCAGTCTTCCTTGGTTCCCTGAGAAGACGCAGTTCCTGTGTGTGTGTCCTGTGTTCATATAATTGATCCTTCCTCTTCCTACTGACAAGTATTATGGTCTCAGTTTTTATACACTTACTGTTCTCCTCTTCACTCTTTGCCTTGGCAGCCTCCAACTGTTGCTTCTCATAAATGTCCTTGAGATTCTTACAGATTTTCTTATGTGCAAACCAGTGTGTTTTCTGGCAGGTCTGATCACAGTATATTACCTGAAGGCAATTGTAGGTTTATTTTCAAGAGGTGTAGTCACATGACTTCTCAACTACAACATTAAATCAAGTACTGTGCTGTGAAAATATTAACTTTTCTAGGCGTCCTTGGTGGCTCAGATGGTAAAGAATCTGCCTGCAATGTAGGAAACCCGGGACTGATACCCGGGTTGGGAAGATCCCATAGAAAAGGAAATGGCAACCCACTCCAGTATTCTTGCCTGGAGAATGCCATGGACAGAGGAGCCTGGCGGGCTACAGTCTGTGGGGTCACAAAGCATCGGACATGACTAAGTGACTAACTCCCAATGTGCTTTATTTTAAAACCATGATGTATGAATGTGTATTGTTTACCTTTGCAATTTTTAGCTTATACTTTTTAACAACAATGAATATATAACACATGGTCTACCAAAGACTCTAACATATGATTTATTTGAGAGACTTCTGTGTGCCAGAATTGATACGGTACAAGGACAAAGAAAATAACAATTGTTGTCCCAGAGGAAGCTAGAGCAGGATGGGGTAGCATGGATGGAGGCTAATAATTAGCAACATGATTTATATCCTAGAACAGGACGTAACAGCAATGGGAACACAGAGGAAGCAATGACTCACTCTAAATAGAGGGAGTCAGCAGACAGAGAAACAGGGAAGAAGCATTCCAAGTGGACGGAATATCTTGTACAAAAATGCAGGAATAGGAAAGTGAATGCTGTGTTTAGGAGAGCAACATATTTGTGTAAACAGAGCTGAGACTTTTGTAAAATTATATGTCAAGTACTGGGCTAGGCTGTTATACATAGAAGGTATTATAGACTGTATTACTGGCCCCAATTCTTCACTCTTCCCTGCACCCATACATTTTCCCATGTGACTTCAAAGTTCTTTTCTCTGAAGGGGAGGAGAATTAACTTTAAATAAAGCCAGGCAACTTGTTTTGGCCAGAACAATGAGACAGCATGGCAATTTCAAGGCTGGACCTCAAAAGACCTTGTATGTTTCTACTTGCCTACTACATCACCTACATCATCTACAGCCCGACCATCACCATGGGGACATGTTCACCCCGGCCTGCTGGCCCAAGGAGGATGAGAAACACATGGAACAGATGTGCCCCAGCCAACCACAAACATGAGAAAAACTTAAAAAAAAAAAGACTCATTTTAAGTAATGAATTTTGGAGTGTTTTTATATGTGGCCATAGTTAATCAATATAGATGGTCTCATTTAGTTCTCACAACTCTAGCCCCATTTCACACAAAAGAAAACTGAGGCTCAGACAGGTAAGTAATTAAAGGTAATGAAACTGGAGAAGAAGTTTCTAGGAGAACATGATGGGTTGCAGAAGAACGTGCCGAAGAATTTCAACCTTAAAAACAATAGGAAATTAACATGATCTATAGGGTAAAGTGAACGTACAGATGCATGCATGTGGGTAGTATTTGTATGTGAGAAGAATCCATTCAGATATGCTCTTTATAAAGATAATTCGAGCAGAAGTGGGTAGCAGTGCAGAAAGCTTAAAGATTAGTGACAGTCAGAAGGGAGTGAGAACTTTACAAGGAAGAGCTGATGAAGAGAGAGTAGCTGAAGTCAACACTGGAAGATTTAAGACTGCATATTTATGAATCGTTGTAGGTTCTCATATATGCACCAGTCTCAGTCCCCTGTGAATAAGTTTTCTCATGACCATTCATTCATTCATACTCTCTTTTTTTGCGTGTGGTCAGCATGGAAGCTGGCCAACATGTGAGCTGGACAGAAGAGGGAACAGAACTACATGTATCCTACAGTTCTTTTTCAAAATTATTTTAAAATATTAGATTCAATACTTCATATCTAATATATTAGAATTTATTAGAAAAAAACACCAACTATTACATTTATAGAATATTAAAACTCAGTTATCAACTTCGATGAAATCTAAACCAGATGTCAACAAACTTCACTTCAGTCTTACCATTCTGCACATTGAGCATCTCTTACTTGCTCCTTTTTCTCCACAGGTGGTGCAAAATTCAACATCCACAAAACCCACTTGACCAGTGATGGCCTGGGTGAGCACAGAAAATGCAGTGGGATCAGAACCCTAGAGGAAGCAAGAAGAGGGAAAAAACACAAAACTCTGAAATCACCATGAACAGATTGCAGCAAAGACACTTCCAGAAAAAGAGACAAAACGATTCAGGCGAGAGAGAGCCTGCACAGACTTTATGGCACAGACACCTTTCTGAGCACACCTTTTTCTGCACCAAGTACGTGGCAGGTAAGTCGTGGACCCAGATGTTCAGAAAGAAAAAATTTGGCTCGATTCTAGAATAAACGTACTTTTCAACTGGGATTATTCAGTAAGCATACAAAGATTTCAGATATAGGACAGTGAACTCAGAGTGGAATTTCCTTCTGAGAATGAAGACAATATATAATACATATTCTGAGGGACAATTTATAGGATACATCACAAATGTTTATCATAATTCTTAAAAGTTTAATGCAATTTAAGTGTTTTAAAGAACTTGTCTATTTAAAACTATTTACTTGATGTAGATCCGCAATTCTAATAGATAAAACTATCACCTTTATCACTGAAATGCTCCAAACTCTTAAGATTAAAGAGCTATACATGTGGTTGCATTAGGTTATTAAGAAAACCAAAAATATGAAAATTATACAGTTATTGAAAATCAGAATGGCTTGCTAAAGAGGATTTATGAAATTTCTTAACAGAGGAAATTATAAGGGCAAATATTTATCTGCCTGGGGTAATGCTATTAAGACCTATTTAAATATTTATCTGCCTGGGATAATACTATTAAGATCTACTTAGAGCAATTACAGGGTATGGAGCTATCATACCTACTCACAACAGTTCTCATTTCTGAGTTTTTCAAATTTGCTTTTTATTCCTAACTAAAAATGTGGACATTTTCATAATTTATATTTTTATTTTTATTTGCTTTTCCTTTCTAAGAATATTTATTTTACCAGTTATACATAACAAATAACCACCTTGGAACACTGTTTTACACTGGACTCATTTCAAAACCACTTTACTCCTCCTGAAAACAAATAATTACTAAGTTTCTTTTTAGTTCAAGAGTTAAGAATTCTCTTTTGGAATGAAGATAATATAACAGTGAGAAAAAAGCTGAAATAATAGCTTGATACTAGTTACAAGTTAATGATTTCATCAGGAATGAATGTCTATGGCAGTTGTGCTGAAATGATAGTGTATCAGATAGTTTGTTCAAAATTCAGATCGATCTATACTTTCTATATTAGAGTCTCAAAGGATGTGGTCCATGTACCTGCATTATTACAAATGATTCTGAAACATACTAAAAGTTTGAGAATTACTGGTACTTAAATGTTTTTACAATTACATATTCATGTTCAAATATTCTTTTCATAAACATGACTGAGACAGGGTTTCCCTGGTAGCCCAGCAGTACAGAAATCTGCCTACCAATGCAGGAGACATGGGTTCAATCCCCGGGCTGGGAAGATCCCAGACACCTCGGAGAAACCAAGCCCATATACCACAAATACTAAGCCTGTGCTCTGGAGCCCAGGGCCCATGTGCTACAACTACTGAAGTCCGCACAGCCTACAGCCTGTGTTTCACGACAAGAGAAGACACCACAATGAGAAGCCCGTGCACTGAAACCAGAGTAGCCTCCACTATCTGCAGAATATTTGCACAGAATGAATGTCTATGGCAATTGTGCTGAAAGAGGGCGTGCATCAGAGAGCTTGTTAAAAATTGCCTCAAATAGAGAAAAGCCCTTGCAGCAGCGAAAACCCAGTGCAGCCAAAAATTAAAAATAAATAAATAAAAATTAAGGGGGAAAAAAAAAATCAAGACTGAGACATGTTCAAAATCTTTCCCAAGATGGGACTTTTGTAGGAGTCACAAAACAATGATATTCTCACAAATATACCAGAAGTAAAACTAAAATATTTTTTGCTAGAAATATGGCTATTAATGTGAACTACTGCCTCAGAAAAAAATTGATGGTACAGCAGAATAACCATGTGAAATCTTTCTTGTCACAGTTGAGTGATAAGAATTCTTTCTTACCATACCAAACCTTGTCATCTACTTTGTTAAATATGTATCCTATAAAATCAGAGACCTTCCAGAAGTTAAAATATACACCTTCAAATGATAAAGCAAAATATCTTCAACGGTCTCATGTTACAATGTTTGGGGAGCATTTCTTAAATAGGACTATGCCTCACACTTCCTGCTGACCTCTGTGACAAGCAGAAGCCAGAGTTCCACGACAGGCAGCGGTTTGGGCTCAGGCACTAACACTGTCAGAAAATACCATGGGTGATCTTCATGGCAGCCGACCGTGAGAACCACCGTGTCATGGGACAAGGTTAATACTGCTTCAGAGGCTTCTGAACTTGCAGAATACTGGAATCTGTCAGGCAGTCAACAGTGGCTATCTGGGACACTCACAGCCACAAGCATTGCAGATCAAGTCTTCAAGAAAGCAGAAGTCTTTAAAGAGAGCAATGTTTCTAAAATGCATTAAATAAATATTATCTTGATTACTACTGATGACTCAGATCACTAGGATAAACATCAGACACTATCCTCTCCAGCTGCACTGTTCTATGATATAGGGCTAAGATGGATTGTTGAGTCCTACACTGACCTGCTTTGACTTTTTAAAAAGTACTCCGACCTGCTCTTTTTAGTTTTTCTGTTTTCTCCCTTAAAGGTACAATGTCAGCTATACTTATTAGTGCTGAGTATCCCTCGGCAGCCACTGCTAACCGCTTCTCTGATAAGCTTATGCTTTCCAGCTCTAGACCAATTTCATTTTCTTGCCTGCCTAGGACAGGAATATGAGTTTGAAGGATATGATTTTGAAGGAAAAATGCCTTGCAACTGTCAGGTCATTAGCATGTGCATGATAATCCATATGGCTAAAGAATACTGGGTGGGAAAATGGGAAAGGATTTGGGTCCCTAGTCCACTGTACAAGACGGGGTCTGCCTACCTTTGGGCTTCTGAGTATATGTGAATTAAATAAGCTCTTATCTATTTAATTCATGGTTGGCTGGAGTATGATATGCACAGCCAAAACACATTTCATAATTGATAAGCTACCCTCATAATATGGTAACTTTAAACTTCCAAAAAACTTAAACACCAAATAGCCAAGCGTATTACAGAGCAAGCGGAAAGAATCTCTGTGTGAAATCATGGCGAACTCTCGGGAATAAATCAATGCATGAACTTCATGAAATCATCTTGTCTGCTTAGGTTTTTCTTCTTTAATGGTTCTGAGTGGATGAAACCTTAATGTATAAAAGGAACACCTGGAACTCATTTTCTGTCCTGATTTTTCAGGCTGAGAGTGCAGCCTAGAGAAGGCTAGAGAAGAACAGACATTGTCAGAGGGAGGGAGGAAGGCATGGATGGTAACAGTGTCAGGATCAGTTTCTTGCCGATTACACAAAGGCTGATAAGGGATTCCATTGAAATGTATAAAAGCATAACTGGTATAGATAAGGTGATCTGAAAGCTATCCAAAATAGGGAAGGCAGGAAGTGTCTTTAATACCGCTTAAATAAATACATGACGAAAGTAAGTAAAGAGCAGATAATAAAGTTCAAATTTACTTCCCATAACTGACAAGTATAAAGAGACTTTTTTTTAATGTGTGGAAAATTTATAAAATCAGAGGCATTAAGGGAGGATCTAAGAAGCGGGACATACTCTAACATCGTTTAGCAGGATACACAGTGAGTTTTCCCATAACTCATCCCCTCACATCCCCCCGACAGGAAACCATCAAGGCAGACATTCAGTTCCTACTTTCCATCTAGTACGGGATTTTATGCTGGTTTTTCACAAGCTACATGTGAAAACAAACGTGGGTCTGTATTACGTACTGGGTGTGATCCCACCGTTGAGGTTTCACCAACTCACTAAAAATGTGAGTATCCACTGTAACTATAATATCTATGTTCTGACCTAAGGAAATACTGTGTATTAAACCATGAACTATATAAATGAAAGAAGAGGACTGACAGAGGGAAAACGCATAAACAGAAACAGTGTTAGCAGGCAAATTTATCTCCATGTTTGTTTCTGAAATTTTCCCTCAGATAATTATGCCTTTATTAGGTAACTAAATAATGCTAAGGAGAACATGCCTCTAATTATATAAAATATGGTAATTAGGTCCTACTAACGGAGTTAACCTAGTTAGGAAGAGCCTTACGATTTCGACAGGAGCAATGCTTCGCACCAGCTGCTGGAGGAGAGTAGCTTCACAATAAGGAAATTTTCTGATACTTTCTCGAATGATCTTTTCTTGATATACTGGAAAGCCATCAGAAGCTCGGCCTTTTAACAAGCTGAAAGATAGTTTTAAAAGAGTAACTGGAATCGACTTATCAAGCATTTCCTCCCAGCTGAACACATGAAGTTTGAGTAGTTCCTTCCTTGCTCCCTGGGCCTCCCTGGTAGGTCAAAGGGTAACAAATCTGCCTGCAGCGCAGGAGACCAGGGTTTGATCCCTGGGTTGGGAAGATCCCCTGGAGGAGGACATAGCAACCTACTCCAGTATTCTTGTCTGGAGAATTCCACGGACAGAGGAGCCTGGCGGGCTACAGTCCACAGGGTTGCAGAGAGTCAGACATAACTGGGTGACCAACACTTTCACTTTTCTTTGCTGCTTAAGATTTTCACTGCGTAGTCACATCATGAGGATCGATTCAATTCAAACTGCTGTTCCACCTGCCCATTAGGCCAGGTCTTATCAGGTTTAGGCGCCCAGGGATGTATTTAAAAAGGTGACCCCTGACGTAAAACATACTAGACATTTATTAGATTAGCTAGTTACTTATTACCATGGCAGTTATTTGAACAAAGAATGTAAACTCTGACTAAGTCACACCCTTCTGACTTAGTTCTCTTTTCTTAGTAAAATCATGAGAATCTGACCCCTGGTAGTCAGAGAACAAGGCCAACACACACCTTCCCAGTTACAGGAACATAGATACACTGAGGGCTGGGATCAACCTAGAGCAGCAGTTATGGCATAGCATACCTATCATCAAATCTGGACTTGGGCTACCTTCTAGCTGTATGATTTTACAAATGCTTTTTAACCTCCCCAAACTTAAGATTCCTCACCCATAATTTAGGATGGCAAAAATGTTGTAAACAGTACAGAATGGAATAATCAATCTAGTTTTAATAGGGCCCCTGGTTTCTGACAGATTAAATGTGATCTCAACAGTAACAGCTGCTGCTAAAATGTTTAATTTTTAAAGCCATGACGAGATTTCATATAATAAAACACTATCCATTCGAGTGTATTTTATACATGACATGGTTAAAAACTGTACCTTTTGATCAGAGTGTCCAATTTATTCTCTCTGTCTTTTAAGAAGTTAATACATTTCTGAAAGATACAGCTGATGTAATGCATTTTCATAGCCAGTACTTCATTCATGTCTCTTTGCTTCATACATTTCTCACAAATCAAATCCATCACCTTGTAGCATTTATTCAGAGCTGCTTCTTCTGCCAGAAGAGGATTCTCATTTATAAGCATCACAATCTAGAAGAAACCCCAGTGAGCTTAGAAATTCCATGAGAGACTTTCCATGCTCAATTTAGGCAGTCAGTTTTGATTACCAAATAAAGTATTTCTCATGGTCACATATTCACTATATTAATTCAAATAAGAATGCAAATTGCCACTGATCAAGCTGTAAAACTAATAACAGAAGGACATCATGAAATCTCTTGAACTCTGAATATCAAAGTTATTGTGTGATTTGCCCTCCAGTTAAACTAAGTATTAGTTGGCCACTTGGAATCATGGTTTCTATATCTGTTAAAAGCACTTTTACTCAAGATAAAAGTGTTAGTCACTCAGTCATGTCCGACTCTTTGCAACCTCATGAACTGAGCCCATCAGCCTCCTCTGCCCATGGGATTCTCCAGGCAAGTACTAGCGTGGGTAACCACTCCCTTCTCCAGGGGGTCTTCCCGACCAAGGGGTTGAACCTGGGTCTCCCATATTGCAGGCAGATTCCTTATCGCCTGAGCTAGGGAAGCTCTCTTACTAAAGATAAGCATGCATATTTGCACACCCTTTATATATAGAAACAAATCACAGAGCAATCATTACTTTTAGCTAACATTACTGAGTGTTAGGATTTCAGGGCTAGGAAAACCACAATTCTCATTCATTCTTGTTAATTATAAGGAAATGAGGTTTTTTACAGGCAGAAGTCTAAAAATAAAAGGTATATTGCTTACTAACTATATTTCTCTGTGGAAATTTTCCTAATATGCTTCTAATCATTAATATGAATAGATGAAAGAGGAAAGCAAAAATAGCTTTAAAAGGGGGATAATTAGAGAGTTATCCAATATTATGCATTATGAGTCCTACACTTCCCAAATACACACAGATTAAGCCCAAATTCAGTGTAAGAAGGAGTATTTTATTCTTTATTGATTGCATAGGACACCTGTACAAATCCATATAACATAACAGTAATGTAAATATGTGGGAAACAGAGGCCTAACTATATTCTCAGAGCAGAAAGTCATTCAGTATTTGTTAACCTATGTGTCACAGTAAAATACCTTCCCAGGTAACCGAAACGTTAGGAAACAACAGATGGCAGATTTCATGAATCAGATCCTTTTCTTGAGACTAGGAGTAAGGCAATTGTTAACTTAAGGAAAAATCCATGCCCAAGCCTCCTACATGAAAATTTAACATAAACTAAATGTTCTTGTTAAATTAAAATAGGACTTTTACTTATTTCTGACCCTACTAAATTGATACACAGCCCAATATTTTACTTCAAATATAGCACTCAATAATAAACTAGACTTCAAGAAATAAGTATAATCAGAATCCTTATTGATAAATTTGCTGACAACTTCCCCTACCATTATATAATTCAAAAGTTAACTTGTGGCACAGAAGAAAAGAATCATTAATTACTCACATTTCTCCTATCAAATGCCATCACTTGATGCTATTTGCTCAATATTTTGTATACATTATGAATCAAAGCATAGGATCTAAACTTGCATGTGAGAATTCTTAAAAAAAAAAAAACCCAAATAGAACCCAGATTAATGATTTTTTTGTTTAAGACATTAGACTTTATTTACTTTATAATATTCAGCGAAAAACCCCATGGACTGTAGCCTGCCAGGCTCCTCTGTCCATGGAATTCTCCAGGCAAAAATACTGGAGTGGATTACAATTCCCTTCTCCAGAGGATCTCCTGGAGCCAAGGATTGAACCCAGCATATTCTTTACCATCTGAGCCACCAGGGAAGCCCAAACACAGTGAAAAAATGATAGATATCCGCAGCTCAACCATGAGCTCATGGAAGCATTTATCAAAGCTGTACACAAAAGAAAGAATACTTGAATTAGTTTCCTTCCTTTAGTCTCTGAAGCATTACAAAGGGATATTTATTACAAAGGGAAACATTATTATTAATAATTACTGAGGATGAATAAATTCTGCTTAAGAATCATGTTAATAATAAAAAAACAGGATCACTTGCACACATCTATCTCCTGATCACTTACAGACCCTGCTAACCTCTATTGTCACTCTTCCTCCTGCCTCTGTTTTTCTCCATTATAAACGTCTATATCCTGGGCATCAGCACAACTCCCTAAGTCCCTGCTGAAAATAAACATCCTTATTGCTATAGCAGCCACTTCACCTCCTCACCAATGTATCTGTGTTAGGTACACTGCGGCAAAAGGTGCACCGTTGGATCAAGTGTTGTACTGTGCTTATTTTTAAAGGTCTTTGATCTGACTGGTGGCTATTAGTTACTTTTTTATAATATGCCCTCTGAAGACCCACACCAGCTTGAAAAGGGGTAAGGCAATGAAAATGGGCCATAACCAAAGCAACTGGGCAGCTTTTAACTGAAGTGTGGATAAAAAAAGGTTTTCAAGCAAATAGACTATATCTACAAAAGGCAAGGTCTGGTCTGAAAGAAGGTGCTATAATCATAGAGTAGTCTCTCATAAAACCAAGTGCTCTAAAAAAATAAAATGTAGGCTATTTTAGTTTACAATTTGTCTGTATAAATATACCCTTAATCTAACTTATGCAAAATATGTGCCTTTAAAGATAACTGCAGGTACAATAATTCTTGAGATATTTAACCCTGAGAGACTAGGTTCTGTGTAAACATCAAAAATTACTCCACAGACCCAACTGTCACAATAACTGAAATTACTGCAATCTCAAAGGGTGGAAACAGACATAAGACACAGTGAATCAGAAACATATAGAAAACTTCTTTAAATCAATCAAACCCAAAACATCCTGTAATGGAGTGGTCCCCAATCTTTTTGGCACCAGGGACCGATTTTGCGCAAGACAATTTTTCCATGGGGGAGAGGGGGATTGGGGAAATCGTTTCAGGATGATTCAAGTGCATTACCTTTATTGTGTACTTTATTTCCATTATTATATCAGCTCTACCTCAGATTATCAGGCATTAGATCCCAGATGTTGGGGACCCCTGAGTCACGCTCAGACCGGAGAGGGAGTGATGAAGGCCTTATAAAAACCACACACGTGTTCTACATTGAGAAATGCTGTATGCCTAGGGAAACTCCTGTTTTCCCACCCCAGCCCACTCCACTCCACTCCAAGAAAGAATACTACAGAGACAATGTTGTCATTTCCAGGAGTTCTCTCTTTCCTGCATGTGCTGGGAGGGAAAGAAGATTGAAACAGAAGAGGCTAAGTATTTTTCTAACAGTTAAATTCTAAGTCCTATAAAATTTCCACTAGAAAGACAAACACCTGTTCCATGGCAGAATTTCTTTTTTTTGCCCAGCAAGGATCACAAGTGTTGCCTCTAGTGGTTCTTTCAAAATGTTAAGTAATACATTTGAGTTTTGAAAAATAAAAACAAAATAGATTGCACTTCTCTGTTGTGTGGGAAAGATCTGCTACTTTGCCATCTCTCTTGATGGTCCAGAACATTATTAAAACTTGGGGGAAAGGCCACATGAAAGATATTTACTTGTTTGTTCCTCAAGCTTCAAAAGACCATATGCCAAGGGATGCAGCAATAAAGTAATAATATTACATATAATTTATAACTTACATCTTTAAGTGTGTGTTAGACTTCAAAAGAGTTACTTCATGAGAGCTGTCCATTTACTCTAAGATGATTAGTATATTCCAGATTTTTCTTTTGTAACATACTAAGGAAATCCATTTCAGTACATTATAATAACAACTTGCACTAAGGGAAAACTTCAGTTTTTGACCCAACATACATCTTGCTCAACAAATAGTTCTCAGGACTTTCCTGGTGGTCCAGTGACTAAGACTGCACTTCCAATGCAGGGGACTCGGGTTAAATCCCTAGTCAGGGAACTAGATCCCACATGCTGCAACTAAGACCCAACATAGTCAAATAAATACATAAATATTAAAAAACAAACCAAAGAAAGCCCCAAATAGCTCTGAATTACTATCAAATCTATACATTATGAATGAAGGCATATGGCAGACACTGAAGTCTGAAAAAGGTCAGTGCTGTTTCCTGAGATGACTCATGGGAAAAATTATATTCTTTTGGACTAATTTTTTAAAACATAGTCATTTTATAAACAAAAAGGTCATATATAAAATATGAAGAAAACAGCAGTGGGAATAGTTCAGGATAACCCTTGAAGTTTCCCAGGTAAGGAATGTGAACTTCCGAGCTGGTTCACAAAGTTTGAAAATCTGTGTGATTTGACTATTTACTGGAAGAACTGTACTACTTAAATGCATCAGATACCTACTTGGATGAAAGAAATGTGTTCATGATTACATTTCCAAACACTGCCTGGAAGGTAATTATTGTACTGGATGCTGTTGGTCCCCCACCCAGATCCTCGTTACCAGGTCCATATACCAGATTCCTGCAACTGCGACTTTTGGCTGCTATGGCTCAGAGCTGCCTCCTTCCTCGGGGAACTCCCTTCATCCAGAGGGAGCCACCTCACATGGCACCATCTGGGAGGCTGTCCTTGCCCCCTGGGGACAGACATCAGCCATGACATACTGATACAGGAAAGCCTGGCTTCGTTGCCTCTCTGGAGCCGCTAATAATAAACGGAGCTCACTGTGAGATGAAGCGGAAGCTAGGTTTTAGCTGAACCCACCTCTCTGCCTTGCTCTTCCTCTGGCTCTGGCCTGTGTCCCTTACTCTCTTGTAGGTTTCAAACGGGAGCATACTTTACTGTATCAGCTGAACGGGAGAGCCTATCACAAGTCTGACATCAACAAAAAGCAACCCAAGACAATCAGGACCCCATATACTAAGAGCAGTTAAAATTCTAAAGCAATATATAAATGGGCTTCCCTGGTGGCTCAGACGGTAAAGAATTTGCCTGCAATGCAGGAGCCTGGGGTTCGATCCCTGGGTTGAGAAGATCCCCTGGAGAAGGAAATGGCAACCCACTCCAGGATTCCTGCCTGGAAAGTTCCAATGGACAGAGGAGCCTGGTGGGCTGCAGTCCATGGGGTCGCAAAGAGTCAGACACAACTAAGCATGCATGTGCGCACACACACACACACACTTTAAATAGAAAGCAAATACAATAAACTACAGTACCTTGACAGGATGAAGATTTGTTGTAGTGATGATTTTGTGCAGTGGGCCTGCCAACTTTGGGGGCAGTTTTGGTTCTTTATCCAGTCCCTGGGGCTTAGTGTAATAATCCAGTTTCTCTCGAGGAAAGAAATTGTTGATTATAGTCACACAATCATGTTGACCTTTTAATAGGAAAATAGGAAACGTATTATCATTCAAAATAAGACATTTTCCAACTTTTAATTATGTTTTCTGTTTTCTGAAGTAAACACGCATCAACGTCCTTAACTTTTAGGAGAGTAGGGGAGGAAGGGGAGAGGTAAAATGTTTTAGGAAACATCTATAAGCATGCTTTTTGAAGTCAAGAAATAATCCCCTTTTAAGACACAGAATCTACAATGCATAAGAAGATTATGTGGATAACAACAATAAAAAAGCAGTGTTCTACTTAAAACTGACCCTAAATATTTAATAAAAACTGCGCATAATTTAAATGTTTCTTCTTCCACTCCTACACAAATGATGTTCATTCTTCCCTAATCACATTTGGCTTTCTTTACACAAAATTTAAATTTATTCTGTATTAAGTTTCTTATTGTCATTATAATTACTACCCATTTTGTTAAGCTAATCTCTCCTTCCCTTGGATTTGAGAAAAGCTCACCTTTTGGTGAAATGAATTAGAGAAAAAGCTTTTGCTTCTATAAGCTTGGAATCCACACTGTGGCTCCTCACAGATCTCTGTGCCACTTCTGGAAGCCATAAGCAGAGGTAAAAACTGTTCTAGGAAAGCAAAACCTGCCCTGGGGAAGCTGGCCGCCTGACTGTGTGTTCCTGCTGCTTCCTCCCGGCTGGCTCCCCCTCCACGGCTTCTCTGGAGCAAGGAAGTGGCCCCTCTGGACAAGCAGGGCACATCTGCAATTACAGGCTTTTCTAGGAGTCTCGGCAAGACAGACTTCTTCCTCCTTTCTGCCTGATGACGGCTGAGGGACCGGTGACAGAGTCCTGCTGAGCAGACCCAGATGCCGGGGCTCTGGGACAGCGGTCTGCTCTGGGTGGCCCGTGTGGCCCCTGCCCACTTGTGTACGGTCCAGGGAGCATCTGCTCAATCCTGCTGACATTAGGTGACTTGCAGGGAGACTGTGCTGTGGGCCAGGTGGATCTTTGAGGCTGGTCAAGTTCTCAGCTTGCCCAAGAATTCGAGGATAACCCAAGAGTTGTGTCTCAGCAGAGGCTGAAATATTTCCTGGCTTGTTGACCCTGGGCCATAGGTATAGAGAGATGGCACAGCCCTTCACGGCTCCATGACCCTGTCAGCTTCACCTGACTGCCTAGGAGATGCAGACCCAAGCGGATCCAATCTCGAAAGACTATGCAATGTCTCCAACAGAGGGCCTCTTCCATGGAACATGTACTATAACATCTACTACCACCACTCCACAACCAAGCCTTAAAGACAACCACCGAAGAACACTTAAGCAGATCAATCATTGTATGGAAAGAGACTCTCATGGACCACAGAGAAATTCCAGTTTTAAAAGTTAATACACAAACTGAGAAAGGTAATCCTGGTTACAATGGAGAACTAAAATAGTAATGCAGAAGACGAAGTAGATAAAATATCTCAAAAGAGATAAAAATTAGGATATAGAAATCACTACAGGAAAGATGAGAGAGCTGAAAAAAAAGAGATTCAGGGGAAAAAAAGAAAAGAAATGGAAGGAGAATTAATAATTAAATGATAAAACAACACAATCATGATTTGAAAGCATATTTTAGCAGTGATCATGTATCATTTTTGGTGTTTGATGCTATTTGTAAGTACTGAAACATCACTTTCTTATTCTTTTTTTAAACCAGAAATCTCCATTATATATAATCTTGAGAAGTCAAACAGTCACAAGAAATACTAAAAATATAAAGTGTTCTGTTTGGAAAGATCATTTTGACCTACATAATTTTCAAGAAGGGAGGAAAATGGCAATCAAGCAAATATATTGCAAGCAGCATGTAAACATGACAACAGCAAAATTAACGCCGGTAACAGTGTGCAGGAATTTACAACTGCATATGAAGAAACCAAAGATGAAGACAAACTGCACTGCTTTTTCAAAACACCAGGGAAGCTCCAAAACACATCCAGCTTCAACAAAAAAATAGATGTTCCCGATTAAAAAAAAAAAAGATACTCTGAAAAAGCTTCTCAACATATAAAGAGACCTAGGAAAATTTGAAGTTAAAAGAATCAGAGAGAGAAAAACATAGACTTAGCTTGTAACTATGTCTTCTCATCAGTCCCCTAATTAGTAGACTCAGAAAAAGCCTCGTTAGCAGTTGGAAATATCTGTGCATAAAAATAATGGCTATATAACAATGACATTATCACAAGACTAGGAGTTTTTTAAAATTACACCTTTGGGAGAAGGAAGAAAATGTTATTTTTTTTTCAAGATTTATCTTTCTCATTTTAGATATTGCTTAGGTTATTCTGATATTTTAAATAATCCATCAATAATTTCTGTTAAGAGTGATATACATATATATTTAAAGTTTATCTTTATAAGTTCTTAATGTATATTTAATTTTTTATAACTGAAATTGTTAAATATTTAGCTTTATTAGTTTTTAATTTATGAATTGGGAATACATGCAAAAAAAACAGTACTATTAACATAGAAAATAAATGCTGGGAGTGGGAGCTGGGTGGGGACCACTTTGAATTCCATCGT
This sequence comes from Odocoileus virginianus, assembly GCF_023699985.2. Taxonomy (NCBI): domain Eukaryota; kingdom Metazoa; phylum Chordata; class Mammalia; order Artiodactyla; family Cervidae; genus Odocoileus; species Odocoileus virginianus. Next base: position 87,567,593 of record NC_069674.1, on the reverse strand, counting down.
TACGGTCACTGGACTCGAGTCTTCTAGACTAAATGGGCTCACTGAGTCAGTCCGAGGCAGGATTAATGAGAACATAAATACAATCAGACACATCCAGCACAATTTTCCACTTTCAAGGATAAACTGAAATTGAAACATACTTCTAGCATAAGAAATGAAAAGCTGACAAAGACAAATCACATTCTCACTTGCAAAACCAGGATTTAGAAAACTGTGGAGTAATGTCTACATATAAGAGAACAGAGCACTGATACAAGAATCATGAAACTAGCCAAGATACGACTTGCATTTCAGAGAAAAAAGATAGCTTTGGTTATGATGGGTTTCAAACCATGTACAACCTATGTACCATCTGAGAAGGTCCTATCATCAAAAACTAAATGAGAACAATGATCAAGACGGAGCAAGGAGAAAAGAGTGTGGAGAAAGAACAGCCGCCCTTGGTAGCAGAGACAGTTAATCCCAATGGGTGGAGACAGCACGACAGAGAAATTATACACTAGATGGTGGGGACTGCTAAAGGAGAAAGAACACACCGTGGATGACACTCTAATAATATACTGGCACTAAAAATTCTAGACTGTCTCAGCCAAGGCCACAGCTAGTGGCAGTGGTGGAGGAGGAAAGGAAAGCCCTGATGCCTGACAAGGCAAACACAGAGAATGTGGAGAAATAAATTGAGTTTTAATGATTTCATCCTGTTGGGGTTGCTAAATGGGCAAATACAACACCTTAAGGGTGGGACACAGGGTACAGTTTTGTTCGTTTCTAGATAATAACTAAGAAATACAGGTTTAACTGGGAACGTTGTGAATAGGAGAGTACATACTACTAGAACAGAAAAGCATTCTTGATTTTTTAAGTTAATAAAAACACAAAGGAAGTGTACTCTAACAAGGATAAGCCAATGACATTAAGGAAATACATGAAAACACACAAACCATCACCTAAGGGACTTCCATGGTGTACTGGAGAGTGAAGAAAGCTGCAAGAATATATTTGTATGACCATATTTTTAAAAGATGAAAAAAATATTGCACATATGAGTACAAATGTATATGTATCGACCTGATTGAGGGACGTAAAAGTGGGAGAATGAGTTTTTAATAATACTAACTATAAGGAAAATATAATGTCAACTTGAAAGGTTGCAATGTAATTTTCTATGAAATTAGTCTAAACAGATTAAAATGGAATGAAAATATTACCCTCATTCTAAGATGGAAATGCAGACATTTTACCTTAGATTTTTATTAACACGGCAGTATTAAAAGTAAAAAAAAAGAGAGAGAAAACTATTCTATTAATGGTTGAAACACAAACTCCTCTACTATTTTCAGTATCTGGGGAAAGATACTTAACCTCTATCTGAGCTCTAATTCATTACATTGTGGACATAATGAAAACTTGCAGAGTTAAATAGAATTTCATCTAATTCCCTGGCGTCATTGTACATATCAGAAAACTGAAGATGTGGCAGTGAAGGGATTTGCCTATGATCTTGGAAATAATTAGGAGCAGATATGAACTAAAATATGAGTCTCATGATTCCTAGTTTAATGTTCTTTTCTTACTACACTGACACCCTCAAAATTAGCTGAGAGGTGAGGTGGTGGCAACCAGGGAGCCCTTAACTATGGGAGACAAATATTTCTCTGCAATTTGCCCAGCAAGGTCATCCCTTTCTCAAATCTTCCTGAAACTGAGTTAAAATAAAACAAGAATATTTGTTTTCATAGAGCTGTAAAAAAGTGACTCTGTGACTGTTTGACTTAATCAACTGTACCTACTCTGAGTAGCTTTAAGTAATAATAAATTTTAATACCATATATCTGATAACTGTCCCCTATATCTGATTAATTCCCCCTATATCTCAGCTTAAAAGTAATTTCTCTCTTGAAATTCCCTTGGAATGGGAGAGAAGATCCCTTCCTTTGATGTATTTCTATGGAACCCTTAAGTCATCCACTGGAGTATATTTAGGAATCCACAGTCATTCCTATTAGCCACCTAGTGCCATAAATACACAAACATCCTGTTTTATTCACCAAAGCATCTAGAGTGATGCTTGATCTATAGGTTGTGAATGTTAAGTATCTGTTTCATGAATCATTAGGTCTCACAAAGCTATTTACTGTATTCCCAATAAATCAGATGTTTCTATTTTTGCTTTTCTATCAGTGGACTCTGCTAACTGCCAACTCAGTGGGGCCAAAATACCTAGCATCAAATATTCATTCCCACTCTCTTCTAAACCCCCTATATCAAGTAACAGGATTAACATACCAAGAAATACTGGACACACACAATAAATGTTTATGGTTGCTGAGGATGATACTGAAACAGCTGTATATTGTATTATCATTAATACTCATTCCTAATCATTGTTATAATTATTATAAATAGGAATAACTGATGGCCTTCATTGAGAGCTACAGTTAAAGCTCTTTAGGTCTATCATTTCATTTAATCCTTTTAATAATCATGTAACCATTATATTGAAGATCAGAATCATTAAGTAACTTCCTATCAGGTGTACAAACAGAATTTCAACCCAGATCGTTGACTCCACAGTTCTTATTCTTAAATATTAGGTTTAACTACTTCCTTAGAGGAGTAAACTGTTCTCATTCAAGCATTTGACTGCAACAAAAAGGCCTCACCACACTGTCTCAGAGTGGAAATTTGAAAAAGCTTGTTCATGTTCTCCAAAATGTCATTCGGTGTTTCATTAAGTTAGACAAAACTGTAAACGTTTGCTTTTTTAAAAGGAAGCATGGCAGTATTTACGCTCTGAGAAGCAAAGGGGCATTTTTTTCCATGGGGGAAATTTGGGGTATAACCTAATGTAAAACCGCCCTAAAAACTCACCCACAAAGGCTGCCATCTGAGCTGCTGTTCTTCCGACAGAGTTGACAACATCTGTTTCGGCACCAGCTTCCAGCATTACCCACGTGATGTCTTTATTACCTAGAGTTGAAAAGAAATATTTGTTAAAAATAAGGAATGCTCATTCAAATACTGCCTTTTAAATAATCCATACTGTTTTTCCCCACTTAGTTTCAGGTTTCTATCTAGTGGGTATTTTCATTTTTCCCCAAATATTTATCATAACTACAGTAAAAAATACAATGTGACAGAACCCACAGAGAAATCAACCTTTTGTCTAGAAAAGAATAGAAAACATGAAGTAGTACAAAAATGGCACAGAATTGAATATCACTTTTTTTAAAAAACAAGACAAAGTATGTTTTTCCTTGCTTAGGATAAAGTCAAAACAAAACAAAAAAAAACAAAGACAGAAAAAAGAAAATGAATCAAAGTCCTCACTAATGTCTACTAACTCATCCCCTCCCTTACTCCTAGACGCCCTGAGATAACTTCGGATGGCAGAGGACCTATCTTTCCAGGCTTTGTCCGTTTAAACGTTCAGTTATTTTATTTGCATTCTTTGACTATAGGACTCATTACAGATCATTTGCTATTATAAACTATATTCAGTGAATAGCATTTTCCATTACTTTTTGCAAATTTGAATTATGATTTCCTTAGGAACAGTTCCTGGAAAACATTGTAGGATCAAAGGTTATGTATATTTTAAATGCATTTTACCAGGCAGCCTCCCAGCAAGGTTAGGCTCATGTGCACTCCCCAAAAGAGTACACAAAAGTTCCCACGCGAATGCTGGGCTTCATCACTCCTCCTTAGCCTCTGCCAATACTGTAGGTGAAAAACTATCATTTGTTGTCCTAATCTGAAGTTCTCTGATTGTTTGTGAGAGCGGTTTTGAGTTTTTTAGTCAGCTGTATTTATTTTGTTCCTGTTCAATTTTCTGTCTAATTGTCTACTGTAGTATTTGTTGTTTTCCAATTGATTTATAAGAACCTTATATATATAATGATATCACCCTTTAAGATGTTCAAGCTGGATTTAGAAAAGGCAGAGGAACCAGAGATCAAATTGCCAACATCCACTGGATCATCGAAAAAGCAAGAGAATTCCAGAAAAACATCTATTGCTTTATTCACTATGCCAAAGCCTTTGACTGTGTGGATCACAACAAACTGTGGAAAATTCTTAAAGAGATGGAAAAACCAGACCATCTGACCTGCCTCCTGAGAAATCTGTATGCAGGTCAAGAAGCAACAGTTGGAACTGGACATGGAACAACAGACTGGTTCCAAATCCGGAAAGGAGTACGTCAAGGCTGTATATTGTCACCCTGCTTATTTAACTTTTATGTAGAGTACATCACTAGAAATGTTGGGCTGGATGAAACACAAACTGGAATCAAGATTGCCGGGAGAAATATCAATATAGCAGATGACACCACCCTTATGGCAGAAAGTGAAGAAGAACTAAAGAGCCTCTTGATGAAAGTGAAAGAGGAGAATGAAAAAGTTGACTTAAAACTCAACATTCAGAAAACGAAGATCATGGCATCTGTTCCCCATTTCACAGCAAACAGATGGGGAAACAATAGAAATAGTGAGAGACTTTATTTTTTGGGCTCCAAAATCACTGCAGATGGTAATGGCAGCCATAAAATTAAAAGATGCTTGCTCCTTGGAAGAAAAGCTATGACCAACCTAGACAGCATATTAAAAAGCAGAGGCATTACTTCGCCAACAGAGGTCCGTCTAGTCAAAGCTATGGGTTTTCCAGTGGTCATGTATGGATGTGAGAGCTGGACTATAAAGAAAGTTAAGTGCCGAAGAATTGATACTCTTGAATTGTGGTGTTGGAGAAGACTCTTGAGAGTCCCTTGGACTGCAAGGAGATCCAACCAGTCCATCCAAAAGGAGATCAGTCCTGAATATTCATTGGAAGGACTGATGTTGAAGCTGAAACTCCAATATATTGGCCACCTGATGTGAAGAACTGACTCACTGGAAAAGACCCTGATGCTGGGAAAGATTGAGGGCAGGAGGAGAAGGGGACGACAGAGGATGAGATGGTTAGATGGCATCATCGACTCTATGGATATGAGTTTGAGTAAGCTCTGGGAGTTGGTGATGGACAGGGAGGCCTAGCGTGCTGCAGTCCATGGGGTCACAAAGAGTCGGACACAACTGAATGACTGAACTGAAGTGAACACCCTGTAAGACACGTAATAACTATTTTCCATATTGTTTAATTTATATTTTAACTCTATGTAGGGTATTTTCTACATATGGAAATATTAAGATTTTATGTAATCAAATTAGGCACTGTTGCCCTTTTTGAAGTCTGTATTTTATGTTATGTTTAGAAACGCCTTCCAGTTCCAAGATTAAAAAACTACAGATTACTGCTTTCAAAGCATGATAATATTATATTACATAGTTTCTTAAAAACTACAACAAGTACAGATAATTCCACTTAATTTTAGATACTTCCCAAATTGTCTTCATTCAACAAATTATAAGAAACATGAATCAGAGTAAGTTTCTAAACAGATCACCCTATTTCATACAGAAATGTCAGTGAAGCAAATTGCTCTATCATAGCAGCTATTTTGTTAAGAGAACAACAAAGAAGCTTCAGTATTACTTCAAAATATAGAACTATAGAACATCAAACCAACTAACTTGTAAGAATAACAGATCAAGCTTCATGACTCTAAACAAAGCATACCATCAACAGAATCGGGTGATTTAAATAACTAAAGAAACATCACCAAATTAACTATATAACGTATTTCATACATTGTACCTTTCCAAAACCAATTCGCATCATGTCTTTCCGTAAGACATGATCTTAAAATTACTACAACAAAAATGCACTTAATTAAAAAATATACATATACATATAACAAATGTGTATAGGTGACTATTATTAATGCATTAGAATAAATGCTAAAACTTCACCAGAAAGCGCAGCAAACATGAGGGCTGTGTATCCATGTTCATGCTGATGACAATTGACATCAGCTCCATGCCGTAAAAGTAATCTGCACATATCAAGTTTTCCTTTATATGCAGCATGCATTAGAGGAGTCATTCCATTCTTTAACAGAAAGGGAAAAAAATATTAATTTTACTTATTTACCTTTCCCCCACCTATGAACAATTCATGCAATTAAGTTAGAACACAAAATAAAATGAAAATAAAATCATCTTTATAATCTACATTTTTATACTCACTTCCCACTTGGATCTTCTACAAACTGCTAAGGAAAAAAGATCGTTTCATTACCTCAGCTTTTCAACAGATTAGCAAACAGATTCAGAGAAGAACTGCTCAACCTCACTTAACTAATAAAATGGCCAGAGCAAGACTCAGACTAAATTTATCAGAGCTCTCATCTCTCCTACAGGTAGCTCTTGGAGAAACAAATGGAACAAGCAGATATAAATGCACTACAAAAGAAAAGAAAAAGTAAGGAAAAACCTTAAAATAAATAGAATGCTTATCAAGGGGAAAGTTGAATATGGTATATCCATAGCATGGAATATTATTATGTACTGATTGAATTCATCTGTATCTACTGAATTGAAGAAATTTTCACGAATTAACTACTGCCAATGAGAAAAACAAGATGCAGGAAGTGTATATTAAAACAATGATCCTCAAAATCACATTTATATTTTAATCATAAATATGATTTGGTCATATATATGATTATATGGAGAAATGATCAAATGTATTTACACCAGGCCACAGTGTTTAGTCTCCACATGTTTTGTCCATATCCAATGAACATACAACCTTATATGTTAAGTATCTAAAACCATTTGGTGGATGAATAAATGAGCTTTTTCCTATAAGTAAATTTTCTCAGAACCCAGAAAAGAGACTCTCTAAGTGCTGGAATTTCAGTTGTTGGGGGTGAAAACCTGTCTAAAATATATAAACGCGTTTTTGGCAAATTTTAGAATACTAACATAATTGAATTGTTTTTAATGATTCTAGACTATTTTTATGAACATAGTCCTCCATATTATCAGAGGTATGTTGACGTGAGAATTATTGGGAGGTTGTACAAAAGGCAACTTAGTAGAAGCAGTCAAAGTTTCCTGACAGCAGTAATGGGAAAATGATAAGGGAGTAGTTTTAAAAACTTTAGATATGATGACATTAAAAATAATTAAAGTTTCTCTCCCATAACTCTTAAAGAATTCATCAATATTAGGCTACTAAGTTATAATTCTATTATCATTAAAAAAAAGCATTCATTCAGTAAATACTTACCGAGTGCCTAAGCTATGTCAGACAAACCTATGCACTGTGGGTATCAATGAACAAAGCCATGCCCCTGAAGTCTAAGTCCTGGGCACTTAAATTTTAGTAGGGGTGACAAGGCAGATGATGCTAATAAGTGCCATAGGGAGACAACACTGCGTAAGCAGGAGAGGGAATGCCAGAAGGTTAGGGGAGGTTATTATTTTTAAAAGGACAGTCAAAGAATATCCCTCTGACAAGGTGGCATTTTGAACAAAGCCCTGGAGGAAGGATGTAAATATTGAGTAACTAGAAGAATGGGCTCCCCCAGTGGTTCAGCAGTAAAGAATCCTCCTGCCAGAGCAGGAGATGCAGGTTTGATCCCCGGGTCAGGCAGATCCCCTGGAGAAGGAAATGGCAACACACTCCAGTATTCTTGCTGGGAAATCCCATGGATGGAGAAGCCTGGTGGGCTACAGTCCATGGGGTTGCAAAGAGCCGGACACAACTCAGCAACTAAACAGAGAAGAATGCTCCAGTAAAGAGACTGCAAGAGTAAAACTCTTTGGTGTTCTGTGTTCAAGGAATACCTAGGAGGCCAAATCTGCGTGCAGCTCGCTCACAGAATGTCCAGGCCCTCTTTGTCTTGATCCCAATGCTCCTAGTGTGCGTTAGTCACTCAGTCGGGTCCGACTCTTTGTGACCCCCAGGGATGGTAGCCCGCCAGGCTCTTCTGTCCATGGAGCTCTTCAGACAAGAATACTGGAGTGGGTTGCCATTTCCTTCTCCAGGTTTAAACACATATAGGATGGTATAGCATAGGAGTGTGTCTAATGTTTTAAACATTCAATAGGATGCCAGCACTTGTGGAGGGTTTCCAGAAACTCATTCTTTTATTAAGACACAGAAGAGCCATTCTACCCTAATCTGTTAAAGAGTTTTTACCCTCAGTAGCTAAATTTTATCAAATACATTATAATATCTATTGAGATGATCTATAGATCACTTCTCTTTTACTTTGTAAAATAGTGATTTACATAAGATTTTCTAAACTGAATCATCCTGTCATTCTTTGAGAAACCTTACTTTGTTAAGTCTTATTATTCTTTTGATACACCACTGTATAAAGTTGCTAGTATTTTATATAGTGTTTCTGAATCCTCATTTACAAAGTGCACTGAGCCCACAGTTCGCTTGGGCTTCTTCCTATTTTGGAATCAGCATTAGGATTATTTTATCAAATGAGTTGGGCATCTGCCCATATTTTTATAAATTAAATAAAAATGGTACAATCTGTGTAAAATGAGAATTAAATGGTCCTTGAACATTTTGTAAAACTTACTTAGGTCTGTAGCTTTAAAAGGTAGTTGACAGTTAAATACATTTACACAAATCTCTTATTTTCCATTTTTATAATTCTATATGAGATGAATACATTCATTTTAATGTTTCTGCAAAATCACTACTTTCATATAGGTTTTCAAATGAATTAGCTTAAAAAATTTATGACAATTTTTTTTTTCTCACTGCAGATTATGCTCTCACTTTCTTCCTTGGTGTTCATACATGTAATTTTCTTGCTTCTACTTTCAGAATTGTCTATTTTTTGTTGGGGGCGCTGGGGGTCTTAAATTGATAACTTTGTTTTATCTTTTCTTTGTTAGTAGTTTCATTGTGATATGATTTACCCATTTAATGTTACAGTTAAATAAGTTTTAGTATTTTCAGAGTTGTTCAACTATCACCACAATCAATTTTAGAACACTTTTGTCACACCCAAAAGAAACACCATGCCCACTGACGTCATTCCCATTGGCCCCCACCCAATCCCATCACCCAGCCCTAGTCAACCAAGAATCTGCTTTCTGTATCCTGGACTTGCTCATTTCTGAATTCTCCTATAAATGAATCGTATAATATTTAATCTTGTTTGATTAGGTTATTTTACTTGGCAGAATTTTACCTGACATTCACCATGTTGTAGCATGCATCAAGATGTCTTTCCTTTTTATAACTGAGTAATACTCCCTTGCATAGATAGGCTACACTGTGTTTATCCACTTATCAGTTGATGGATGTTTTGAACTGTTTCCACCTTTGGCACTTTGGCTGTTATGAATAATGCTGTTATAAACATTCATATTCAAAATTTTTGTATTGCCATATGTTTTATTTTTCTTAGTTATATACCTGGATTGCTGTGTCATATGGTAACTCTTATGTTTAATCATTTTAGGAACTGTCAACCCATTTTTAAAGAGCAGCTGCACCATTTTACATTCCCACCAGCAAAGCATGAGGGTTCCAGTTTCTCCACATTCTCACCAATACTTGTTATCATCTCTTTTATTTTCACCATCCTAGTGGGTATAAAGTAGCCTCTCACTGTGGTTTTGATTTGCATTCCCCTGGCAGCTAATTTTGAGCCTTTTTTCATGGGCATATTGGCCATTTGTATGTTTTCTTGGAGCAATGTCTATTCAGATCCTTTGCCCATTTTTAAATAGGGTGATTTGTAATTTTTATTATTGAGTTGTAGGGGTTCTTAACACATTTCAGTTACAAATCCCTTACCAGATAGGATCTGTAAAACCATTCTGTGGGTTTACTTTTTTGGATGGTGTGAAGTACAAAGGTTTTCATTTTTGTTTTTTCTTTTGTTGCTTATGTTTAGTGACTTTTAAAATTTTTTATTTCTGTTTTTCTTAATTCATTTCCTATATTTTCTGAGTATACTATTTTTCATCTAACTTCATGAGTTGAAAGCTCAGAACACCACAAAGATTTAAAGTACAATAATTACATGCTACAAAACTTCCTCTGAATATGATTTTTGCCACATGACACCAGTTTTTGATCAACAGTAGCTTTTGATAAATATTGTGCTTTCAGTTACAAATAGCAGGTAATTTCTACTTCTATTTCTTCCATTAACCAAGAATTATTCAGAATTTTAACAAGCATTTGGGTTATATGTTTTATTATTTGGATCAAATTTTTATTTTCAGTGTTATATTACATTTGGTAACCTTGTTCAAAATTAGCTAAAATTTTCCTGTACAAACTAGTATCATTCACAGGCAAATTTTTATCAGTGTTCCACATAAAATGGAGATGTACTATTTCTGTCTTATACACAGTGCAGAGACTGTTAGGTTATCCAATTTTCCGACCCTTGTATACTTCTACTTAACCAGAAGATGTTTTTGTGGTCTTACAAATTTTTCCTTTGATTTCCTCTTTTTCATTATGAACCTCAAAGCTTATTAGTGAAGGCTTAATGCTGTCGTGTTCTTGAAGGATTATTAATGACATATAACAAAGAGTCTTCATTTTTTTTGTTTTTTGCTTTAGCTTTATTTTGTCTGATATTAATTTTGCTATTCATGTGTGGGTAAAGGGTTAACAAAACACTTGCTTTTCTGCATGAGAAACAGAAATTCAGTTAACTGTCTATAGTACTAGAACTGTCCTGCATAATAGTGTAGCTACTAGCCACATATGGCTAATGGTTGCCATTCTGGACAGATTGGAAGAGACATTACCATCATCTCAGAAACTTATTTTGGATACAACTGTTGTATAATGTTGAGTTTAGGTTCAGTTAACCTTCCCTAGAAGGAGAATTGCTGGATTGAAGGTATGCATGTTTAAAAACGAGAAATATTCTAAAAATTTTTTCCAGAATGTGATGTCAATTTATACCTAATCCATTAGCATATATATTAAGTCCAGTGTTTCCCATACTTCATAAGAACGATATAGTATTGGTTTAATTGTCACTTATTTGATTACCAGTAAAATTAAACATTTTTTACATGCTATTTGTCTTTTGCAACCTGTCTTGCTAATATTTGCTTTAGAGCTTAATATAACTTGAGGACAAATGCTAGAAAACAACTCTTACTATTAGATTTTATACATTATCTATTCTCATAGGAAGTAAAACATCTTATTAAACATTTTAAATTTTACCTCATCCAAGCAGTTGACACGAACATTCTTGCTGGCTAACAATGTTCCAGCTTCTTGGACAGTACCTTAAAAAAAAAGAAAGAAAGAAAATGCAAAGTTTATTTATCTTTAGAAAAGAATCTAATACCAAGGAAACAAACTTTAAAGGATTATCTGTGAAACTAAGATGAGTCAGGTTAGGTTGTTAAGAAATAAAACATCAATCACACAGTATTTCTTCCACAAAGTAATTATTCCCAAGAACAGACTCATAGAGACTAAAATAGCTCCATCTTGCTTTTACTTCCACTGGCCTCAGAGTATATTAAATTGGCTGCATTTTCCTTTTGGCAGTAATACAAAAACCACAAGGCATAAGACTTTTAATACTGAAACAAATCTTAAAGGGCATCTAATCCAACCCATCTAAAGCTTAAACTGCAGTCAATGTAATAACTGGGGTTCAAAATACAGTCAGTATTTATATACCTTGTCGCCACTAGGCCCTGTGAATTGATGGCATGCTTATAATAGAATTCTTGGTTTGGAAACGCTGAGGTAAACGTTATCTTTAAAGGCTGGTACTATATAAAAGTGCCGTTACGGCCAGGATTCAGACTCTCATACTGAAAGTCATCCGATATAAAACTAAAGGTCAGTTTCTGTAAATTTGTAAATAAGCTGTAATTGGGCCACAACTGTCAGGCTTTCCAGCCGTCTGTAACACATACTGACAGAAGCAAGTAGTCTCAGGAGAAAATGCTGCTATTATCATCACCAGAAGAAGCCAACCACATGTTCTGCCAAAAAATTTCTTGTGTGAAGGGGAACAGGATAATGAAATTGCACGTTCTCAGGTAGAAAGGATGAGCTAAGCCTCTCCTCTGAAAGGACATAGAAGAACTGAAGCATTCTCAATGAGGAATTACTTCTTCTTTTTAAATTTAGAATTATCGTTCAAGAACATGCTAAAGTCTGCAGTTCTTCCAGAGTTAAAGGTGGAAAGCAGAATCGAGTTTAGCCTGCTTCTTTCTACCTGATCTGCTGCTTAGGCACATAATCTGAGTGCCCCTCACCAACAGAGAGGAGACACAGAAATGTCTCCTAGACTGATGCTGCAATAGCTCGGCTGGGGACATGTCAAGTGAGGGATCTACAAGGCCCTGGACTATGACAGCTATCCTGTCAATAGTTCATTTGTCTGATCCTGCAGTCCATCTGAGGGGCAGTTGTATCACTGGTTGAATGGCTATAGCTACAGAGGGAGCGGGGAAAGCCTTCCATCATGCAAGAAGGTTCTGTACAGAAGCTTATCCATACCCGTGGTTTCTCACCAGAGACTCACACATCTTTGGAAAGGAATTAGAACAAACTCCAGCATCCCAATTTCACTTGAGGAAGATGCTTCAGTTGAACCTCATTATCCACTGAGGAATAACTGAAGTCACTTTTCATCCAACCAAGAGATGTTTATGCAGTAAAGGAAGAATACTATAGGGACTGGGATCATGCCAAAGCCTGCCATATGTTAGGGGAAGGATGGGAATTACAGTCATAAACACTTGGCTCATGTTAGGGAACAGGCCGATAATTCTATAAACGTTGAGCCCAACGGCTAAGAATACATGTTAAATCTGCCCAGTCACAGGGCAATTAAAAAAAAAAAAAAGATGAGGCGTTCACTCACATGCCACGGAATACCAGTTAGTCTTTTGAAATGTAGGGACCATGGTTAGAAAATTTTTCTAAAACGGTTTGGGAATCCAGAGAATGAAAACAGATTTTGGAAAACAGATGAGCACAATACCCCCAAGAAGAGAAACTTCCGATGATTTCTAATTTGGTGTTCCCAATTTAATGACATTAGTAGGAAACTGTACAAGTCAACAGCATGGAAATGGGAAATGCATGGTTAATGCAGAAGGATTTTTTTTTTTTTGGCCATTCCTCACTGTGCATATAGGAGACTCTCAAACAATATTTTGAAATTAAGTTTAAAAGATTAATTGCTTTCCTCAGGAAAGCAATGTATTAAATCTCAGGTAACAAACTCTTAAGATGAAGAAATGTGGTACTAAAAGAGGGATAGGAAATGAGACATTTCATTGGAGACAAAAATGAACAGATCTATAATGATGAAAACAATATTTAATGATTTGGTTCCCTTGTGAGACTTTCTCCAAATTACTCCAGAGAAGAAAACACAATCTAACCTGCTCCGTTAGGGTGGGATTGATAACTTATCTGGATGGGCCAGCATTTTAGCAGAAAAGAGATGATGATAAGTGTGATGTTCTCACTGTTACTGCCCTCTCTTATACCATACCACAGGCCTTTTAGTAGCACTATAAAAATGAACAAGTCCTATAAAACCCTCCGTGTTCCCATCGGTGAAGCAGAAATAATAACATCCATCCCATAGGCTCTAGGCTCTTAGGACTAAGGGCTTGTCTTGGTGCAGGACAGACAGTACAACTTTCATGCACATTACATACTCCTGTTATTTGTATTTAGAGCAGCATAATAAAATTTATTGTGACACTCCTAATTTCTAGCTTGGGACTACCGGTCTCACTGAGGACAAGAAGTAGCCAAAACAAACAAAAAGGGAGAAACAAACATGACATTTCTGTTTCCAGTAATCCATCAGACAATCATGAGATCTGGGTACGTGTGAGTTTCAGGCTTCCCTGGGTGGCTCAGCTGGTAAAGAATCCACCTGAAATGTGGGAGACCTGTGTTAGATCCCTGCATTGGGAAGATATCCTGGAGAAGGGAAAGGCTACCCACTCTAGTATTCTGGCCTGGAAGAGTCAGACATGACTGAATGACTTTCACTTCACTTTCCAAAAGGAATGTCTTTTTGTGAGGTATCTATATCAAAGTTAAGCATTTAAAAAAACTATTTCGCTTGTTAGTTGCTATAACATTTATGTGTAAGTAAAATCACGTATGAAATAAAGTGTTTCGATTTAAAAATAATACATGGATACAGATTTAATCATAGATACATAGTGATAAATGTATTTTTAAATAGACTTTTAATTACAACATGCATTTTGAAATACTGCATCTGTTTAAGTGTGAAGTTTCTAAATTCTCCTACTTATATCTATTTTTAGACTTTGTAACCAAATGTCCTTAAGTTAGGATTATGAATCACTGCATAAAAAAAATAGTATCTAAGAGAGCTGTTTTGTAAATGAACACAGTGAAGCCCACAGAGGTTGTAAAACCTGCCCAGTCATATAGTTAATGGCTTCTATATATTTGAATTTAAATTTGTTTTTGAACTCTATGCTATAATTATTAGGAGACCTGAATTGATTTCAAATTGCCAACATCCGCTGGATCTTCGAAAAAGCAAGAGAGTTCCAGAAAAACATCTACTACTGCTTTATTGACTACGCCAAAGCCTTTGACTGTGTAGATCGCAACAAACCATGGAAAATTCTTAAAGAGATGGGAATACACACCACCTGACCTGCCTCTTGAGAAATCTGTATGCAGGTCAGGAAGCAACAGTTAGAACTGGACATGGAACAACAGACTGGTTCCAAATAGGAAAAGGAGCACATCAAGGCTGTATATTGTCACCCTGCTTATTTAACTTCTATGCAGAGTACATCAGGGAGAAGGCAGTGGCACCCCACTCCAGTCCTCTTGCCTGGAGAATCCCAGGGACGGAGGAGCCTGGTGGGCTGCGGTCCATGGGGTCGCGAAGAGTCGGACATGACTGAGCGACTTCACTTTCACTTTTCACTTTCACGCATTGGAGAAGGCAGTGGCACCCCACTCCAGTGCTCTCGCCTGGAGAATCCCAGGGACGGAGGAGCCTGGTGGGCTGCCGTCTATGTTGTCGCACAGAGTCGGACCCGACTGAAGCGACGCAGCAGCAGCAGCAGCAGCAGCAGCAGAATACATCATGAGAAATGCTGGGCTGGAGGAAGCACAAGCTGGAGTCAAGACTGCCGGGAGAAATATCAATAACCTTAGGTACGCAGATGACACCACCCTTATGGCAGAAAGCGAAGAAGAACTAAAGAGCCTCTTGATGAATGTGAAAGAGGAGAGTGAAAAAGTTGGCTTAAAACTCAGCATTCAGAAAACTAAGATTGTGGCATCCGGTCCCATCACTTCATGGCAAATAGATGGGGAAACAATGGAAATGATGAAAGACTTTATTTTGGGGGGCTCCAAAATCACCACAGATGGTAACTGCTGCCATAAAATTAAAAAATGCTTGCTCCTTAAAAGAAAAGCTATGACCAACCTACACAGCATACTAAAAAGCAGAAACATTACTTTGCCAACAAACGTCCATCCAGTCAAGGCTATGGTTTTTCCAGTAGTCATGTATGGATGTGAAAGCTGGAGTATAAAGAAAGCTGAGTGCCGAAAAATTGATGCTTTTGAACTGTGGTGTTGGAGAAGACTCTTGAGAGTCCCTTGGACTGCAAGGAGATCAAGCAGTCCATCCTAAAGGAGATCAGTCCTGGGTGTTCATTGGAAGGACTGATGCTAAAGCTGAAACTCCAATACTTCGGCCACCTGACGTGAAGAACTAACTCATTGGAAAAGACCCTGATGCTGGGAAACACTGAAGGCAGGAGGAGAAACGGACAACAGAGATAGTTGGATGGCATCACCAACTCGATGGACTTGAGTTTGAGTAAGCTCTGGGAGTTCGTGATGGACAGGGAAGCCTGGCGTGCTGCAGTCCATGGGTCGCAGAGTCGGACATGACTGAGCGACTGAACTGAACTGAATCTTTCTATGTACCAGGGGCACTAGAAATAACCATATTAACTCCACAGGACCTTAGAGCAGGATCTTTTAACAGTCCCAAATTGGAAACAACTGAAATGTCCCTAAGTGTGACCAGGTAAGCACATAATGATACATCCATACACGGGGAATAAATGAAGAAAATAAAAAACAAAGCTGTTGGTACAGTATAGATGAACCTCAAAATCATGATGCTGAGTGAAAGAAGTCATGCAAAAAAAAAGGAATATTTACTATGTTTATGTTATAATTCCACTTTTATAAAATTCTAGAATAAATATATCTAACCAATAGTGACAGATACCTATTGCTGTTTGCCTGGAGACAGGATTGGAAGGAGTGGCAGACTAGAAAAGGTATGTAGAATCTTTTGGGTAATGCAACTGGTCACTGTGTGGATTGCAATGAAGGTTTCGTGGATGTGTACTTATGTCAAAACTCTCTTTTAAAAAATGTGTATTTAAAATATGCATCGTTTATCATACTTAAATTATACTCCAGTAAGACTGGTAGAATAAACCTTATTGTTCAAGCCTGTTTCATAGACCCTTTAACACAAATAATGGAAAAAGAGAAAAAGAAAAGAAAGTTCATTACTTTCTTGTGAAATCAGCAACACTGACTCCAGGAATTTCAAGTACTAAACAAGGTAAGTAATGAAAGACCTTCTGGTTTATATTTTTTAAGGAGGTTTCATTTATTTTGAAACAGTGCTTCCTCAGTGTTTAGTGAAAAAGATATCAGAACTTGGAAGAATGGCTCAATCTACAAGTAATATAAGCCACTTAACTGTGCTTCAGTGATTTCATTTCTCTTCTGAAATGCTGTGAAATGGATGCTGTCAGTGACTATGATTTAAATGGATATGTGAGAAACAGCTTCTCAGTTTCATCTGGAACTTCTTCTTGGCATTCCAACAAATAAACAACCTCTAGAGTAGCTAGCATATGAATTCAGTCAAAAGAAGAAATTGTTCTTAAAGTGTCCACTGCCATATGTGGTATTCTCTGGGCTCTAAGTCCCCCTTGCAATCTGCTTAACTTTTGGAGGGCAGTGATTAGCAGGATGGAGACATTCAAAACTTTGCTGAGCTTATTTCAGACTGGCCAAGGTGACAGGTCACACTTGGCTAGAAACTTATTAATTTCACAGAGTAGTACTGACTAATCCAGTGCTTCTCAAAGTCGAGAAATGTACCAAAAGGGGGGGAAAATATCAGAACTGTACTCCTTTCTTAAAAAAAAAAAATGCTTCTTATGAGTACAAATATAAACCCTGTTTATGACCTTTGTTCGGCTATAAGCCAACAACTATTTTACAAATTGTTGTTTAGTTGCTAAGTCATGTCCAACTCTTTGGGACCCCATGGACTGTAGCCCGCCAGGCTCCTCAGTCCATGGGATTTCCCAAGCAAGAATACTGGAGTGGGTTGCTTCTTCCTTCTCCAGGGATATCCCCAACCCAGGTATTAAACCCACTGTCTTCTGCTTGGCAGGCAGATTCTTCACCCCTGAGCCACTTACACACAAAACTACAAAATCACTTACAATTATAATTAATTTAACTTGACAGAGGATAATATTTTAATGCAATTACCTTTCAAAGTGAGTAAGATATGGTATGGACTGCTATGGTGCTGATTTCATTTTTTCATTTTTTTGTTTAGTTTGTTTTCAAGTCCAGCATGTTTCTACAACTGTGAACCAGATGGTATTTCTGCTCTGCCACTTATTACCTGGGTTACATTGGGCAAGCTATTTAACTTTTCAATTCCTTGGTTTGTTATCTATAACAGAGACTGCCATATTTACCATAATCATAGCCAACACAGTATCTTAAATACTTAATATACACTAACTCATTTAAAATGTTGTGCAGTGTTATGTGTGTGTGTTAGTTGCTTAGTTGTGTCCAACTCTTTGCGACCCCACAGACTGTAGCCTGCCAGGATGCTCTGTTCATGGAATTTTCCAGGCAAGAATACTGGAGTAGATTGCCATCCCCTTCTCCAAAGCAACTTCCCAAACCAGGGATTGAACCCTGGTCTCCTGCATTGCAGGCAGATTTAGCTACAGAGAAGTCTGTATTCCTAGCTTATGAAGATTAAATGCACGGTTACATGTGAAGTGCGAAGAATTATGCCAGACCCATGATAACAGTCAGTAAAGGTTGGCTACAGTTTTCTCATTAGAGTATGGTGATGTCCCACCGACCTTCACTTGACAAGAATGTATCACAGTTCTAATGAGATGGATGAAACTAGAGCCCATTATACAGAGTGAAGTAAGCCAGAAAGATAAACACCAATACAGTATACTAATGCATATATATGGAATTTAAAAAGATGGTAATGATAACCCTATATGCAGGACAGAAAAAGAGACACAAATGTATAAAACAGACTTTTGGACTCTGTGGGAGAAGGCAAGGGTGGGATGATCTGAGAGAACAGCACTGAAACATGTATATTATCAAGTATGAAACAGATCACCAGCCCAGGTTGGATGCATGAGACAAGTGCTCAGGGCTGGTGCAATGCGAAGACCCAGAGGGATGGGATGGGGACGGAGGTGGGAGGGGGGGTTGGGATGGGGAACACATGTAAATCCATGGCTGATTCATGTCAATGTATGGCAAAAACCACTACAATATTGTAAAGTAATTAGCCTCCAACTAAAAAAAAAAAAAAAAAAGAATGTATCACTTACGAAGTCCATCTCACTTCTTTTCTCATCAGCTTGCACCAAATAAATAGCTGAAAGAGGGTCTATGTAATTTGTTGAACAATGTGAGCCCAGTAAAAAAAAAAAGTCACAGTGTTAACCAGGCTAAATTCACATCAACTGTTTCATTTAATCTTTACAAATAAAAACTAGTGGACACCCAATAATGTATCCAAGCTTTCCCCTTCCCTGCAATCCATCCAAAACACACACCCCATCTATGCCTTTCAGAGACCCACTTTACAAAACTGCTCTCTTGTTTACACTTTTGAGAGAAGGTGATAGCCCTGGACGGCTTAAAAACAGCATTTGCATCCCTGATGGATTGTAAGTTGATCCTTTGTCTCCTTTTTTGCCCAGCACTGTACTTGGCACAGAGCTGAGACTCACATGGTTGGTGAGCCGAATCCCAGAGCCACCAAAGGCACGGAGAAATTAAACAGAGACAAGCAGAACAGAAAGACTGCATGCCAAATAGGTCAGCGAGAACCATGCTGAACAAACACACTGATCTAACTCTAAGTCCCACAAATTTTGGGCAAAGAACACTTATCATGACAAACATACAGCTGTGACTGACTTAAAATTGTTGAGGTCACATCGGGTGAGCTCAGCTCATCAGCACCTGTTGAGTTCCAACCCGATTTTTCTCTCTTTTCCAGGTAGACTTTCCTTGTCAGGATAAAGTTTGCCTTTCTCTCTCTCTGTAAGTCCAGATCTGAGCCATGTTACTTAGAAATAAAGACTGGAAATTGGGAAGCTTTTTATGTTATTATGACCAGCCTCTCTGCCGATCCTGACCGAGGGCAAGCTGATTCTTGAGCTTAAAACAGCCACGTGAACAACGCCCACGGTTCCCACGCATCCCCCATCCCCGCCTGGTGACAGTGCATAAGCCACGTATTCATGCTGTTGTCAACTGCCAGCTAACGGGACTTAGCATTAAACTCTTCTGGGATATCCGCTGGGGGACTGAGGGGACACATGGTTTCTGGCTCGTCCCCGGGCCCTGCGTCTCCCTCCCTAGCACCAGGAGCGGTGGAAGTGGGACTCGCATTGAGAGAATGGAAGAGAATGAGCGCAGAGCGCGATCACAAACAAGATCGCAGCCCTGCCAAGCGCGCCAAGCGGTGTGGACGCCTCCTCAACCCCTTCGCTTTCGCGCGAGTTTTGCGGCGGTCGGGGGCTTCTGGAAGGATGCCAGGAAGGCCTTGCAGGCAGAAGGCTCAAAGCGCAAGTTACAGATGTCGTTTTGTGCCCTTATAAAGAACCCTGCTCCTTAGGCGCTCTCTCCACCCCGCCCTCCTCCAAAAGGGGGCGGAGACAGCCAAGGGATCCAGATCCTTCGGCCTCCGGAAGTCGAAATGGCCTTGTAGACACCGGTCTAAGAGCCTGAAACTTTCCGGCCACTATCGCCCAGGCGGACCGTGGTCAATTCACCTGAGGAGCTTTTAAGAATGCACATTCTGAGGCCCCACCCCCGGCACCGGAAAGGTGCCGCCTTCCAAAAGCTGATTCAGAGGACGAATGTCTGCAACCTCCGCTGTCGTCCCAGCTGCGCTTCTCTCTCCCCACCTCTCCGCCCCCGCAACTCGTCCCAGACCAAAAGGAGGAGCGCTGTTTCCCGGTGGTAGGGTGTCAACCTCGTAAAACCGCAACCCGGGGTCAGCCGGGCCTGGGGCGCTGCCCGGGCTCCGCCACGCCCCTCTCTCCCCTCCCCGGCCAGGCAGGCAGAGCCCCGGTCGCAGCCCTGCACCCACACCTTTTCCGATGACTTCCAGCAGCTCCTTTTCCTCCTGGGTTAGCTCGCCTTTCTTTATGTGAACCATTGCTTCCGCCAGCTTGACGGCTATTCTGTGTCTTCGGGAGTACTAAAAAGAAACGACGCGTCTGTATTACGAAAGCCAGCCGCAATGTTAGGCAACTTGCGACTAGGACTCAACCGCGGAAGCGTTCGAATTCTCGCCTCCTTCCAGGCGCCGGCGAGCAGCGGGCGAGCTCGGGCGAGCCGGGCGGGCGGTCTCCGCAGGTCCAGCGGTAGTCCCCGCCCCCCGCGCCTCATTGGCCCAGCAGGGAGGAGGAGCTGCAGGAGGCAGCAGCGAGGCTGCTGTCCCATTGGAAGAGCCTGGGGAGGAAGAACCAAATGGAGAAAATCACTGGGGGAGTAATTAAATGCTTCTTACAGATTTCCCCCAAGCCACTCTTTCCAGTTCAGATATTTAAGAACACACAATAATCCAATTCTCTATCTGGAACTTCTGTGTTCGAAAGTTTCTTCTTGGGGCGTGCATCTCCCTGGTTCTCGCTATACACCCCCCCTTTATTTCCCTGGAAGTGGAGCGGCCCGGGCCGGGGGCGGGCTGGGAGGCGGGGCGGCGTGGGAGGCGGGGCTGCGCCGAGCTCCGTGTGTCGATGTCAATGTGTCTGTCCTTCACTCCTCCATTGTCTGCCACCACCACTGCCGCTTCTGCCATCGCCGCTGCCGGGATCGCCGCAGCCCCCAGCCTCGCGCGTCGCCGCTACCTCCTCGGACAGGTGAGAAGCAAGCCAGGTAGGGTAGGGGAAAGCCGGCAAGCCTTAGACCACCGGAGCCAAAGCCCGACTGGGAGCTTCCCCTCCGGCCGAAACTGGCTGGGAGGAAGCATGTGCCTGCTCGGGCGGCTTCCTGCCTCTCGGTGGGGAAGCCTCCCCTCCACCCCATTACCATCGCTTTTACAGCGTATCGGTGCCCTAGAGTAAAGACCCACCACTCGCCACGTTTGGCCGCCCCGAGAGACCAAGAGCGGGCAGGGGCCGGCCACGCGGTGGGAAGTGGCGGGTGCACAGCGTCTCGTGCGTGGCACCGCCAGATGCAACTCCGGGGTAAGCCAAGGTTTAGGCTCTGAACTACGAGTGGGGAGCGAAGGAGAGCTCCCCATTACAAGCGAGGTGAAAGCATGTGACAATAAGTCTCTTCTGGCAACCTGCCCCTCGCCCCCACTTGTCATCTCCTCCGGCCCCTGTGGAAGCTGTAGAAGAAAACTGGGTCTGATCGCCCTGTGTGCCTGTAAAGGGTGTTTGGAAGCAATTTACACGTGCACTAATACTTGATTTAGGAGAGACAGTCAAGGGGGAGGGGAGAAGAAGAGGCTCTTCACTCAGCTAGAGTTCCCAGTCTCTTTGTAACTCAGATCTTGAGATTTATGGAAATAGAGAGGGGAGGGGGAAGGGGCGGAGATTAAATTGGTGTTGCTGTCTATATATAGCATTAGATTAGCCTCTTAATCCAACCTTCATTCAGCTGTAATATGTAACCTCAAGCTTTCACTATGGGAAGCTAGGGGATAAATACAAGTGTGCACCCCCCTGTGGCTCAGCCACAAGACTTGCTTGCTAATATAAAGTCAGTCATTCCTCCCGGCTGCTTATCCATAACATATTTACAGCACTGGTGAAAGCTTCTTTAGAAATTAGTGTTTACTGTTTCTCTACAGTCTAGTATTAATGTTTCTCCCAAGACCCTTTTGCTTCCAAGAGAAATATTTGAATGATTATGTCGATTTTTTTTGTTAAGCATCCCTCCCCACCACTCTTTCTCCCCTCTTGTGCCATATATGCAGTGAAATGTATTTTCCTCTGGCCTTAACACCTTCATTTCTTGGAAGCATTCACTAACACTTCTGAAATCCTGGAAGATGTTCACCCTTATTTCCTGCCTTTAACAAAAAAAAATTTTCCCCCCTGAATCCCAGATGTTTTCTTGTCTAAGGCTTCATCTCTGCAGGCTGGGGCAAATCTGAGCCAGAACATCTCACATGAAAATGGTCTGAAATTATTCAACTCAATGTATAACAAAGAAACTTTTGTTCAGGGATGCTTTAATAATGATGTGACTGTTCAAACAAGTAGTAAGGCTTTTGAGTGACCCATCTTTTGTAACACTTAGAATGCTGCTATTGCCACAGTTACAGCTGATTGAAAACACAGTCTCATGAAGGAGCAACCCATAAAGCTAAGAAAATGCTTACAGAGTAACCTTTCCTTACCATGTGACTTAACATCCTATAAGGGATATTACAGAATTGGGTGCTTCATTGCCAGAATTTCCATCTCTTCTGCCAAATTGGGGCCATGGTTACTTGAAGGTCACACCTGTTGTCTCACTGAGGTTGTCAGTTTCTGAAGGATAGCAACTTATTTTCTGTTTTCCTGGTGCCTTGTTGGTATTTAGTCCTCTGTGACTATATTCATTCAGTAAATCTAGGCAGCTAGAAATAAAGCAGCTAACATCTGCCTTGAAATGCATGTAAATAACATGTTAATTTTAAATTTCTAGATAATGTAATGGGTAGTGTTTATCATGGGTTACATTCATTGTTTTGTACAGTGTTAATATTTAATGTAGGAATAGGATCGGCTAATGAGTATACCTTAGACTTGTTCAAAGAACTTTTTTGTATGAAGAATGTGTTCACATCAAAGAAGTTTTGTTGGTAATAAAATAGCTACTGCTTACTGGGTACTTAGTCGGCACCAGATAGTCCGCCAGAAGCTTTGTATAGGATTAGTTTAATCATTGTTGTAATGACCCAAAAATTAGCCAATATTACCCCTGTTTCTGAAAATAAGAGGACAGAAACAAAAGGAAGTTAATTTGCCCACAGCCCTACAGTTAGGAAGTATCACAGCCCAAACTGAAACCTAGATCTGTCTCCAAAACCTTTTCTCTTTGCGTTATTCTCTATCTACATGGCTGGAAGTAAGAGGGAAAGTATGTATTCTTTAGCTAATAGGTAACATGTTCATGTGGTTCAATGTGACAAAGGTACAAAAAACTCTCCAGCCTCTTCCCAGTTTTTCTCCATGTCCTACAACCCATAGTGTCTATTTTTCTCATACTTTTACTGAGAAACTCTATGTGTTTATAACTTGCAGGTGTATTTCCACTCTTTTTAAAACAAATGAGAAGTGTGCTGACACACTGTTGCACACTGTGTAATGGAATTTATATGTTGTTTTTCTTTCCTCTTCTTTGAAAAGAAAAATGATTTCTGAAATTCTTACATGTGTCCCTGTCAGCCCTTTGCCTACTCCTAATACGCTGGACCTCTCAGCCGATAGTGAGCACCCATCATCTACTGAAGGATGAGACATACTTTGTAAAGACAGAACTGATTCACTTAAAAACCTGTCCTTGGCTCCACTGGCCACAGAGGAGAGGCTCTGGTCTGGTCTGGGCTGGAGGTTTCCACTTCCAGTTCCTCTCTACCAGCTGCAGAATAGAGGCCCAAGTCTGGTCTGGGAGGCTCTGACTTCTGGTCCCAGCCAGCATTTCCAGTTAGCCAGCCCTTCCCACACACTCTGCTCTAAGGTCACCTCATTGCTGATTCCCTAACATGCCAGTAACTTCTACCCCTTTGTTCCTGCGTTTCTCTCTTCTTGGAATGACCTCCCTTTCCTCTTTACTGTTTCTCTCCTTCCCAGATCTGATCAAGTGTCAACTTTCAAGAAACTTTCTTCTACCCTATCCAGGAGGGGCATACAGGCCCTAGTAAACATGTTTATTCCTGTCCATCAGCAAGGGCGATAAGGACAGTCTTTCCTCATGAGTTGCTGGTACAACTGCTGACATCCTCTGATTTTTCTCCTATCTCCTTATGAGCCCTGATCCCTCCCCGCACCCGTAAATTAACATCTTTGCTTCTTCATCTGGAGCTCCATGAAAATAACCTAAAGCCAGCACCTTTTTCATGGCTTTCTAGTTCAGTGTTTGTTAATCTGTTTGATCCGTTCTCCTTCTATACTATAAATTAACTGGGATTAGCTTACCTTTGCTTCTCAAGACCGTGACCCAGTGTCTTGCACCTCGTATGTGCTCAGTGCATACTGAGTTGAATTCAGCTTGATCTCTAAGTTATTTTAGGTAGATTTATTTTCCTACTTGACTAATCCTTCCTGGCAATGTGAGGGGATGTCGCAGTAAGCACACACAGTCGTAACCAAGGGCAGAAGGTCTTTAAACATTTTCAGTCTTGAGCTGCTTGACATTCTATGAATGCTATCAAGCATGAAAAAAAAATTGCTCATATGTATGTGTTACAAATTTTGCACACCATTCCTGCACATTCTGCACACATTCCTGCACACCATTCTCTTTGAAACCCTTGACTTCCAACTCTGTGCTTTAAGAGAATGCTGTTTGCTTTTTATTGCAGGAGAATAGCTCATTTTTGAGTGTTGTAACTTTGGGGATAATGTTTTCCTTGACATTTGACTTCCTTTTGTCTTAGGTACACTTTTTGACTGAGTTGGATATTTGATGATACTAAGGAATTTCATTTTCCTTTTGGTCTGAAACTAATATTATGGTTGTATTTTAAAATATCCCTTATGTTTTAGACATGGGTACCGAATTATTTAAGGCGGGAATGATAGGATATCTAACACTGGCTTTAATCTAATTTTGTGACAGTGAGGGGCAGGAACTGAGTAAGAATATTAATGAGACAAAACTCACCATGCTGTTAACAGTTTAAAGTAGGCAGTGAGTACATTGACTTCATTAGACTTATTCTCTCTGCTTTTGATACGTTTGAGATTTTTCTGTAATGAAGTTTTAAAAAGGAAGGTTTGGGACTTCCCTGGTGGTCCAGTGGTTAAGACTCTGTGCTCCCAATCCAGGGGACCCAGGTTTAATCCCTGATCAGGGAACTACAACCCACATGTCACAATTAAGGCATCCTGCATGTAGCAAGTAAAATCCTGTGCAGCCAAATAAATTTAAAAAAATAAAGAAATAAAAAGGAAGGTTCAGAAGTATTACAGCCTCTTAAGAAACTGTTGTTTCAGTTTAAAAAAATAAAGACAGCAATATGGATACCAATGTTCTTTCTCTGTCCTTGGAGTTTAGCTTATGCAGTTATCCACTTAATGTTAAGACAGTTACACCTAAATCTGCAAAAGATTGTCTTGTGAACAATGCATTTCCATAAACTGTTCATGTCACATTTTAACTTGTCCCCCAAATGAAGAAGAGGTAGGTGGCATATCTCAGTGCTGTGTCACAGGCTTATGAATATCCTGCTGTCAGTTAATCTTCATCTTTTTTGAACTCTGACAGAGTGATTTGCAGACAAGTCTGAACAAGGGGTGCAAATATATTTAGTTTAACTGAGAAAATCAAGATATGAATGAAGTGGAGAGACCAATTTTCTTCTGTGTCTCATAAACCACGTCAGAAGACATTTCCAAAGAAGGAGTACTTTGGTAATGTTGTGAGCAGTATCAGTGTAGTTAGAACAAATATCTCAATGTAGGAAAATGAGGACCACACTCAGATGTGCCTGCCACATCCTTCCTCAGGGTTTGCTTAACTAAATGCTCAATTTCGACACCTGCTTTCTGAATTCTTAAAACTTTATAACTTGAGTGTCTTAATGTTTACGTTTCTTTTATGATGTTTTGGACTTATGAAATGTTAATATTTCCAGAGGCCAACATGAGATATTTTGGTATCATTTATAATCTTTCAGTTTTTTTTGGAAGGGTTTTTAAAGCATATTTAATTAAGCTTCAAAGCCAAGCCTTCACAATATCTAAGGCAATGCAGCCAATCCAGTCTCATTGCCAGGTAATGTTGAAGCACGCAATCATGTGCTTCCAACCTCAACTCATATGTATTTATATTAGCTAGGTCACTGTGGAATTTAAAACTCTAGGCTGGTGCCTCTTTATCTCTGAGTATAGTAAAGCAATTCCAATAATTAAAAATAGAAAGCTATTTCTGCATCAGAAGGGAAAGGTAGTATTTGCCTTCCCAATAAATACATTTAAGGTAGAAAGTCGGTGTTTTTATGTCTTGATATTTGATTGTCTTTTGCTGGGTAGTTAGAAAAACCCAGCAGAGAAAGCAGCCCTTAAAACTACATTCATCAGCCTCTGAGTAAAATCCCTTCCTGGTCTGTTGATTGTGGAGTATAGCAGCCCCATTAAGGAGCCTCTTCTGACCTGGTGGGAAATGATTATGGATGAGCCCTGGGAGACGGCCAAGCACAGCCATAGCCCTGAGAATTAGGGTGGCAAAGCCAAGGCTCTGTGATGAGGTGGCTTTTCCAAGGCAATCTCTCTTGCTTTCACTTTCTTCATATATAAAACAGGAATGGTAACCAAACTTACCTGGTGACTTTGAGGATTCTTGAGGATGCCCTGTGAACTATGAAGTGTTATATAAAAACTAATTGATATTTTTAGGGCCGGTTCTACCTGTTTTTACAGTTGAGAAGTAGATGAATAACATAGTTGTAGGCCTAGGTAAGAAGTCATTTTAAAGTAAAATTGTATAGAAATTAGTGTTCATATAAGCCCTTCTTCCTACATTTTGGAAGAGATTTGTTTTTCAAGAGAGACTTTCATAAAAGATATAATTTAATAACTATCTCAGGATTAACATTATATATATATGTATATATATATATTAATAAGGAAGATCTTGGTGTGTGTCTGTTGTTTTCAGCAAATCCCATGTGATAGATGTGATCTTTGTCCTCAGGAGGCTTCCACTGTCCTCTAGGAGACCTACCAGTCTCTGAAACAATAAGGACTAGAGTCTGTTGCCTGTTCAAGTGGCTGTCTGGCTCCTTCCAGTCTTTCAACTTCAATTTGAACAATGTGGTTACTCCCTTATCCACCCACAGGTTTCCTGCTCCCAGAATGCCCTCCTCCACCCATTTCTGCATCACATTTTACTCCAGTTCTTCTCACCTCCTCCTTCAAACAGCCGTCTCCAATGCCTAACCTGAGCAATACAGTCCGCATGTGTAGGTTCCAGAATGGGTGGAGCTCAGTGCGAGGGTCGGAGAAAATGAGATTCTGAACAGAGTCTGGAAGGATTGATGAATTTGGGTGGGTGAGCCAGAAAATGAAAAACATTCCAGGGAGAACAACCCTTAAGAAAACAACTCCATAAGATACTATAACACAAATATTTATAAAATAAATATTTTCTATAATTTTCTGTCTGACCATCTTGGAACTAGAAATTTTTAAGACATAGAAGTGGTAGATTATATTTTAAAACACACTAGGTTTGTTCTTGCTCTCAAGTAGTTTATGACATCACATGTTTTCGACTAAACTGAAAATTATAAAGCAGTATCTTTAGAATTGTTGGTAGCAGGAAAGTTAATAATGGACATGAAAAGAAGCAATGGAAGGAAAAATCATATACTTATTAGGATATTGTGTCCTTGAATACAAACTGATGCAAAATTATCCAAAATAGCTAAAATATCAATAGCCAAAACAGCTAGACAATCAAACGAGTAGGAAATTGTTTATGAAATTTATTTTGCAGATGAAATATAACCCATGGAACCTGTTTTTGTCCATACAGTGCCTTTAAAGAATTTTATTCTCTGACTTTTTTTTCCCAGTTGGATTGTTCCGATTTTTTTTCTGCTTTTATTGATGAATGCAATAAAGACTGAAACAGTTAAACCTGAGAGATGCAACTCAGGGATTTACTAATCAGATTAATGTGAATCATTTTAATGCTGGATTGTGATTGTCATTAGGAGTTTCCACAACATTTTTTCCTTTATATCTACTAGGGAAAAAAATACGTGATAATTTAAAATAATTTCTAAATTTTTAAAAATATAAAATCTACCACTATTAGCAGTATACACAAGAATATTTTTCATTCTTAGCTCACTCTGATGTCTGTGCTGGGGCCATGGGTCTCTTTAGCAAGTATCTTTTGGGCAGTTAAATGCCAACTAGAATGAACTGACCTGTTCTAAATTTGGCGTGTGAAGAGTGCCAAAAAATGTTCTGATAGTCATATTTGTAAACTACTTTGAAAATAAAAGGTTTAGATAACTCACTGAATGACCCGTTCTTTTGACAAATACCAAAGAGAGTGCTTTCATTGTTCTTGCCTGATTTTTTAATTGCAGGTGTAGCCTTTGGTATTTTTTGTTTTATTATCTTTAATTGTCTTAATTACAGAAATAATATATTAATAGGAAAACAATAACAAATTTGTGAGAGATGTAGAATTATGTTTCTTCTTATAATCCAACTTATTTTTATGTTAGATGAGGACTTTCAGAAAATAATTGTTAGATGCACTGTTATTTTGAGGACTTCTAAATAAATCTGAAGACAGCCAGTGGGCAGAGAAGGGTAACAGTAATGAATATTAATTCTTAGCACTGTGGAGACTTTATCACAAGCCACAGTGGGGTGTGCCATTTTATAATATTCTACTGTCATACTTTTTCTCATATTCACACAAAAGACTTAAATGGTTTTCAAACCACCCTCTATGGCTTCCTGGATTTGTGACCATTTCTAAGAAAAAAAAAGAACAGGACATACGTTCTTCTCAGCATACAAGGTAATAGAAAGAGGTTATTGTAAACAGGAAGAAGCCCATGCTGCTGGTACAGAGGCTGCTGCTGGCTAGAGGAAAGGATGCCACTTCTCAGCGTGGAGGAGTGTGAAGATGGTGTTTACATTAGGGTCGAGTCTGTGCAGGAAGCAAGTTGAGCACTGGCTCCCATAGTACCAGAAACCAGGGAGCCATAAATTTCCTACTATTTACATGTCCGTAAGAGTTAGGATTTCTGTTAAATCCTCTCGCTAAAGATGAATGTGTTTTTCCTTACTAGAACTCCACAGAGAACTATTTGGCATTTTGGAGTTAACATATGCTAATGTAGTTTATCCAAGTGCTGAACTAGACATTAAAATTAATATTTATGCCTCACTCTCTCTAACTCTAAACCCATAAAATCCATGAGGCAAATAATGAAAAAGCTGCCGTCAAGGATCGTGTAAATTGTTACCCAACAACTTTGGTTGGTTCTTTGGAGGAAGTGCACTGTGAGGAGACAGTTGATGGGTTCTGGCCCTGGCTGTTTTGTGTTTGATTTTTCCTCTTTGATCTCTGCTGTTATCATCAAGGTTCGAATGGAATGCATGGCCTCAGACAAGTGGCATGCCATCTCAGAGTCTTATCAGAGTGTGAGGTGTGGGTCTAGGTTTAGTTCTTCGGGTTTCAAAGTGTTCCAAGCTTCATGGGTAGTCATTACAAGTTAAGAAGTAAAAAACAACAACAGTAGCGCACATCGAATTGTTAAAGCGTTAATAAACACAATTTGCAACTCAAATTCATCATGTGATAGACTTTAACATACTAGAGACCATTCCTTCTTAACTCACACTTCCAGGTAATTCTGTGCAGCACTTGGTCAGAACTCCACCTGCTAGAAGGTGAGCACCATGCATCTTATCTATGCATCTTGTCTGGTTCCCACTGCATCCCTATTGCCCAGTACCAGATAGGGCTTCCCGGGTGCCACTAGTGGTTAAGAACCCGTCTGCCAGTGTTGGAGATGTCAGAGACTCAGGTTTGACCCCTGGGTCTGGAAGATCCTCTGGAGGAGGGCATGGCAACCTGCTCTGGTATTCTTGCCTGAAGAATCCCATGGACAGAGGAGCCTGGCAGGCCCCAGTCTACGGGGTCGCAGAGAGTCGGACAAGACTGAAGTGACTTAGCACAGCACAGAAAAATGTATGTTTAATAAGTGAATGCAAAGGGGTTATTGGCTATATGTTTAGGCTTTTTAAGAAAGTATACATGAGAGTTTGTAATTGTGCTCTGGTCATCTTTCTCCCTTTTAATTTGAGTTTGTATAATTCACTCCTTTAAAATTGTACCTGGGAATGCAGTCTCATATCAGTGTGCTGTGTCCCATAAGTCCCAGGCTAAGATTGGATATTTCTATCCAGTTTATGCTCTCCTCGTTGTGAAATAGGCATGTGTAATTTTTTGTATGTGTGCAACTCTTCAAATAAAGCTTCATCTGCTAGACAGGCTTGGGCAGATTCCCTCCTGGGAGAACTCACAAGTGAGAAGACATTTGGGCTTGTGCCCACCACCACGTTTGAACTTCCTGAGGATCCATTCTCATGTTTTTTAAGCCATTGCTCCAAAGCAACATTCTCCCACTAGTTACCAGTCTAGTGTTTTTGTTTTGTTTTGTTTTGTTTTTCAGATAATTCTTTTTTCTTCTCCTCTTTGATTAAAATGCTAAGAGAGGAACAAATTTCAATCCCCCTTGCCATAATAACTTACCATCTAATCTTCTGTTTGTACTGATAGTCATAAACATTCCCATCACTTTTGTGTTTGATACAGAATTAGCCTAAACCAACTGGTTTGCACTCTGGCATTTGACACCACTCCCTGCAGATTTTTTAAACTTAGTTTTTTTAGGTTCACATCAAAGTTTAGGGTACAGAGATTTCGTATATACCCTCCGCCCGCATACATAGCCTCCTCATTATCATCACTCCTCACCAGAGCTACCAGTGATACATTTGTTTTGTCTAAAACTGACATTATTGTTTGGCAAACAAAAATAAATCACTCAAGGAAATATCTGCCTGATTGCTGCTCTGATATGTGTACAATTTTCAGTTCTTGAGAGCAAGGCCCATCTTTGGCTTCGATTGCCTTTTCTCCTCTCTAGCGTGGGGTTTTCCAACCTGGACGCTGGAAAATTTGGACCAGATAAGCTTCTGCTGTAGGGGGCTCTCCTACAACATTATACATGGTTCAATAGCATCCCTGGCCTCAACCTATTCGATTCCAGTAGCACCCCAATCCTCCCAGCATGACAAACAAAAATGTCCACAGACACTGCCAAATGTCCCTTGGGGAAGAAAATTAACCCTGGAGTGAAGCCACTGCTCTAGCATGGTGCTTGATACACAGCAGTCAGTTCAGTTCGGTTCAGTTGCTCAGTCGTGTCCGACTCTTTGCGACCCCGCGCATCGCAGCACGCCAGGCCTCCGTGTCCATCACCAACTCCCAGAGTTTACTCAGACTCATGTCCATTGAGTCGGTGATGCCATCCAGCCATCTCATCCTCTGTCGTCCCCTTCTCCTCCTGCCCCCAATCCCTCCCAGCATCAGGGTCTTTTCCAATGAGTCAGCTCTTTGCATGAGGTGGCCAAAGTACTGGAGTTTCTGGAGTTCCAATGAACACCCAGGACTGATCTCCTTTAGGATGGACTGGTTGGATCTCCTTGCAGTCCAAGGGACTCTCAAGAGTCTTCAACACCACAGTTCAAAAGCATCAATTCTTTGGCGCTCAGCTTTCTTCACAGTCCAACTCTCACATCCATATGTGACCACTGGAAAAACCATAGCCTTGACAGACCTTTGTTGGCAAAGTAATGTCTCTGCTTTTTAATATACACAGTAAGCTCCCCTCAAATACTTGACAAATTTATAAATAAATATGTTTAAACCACAGCTAGACATTGAAACATTGGATATTTCTCTGTTTCATGCCGCCATTTCCTCTAAATTCTCCGAGTTCGGAGTGTCATAGTAGGTATGCAGCTCTTATCACCATCCTCTTGTCTTGTAGATAAAAATTCTAAGGGTCTCATCTAGCACAAAGGTTTTAGGACATTTTGTTATTAAAACACCCTGAGATGTTATGTTTGCGGGATGGCTTTTCTAAAAGCTGAAGTATATACAGTGTGTGTAGTTGAAGGTGTGTTTGTGTTTTTCAGAGTGTTGAGACATAAGAATGACATCAGCAAGATTAGGCCATCTGGAAAGCTGAGAGGGGCTGGTCAGTTGCTGGGGGAAGGGAAGGGCCCAGGAGAGATTGCATCCGGGGAAAGTGGAAGCTCCCAGAGAAGGAGGTGTGCTTGCCCCAGGGACTTTGTATAGAGTTCATTAAATAGATAGCATGAATGGACAAGCAGAGTGAAACTATTTAGGAGTTATTTATACTTCTTGGGAGTTTTTGAAAATAACTTCATTGAGATGAAATAAGGGACATTATGTAATCATCTTATTTCAATGAAGAGGTTGTACAGTGATACTTAAAATGTAATTTCTGAAATATTTTTATTAGAAGGGAAGCAAAAATCCAGTATTCAAAAACCAGATAAAGTTTAAGACATGAAATAGATTTGGAAATGTTATAATAAAAATTTAATCATGATGCTTTTATGTCTTCTTAAGGAAGATTTAGATGAACATAATTAACTCTTAGTGTATTTTTTTTCACAGCACAATTCCTTAGGCTTTTGATCCCTGTTTCTTATAAAATCATTGCTTAGCACAATTTAAGTTCCAACTGTTAATGTTCCTGGCTGAAAACTATTGTTGTAAAACTTTGAGAAGACAACTATAGTTTATTGTTTTGTACTTTCTAAGATAAATATTTTGTCCTTTGATATTATTAATTATAAAAGTGAAGAGGATATGAATATAACAATAATATTTATATTAAAGAAAGAAATATTTGACTAGAAACATTTTTCTTCTATAGGTAGGCTACTTATTTTAAATTTTTAATGTTATTTCAATTATAATAAATACTGAAACTTACATAGAATTTGATGGGAGATAGAATGAAGCTTGTTGGAGAGGCTGGGTGATTTTGATTCCAGAGAGGAATCATAAGGATATTGACCAAACTAATGTTATGCTGGGTAACAAAGTTGTATCTTATTATTATAGGTATATATTTAGTTTATTGCTTTAGAATGTTCATAATTTAAGGTTTCACAGAGCAATTTAATTTCTTTTCTTCTGAGAGAATGATGCTGCAATATTATCAATCCAAATGATCCCAAGACAATGTTTTATACAGGATTTTATGATGTTTGTTCTTGCCATATTAGCTTTAATGGAAGGGAGAATAGTTTATAATTATGGACATATTTTTAGTTCTTTTTATGGAAATTATTTTCCCTATTTGGAAGATAGAATAAAAGGTAATTCTTGAAACTTGCTCCTAAACACAGAGTATTTCCCTAGAATATTGCAGTGAAGTGGCTCAGTTATATCTTGAGTTTTGTGTGCTGGTGTTATTGCATCTTTACAACACACTTTATTCTTTGGGTATAATTTTGTAGGGCAATAATATTATACCCAAAGAATAAAGTGTTCCTGGGAAATCCGATGGACAGAGGAGCCTGGTGGGCTGCAGTCCATGGGGTCACAAAGAGTCAGGCACAACACACAGCAGGAAAAATAATTTTTAGTATCAGAATCGGAAGTCTTTTTCTTTCCATTGTCTTAAGTAATATTGATTGTACACAGAGAGTTTCCCTTTGGAGTTTGGTACTTGTTCTTTTCTTTCTTGCCATAGACACGTAGTTTTGAAATTTGGGCTAAATGCTCTGCAGTTACTTTATTTGAAAAATGCCAAGTACAGATCCATTCGCAGTGAGGAAGGAGGAGATAACAAAAGTTGCAAATCAAACGTGCAGTTACAGAAGCAGAGATTCAAAAATTGAAGACCAAGCTGCAGAAAATGAGAAAGTGAGGTGGGAACTAGAAAAAACCCAACTTCAACAGAATATAGAAGAGAATAAAGAAAGAATGATGAAGTTGGAGAGCTGCTGGGTTGAGGCTCAAACATTTTGCCACACAGTGAACGAACACCTCAAAGAGACTCAAAGCCAGTATCAGGCCTTGGAAAAGAAGTACAACAAGGCGAAGAAACTGATCAAGGATTTTCAACAAAAAGAACTTGATTTCATCAAAAGACAGGAAGCAGAAAGAAAGAAAATAGAAGATTTGGAAAAAGCTCATCTTGTGGAAGTTCAAGGCTTGCAAGTACGGATTAGAGATTTGGAAGCTGAGGTGTTCAGGCTACTGAAGCAAAATGGGACTCAAGTTAACAACAGCAACAATATCTTTGAGAGAAGGACATCTCTTGGTGAGGTCTCTAAAGGAGATACCTTGGAGAACTTGGATATCAAGCAGACATCTTGTCAAGATGGCCTCAGTCAAGGTTTGTTCAACCTAACCATAAAAACTGTTTTTAATGACTATAAAATTTGGCCTTACATTCTTCTTTGTTTTAGTCAGAGATTTAAAAAGTGAAAAAGCTTTCCTGCTTTGGGAAAGAGGAAAGGGCTTATCAAAATAGTAACCTATCATTTTGCTCTTGTTTTATCAAAAATAAATCTTTGAAGTAAAGAAGCAACAAAATTTCAAGTTTGAAAAGCCAGATACTAATTTTAAACCACATAAACTTGGTAGGCTTAATGAACTGCCTCAAGCTGATGGTTTATCCCATCTAGGGTGAGTTACACTACTTAGGGATTAATGAGGAAGGCTGAAAATGAGTGATTTTTTTAAGTTCCTAGAATGAAGATCTTTTTCATAACATCAGAAAGCTGACTACCCACTTCCATCATTTAGAATTCATTGAGTTAAGAAGTTCTGTATAGTTTTCTGCTTTTACCTTGAGGAGTTGTGTATATGTCTCATTGTCTCATTCTTTCCTGTCAAAGACCAAATCAGACCAAAACTCTGGAAATATTTTCTATTGATAATGGAAATGTTAATAAAGGAAATGGTTTTCATTCATATACCAACCATAAATGAATCATTTATTTTCTTCCCCCAATGCATCTGTACATGGATTGTGTGTATAAGAATGTGAATGCTTTAATATGTGTAGTATATTTATAAATTTTTAAAATGTGTTAAGAATTTATGAAAATAAATACATAGGAAGACATAAAACTTTCAATTTCATCTCTTAAAATTTCTACCTAGTGGACGTTAGAAAAAGTGAAAATAAAAGAATGTCATGCAGTAGCATTATCATGAAGGGACTGACAGCTCACAAGCAGTGGTTTGACCTGCGGTAAAACTGAAATCACTAATGAGCTGGGTAAGTCTCCGATGCTCTTTCACACATATTAAAATGTCTCCAATGAGAAAAAAAATGCTAAGTAAAAAAATTGCTTTTCTTTGAGTATATTTTCATCTTCTTACCAAGTTTTATCAAGTTTGTGTGTTGAGCCATGGGGAATGCTTTAGAACTGGATTGCCGGTCATGATAGCCACTAGGCATGTTGGCTGTTTCAGTTTTAATTAATAAAAATTAAATAAAATTAAACATTTTTTTCCTCATTCACCCTAGCCACACACACTTCAAGGATGCTACATGTGTCTAGTGGCCACCATTTTAGACAGTGCAGATACAGAACATTTTCACCGTCACAGACAGTCGTGTTAGGTACACCTTTCCAGGCAGACTACAGCCTGAAGGCCCATTTTGAGCCACCATTTGTTTTGTAAATGAAGTTTTACTGGAATGCAACCATGACCACCTCTTTGCATTTTGCCTGTGGCTACTTTCGGGCTATGACAGCGAAACTGAAGAGTTAGAACAGAGACCTTGTAGCTCACAGAGCCTGAAATCTTTCCTTTCTGTCCCTTTATAGAAAAAGATTGTGA
This sequence comes from Odocoileus virginianus, assembly GCF_023699985.2. NCBI lineage: Eukaryota > Metazoa > Chordata > Mammalia > Artiodactyla > Cervidae > Odocoileus > Odocoileus virginianus. The sequence continues at coordinate 87,531,710 of NC_069674.1, read as the reverse complement.
CCCCACTTTAGAGTATCCATATTCATAACGTCGAGGTTGTTTGAATAGCAGTTATTTTATGTGTAGACTATATCAGTGGTATTAAATGCCTTCATAAAGTAGGTTATCATACTTCAAAGATGAGCCAGACCAGGAAAGGCAAGAACAGTGTTATCAGGCCAGATCTCCTAACTACTGGTTCAGAACAGGCTTCCCCTCGGAGGGACAACTGGAAGATATGTCTGTCTCTGATTGATCAGACACTTACCAAATGAAGAGAATTAAAGAAGAGTATAAGGGAAGGCAACACACTAGCTGTCAGCCTACTCAAGGGGGGCAGGGCAAGTGGCAGAATTAGTCTCCATCAGCCAGGAGACTGGGGGCCCTTGTCAGGGCTGCGGGCCCCTTGTCACACTGCAGCCCAGAGTCTGGTTGGAGGTGAGAGATGGAACGTGAAAAGGGCACGAGATCAGTTAGCCATTTAGGCTCAAATAGAAATTGATTTTAAATTGTCATTTCATTAATAGAGTACCTGGTCTCTAATGTGTGATTGAGTGGATCATTTTAGTATTTTTATGACCTTATCTTCTAACATTTCCAATTTTACATACAATTTAAAAAAAAAAATACATACTGTTTTAAACCATGGACCTTTTCCATTTTGGTGGGACATGAGCTTATTTTTCTCTGTGAATGTTTGAGTTACAGTGTTTTGAATGGAAGCCAAATTATCATGATGTTAGTTAGTGGATACGAAGTTATAAATTGTAATGCAATCTAATAACTGTGAGCTTTTGAGGTTGGCCTAAGAGATGACTTGCCCAGGTTTAAGCTAGTGCAGTTTCTTAGTCTGTGCGCCCTTGCTCCTCTTCGGCCAGGATTCAGTGAATGCCTTTTAAAGGCTGACCCTCTCTGGAGCAGATTATAATGTGGCACCAGAGCTAAATTTAGAGAAAAGCCAAGCCTCTGCTCCAAATAGTAACAGCTAAGTGATAGAGACTTTTAGTGAACAGAATATCTTCACTTAGTCTTTCAATGCCACTAGGTGAATCTCTTATTTGTGTGTGTGTGTTTATTTTAATTTTTCATGTTGTGTATGTCAAAAATCTTTGCATACTTTTTTTAAAACATTTATGTGTTCTTACATTATTTTCCACATAGAATATGTTCAGGTTGTATAAAACAAGCCCACATAACTGAACTTTGAAGAAACAAACTTTCGTGTTTAAAACTAAAGAAAGCATTATAAGTGGAGCTAAAGAATTTTTAAAATAGAGTAATTCACTCCTAGGTACATTGTGTTTGCTGGTAATTCTCCACTAGGAGGAAAATAGAAATAAGATATTAAGATAATTAGAGAATCCTATGTATTTATACTGTAGACGCTAATAGAAGGAGCACACACTTTCAAAATATTTTAAAATTCTGAAATAAAAACATCTTTGGCAAAGGGTAATGCCTTAGTTAGACGTTCAGATACTGGAGAAGTTTCAGGTTCTATTTTTGGTTTTGTATCTCAGTACAAGACTCAAACCCTTTAACAGGTATTTTTTTCTTTGCTAACACAAGAAAATATTTTGTGTGATACTTGTTGTGTTTGGGGAGGTGTGGAAACGTTAAGGAAACCGCATGCACACTTAGGTATATTCATTACTTGTGCCCCAGTGGAAATGTTTTCTGATAGAGAGTGGATCTGTTGAAAATGCCAACAGGGAAAGTCCTGAATGAAAGAATTTTTCTGTAAATATACATAATGCATTAGAAACTCTATTTCCAGTGCCTCTCAAGTGAAATAAGATTTCATTGATTAAGGTTATTGCACTTGTAACTATTTCGCTATGCAGCTGCTGCCCCATGCGCGAACATCTATCAATCCCTTCTCTATTCTTGGTCTAGGTGAGCTGCACTGTTGTTTCACCTGCCTCATTGTACTGTAAATGTTTGTATTTTATCTCTGCTGGACTCTGTGCTCTTTCAGGGCTTCGAATCTAGCTTAGTCACCTTTATATCTAAAAGCAGAATGTAGTAAGTTCACTTCATAAGACTGATAAAAATTCTCTCTTTAACCATGAAAGAAATTACTTCTGGGCTTTGTTACTTGATTTTTAATGAATTTCACTTGTGAAATGGTGATTCAAGTTTTCCATGATAAGTAGATTGCTTTCTATGTGAAAACAGAAAATGTTTCTCTTCTTTCATGGGGTGGGTGGGAAGAAAGTTTTGGTACATAAATTGAATAGTAATTTTTCCACATTCTTGAGAATTTTTTTAATTGCAATTTTAAAAAACTTTGAAAGAGAAATAATTTGCTTGACATTATCTTGAATTGTTTGGTCTTCATAACTTAGGCAATCTAGATACATTTTCAGATTGTGATATTTATGTCAGCAAGGTTATTCTTAGTTTGTAAAAAATCTTTTTAGAGCAGGTTTTTCATTTTTTTTTAAAGATAATTTATGATATTTTAAATTGTTAAATCCAGTAGAAGAATTAAAAAGCCCAAACATGTATCCTCTGAAGTAAACAAACACATGAAAAACTGTTTCTTGTCTAGTTCTTAAATGTTCCTTGCCTAGAAAAGCAAATATTACATGAACCCCCTTTTAGCCAAAAATTTATGCTTTGCACTCTTTTATTCAATTTGCTTTTTTCCTTTCGCAATTTACCTAGAACATCTTTCCATCTCAGTATGACAGCTTATTGACAATTATTTATTCAATACTTGCTCTCAGTGTTGTTTTAGGTGCTAAAGATACAATTTTGAGTAAAACCTGTGAAGTCCCAGCCCACAGGGAGCTTACACTGTCATCAGGGGAATAGACCATGGCAAACAAATACTAAAAAATGCCAGGGGCTGTTGTGAGCAATGAAGAGAAATAAAGCTAGAGAAAGACACGGAGCCTTCTTAGTCAGGATGGTCTGGGAATTTCTCTGAGAGGGAGGTGTTTGTGTGCAGAGAGTAAAGCCACATGAATGCCTTGGGAAAGAGTCTTCCCAGAAGAAAAGTGACCTTCCCTGGCCCAGTGGGAAAAGCAGAGGGCAGGGTGACTAGAGGAGTGAGTAATGGGAAAAGATAGGTGTAGGGAACTTAATCAGAGAGGTAGCCAGGGCCATATGGTACATTTGGATCTAATTTATTTTGTAACACTTCATAGTTCCATTCAATGGCTTACTATAACTTATTGAACCAGATCAAGGTTTATGGGTATTTGACTTTTTCATTTATTTATGCATCCAACAAATGTTGCAACTAAATCCTTTTATATACACATGCATATATTTACATACTTATGTGGGTATAACTAGAATAAATTCCTTGTAAAGGTATTGCTGGACCATAGGTTTTGTACATGTAAATATTTATATTCACCAAATGCTTTCCAAAAGTATTGCATGGAGTTTATCCCTTATGCCAAAGTTTATGTCTGTGGTTATTTTCCTTGTGTCTTTTGTCAACACTAGATATTATTAAACTTCAAAAGTTTTGCTAGTTCAGTAGTTACAATTATCTCATTTTGAGAAGTATATTTAGATGAGTAAAGTCAAACATATACTTACTGGCAATATATTATATGGACTGTTTATTTGAAGCACATAATCTTTATTTTTTTGTTTTCAGAAATTTTATGAATAAGCATCAGAAGCCAGTGCTAACAGGCCAGCGGTTCAAAACTCGGAAAAGGGGTAAGTTGTGTTGTGTTTGTGTGTGTGTGGCAGCGGCGAGGAAGGCAGGGAGGTGGGGATTGTTGTTTAAAGTTCTAATTGTTTCAAGAGAACAGCATCGAAACATGTATATTATCTAGGGTGAAACAGATCACCAGCCCAGGCTGGATGCATGAGACAAGTGCTCGGGCCTGGTGCACTGAGAAGACCCAGAGGGATCGGGTGGAGAGGGAGGTGGGAGGGGGGATCAGGATGGGGAACACATGTAAATCCATGGTTAATTCATTTCAATGTATGGCAAAAACCACTACAATATTGTAAATTAATTAGCCTCCAACTAATAAAAATAAATGAAAAAAAAAATAAAGTTCTAATCAATATATAAGTTTGGAGAATGTCAAATTTAACAATATAAAACCAGTTATTTTACTAGCAAAAACCAGTTTCTTCAGGAATAGCCCAAAGAAATTGCAATTGTGGATATCTGAACTATGGGGCAAATCAGAACAAGGATGAGGAACTTGTAGAGAAAAGAGGGAAGCTGAGAGGGGCTGTAATAACCCAAGAGTCACATTAGGAAGCTGGAAGTCCAAAGTATGGAGGCTTCTCATAGGTTGCACTGGTACAGTCTCGGATTGGCTGGGCTGTGGTTAGGTGGAGAAAAGTTTTCTTCTTCCTTCTGGATAGTAAAGTAGGCAACAGCTTTCTGTTGGAGACTAGAGATGAAGGCATTCTCTTCCTGTTTGGAATAATTGATGGTGCATGAGAGGGTGTAAGAGCTCCCCCTACAGGCATGTCTGGACTCCAGTTGTAGCTGAAGTGAAGTGAAGTGAAAGTCACTCAGTTATGTCCGACTCCTTGCAACCCCGTGGACCAGTCCATGGAATTCTCCAGGCCAGAATACTAGAGTAGCTAGCCGTTCGCTTCTCCAGGGGATCTTTACCAGCTGAGCTACCAGTGAAGCCTAGTTCTAGGTGAGGTTTCTTAACTCCATAGAGAAGAATTATCTTTGTTTCCACCTAACCTCACTAATTCCTGTCTTTTGGGCTCTGACTGTAAAATCTAAAGTTCTGCATTCAAGCTTCAGAACTGCCAGTTATTTAGGTGTTTGATTTTGAACGAGTCATTTGACTTGTCTGAGAGCTTTGTGTCTTTACCTACAAAATGAGGGTAATTATGTCTGTTCAGGTTGCCTTAGTCTCATGTGAGTCTGTGAAGGCAATTGATAAGCTTTACTATTTTTGACACTTCCACTTGGTTTTTGCTTTCTTTATGTTTTTAAGAAAATGTTCATATGCGAAGATAGTAAAACTAAGGGAAGAGTAAATTAGGGAGAGATATCAAAGAGCTGTAACTGTTTCAGAATTTTAGAAAGTCGAATGAAATTTACCTAAATATCTTTAAAACTTGAAAGTTCATGATATTTTCAAGTGTCTTTTATTGTGGGAAAAGTAGTGATAAAGCCAGTTTGACGGTGGCTTTTAAAACATCTGTATGTGAGTGACTCCTTTCATGTTCATCTTACCATTTCTCTATGTAAAGAATTTTTAAGTATTCTAAATATGTAACCAGTTTTGCATAATTATCCAGAAATCCTCTTGGATTTAAGAATAGTTGAGCTAAAACTTGATGGGGAAACTTTTTAGGATATGAAACATGGTATGACTAACACTGAGGAGAGTGACTGAAAAATATTGAAGGAATTATCATGTGTAAAGAGAAAGGATGATGGAATATCTTTGTGAAGGCCTCATTGCTGATTATGAAACAGAAGCCATTTAATGGTCCTCGAGCACTCAATTGTTGAATTGTTAACCTGTGTCGGACGCCTTTGGCATTCCCCACCAGTGTCTGTAGCTGAAGTTCTCTTGTAGTGCTGTCTGTGTAAGAAGCGACCAAGTGTGGTCATGTAGAAAGAAAAGATTTCTCAATACAGTGGGTCAATTGAATAAGAAGAGATTATAAGAATCACTCAGTAGCAATAAGGCTAAATTTAACTATAAATGCTGCCTGCCAAAAAAAACTTCACATTCTCTCTAAAAAAATGAAAAAAGTTTTAAAAGCCAAAAAACTAGTTATTTTGTACAGTATTTCTGTCTTATATGCTTTTATTTTTATGTTTTTATTTTTTGCATCCTTGACTCATTCCCATAAGCGAAGTACAAGTATAGCCTGAACCACCCCCTGTATTTAGTCCTTTTAGAAACTGTGTCCCCGCTTACACAATGAGGATTGAAATCTGGAAGCAGATAGCCCATGCAAGGTGCCGAAACCAGCATGCATTCTTTGTCTCATTGTGTAAAGCAGTCTTGGGAAAAAAAAAAATAAATGACGTCGATGATTTCTAAAGGGCTTAATCAGAAACCTAGTCACAGTTAAGGTATTGTTGCTCCTGGTAATGTGATAATATTTAACGTATGCCCCACTGTGAGGTGAAGAGAGGTTTGCCACCACCTGCCCACTGAGGGAACGTGTTAATCTCAGACCTGGATCTTCAGCTCAAGCAGCTTTCTTAACGTGACGCTGATTCACGGTAGCTGAGCTCCAACGCCAGGAGAAGGCCTTAGGATGGATTGCACAAGAGCAAACATGAATCAACAAGTATACTGGCCCTTACACTCACTTCTGAAACAGAAAGGTTGCCTCTCATACTGAACTGGTTTGCCTCTGATTCATTTGGTGGGCAAGATCGTGCCTGCATCTCATTGCTTCAGGAGTACGCACAGAGAGCCACCCAGAAATATGTTATCTATAATTTGCCAGTTGATCTGGATTTATATAACTCAGGTCTGTCGGGGATTTAAAGCTGCATTTGAGCAATTTTGTGCAAACTGCTGACTGGGGGGGGCGGGGAGAAATGGAGTCAGCCTCATTTTCTGCTTTTCATAACAGCGAACTGCCTCCTGACAATTCATTGTGCTTTGGTTTTTCTTTTGCTATTATGATGGGGCTGACTTCAGATAAATGGATGGCAATTTCATAGAGCGGAGAAAAGAGATCTGCAGAGGATATTTCAAGGTCATTTTAATAGGCTGTCTTCAGTTTGTAACTGTTCCCTAGCGCAGCTAATGCTCTTCCCTTCCAAGTTAGTCTAAAAATGTTTTGTTCTTTTTTTTTTTTGCTTAACATCAAAATAAAACATTATGGTGTGTGCATGCTAAGTTGCTTCAGTCATGTCTGACTCTTTGTGACTCCATGGTCTGTAGCCTGCCAGGCTCCTCTGTCCTTGGGATTCTCCAGGCAAGAACACTGGAGTGGGTTGCCATGCCCTCCTCCAGGGGATCTTCCCAAACCCAGGGATCAAACCCAGGTCTCATGTCCCCTGCATTGGCAGGTGGGTTCTTTACAATTAGCACAACCTGGGAAACCCAAACATCATAGTAGGACATGTCATATAGAACTTATCCTTTATGACATATGCACATCTTACTTATAATATTTTCTCCAAAGAAATTATGTTTTCTGCTGTGACTTCTGGGAATCTGAGAAGGATGAACACTTCTCGCCTGAGCCATTGTTACCCTTAGATGAAATGAGCGAGATGAAATGTTTAATAATTCAAGTGGTCCCCCTCTAGATTTTGTAGAAAAATACAATTAAAATTAGTGAAAATAGGAGTGAGAAAAAATGACCCAACATCAGGCATCCAGAGTGACCACATACTCAGGTTTCTGTCTGAAGCTTTAGATCCAAGTTGGCGGTTTTAAATAACTCTTAGATTTGTAATAAATGGTATTAGGAACTGATGAAGTAAATCTTTAAATATATATTTAAGGTAATATATATTGAAAGTCATTCTGTGTGTATGGTTAGAAAATGCATGATACTTCGCCTTTTACTATACCTCAGTGACCTGCAGAAAAAGATGTAGCTTATGTTATTTGTCACTATGTTGGCATATCTTCCCAGTTACCATAGTTCTTTGAGAAAGCAATAGTATTTAGATAACTTATAGGCATGTCAGAAATAGGCCTGTTTCTCTCTGCGTCATAGAAGGGTGATTATGACTAACTCCTCAGTGTCACACTTGTCATTCTCCAACACGGTATGAACATCACACCCTAAATGTTCCCACCTCAAGGGAGCTTTGACCTGCCAAATGGAAACTCAAGGGAGCAATGTCATATTTTTGTTACAATTTTGCTGATACTTCTGCTCCACTGTCTTCAAATGAAATACATACCATATTTACTGTTGGTGGTTTAAGGTGAAAAAGAACATTTGGATAAAAGTATTGTCTTGTTCCCCAAACTTCCATTAACGTTCTTGCCATTTTCCTGTACAGGAATTTTATATTCCTGCAGATGGACACTTAGCTTAGCACGTGGGAGTTCTGCTCTTCATCCTGCAAGAGGATTATTAATCCTCCCAGGCCGTCATGACTTTAAGATTCCCAAGCTATACGTGAGCATTTTGACCTACTGCATTATTACTCACTGTTGAAATATCTCTGGCTGTAATATACTGCCTTCCTCCTGTACTCTCCCTCTCCCTTAGCAAGTCTTTTGAAAAAGTATAGCTGGAGGGTGAAGGCCTTTTCACAAGCAAAAGTTTTTAAGTTGTCTGTTAGATTCAAAACAAAGCTGTCTGTATTTGTAGCTTGGTCTGGATTGTACCTTATTGACCAAGTTATATTTTCCAGTGCTTCGAATTGGCAATTTTCAAACCATCAAAAAGTGTTCTGCCACCTGAGTCAGCATCCTAGTATGTAGCGGTGCCATTATGTGGGTGGCCTCAGTTGATTTTGGGAGCTGGTCACAAGTTTTAATAAGCTTAATAGACTTCCCCATTGGCTCAGATGGTGAAGTATCAGCCTGCAATGCAGGAGACCCAAGCAGGAAATGGCAACCCACTCCAGTATTCTTGCCTGGAGAATTCCATGGACAGAAGAGCCCAGCTGGCTACAGTCCATGGGGTCACACAGAGTTGGACACAACTGAGTGACTAACACTTAGTAAGCAACCTGTGGTTTAAATTTTTTACTTCTCGCGTTTTTGTATTAAAGGAAACAGAACTTTTTCCCAAGGCGGGAGGAGAATTACGCTTTAGCTAGACCCCCCCGTAGGGGGATGGTGCTTGCCAATGAGTTTGTCCTTCTGGTCACAGTTGCCTGCTTCTCCCACACCCCATGATCTGTTCTTGTAGGGTGCCCATTCTCCCTCCCCCACTTCACAACAACACCCTAATTATGTTCCGTTCCCCCCCCCCCCCCCCCGCAGTCAACATTTGCATGTTCTTGTCTGCATAATGTTTTGCTTATGGAATCAAAGGGACTTTTATCTCTTGTTCATGGCAAATAGTGTTCAAGTTAATTTACATTTGTCTTCGTGAAATCTTATGCTGCGTGACTGACTGGTACTGGGAATGCCATTCTTCTCTGCTTCTGAGGTTGTGCTATTAACCTCTTAGAACACATCCTTTCTGTTAGACCATAGGTAGGCAGTCTGTACAAACCAGATAGCTGCTGTCTGGTTTTAAATGTAGTTTTTAATTGTATCTAGGTCATGCACATACATGGTTTAAATAGTCAACACATACATGGCTTAAATAGTCAAACATGTTGTAACAGCAGCAAGTCTGTTTGCCAGCAGTATTCTTTCTAACCTTTAACTGCTTCTTTTAGCATTTGCATTCCTGTGGCCACGTAACACTTCTATGTGGCTGTTTCTTGATGTTTCTGTTGGAGAAGTATATTATGGATGCATTTCCTGCTGTGGAAGATGAGGATTCATCTCTTTCATGCCCCCACCCACCTGCAAACCTCTTCTTGTTCTGTGTTCTTTCATTTTATCAGTTTTAGCTAGACTCCTAATTAGAGGTTATATCATTGTGACCTGGTACATTTTCTTCAGGGGCTAAACTATTATTTATTTTTCTGAACACTATTTTCTCTTTGGATTAAATGAGTTTAATAGTAATTGATTTTATTTATTTATTTTGCTTAGCTTTCTGTATCTTAAAACTAGGCAGCACTACACTTTGCTACATAAATCTCTTCATATAAGCACTTTTGGAATTCTAACAATGATATTTTATTGAAAGAATTCTAACTGTGTATCATTTCATACTGTATGATTGTATTGAAAAACCCTCTTCCATTCAGTTTGTTCTTTAGGCCAGTTGTCCAGCTGTTAACGGTACAGCTTGAAATGTCCCTTTTCCTACTATCCTGAAAAGTACTATTGTCTGTCTCTTAGATTTTTTTCTCTTTTTCCTGGGATCTCATAACTTAATAAGATCGTGAAATCATGAGTTATTCTTCTATTTTGGTGGAGTGTCTGTTTCCATTGCTTTTTAAAAAGAGTAAATGAGAAACATAATTTTTGAGGCCTTGAATGTTTTCATATATGCTTAATCTGCTCTTACGTAAAGATGAAAACAATAAAGGACAAAAATGGTATGGACCTAAAAGAAGCAGCAAATATCAAGAAAGTTCAGTTCAGTTCAGTCGCTCAGTCATGTCCGACTCTTTGCAATCCCATGAACCGCAGCACGCCAGGCCTCCCTGTCCATCACCAACTCCCGGAGTCCACCCAAACCCATATCCATTGAGTCGGTGATGCCATCCAACCATCTCATCCTCTGTTGTCCCCTTCTCCTCCTGCCTCCAATCCCTCCCAGCATCAGGATCTTTTCAAATGAGTCAGCTCTTCGCATCAGGTAGCCAGAGTATTAGAGTTTCAACTTCAACACAAGTCCTTCCAGTGAACACCTAAAACTGATCTCCTTTAGGATGGACTGGTTGGATCTCCTTGCAGTCCAAGGGACTCTCAAGAGTCTTCTCCAACACCACAGTTTAAAAGCATTGATTCTTTGGGGCTCAGCTTTCTTTATAGTCCAACTCAAAAGGTGGCAAGAATATACAGAAGAACTATACAAAAAAAGATTTTAATGATCCAGATAACCACAATGGTGTGATCTCTCACCTAGAGCCAGACATTCTGGAGTGTGAAGTCAAATGAGCCTTAGGAAGCATCACTAGGAACAAAGCTAGTGGAGATGATGGAATTTCAGCTGAGCTATTTCAAATCATAGAAGATGATGCTGTTAAAGTACTGCCCTCAATATGCCAACAAATTTGGAAAACTCAGCAGTGGCCACAGGACTGTAAAAGATCAGTTTTCATTACAATCCCAAAGAGAAGCAATCCCAAAGAATGCTCAAACTACCACACAATTGCACTCATTTCACATGCTAGCAAAGTAATGCTCAAAATTCTACAAGTGAGGCTTCAACAGTATGTGAACTGAGAACTTCCAGATGTTCAACTGGATTTAGAAAAGGCAGAGGAACCAGAGATCAATTTGCTAATATCCCTTGGATCATAGAAAAAGCAAGAGAGTTCCGGAAAACATCTACTTCTGCTTTATTGACTATGCCAAAGCCTTTGACTGTGTAGGTCATAACAAACTGTGGGAAATTCTTCAAGAGATGGGAATGCCAGACCACCTGACCTGCCTCTTGAGAAATCTGTATGCAGATCTAGAAGCAACAGTTTGAACTGGACAGGGAACAACAGACTGGTTCCAAATTGGGAAAGGAGTACATCAAGGCTGTATATTGTCACCCTGCTTATTTAACTTATATGCAGAGTACATCATGCAAAATGCCAGCCTGGATGAAGCACAAGCTGGGATCAAGATTGGTGGGAGAAACACCAATAACCTCAGATATGCAGATGATACCACTCTAATGGCAGAAAGCAAGAGGAGCTAAAAGAGCCTCTTGATGAAAGTGAAAGAAGAAAGTGAAAAATCTGGCTTAAAGCTCAGCATTCAAAAAGTGAAGATCATGGCTTCTGTTCTCATCACTTCATGGCAAATAGATGGGGAAACAATGGAAACTGTGACAGACTTTATTTTCTTGGGCTGCAAAATCACTGCAGATGGTGACTGCAGGCATGAAATTAAAAGACCCTTGCTCCTTGGAAGAAAAGTTATGACTAACCTAGACAGCATATTAAAAAGCAGAGACATTACTTTGCCAACAAAGGTCTGTCTAGTCAAAGCTATGGTTTTTTCAGTAGTCATGTATGGATGTGAGAGTTAGACTATAAAGAAAGCTGAACACCAAAGAATGGATGCTTTTGAACTGTGGTGTTGAAGAGTCTTGAGAGTCCCTTGGACTGCATGGAGATTGAACTAGTCAATCCTAAAGGAAATCAGTCCTGAATATTCACTGGAAGGACTGATGCTGAAGCTGAAGCACTGATGTGCTTCCTGATGGCCACCTGATGTGAAGCACTGACTCACTGGAAAGACCCTGATGCTGGGAAAGACTGAAGGCAGGAAGAGAAGGGGACGACAGAGGATGAGAGTTGATGAGAGTTGGATGACACCACCATCTCTACGGGCATGAGTTTGAGCAGGCTCCAGGAGTTGATGAAGGATAGGGAAGCCTGGCAGTCCATGGGGTCGCAAAGAGTCAGACTAGCCTAAGCAACTGAATTCCACTGAACTATGTTTAATTAATAGAGTGACCAAACACTGGAATTCTGGGTTGAAAATTGTTTTTCCTTGGAATTTTGAAGGAATATCTCCTGGCTTCTGGTATTTCTGTTGGGCAATTCAAGGTTGTTCTGTTTCTTGATACCTTGTATGTGATTTGGTTTTTTGCCCCTAAAACTTCAGAGAGTTGCTTTATTCTGAAGTTTCACAGTAATGAATGCACATTGTAGATCCACTTTCAAACCTTGTGCTGTGTCCATAGATAGTCTTTCATTGGGAAACTCACATCTCCTTTGAAATTTCTTTAAAGTTTAAAATCCTTCCCTTTTTAAGAAAATTTTCTTTTTATTCACTTCTTTGGACATTTGACTAGTCTGCTCTTTTTCTTATCTTTACACTCCTATTACATAGGTCTCTCTCAGTTTCTAGGAGATACTCTCTGCTTTCTCTTTTAACTCTTCAATTGAGTTCTTAAGTTTTTCTATCATATTTTTCATTTCTAAGAACTTTTTCTATTCATGAAATGTTTCTTTTTTTATAGCATTCTCTTCTCCTCTTTCTTCCTTTAAAGGAAAAAAAAAAAAACAGTTGCAATATCTACTTCTCTCTCTAAAGACATTTATGATAGAATATTTGAGGGGGATGTCATTCCTTTGCCCCCTTTCCCCATATGCACACTCAGTCTTTGTAAGGAGGAAAAGGTGTCTTATCTAGTCTCTTTTTTATTTTTAACTCCTCATCTGGCATCTAGTTTATCTTCACTTTTTTTCAAGTGATCCTTACTTTGTTCAACAGTTTCCTCCAAAGTGACTTTCTACAAAGAAGTCTCTCTAGAGTGTGCTGAGGAGAGAAAGTTACATAGTATCTGTATCCTTAAATCCTCTGAAATACATCAGGGCATCTACAAAATTGAAACTGTTATCATAATAAAATACCGGAGATACTATTTGCCCCTTTCACACATTGTCTCAGGAGTTTTAACAGTGGTTTCAGGATGTGTGATATTGCAACAAATTGCACGCAGCACATTTGAGAATTTGTTTATCTGCCGTTACTCCAGACTTTTAAAGAAGTGCGAAAGTGTAAAACAGTGCCTCTCTTCTGACTGATACCTTTCATGTAATAAATATTTTTTATTTTATTTCTATAAAATAAGTTTCCTTGGATGTTAAACAAACACAAGAGTTAAACATAAATATAACATGTTAAACATAAACACAAGAGTTCTTTGGAATCTTTAGTACTTTTGAAGGTTTTTAAGGGGTCATGCAACCAGGAGGGTTGACAACATCTTCTCTGAAGCTGGATTTATAAACATATAGCTCAGATATTTATTAAATATTTAAATATTCTGGAATAATTTATTTTGTTAAAAAAAATATCCCTCCAGGAAGTAACAGGTGTTGGTGAGGATGTGGTTAAAGGAGAACCTTTGAACACCCTTGGTAGGAGTGTAAATTTGTGCAGCCACTATAGAAAACAGTATGGAGGTTCCTTTAAAAAATTAAAAATTAAAAAAAAAAATTAAAAATAGAACTACATATGACTCAGCAACTCCACTTCTGGGTATTTATCTGAAGAAAATGAAAACACTAACTCAAAAAGATACATTCACCCCAGTGTTCACTGAAGCATTGTTTATAATAGCTAAGATATAAAGACAACCTAAGTTTTCATTACTCAGCAATAAAGAGAAGGAAATCCTGTTGTTTGTGACATGCATGGATCTGGAGGGAATTATGTTAACTGAAATAAGAAAGACAAATTCTATATGATCTCATATGTGAAATCTTTACATAAAAACAACAAAAAAGCTCATAGATAACAGATTGATGGTTGCGAAAGAGAGGGTATGGAGAGGTGGGCCAATGGGTGAAGGTAGTATTCAAAAAGAACAAACTTCCAACTGTAGAGTAAGTAATGAGAATGTCATGTACAGCCTGATAACTACAGTTAATAATACTGTGTTGCATACTTGAAGATCTTAAAAGTTCTCATTACAAGACAATTTATGACTTATGTGTGGTGATGAATATTAACTAGACTTAATGGTGATCATTTTGAAATATGTACAGATATAAAATCATTATTATTATATATCAATTATATCTCAATTAAAAATTTTTAAAAAGAGGTACCCCTCTATGGCATGCTGAGATTCATGGGGTCGCAAAGAGTCGGACACGACTGAGCGACTGAACTGACTCAACTGACCCCTCTAAATTTCCTCCCTCCCAGTCTTTATTTTGTTTGTTTTTATATTCTCCCTTATTCTTAGGTGATTCTCCCTGAGTGATTTTCTTTTTTTTATCCTGGATAGAACAAATTTTTTAAACTTTTGATTGTTATACTTTATTTTTTATTAGAGAGTTAGAGTTAATAGTTACATTGGCCTGTCCTATGAGTGATACAAATGATTGATCATCAACTTTTTCATGTATTAAAGTGTGGCCCCATTTAGCAGAAATCAGTTGCTTAAATGAATATTTAAACAAGGACTTTAACATGAAAAATTAGTAGAAAATCTTAATTGTCTTTCAACTTTTAAATAATCATGCTATCACATAAAAACCAGTGAGCAAAGAAAATGTATGGTTGCATTTGGGAATGTGATGTATAAGTAAGAGAACCATTGTATTATCTATTATTTTAGATGAAAAAGAGAAATTCGAACCCACAGTCTTCAGGGATACACTTGTCCAGGGGCTTAATGAAGCTGGTGATGACCTTGAAGCTGTAGCCAAGTTTCTGGACTCTACAGGCTCAAGATTAGATTATCGTCGCTATGCAGACACACTCTTCGATATCCTGGTGGCTGGCAGTATGCTCGGTAAGCCATATACTAGAGCATCTTGTAGTATTATGTACTTTCAATTCTATCGAAATATTTTCTTATGAGACAGAATCTTTATAAGCTTTACATGTATGATTGTTGATTTTAGAAAAATACAAATGGGAGTCTATAAAAATTTTACCTAGGTCATGATTTGGAATGGTGTTGATGTGGCTGTGAAATGTTTGTTGGTTAAGAGAGAACTTTTGTTGACAGACAACACAGTTGGCCACTTGTCTGTAGCTAAAAGCCAATTTTCCTATATGTCCCTAATCTTTGAATGTTTCTGGAGTGGATTTAGTAGGGGTAATTTCTGCATTATAGTTCAGGGATCATCTAGATCAGGGGTCCTCAACCCCTAGTCCGTGGTACAGTTGTCGTTCATGAACCCGGTTCCTGGTGCCAGGAAGGTTGGAGACCACTTATCTAGATCATTCCAGTATATTTAAGGGGCTTACTTATCTAGATCATTCCAGACAATAAAATCTGCCTGCAAGTTAAATCCCAATTGCCATAGCACCTTTCTATTTAGTCCCACCCACCCCTTTTTTTGGTACAATGAGCAGTGAGATTTAACTTGATCAACAAATTTAAAAAGAAGTCCCAGTGTTTCACTAAACATCATTTCATCAATCAATAATAAAATGTCTAAGAAATATAGTTTATATTTAGTTTTTAAAAAATCCTCATAATTGTGAGTATGTAACTAAAAGGATTAAAGATAGAAGTTTGGAAATTATTAAAAATAGGTAAAAAGCAAAATAAAAACTATGTCTTACAGAGCAGGGGCATCAGGAGAAAAGGTTTCAGAATACTATTTAAGTGTCTTGGTATGTTTACCTAAATGTTTATTAGGTATCACAACCACTCATTTTTCCTCTCATGGTTCTTAGAACTTGGTTTTCGTAACTAGTTCCTATGGTCATCATAAATCACTGGAAGTGGTCATATCCCCAGGTCAGTGATTTTCAACTACCTGGAGGACATAGGCAAATATATGCAAGCGTTTTGGTTGTCACAAAGACTTGGGAGTGGAGGCCAGGTATGCCACCTACTCTGCTATGCAAGGATCTGTGCAATCAAAAATTGCTCTGCACAGCGTGCTGTGAGTGCCTTTCATTGAGAAACGTTGCTTAGGCCAACCTCCTTGAAGACAGGGTGTATACACACCTTTCTAGATTGTGCTGTGCTATGCTTCGTCGCTCAGTCGTGTCTGACTCTTTGCAACCCCATGGGCTGTAGCCTGCCAGCCTCCTCTGTCCATGGGGATTCTCCAGGCGAGAATCCTGGAGTGGCTTGCCATGCCCTCCTCCGGGGAATCTTCCCAACCCAGGGACTGAACCCAGGTCTTCTGCCTTGCAGGTGAATCCTTTACCATGTGACCCGCCAGAGAAGCCCTTTCTGCGTAGAGCCATCCTTCAATTCTTCACTCTGAGCTTTTATATCTATCTGTGCTGGTTCATGGCCCCATTCACTTCCAGACTCCCTTTTGGTTTGAACTGCTAGTTTTCACTGTGTGCCAAGTTTATTTTTATTGCTACTGTTTATGACAATCTCATTGTCACTGTAGGTAATTCAAGTCCATGTATAAAAGCTCTTTGCCATGTGCTCGCAATACTCAGAAATTGCTGTTGTTGTTCAGTCACTAAGTCATGTGACTAAGTTTTGCAACCCCGTGGACTACAGCGTACCAGGCTTCCTGTCCTTTATTATCTCCCAGAGTTTACTCAAACCCATGTCCATTGAGTCGGTGATGCCATCCAACCATCTCATCCCCTGTCGTCCCTTTCTCCTTCTGCCTTCAGTCTTTGCCAGCATCAGGGTCTTTTCCAATGAGTCAGTTCTTCCCGTCAGGTGGCCAAAGTATTGAAGCTTCGGCTTCAGAATCAGTCCTTCCAGTGAATATTCAGGATTAATTTCCTTTAGGATTGACTGGTTTGGTCTCCTTGCAGTCCAAGGAACTCTCAAGAGCCTTCTCTAGCCCCACAATTGGAAAACATCAGCTCTTCAGCGCTCAGCCTCTTGTGTGTTCCAGTTCTCACATCCATACATGACTACTGGAAAAACCATGGCTTTGACTAGACAGAACTTGTTGGCAAAGTGACACTTTTGCTTTTTAATACACTATCTACGTTTGTCATTAAAAAGCAGAGGGATCACTTTGCCGACAAAGGTTTGTCATAGCTTTCCTTCCAAGGAGCAAGTGTCTTTTAATTTCATGGCTACAGTGACCATTAGCAATGATTTTGGAGCCCAAGAAAATAAAATCTGCTAGTTTTTCCCCATCTGTTTACCATGAAATGATGAAGTGATGGGACCTGATGTCATGGTCTTTGTTTTTTTAATGTTGAATTTCAAACCAGCTTTTTCACTCTCACTCTCATCAAGAGACTCTTTAGTTCCTCTTCACTTTCTGCCATTAGAGTGGTATCATTTGCATATCTGAGGTTGTTCATATTTTCCCCAGTAATCTTGATTCCAGCTTATGCTTCATTCAGTCCAGCATTTTGCATGATATACTCTGCATGTAAGTTAAATAAGCGGGGTGACAATGTACAGCCTTGATGTACTCCTTTCCCAATTTGGAACCAGTCTATTATTCCATGACCAGTTCTAACTGTTGCTTCTTGGCCTACATACAGGTTTCTCAGGAGACAGATGAGGTGGTCTGATATTTCCATCTCTCTGTAAGAATTTTCCACATTTTGTGATCCACACCGTCAAAGGCTTTAGCATAGTCAATGAAGCAGAAGTAGATGTTTTAAAACAAGTATAATCACTGCAGATGGTGATTGCAGCCATGAAATTAAAAGACGATTACTCTTTGGAAAGAAAGTTATGACCAACCTAGACAGTATATTAAAAAGCAGAGACATTGCTTTGTCAACAAAGGTCCGTCTAGTCAAGGCTATGGTTTTTCCAGTAGTCATGTATGGATGTGAGAGTTGAACTATAAAAAAATCTGAGCGCCAAAGAATTGTTGCTTTTGAACTGTGGTGTTAGAGAAGACTCTTCAGAGTCCCTTGGACTGCAAGGAGATCCAACCAGTCCGTCCTGAAGGAGATCCGTCTTGGGTGTTCATTGGAAGGACTGATGTGAAAGCTGAAACTCCAATACTTTGGCCACCTGATGCAAAGAGTTGACTCATTTGAAAAGACCCTGATGCTGGGAAAGATTGAAGGCAGAAGGAGAAGGGGACAACAGAGGATGAGATGGTTGAATGGCATCACCGACTCAACGGACATGAGTTTGAGTAAACTCCAGGAGTTGGTGATGGACAGGGGAGACCTAGTGTGCTGTGGTTCATGGGGTCGCAAAGAGTCGGACACGACTGAGCGACTGAACTGAACTGAAGTGTGCTCAAATGCCAATACCCAGAGATAACTATTGTTAATATTTGATTAATTATTTTCTACAGGTTTCTTTACCTAAATGCATAAACTTTGGAGGATGGGATGATACTATACAAACACAGTAACTCTCTCTGCTGTTTTGTATTTACTCTGTAGTATGTTGTTGTCTTTCTTACTATAATAAGTGATACTTTAAACGATTCTGAAAAGAATGAAAACCGTAATTAAGAGTGAGATTGAACCTTCCTGTTGTGATTAGTGGCTTTTCCAATTTCCTTAACTATTATAGACCTTTACTGATACACTAGTAAGTTGTATGCAAGGATAATTTTCGGTCAGTTTGGGTTCTTGTCAAAGTCACAAATGACTTCACCCGTCAGTTTGGGGCACACTTTTCAGTTCTTAGTGCCTTCCTGGCAGCACTGTTGACCCTTTGATCATCCTTGAAGGGTTTTCCTTTCTTTCCTTCCATAGACCATTTAGGCTCCCTACTCTCTCTCTTAGTAGCACTTCTCACAGGGCTCCTAGGTTTCCATGTCTGCCACCTCACGTATGTTCCAAGTTATATGCTTTGCATTGGTTATCTCAAGATTTCATTTACCATCTCTGTAATGATGATCAGCAAATTTATACCTGCAGCCTATACCAGGATCACAAGGTCTGTAGTATCTTGCCTCTCTCTTACTTGTAGAACTCAGAGCTCAAGGGGCGGTTCCTTCACCACCACCTTCATTTTACAGACACACACATTGAGCACTCTTTATCAGTCTTTCCCCCTTTCCACTGTTAGGCTTTTTTCCTAATAAACCCCACATGTTTGAAAAAAAGAATTCATGTTTTCACGCCACATTCATACATCCAAAAGAGCCTAGGACAAAATGTTTCATATGACCTCAGTTAGTATAACCCCAGATATCTACTGAGGCCAGACCTATGATGTAATGAAAATAGTTAGCCAGGTGCGTTCTTTTTATATAAACATTTTGTTTGCTGATTTAGTATGTAAGAATTTTCTTCACATCCACAGAAATATTTACCTTCCACTACTATTCTTGAGACAATAGTTATCTTGGCTTTTCAGTTGTACACGTTGAAGAGTAGATACAAGAAACACTTTACTTTTCTTCTACTTCTACTTTGAGAAAAATAGAAAATTTCACAAAATTTTTAGAAATGGCAATTAATACTTGGTCCCACTATCAGGGGGGTTGGGGGGAAGCAAGGTGTAGCAATATTATTAATGTGTAACAAATATTTTGTTTTGTAAGAGAATGCAGTTTTAAAATTTTACCCCTTAAAAGACTGTAGTTTCCAAATCAGACTTTTCAGTTATGTAACTTCTATCAGATAGGAATCATTAGTCCAGAGTTTTTAGAAGATTATCCTCTTAATAAAATTTTGTGATCACCAGCCCAGGTTGGATGCATGAGACAAGTGCTCAGGGCTGGTGCACTGGGAAGACCCAGAGGGATGGGATGGGGAGGGAGGCGAGAGAGGGGATCAGGATGGGGAACACATGTAAATCCATGGCTGATTCATGTCAATGTATGGCAAAAACCACTACAATATTGTAAAGTAATTAGCCTCCAACTAATAAAAATAAATGGGAAAAAAATTTTTTGTTCCCCTCCCCCCCAAAAAATATTTGTTCCAGGTGGTTGTATTCATTATAAAGGGCTAATTAAATTGTGCATAAATTAATTGCATGAGAACAGACTCCTGAAGGAGCTGACTTTTCTAACAACAAGTTTGCTTACAAAACTATAAGAAACAATTGGCTATTTGTAGCTCATCTCATCCAAAGATCTGAAATATGACTCAAATCAAAACACTAAGATATGGCCTGTATAAATAACTACTCAACAAATATTTGAGTATATAGTAGTTATTAACCTAATTTGACTTGCTCAAATTTCCACCCTAATTTTGATGAAGTAAAATCAGAAGACAAAACTACCTGGTGTTCTGACTCTGGTCTTCTAATCAACCGATGTTTGTAATGGCAACCATTGAAACTTATAGGAGGAGCCTTTGATAGAGCATGTGTGCATGAGTGTCTGACTTTTTGCAACCCCATGGACTGTAGCTTGCCAGGCTCCTCTGTCCATGGGATTTCCCAAGCAGGAATACTGGAGTGGGTTGCAATTTCCTTTTCCAGGGGATCTTCTAAACCCAGGGATTGAACCTGGGTCTCCTGCATTGGCAGGTGGGTTCTTTACCATTGTGCCACCTGGGAAGCCCTTTGAATGAGGAAAGTTGAGTGGTAGAAAAAAGGCATTCTTTGTTTTAATCCATTTATTTGTCCATTTCCTCCATACTGTTTAGGGTATAGGGGCAAAGATGAGCAACAATGAAATACACTCTTTCCTAGCCAATGCAACTGCTGGGTAATCAAATATAAATGACAAGGGGTCAGAGTGTATACTGATCAACACTGTGGAGAACTGGGTCAGTGAGGAGGAAACATTCTTGATACCTACTGAAGTGGAAACCATGAAGATCTACTATAAAAGCCAGGTCTGGGTAGTACTAGTGTTGGTGAACTGGAGTCCAGCAAAATATTATTAGCAAACCTGGAAAGTGAACCATGTTCTGATGTGGGAAACATCAGGAACTACTTTGAGAACAATCAAATTAATAAATGTTATTGTTTAGCTATCATGGTTAAGGATACACTTTGGCAAGAACCAGACTTACAGGGTACAGAGAAGTCAAGTACGTAGATCAACAAGCTCATACCCTATGGTAGGAATACACATTCGAATAACCATTTTGCATTATGCTAGAAGCATAAACAAGGGCGGCCCAGTGTTCCGGACTCTGCTTCCCATGCAGGGGGCATGGGTTCAGTCCCTGCTTAGAAAACTAGGGTCCTGCATGCTACACAGCACAGCCAAAACACAAATCAAACCATACAAACATCTTTTATCATTAAATTAGTTTTTAGAAAAGTTAACTCCTTCAAGAGTCTGTTTTGATGCAATTAATTTATTCATAAGGTTTAACTAGCCCTTTGTAATAAACCCAACCACTTGAACAGAATTTTATTAAGGTGATAATCTTCTTAAAATACTCTGGATCTACACATGTGCATCATTCTATAAACGTTTATGTGATACCTACTTCTACTGTTTTCCTAGATGTGCAAGAATTGATATCTTCTACACATGCTCTTCTGATTTCAGTGTTGTCCTAATGGATATTAACCATTCTCTTATTAGCCCCTGGAGGGACACGCATAGATGATGGTGACAAGACCAAGATGACCAACCACTGTGTGTTTTCAGCAAATGAAGATCATGAAACCATCCGAAACTATGCTCAGGTAGAGCCTGTCACTGAGAGATTGTTGTGCTGAAAGGGAAACCTTTAAATAAGATTTAAGAAAAGTTAAGATTCAGACAGTGATCATTAAAACTTCTGGAAGATAGAATGTTTTTACCTTTCATCCATAAGAGACATGAGGAATCATAATTTCGGTTGGAATATAAGTTGGCCCCAGCTTTAGGGAGAGTAGTTTAGCACTATCCTTCAAAACTAAAACATCAAAGGATGAAAATCCATAAGTTGATCCACCGGCTACTAATTAAGTAGAGCTTGGTAATTCATGTTAATAAACTATCAGGTAGCTGTTCAAAAGAAAGAGACAAGGAGATACTTGTAATACATAAAGCCTATAAAGGATTTATATACAGATTAAATAAAGAACTGTAAGTCAAGAAGAAAAGGAGAAGCAGCCTATTAGGCAAAGGAATGATTCAAGTGCATCACACTTACTGTGCACTTTATTCCTATTACTGTTACATTAGCTCTACCTCAGATTGTCAGGCATTAGAGCTCAGAGGTTAGGGTTACTTTGGGGGTAGGGCCTCAGTGTATGAATTTAGGAGGAACACAGACGTTCGGTCCATAACAACATCATTCCTCTTTAGAAAACGGTCCAGGATTCCACTGACACACTTGGAAATCCTGCTTGAGAATTCTAACTGGATTGTGGGGGCCAGTAGTCTATATTGCTCATCTGCTGAAATCATGTTTGTTTTCACCTGGAGTATAACCTCCCCTGAACTCTGATCTCCTCCTGTCATGTAGCTCAGTGATTATATCTGTAATCCCCTTTGTTTCAGGTATTAATATTTTCCATCTCTGTGTCACACAGTTTTAAAATTATATTCATTTTATTTTCATCAAAGTCATTTTTGTTTTCTCACCAATTATATTCTCAAATGGATTTGTGTTTTTTCTACGTGCATTTTGATCCTGTTTTATCCCCCAGGTCATAATAACTCTTTTGAAATGCTTGTAGTTCTCATATCACAGTAGGAGAATGTTTAACTACATGTTTTTATTAGTGTAGACCTGTGTAGTTGAGGTGAGTTGGCCTTTTAAAATTGTTTACATAATAGTGACTGGTTTCTTTTATGTTTAGGTCTTCAACAAACTCATCAGGAGATATAAGTATTTGGAAAAAGCATTTGAGGATGAAATGAAAAAGGTAAGAATTCAAATGTAATATAGTCTGTTTGCTAAAATGATGACATGAAGAGGGATGAAAATTTTGCTCTTATAGTGATAGTCCAGAGTACCACAGACTTCTTTAAGCTTTTAATAAATGCTTGTTGAGTGAAGAAATGAGTATGACAGATCATTAGCTAATAGCTGTAGAAAGAAATACATGATTAGCCTAGAATTTTTCCTTCATGTTTAATGTAAGCCAGCATGCTTTGTTCAAAGGAATATTTTTATAGAATATATAATTAGTTAAAGCTTATGAAAGAGCATAGCACAGCAGCTATTAATCACTAAAATTCTTTAATTATGGAAGATGCTGTTTAGCAAAGGAGATAGACGCATACCTTTGGAAATAGCATCTGGGTGTAAATCTCATTGGTTTTTCTCGTCTATAAAATAGCTGCAATAAAAGTATAGATTTTATGTATGGTTGTTGTAGGGATAATTTCTATGAGCTGTAAGGTACTTAGCACAGTAATTGACCTCTAATAAATAGCCAAATAAGCAATAGCACCTTATTAAAGAAGCCCTCTTTTCAGAAATTGCAGTATGTTCCTTTCTAATTTGTAGCTCCTCTTTATTTATATATGGCAGTTACAGATTTGTATGCTGCTTTGCCATCATTTCTGATTTTAGACATCTGCCTAAATTATAAACCAAGGAAATAAAGAAACCATCTACTTTGTTACTTTGCAACATACAACTATATATGCATACAGATGTTCATCACAGTATTGAGATGTAACCTCAATTTTCATGGTGGGAGAGAGGTTAATTAAATCATGGTCTCTCTATACTATAGTGGGATACTATGCAGTCAGTTAAAGCATGAGGCATAACCACATGAATTGATGAGAGGAAATGTCTATGATAAATTGTTAAGTAAAAGAGCAACCATTTGGCAGAAGTTTAACCTTAGCAAGTTATTTAATTTCTTTGTGCCTCAGATTTCTTTGTTGAAAGCGAGGATCAAGACTTTGTTAAATAGTCATATGCACACAAAGTGTTCAGAAAACTTTCTGCTCCACTCAGCAAATTTGAGCTGTTATCAATGTATAGTTCAGTTAAAGCATGTGTATACATGTAGTTATTTATAAAATGTAGGCATATAGAAGTACATTTTAAGAATCTGAAAGGACACATCTCAAACTGTTAATAATGTTTATTCTAAGGAAATAGGGTTAAAGAGATTACTCACATTTTCATATTATTCTATGTTAGATTTATTCTACTAACATGTATTACTTTTTTTTTTTACCATGGAAAAACATTTGAGTGGATTAAAGTGGTCCCTTATTTTGCTAGATGCTTGGAAAATAAGAAGTGTGTCATTAAAATAGAGGGATAGATATGACCAAAAAATGATATTAAAGCATTCAAATAAACATCTTACCACTTTGCCTAATAATATCACTCATGTTTTTCTTCTCCTAGTTCATTTGAATCTTGAGAACTTTCCACTTGATTCATTTGATGAATATGCTTTCAAGAATTATTTATTTTTCAGAGTATCCATTTTTTAAAAGAACATTCTGTTGTAATACATGTAGTGTCTGATTTTAATACCTGTTCATTTAATTGAGCAATATGGATATTAATTTTAAGAAAAGATAACTTTTGTACCATTTTGCTAATGTAATTGAGTTTTTGATGAATATGAGTATAGTAATGTTCTTAAATAGTGTTAATATTTTTATCTTGGCTGTTTTTCATTATTTACTTGAATCTTTCTTATTTTGAGAATGAGAAGAAAGCCAGATTGATATAAAGTATCTAGTTTTGTCAGTTTTTTTCTTACCCCATTCCTGCTGCCCCCTGGAGCTTTAACCATTGATACCAATTTCCCTCACTCCTTCTTTTCTTGTGAGCTTAGAAAGTGACGTCTTTTAAATCATTGAGACTTTAAAAGGCATAAATGGGGAGTGAAATGGGCTAGTTTGATTCCAGTTCTGCCACTTACTCATCATATAAATATTTGGAGAGTCACATGACCTCTCTGTAATAATTCTGTAACTGTTGGGAATGGTACATTAATATAGCCCTATTCACTGCACAGAGTTAACAGAATTTCATTGGCCATAAAGCACTTAATAAGTCTGTATTTATGCCAGTGATTTTGTTTTCATCGGTGCAGGGTAATAAAGTCTGCAGAGCCCCAGCTGATCACTGCAGGGCTCCAGTGATTTTGGGCCCTGGGGACTCTCAGTAACATGCCTAAAGTCTGTTGAAACAGAGGAAAGTAGGCATGAAATACAAATATAGTACAGTCAAAGCACCAGGTGGAGGAGGGCATTCTACACGCCTGGACACTCAGAACTCACAGTGGCGAGTGGGGTTTAGCCACTTTGCTTGGCCTCCCCTTCCCTTTTCTGGGCTTGCTGCTCTGTCGCTTCCTCTGCTGCTGGGATGTGACAATGGCAGTGTTGTGACCCAGAAGGACCCAGAAGGACCCAGACACCAGTGACACCCTCGTTACAACTGTTCTTTCCAACCCGCAGCAGTGGCCTTTTCTCCGTTCGTAACTTTTCTTTATCTTATACCCTCCATTACCTGATCACCAGGGTTGGTGGTAAAACTCTGTGATCTAAGAAATACCTAGTTTGAATCTCACCATTTTAAAAAGAGGCATCAAGAACCTTGAAAATCCTTTTTCACCCAGTCTTGTTTTAAAAGAGTACGCTGTGGGCTCAGAAAAGTATATGCTAGATGTCAAAGCTTACTGACTTCTTTTTTGTTATTGTTGTGCCATGGATGTGCATTGTTTGTTATTTTCCTACTTTAGTCCTTTGCTTTATAGACATGGTTTCTTTTGTTTGACCCACAGCTTCTCCTCTTCCTTAAAGCCTTTTCCGAAACAGAGCAGACAAAGTTGGCAATGCTGTCGGGGATCCTGCTGGGCAGTGGTACCCTGCCTGCCACCATCCTCACCAGTCTCTTCACTGACAGCTTGGTCAAAGAAGGTACGTATGTTCATTTTCTTACCTGTCAGATGGGAAAAGAAAGCCAAAGATAAATACCAGTACCATCTATTGGTGTTCTCTATGGCCCATCCATGCTCCATGTAAGAGACTGTGTGTGTGTGTTCAAACAATAAAAGGATTGTGTGTGTTTCTTGTAGGAATTTAAGAGAAAAGTATGCACACCTATACAAAGACAATTAAAGAATAATAATAAACTAGAATTTGTGGCATAAGTCTCAGTGCCTAGGTCAAAGATCTGAAATTGATCGGTTCTAAACTGTTTCTCTCAACATAGATGCTTGCTGACATATTTTGTTGGGACAGTGCTTCATTGTGCAGGACTCTTTATGCTTTGTGGGACATGTAGCCTTTTTTTGCCCTCAGAAACAGAATGCCAGCCTAAAACACTTGCCTTCATTAAGTAGAACAGCCAAAAATGGCCCTTCACATTCCTAAAGGCCCCCTAAACTGTCACTTCACTAGTTTGGGCAATTGTTCTGAACTGTTCCCCCTCAAGATCTTATGCTCAGATGTTCATTATGATCACATTTTTTAAAGTATTCATTATGTCTGTTTTAAAAGTCCAGACTACTGCCTAAGAGTTTTGCTTTAGTTTTAAGGCATTAAGAGTTTGATGGGCATACATACAATTACTTGGTTATAGAATAATACAGAAGTAGGCTTTTTTTTTTTTCTTGTAGGAGGATAATGATATTCAAGCTTTAAATGCAGTGTTAAACAAAGAGTTATTTTTTTTCTTAAAGACAAATTAAAAGAGCTTTTGTGAAAACATCTGTTTCTTCTTAGAATTGGGTTTTACTCCTACAGATGTGAAGTCCCAGCCTCATTCATGCCTGCAGTGAAATGAGTTATAATTTTCTTATAACTGAGAAAAGAATAGTAAATCAAGAGCCAAATCATATTATTTAGAGATTCTCTATAGTTTTAGACTCTCTAATTGTTATTAATATATTGTTAAAATATTATAGCACTTTAAAATGTTTTTCTGAAGAGAATTCGTGATCCTTCATGTTTTATTTATGGTACTAGCCATTTTATACTAGGAGAAAAAGATAAAACGTAAACAGTAAATGTTAGTTACATCAGATTTATCCCTAGCATTTCTAACAGAAAATAATTCTTTCTGGTTGTATTAAAAACTTAAATGACATAATTTCTTTTGAAATGTATTAAAAAATAAATTATTAGAAAGATAAATGGACAAACGTGATAGAGCAAATACAGCAAAATATTAACTGCTGCAGAATCAAGATGGTGAGTACGTGAGTATTTTTCAGTTTGTTCAGTTCTTCTGTAAGAAGTTCTTGAAATTTTTTATGGTAAAATGTTAGGGGTAGGAAAGAATACTTTTGCTGTAGAAGTGACATAGGGCCTCTGTCACATGGTTTTTCCTAATACTCCACCATCTTTAGAAACTAAAGTCTTAAACTTTTTCTTCCCAAATAGGAAAGGGTTATGAAATTATACCTTTTCCCCAACTTCCCACCCAACAAATGGCTAAGGGGAATCATCCACTCTGCAGAATCTCAAGTACGAAGTTTCTCCAATCCTTCCACCAGGAGCCACTTTTAATGCAAAGTGATGGGTTTGAGCCTGATTATTTTTAGACTCCTAGTTTCAGGCATACTTTCTTTTACCTACAATGAGGATTACAAGGTCCTTTTTAAATTTTTTAATTATAAGTTTATATTAAATTTTATATTGACTATGAAGTAATCATAATATTGAAAATCCAGGTCAACAAGTTGACAACATAAAATTCTCTAGCTCATGTTTACTGTCTTAGTTTGAGACTGGAGGGGCTTAGTTTCTCTGCTATTCAAAAGAAAAACACTGGGTAAAGCTGGTGTCTGTATTAGTTGAACTTGTTTACCTGAAAGTAACTGGAAGATAGGACATAAATTTCTGTGTCAGGGCATTTCTTTTTTTTTTTTTTTTTACATTTTTTGCAAATTTGATTTACAATGTTGTGTTAGTTTCAGGTATATAGCAAAGTGATTCAGATATATATTCTTTTTCAGATTCTTTTCCCTTATAGGTTATTACAAAATATTGAGTATAGTTCCCTGTGCTATACAGTAGGTCCTTGTTGGTTATCTAGTTTGTATATAGTAGTAGATAAATGTTAATCCCATAATTCCTAATTTAGTCCCTCCCCCATTTAAGGGCATTTATTTCTTATGTAACAATATATATAAAAGTCAAAAAAACTTCAGGGTGAACAACAATATCATTCAGGACTCAAATTTTCCCCCCATTACTAACCATTGCAGAAGGAGGGTTGTGCCAGGGCTTAGAGTAATTAGAAGTCAGCTGGCCTGAGTAAGATGGGAATTCTCTTAGGAAAGGGGACTAGAGACTGTTTAGACCACCAACGACAGTGAAGCCTTCGATTCAGAAAAATCAGTTTAATATATCAACTCCTCCTTAACTTTTCATTAAATAAATGCAACATTAATTTGGACATTTAGAGTGTTCACAGAAAAGCTGTCTATTAGTTATCTGATTACTTATATTTAGAAATAAATCCTATTATAAATGAGTATGTAATTGAGTGGATTCCTGATTAACATAGCAGTTTTTAAAATCTCTTTAAAAATATCCAGAAAAGATTTCAGCTGAAAACAGAGCTGACATTTTTATAGCTTAACTCATGAATATTTTAAAATGCTTTTTACAAAAAGTAAAACTGTAAAGTAAATGATGCCTGTTCATCTATAACTTTATTTATTTATACCTGTCACTATTGATGTTCTTTTGCTGGCATCATTTATCAGCAGATTGGTTGACATGTTGACATTTCAGTTCTATGGCTCATGGTTTATTTGGTGTACTTCAGGATAACTGTTATAAACATGGAATATTGGTAAACCACAGGGTGAAATAGAGGCACAACATTATAACATCCTTGGCTTTGAATATGGTTTTAACCAAGGTAAAAATAAACTTACAGTTAAAACAGGTTGGAATTCAGGAGTCCGAGTGTGAAAAGTACTGTAACTTCTTTTTTTCCTTCTCATGAAAATATTCTCTTTTGAGTAATGAATAGCCTAGAGAGCTTTCCATTTTTCCTTTGTACCAAATCATGTCTCTAAGTTATTTAGTCATTTCAGGGCACCTAATGGGAAATGTTGCCTTATGCATTATCACAAGCAGTTTTTCTTATAAAAGGTTTACTCTCTCTCTCTTATTTTTAACAGGCATTGCGGCCTCATTTGCTGTCAAACTTTTTAAAGCATGGATGGCAGAAAAGGATGCCAACTCTGTTACCTCCTCTTTGAGAAAAGCCAACTTAGACAAAAGGCTGCTTGTGAGTGTTATTTGGGCAAAGGTTGTATGTTTCATGCTCGTGACATGGCTCTGTCAGTGTGTGCAACGTAATACACAAATGAAGTGGTAGAAACTAATTCCAATTTAATCTTTGTCGCATACATAAATGGAATGATAAAATTAAGGAGTCACAGGGAATATGGAGACTTTCAAATTTGGAAGTTTGTTGACATAGTGACAACATTTATCAGAATTACCTCTTTGCAGCTAATAATTGTAGAAATTTAAAGTTTTAATATGAAATTTGAGGTCGCATTGATCTCACCTAATTAGACATTTATGGGTATCTTGGGTCATAGTTGAATGACACTGATCTCAAATACAGGTTAGTTTGTTAACAAAATAAAAGTTTAAACAAGATTCCTTATTTATACCAAAATTCCTTAGAAATGCTTAGATACCTATGAAAGTGAACAAGTTAACTGTAGTTACTTATGTATCTTTGTATTTTTCAAAGAAAATCAAGAAAAATATTTGCTCTCATAATTTCTATCTGCCCCCGTAATTTCTTTCTGCTAGAAGCCACAGCTGTGATATAGATTGCTCCAAGTGAAATTGCCTTTACAACTTTAGGACAAAGTCTAAAGTTGAAAGACATGCTTGCCATGTTCTCTTTACCTAGTTTCTTATCTGTTTTCTCTTCCAGCGTGTCCTACTGTGCAAGGGTATTGATCCATGGGATAAGTCTAAATCTGGCTCATTGTAAACTTCTGCATTTTCAATGACTTAAAATTCCTCTGTCTTTTGAAATTTACCTTAAAATAGCTCTCTTGGTGTGTTGGAAGTCTTTAGAACTTGATAAAGAAGTAAAGTTCAGCTCTCAATTCTTGCTGATTTTTGCCACTGATAATACTTTTCATTTTAGTGTGTGTTTATTAAGTGCCTGCTCTGGCCAGGCTCCAGCCTGGAAGTTGTAGAGTCAGTAGAGACAGGATAGAAAAGTTTCCTGCCTTTGTGGAACCTACTGTCTAGCCATGTAGGGTATATGGAAGTCACTGAAGACAAATGAATAGGTTGCTGATGTCGGTGGAAGTTCATATGCAAGAGTGCATTCTCATCCCTGAGTCTGTAGCTGTATCTTAGCTCAGCAAGGCCCACTGAGATCTACATGCCCTTTCTTTCTGGGACCCACAGTGAAGGAACAGCTCCGACCGGAGCCATTCTGTCCTCATGTCAGAGGACAGGAATCCAGGACACTGAAGTGAGCCCTTCTGGTGGTGTAGAAGCTCGCCTTCTTTGGCCAAAAGAAGTCAGTGAGAAGCCTGCCAGCGGGGTAGAAAAATTTAATCCACTAATGGGCTACTTCTCCACCTGTGAAGACAGATACAGCGAGGAGGGGCTTCACTGAGCACTTGTTTAAAGGAGAGCTGGGTGAATTATTATTAGGAAAAAAGATACAATCGATTACTACTTAACACAGAAGACTCAGTTCTTTCTCTTTTTTTAACTTTTATTTTGTATTGAGATATAGCTAATTAACAATGTTATGATAGTTTAGGGTGAACAGCAAAGGAACTCAGCCATACTAAAACATGTTTCTGTTCTCCCCCAAACTCCCCTCCCATTCCAGTGGCCACATAACATTGAGCAGAGTTCCATGTGCTATACAAATAGGCCCTTGTTGGTTATCCACTTTATTTTTTTTTAATACCAATTTATGTTTTGTTCATTCATCCTTACAACTTTATGCTTATTATCAGGTGTTTTACAAGGCACTGTATATGAGTGTGGGGTGGGGGTAAAAGTGACCCTTTCTTTCCCATATTAAACTTTTGAAAAAGCTATGCTCTTCTAACTTAAAGTATGGTTCCTTAAGACACCAGTAAGCACAGCTTGGTTAACTCGATTAGGTTACTTCATTTTAAAAGTGTTTAATGTATTTCCTTTTTGAGAAACGCATATCATTTAATAGTTACTACTAGGGTTCTTTGTCTACTTATATTTTGAGCATGAAAAGCTTAGGCAGCAGTTTCTACCAGAAACTCTGTGAGGACAGGGTGGCTATGTCTTAGACCATGCCTGCATGCTGTTTGCTGATTTACAAATGAATGAGGAGCTAGAGTGTCAGTTCTACCATCTAGGAGGAGATTTTTGTTTCACTAACCTGCTTAGCAAAATTCCCTCTGCGTTAGCACATTTGGGGGGAAAATAGCATATTCTCAAAGTTTAGCAATTACCTACTTCTGTAATACAGAAGCAAGAAAAATATATAGCAACTCTCAGAAGAGCGGAGATGGGAGACATCATTCTCCCATCAGTGGAAAAGGAAGATACTGAGCTGAAGCTATTGAAGAAAGTCAAACAAGCAACCTTTGTCTTTATGGGGTTTATAGTTTACTGCAGGGGAACAATAAACTGAATAATTAATTTAAATGTGTAGCATAGTAAAAAGTGAAAAGTGCTCTGAGAGGAAAACCAAGTAGGGAAACAGTGTAGCGTGTCTGTGTGGTGTGGGAAGGTCTCTCATAAGGTGACGTGTGTGAGGAAGCTAACTATCTAGATATATCCAGGAAGAGCCTTTCAAACAAAGCCTTTGAGACATGGCATGTTGGGAGCAGCAAAAGAGAGAATTTAGTAGGAGCAGAAGTGTGTAGATCAGCTCAGAATAATAACTTTCAAGATATTACGTGTCATTCATAAGGACTATGGTTATAGTTCGTAAAAGTAAATTTTAAAAATCACTTTTGATGATGTATTACTCTGAACATAACTTGCGATCAGACTTTGCAGTCACATTCTTCCTAAATTGAATACAGAATGCTGGCACAAGTAATTATTGACTTTGGAGTCATGCAGCCATGTCCTTAAATTTCTAGCTGCCTAATTAGCTGTCTAACCTTGTTGAGGTTCAGTTTATTTTTCTGTAAAACTTCTATTGTATACAATTATTAGCAAAATACCTCATATCTAGATTCATAGAAGGAACTAAAAATTAAGTGAGTTCCCTGCCCCCAACAAATTTAGAAGACCTCTTGACAAATATCAATGACAGAACTTCAGGCAGTTTTGAGATGTTTGCTTTAGCATGAATGTATGTTTTAATGCTGTTCCCACCAACTCTGTTCTGACATTTTGAAACTCATGACTCAACTCAAGGCAGGTTATGGGATGATGGTACAGAGAATATTGCAATTTGAATCATGACAGAAGCCATCTGGCTACGTCCCTATACTTGGTGGCAAACTCATTACAGATCTTTCTTCAGAGATTTTTATTGAAGCCCATATAGCCATTGGCCAATATATATATATATATATATATATATATATGCAAATCTAGTCATCAGAAAAGTTTGGATCTATTCTGTAGACTCTTCAGCAGTCTGAAAAATGTGAGAGCTTTGCAAACTGCCTTGCTTGCTTGGTTGAGTGTTGGGAGTCACGCAGGATTAGAACATGACTAAGTGTTCCTAAGCCCCTGCCAAGCTGTATAAGGTGAAATGGAAATGAGTGAAAATGTAAGAGCAGCCGTGGTGTGCTGCGGTTTTTAAAAATTTCCAACAGAATTATGTAATGGATTGAAGAGCCGGTGGGGCAGGTTGAGATTAGATCTCACCATGAACTTAATTTAGAGCCTCCATCATTAAGAGAGACAGCAAAAATTCCCTGTAGCTCTGAGCTATTTTAGACTAATAGCAGCATTTTCTCAGAATGTGAATCAAGGTCTATGAGATGATAGTAGTCAATATTGGTTTTTTTTTAAATAGTATCTCAAATCATTTCAGCATTACTAAAACTGGTTTTTGTCTATTCACTCATAGTTAAGGAAACAGTATGATTGATAATTTCAGTTTTTCTTATCGGTTTAAAATAATCCCAGCCTTACTCAGTTATCACCTTATTTGTTCTTAGTTTAGCAAACTTGCCTCTGTTTTTGCATATGCTACACTTCGATTAAAGTAAAAGACGTAAATAGTAGTCCAAATGAGGAAAACTAAAGTTGATTAACATTTTTTATTCTTTGTCAAATTGCATAATTTTGAAAGGTGTCTTAGCAAGTGCTCAAGAAATATGCCTTGAGATGTATTCCTTTGAAAAATCAATCCTTACTCTTTTCTTCATGAGATAGTCTAAGCGCTCCTTTACTATGAAAACGTTGTTCTCTATGCTTGCTGAATATGAATGGCTTATTGTATGACAGTCTCTCGTCTTTTATCTCTCAGGAACTCTTTCCAGTTAACAGACAGAGTGTGGATCATTTTGCTAAATACTTCACTGACGCAGGCCTGAAGGAGCTCTCCGACTTCCTCCGAGTCCAGCAGTCCCTGGGCACCAGGAAGGAGCTGCAGAAGGAACTCCAGGAGCGTCTTTCTCAGGAATGCCCGATCAAGGAGGTGAGGCACCATGGGCTCCCTTCCCTGCAAAACCACGGGCGAGGGGCGTGTCCTAGACTGTGCAGTCCAAACTTTACCTCCTGCACAGGAGGCTGCCCTTCGTTCCTTGCTGTGAACTTGAGGTCCTTTTCATACCATTTAAATGAGCTCAATATCAAAAACCTCCTCCAGGATGTTCCAGAAAATAATGATTATTTCCACACAAAGGGCTTATTTACCAGGTTGCTGTGCTTGTCAAAATATTTCATCTGCCTAATAGATTCACTGTCCACTGCTATCCACTAGCATTATACCTCGGTTTAAGGTGATTTTTCCCATTTTATTGCAGATTATATAATATGGTTAAGTATTAGCTTAATGTATATAGATTTCAATTTTAAGACAAAAAGGGGGAGGTTTTGCATTCACATCATGGATAAAGACCAGTTGGACCAGTGACTTGTTGGCTCCCACTCACAATAACTCACAATATCTGCATAATATAAATGCTATATTTTTGCATAGCTATAGTTCTTGTGGCTATTACTGTATCTTTTTTTTTTTAAGTCATGGCTGAAGAAAACTTCCCATTTGAACTTTAAAAAACTTCTATGTAATAATTCAAAAGCTGCATTAAGAGTCCTTTCCTTTTGCCACTTACTCTCAAGTCCCAAGCCCTCACCACCCTGCTTGCCTAGAGCCTTGCAAGGTACTGTATATGGTTTAAAATTTGAAGATGGATTCTGACCAGCAGATGGAGGTGTTGGTCCCAAGTCTCATTGCATTAAGGTCAGCAATATATTCAGTAACCTTTATCCAAGCAAAAATCTTGAACATGATTTTCCATGGTGAAAAAAAGAAAAAAGCAAACTATAACTTAACACTGTGATACTTTCTGGTATAGAGATGTCACATTTCTTTGCAGCTTCTCCTTGTCAGCTGGAGGACTGGGACTCCTCAGTTCCTTCTTTTCTTGAAGGCTGCTTTACCCACTGCAATCCAGTCTGGCAGGAAAGAAAGCAGGGTATTTTCATTTTAAAAAGGAAGCGAGAAAAGTAGTTGTACTGCTCACAAAGTGGTACATAAGATTCATTATGGTTTTTAATTATTTATTAAGCCCTCCAGGTGGCGCTAGTGGTAAAGAATCCATCTACCAATGCAGGAGACTTAAGAGATGCAAGTTCAATTTCTGGGTCAGGAAGATCCCTTGGAGAAGGAAGTGGCAGCTCACTGCAGTATTCTTGCCTGTAGAATCCCCATGGACAGAGAAGCCTGGTGGGCTACAGTCCATGGGTTCGCAAAGAGCCGAACACGACTGAACGACTTAGCATTCATGCATACACTGAAGTCCTCAGCTCTTACTTGGGATTTTATTTCAAAAGGAGAAAGATTTTTTCAAACAAGTTTAATGTAAAATTTTATAAGTTATTTACGCGAGGCATGAGGATATTCAAAAGTGATAATTAAAGAATAAATTGTAGAGAATGCCTTGTACCAACCCAAGGCATTTTTTCATCAAGAGGTTTTAAGTTGAGGATTGGAGTAGACATTCACAGCTCTGCTGCTTTCTTCAAACCCCAGAAAGTCAGGCTGGCTTAAATAATCCTTGCCCTGCTGGACTCAACAGGGGTCCTGCCTGTAAAAGACTAACCCTGAGAAACCAAGATTCGCTGTTCTTTTCATTACCGAGCAGCTCCTGGCCAGAGCCAAGCCTATTAATTAGGAGACTAAAAATAAATCTTCTCTGAGAACACACCATTGTGTTCTCCTCTGCCTTGGAACCTGAGAGCATATGCCAGGAAGGCAGGAACTGAGCAGCAGTATTTGTCTGCCTCCAACCTTTTACTGACTAAGCAGGAGAGAGGGGCGTCTCCCCACCTGCGTGCCTCTTTTGACTCCTTTCTTCGTGAAATGTAGGTGGTTCTCTATGTTAAAGAAGAAATGAAAAGGAATGATCTTCCAGAAACGGCAGTGATTGGACTTCTGTGGACCTGTATAATGAACGCTGTGGAGTGGAACAAGAAGGAGGAACTCGTGGCGGAGCAGGCCCTCAAACACCTAAAGGTACAGGGTCCCAGCGCGGCTGTCTCGGCCGCCCGCCAGCTGCAGCTTTAACAGCGTGACAGACGGGTTCTAAGCATAATGCCCCCAGGTTCAGTCCAAACACATATTTTCTGATGTTTTTCCTGTCAAATATGCCACTACCTAAAATGTTTGCGACGTAAGCACTTATGAAATACCTGAGGGTAAGTTCTTACTAAAAACAACATCAGAAAATCCACAGAATAGTCATATATTCAGTGTTAGTTAAAGAGAAATATAGTCTGTTAGTTTTCCTTCTACCTCACAAAAATTCTTAAGGAGGTTTTTTTTTTTTTAAGTAAGCTACAAGTTGACATTAGAGTTTAAAAAGTGAGTGGTGGAAGAAATCAACTGATTGTATAAATTGTATATTTTTGTATGGGGATACATATGTGTTTGCTTTTATCATCCTCTCCCTGTAAAACTATTAAGAAATGTAGAAGACTTAGAACCTGCCCTCAGAGTTTACCCTTGAATTGGGAAGCGAACACCTACATAGTATACACTCGGCAGGATGTAAATCAGATAACCCTTCAATATTTAGGAGAGCAGAGCAGTGGGTAGCCTATGCAGGGAAGGATCAAAGGAGGAGTTTGTGTTGAGCTCAGTAACTCTTAGAGAAAATAATAGCCAAACATCAGCAACTAGGGGCTTCCCCGGTGGCTCAGATGGTAAAGAATCTGCCTGCAATGCGGGAGACCTGGGTTTGATCCCTAGTTTGGGAAGATCCTCTGGAGAAGGGAATGGCAACCCACTTCGGTATTCTTGCCTGGAGAATTCTATGGCCCGGCAGGCCACGATCAATGGGGTCACAAGTCAGACAGGACTGAGAGACTGACACACACGTCAAGAACTAGAAGCCAAGGTCATTTAAGACAAGGAACAATCTGAACAAAACCATAAAGCTGTTTTGTGAGGGGATCTTCCAGTGGCAGAGCCACACTCCAGGAGTGCAGGAATCACAGCAGTCCTGGGAGCCTTCAGAACTTAGGATCTCTGTCTCATTTTCACAATATCCATTAGACAAACACAGTAACATAGCAATTGTCTCTGGTGGAGTCAGGAGTTCCTATTTGGTCTCTTTTAGCGGGTACAATGAGAGAAATCTGATATGGTGCGGGAATAAAAATTTCATTTTGGTTGGACACAATATTATAATAAGATAATCCTCAAAGTGGAAGTTTTCTAAGCACATCTCCAGGTGACCGCTATGCTTCAAGTGGCATCAGCCCTACACCTCCCACAAAAGTGAACGGTCTTCCTCCCCTCTCCTGTTCCAGCAATACGCTCCACTCCTGGCTGTGTTCAGTTCCCAAGGCCAGTCAGAGCTGATCCTTCTGCAGAAGGTTCAGGAATACTGTTACGACAACATCCATTTCATGAAAGCCTTTCAGAAGATTGTGGTTCTCTTTTACAAAGGTATGTATCTGTGTTGTTCTGCCACTGTATTTCCATGTTTTGTTGAAGCTCTTTTTGGGCCAGAGTAAGGGGTGATGCAGAGGGGGACATGGGTTTCTGCTCATCTCTGAATTCTAGTGAGGCAGCCATATTATGTGGAGAGAAAAGGTATTAATACAAACCCCATAGATGCCTGTGGCCCCAGGTCCCAGTCTGATTAGGCCCCCGTGCACTTCTCATTGATGGAAATGGCTGGAAGACTGGTGATGAACTTATAATTTTGGGAGGTGTTGGGGAGGGTGGTGAAAAAGACTGTAATTACTAAAAAGAAGGTATGTGTTTCAATTGTAAGGATTAGTTCTAACAACAATGATCACCAGAAGCATGTTCAAACCCTTTCAGACACCATCAAGCTGGCTCTAAATTAGTTTTAAACTTTGTGTTTTAGTAATTTGGCTCACCCAGTCTCCTGTTTGGCCAGGAAATGACTATTTTTAGATTTTCACATTTACTGTCTGTTCTTTGTGTTTATAGGATTAGGTTGCCATGACAACTGGTACTGCCAGTTTATTAAAAAATGAATGCTCTAGGGTTTTAACTGATCTCAATCTCCATACCTATAGTATATTTTTAAAAAATGATCCTAGACTATTCTTTGGTCTAGCTTTGTGTAGTTTTATGAGGAGGGGGGAAGGAACACTTAAACAATGATACATTTTGAACATGGTGAAATGTTTATTAGAAATTACTGCTATCTTAAATGGCATAACACAGAAGAAAACTAAAATATAAATTAATGGACTTCCCTGGTGGCTCAGAAGGTAAAGAATCCGCCGGCAATGCAGTAAACCTGGGTTCGATCCCTGGGTCCGGTAGATCCCGTGGAGAAGGGAATGGCAACCCACTCCAGTTTTCTTGCCTGGATAATTCCATGGATAGAGGAGCCTGGCAGGCTACAGTTACTTTCTAAAATAAATTTCTTTCTTCTTTTCTTCCTAAAACTAAGTACTATATTCTCAGCATGTAGGTCTGAAAAATATAAAACTATCTCCTCAAGTACTGTTAGTATCTCTATTATGGCTTTTATTGTTTGCAGATATTTCTTAGGTTAAATTCTGTTCCTCACACACATTTTTCTAAAAGAAGTTTCTTATTCTAAAAGATTATTGACCTTCTCACATATAGTCCCAGCTTTCTTACAGTAAGTTATATTTGACTCGTGTCCCTATATGACACTGCTCATAAAAAGTACTGAATTTTGTAAGTTTCAAGTGACATAGTCTTCAACTTAAATATTTGAATAACTGACATCACCCAATGCAGTTGTCATAACACTCTTAGGATATTGTCTCTTTGACCCTCATGAAAACCCAAATTTTGAATTAAAATTCTACGCATTGAGACCTATTTAGATTTTCTCATCAGGTTATTTATTATGCATGTACTGAATGCAAACTAGCTGTCAAGTCTTATGTTAAATGCCGGAAATGAGATGAACAAAATAGTCCCTGACTGCCTGGATTTCAGAGAATAGAAGAAAATCCAAAATTATAATCACAGTGTATGTGTGTGTGTTCAGTCACTTGGTTGTGTCTGATTCTTTGCAACGCCATGGACTGTAGCCTGGCAGGCTTCACTGCCTATGGTGTTTTCCAGGCAAGAATACTGCAGTGTTGCCATTTCCCTCTCCTGTAATCACCATATCAGTGGCTAAAATAAGGCTGGTACTAATAAATGATGATGAGAAGTGGACGGATGTCAGCGAAGGGGCCCCTAACTCAGAGCTGAAGCTAAGTTGGTGAAGGAAAAGGGAAGGCTCTCAAGGGACCAGAGTTTTTTCCCAGAGGTGATGAAGAAGTTGACCACGTAGAAGGGAGAGAAACGCACTGTAATATGAGGGGCCTTAGTGCAATTGTGGAGTGTCTCCTTTCTTACTGCACTTTTACTGATCCTCTGTGTTCCTAGTAGGTATTTGGGGGAGATCCCAACACTTTGTCATCTCCATCTCCCAGTTATACTGAACTCCTCTCTCTACTTTTCCTTGGTGGAAAACACAAGTTCTCTCTCTCCTACATTTATCAAGGAGCTCCTTCCATTTGTGATTAGGTTTTTTCCTACACAACAGTTAACTTTCTTTTTGATATTCACACTTTGCCTCAAAGTCGCCCTGTGTCATTGCTTCTGTCCCTTTTTTATTATTTATTTCCCTAGAAATTTGGTCTTGCCGCAGGTGTTTGTTATTAAATTCTTCAAAGAGCTCAGCTCTGCACAAAGTTGGTCTGATTTTTCAGTGGATGATATATCCGGTAAGTTTTACCGGTCATGTACAGTGCTTTTCACAAGCAGTCACCGACAAGGATTCTAGTACTTGCATGGTCTCTTCTGGCCTCTGTGTGGCAATGAAACGCAGGAGTGAGCTCTCACCCTTTATAAGGAGGACAGGAGACAAGCTACACTTTGTCACCTTTGCGACCTATACATTGTATCATAACATGATTCATTATGGTGAGAAGAAAAAATAGAATTTCCCTTTACATGTTTAGTTCTCTCTTTTATTTTATACCATTAACAGTAGTAGTTGTTAGTACGTGCATATAGTTTATAAACCAAAAAATATATATATTTTGGGAATGTATGTGCTCAACATTGTCATACTGATAGGAGAACACGATGAAAACAGTTTGGAAATTACTAGTATAAATCACAGGCATCTTAAGGATGTCATAAAAACAAATTCTAGAAAAGGGACTTTTAAAATTCATGTTTGAGATAATTAGTGTTCCTGGAAATTTTCTGCAAAGCATTCTTGCCCAGTAACAAATCACTTCCTCTAGCTGTGAACCATCTTCTTACAGCTATGAAAACTGGGCTTTGATGGCCAGAGGTAGGAAAGTTGTTTCATCATTGGGAATGGAGAGTGCAGAGCTGGAAACAAGAGAAACTAAAAGACTAGAAGCTAAGAGTAATTCCTTAGGACTCCTAATTATAATTTCTAAGTCTAGTCCTTATAAGTGAATAAACCCAGATTTCTGTCTTCCTTTGCAAAACGTAGTGTATTTAATGATCAAAATAAAGAATAAAACACACTTTTATATTTTCTAAAACCAATCATGTGCATTTTTAGTCAGTTTAATCTCTTCAATTGAATCTGAGAGCCAGTTATTAATTTAAAAAAACAAGGCTTTTGTTATGAAAAGATCAGTGATATTATGAATGAAAACAATATCAAATCATTTATCTTGTTTTTATAAGTTAAAGGTATATTTTAACTCCAAAAACATCATTAGAATGATTTATCAGCGTTTGTAATGGATTGGGCAGGCATTGGGGATAATAATAAATCCTTTTTATATGTTTTCCGTTTCATTTCACATTCCAAAATCCCAAAAGACAACCCATTAGAACATTGACAAAGTATGTAGGCTATTGTTTCCACATTCCCCTTTCTATTCTTAACATTAACTATTCTAAATTAATGATAACTTGAGGGTATCAAGGTATATTTGTGGAATTTAGATTTTTAGGTAGTAGATAGTTAATAGATAACACTTGTTCTTAAAAACCTGTAGGAAGTCTAACACATCTTTCTCTCTGAATAGTGTACAAGGAAACCATTGCTCATGTGATTTAGATATTGTGGGAAAATAAATTTAGGACAGCGATAGACTGATGTAGAACTTTGGATCCTATGTATATTGGTCCCATGTTATACCCAGGAAGTTCATCTTTATATTTAATCATTATCATTATTGCATTCTATCTACAATATATTTTTTTTCATTTGCCCTTTTTTTCTCCTAAAGTAAATCCCCTTAAAAGACCAGTCATTTGAGGTCACTGCTTAATCAAGATGTGTTTGAAACTGGCAGGACAAAGGGTATTCTGAAATGCTGGAATTGCTGATTCATTGGCAGAATTACAAAATAACCCAGTTTCCTCCCAGCAAATTAGCACTGTAAGATTTCCAAGTCCCAGTCCCACCGTCATCACTAAAGTACTGATGATCCTATCTATTGGGCTTCCCCAGTGGTTCAGAAGTAAAGATCCCACCTGCCAATGCAGGAGACAAGGGTTCCATCCCTGGGTCAGGAAGGTCCCCTGGAGAAGGGAATGGCAACCCACTGCAGAATTGTTGCCTGGGAAATCCCAGGAACAGAAGAGCCTGGAGGGCTACAGTCTATGGGGTCACAAAAGAGTTGGACACAACTGAGCAACTAAACAACATCACCGCCCTAACTACTAACATACACAGGACACTGTGCTATGTGGGAACAAGCTTGGTTCTTGTCTTCCGGTAAGTTTCGATATGAGTTTCTTTATAACAGAGTTTTAAAATTTGAAGTGATTGCTTTCTATTAAACTCTTAAGACATGAACTTGCTTTAAAACATGATATGTATGTAATAACTTTGAAATGTTTGATTTGAAATTGCAGCTGATGTGCTGAGTGAAGAAGCTATATTGAAGTGGTACAAAGAAGCACATGTTGCCAAAGGCAAAAGTGTTTTCCTTGACCAGATGAAGAAATTTGTGGAATGGTTACAAAATGCAGAAGAAGGTATGATTGTATTTAACAACGTGGTGGCCATTTAGCAGATCCTTTCTTACTGTGATTCAAAATAGCTCCTCCCGCCACAGATTTTTTTGTGTTTTTGTGGGTTTTGGCTTTGTAA
Source organism: Odocoileus virginianus (assembly GCF_023699985.2). Taxonomy (NCBI): domain Eukaryota; kingdom Metazoa; phylum Chordata; class Mammalia; order Artiodactyla; family Cervidae; genus Odocoileus; species Odocoileus virginianus. Next base: position 87,490,148 of record NC_069674.1, on the reverse strand, counting down.
ACCTGAAGTTCTGAGCCTTCATTTCTAAATGAAGGCAATGAAAATATCTGCATGATAAAACAAAATCTCTTAAATTATCCCTAGTGGAGGACAAAGAGGAAGAAATAATCAGATGTGAAAGGAAAAAAATAATTACATTTATGGGATTATATCAATTTTTTATAGTGCCTTTACTGGTTGACTGGTGCTTAAAATGGGAATACAAGTTGGAAGAGCAGTAATGATGAGACTTAATCCAACTAGGCGTGAGAAGTTGATGATCCAGAAACATACAAGTAGTTATCGTCACCAATAATATTTCTGAGTATGTTGCCTTTTTAGAAAGTCCATTTCATTTAAAAATCGAAAAGGAGAAAAGTTTGCTCTCTGCTCTATGACTCTATCTTAGTCAATGGACACCCAGGCAAAAATGTCTTTTTTTAGGGGATAGGGAGATAAGAGTAAAAACTGTTTCCTGACCTTGTTTAACAGTCTCAGAAGAAACTACCTGACTTTTCTCTTTCTTCTCTCGTAGAGTCTGAATCTGAAGGTGAAGAGAATTAGGTGGCTCAAGAAGCACAATACCTAGGTCACCACACAACACTTTTATTGGGAATGCTGAGCCATTTGAGAAGAGAAACTTGGCTTCCGTTTTTCACAAAGGAAAAAAAAATAGGATAGGCTTCCCTTTTGCCGAGGGGGAAATGGTTTTTTGTTTTGTTTTGTTTTTCAATGGAGCCCTGAGGCATCAGCGATTATACTTGGGACTCTACCTCTCACTCACTATTCGCTAACTTAAAGCCATTCAACAGGGAGTCCAGTATCTGAGGCGAAATACTCCACAGACTCCTCTTTTTTTAGCTGTATTTTTCAGGTACTGTGTGGTGAACGCCCCACTGGTGTCTATTACAGGGCCACTTTGGTAGTTGTGTATCTGCTCGTGTATGTGATTTGACAAACCAGTTTTTTAAAATAAATGGCTTTTTAAAAATCTGGGCTTATATTTTCAACGCTTTTATTTCTTTACTGTCCTGATCTCTTGTACAGATGACATTTCAGTGTCAGGATTTCTTTCTCGTCCAAAATGCTGAATGGTTCTTGTCGATAAAAGCACTTCTACTCCTTGTATCATTGGCAAATATATTTCACTGATCTTTGTAGTGTAACAGAAATCCACCCGAAAGTATAGACACACTAGCACCAATACCATAAATTGACAATAATAATATTATCTGTGTGCGAGGATGTCATTTTCCTTATGCAGGAAATAATAAGGACAAGAATAACTGTACCCAAGAATGATTAGAAGTCATAGGATAAAGAGCTTTACAGCCCCTTGAAGTGACTAGCATACCCCAGGGGGCGCTTATATATTCTTTCCTAAAATTGTTCTCCTGGGAAATGCCCCTCTTTCATTCTGGTTTTTCCTTTCAGCCTGCATCTTATTTCTTCCAGTCTATTAATTCATGGCAAGCCTCCATCTGCCTCTCCTTCTGCCTATCTAAAAATAAGAATTATGAAGTTAAATGGTATTCACGTCATAGAGTGCATAGTCAATGTATTTATTTGACATGAAAAAATGAGTAATTTTTATTGAAAACAAACTTGGCCAACTAATTTGACAAGTACTGACTGCCAATTAGTATACATGGCAGGCACACTCCGCAAATTAAATCTTCATCTCTGATGTTTGGACAGATATATTTAAAGATTAAAATATTAAAAATTACATTCAATTTGTAATAATTTTATATGTCAAATTTTATGTATTTTAGATTTAAGTTTAAATCAGCATGTTCCCTGTTATTTTAGGGATCTTGAGTAAGATGTGTGAAGAAGCTATTTGACTTTGCCCCACAATTTCCAAAGTATCCACACTGAGACCTACTGTCTTAGGTCTTAGTGACCAAATTAGTGACCAAGATGGAACTAAAAGTCCCATTATTGAGTTCCACACCTATGCCGTTTTGCCCCTATTTTCTGCTGTCAAATTATAATGAAATGTATGTTTCTACAGTTCAATCAGGTTTTTCAAGAAGGTTCAGTAGCACTTCTACTGAGCAAACATCTGGGAAGTCAGTTTTCTAATGTATAAATGACTTAATGTCTTCTAGCGCATAGTATTTTTTCCAAACAGAGCTTAAGATAGTGATTTTCAGGTAAGTAATCATGGGTGAGGGGCTCCCTAGGTGGCTCAACAGTCAAGAAGCTAACTGCAATGCTGGCGACGCCAGAGGTGGTTTGATCCCTGGGTCAGGAAGATCCCCTGGAGAAGGAAATGGCAACCCACTCCAGTATTCTTGCCTGGAAAATCCCGCGGACAGAGGGACATGACGGGCTACAGTCCATGGGTTCAAAAAGAGTCGGACACAACTGAGGTGACTGAGCAGGCATGCCCAGTCATGGGAGAGAGGAAGGATGCCTATCAGCAAAAACTTAGGGAAGCCTCAAACCAAAGCCCTTTCTTTTTCTGAAAGACAAGTGTCTCTTTTACTTTTTAAAAATAAAACTTGTCCTAATTGTAAAACTAATTGCATTAGTTATCTATTGCTACACAGCAGATTATCCCCGCATTTACCAACTTTAAACAACAGACACTTATCAGCTCAGTGTGATTTGGATCCATGAGCAACTCGGCAGGCTGGCTTCCAGCTTGGCCTCTCCTGAGGTTGCAGTCAGGCTGTTGGTGGCGCGTGCAGCCCTCTGAAGGCAGCATTGCTTCCAAGCTGACGGTGGTGTTAAGGTCAAGCCACTCAAGATGCCTGCTCTTTTGCTCTGTCTACATTAGCAGTTCCCCAACCACTTTGGAACTAGAGACCAGTTTCCTGGAAGACAGTCTTTCCACGAACAGTGGGACAGGGGTGGGGCTTCGATATGATTCAAGTGGGTTACATTTATTGAGCTCATTGAGCAGGAAGCAGCGCTCAGGCAGTAACCTGAGCAATAGCGAGTGGCTGTAAAGACGAAGCTCTTGCTTGCTGGCCTCCCACCACCTCCTGTGTGGCCAGGTCCAGATTGGGGAAAAGGAGGTGAAAGTGTTAGTGGCTCCGTCATGTCCCACTCTTGGCAACCCCATGGACTATAGCCTGCCAGGCTCCTCTGTGCATGGGATTCTCCAGGCAAGGATACTGGAGTGGGTTGCCATGCCCTCCTCCAGGAGATCTGCCCAACCCAGGGATCGAACCTGGGTCCCAGATTCTACATCTGAGCCACCCCCAGGGAACGCCTGCTCAGTAAGTCCCTGCCTCCTGTACGCCCTCATCACATGACACCTTCTGTCTTAGTCTAACCAGTAAATGCCTCCTTGCTCCAGGCCGCAGGTGCTGATTGTTCTAATCGTTAGATCAGATCCCTCTACTCCCACGGTTTAAAAGGGGCGGCCTTTCTGCTGGTTTTCCTGGTAACTGATGCGCACACCTGGTGTCAATTCCCTTGGACCTGGTACCCTCCCTTTGCCCCTGGTACCAAAGACTGTCGCATCTTGCCCTGGTGTCTTTGCTGGTGTCTACCGACATGGTGGGTGTTGCTCCAGGATCCTGCTTCAGACAAAGAAGCTCCCCCATCCGTTAAAACATTCGTGTCCCTGTTGCTGCCGTGGAGCCCTTTCTTCAGTCCCGAGGCCGGGTGAGTGTGGGGCTGGAGGCCTGGGGGGTGCAGCCCCAAAGCAGGATTGGACCTCAGGTCCTTGTTGAAAAAATTGCGTCCCTCAACCATAGGTCCTCTACTGAGGTCGCCTGGGAGTCTTCACGGCATAACCCCTGGCTTTCCCCAGGATGAGTGGTGTGAGAAAGGCAGCAAGGAAGCCGGCTTTGATAACTAAGTATTTGAAGTGACCTACCATAGTCACGGTTCTGCTGGCGGCACAGACCAGCTGGGGTGCAGTGTGGAAGGGGACCACAGCGGGTGTGGCTTCCAGACAGTGGGGAGACCCAGGGCCCTCTTGGAGGCTGGTGACCGCAGTAGGACGTCTCTATTAATACATAGTAAAATAGTTTCTAGTTAGGTGAAAACTGTATGTAAACAGAGTTTTTAATCTGAATAGATTAAAACTAATGTTAATGAAAGCACTAAAAGACAATGTGGGAAATATCCTTTTTATAATATGTGTTTATTCGGCTGCCTTGGGTCTTCGCTGGGGCCTGTGGGCTCTTTCCATGTGGCGAGCGGTTTCCAGAGCGCAGGCTGCCTGGCAGTGCAGTGGCTTTTTACAAATACGGCTTTGCTTGATTCTTTAAAAACTTAAGTCTATTCTGTACCATTTTTATCCTGCTCTTTATTAAGTAGTGTTTGATACCATTTTGCCACGTCAATGACTATCCTTCAAGTACATGATTTTAAAATATATATAATTATCCTTGGTATGGATGGAGCATAATATAATGCTCTTTATCTTCAATGTAAGTTCAATTACTACTCTTTAGGTTCAAAATATCTTCAAATGTTTTGCTTTTAAAAATAACCATTTAAAATATTCTGACATAAGGTTTTGTTCATCTTTGGTTATTCAGAAAAAAATAGAAATGGAATATGGGTCAAGGGATTTGAATGATTTTAACACAGTGGAGTCTTACTTTTGAATTTGCGTTTTTAAAAAATCTTTATTTGCCTGCACCAGGTCTTAGTTGTAGCACACAGAATCTTTAGTTGCAGCATGTGGGATATAGTTCTGTCACCAGGGATTAAACCTGGGCCCCCTGCGTTGGCAATATAGAGAATATCTTTTTAAGCCAAGAAAAGCAGCTGTCTGGAAATCCATCAGGTCCAACATGGCTATAGGCAATTATTTCTTTACACTAAGTTTTTCTGAAAAATTACTAACTTCAAGGTTCCTCTTGATAGATGCCTTTACACCTCCATGGGATTAAAATATTTCTTCCAGGAAAAACAACTTTTTAGAGCTAATCTTTCATCCTTAAACACCTTGTTCTGTGTGTGTGTTTCAACTGTATATTTACATATAAGAAAGGAAAATGCAGTCTGTGGACTGAATAGAAGCTAAGCACACCTGTGTGAGCAGTGCTGCAATGAAGACCATGAACATGAGCACAGGCCTAGAGGAGGCCCCCTGCCAGCCTCCGCCTCTCCCTCCTCTAGGTATGACTTCTGACAGCATAGGTTCACTTCCCCTGTGTTTGAAGTGACCGCATATAGTATCGGTTCACTTAGGCCTTCTTTTGTTCAACTTTACCTAGTTTTGTTGTCAGTTTCTATGTTGAGTTCTTTTCTGATATGTGATTAAGTGGACCCTGTCAATCTACAGACAATAATACCCAGCTCTTTCAGCAAAAACATAAGAAACATAAGGACACTATTTTTTACTGAGCCAAAATGTTGCCCTGTTTTCTTTTAGCACAGAAAAGAATTCCTAGGTGCATTTCTGCTCATCAGAGATCATTTTGGAAATCACATGTATTTCCTTATAGTAGTCATTACAAAAAAGAAAACTATGCCTGCCTTCTCTGAAGGACTAGTTGCATTTTATATTGGCAGGATAGATTTTTTAGTGACATCATAGATTCCTGTGACCAGGAATTGGGTGTCCTTCCACCCATATTTTGGCTTTTCCTTCTGTGTAAATAGAGGAGGAGAGAAATGAATTTGGAATTGGTTGGTTTGAGCCTGGAGGCACCATTCTGTCATTAATTAATTGATTAGCTTAAATAGTAAGTCACTTATTCAGTTGCTAAGTCATGTCCAACTCTTTGTGACCCCATGAACTGCAACACGCCAGGCTTCCCTGTCCTTCACTATCTCCCTGAGTTTGCTCAACTCTTGCTATTTACTTTGCTTAATTGTAAAATAAAGGCTTGTACGAGATCAGTCCTTAAATTGGGCCCTCACAGTTCACAACATCCAAAGTGAAAAGTAAGACTGTTTTCACCAGATGCTCAGATTCTTAGGTCTGTGACCTGAAAATGGTAAAATATAATTAGGCTAGACTGTGGGTTCTTAAATTTCAGCATGCATCAGGGGCACCCAAATGACTGAAAACTGATTGCTGACCTCACCTCCCTGCTTCACTGAGTTTCTGGCTCAGTAGATGTGGCACAAGGTCTGAGGACAACTTTCCAGTGATACGTGATTCCCCTGGTGTCAGGACCACACTGACAGCCACAGAGCCAGATGGTTACCAAGGTCCACTCCTGTGCGGCAATCTGCAGTCCACTAGGTCTTCAATAAAGGAGGTGGGTTGTATTTTGCTCACCTCTGTATTGCCATTCAGCATACCTTTGCAGGAAGTTGGTGTTTGAAAAAATGTTTGAATGAATAAATGAACAAATATGCATTAAGAATTCCTTTTTAAAGTGTTGATCATAAGTTCATCCTAATGTGTTCCTATATCTTCTTTGAAAAGTTCAGCTTTGGGACCATTGTCTGACTGCTACTTAGTAAGAATTTGAATTAATGAGCTAGACAGAAATCCACGACTGTTGACTGTAGCACTCTCTGAAGCAGAGCCAAGAAAACGTGGGGCCATGATTTACCAAATGATCTGACCCTGTCCTTTATTTTTTTTTTCCAAAAGTAGCAAAAATACTTTCTCATGAGGATTGTCTAACCAGGCTCTATCTGCACCAGTACATTGTGGATATTGACCAACTGTGAACCCCTCAGCCCGATCTCTCCATCCTAGAACAGGTCTAAGAGAGGGAAGCTCTAACTGCACTAGATTGCTGGTTTTCAAACTTTTTCTGAAAACCATCTGAATCACATGGCAAAGTGAGTGTTAGTCACTCAAAATCTCGTGGAGGGCTTGTTAATTATGGGTTGTAAACAACAGCTCCGGAGTCTCTGACACAGTACACCTGGGGCAAGACCTGAGGATTTGCATTCTCTAACAAGTTCCCAGGTCATGCTGTTCTTGCTGAACTGGTGACCACATGTTGAGACCCACTGGGCTAGTTACCCTTAGGAGTAGGCATGTTGAAGCAACCCAGCCTCACAGAATGGGACTTTTAATTTAGACTAACTCAAAAGCTACTGAATTTGTAAAATTTCTTCCCTAGCTCTCTCAAGCTCCTGTCTTCCCTGAATCCTTAAGTATTCTTAAGAAGTATGAGAAAGTTTGAAAAATCTAAATTCAGACAGTCTTGACTTCTTGCAATACAAAAACTCCTCTGAGGAAATCCTCGAACCTTTCTTAGCATTCTCTTTCCTCTTAAACAGGAAAACCCAATGGTTTTCTGAGTGTAGACTTCAGGCCAGCAGCAGCAGTATCTCCTGGGAGGGAGGCAGAAGTGGAAAATTTCAGGATCCACTCCAGAAACTCTAGAGGTCAACCCAGCAATCTATTTTAACCAGCCCTTTTGGTGACTCTGACCCACCGTTAGGTTTAAAAAACCACTGGCATAACTTAAAATCGGGTACCAGATTATCTTGAAACACATCCATAAAAGACATGAAGATAGGAGGACTATTAGAACAAAGGCAGGAGCAGGTTTGGTACAAGGTAAAGGGTTAGGGAGACAATAGATTTCACTACTCTTTTTGAAGGCTGGATCAGAGACTGGAGAATACCTTTGGGGGAAAGATGATCCATTATGCTTCAGGTAAGTGGGTGTTTTTTTTTTCTTTCTTGCCTGATTTAAGAGAATAGAGGATTTCAATGCCCTGTAACTACATAACTCAGACCAAGCTATGGAAGTGGCTGCTATCCTATATGAACTCATTACCCAGGTGCATGGGAAAAAACACCTTCTGAAAAGTTATAGTTCTTCTAAAAACTATTTTTCCCTCAATTTCTTATCTTCTTATTGAGCAGTGAAATGAAAAGTTATTCGGATTTTTGTTTTTCTTCTTCATAGTAGCTTACCATCATTAAGCATAGAAATAGGTTTAGTAGTAAAGAGCAGCAGCTTTTCTAAATACAATAGAACTGGAAGATGAGTATTCTCAAAATAGACTCCTGGATAATAGGAATGTAGGGGCAACAGAAGAGGGAAAGATGATTTTTATATGTACATGCATATAGGAGTCTAGATAGGATTACATTTAGGCTAACTGGCTTGTAAACAAAGATTTTAAAATTCTAATGTCATTGATGCTGAGGATAAAATAGCAAATGAAATCTCTGGTTATTTATTTTTTTTTCACCAAATCTAAAAGCTTTTCCATGGATTTTAGAAAAGGTGTTTACTTTGCCCAATACAGGCTCTAGTCTTCTGTTCACATCAGAGCTTGTTTCACGTCAGAGTGATTACTAAATGGCTTCTGAAATATCATGAACTGTGACAATGGCCAATGAACTATTTACAAGTGCATTTAAAATTTTCCCGATATTTGTTTTTCTAATATTGTTTGCTACTTTCTAGTTTAATTTCACTGTAATAAGAGAACTTGTACAGTATGATTTCACAGCTTTAAGTTGATTGAAGCTTGTTTTACAGTCTAGTGTTTGATCTGTCTTCATGAAAGTACCATGTATTCTTGACAATAGTGTGTGATCTACAGGTCTGATCTACAGGAATTTTCTGTAAATATCAATGCGAACATGGTGGTTGATGGTGTTCAGAGATTATGTTCTTTAATGATTTCTTTGCCCAGTGGCTGCATCAATTTCTGAGAAAGGGATATTAAAATCAACTCTGGTTATAAACTGTCCATTTTTCTCTTTAATTTGACTTACTTTGCCTCATGTATCTAGAAGTTCTATTATCCGTTGTGTACACATTCATGATTAATGTGCCTTTCTCATGAAATGGCCAATTTTTCATTATGAAATGTCCTTCTTTACCTTTAGTAATAATCTTTGTCTTGAAATCTGCTTTATCTGATGGTACAGCCACTCCACCCTCTTAAGGCATGCTATTAATATTTATATGGCATATCTTTTTTCATTCATGTCCTCTCAATCTGTACATTTGTATTTAAAGTATGACTCTTGTTCACAACATAACTGAGTCTTGCTTTTTGAAAAATCCATCTCGATAATCTTCCATTTAAATGGAGTGCTTGGTTCATTGTTAATATAGTTGAATTTAAGTCTATGATTTTAGAATTTATTCCTATTTGTCCCCTCTGTTTTTAGTCCTCTTTCTACATTTTCCTGCCTACTTTTAGAATTAATTGAATATTTTTTAGAATTCCACTTTATCTATTCCTTTCTAGCTGTAGCTCTTTATATTTTAGTGACAGCTCTAGGGATTAAAATGGGCAATCTTAAATTTTCAGTTTACTTAGAGGTAATGTTTTATTTTGCATAAAGTATAAATACCTCATAACTCTATAGACCTATCTACCCTCTCCTCCATCCTTTGTGTAATTGTTGTCATATATATTCCATCTATAACATTATACCTATAGAATATAATATTAACACTACTTTAAAAATAGTTATAAGCATTTTTTAATTGAAGAAAAACATGTTTTATCCCTCTCTATTTTGCCATTTCTGGTGTTCCTCTTCTTTCCTGAATAGCTGAGTTTTCATCTGGTACCATTTCTCTCCGTTATAAACCAAAAACCAAAGCCCTAAGTTTTGTTATCTTTAGAGGTGTAGGCCTACCTTAGTTTACTTTTATTTGAAAATGTCTTCATTTTGCTTTCATTGTGAAAGAATATTTTCACTCAATATAGTATTCTGGGCTTGCCGTTTTTAGCTCTCAGTGCTAAAAGGTTTTGTTCCACTGTATGACTTCATTTTTTTCTGATGAGTGGGGAAGGGAAGGTGATGGAGGTGGGGGATTCAAATCATTATTCTGGAACTTCCCCCAAGCTAAAAGATACACATATACATTGTATTATTATGTTGTATATATACATATATATATATATTATTATTTTGAATAAAGAGGAGTGGGATACACTCCCCAGATATTCTTCTCTTCCTCCAAGTGCCAACTGTCCCATTTTTTGGGCCTGTACCAGTATCTGCCTGATTTTTTTGTTACTTTCCAATGCCGCCAAGTAATTGTTTTTCATATTTTGTTTAGCCTTTATGTTTGTTATCCATGGGGAGCTTGGTCTTGTAGACATGAATGGCCACTACCAGAAGCCGAATCTTGAACCATGGATTCTTTTAGGACTCTCATTGATCGGCCTGAAGCTATAGTCACACAGTGTGTGCAAGTGTTGATGTGTCCAGTGCAAGCTGTGTCCAGCTCTTTGGGACCCCATGGACTGTAGCCCAGCAGGCTCCTCTGACCATGGGACTCTCCAGGCAAGAATACTGCAGTGGGTTGCCATGCCCTCCTCCAGGGGATCTTCCCAACCCAGGAGTCAAACCCGCATCTGCCTGCATCTCCTGCATTGCAGACGGATTCTTTAGTAGGAGCCACTGAGAAAGGCCTAGTCACACAGTACCCGACCTGTTTTTGTTCAATTAGCCCCCAAAAGTCGAGAGATCTAGCAGGTAACAGAGGAGGGTGTGTGCCTGCTATGAACTTGGCATTTGACTACCACACTCGAACACTAACTCACATGCTACACCATGCCAAGTGCCAGTCAGAGATGTATGAAAGCCAGTTAACCCATGGTTAACTTGACTGCTCACAGCTCCAAAGAGAAGACCCTGGTTCCAGAAATCCTCCTTCACCTTAGATTACCAGCTCTGCCAGCTACTAGTTACTTGGGAGAAGTAAGAGAAGTCTAATGTTTTGTAAAAACCAGTGTAGTTTCCTCAGGAAACAAATCTGTATTAAAACTTAATCAAGAAGGTAGCGATACTCTTGTAGAAATTAATCAGCCACTACCAGAAACAGATTCTTGAATAATCAGGGACTGGAAATGGCTGCCACAGGAGGAGAGAATGCCTTTAGGTCATAATTTATATCACAAAACTATCACAGTGAATGAGCATCAATATCACACCTGGGGTGGAGGGTTTAGTTATCAGGTCTCCAATAGTTTCATATCATTATAGACACCTTTAAACCTACTATAACTTACGTTCTAGCTCATAGAGAAAAGCAAAATTACAAATATTGACACATTTCCTGTTAATTTTAATATCACCTCTACTGGGAGTTTGTTCAAAGCACTTAAAGGTAATGATGATAAACCACTTTAGAAATAGACTGTGGGTTTCATTACATACCAAAACTTCTTCCATGATTCAGTGTTTTCTTTTGAAGTATATCAAGATATAAGGATACCGTATCTTGTACTGGTCAGGGTTCTACCTGGGAAATAGAACCAGTAGGATATTTGTATATAGACAGACAGAGATATATCAATAAATATAGACAAAAACATATATATATATATACACATACATGGGGATAGATACACTATTGTGCATGAAAGCTACATGGAATAATAAAATTGTATTATTTAATTCCATTTTAAAGTGCTAGAAATAGTATGAATTCAGTTGGTCTTGAGATTAAAATGCCCAAACTGTCAAGGAAAATCTTCAAACTATTCTTAGAATAGTTTTGGGGGACAATGTTTACATTTGAAGTCTATGGTAGCATGGTTTTGGGAACCAGTGCATCAGGATTCAAAAGACCATGGTCTCAAATTTTTTTTAGTTTGAAAAAAAAGAGAGAGGCCACAGTCTCTTTGTTCTTCATTGTTATTTTCTCTTGGTTGGTTTCTTCTTGCAAAATCAGAGGTTAAACATAATGACCTCTAAGAGCACAGATGGCACCCCACTCCAGTACTCTTGCCTGGAAAATCCCATGGACAGAGGAGCCTGGTGGGCTGCAGTCCATGGGGTCACTAAGAGTTGGACACGACTGAGCATCTTCACTTTCACTTTCTATGATTCCATAATTCTTGGAGATGCTTCAGAATTGCCTTCTGACCTCTTCAAACCTTATCAATAAGCTCTTAGGACACCCTAAAAGAATGATCGTCATAGAAAAATATAACACTTGTTTAAGCCACAGATCACAATTTTTTACATGCTCAATCAAATTCATAAAAGCCACTGATACCTTCCTCTGCCACCCTGTGGATTAAAATAATCATGTAAGTCAAATATTAATTCCTAAAGTCATTTTAGTTAGATGAAGTCCAAAGGCTTATTTTTTTCTGTTTGTATATAAAAAAATGTTATTTTTCATGTACAACGACTAACAAAGTTTCAAGCAAGTAAATAAACTTCCTGGAGGTTCATTTTTGTGTATTATTTTAAATATAGGGAAGATATTCTTGTTTAAAATCATGCTGAAAATAAAGAATGATTCTAATAGTGAAAGGTTTGCTAGGAACTAAATGAATAAAATAGATACTGCTAAAGACTGAACCGCAAAATATGTTAGAAATGTGTGCATTCAGGGAAATTACATAGAACTCACAAAAGAATGTGCTGCTTCTGGAAAAAAAAAAAAAAAGCAGGCAGCTGACAAAAACTTGCCAAAGAGAGGTATCAAGGTAGCTCAGGCAGATAATTATAGCCAGACAGCCCACTCATGTGGAGTGGATATGCCACTGTCAACACGAGTCCCCTGTTAGCATCTCGCTTTCATCCTGGGGGCCATTCCTCCTTCCCTTGAACATATTTTTGTATTTTCGCAATGGAGAAATGAAGAGTAAAGGGAACTCGGGGTATAGAGAGTGGAGGAATTAAAAGGAAGAATTGAGGCTAATTTAACCAAGTGCTTGTTTCATGATCCACTTACAATTTGTCCTTCTCGGGTAGGGATTGGCCTTAGAACAGGGTACTGTTTCAAAGAGCAATAGCCTATTTTCTAAGAAATATGGAGTAGTTTAGATAACTCCCTGTACCTTTCAGCTTTTAAAAGCTCAGGTTACAAACTTGATTCGCCCAACACAATAGCTACCTAAAGAATATGGCCTCTTGGTGTCGGTGTGGGGAGACCGTTGCACTCTCTACTATCTGCAGATGCTGCACATATTACTATCTGTTTTGGGTAAATTGGGTTTTCTTTTCTTCACTTTATGAACACTGAAAAAGAACTTACAAAGTAAAACATATTGCACTAAAGATTCAATTTTTGAAACTGGATTGGAATGTTTAGAGGTGGGGCTGGCCTTCAGAATTGCAGAATTCAGAGTAACCTAAATGTGACCGCCTTTTCTAAACAGTTGATCATCTCTTACAGGCTCTCTTTCAGCAGAATTTTAGCAGAAAAGGCTAGAAGACCTGGACAGACAGACACACACACACACACATACAGCAGCTCTGAAGTTATTATCCTGCAAGGTAAATGAGGGATTAGATGTAAAAGCAAACACAGAACCCAGCCCAGGAGAATGAAAGGAGACTGAATGATATTCTTAATTCTACATGGAAGCAAAGCACACCACACGTAGTCTGGGCTCTGAACCAAATAGGAGAGACAATGATCAGAGAAAGCCTCACAGATCAATATTTAATTAAACAGCATAAGTGTCTCGCAGTTAGGAAACATTTTTCATATCAGTTTGGTCTGATAGTTCCAGCCTTACCTCAGAACAGTATAGGTTCAAAATGAGTTTATTCCACTCAAATTTTTAGAAACTCAGATTGGCTTAAGCCGTGATGAAGGAGAGCTGCTACTAAGTTGCTTCAGTCGTGTCCGACTCTGGGCGACCCCTTAGACGGCAGCCCACCAGGCTCCGCCGTCCCTGGGATTCTCCAGGCAAGAACACTGGGGTGGGCTGCCTTCTCCGGAAGGAGAGCTACCACTTACTAATTAGAGTCACTAACTGGGCTTAACTATGGATGTTCCCTTGGATCTTCCTCTAGGTTGTCTATCTTACTTAAAATTAATTATTTAGTGTTTCTGTTATGGTGAATAGCCTTCTAATCTACATCGTAGGTAGACACACACAAGAGAGACCGAGTTCTTTTTTATAAGGCAGCTAAGGCAACACCATTCACCTAGGGTTTCAATCACCTTTAGGACAGCAACCAGAGGTGCTGGCTTCAAAACCACACCTAAAAGAACACAAGAGGTAACAGGTGTAGATGCCACAAAAGAGATGAGTGAAAGCTGCTCACAGACCATTGTTGGACTAATTTCCCATTGGCAAACTCATGTACAAGCTTAAAACCACACAAATTTATTATCTTACTGTCTGGGGGTCAGAAGTCTAGCATGGATCAGCAGAGATGTACTCTTGTGTAGGCTTTAGGGAGGAGTCTTTTTTTCAGTTTCTAGACGAGCCTGCATATCTTGGCTTATGGTTCCTTCCTCCATCTTCAAAGGCAGTGGCATATTCTCTGGTCTTTGCATGTCTAGTCTCCCTCTTATAGCACTTATGGTTGTGTTATATCCAGATAATTGAGGTTCATCTCTCCATATCAAAAGCCTTAATTCAGTTACATTTGCAGAGGTCTTTTGCTGTGGAAGTAACATATTCACAAGTTCTGGAGATGAGGTTGTGGATATCTTACAGGAGTAAGTGTGTGGGGTAATCATTCAATCTAGAACACTTGTCAAAATGTCAATCAAGATTTCAGAGAGTTTGCTTACAATGCCCATTTACAATGAACTAAGAGAAGAAAATTATTAGCCCTGGTTACTTTAATTCAGCCTTGATTAAGTCAAAGGAAAAAGTCCCTATTCAACACGACTGAGCAACTTTTACTTCACTTCTCTTCAAAAATGCTTCAGTGAAACAGATGGAAAAATAGAAAGGTGGTGAAACAACTGATGCATGAATTTACATCTCTAGGTTAGTCATTGTCATATGTTGAGAGAGAAAGAAAGAAAGGTAGAGGACAATATTTACCCTTTATCAACCGTAAAAGTGAGTTAAATCTACATTTAGTCTACTCCTTAGCATCCAAAAGTGAATATCTTCATCTGTTTACTAAATGGGAAGGAAAATTTCCCCCAGTATTTCAATTTTCTAACTTGTTTTTTATATTTATATTTTATTTTTATTATAGATCCCCTAAGCATTGTTGACCTTAGAACTGTTTTGTTTTATGGAAAACAGTGTTTCTAAAAACATTTGTTTTGGAGAACAGTATTCACTTAAAGTTGTGGGCAGTGTTTATTTCAGGAGGTTGAATTTATTCACCAGGCTCCTGATAACCAATATGACTTCACTGATCCTCTGGAAACAACTCAGTCAATTAAAAAAAAAAAAAAAATAAAGAAAAATTTGATCATTTAAATTAAAAGAGTAACTTATGGTCTCCTTATTTGTGAAATTTGCACATAAACAGTTTTTTTATTTTAAAAACAGTTCATTTTCATTTAAAACTGTAGGTATTTTTAAATAACAACTTAACATTCTATATTCCTCATAACATAGTAGTTTTATGAGTCTTCTGATTCTTCTGGTAACTTTCAATAGTGTGCAACTGAATCTTAAATATAGGCCTCCAGTTTTCCCAGCATCTCTGTTCTTTTTTTAATACAGTTGAAATTTTTCTTAATTAAAAGTGAAACAACTTGAATTGTTCTTACAATGATTCTAAAATATATATTTGAAATTATATTTTAAGATCTGATGGTACTTCATTTCTTTCATTACCAAAGAAATGTTGGTAATGTTGAAAGTTCTCTGACAATGCAAATGGATTTCAAATCCATACAAACTTTTGAAATATCAAGCTTTTCAAAAATAATATTAAAGCTTTTATTTACAACATGTAGTATCATAATATAACACTTTGGCTAAACCAAATAGTATGCACCATCAGCCATAAATGGAAGGAAGACCCCAAACGTAGGGTGTCTCAAAGGTGTTAGATGTTCTTAAGTTTTCATAATCTCAGAAGTATAAATGCTTCAAAAGAAAAAACATTGAAAATGTAAATTATTTATATTTATCACATCAAACTCTTTTGAGAAACTTTGAATAATAAATTTTTATTGTGATAAAAATCCCATAACATAAATTTACCACTTTAACCATTTCTTCATGTACAGTTAAGTAGTATTAAGTGTATTCGTAGTTGTTCAGCCAGTTGCCAGAACTTTTTCATCTTGGGACCCTGAAACTCTGTCCTATTAAACAAGTACCCATTTTCTCTTTCCCACAGCCCCTGGCAACCACCCTCCCATTTTCTATTTTGATGAATTTGACTACTCTAGATAACTCATGTTAATGAAATAATCCAGTATTTGTCTTTTTGTGACTGGTTTATTTTACTTAGCATAATGTCCTCGAGGCTCATCCACTCTGTAGCATGTATCAGAATTTCTTTCCTTCTTAAGGCTGAATAATGTTCTATTATATGTATATACCATGTTTTGTTTATCGGTTCATCCATTGATGGACATTTGAGTTGCTAACTCCTCTTGGCTTTGTCAATAATGCTATGAAGATGAATGTATCAATATCTTTTCAAGACCCTGCTTTCAATTCTTTAGATATATATCCAGAATCAAAATTGCCAGATCATATGGTCATTCTATTTTTAATCTTTTGAGACACTGCCATGCTGTTTTCTATAGTAACTGCCCCATTTTGCATTCCCACCAACAGGGCACAAGGGTTTTAATTTCTCCACATCCTTGCCAACACTTGCTAATTTTTGGTTTACATTAGTAGCCATCCTAATGTATATGAGGTGATATAATATTGTGGTTTTGATTTTGCATCTTCCTAATGATTAGTGATGTTGAGCATCTTTTCATATGCTTATTGACCAAAGGATACATTTTTAATTTAGTTTTTTATTTTAGTGTCTGCCATCTCCAGATGGACTAAAACAGAACCAAAAAATTAATTTTTCAAATATTTAAAAACTAAATAAGTACAGATAGTTTTCCAGATCATGCTGATTTTATAAGTTTATGACATCTATACTAGTGAAGATATTAAAACTTAAAACTGAACTAAGACTTTTGGGATGCAGAGTATGTAAAAAAAAGAGAAGGTTTTGCTGCTTAGCTATTCCTGGTCAGAGTCTCACCATGCCTCTAGGCATCACTTGAAATTTCTTGACTTGCTTCCATCTGGGATACAACTCTTGCAGTTCCTCCCTGGGCGGCTTGTCCGTGCTGGGCAGTGTCACCCTTGGTAGCTGTCTCCTGCAGTAGATATCAAGCTATCAGAGTGGAGTGATGAGTACTGACACCACTCATTGTTTGGGGAACCATGGAAATGCCCTTGAACTCCTCTTGCTTCAGAAGTGTCTAAGGCAGCCAGTCAGGGATGGAGGCCCCCAGTTGGGGAGTGTAATGCCCCCAGATCCTGCTTGGTTACCAAGGAGGTGCAGTTGTCCTGCATTAGGTAACCAAGTCTTCTTTCTTTCAGCACGATTATTGCTTAGCTCTTAAAGTGATGTCTCAATCTCATTGTCTTCCTGCAAGCTGATACAACTTTCTGAGCTTCAAATTCCTGTGGACTTTTGAGTATTCAAAATATTTCCAGCATCTTCTTGGCTGCTGATCTCATCAGAGACTGCGTTAGCTGGCAGCTTTCTAT
Source organism: Odocoileus virginianus (assembly GCF_023699985.2). Classification (NCBI taxonomy): domain Eukaryota; kingdom Metazoa; phylum Chordata; class Mammalia; order Artiodactyla; family Cervidae; genus Odocoileus; species Odocoileus virginianus. Next base: position 87,472,889 of record NC_069674.1, on the reverse strand, counting down.
AAAGGCCAACAGATAACAAAGCCAAACAAGGAAGGTCATAACCATATTTTAAATGTTATCATACATATGCTATTTCTTTTTTTTTTTCCATTTATTTTTATTAGTTGGAGGCTAATTACTTTACATCATTGCAGTGGTTTTTGTCATACATTGAAATGAATTAGCCATGGATTTACATGTATTCCCCATCCCGGTCCCCCCTCCCACCTCCCTCTCCACCCCATCCCTCTGGGTCTTCCCAGTGCACCAGGCCCGAGTGAGCCCAAATCTGTGGAATGTTACTTGCTATTCCTTCTAAATCATTTGATACCCTGAGTGGTACATAAATAATTGAATACTGACTTTTAATTAAGGTGCTGAAGAGAAAGCTGCTTTATGTAGAATTAAATGCTTTTTAATAGCTAATTGAGAAAACACTTTTAAACACTCAAAGTACCATACCAGGAAACTCAACAAATCGCTAAATTTGATTTGGTAAAGTGTTCTCAGATGAAACATAGGTTCACTTTCCTTCTGTAAATGAATGTTCCTTTTTAATTCACAAAGCTCAGAATTTTATTTCAGTATGGCCAATATGTCACACATTGACCAGGTAATGTTTTAAACAATATTTTATATTAATGTGAAAAAACAATATATCCTATGACTACTAAGGAGCTCAGAAATATGCTTCATATCTTTATGCTTTATAGATAGTAAGGATAACTAAGCATTACATATTGAATCATGCCCCTCTCCATTCATATGTTGGTGTTCTAACTCCCAGTACCTTAGAATGTGACCTTATCTGAAAATAGGATCATCGCAGATGTAATTAGTTAGGATGAGGTCATTTTGGAGTAGGATGGATTCCTAATCCAATATGACCAGTGTCCTTACTGGAAGGGGAATATTGAATGCAGAGACACACACCCAGAGATGACAAGGAATGCCAAAAGTTACCAGCAAACCATTAGATGCTGAGAGAGTGGCTCGGAACAAATTCCCCTGCGTGACTCTCAGCAAAAACCAACTCTATCAACATGTTTATTTCAGACTTCCATCCTCCATAACTGTGAGACAATTTATTTCCATTGTTTAAGCAACCCTGCTTGTGGTAGCTTGTCATGGCAACCCTAGCCAAATGGTATGGACTGAACTCTCGCATCCCTCCAGATTCATGTGATGAAGTCCTCTTGCCCATTGTGAGGGTGTTTGGAAGTAGGGCCTTTGGAAGGTTATTAGCTTTACATGAAATCTTGAAGATGGGGCCCCAAGATGGAATGATCATCCTTATGAAAGAGGCATCAGAGAGCTCGCACTCTCTTGTTCTATTTCTCTGCTTTATGAGGACACAGCAAGAAGGTAGAATCAGCAAATTGGGGAGAAATTCCTTTACCAGAACCCAGGATGCTGCCTCCCTGATCTTGGGTTCCCAGGCTCAGATCTGTGACAAAGAAGTGTCTTATGTTTAAGCCACCCAGTCTATTGCATTTTTTATAGTAGCCTGAGCTGACTAAGATATCAACTAACATACTGGGTAACCCACATGGAACTCCAGGTTGAATGTGAAGTACAGATAGCCCTACTGAGTGTCTGAAATCAAGGTGACATAAAAATTTCTTCTAAAAGATTGAAGATAATTATAAATGTCAAATTTTGAGCATCAAAAAATTGATTAGATATTAATTTTAGAGATAGATGAATAAAACAAATACATTTAAATATGAGTGTAAACTGTGTTCTAATGTGCTTCAGTATTGGGAATCTTGCCAGTCAGAGCTAATTCAGATATTTGCCAAATTAAAACACATAATAATCAAATAAGTACATCAGTTTAGTTCAGTCGTTCAGTTGTATCCAACTCTTCGCAACTCCAGGCTTCCCTGTCCATCACCAACTCCTGGAGCTTGCTCAAACTCAGGTCCATCAAGTTGGTGATACCATCCAACCTCTGTCATCCCCTTCTCCTTCTGCCTTCAATCTTTCCCAGCATCAGGGTCTTTTCCAGTGAGTCAGTTCTTCGCATCTGGTGGCCAAAGTATTGGAGCTTCAGCTTTAGCATCAGTCCTTCCAATGAATATTCAGCACTGATTTCCTTTAGGAAGGATTGGTTGGATCTCCTTGCAGTCCAAGGGACTCTCAAGAGTCTTCTCCGACACCACAGTTCAAAGGCAGAAATTCTTTGGCGCTCAGCTTTCTTTTTGACCCAACTCTCATATCCATACATGACTACTGGAAAGACCATAGCTTTGACTAGATGAATCTTTGTCAGCAAAATAATGTCTCTGCTTTTTAATATGCTGTCTAGGTTAGTCATAGCTTTTCTTCCAGGGAGCAGGCATCTTTTAATTTTATGGCTGCAGTCACCATCTGCAGTGATTTTGTAGCCCAAGAAAATTAAGTCTGTCACAGTTTCCATTGTTTCCCCATCTATTTGCCATGAAATGATGGGACCGGACACCATGACCTTAGATTTTTGAATATTGAGTTTTAAGACAGCTTTTTCACTCTCCTCTTTCACTTTCATCAAGAGGCTCTTTAGCTCCTCTTCACTTTCTGCTATAAAGGTGCCATCATCTGTGTATCTGAGATTATTATTTCTCCCAGAAATCTTGATTTCAGCTTGGGGTTTATCCAGCCTAGCATTTTGCATGATGTACTCTGCATAAAAGTTAAATAAACAGAGTGACAATATACAGCCTTGATGTTCTCCTTTCCCAATTTGGAACCAGTCCATTGCTCCATGTCCAGTTCTAACTGTTGCTTCTTGACCTGCATACAGATTTCTCAAGAGGTAGGTAAGGTGATCTGGTATTCCCATCTCTTTCAGAATTTTCCACAGTTTGTTGTGATCCACACAGTCAAAGGCTTTGGCGTAGTCAATAAAGCAGAAGTAGATGTTTTTCTGGAACTCTCGCTTTTTTGATGATCCAGCAAATGTTGGCAATTTGATCTCTGGTTCCTCTGCCTTTTCTAAAACCAGCTTGAACATCTGGAAGTTCATGATTCACGTATTGCTGAAGCCTGGCTTGGAGAATTTTGAGCATTACTTTACTAGTGTGTGAGATGAGTGCAATTGTGTGGTAGTTTGAGCATTCTTTGGCATTGCCTTTCTTTGGGACTGGAATGAAAACTGACATTTCTCAGTCCTGTGGCCACTGCTGAGTTGTTCAAATCTGTTGGCATGTTAAGTGCAGCACTTTCACAGCATCATCTTTTAGGATTTGAAATAGCTCAGCTGGAATTCCATCACCTCCACTAGCTTTGTTCATAATGATGCTTCCTAAGGCCCACTTGACTTACTTGACTTCACACTCCAGGATGTCTGACTCTAGGTGAGTGATCACACCATCATGGTTATCTGGGTCATAAAGATCTTTTTTGTATAGTTCTTCTGTTATTCTTGCCACTTCTTCTATGTGACTAGGTAAATATAATTGTCATTTCAGTCATTATACTTAATTCCCGAAAGCCAAATTATCAATTTAATTTTAATTTTCAAAACAACCCTATAGGGTAAAGCAATTGTTAATCTGATTAGACAGCTGATGAACCAGATCAGCAAAGCTAAGTTACTCATCCAAATTTTTACAGATAACAAGTCATGTGTGACTTCTGGGTATGGGTATTTAAATGCTATACCACCCTTAAAGAAAATGCATAAATTTCAAAATACAAATTTTAATAAATTTATTTTACAAGCCTATCATTTTCATAAAAACTTAAAAATGGAAATTACTCTTAGAATTTCTATATCTGAAAGGCTGGCTCTTTATGTGATTGCATTAAACTGACCCTTGAACAACACAGATTTAAACTGCATTGACCCATTTACACCTTGATTCTTTTCAATAAATACAGTCAGTACTCGTGTTTTCATTTTACAGCTGAATGTGGGGGAAATACTTGTGTTGGATTAGAGATCACAATATGTGGGATCAAAAAGATTAAAATTTGAGCTCTGATTTTATTCAAAGTGTTTCAGCTTCCTGTCCTTGGGTGAATCGTTCATCAATTTCTTTGTTTTGAAGACAAAGATAACACTTGGAGTTTTGACTTCACAGAGGGTTGGCGCCTGTAACCGCTGCATTGTTAAAGAATCAACTCTATATTTAAATATATTTTCTCAGTATTTTTTTAAAGTAGACAACTAAAGACAAACAACTAAAGAAAACATTTCTAACTCATTGGTGGGATGCTTATTTCTTTTGGATTCTTAAACAGGGTCTTACTTAGGATCTCATCCTTTTCCATCTCATATTTTGAGAATTATATAGAATGGAATAAAATGTGTTCTGGAAGTTTAAGTTGTTATTTATTATGACTTACTCACTAGAATATTTGTGCCATCTTAATACAGAGGTCTCTAATCTTATGTCCTATTTAAAGTCTGTTATCTTTCCTTACCAAATGCTTTAAAACAAACTTTTCTGTTCTTACTTATCAAAAATTTTACTCATTACTTTTCCACAAATGTTTCCTAACCTCCTTTATTAATATTACTGTCGTCCCTACTAGAGTTTATTAACATCTCACAGGGTTGCTGTCACAGTTGAATGAGGTAAAATTTATTTTGTAATACAGATCCTCTCATATGCAAAATTACCTAGCTTCTCCCAAAATTTTAGTCATGATTAGATGAGATAATCAATAAATAACATGCTTAAACACGTTGTCGACACTTAGTAAGCCCTCACTACATATTAGTTGTTGATAATAACGTTAACAATGAGATGAGATTCTTTTAATAATGAATGCAGAGATCTATGTTGTAAAGAGCTATGATCATGTATATACTGATAGTTCATTAAATGATAAAAGAATGGTAATAAATCTTTTGCTTATGCTCAATGAATTAAGATGCAGGGCAATAAATAACTTCTTTTTCTTTATACTTCTACCCATTTATTAGTAGAGACACCCCCGGGAGGTTAAGACAAGAGACCCAGAATGCTACTGTCACTGGTGTTACACGGGGTGCCTACCAGTGCTTTAGGATCTGAGTCTCATTCTCTAGGATCCCCTGGCACTAGAGAATGGTTTCCAAACTGTGGATGACGCTATTGGTTGACTGCCCTAAGATTGCTTCCTGTGCAGTATTTGCCGAGTGGAGGTGCTGAATAACTTGAAAAGCGCAGCTCCTCGTGCAGTTAAATGAGTTCATGGTATCAGATGCCTGAAAGGATGAGGGTTGTGCATACCTCTGCTGGGTAATCCCGTTGGAAGTCCCCAGAAATTTCCTTGGTCAGATCTAGAGCCCTGTTAACTGTGTCAGTGCTGAGAGGCTGGAGGAAATTATGACTGTGCTGTCTTCACAGTTCTAGCTACTAGGATCTCACCATATATTTTTTGCTGATTACTATAAAAAAAAAAGTAGATTGCTTTTTGATTGGTAATTGAATGATTGGGTAAACTGCCAATCAAAAAGTAGATTGTAGATTAAAAGCAGAAGGGAAAGAGGACAACAGAGAATGAGACGGTTGGATGGCATCTCCAATTCAATGGACATGAACCTGGGCAAGCACTAGGAGATGGTGAGGGACAGGGAGGCGTGGTGTGCTGCAGTCCACGGGGTCACAAAGGATCAGACACGAGTTAACAACTGAACGACAACATATATTTTGGGGCCAAAACAAGACTGGCAGAAGCATTTTATATTTCTGTGAGTAGCCTCTGAAACAGAAAAAAGTCAACCATATGAATCAGATAGAAATTTTAAATAGTGTAGTAACTTTAGAAATGTCCATGTAGTGGAAGGTAAAGACAGTTCTGGGCTTCAGAGCTCCTCCAGAAGAGAGATTTATTGAAAATGCTGAACAGACTCTGGAATCACAGAGGTGTATCGGTGACCGGAAGTCTCCAGTTCAGCTACTGTCAGTGCTGACCCAGGTGTCACTCTAAGCTGTCATGCTCATGTCCCATGAGCTACATCATATCCTGCATGCCAGATCTCTGCTTTAGAACAGCAGCGGGACAGCAATCCAATAGGACCCATTGGGCAAGCAAGTGTGTGCTTTTATCAAGGAAAACAATCTGTCAAACAGAGGCTGAGCTAAAAGGCACAGATTACTAGAAAACTTGAGTGGTAAGCCTGTCCAGTTAAGATTCTATCTATACTTTCTTCTTACCTTGGTTTCCTCATCCTCACCTTCTTCCTGTGAGAGCCAAGCTGGGAATCATGGGTGCTCATGAGTCATCCAGACTTAAGAGAATGCCATGAATACTGCTAACATGGAAAAAGGAAGCTCCTATTTTAATCATGTGTTCAACAAATATTTAGTGTTTGAGATCTCTGAGATCCACATTGTGATACACGGTGGACATTTCACATTAACAAGACAGACCTGCTTCATGACTTTGTAAAACTCACATTCTACTGGGGGAAAAAATTCATAAATACACAAATATTTAACTGCAATTATTGGAAATGTTTTGAAGGAACAATATAGGATGTTAGATTAGATATAGATTTAAGAAAGGAACTTAATTTAGAATGAGATAACGTTTAGCTTGAGAACTAAAATGTACATAAAATGTAGGCCGAAAATGACACGGAAGTAATATAAAGATCTGGGGTAGGGAGGGGTGGGGGTGGAAGGACATGAGACTGGGCAATTTAGGCAGGATGAACAGTGATCTTGCATGAAGGCCTTTCAGAAGACCAGAGATTAGATGTGGCCTAAAAATGAAGAAAGATCAGTGAAGACATGAAGGTAAGATTAGTGGGGAAGGGGAGTGGGAAATGAACTTGTAGAAATGGTCTGGACTAGTGGGTCAAAGTAAACAAATGGGACTTTATCCTTAGAGCAAAAGAAATATCCTCCTCCTTCAAGCTGTTTTATTGACATATAATTGAGATATAACACTGTAAATTTAACATTTACAAAGTCTTAATTTGATACATTTATAGATGACAAAATGATTACAACTACCTCCTTAGCTAATAACTCCATCCTGTCACATCAGTCAGTTCCGTTTAGTCGCTCAGGCGTGTCCTACTCTTTGTGACCCCATGGACTGCAGCACGCTGGGCTTCCCTGTCCATCACCAACTCCCAGAGCTTGCTCAAACTCATGTCCATTGAGCCCATGATGCCATCCAACCATCTCATCCTCTGTCATCCCCTTCTCCTCCTGCCTTCAATCTTTCCCAGCATCAGGGTCTTTTCCAAGGAGTCAGTTCTTCGCATCAGGTGGCCAAAGTATTGGGGCTTCAGCATCAGTCCTTCCAATGAATATTCAGGACTGATTTCCTTTAGGATTGACTGGTTTGATCTCTTTGCTGTCCAAGGGACTCTCAAGAGTCTTCTCCAATACCACAGTTCAAAAGCATCAATTCTTCACTGCTCAGCTTTCTTTATGGTCCAACTCTCACATCCATACATGACTACGGAAAAAACCGTAACTTTGACTAGACAGACCTTTGTCAGAGAAGTAATGTCTCTGCTTTTTAATATGCTATCTAGGCTGATCATAGCTTTTTTTCCAAAGAGCAAGCATCTTTTAATGTCATGGCTGCAGTCACCACCTGCAGTGATTTTGGAGCTCAAGAAAATAGTCTGTGACTTTTTCCCTTGTTTCCCCATCTATTTGCCCTTTTCCTGTCACATGATTGCCATTTTTTGGTGGTGACATTTAAGATCTACTCTTATAGCAACTTTCATGTATACAATACAGTATCATTAGCTATAATCACCATGCTGAATATTAGATTCCCTGAACTTGCTAAGCTTAATGACTAGACGTTTGTACCTGTTAGCTAATATCTCACCATTTTCCCCACACAGACCCTGGTAACCACCGTTCTAAGATCTCGAAATCATTCAGCAAGAGTGTGTCATAAACAAATTTCTGTGGAGCATGAGTTCTATGAGAACAAGAGTGGGAGAGGGAAAGCTGGTTCAGAGACCATCCTAGTAACTCAAGTGCAAAACGAGTGTGTGAGTGTGTGTGTGTTATTGGCGGAGGGCAGAGGTTGGGGCATTGCAAGGCAGCGGAGGTATAGACAAGTGGACAGATTTCCTAACAGTGACATCAGCAGAACTTGATGACTGAATGTGAGAATGGTATGAGGTATCTGAAGGCGTCAAGAAGCTTTTGACAGGAGCTAGTGGTGATGGAAGGTACTTGGGAGGAGATGGGGAATATGGAAGAAGAATGGAGTCGGGTTTGGGGAGATTGATGTAAAAATCAAGAGTTTTGTGAAGTAAAACAGCACCTGCAGTGTTTCAAGTGCACAAGTTAGACGAGAACAGTGGCTGTGTGGATATTCATAGTATTCAACACAACAGGAGAGTATCAGGTTCCCTGGTGCAGGGATCCCCAACTTCTGGGATCTAATGCCTGACGATCTGAGTTGAGGTGGAGCTAATGTAGTAATACTAGAAATAAAGTGCACAATAAATGTTATGTGCTTGAATCACCCTGAAACCATCCACCCTGTCCAGTTCATGGAAAAACTGTCTTTCATGAAACTGGTCCCTGGTGTCAAAAATGTTGGGGACTGCTGCCCTAGGGCAGAGGTGCTCAATAGTGGATATTTATTAAAATCACCTGGAAGGGTGTGTGTGTGAGGGGTATGTGTGCTTACTATGAGATGTTTAGGACACATTCTGAAGCCATTGCATCAAGCTATGTGAGGTCAAGAAATCCATATTTTTAAAAACTTCTTCAGATGATTTCAAGGAGCAACTAAGACTATGAATTCCTGGCTATGAGGAGGAAACAGCTAAAATTAACTTGTTTCTTTTTGCCCTATCTCCAAATATTCGCTTGTTCTTGTGAATCTTCATGCTGACATTCCTACTGAACCAAACTTGGGTCCATTTGCCCTCTGTGCAGCAAAGCCTGCTTACTGGTGAAGAAAGTTCAGGGTTTATCCGTAATGTGCCAAGAAGTACGGGCAGCTCATCTTCCAAAGATTTGAACTTCCTGATTACTTTCAGGGAAGGATTTTATTTTATTTATAAGACTTTCTGATGTGGACTATTTTGGGGGACTTATTGAATTTGTGACAGCATTGCTTCCATTTTACGTTTCAGTTTATTGGCTCTGAGGCATGTGGGATCTTAGTTCCCCAACCAGGGATGGAACCTGCATTCCCACAGTGGAAAGTGAAGCCATAACCCCTGAACCACCCAGGAAGTCCCCAAGAAAGGATTTTAATGGCCATGTTTGGAGTGAGGGCTGTCAGATGTGTGACTTTCTTCTGATTGGTTGGTGGTGGGTTAACAGTGTGATGTTTCAAGAATCTTAAGCAGCCTTCTGGTCCCAACCAGTCTGGGGTCTACAAACTTCTGTTCAACACTTACTCACCATTCTTCACTTGGACTGGGTTGGGGGTGGGGGCATCTAAGTTCTTGCAGAATTCAAAGATGTGTATCAGGTTGTCATGCATGTCCTTTGAGGAGGAACTCGGGATGTCTATAGCTAAATTATTATAATTATTTTTCTTGTTTATCTGCTTTTCCTTTGTTTCTGCATTCCCTCACTTCCCTGATTAGTAACTGCTTGAGTTTGCTCTTTGGAACTCAGGGAAGGCCTAGGACACTAGAGCCATTTTCTAAAAACAAGAAATGGGGAACATGGAGAGACTTTTTGTACCACGTGGGTCCTACTTGGTTTCAACCCCCCTTTTTCTTTGTTACTCCTCAGTCCTGAGGGGAGCAAGGGCGGGACCAGAAAGGTAACAAAGTTTTGTATAGAGAGTTTCATCAAACACTTGGCAGAGGAAACTTGGTTTCAGGGGGGACTCGGTTTCAGGGAGAATACATTCCAATATCACTTAGCTGATAATGGGCTTCCCTTCCTTACAGACCCTTCCTTTTGTCTCTAGGGCCCAGTACCCCATCTCACTCTTCCTTACTGGCTAGATGAAATCTTGTTGTTCCAACAAGAACAACAGAATTTTACAATGAAAAAAAAAAAATCAAAAAAGGAAGACACCATCAAAAGAACAACTTGAAAGATTAGGGATCTTCTGAATAATAGTCAGAGGTTCCTAACCATTACCGAATGAATGACCCTGAACGATATTACCAAACTAAAGGGATCCTGTGGGAAAGAAGAATGCTATTGCAGTACGTGTAACATTCTTTTCAAATGCAAACATATCTGATGCCAGAGTATCTTTTACTCGTTCTAAGGAAAAGATGGATGGCCTCAGACCTTGGCAGGGCTTCCCCTCATCACCCTGGTTCTTTAGTCACTGTCAGGGCAACCAAAAGCATCATTTCCCACCTGGGGAGTTGCTGTGGCCTGGCCTTTCAGAGGCTTCCTCTAGAAATTAGTCTAAATACCAAGTGCTGGAAAGTCTCTAATCCATGAATTAGCATTTCAAAGATCAAAGATGATAGAACTCTGAAGCCTCTGCACCAAAGAGCTGGCTGTCACCAGGCTAAGAGTTCAGAGCTCCTACTCTCTCTTTCCTTCCTGTCCCCCAGTCCTCTCTTTTCTCTCTCTCTCTCTCCTTCCTGTCTCTTCTCTCTCTCAGTCCTCTCTTTCTCATCTCTTTCTCTCTGTCCCCCACCCCCGCTTTCTTCCCTAGCCCTTTACAAGTTTAGAGTATGCTGTTTGTCTCCTTTCCCTTGGTGCTTGTTATATAACTGTCTGTTTTTCTCTCTTGTCTATGCTCCTCCAGCTGTCCTTTCTCTTGTACCTCTCATGAAGCAAATGATTTTGAGCTTCCACTTTGTACTAGGCTCTGCGCTAAATTCTGGATATTTAACAGAAAAGTAAAACAAACATGATCCTCCCCCTCATATGTATTTATGATGCTTGCATTTTCCCTTTCCTTCAGTTTGTCTTTCTCTTTCTACTTCTTTGACCTCTGACCTCCATTAATTGGCTATAATGTAGAATTAAAGAAAATAATTGCAACTTACATATATATATATACACACACACACATATATATAGCTAATCTCTCTCTTCCCATTGCCTTACATTTTGATGTTTTTTCCTACTTCAAAAATCAAGGTAAAACAATAACTGAAGCTAATTAAGCAGGGGCTGGAATATTATCCATTATTGAAACACATTAATAATTCTCAGTAAAATGTATTAAAATTTATTTACAGCAAGTGGAGTAAATGAAGTTTATACAGAGTCTCATAGCATTTTAGGTCAAATTTTTCTTACTAAAGGAATCTCGGTCCCAGACTGATTAAAAGTAAAAACAACAACAAGCTTTATTTTCAGAACTTTTTTTAAAATTAATTTTTATTGCAGTATACTTGCTTTGCAATATTATATTAGTTTCTTGCTATACAACAAAGTGAAACAGTTTTACATATACCTGGAGTTTCCCCAATGGCTCAGTGGGTTCAGAATCTGCCTGCAATGCAGGAGACACAGGAGACTCAGGTTTGATACCTGGGCTGGGAAGATCCTCTTCAGAAGGAAATGGCAGTTCACTCCAGTACTTTTGCCTGGGAAATTCCATAGACAAAGGAATCTGGTAGGCCATAGTCCAAAGTGTAGAAAAGATTTGGACACGACTAAGCACTTGCATGAACAAACAATGCATATATCCACTCTTCTTTTTAGATTTCCTTCCCATTTAGGTCACCACCAAGTGCTGAGTAGAGTTCCCGATGGCATGTAGTAGGTCCTCAAGAGTTATTTATTTTATCCATAGTCATGTATATGTATCAGTCTCAGTTTCCCATTTCATCCCACCTTCCTCCCCCCTACTTGGTAATCATGTTTGTTCTCTGTATCTGTGACTCTATTTCTGCTTTGAAAATAAGTTCATCTCTACCATTTTTCTTGATGCTGTATATAAATGATATTACACAATACTTGTTCTTCTTTTTCTGATTTCACTCTGTTTGACAGTCTCGAGGTCCATCCACGTGTCTGCACACTGCACTACTTCATTCCTCTTTATGGCTGACTAGTATTCCACTGTATATATGTACCACAACTTCTTTATCCATTCCTCTGTCAATGGACATTCAGGTTGCTTCCATGTTCTGGCTACTGTAGATAGTGCTGCAATGAACATCAGGGTGCATGCATCCCTTTTTTGTTTTTTAACTTTTTATTTTTGATGGTGTTGGGTCTTCATTGCTGCGCAGGCCCTTCTCTAGTTGCAGCATGCAGGTTTGCATTGAGGAGCTCGGGCTCTGGGGTGCTTGGGCTTCAGTAGCTGCAGCACCTGGACTCAGAGCTGTAGCTCCCAGGCTCAATAGATGTGGCTCATGGACTTAGCTGCTCTGCAACATGCAGGATCTTCCCAGATCGGGAATTGAACCTGCGTCTCCTGCATTGGCAGGCAGATTCTATACCACTAAGCCACCGGGGAATCCCTGCATGCATCCTTTTGAATTATGCTCTTCTCCAGATATTTGAATAGGAGTGGGATTGCTGGGTCATATGATTACTCTATTTTTAGTTTTTTAAGGAAGCTGCATATTGTTCTCCACTGTGGCTGTACCAGTTTACATTCCCTCCAACATTGTTGGAGGGCTCCCTTTTCTCCATACCTTCTCCACCATTTATTTTTTGTGTATTTTTTGATGATGACCATTCTGACTGGTTTGAGACGATACCTTATTGTAGTTTTCTTTTTCTTTTTTTAATTTATTTTTTAATTGGAAGATAATTACAATGTTGTGTTGGTTTCTGCCATATAACAACACAAATCGGTCATAATAATATACATATGCCTTCCCTCTTGAGCCTCCCTCCATCCCCCTACCTCTACGTTATTGTAGTTTTGATTTTCATTTCCCTAATAAATAGTGATGTTGAGTGTAGAGCTTCTTTATTTTAGAATAAAGACAAAGGGTTTTGGACCTACCTAGCACATGCCTGGCACATAGTAGGCACTCTTAGATATATTTGCTGAATGAGTTTTCACTTATCTTATTGTCTTGGACACCTAGAATAAAATCAAAACATGTGCATCATGTAAGGACAAGTAAAAATGAGAAATGAGAGGCTTGATTCTCCCTGTAGAAAATGAGAGATTTCCTTCTCTTTTTTTCCTTTGATATTTACTTTAGAAAAGCTATAATTGGAAGTGCTTTGAATTCTTTTGAGGACTGGATTGGCATTTGGTCAGCTTTGTAACCCGAGAATGTTTCTTTAAAGAAACTGGGAGCGGTCTCTTTGAATAGGAACATAAAGGAAGATAGCACCCCTCTCTCCCAGTTTCTGGGGGACAGTGGTAGACTTATTTAGGTGAGTGCTTGGTTCTGAGTTGCAAAACTACCTCCTATCATAAAAAAATAAGAATTTAGCTTTTCTTCTTGGTAAAGCCAACAAGCCAATGCTAATGTAGCTGGCCACATAATTACCAGGTAAAGTTGGAATGAACTACATGTAACAAACAATGCTGTCAAATCCTCTTACTTGAGGACTGGTTAGTATTTTTTTTGAACATGTAAAGGATGACTTGTATCAGCTAGGCTATGTAAAAAGTTGAGATTCCTCTCTGTTCTTGCAGACTCTTAGAGCGATTTAATGCTTATGGAATAGTAATAATAATAAAAGTGTTTCTTTTTCTACTGTCTTTCTGGAGAGATTTTTAGATTGGGAGATTTTATTTTTAATTCTGTTTCCCCAACAATTTGCACCATGATGTAGTAGCCATATTTTCAAAGATCATGTTCAGCTCATTTCAGCTCCTTCTTCCTGAAATTTTTGTTTGCTAGTGATAAGTTTCACTTAATGTTCAATTAACCTTTTGTACCAAACATGGGTAGTTGGTAGATGTAATTTGTAAAAGTAATATATGGATGTCTTAAATATTGCTGCATAAGACACAGACTCCTGGGGTGGAGATGGATGATACTTGAGGAATTTGAAAGAGAAAAGCTAAGAAGGAAATATTCTGAAGGCAGTGGCAAAACCTGAAAAGAGAAAAGGGTGTCTGAACAGATCAAGTTTGAGAGATTACTCAGTGGCTGTGATGGCTAATTTAATGTGTCAACTTGCCTAGGCTAAGGGATGCCCAGAGAGCTGGTAAAACTCCATTTCCTGGCCTGTGAGGATGTAAAGAAGGTCACCCTGATCACTGTGGGTGGGTTTCATCCAATCATTTGAGGGCCTGTGGAAAGCAGAAAGGCAGAGGTAAGTCGAGTTTGCTCGCTCTGCTTAAGCTCAGACATCCTTCTCCTGCCCTTGGACAACAGTGTTCCTGGTTCTCTACCCTTCAGGTTCAGACTTGGACTTAACACCACTGGTCCCCGCTCTGATTTTTGGGCCTTTGGACCCAGACTTACATCATTGGTTCCCCTGATTCTCGGGCTGTCAGACTTGAGTTATTTTCTTGGTTCTCCTGCTTTTAGGCAGCAAATTGTGGGACTTCTCACCTCCATAAATGTGTTAAGTCAGTTCCTATAAATAAATTCTCTGTGTCTCTCTCACTCTTTGTCCTACTGGTCTGTTTCTCTGGAGAACTGTGACCAACACAATGGGATTCATTTCTGTGTTCCTGGCGAGTTATCAGTTTTAACTCATTTAGGATCACAGACTCATGAGAACTCATGTAAACTTGGTTTTATCCAGATGGTTGCATGACGTTTCATTGGTCACTGCACTGAATATAATTGAAATTACTGTTAACTGTATAGATGTGCAGATGTTTTTGGAATTTAGATATTTAATCTGTTAAAATATCTTTGGCTGCACATAAGAAAATATCTGACTCAATGGCCTTATGAAGACACGCATTGGCTCCACTGCAAGTTTAGAGAAAGGACGAGGCTTTGTGATTGGCTAAGCCCAGTCAGTGACTCTTGTTTCATTTCTCTTTTATTCTACTGGCTGTGCCTTCTCTGTGTTATCATCATTCTCATACTGGTTTCCTTATCATGCATGTGCCATGCTTTACAACTACCTACTCTGAAATGCTACTTTTGTTCCAATATTTCAAGCAAGACTCCTGAGAGTTTCGTTAATTAAACCCCTTAGTTCATATGTCTATACCTGAAGCAAAACCTGTGGTCAAGGAAGGCCAGCACACCATCTCAGAACCAGGCTTGCAGATAGAGTGAGAATCTGCAATCTGGGAATCTGTTCCTCTGCAGTGCATGTTTATTGGGAAATTGAGTGTATACTTTAAGCAAGGAAGAAGGTAACTGGAGTAAATGGATACTGGATAAGTATCAACCCACAATGTGTAGAATAGACCAAGTCCTGTCTGTTACATACAATTTTCAGTTTAGTTGCTCAGTTGTATTGTAGTCTTTGCAACCCCATGGACTGCCAGGCTTCCCTGTCCTTCACCATCTCCTGGAGCTTCCTCAGACTCATGTCCATTGAATTGGTGAAGCCATCCAACCATCTCATCCACTGTCATTCCCTCCTCCTCCTGCCTTCAATCTTTCCCAGCATCAGGGTCTTTTCCAATGAGTAGGCTCTTTGCATTAGGGGTCAAAGTGTTGGAGCTTCAGCCTCAGCATCAGTCCTTCCAATGAATGTTCTAGGTTGATTTCCTGAGCTTCCATCATCCAAAATCTGGTGACAATGCAGAGAAGAAGGCTCTGCCATCTCTGATAAAACAGCATAAACAAGGAATAAACTTCAGTTGTGTTCATTCATGAGATTTCAGGGTTAATATGACCACATCATAACCTAGCTTATCCTGACTGAATTATTATGTCACATTATTGGATCATACCTGGTATTATTTGAGGACTATTAAAGGTGAATCTACTGAAAGCTCTGGTTTTTCAGTAGTCATGTATGGATGTGACAGTTGGACCGTAAAGAAGGCTGAATGCCAAAGAATTGATGCTCTTGAGCTGTGATGTTGGAGAAGACTCTTGAAAGTCCTTTGGACTTTAAGGAGATCAAGCCAGTCAATCCTAAAGGAAATGAATCCTGAATATTCATTGGAAGGACTGATGTTGAAACTAAAGTTCCAGTACTTTGGCCACCTGATGTGAAGAGAAAGAAAAAGACCCTGATGCTGGGAAAGATTGAAGGCAGGAGGAGAAGGGGATGACAGAGGATGAGATAGTTGGATGGCCTCATCGACTTAATGGACATAAGTTGAGCAAGCTCTAGGAGATGGTGAAGGATAGGCAAGTCTGGCATACTGCAGTCCATGGGGTCACAAAGAGTCCAACACAACTGAGTGACTGAACAAAACAAGTTTAAGTGCTTTTATAAAGTAGTATTTATATTGATGAGGGTTGACTCCTGGCTTACTGAAACATCTTCTCTTTATGGTCCAATCTTATTCTCTTTTAGAGCTATAAATTAATATATAAAATATGCCTTTCCTTACCCAACTCTGCCACTTGACCTAGAGGTTAACAATATAAGTGCACATTACTTTATGTGTAAAAGTGTTAAGCTTTTAAATATGAGTCTTATGGTCAAGAATTCAAGTAACTCCTGTGAAAGAGTCCTCTTAAAAGCAGTTTCCTAAGATAGCACAAAGGAGTTACATTGAAAACACTTCCTTGTTGCTACTAATTTGAGAACATCTTTAGGGGCTCAGAGGTAGAGAATCCGCCTGCCAATGCAGGAGACACTGGTTTGATCCCTGGCTCAGGAAGATCCCCTGGAGAAAGAAATGGCAACCCACTCCAATATTCTTGCCTGGAAAATCCCATGGACAGAGGAGCCTGGTGGGCTCCAGTCAGTGAGGTTGCAAAAGAGTCAGACAGGACTTAGTGACTGAACAATAACCACAACAATAATGTTTTACATTCACGTACCGTTTTAATGTTTCCAGATTTTTTTTCATATGTTTTATCTCTTTTCCTCCTCACTCTGATTAAATTGGGTATTGGAAAAGTGGTATCATTGCAGGTTATAGATGAGTAAACTCTAGGATCAGATTTATGTAAGGCCTAATCCATGGCTAAACAAGATTTATAGACTGCCAAGTAAGTGGTATTTATATCATGCCACGTGTCAAAACCACTTCTCTGAATAAATATAATAGTCATATTTCCTATGATTTTCTAAAATAGAGGCAATCATCAGTCTTTCTTTTCACAGCATAAACTAATTTATCTCATATTGCCTCAAGATAATTGGTTAAAACTGGACATTTACTTGATGCTTGCCAAGACACAGAAATGATTTAAAACTCTCTTGTGTGCTATTTGGTGAGTTCTTCTAACAAACTTCTAATCTCAAACTATATATCTCTGGAAAATAGCATCAATCAGTTAGTTCAATCGCTTAGTCATGTCCGATTCTTTGCCACCCCATGGACTGCAGCACTCCAGGCTTCCCTGTCCATCACCAACTCCCAGAGCTTACTCAAACTCATGTCTATCCAGTCGGTGATGCCATCTAACCATCTCATCCTCTGTCATCCCCTTCTCCTGCCTTCAATCTTTCCCAGCATCAGGGTCTTTTACGATGAGTCAGTTCTTTGCATCAGGTGGCCAAAGTATTGGAGTTTCAGCTTCAGCATCAGTCCTTCCAATAAATATTCAGGACTGATTTCCTTTAGGATGGACTGGTTGGATCTCCTTGTAGTCTAAGGGACTCTCAAGAGTCATCTCCAACTAGAAGGAAAATAGCATGGACAAATTTTATTATAAAGAAGTTAATTAAAAAATATAAAAATTAAAAAAAAGAAGTTAATTATAAAAAGCATTTATTTTCCAGCAGAAAATCTAAGTTTATAATGAATATAGGTTAGAACCCAGCAAGGCAGGAAGCATGGTGTGTTAAATATTGTGCCAGGGGTCCCCAAGTCCACCCTGTCTCAATGAGTCACTATCAGTACTATGAAAAGCTGTTAAATGCATGGTTACAGGTTATTACAGTGAAAGGTCACAGATTAAAGTTAGCAAAGGGAAAAAGGTGCATGGGGAGAGGTCCAGGAATAATCAGATACAAGTTTCGGGTTCCTTCCCTGTCCCTCACACAGGGACACTTTAATTCTCCCAGCAGTGATATGTGATGACATATGCAAAATGTTTCAGACCGTGGAAGCTTACTTTGGTTTTTATTGGGGTGAGTCAGGTAGTGGTCCAATACTTTGGCCACTTGATGCAAAGAACTGAATCATTTGAAAAGACAGTGATGCTGGGAAGGATTGAAGGCGGGAGGAGAAGGGGATGACAGAGGATGAGATGATGAGATGGCATCACCGTCTCGATGGACATAAGTTTAAGTAAGCTCTGGGACTTGGTGATGGACCGGGAAGCCTGGCATGCTGCAGTCCATGAGATTGCAAAGAGTCAGACACGACTGAGAGACTGAACTGAACTGAACTGAGTCAGGTAGACAAAGGCTTCCCCAGTGGCTCAGCAGTAAAGAATCTGTCTGCCAATGCAAGAGATGCAAGAGATGCTGGTTTGATCTTGGGTTGGGAAGGTCTCCTGGAGGAGGGCATGACAACCCACTCCAGTATGTTTGCCTGGGAAATCCCGTGGACAGAGGAGCTTGGTGGGCTACAGTCTATGGGGTCAGAAAGAGTCAAACACAACGGACATGACTGAGCAAGCATGCACGCACACATGCATGCAGGTAGGGCTCTAACCCTGTGTGATGGACCACAACTCCGAGTCCGCCCCGCCCCGCCCCTGCCAGGGCAGAACAGGCATTCACCACAAAAGCAGCAAGGCCTGAGGCCTCAGGCATGCAAAGCACTTATCAGGTCGAACATTCCATGGCTTAGCTCATCTCCTGGGAACTGGTTAAGGGTAGTTGTGAAGACTGGCCTTTCTTTACAATGTGCAAGGTTTAAGTAACTCAGGCCTGCTTTAAAAAGGAAATGTTTCTGAATCCCTTGTGATATCTAAGCCACAACTCTGTGATCTTTAAAATGGGGTGAATAACATAGGAAACCATAATGATTTAAGTGGAGTACCAAAAAAAAAAAAAAAAATGAAGCCTTATAGTTTATAATTTTTTCAGGGGATCATGGAAAGTTGGGGCTAGGAGTCTTATAGTCAACATTTGATAGTGTCAGTATATTTGTTTAGTCATTCTATAAACAGTCATTGAATGCCTAGAATTTTCTAGGTGCTAGGAGAGAACAAAATGTTGAACCATACTAACACACTTCTTGCACTCACAGAAGTTTTGTATGTGTCAGTCGCTCAGTCGTGTCCAGCTTTTTGCAACCCCATGGACTGTTAGCCCACAAGGCTCCTCCATCCATGGAATTCTCCAGGCAAGAATACTGGAGTGGGTAACCATTCCCTTCTCCAGGGGATCTTCCCAACCCAGGGATCAAACCCGGGTCTCCTGCATTGCAGGCAGATTCATTACCACCTGAGCTACCAGGGGAGTTCTCATGGAGGTTATTAGTGTATTAAGAATGTGTAGAGCTATAAGTAAAAAGACTTGGGCAAAGGGAGTGATAAAAATGATGATGGGATTGGTAAAGAGAAGATGTGATGGGAGTAGCTTATGGGTAATGTTATCTTGTTAGTGGTTATCAGCAGTTATTCAAGCAGTTTGATTTATTCTGGCCTAGGGACTGTGAGCAGAAGGTGTCTGGACCCCTTATGACTGACAGAAGGTGTTTGGACACCCTATGACTGTTTTAAAAGCAGGTGTGTACCCTGCAGGTGGTCAGCCTGATGTGATTTGATAGAAGCTGCTTGTGTTACTGGGTCACTGTATGAAAGGTAGCTGTTTTGACTTTTAATTTTGCATATATGAGGCATACACTTTTGTTAGAATTACGAAATTTCAGGGTCAAATTTTCATTGTAGCGTAATCTACCATATCTAATATAGTACCTAACCCTAGGAATTAGGAAGGCCCAGAGTGAAAAGAATACCAGGAAATAAAAATAGTTCAGCGTGATTGGATTAAAGAATTTTGGAAAGGCCAATGAGAAGAATTAGGATGAAAGGTAGAGGTATAGTCCAGTCTTTGAAAAGCCTTGTAAACCTTATTAAGGGATCTGAAAAATGGTAAAGAGCCATTGAATCAGGCTTCCCTGGTGGCTCAGTAGTAAAGAATCGGCCTACAACGCCCGAGACGCAGGTTTGATCCCTGAGTCAGGAAGATCCCCTGGAGAAGGAAATGGCAACCTGGGAAATCCCATGGACAGAGGAGCCTGGTGGGCTACAGTCCAGGGCATTGCAAATGAGTTGGACATGAATGAGCGACTAAACCACCATCACCAAAGAGCCACTGAGGATTTTAAGCTAGAATGACAAGCAGGTCGAATTTATGTTTCAGAGTGATGACTCTTGTTGCTGCGTAGGCAGTAGATTGAAGCAGGCCAAAAGCTGAGCAAAGGAGGCATGTGACAGATGCTGTAACAGCAGATCAGAGGAAAGTGGTCCTCAGGTGATGAGGAAGCTGGAGGTAAAGGGCAGGGAGGGCAAAGTAAGGTTATCAGTAAGGCTTTCAAAGGCTTTGTGGAGGGGTTCTAGCAATGTACTCACGCAGTCCGATGTTTCTGTAAAATTCGTAAATGTAAGGTGTTTTAACCCTGATCAGCTGACTCTTTCTATTCTAACTTTGCCTCTGTCATATTCTCCCTCACATCAGGTGGCTTTGTGGAGGCCATCCACATAACTGAATTCAGTTAGGGACATGTTTAGCTTGGGTTTAGTGTGATACAGTTATGTATCCTACAGTTACTTCCCTATATAGCTATTTCATATGTACTGCATATATGGTTTAGCTAGTCATGGGACTAGGAATGACTTCCAGGAAAACTCATCGCCACTGTACTAATCTACCCCATGAAACAGAGAGATGCAGTGTCAGAAGTGAAAAGTGTTATGAATTTATCCTGTGGAATCCAGCACAAGAGGAATGTGGGGGAGAAATGTGATTTACAGAGACAGAAGGAAGTCTGTGAAAAATTCTTTCAAGCATTGGATATGTAAAATTATAAATGGAAGATTCTGTCTCAACCATATCTCATCAAAATGGAAGATATTTCATATCCATAGAATTGCATAAAACTTGTAAAATATTTCGCTATATATAGCTATCAATGCAAACTTTTTGAGTTGTCAATTCAAGAGAATTTAAGGTTATGAAATACCTTGAAATGAAGAGCATATATATGTAAGAAATTTGTTAGGGTGTGGCTGCTAACGTCAAAGCTACCTTCTATGCCTGCTGGTATTCATGGCCTTGTATAACCCTTACGTCTGGGCTGGCTGTATTGCTTGGGTTTGACCAAGATGGTAAAAGTGATGTAGGTGAGTTCTGAGGTAAGTCCTGAGAAATCTTGCAGCTTCTTCCTGGATCTCTTGAAATGTACTCTAGGGAAGCAATGCACTGCATAAAAAGTCCAATTACCGTGAGATTGCCATGCTGTGAGGAAGCTCAAGCTAGTCATGCGAGAGGCCTGCATCCCCCACGTATTTCAGCCATGCCAACTGAGGCCCCAGGCATTTGGTGACGTGCCATCTTTTATATCCAGTCAATTCGAGCCTCCATCTGATTGCAGCAGAACGAGAGACCTCAAGTGAGAAAGGCCAAACTGAGTTCAGCAAACCTACAGAACCATGAGAGATAACAATAAGTTACTGTTTTAAGTCTATTTTGGGGGAGGCAGCTTAGTAGACAGCAAGCAACTGAACTAGAACCACTGTGGTATAATAAAGACCACCCCACAAAATCTTTCTAGACTCATATCAAGAGATTGGGTCTGTTTCCTCTCCTCTTGAATGTGGCCTGGCAAGTTACTGCTTTGCCCAGTGTGTAGGAAGAGTGACTGTGCCAGCTCTGAGGCCTGTCTGTAAGAGGATCGTAAGCTTCCACTCCATCTCTTAGAGCACAAAGTCATCATGTAGTAAATGCACACAGATGCTACACGAATAGTGCCTCAGACTACATGGGGAGAGAGCATCTCACCTGAAGTCCCGCATGTGGAAACAGACTGTCCAGACAAGCCTGCTTGCCACCTGAATATCACCAAATAATCCTGTCAACATTACGTGGAGCAGAAGAATTAGCCAACCAAGTCCTGCTCAACTTCTTGACCTAGGAAATTATGAGATATACTAAACTGATAATTTTTTTAAGCTGCTAAATGTAGGGGGTAATATGTTATGCAGAAGTAGATAATGAGTATTAGACATTCTTAAAATTTAAATAGTATTATCACTAATGAATTGTGACTATAAGTCGTAGAGTAGAAAAAAGTTAATCTAAATTACTGATAATAAAAATTAAAATTTCAGTTAACTGTGTTAGAGAAAGACTGAATAACTTTTCTATTTTCTCTGTGGAATATATTACAAAACATTTACCATTAAAAAAAGAGATCAAAAGTAAGCAACCAATGGCAGGAGGTTCAAGAGAGAGGGGACATATGTATACCTATGGTTAATTCATGCTTATATATGGCAGAAACCAACACAATATTGTAAAGTAATTATTTTCCAATTAAAAATAAAATTTAAAAAATAGCCCCAAAATAGAAAATATATAGTTACGTAAGACAGTAGATTAATAAAAGTTCTATTTTTTTAAGGATTTTGTGATGTTTTAGAACTGATCATTTATTTTAAAAAATATATAATTTATTGTGTTTTCTTTATCCATTTTAGACAAGTTCACTTTGTACAAATTTTGTTTTTTGTACTTTGATAATCTTTTTCTCAAAGTGTTCCTCCAATTTTAGAACACTGAGGTCAAAGAGAAGATCTACAAATTTTCAAAGAGAGGAACAAAAAAATGCAAAGGGTCATAAATGAAGTATCAGGAGTCAGAATGGCTTTGGACTTTTTAACAGCACTGCAAGATAAAATTTAATAATAATAATTTAATAAGAAAGAACTTCAAACTTCTAATAAGAAATAATATCCAAACTAGAATTCAACACACTGGGCAATTTCAATAAAGTGAGAGGGAAGAATAGAAATATTTTCTGAGGAATTCCCTGGAAGTCCAGTGGTTAGGACTCAGAGATTTTTAGTGCTGTGGCCCAGGTTCGATCCCTAGTCAAGGAACTAGGATCCCCGCAAGATGCGTGGCCCAAAAAGTAGAAACATTTTTTTCTGAATGATGTTTAAAGTCTCCAAAAATTTACCATGTTCCTTTGTTTTAGGAAAGTGCTTAACAATGTGTTCCAGTGTACTTGAACTTATAAACAGGATATGACTTAACTGAGATGTGCTTTTATTTCTAAAAATTGTCTCTTTGCCCTAAATTGTACCTGGTAGATTGCCAAAAATATCATGAGGAAAAAGAAAGAAAAATATCATGAAGACACCATTGGCATTTTATGGCAGTGATAACAGCTAATATACAAACCCCCCTGAAATGACAAAAATAACAAAAGTCACCTTATGAAGTACACTCTCTAATGTACAGTTCCTGTTTTAAAGAAAAACTTGTGCAAGAAAACAAGCTTGAAAAATACACAGATGGTTTTACTGTTTTTTCCCAGAATAACATTGTTTACGTAATATAAAATATGAGATTACTGCTACTTTAGGTTATTAATATTTCTCTCCTCTCTCTCAACTCTCATAGTTAGGTTGTGAAGTGATCATTCAGTAACACTGTCAGCATCTCAGGAATCCCCTGTCACCTTTTTCCAATCACTATTTCCACACACACCCTCCCAAATGCGTGACTACCTGATCTTTATGGCCATCAGTCCCTCAATTTTATTTGTAATTTTTACTAGTCATCTCTAAATGCAATCATCTCTAAATACTGTCATTAAATTTATGTTTTTGAGTTTTATATAAATGGAATGATAAAATCTGCCTTTTTGCATTTGGGTTTCTCTTACTCAAATCCATGTTGGGTAGGATGCATCCATATGGTCGAGGTGGCTGGATATTTTTCCTTTCTGGTTTGGGGTTGGTTTCCACTAATGGGCATACCATGACTTAGTCACCCATTTCTAGTATGGATAGATGCCTGAGTTATTTCCAGCTTGGATGATTTCCAGTGTACCAGAAGCTGCATTAAACTGTATTGATCTCACTTTTAGAAGCCAGAAAGATACATTTTTTTGCAAGTCAAAAATAGTTACTCTTATAAATGCTGGGTTTCCTTCTGTTTTTCTCAAACACAATGACAGCTTATTTAAATAAGCTATAAAATTGTTGACCACTTTACTTGCACCTTTTCCTATTCATTCTGATGTATTTGTATTAATTAAGGCAGTATTATTAGCTTTCAAATGAAAAATAATACATTTACTTAAGTAGCCATTGGACTAAATAAATATTAATGGAACACATAATGATCTATACTACTCAAAATGAAACACATTCAGGGCTCAGAATTGAAATAGGGTAGATTTCCAGAAAGTTTTGTCTTAGATGTGATGGAACATTATAAATGTCATCAGTTCCTTCTAAATTGTTATCTTCCTGGCACATTCTTAGCATAGTGAATAAAGAAAAATTGGAAGGGAGGATGTGGAGACAAAAGAGGCAAAGGTTAAGCAGATTATTCCATCCCTGAAGCTGACTGTCCCCCCTGAAGCTGACTGTCCCACCTCTTTTAAGTCAGCTGATCGGAAGTCAAGCTGGATTTGTCTGACCATCAAGCTGGATTTGCCCATTAATGGCTGAATATGCCACCCAAAATAGTCCCAGAAATTTAGAGTTGAGACTTTGGGGTGCTATATATGACAAGATAATCATATATAGCCATATGTTTTCATCCTCTTGGCATCACATTGACAGGAAAATAAAGAAGCAAGTAAAAGCAAGAAAAAAAAAAAGAACTTCAAATTAAACTTGTAGTTAGAAGAAAAACATTTTCTGATAATGAATTATAACTTAGGGTCCTTTAGCATGAATTGTGAAACATTCTGCAAAGCAGAAGGGAGTCTGAATATTATTGTAGGCAGGATGAATGTATTGCATTTAATTGCTAAAGTTTGGCTAAACATCAAAAAGGATAATAGAGAAAACAGAGCAAGAGATGGACTTGGAAGGAGACAGGCAGCTATTGATCAGCTCCTTTGTCTCATTCTTGGCCAAGAAACTCCCATCTTGAGCTTCATTCAATCCAAGCTGCAAATCATTCCAGAAGAAAGTTTCTACAGTTCTTTCCTTTATTTCCCCTGGAGACACAAGAATATCAAAGAAAGAGTGAACAAAAATTTTTGTAATAAAAAAGCTGTCATTGTAAATAATTTGACTAGATCAATTCTAGTAATATCACTGACAGATAATTTAAAAATTGGCACT
The DNA here is from genome assembly GCF_023699985.2 of Odocoileus virginianus. Classification (NCBI taxonomy): domain Eukaryota; kingdom Metazoa; phylum Chordata; class Mammalia; order Artiodactyla; family Cervidae; genus Odocoileus; species Odocoileus virginianus. Next base: position 87,447,838 of record NC_069674.1, on the reverse strand, counting down.
TAATTTATATATTAATATTTTATTGACTAAGGAAAATATCCTGGGGTTGAGATATAGTATAGCCAAGTGTACTGTAGTTTAGGGCTTCCCTGACAGCTCAGCTGGTAAAAAAAATCCACCTGCAATGCAGGAGACCGCAGTTTGATTCCCGGCTTGGGAAGATCCCCTGGGGAAGGGATAGGCTACCCACTCTGGTATTCTGGCCTGGAGAATTTCATGGACTGTATAGTCCATGGGGTCACAAAGAGTCAGACACGACTGAGTGATTTTCACTTTCACTGCAGTTGAAGCAGTTCAAAATTTGCTGTATTACTGATGTTTTATGTGACTATAAATTGTGCATGAGCAATTTTATGTTCATATTTCTGAGAAGTTTAGGAAGACTTTTGGTAAGAGTTAAAAATTCTGTGCAACAGCCTATAAATAATTTTGCTTAGGATTTGTTGAACAAAATCAGGTCTTGGTGTTGAATTATTAAAAAAAGAAATGTTGACTGAACTGATAGGAAAAAAAACCCAAAAATTTAAAAAATAAAGGTGGTGTCAAGCTAAACCCAAATCCCAGTGGCTCATCAAGTAAAGAATCTTTCTGCCTGTAATGCAGGAGACACAGGAGACACGAGTTTGATCCCTGGATTGGGAAGATCCCCTGGAGGAGGAAATGGCAACCCACTCCATATTCTTGCCTCAGAAATCAGGCTACAGTCTATAGGATTGCAAAAAGAGTCAGACAGGACTTAGCAACCAAACAACAACAACAAAAACCAAAGCCACAAAGAAAGAGTTTTAAAATATGGATTGTTAAAACCTAAAAAGGATTACCTAGATGAAGTTGGAGAATTCCTTCATGGTAAGATGATGAAGACTGAAAAATTGCAAGATGTGACCAGAGAAATATTTTTAAGACAAAAGGGGAAAATATAGTCAGAATTATTACAAGAAAACACCCTTCCTCTTGTGGGCGGCGTAGTTGAGCCAGCCCCTAGGCTATCCTCTGAAATCCTTCAGAGCCTTTGTGCTGATGTCTCCAACCAGTGACTGCGGCAGTACTTAAGGCAGGCTCGTTACAGGAGGGTGTGCTGGATGTCTCTGATGTTTGGCTTTGGCTTAAAGACTCCTTGCCGGCCTGGCCAAAGCTTTTAAAAACTGCACTGCAGTCCAAGACCTTCCTTCTTTCCTTTCTTCCTTTCTTCTTCCCTCCTCCCTTCCTTTCATCCATCCTTCGTCCCTCTTCCTTCCTCCCTCTCCTTTATCCTTCCTTTCCTCTCTCCTCCTTAGAGGTGAGACCTATTTTGCATTCCCTTAACTATCCTTTGCTGTTGTTCTTCAGCCACTCAGTCGTGTCTGAGTCTTTGTGACCCCATGGACTGCAGCATGCCAGGCTTCCTTGTTCCTCACTATCTCACCAAGTTTGCTTAAACTCATGTCCATTGAATCAGTAATGCCATCCAACCATCTTGTCCACTGTTGCCCCCTTCTCCTCTTGCTCTCAATCTTTCCCAGGATCAAGGTCTTTTCCAAAAAGTTGCCTCTTTGCATCAGGTGGTCAAAGTATTGGAGCTTCAGCCTCAGCAACAGTCCTTCCAATGAATATTCAGGGTTGATTTTCTTTAGGATTGACTGGTTTGATCTCCTTGCTGTCCAAGGGACTCTCAAGAGTCTTCTCCAGCACCACAGTTCGAAAGCATCAATTCTTCAGCACTCAGCCTACTTTATGGTCTAACTCTCACATCTGTACATGACTACTGGAAAAACCATAGCTTTGACTATATGGTCATCTGTCAACAAAGTGATGTCTCTTAACTCTCCTAGCCTCCTATAGTTACTTTCCCACCTATCCTAACAGATGTTTCTCCCAATAAACCTCTTGCACATCTAATCCAGTCCTGATTGAGTTTTGAGGATCTGTCTGATAACTGTGACATCTGGATCTTCTTTGGTTTTGCTTCCATTCCTTCTTTTGACCATAGTCAATTTTTTTGATTATTCAATCTTTCATAATTTTTATTTTGTGTCAGGTAGTGTATATAAAAGAACACTGAGAGTGAAGCAAGTAGTATTTCCCAACAGAAAACAGTACATCCTTTATTCTACCAGGGTACTACTATGGATACCTAAGTCATGCACACTGCCACTGAGCTGGGTCAGGACTTGTTACAGGTTTAGTTGGATTCACTTCAGCACTGGCTTCAATTATTTTTGAGGTTACAATCAAGGTTTTCTTTCTATACGAAGGAGCCCTCATACAAATCTCTTTGTATTTTACAGTGCAGTGACCAGCACTCTGAGCCTCAGGAGACATGCTTACAACCTGGCTGTTACTTTTATGTGTGTGTGTGTGTGTGTGTGTGTGTAGCATTCTTCATTCATCAATCATGTCCTTGGATTTCACTCATGTCCTTGTGAGTTCTTTCCCTTTCCTGCTGTTCTATCCCAGTCCTGGAGGGCTCTTGCAGCCCATTGTAAAGAGATTTCCTCTTGGGCTAATTCCTTAGCCTTTGGCAGCCACTGCTTGCATTGGGTAAAGACCCAAATTGCCCTGTCTTTCCTGTCCTACTCTCAGCTTTTAGCCACTGTCACACTCAAGGATGTTTGTCTATCCTGAAATATTGTGGAGGGAGCACTTTTGTCAGATCACAGACTACAGAGCTTCCAATCCTTATACTAAGTGAAGGCCCATGGGCTAGAGCTGGCAAATATTTGTACACTCACTCTGAGGCTTAGGACCCTAGAATTATAGACTATAACACTAGTCCACAGGTGCACATTAAAAGATGGTTTAAAATAATCAGCTAGCTTCTCTTTATCCCTTTCTATGGCACTCTTCTTTCTTATTAAAAACTTTTAAAAAAACTTCTTATTTTACTTCCCTGAAGGCTCAGTGGGCAAAGAGTCTGCCTGCAATGCAAGAGACACCAGAGATGCAGGTTTGATCCTTGGTTCGGGAAGATGCCCTGGAGGAGGAAATGGCAACCCATTCCAGTATTCATGCCTGAAAAATCCCATGGAGAGAGGAGCCTGGTGGGCTACAGTCCAAAGGGTTGCAAAGAGTTGGACATGACTGAGCACACACACACCAACAGTTGATTATAAATGTTGTGATCATTTCAGGTGAAGAGAAGGGACTCCGCCATACATGTGCATGTATCCATTCATTCTCCCTCAGACTCTCTTCCCATCCAGGCGGTGCGGCAGTCTTCTTTCCGTAGTGGTTTAGTCGCTAAGTTGTGTCCAGCTCTTACAATCCCATGGACTGCAGCCTGCCAGGCTCCTCTGTCCATAGGATTCTCCAGGCAAGAATACTGGAGTGGGTTGCCACTCCTTCTCCAGGGGATCTTCCTGACCCAGGGATGGAACCCGTGTTTCCTGCATTGCAGGCAGTCTCCTGATTGCAGGCAGATTCTTTATTGGCTGAGCCACCAGGGGCGCCCCTAATAGCTAATCCCTCAGAGTGAAAGCTGTGGCTTCCACGGTGGCTCAGATCGTAAAGCATCTGCATGCAATGAGGGAAACCCAGGTTTGATCCCTGGGTTGGGAAGTTCCCCTGGAGAAGGAAGGGCAACCCACTCCAACAGAGGAGCCTGGTGGCTATACAGTCCATGGTTTCACAAAGAGTCAGACATGACTGAGTGACTTTACACTCAAGACTCAAAGCACGGTGGGATTTTTCCTTCCTAAGAATGTCTTATTACTTCCTGGGTTTCATTCCCTTTAAATGTCTTTGGTTCTTCATTTCTATGAGAATTTTTTTTTTTCTAATCGAGGTAAAATTGGTATATAACATTATGTATGTTTCTAGTGTATAGCATTATAATTCTACAACCATATACACTACAAAGTGATCATTACTGAAAGTCTAATTACCATCCATCATCATACAATTAATCCTGGTCACCCTCTTTGCCCACCTTCCCACTCCGTTCCTCTCTGGTAATCACCAATCAGTCCTCTGTATCTGTGAGTTTATTTTTGTTGTTATTGTTGGTTTTCGTCTATTCATTTGCTTTGTTTCCTGGTAGGTTTTCTTTCTCTTTTTTTTAAAACTATTTTGTAGCTTTTCTAGCTCATTCTTGTTAGGGTGAGATCATCTGAAACTTCTACACCCAAATTCTAAGAAATCCCACCATGTTAACTTGTTTTCTTTTCCAATTTGCAGTCTTTTGTTTTCTCTCTTACAGGCCAGGCTCTAAGAGCACTCCTCCACTTGTAGCTCTTGCCTGGTTTTGGCAACTGCTCCCTTAGATTGCCCCTCAGACTTAAGAGGAATTGTGACTGTTTGCTCTTGCTAGCTCTGAGCTGTTTCAACATCCTGTTTTGGCTTCCTTTAAACTTGTCCATATTTTTCAAAACAGTCTCTTTATTAAACTCTTCTCAGTCATTGAAATGAGCCATCTCCTTCCTATTGGACTCCCGATTGAAAGGGGACATTCCTACCAAAAAAAAAAAAAAAAGATTGAACCAACAGGGAGACAATAAAGAGTAATACGAAGAAAGCATAGAGTTGTCAAAGTTGGTTGAGTGATGTTCCAGTGGTAGCAATGTTGTCACTAATGAGAAGAGGAAGAATACATCTCCCCACTAATTCTTTTTCGTAAATAAGCATCTAAAATGGAAAGTTGAGCTACCAAGTTTTACTTGGGTTTGAGGGTCATTTTCCAGATTAAAATTTTAAAAAAGCTGGAACTCTTTTGGGGTATATACAAAAGGTTAATATGGAATAATACCAGGGCTAAAGAATTAATGTGACTTTCTTGGTGAAATGAGGTCTGGGGAGGTTAAGAGAGGTTAGAAGAGGAAGCAGATAATTCCAAGAAGACAAATTATCTTTTTATCAGCAGCTTTTATTTAATGTAAACAGTATCATTCGCTATCACATCATTTACTCAGCATGAACTCTTAGGTTTCATATAAATATCTGATTATTTCTCTGTAAGATCATTTTTTGGTAGAAGGCACCATGAAATAACCAAACCTTTATTTGTTTACCTTAGTGCCTGAAATGTAGTAGGTATTCAAAAACTGTTAGATATACTAATACTAGCTGACATTTATTGAGTCCTTACTTACAGTGCCAGAAACTGTGCAAAAAGTGTTTGACATACTGTTAATATTCCAAGTTACATGCGAGGAATTTGAAGATCTATTTTGCATTTCTATAGCAGAGGCTCAAAGTGATAATGAATTGACAGAAGTGGAGACTGTCATTTAAAATTTTTCAGTTATTTGTGGAGGAAACCGCACGGGCGGCCCCCCCCCCCCCCCCCCCCCAGCTTATTGAAAGGCAGGATTGGAAGTTAAAAAAAAAAAAACACCACTTCTTGATTTTCTGTTTTTTATACATGTATTCATAAAGTTCATTAGCATTTTTGCAAATCCCTGTAGGATACATCTAACCTGACAAGAGTCACAATTATGGGTCATATATCTAACCTATTTTCTAAGAAAAGCAGGTATTTCATCTTTCCTTCTAGTCTTTTATTTCCTTCCTTTCATTTTCCCCACTTCATTTATCTCGTTGAAGTCGTTCACATTTATTCATTCATTGATTCCTTCCTTCCTTTCTTCCTTTATTCAAACAAGGCCAGGTGCTTAATTTTTAAAATCTCATTCAAAATGGTGCCACGTCACCCCCTGGGGCCAAGAATCGGGAGGTGCTGTCAGCTTCCTCCTTGCCAGCGTGGATCTCCGCGGAGCCCCGCCCTCTTCTCCTCACCTGCTCCCCAGGAACCGCGGCGAAGTCGCTGTCACACCCTGGCCTCCCGCACCCTCCCCCACGGCCTCCGCCCCTGCCCCCCTCTCCCAGGGGCCGCCCCGCCCCTCCTCTCCCCTCCCCTCCTGGATCCCAGCTAGCTGAGCGCATTTATTTGCATATTTCTACCTTTGTTCCCCGCCGGCGGCCAATCAGGGCGAGGGACGAGGCCGGGGGTGGGGGACTGGGCGGGGCGAGGCGGGGGGAACTGGGCGGAGCTCGGGCTCAAGCTCCCAATGCTGCGGCCGCAGGTTCCAGAGCGGGTAGGAGCCGCCGCGGGCGCGCCGCGCACTGCAGCCCCAGCCCAAGCCTTGGGCTCCACACCCGCAGCCCGGCTGCGGCCTCGCCTTGGCTAGGCCCTGAAGGCAAGGACAAAGAGGCTGCCGGGAGGCTCCCCTGGAGCCAGATTTTACCTGCAGTTGGAACCACAGGCTTCAAGATGGTTTGCGGGGGCTTCGCGTGTTCCAAGAACTGCCTGTGCGCGCTCAACCTACTCTACACAGTGAGTATCCGAGCCCGTTTCTCTTTGCCTGGGGGCTTTGCACCTGCTCGGGTGCTTCGTGGCCACTTCATCCGGCCCCCTCTTCCCGTCTTCCCACGCTCTGCTGCGCGCCCCCGGCCTCGCCATCGGTCTCCGCCGGGGACCAGGAGCCGGCGACTGTCGCAGTCTCTTCCTTTCATTGTGAAGCCGCCGTCTTTCTGGCTCGGTGGCCGCCAGTCCCTGCCCCATTGCTCTACCCCGCCCCCTCATCCACCACCTTGTTTTTCAGTCATTTGACCAGACCGCTCCACTTTGCCACCCTCATTATCCCTTCCGCATCTCGCTCTTGGCTCCCAAAACCCTCTGGGGGCAAATTTGGAGGCGAGAGAGCAGCCTCGGATTTGAGGACAGCTTTGCAAAAATAGCGTGATCAGAAAGTGCCAAGGCGGCTTATGGATGCTGTCCGTCGTGTTCAGCTCTGCTTGTGCCTGTGATTTTCATTGAGGCCACCGAGTAGGTTCGCAGGATATCCGCAGCTTCCGAAGTTTGTTTCGTCCTTACTTAAAGGAATGTCTTTGGGGGAGGTGGTGGTGGTGGGGGGAAGAGGGGTAGTTCTGCTCATACCTGATGCTTTTTCCATGTGTTTTCCTCCCCCCCCCCCCCCCCCCCCCCCGCCCCGTTACCAGTATCCTAGCTCCATTTTAAGCGAAAGCCTCCGGTAAATAAGCGAGCCTCCACCCAAGTTGTTCTTTCCCTGCCAACCAGCTTGGGCTTTTTAGTTTTAACCCTGTATCTTTGTAATTTTTGAGGGGGCAATTCTGGTTGAACAGGAGGATGGGAGAGGAGGTTGCCGTTTATCGAGTTAACTCCCACGTCCCAGATGTTACCTACCCGATTTCGTTCCTTTTTCTGACAATCATCCGAGGCAAGGGGCCTTGTGTAAATTTTATATGTAAGGTGATAGACCAGAAAGGGCCCTAATAAGTTTACAGAGTTGGTAGTTGGAGAGTCAGGAGTGGAAACCAGGCTGTGGGATCCAGATCTTTCTGCAGTCTTCTTTACCAGGCGAGAGAAAATTAGACTTCTGTCGTCATGTCTCTATCATAGTCGTGCTCCCTTCTATAAATACACCTGGCGTTTTTTGCAGCACCCACCCTGAAAACAAACCCAGCTCCTCATCATTAGCTGAGAGCTAGGCCATCTGTGTAAGCTTAGGTTACATCCTCAGAGTGGGGAGGCTGCCTTGTGGTTACCAATAGGAGAGCGAGCTGGGTCATTTGACTATTATTGTTCCTGTGTATGTGAACGTGATTGCAAAGCTTTGACAATAAGACATAAACAAACATGTTAAATAAACATAAAAGGGGTAAAGCATGTTTTTCCAGCTAGTTTGTGTGTGTCTTAGTAGGAATTTATTCAACATGTCACTAATGATAAACTTGCGAAAAATTCTGGAACACCTGGTGATTCAGCTTCTTGTAATTGGAGATCCATGTCAAGTTTCAGATCAGAATCCACCTTTGTGTTCCCTGAAGCATGCCTATCACTTTGATTGTTTATTAAGTAAATAAATTCTGATCCGTTCTCCAGGTGTTTTCTTTTATTAGCCTGAATGGCCTGCTTAGAACTTCACATTCCCCACTTTATGCTCTTGACTTCTGCCCCCTCCCCCTCATGATTTAGTCACCTGTTCACCAGATATTTAACTTTATAGTATCTGCTTACACACAGTAGAATATCTACATACTTAATTGATTGAGGGGGTCTATATAGATTAATGTGCCATATATATGTGTGTGTGTGTGTGTGTATATATATATATATGCTTCTCCAAAGGCAAATTATTCTTAAATCTAGTTCTCTTGCTTTCCAGATATGTCATTTCTAGCTGTATCTACTGTGGTATCAGGAGAGCAAGGAGAAAGGTAATTCTGAAGGAACATACTAAGACTTTTATGTGTGCGTGCGGTTCATCTCTCAGTCAGGTCTGACTCTTTGCGACCCCATGGACCACAGCCTGCCAGTCTCCCGTGGGGACTCTCTAGGCAAGAATAGTAGAGTGGGTTGCTGTGCCCTCCTGCAGGGGATCTTCCCAACCCAGGGATTGAATCCAGGTCTCCCACATTGTAGGTGGATTCTTTACCAACTAAGCCACCATGGAAGCCGTAAGACTTTTGTATCTGTCCAACCTTCAAAGTGCATTGACCTTCAGAGGGCGTTCTGTTGTTTTTTAATAGCTATACGGTAAAACATAGTTAATTGGGAATTCACAGGACTGTACAAATGGTTAGCTTTTTAAATCTAAGGCTTTTTAGAGAAAGGGTATTTCTTTAGAGAAAGGGTCTACTGCTTATAAACTGTGAACAAGTTTAGATGAGTTCGGCAATTTAAATTGGAAACAAATGAAAGGTTAACCTTGAACCAAGTCTTAAATAGATGCTGAAAATGTACCACTGCTATTCTTTAGATTCTGTATCTTTCCTGGTCTCTCCTCATCATTTTAAAATGGGGCTTGTGACGTGGTTGGGGACAGGGTAAAGGCTGAAGACTTGGGAGACATTTGTTTTTAAGACATAAAGAGGAGGACCCTTTATAGGTTTCAGTTCCACCCGGATTACTCCTTCTGGAATAAACTCAAAGTTGTGGGATTAGGTCTGAGATCATTTCTAAAAGTGTTGTTGAAGCCTACATTGCATGTGGAAGTGGCAAGTGTAAAGGCCACAGCCTGCTTTGAGAGTCATCACTCTGTTTCTTGAAGGATTTTCTTCAGGAACTTAGGACTCAATCAGCCTCTTTACTTGTCCATTGCAGTTTACATGTGCAGGTGGCCTGCTCATTGCTTTGAGACTAGAACAGAACTGGTGATCAGTCCGAAAGCCTGTCATTAAATTGGTTGGATGGAACATCCTCCTAACTTGTCATGGACTTGTGATCACTAGCCAAAGGTGTGGTTGATTTTTGTTGTTTATGGTTTGGTTGTTTCAATTATTAGAATCCTTTGTACTGAACTTCTCAGGTGGCTCCTGCCAATGCCGGAGACAGAAGAGATGCAGGATCGATCCCTGGGATGGGAGGATCCCCTGGAGAAGGGATTGGCAACCCACTCCAGTATTCTTGCCTGGGAAATCCCTTGGACAGAGGAGCCTGGCCGGCTATAGTCCATGCAGTGGCAAAAGTTACAACTACTACATACGACTAAGTGCATCTACACACATGCTTGTACTGAACAGTTTTACATTAGTGTAGTGAATATCAAGTTTATAGATACAGCAGGAAAGGCAGAAGCTATGGTTTCTTCATGTACCTTCATGATGTCATATGAGTGACTTGCTCTAGAACTTTCTACATTTGAAGAAGCAATGTTTCTTCACTCACCAGATACTTATTGAGTGTCTGCTGTGTGCAGGGCATTGTTTTCAGTCTAGGAATACAGCAGTGAGCCGAATGGCTTTGAAATAAGCATGCCTTATGGAGCCTCTTTTTCATTCACTATCTTCTCTACATATGATCTCAAGAGTTTTCTTCAGTCAATAAACATTTTCCCATTGTGTGTATTCTGCTGAGAACTGTAGGAAATAATAAACACACACAAAGGCAAATACCTACTCAGTGAAGACAAGATATAGTTAGGATTTATGAGGTGGGAAAATGAATGCTATGTAAAGGAAGGACTGACTTTAGGAGCCATAAAATTTAGGACTAAGGGAGATCCTTGTGGGTTAGAGAAAGTATGATTGACTTGGGGAAGTGTGGAGATAACTCAGGTCTTTTTGATACTGTTCAGGATGTCGATACAAGTGAAAACTGCTTCAGGAAAATGGTCTATTTTATTTTTAATAGTTTATTTTAAAATAATTTTGATTGAAAATATTTTGATAAAAAAGTGAAAAATAGCTTTTAAAAATTATTCCTAGGTTTTTGGTGGGGAATTTTAGGAAGTATGAGGTAAGTGTTATCTTAAAACATGTAACATTTTGAAGATTTGTATCTCCTTCTTCTCAAGCAGAGAAGAAAAGACTTCTAGGAATTGGACTGCTGGTTATAATATGTGTGTGTATGAATAGTTTTAATTAAGAATTTAAGAACAGAAAATAACTTGTAGTCTTTAAACAAGAAAGGTCATTTCAGAAGTTTCAGTTTTGTTATATTTGTTCTAAAATCTTTCTAAGTTTGTTTCTATTGATATTTTTTGCAGTATTTTTTTTTCCCCCAATACCTTGGGTTGCTTTGGGGAAAAAAACCTCTGTGCAGTCAAAAATTATACCTGTTTACAGCCATTATAAGACATATGTTTATTTCCATTTTAAGTGTCTCTGAAATTGAAATTGTCTTAAAATAGGTAAAACATAGCAAATAAAATACATATATTTGGACAGTTTATGGAGAGAAGAACTAGATTCAGGAAGAGAACCTAAGTTTGAATTTCAACTTTACAGCTTGCTTGGAATTTAACTTCAGGCAAATGTGTCCATGAGTTTTTCATTTATAGACTGGTGGATGATATTTTTCATTTTTCCCTCAAGGAGTTTTTAGGATAAAAGGAGAGGATGTGGATAAATGCTTTGGATGCACTATGGGGAAAAAAAAAAGTTGTTACAGCTTCATGTAAAAGTTGAATTATTTTAGATTTCAGAATTACAAATCTATATGTTATAATGAAAAGGTTTTCAAGCTTTTGGGGTTTCTAACACTTACAGGCTGATGTTAACTACAGAGACAAGAGTTCCTACCCTCAAAATAGTAATACTAATCCTTCAGTTGTAAGAAAAAAAATGGCTGAGATATGGTGAGTATAAACATGGAATGACTTATCTGTATATTGTTTTGAGTCCTATTCTGGTCATTGGAGGACTAGAAAAGTATAATTTTTTTTCCAATCTGTGCTCTAAAATAAAGGAAAAAACACTAGTACTTCATCCAAAGAAAAAAGTCTACTTATTGTAATTGCCTTCAAATTATTGTATTTGCTATTTTTCAAAATTCTCGTTATTTTTCAAATTATTCTTATTTACTATTTTAACATACAGGTAGGTTTATGTTATTTCTCGGCACTTGTTCAAAATACTGAGTGGATTTAAAATATGTAAGTGGTTGCTGAATATTTACTTGGATTTTGAATTTAAAATGATTCACTATTTACAGAACCTGGAATTTTCACATGATGCTGTTGAGCTGGTATTTATAATTGGCCTTTGTGCCAAATATGTCTGTGAAATTTCCCAACTTTTGATTTTAAAATAGAGGACCAAAAGGTGCCATTTACGTCCTTTCTCACTTGAAATGAGGTTATTTTCTTTCACCAAGTTTAACAAGGTAATTAAGAGGTTTTACAAAGAAAGGAAATTTATTTAGGGAATAGCTGTATTTCAGTCTACTTTTGAAAAGTGAGTTTTGAACATCTCAGTGGTTTAATTTTCATACAGTTTTAGGTAGTTTAAAAGTGGGCCATCATCACCTCAAACACATTTGAATTACTGGTGAAGACAGGCTAGGGTTAGTTCGCCTTCCTTCATATCCTGTTTCATCTGAATTGATCCGCCATATTTTCTTGTCACTGAACGATGAATAATCCAAACCTACTTGTAATAATGGATGAAAACTCTTACAGAATAAACCCAAATTCCTTAGCATGTTGTTCAGCATCTTTCACCATGTGCGTCTCTTCATGTGTTTTGGCCACAGAGGTTTTCCCAGACATTTTGTCCTTTGTTGCCTGTCGTCACTGATCCTCCGCTGTTGACCTGGCATACCTTGCTCCGTCTTTGTAAAGTTACCGAAAGCCTCCTGTTTCTTTAGTCTGAAGGAACTGTTTCCTTAAATTTTCACTTGGGAGCTGCAACACTTGAGTGCTACCCCAGACTAATTTAATCAGGATTCAGAGCGAGGGAGGAGGCATGTCATTTTTTTGGTTAGAAAACCCTGTTTTAAAGCTTTCTAGCTAATTCTAAATTACAGTGAGGGCTGAGAATTAAGTGTTGGAAGATTTTATTTTACTTTGTCCTTTCTGTTGAACCACACTAATGCTCCATACTGTGGATAATTTGTGTTTGTTTTTTTTCTCAGCTGTAGTTGGCAGAGATCATAGCATTCTCTATATTGCATCCTCCAGTTCCTGACATTGTTTTCTTTTAACAGAGAGCTTATACTCTAAATAACTTCTTGAATTGAATTTGCAGAACTGGCTTCTCCCTTTTCACCAGAGGTAAAACATACCGAATGAAAACTTGCATAAACATGGCAATTTGATCAAAATCAAATTTAGAAGACAAGCAAATATTTTAAGACATGAAAATTAGCATTGGGTTAAAAATAATAAATATGAATTACTTTTATCAGTCTACTGTAGAATCTGTTTCTTGAAATACTATTTTCTTCTTCTCCCATTGTTGGTCAAAATCTATATGTCTGAGGTTTTTCTTGTCACCTTTCCCCTGAACAAATCAACTTCCTGTGAAATTATGTTATAGTCATAGTTGTCTAGGGCTCATTATATTATTAATCTAATATAGTATATTATTAATCTAATATAAAGTATTACTAGATAAAGCCAAATAAATTTTCTTTTATTTATTCCAATAATATTAATTGAGCATTGGCAACAGTGAGCAAAACAAACCAAACTGTCCTGCCTTCATGGATCTTACATTTGAAGGCGAAGATAGATGATAAGCAAAGAAGTAAATGTTAGACATCATCAAAGTCAAGGTGTTAGTTGCTCAGTCGTGTCTGACTCTTTGCGAACCCCATGGACTGTAGCCCACCAGGCTCCTCTGTCCATGGGATTCTCCAAACGAGAATACTGGAGTGCGTTGCCATGCCCTCCTCCAGGGGATCTTCCTGGCCCAGGGATCAAACCCTCATCTCTTATGTCTCCTGCATTGGCAGTGGGTTCTTTACCACTAGTGCCACCTGGGAAAAGAAGGTTAAAAAAAAAAAAAAACAAAACAAGTGCTATGGAGAAAAATAGAGTAAGAAGGATGAAGCACGAATTTGGTGGGGGAGTGTGGTGGGTAGGGGAGGATGAAGGCATATTTTTATATATGGTGGTCAGAATTGGCCTTCTCTGGAAGACACCAGTGGAACAGAAACTGAAGGAGATGACCAGACATCTGGAAAAAGTTGGTTGAAAGAATGACTTTGCAAAGATCCTGAAGGAATATTTCTCATGTATGCAAGGGACAGAGAAGAGTCTACTAGGGCTGGGACAGAGCGAGCAAGAGGTGGGTAGAGTGGTTAAAGTTGAGTCAGAGTTTCTGGACCCAGTTTGAAGGATTTGAGGTTTTATACCAAGGGAAATGGGGAGCCATTGGTGGCTTCGGGCCTGGTTTTCATTTAAAAGTTTGTCTGGCTCCTGAATCGAGAACAGATTATAGATGACAAATGTGGAAACTGTGAGACCACATGTGAGGCTATTGAAGTAATTTAAGCAAAGATGATGGAGGTTTGGACTCATAAGATAGTAATGGAAGTAAGAGAGAGAGTCAGATTTTGAAGGTGATGCCAATATAATTTCCTGATGGATGAGCTTGGGGTGAGAGAGAGGCCAGTTGAGCAACTGGCTGGCTGAATCTGCTATTAACAGGAATGGGGAGACTGCAGTTGGACAGGCTTTGGAAGGCAAGTAAGGGGTTCAGTATTGGATGTGATGCCAGTCAGATTCCCAGGTAGAGATGCCAGATAGCAGGTAGACTAATAATGATGGATTTCAGGGGAGAGGAATAGCTGGAGGTTTATACTCAGCAAGTCATCATTGTAGAGAGTAGTATTTAGCCTTGCTTCTGGATGAAATCAACCAGTTAGGGAGGTGAGGTAGAGAAGGGTAGTGATCCATGAATTGAACCAAGGACTCTGTTACAGTAACAGTTTTGGGAGATGAGCAGCCAGCAGAGGAGCCTGAGAAGGAATGGTTGGCCAGGTAGGAGGAAAACCGGGTCGAGGCAGGTGTCTTAGAAGCCGAGTGCACGTTGTTTTAAAGAGCCAGAGTTGAGCATCTGTGTCCGATGCTGCTCAGACATGATTCTTAAGTTGATCAATGAAGAAGTCATTGAAAAAAGCAGTTGCCCTTTTATTTTGTCATGTTAAGACTGTATGCCCCTCAAAAATAAGGACCATGTCCCAGTTACTTCTGCCTTGCTGAATGCACAGCACCGCCTTGGCATATGGTTGGCATCTGGTGTATTGAATGGAGGAGTCAGTGCAGGGCTTTTTTGCCCATCACTCTGCTTTTTGTCTCCCAGAACCGTACTGAAGAAGGAGGATGTAGGTTGTGGTGGAAACTTCGTTGGTGGCTGTGAGAGCTACTTTAAACCACTTATCTTTGGAAGATGGCAAGTCAGGATCCCTTACTTTTGAATCTCTTTATATAATTTCTTCCCAGCAGATAACATATATGCTATCCATTTTGTGCCGTGTAAGTGTAAAGCAGTCTGCTTGGCACCACGGAGAACATAGAGAAGAAAACTGTGACAAATGGCACGTCAGCCTTCGTTGTGTCATTTGAGGAATGAAAATGAAACAAAGAATTGAGGTCTTGGCTTTAGCACTAAATGTCTGGATATTGCAAAATGCTTAATATTTAGCTAAGTATTATGCAATACCCAGACTATTTATAGAATTTTCAAATCTGTGTCCAGATGTTTGGCATCAGAGAAATACATGCTCAGTCATCACAAAATTGTTCTTCAGTTGCCCACATTAGGCAGAAGTTCAGAGGGAGAGTTCAGTGTCAAATGTAATCTCTCATTCTGACTATTGGAGCATGGAGAGGGAGGGTTCTGGGGCCTTAGTTTTCATTTATCTGTGGATGCCACATTACATTTTGGTGGTATAGCCCCTTTAAATCTTATTACTACTTTAAGTTTCTTACTGTCCACTATCATCACGACTTCTCTCTTGCTCTAGTGCTGACAGAACATTTTTGAATAATTTAACTACAGAGTTGCATCCAGTTTTTTCAAAGGTCCTACATTCCTCTTTCATCCTCAGAGCAGTTCACTTACCCTGATAGAATTTGGATGCTCAAAAAAATGTAGGGGGTCTAGAAATGATTCAGGTCTCTCTTTGCATCTTGTTTCTACAGTGTGGTGGGTATTTGATGAAAGAGTGAAACTCTTTTCTAGATTATATAGAGATAGAATAATCTGGAAGATCATTAAGCTAGATTTCTTCCTCCCAACTGTTGATTAGATTTGGCAATAAGCATCTCTAGCACGTAATAAGTGAGCTCATGAGCTCTTTAGGACAGCAGAATATTTTGAGTACCTCTTCTGTACCAGGCGCTTAGCCAGGTGCTAGGAGTATCAGGTCACCATGTGCTATGTCTGTATGGCCCTCAAAGTGGAGAGGACTCATTAGAAGAATGCAAAGTATGGCTGGAGGTGGGGAGTAGTGGCTAATGAATTACCTCCAGACCCTTCACACCCTTGTATTTGTCAGTCTGGTGTGTGTGTTCAGTTGCTCTGTCGTGTCTGACTCTTTGTGACCCCATGGACTGTAGCCCGCCAGGCTTCTCTATCCATGGGATTCTCCAGGCAGGAATACTGCAGTGGGTTGCCATGTCTGACTCCAGGGGTTCTTCTCAACCCAGGAATTGAACCCTCATCTCCTGTGTCTCCTGCATTGCAGGCAGATTCTCTATCTCTGGGCCACTGAGGAAACCCCCAGTTAGCCTGGGATTTGGACTAGTTAGCATGGGAATGACCTGATCTCATTGGCTTATCTACTCTTAGGAGTAGAGTCCAGAGGCAGGTAACAGAAACCTGGCTACTCTGCTTCATATGATAATTAAGCTTTATTGTCTTCATGTAGCAAGATGTCTAGAGGTAGGAGTCTAGAGCCAGTGTACAGTGTAAGTATGTTATCAACGTCCCAGTCTTCCTCTGTCATCCTGCCCTACCATCCTTGGGGTGTGACTTTCTTCCTTGTCACCCGATTACATTTGCAACTTTTGGTATAAGGTTTTGTTCCATTCTGGAAAAAGGATGATGCTATAAAATGCTTTTCCTTATAAAGCTGTATGTGTGAGAGAGAACAGATCTGTTGAGGTATTAATGGAATACAATAAACTGCATGTATTTAAAGTATAAATGAGATAAAGCTATGACACACACATGACCTGTCAACCCTTCATCATATTCAAGACTTTGCACATAGCCCCCAAATTTCCTTATCCTCCTTTGTAATCCTTCTTTTCTGTTGCATGACCTTTGGTCCCAATTTACAGGCAACCACTGACCTGCTCAGCAGTAAAGTTGAGGCTAGAGTTCAGGCCTGGGGAGGGTGTGAGTAGGAGGAAGATGGCCTCGGACATTTCTCTGGCTCACTGATTCCTTTCTTGTTTGGTCCCAAGAGGAACCAGTTTCAGAGAGCCTATATCGCTTAAAGGGAGTACTCGTAATTTTTTTTAAAAGCCCATTGACAAAGTGAAGGATTTATAGTTAGTTTAGTTTGGGAAGGTGGTCACAGTAGGGAAGGTAGACAGTCACTGCAAGTTTGCAAGCATTAAAAAGTTATAATAAACACTTGCAAGATGAAGCTTGTATTAGGCTGAATTCTCTATAAGTTATAAATGAACTTAATGTGTTTGCAGGATAGTACAAACTCCTAAAAGGATATAATTGGGAAATTCAGTGATTAGATCATCAAGTATGGCTGGATCAAGGGGCTCAAAAAAGGTCAGAATTCTTGCCCCTTCTGTCCACTTCTCAGCCCAGCTTGCCTCTGCATAGATTCTTTTTTAGGCCAGAACTTTCCATGTACAAGACAAGCCATTGGCAGAATCAATTTTAATTGTCCTTACTTTTCTCTTTCAATATCCCTGGATTATCATATGGGACATACTAGTTAACCATGTTGGTTTCTGGGCCCAATCCATGGACCAGCTACTGTGAGCAGGAGGATGAGTAACCGTGACTGCTACTAGCAGTGACTGGAGAAGACCAGTGAGACAGGAGAATTAAGAGTTTTATAAGAAATATATGTGCTGGTTGTAAAAGCCCCATGTGTCCCCTACAGAGATCCTTTGTCCTCTGAGCAGGAATTTGCCTGAATCTTCTTAAATTCTAGAATGCTCTAGCAACTTCGTCATCATTTGAAAGGCTTACTCTAGAAGGAAATGGCAACCCACTCCAGTGTTCTTGCCTGGAGAATCCCAGGGACAGAGCAGCCTAGTGGGCCACGGTCCATGGTATTGCAAGGAGTCAGACACGGCCGAGTGACTAACAGTTTCAGTGGTTTAATGCCTCAGCACCTACTTAAACTCGATGATAAAGAACATTATGCACGACATTTTTTTTCCTTTCTTCTGGAGTGGTGCTGTTTGTTTGTTATTGATCCAAAAAAGTGCACAAATGCATGTGTATTAGTTTTAAGCAGTTTTATTTGCTAGAATGATCTCAGAGATAAGGACTCTTTATCCTGGGTAGAATTTTCTGCTCCCCTACTCCAGGCAGTGCACTGTGAACTTGTACATGAATGTCAGCACATGTGAGAAATTCTCCAGGTTGGGTAAAAGAAAAATAAGCACAAAATTAGTAAGCCGGGATTTGGTAGTTATCTAATAGCAAAGCGGTATGAGTGAGGACCTTACTACTGGTTTATAACTGTGCAACCAGGTCTGCTAGGGAGTAAGTTAAGGACATGCTAATCAAACCCATATCAATCTGGCTATGAAGCAAGACCTATAATTTCTTATGCATTATAATATTGTCTTTGCTGTTATATCTCAGTGTTAAAAATGACCTATATTGCTGTGATGACCTATAATATAGGCACTATGTCATAGTGCCTCTTTATATGTCTGGTAGGCACTATGATATAGTCCTACCGGGATAAAAAAATTGCACCAAATGGGAAGTTTGCCCCAGTTCTGCCTCTGTCACCAAGCATGTCATTTTGCTACTCGGATTATTCGCCTGTAAAATGAACAGACTTGGTTAAGGTCACTGGCCAGATAACTGTGCCACTGACGCCCTCCTTCATCAAAATCTATCCATTTGTGCACTAGAAGTTTTGCCAGACCTCCTTTTTTAAGCATTTGCTTTGGAAAGCAATGCCAGTTGTAGACACTTTTATAATCTTGTCTTGGTGTGGCCTGTCATTTTAGCTTTTGTACTCTCTTAAAAGCTTTCCTTGTATATTCACTTTTCTTTGTTTTAAAGAGAAAACAGGAAAGGTTGGCGCTTCCTGCTCATAAAAAAAATCACTGTCAACAAGTTAACAGATCCGTAATTTGTTTTTATCAGCCTTCTGTCTCCCAAAGGAAGGAAAGTATTTGTCATAGGTCTAAATTTACTTTCTATTACAATTGATCTCATAAGGAAACTGTTGTTACTATTAAACAAAAAATTCTTGCAGTTTCTTTGTCTACCAGGTTCTAGTGACAAATAGGCTTTTTAATTATACATGTAGAAGTAGTTTTATGGGAATCAATAATTTTTATATCACTCATTTGGTAGACTTTTACATAATCCCATTCTCTTCAAAATTACAAACAAACCATAACATGCAATTACTACTACGCAGAAATAAATTGTTTCCTTATTGTCTTTAAAAGGCTCCTTCTTAGTGAAAGTTAGACACACTGGTAATCAAATCTAATTAGATGCATATCATAACTTTTAGGTGTTATTTCTGATTTAAACGATTAATTATGAGGACTTGAGGGATTTTTGCTATAATGTGTTGGAGACTACAGTCGCACACACACGAAAACATTTATGTTGTTCTCAATTTTTTAATTAAAAAACCATATTTGGGGGATTTTATCAGAAAATTGAGTCACTTAAATATGTTTGGACAGTTTCATCTTTGTAGTAATAAATGACAGATGTGTTTTAGATTGGATAGTTAAATCTAAGTGCTCTTCCATGTTACAAATGAGAATGTATATTTGTGTGTGTGTGTGTGTGTGTGTGTGCGCACAAGTGTGCCTGTAGGATATGGGAACCTAAGGGAAATTATAGGTGGCATCAAGTTTCACATGTGCATCTACCCAAGTGTGATAGACAAGTAAAGATTGAGCAAAGGGCTGCCTGCTGCCTTCACTTCTGTACCACCTTCATTTGCAAGGCTTCCCTTTTCCTAAATGGCAGCACATTGTAGGGGGGGAGGATGTGGATAGTACCTGGAGATGCACAGATGAGAATTGATGTGAAATATTAGAGACAAATGAGACTATCTTGATATAAGTAGCTGTGTTTGGGGAATAGTGTGAATGAAGTCTGGATGAGGCAAGTTGGACCAACTTACAGAAGAAAGCAAAGCAGAAGAATTTAGTTTTAGTGTTCCAGTAAGAAGGGGGCTGTTACATCATCAGGCTACTTTTAATTAGGAAAATGTTTCATATGCACAGAAAATAATATGGTATACTCTCCTGAGCCCAACAGACTGATTTTTACAAAATTAGTGTTTGGCTCTGTCTCTCCTTTTTAAAGTCTTCTTTGAATTTGTTACAATATTGCTTCCACTTTATGTTTTGGGTTTTTGGCTATGAGGCATGTGTGAGCTGAGCTCCCTGACCACCAAGGATCAAACCTGTACTCGCTACATTGGAAAAAGAAGTCTTAACCACTGAACCATGAAGGAATTCCCTTTTTCTTTTTAAGAGGCTGAAAGCTATAGTACAGTTAAAGGCCCACTCTCCATTCCCTTTCCCAGCCCTCACCAAAAGTACTTACTACCTTTCATTTGTTGATTGGCCTTTTGGATTCTTCTTCAGTGAACTGTCTCTTATTACCTTTGACCACTTTCCAATGTGCTCATTGTTTTTTTTTTTAAATTGATTTGTAGGTGTTCTTTAAAATATGTGTGTGTGCTATAAATATCCTCTAGTCCTAGGCATATCCTACATTTGCCTGTTTTTTTATCATATAGAATTTGCAGTTTTAATGTCATTTCTAGTTTGGTAGGTAAGAACAAGGATTCATATCCCACTTCTGTGTCTTCCTTGCTGTGTAACCTTGGGCCCCTTTCTTAACATCTCTGTGCACAACTTTCCCCTCCTGGAAGAGGGAGCAGTAGTACTAGACCCCTCTTAGTGTTGTTGTGAAGATTGTGTATGTCTGTGTTAGTCACTCACTCGTGTCTGACTCTTTGCAATGCCATGGACTGTGGCCCACCAGGCTCCTCTGTCCATGGGATTCTCCAGGCAAGAGTACTGAAGTGGGTTGCCATTCCCTTCTCCAGGAGAGCTTCCCAACCCAGGGACTGAACTCAGGTCTCCTGCATTCCAGGCAGATTCAATTTACCATCTGAGCCATCAGGGAAGCCCACTAGTTAGTAAATGTAAAACATTTTGAATACTTCTTGTATATAGTAATTGCCATATGCCATATTTGTATTATATGTGCTTTGGGGCAGTCTTGTTTAAGAATTTTTCTTTAACTCCAAAGGCAAAACATTATTCTGTACTTTCTCCCTGCCAAAGTTTTAAGTTTTGCTTTTTAGATATAGGCTTTAAAGCTATGGTGTGAGGTAGGGATTCCTACTATTATTTTTCAAAATGGGAAAGTAATTGTGAAAAAGCTATTAATTAAAGACTGTTTCCATATTGATTTAGAATTCCATATCTCTTCAAGTCTGCGTTGTTTGTTTAATTACTTGATTTTAATTACCAAACTATTATAATAAATTCTGATATTTGTTTGGATTATTTTTAACTTTTTTAGTCCTTTTTGTTTATATGTTTAAGTTTACTAATTAAAATAGATCCAAAAACTGTAGAGTCAGACTCAGATTTTGCAGAGCATGGTAAAAGCAATAACAAAGGTAAAATTTGGGACAGTTAAATGTAGTCATTGACAAAGATTGGATTGCCACTAGAAGCTTTTCTTATGCACTGTGCTAGTGATACTGTAGCTGGGCTGAGAAAAAATGCAGCAGCCACAGCCTTTGTCCTTAGTCTTAAAAATGTTCCTAGCTCTTGGATGACATTTATTCTTCCATGTAACTTGATGGATCATGGTATAGATGATCTAAAATCTAGTGAGACTTTGACTAGAAATACATGAAATTTGTAGGCTAAATAGGAGGTGAATTGATGCTTTATTATAATGAGTGTTGCCAACCATGAACATACATCTCTTCATTTAATTTGGGTCTTTTTCATGTTCATCAGTTCATTTCACAGTTTTCTCCATGGACATCTTTTAATACTTCTATTAGATTTGTTTATGTTGTTGTTGTTCTTCAGTCACCAAATCGTGTCCGACTCTTCACGACCCCTGTGAATTGCACCACTCTAGGTTTCCCTGTTTGTTTGTATATACCTTATATTTTGGGAACCTATTACAAATTGCATTTAAAGGAATTCATTAAAAGATTTGGGGGTGCATCAGCATGTTGTTGATTTTTGTGATAGTGATCCTATTTCTAGCAACTTTTCTGGTTCTTACTAATTTTAATAGTATTTACAGTCTTTTGGGTTTCCTGTATAGGTATTCCCATTAATTTGAATAAGCACAGCTGTGTTTATCCTTCATCTTTGTGCCATGTTCACTCTTAAACATAGTTATCTAAGACCTCTACCCCGGTACTCAATAGAAGTGGAGATGGCTGGCACCCTTGTCTTACTCCTGAATTTTGAAAGAAATGTTTCTCAGGTTTTTCCATTGAGTATGATTTTTACTTTGGTTTTCTGATAACTTTTCTTTTCAGGTAAGGAAATTTGGAGGAACTTACTCTTGTTCTTTTTCTTAAAAAACAAACCCAGTGGGATCGGGTAGAGAGGGAGGTGGGAGGGGGGATCGGGATGGGGAATACATGTAAATCCATGGCTGATTCATGTCAATGTATGACAAAAACCACTACAATATTGTAAAGTAATTAGCCTCCAACTAATAAAAATAAATGGAAAAAAAAAAACCAATTTAGGGATCGGGTGGAGAGGGAGGTGGGAAGGGGGACCCGAATGGGGAATACATGTAAATCCATGGCTAATTCATTTCAATGTATGACAAAAACCACTGCAATGATGTAAAGTAATTAGCCTCCAACTAATAAAAATAAATGGAAAGAAAAAAAACCAATTTGTTGAAGGCATGTCAGTTTTTTCTTTTTTAATGAAGTTTTACTTATCCTTCCTATGGTAGTTTCACTTCTTTCTGCTTTCTTTAGATTTGCTCTATCTGGCTGTCTTTTAAGTCTGCATTTTTAAATAGAGTTTTGTTTTCCCCATGTTGTTTTTATTCCTTCTTTTATGTATTTAGGTAGTTTAAATTTTGAATTTTAATCTCATTCAGTTGGTCCTATTACCCCAGGTTCTTTGGAGCTCTAATTCTTTGCCTTTTGCTGTGTTTGTTGCGTCTCTTGTGGTAGATTCTTTTCTTACATGTTTTGTGAATTTTGATTGACAACAAAGTTTTTATTTTTTCTTTGGGAATGGTGTGAGGACTGAGGTTCAAAAATGTCCCTCCTGAGTCATTTTGAATTTGCTTCCTTGACTTTCCTCCTCTAAATGCCATCACTGCCGGCACCAGCTTTCATGTGAATGGCTGGGCTTGAAGATTCCTGCGTTCCTGGATAATGTACTTTTAGCCTCCAAACGTGGGCATGGTAGGCTTGGAGTTTCTCTTTCTTGCAGACTTTGAAGAGGTTCAAAAATCTTTACTGTCTTCCTGAGGGTGGTGGTGTGATTTTTCTGTGACCTTTTATACTAAAAATACAGTGCTCCGGAGGTCTAGACAAACATGGGTCTTAGTTCCACTTCTCATGTCTGCCTGGTTTAAAACCCAAGTCCTTCCCCTTTAGTGATGTTCTGATCTGGGAATTTCTTTCCACATTCTCATGGCCCCATTGTGCCAGTTGTATGCTTGCTACTCTGATTTTCAGTTCTCCTTTCCTTTCTGGCTGTGGAAATTTCCCATAGTTTCTCAGCAGTCAGCTGTATATTTAAATAAAATGTGAAGTCTTTTTTCAATATTTTAAATTATGTGTAGCAGGAAGGATTCAGCTATGTGTGTAACTCAGTTGCCCATGTTCTCAGAACCTTCTGTGATAGGCTGGTACTCCTCTCCCATCAAGGTACACATCCTCATCCTTAGAACCTGTGCCTGTGTGACCTTATATAACAAAAGAGGCTTTGAAGATGTGATTAAATTAAGCAGCTTGAGATGGAGTGATTATTTTAGATTACTTGGGGGAGCCCTATGTAATCACAGAGGTCCGTATAAGAGGGATATAGGTGGCTTATACTCAAAGAGTATGATATATTTAGAGAAGCAAGTTTGTTGCAGCCTGAGAAATTTGAAGATACAGCACAGCTGACTTTGAAGATGGAGGAAGAGAATATACAGGCCAGGGAGTTCAGGTGGCCTCTAGAATCCCTGTCTCTCTAGCTTCTCTGATGCTTGAACTCTCACCTTTAACCTTGTGTTGACCTTTGATGCTGATGTGTGTTTTTATGGTTTCTTTCTTTCTTTTTTTCTTTTTTCTTTCCTTTTCTCCTTTTGTGCTGCCACATTGGTTTTGCTAGAACGACTGCTGAAGAGGAAATATTTAAACTTGCATCTGAATATAGAAAATCTTTTTTTTTTAGAACTTGGTAAGATAGCTACTTGATCTTGTGATTTCCATTCTTTGTCTTCAGAGCAAACCTACTAGCACATACCGTGTGGGGTTTTTATTTCTGTGAACACACAGCCCGTTCACTTCTAGGCTTTGTTTCTCTGTGTGCTTAGTTTTAAAGACAACTTTGAAGCAACAGTGAAATATAAGATGTCACTAAAAAAAATCTGGAAAAGGCATAGAAACAGATTCTTCCCTAGAGATTCCAGAAGGAATGAAGTGTTACTGACACCAGTATTTTAGCTTAGTAAGACCCATGTTGGACTTCTGACCTCTAGAATTATGAGTGCACTTTTGTGGTGTTTTAAGCCACTAAGCTTGTGCTAATTTGTTAAAGCAATAATAGGAAACTGATATACCCTCTCAAATGTTTTTGAAGGAGAGGTGCCTAGTGTCAGTGATGAAGATAGACTAAAACTATATTAAAGATACAGCAGAGCGAACTTGGCGAGGGATATTCTTGACAGAGAGGTCCACAGAAAACTTCTGAGGTGGTGCAGTGGTAAGGAATCCGCCTGCCAAGGCAGGAGATGTAGGAGACACAGGTTCGATCCCTGGGTGGGGAAGATCCCCTGGAGAAGAATGGTTACCCGCTCCAGTATTCTTGCCTGGAGAATCCCATGGACAGAGGAGCTTGAAGGGCTACAGTCCATGGGGTTGCAAAGAGTCAGACATGACTGACCACACATCTAGGGAAAAAAAAACCAGAGCAGAGACGCTTGTGAATGTTCTAGATGATGTTTTCAGTAACCACATAATGCCTAGTCTGGGAGTTAGAAGTTCTTATGGAAGTGATAAAGTGCTCTACCCACCACCCCCCCACCCCCACCTTGGATAGCTGAGAGAGCAGAGAACAGTTTTCTCCTGTTGCTAAAATGATGCTGTTTTAAATAAAGGATTTGATTTGCTGGGAGGGTCCTGACAGGGATAGCTAAATACTTCAGCTCTGCGGGTGGGGATTATGTTAGTGATAAACTATCAGGTAGGTTTCTTTAACAGATGTTCCTGACTTGCTTGTTCCCAAATGTGTGAATTGTTTTGTGTGTGCTGTGTGGCCTGCTGTGACAAATGACCACAAACATGGTGGCTTAAAAACAAAAGACTTATTCTAACAGTTCAAGCGGCCAGGTATTTAAAACCAGGTTGTTGACAGGAGTGCACGCCCTCTGAAGCCCCACGGAAGAACCTGTTACTTGCCTTCTTGCCTCTTCTGTTTTCTGGTGGCGGCCAGCATCCCTTGGCTTGTGGGCCATCGCCCTTTGCCTCTGTCTTTTTGTTGCTGTCTGCTTTCTGTCTCTCTCTTATCTCCCTCTGCCGCTCTCTCATTTTTTGGGGGGAGGGGGTTATTTTTAAATTGGAATATTGCTTTGCAATGCTGTTGTTTTCTGCCACACAATAGTGTGAATCAGCCATAGTTATACATATATGCCTCTCTCTTACAAAGACACTTGTTATGACATTTAGACACCACCTGATAATCCAAGATAAGCTTCTCCTTTTTAGACCCTTAACTTAGTGACATCTTTTGCCATACGATATAATATTCATTCTTTTGCTTCATATGGTAGTATTCAGTTGGGGTCATTTTTTTCAGCCTACACTCTGCTACCTTACTGTTTCTTTGCAATCTTTGGTTTATTCCATCATTCTGGATTTTTTTTTTGTTGTTTGTTGATTATTGTTCTATATTATGGCCCACCTTGTAAAATATCTCTGACATAGCAATGGTCTGTACCATTGTGATTTTTTTCATTCTCTCCTATGTTGAATTCTAGAATGAAAGTCAGCAAGCTGCAGCCCATAAGTCACATCCATTCCATTGCTTGTTATTGTGCAACCTGCCAAATAAGAATGATTGTACATTTTTATTTTATTAAAAAATTTTTTTTCTTCTTTATTTTTTAAATTATGAAAGTATGATAACACATTTACAGGAGACTTGGAAAATACAGAACAATGTTACATATTGTTCTATTATATATTGCAGTTTAAGTAGATAAGATTTTTTAGTTGGAGTTTCAATATCAAACTATCAAAAACTAATGGAATGAATAGACAGAAAAGTAGAAGGATATAGTAGACTTGAAAAGCTTTATGACCCAATTCAACATAATTAAGATTTTTCACACAACAGCAGGATACAGATTCTATTTTAAGTTGCCATAGACTATAAGCCAGGAGACATTGGAACATATCCAGGGACATAAAACAAGGTGCAAAGACTTCATGGCCTAAAGGTATTGAGCTCATACAGAGCCTATATTCTCTTATCACTGTGTAATTATGTTAGAAATCAATATCAAAAGATGTTTGAAAATAACCCACATGTTTTCAAGTGCTGTGTGACATTTACCAAGAGAGATCTTTGACTTAGCCCTTGAAAGCCTCAGTAAAATTAAGTTTTTACATTTTTAAATGGTTGAAAAAAATCAAGGGAAGAATATTTTGTTCCACATGAAAATTATATGGATTTAAGTTTCAGTATCTGTAAATGAAGTGTCATTGGAACACAACCCTGCTCTCTCATTTATGTATTATCTGTTGCTGCTTTTGTGTTACGATTGAATAATTATGGCAGAGCCCGTGTGTTTCACAAAGCCAGATGGCAACTCTCTGGCTCTTTACAGAGTAAGCTTGCCAATCTGTGTTTTTGTAGGGGCATCTTTTCTCTGGCTTCTGGTATATAGTGGGCACCAAACATTTGTTGATGAATATTTAACTTGTGGCAAGAGTTTCATTAATATCATTAAGGATTTGGAATGATTCCCAAAAGGATTCTTCAAAACTATGGATTAGAAGAATTTTATGTATCATATTATTCATGATTCTGATCTTTTTGGCCCTAAAACTCAAAGAAATACAGAGTAAATGTCCTGCCCCTGAATTTAATTAAATAAACAGGCATCACACCCAGGACTTGAAGCTGGTGAGTGCTGGTTAATTTTACAGAAAACTTGGTTGTGCTGTGATTGCAAGGTGTTTTTTTTTCAGACATCCATCTAGATGTTGCTCTGAAGGTATTTTTTAGAGTTGATTAACATTTACACTCAGTTGACTTTCAGTAATTGTGGGCCTCAGGTACGATATGAAATATGAACGCATTAAGAATAAGAACTGGGTTTCCTAAAGGAGAAGGAATTTTGTCTCAAAATGGCATCATAGAAATCCTGCCAGAATTTCCAGCCTGTCATCCTGCCCTGCGCATTGTGGACTTTCTAGCCCCCACAGTTACATAATCCCGTTCCTTGTAATAAATCTCGTGTGTCTCTCTCTCAATATGTATCTTCTTGGTTCTGTTTCTCTGGAGAATGCCGACCGATACAGCAGGGCAGTCTGATGTGTTGAGCACATGGACCACGTTCAGTGTTTCGTCCCACCACGCGGTGAGGATGCTAAGCATCGCCCTCTGCCCCATGGAGGCAAGGCCCCTCCAGCAGCATCGCCCTCTTCTTCCTTGACACCTCCTCCGGGCTTCTGCCTTTCACACCTCGTGAAAGGAAATGTGTTATATTTGGATACAACAAAGTCAGAAATAAGCTCACTTGTGATGGGGCCGAGGACTTTTTGTCCATCCAAATAGTCTGCAGTTTGAGAAGGCTGCGAATGAGGTGATGAAAGAGACAGACGCAGATGGATCTGCTGAGAAGCAGCAGTTGAGAAAATGAGGAGTGTTTGTGAGAAGTTTTTCCTCTTCTCCCTCTGAAAACAAAAGCTCCCTGTGTGTACACAGTGCAGACCACCCGGTCCATGTAACTCCGTAACTCGGTCCTGTCCTGTCGTAATACAGATGGTTGCTTTTGTTCTCAAGTTTTGCTGCTTTATCATAAGTGGATAAAAATACAAACAGCTGCTGTATTTAGCCATTTTACTCATACGTCTACACATCTTAAGAATTTTTATGTACCAAGACATTTAAAATTTGTGTCTAATAAACGACCACATGTATAAAAATTTATACATCAGTAAAAGTTATACATTTCAGATTCTTTCAGTAAAGAATCATTTGAATGAGGATTGACTTATTTTGTATTTCAAGACAGTTTATTAGGCCTCGAAGTGGTGCTTGAAAGTTTGTTTTACATACTTCTATTTCTCCCAACAAGGTATTAAAAACTGTCAAGTTGCTCCAGGAAATGGTTAACTCTTGACTGACTTGAAGATATTGTCTCTTTCCTGTTCAGTCCCCATCCCCACCCTTCCCACATACCTACTGAAGCTGTGTCTTTTATCAATTGATTATAATCTTAATATCACATGCTATTTAAGTGTTATTTCAAAGAAGTAGCTGTAACTTTGAGTGATAATGACCGATTGTGTTTTACCTCTTACACTCGACTTTGTTCTATAATATAAATTAAGTGGTTGGGATGTAAAATTATTTCTTCTTACTCAGAATGCCATGTTTAAGTAATGTAGCTAAAATCTCTTAACACTCTTTTCATCCTAGAAGTTTTAATAGTTTCTCTCTATATTTGAACGCTAATGGAAAAGATAATGATATCTAAAGCAGTTCATTTTAGCAACAGTTCTGCAAGATATTTTTGACTGTTCCAAGGGTCAAGTTCTGTGATGGGTGTGGGGAATACAGAGAGGTGAAAACGTGGGGCCTCTAAGTTGTTCACAGACTCCTATGAGAGATAAACTTGGAATCAGAGTGTTAATGTGATGAAGAGAATAGAACCACATTTGAAGAACAGAGATGGCGCAGAGAATTGAGAAATGAATTTGGTTTGTTGGGGACTTAGGAAGACACCCCAGAGAGGTTCACTTGTTCTGGGCTTTGAAGGAAAGATATGTGATTTCCCCACGAGGAAACTAGTATGTCAGACTGAGATGTATTGGTGTTTAGCAGTTTTAAATATGCTATTATTTCAAAAGCTTAAGTAGAAATCATTTAGGTTTAGTAAACCAGATGGCCTCTGAGGCTCCACACTATATAGATGATTGTTTTTTAAAAGCGTGTCTGAGGATTAAAACTTGTTAATACTACAATGAGATCACATGTGTATTCTAATATCGCATGTTAGCAATCATTCATAAGATATTAAGCAGGTGCCTGAAGGATGTCCTTGATATTAATATATAAGTTGTCACTTTTCCTCTTCTTTTTGCCTGCCCCTTCCCCTCCCCGCTCACTGCCCTTTGTGGTGACTTTTGCAGTTGGTTAGCCTGCTTCTGATTGGAATTGCTGCATGGGGCATCGGCTTCGGGCTGATTTCCAGTCTTCGTGTGGTCGGCGTGGTCATCGCCGTTGGCATCTTCCTGTTCCTGATCGCGTTAGTGGGGCTGATCGGAGCTGTGAAACACCATCAAGTATTGCTTTTTTTCGTATCCTTTTTTACCACTGGGAGTTTTACCCCCATTAGGTTTGTTCTTACCTTGTCGATTACTCTTTTTATGACACGAACTTAAAATTACCACCAGGAGATGACTTGTCAGACAGCAGCTCCTGGCAAGCACTATGTGTATTTGTTCAACCAACGTTAGGATCATTTCTAAGTTAAGTTACTGTATGTTTACGTATGCTCTCTTTTCACATCGTGAAGAATGTATTCTGCAAGTTCAGTATTGTCTTATGTGTATGCTGCAAATTCAGCATTACATTTAACTGATTCAATGGCCTCTAGGTCCTTTCCAGGTCTTTAATATTAGGTTGAGAATTTCTCAGTGATTTTTTTAAGACTCGATATTCAGAAAGCTTTCATACATTTATCTATACTTATTTCCTGCTTTTTCTATGTAACAATTTTTATTTTAATCTAAATGAAATTACAATGGATCCGCTTTTATTTATTTTTAATGTTATTGAAGTTTAGTTGATTTAAATCTTGTGCTTAATTTCTGCTGTGTAGCACAGTGACTCAGTTGTACACATATCACATGTATTTTTTTCACATTCTTTTCCATTATGGCTTATCACAGGATATCAAATATAGTTCCCTGCACTATATTTGTTTATCCATTCTTATAAACAGCTTGCATCTGCTAATCCCAAACTCCAAAGCCATCCCTTTGTACTCCCCTTCCCCTTGGCAGCCGCATGTCTGTTCTCTATGACAGAAAGCATTTAAATAATTATTGTAGTTAGTATTTTTCTATGTAATTATACCCACAGTGTTTTATCAAAATAAAAATTACATGTATTCTTTTTGAAGTTTCCCTAAGTGCCATTGTTCTGTTTTCTAGATGGCTTCCTTTAGTGCATTGTGAAGTTGTCAGTACCTGTTTTATGTTATTCTAAATATTTCCAGAAATATACTTAACTTTGATTCTCAGTACATGATTATTCTCTTGCTTGTATTTATTGTCCAGTTTTCTGTATCATGTGCTTGTTTAGCCCTGAACCAGGAGCAACAGGTAAGCAAAGATTTTTTTTTTCTTTCTTTCTGCTTTATTATACCATATAGTATGGGAAAAAGAGGGAGGAGGGAGGAATGATTGGAATATAAAGTAATTTCTTCTTGTTCAGAATGCCATTTCCCTCTATATAGCCAAAGTCTCTTGTGCCTGATTGCTTTCATGGGGCTGATTTGAACCCTACATCAGATGTTGCTATTTTTTGCATCCTTGAAGTAGAATTTTGCCCTCACAGGGTCGAAAGTGCTCTTGCTAATGGGTGTTCACCCAGTCTTTCCCTGCCATTTTGCAATGAAACATGTGTTCCAGAATGTTTGTGGTTTCATTCTGGAAATTATTCTTTTCAAGCTTTAATTTGTTTGAAGAATATGGGTCTCAGTTTGGGGGCAATGGAAAATTTGCCTTGCTACATTCTGAGAACTAACCCTTTGAACCAAGTGCTTCTTTGAAATTGCACGTGAACATAAATTTTTATTCTTGAGATAGAAATGGTGCCTTTTTGTTGCAGGTTGAAGTATAACCCTTTGAAAAGTTTTGATGGTCTTATAAAGAGTATTTGTTTTAGGTACACACAGTATTAACAGCTGCAGGCCCCAGCTTTATACATTTTATGCAGGGGTAACACATTTTATTTATTTACTGATGGCCACATTGTGTGGCATGTGGGATCTTCCCCGACCAGGGATTAAACATGTACCCCCTGCAGTGGAAGCACAGAGTCTTAACCACAGGACTGTCAGGGAAGTCCCATATTTTAATGTATATGTTAAATGTGTTTTTCTAGGGTCAGCTCCTGGAAGTTGGTTGGAACAATACAGCAAGTGCTCGGAATGACATCCAGAGAAATTTAAACTGCTGTGGGTTCCGAAGTTTTAGCCCAAATGACACCTGTCCGGCAGTAAGTACAAAGTATAAAATATTTTTGGAGGTGTGTTGCATACAGATGGGCTTTGCTGATAGCTCAACTGGTAAAAACAATCTGCCTGCAATGCAGGAGACCCTGGTTCGATTCCTCGGTTGGGAAGATCCCCTGGAGAAGGGATAGACTACCCACTCCAATATTCTTGGGCTTCTCTGATGGCTCAGCTGGTGAAGAACCTGCCTGCAATGTGGGAGACCTGGGTTCGATCCCTGGGTTGGAAGGATCCCCTGGAGAAGGGAACCGCTACCCACTCCAATATTCTGGCCTGGAGAATTCCATAAACTGTCCATGGGGTCTCAAAGAGTTGGAAATGACTGAGCGACTTTTACGCTAGCACATATAGACATGGAATTTCTGATGCTGAATTGTACTTAAAAAATTTTTTTTATATACCAGTGTTCCATTCTGTGTACACTATTGTATCGATTGTCTGTTCTCAAGTATCCATTCCTGAGGGTCCTGAATATTCCAGGGCCCAGACAGACACCAAAGATGATTTGTTCTTTGCCTCTAATTCCTTCCCATTCAGCTCCTCCCAGAACAAGTTATGAAAGGGAAGTAATAGTAGGTTAGTGAGTAAATATCTTCGTTTGGAAGCCTATCCGGGTGGAAGGAGGCGGGTGGTCTGTACTAAATTGGGCTTCTCAACCAGCTATACATCCCCGTGGTGGAGGACGCATGGAGCCATCCTCTTTCTTCTCTCCCTTCCTCCCCATCACAACTTGATGCCCTTTCTGTCTGGAAACTATGCTAGCAGTGGACCAATTAGAGCCATCCTGTTGATCATGCCTGACTCCTGACCTTGCAGGTCCGACCCAGTCCTCTGGGGATAGATGTGCAGCTTGGCTCTCCTGGGTAGTTCAGATGTGTTTATGTTTTAGGGAAACTTCTATTACCCCCTTGCTGAGCCCTGAGCTGGATATCCCCTCAATGAGGCCTCCTTTGCGGGATTATTAGTTTTCTATTACTGTGTAATGCATTATCACAATTTTAGTGGTTAAAACAACATCCATTTATTACCTTAGTTTTCCTAAGTCAGGAGTCTGGGCTTGGCTTGACTGGGTTCTGTGCTCAGGATCTCACCAGAATGAAGTGTCAGCCAGGGCTGCAGTCTCTTCTGAGGTTTGGGGTCTCCTACGAAGCTATCGTGGGCCAAATTCAGCTTCTGGTGGTTGTAGGACTGAAGTTCCATTTTCTTGCTGGTGTCTCAGGTCTTACCTATACAGCCATCTCACAGCACAGCTTCGTTTTATGAAGACAGTGACTTATGTAATGCCACATAAACATGGGAGAGAGGGCCCATCATATTCACAAATCCTATCCACTCTCCAGGGGTGATTATTTAGGGATGGGAATCTTGGGAGCCAGCTTAGAATTTTGGACACTGCTAAAGAAGAGTAGTCCCCAATTGGATATGGTATTCCAGACACTAATATTTATGTGGGTGGTTTTTTTTTTTTAAACTTGCTCATTATAAATGTACTTTGCAATACAAGTTCTTTTTTTTTCTTTTTAATTGATACAGAGCTGTGTGAAAAGCAGCCACCCATGCTCACCCTGTGCTCCGATAATAGGAAAATATGCAGGAGAGGTTTTGAGATTTGTCGGTGGCATCGGCCTCTTCTTCAGTTTTACAGAGGTATGTGCACATAACTCAGTATCTTCACACCTTTGTCACAGGGACAAACAGGGATTTCTGTTTTCTAAGGCATGGCATTTTGCCTTAGCATGGCACTGAACTTTTGGAACATATTGATGGATGTTTTCATTGAGAACTAATATTGTAATAGGAGGACCCCTGGGTTGAAATCAGAAGATAGAGCTTGCTTTATAAGGGCTGAAATGCTTGATCATTAAATTATGTGAAATAAAATAAACAGATGAAATGGAGAGACTAGACTGAGTCATCTCTAGGGTCTCTTCTATTTCTAGAGTTGTACGATAAATTATAACTTTAAGTATAATTTTGGCATAGGTAGCACATTCACATTGTTTAATATATCTGTTAATGTGTAGTATACACACATACATTTACATAAAGGTTTACTTTGGAAAATTACCTTCCAACTCTATCCCTCCCTCCCCTTTGTTCCTAGCCTTCTAAAATTTGTAAGTAACCACTGTTATTAATTTCTTATCTATATAATATTATATTGTTAGTATAGTATATTGACATAATGTCTAAGCAAAACCACATACATATTATTTTGGTAATTTTTGAGGAATGCAGAATTCCTCATTATCTTTGTTGAATGCTTGATAACCATGGACATTTTTGATGCATATGAATTGTCAATATGTATTAAAATTAAATTTTTTCTATAATTCATAAATTCTGCCTGCAGTGCTTTATTTCATGGAGATGTTCATATAACTCTGTAAAATGAATACACAAGAATGTTTATTGTTTGTAACAGTGAATTTTTGGGCCAACTGGTGTTTTCCAATAAGGAGCTGGTTAAATTTGAGTTTACTAGACAAGAGCCAATAGTTAAAAAATGCACTGTGTGCTTAGAAACCTGCTTACCCTGCTTACTAACTATTTGCCCTTGGGCAAGCTACTTTATCTTTCTCTGCTGTTTCTTTATCTTTTCAAACAGGCATAATAACGGAAAGCCCCTATTTTATAGACTTGTTGTGATACTTAAAGGAGCTAGTATATATACTAATAAAGCTTGCAGTATTTAGAATAATGGCTGATATAGGGCAGGTGCTGTGTGGTTAGCTACTGGTTTGTAGACATGAGTAAATTGTATATATTATGCCCACTTAAAAAAAAGATGGTGGGACCCCTATGATTGTTGTGTTAATTGCTCATGTTACTCTTCTATTTTAAACATATAATAGCATGTATAGAGTAATGCTATTAGGTGAGATTGTGCACATAACTATAGAAATATATGGTAGGCTATTTTAAGAATAAGCATTTATCTTTAAAAGAAAATCAGAAAAATATTAAATGGTTTGTATGTTTGAAGTTCACTCTGTCATTTAATTTCTTGGATATTTAATTTCCCCTTCAGTATGTCCCTGTAATAAGTAATTCCATGGTTAACTTCCGTGTATGTAATTTTTTATCTATATTCTCTAGCTTTTTTCTTTGAATACACCTCCAAAAGTAAACTATGACACACTCAGTATGTGGGCATTTTAAAAGAGTTTGATAAATATTGCCAAATGGCCATTGAGGGGAGAATCAAAACCAACTTTTGATTCAAGCACTAATCTTAAAAGATACTTGCCAGTTTAAATAGGTATAAATAGCATTACAATTCTGTTTGCTCTTTTGGAAATGTGCCTAGTGAATTTGAAAATAAGTTCATGTGTTTTTGGATCACTGGCATTTCTTCTTTTGTCAGTTGCCCACCTAATGTCTGTCTTGGTCAAGGCCCTTTGGATTCCCTGTGACTCAGTCTATGCCACAAAAGGGGAAATTTTTTTATAAGATGAGGAGAGCGGGCCACAGGGCCCAGAAAGTGTCTGGAAAGGAGGGCCCAGGGCTGGGGGCTCACAGCCACACAGAAGGTTTTCTGCTCTGCTTTCCTTCCCTCCCTTCCCGCCCATCCCCTCTTCCTCTTGTCTGTCACTCTGCTTGGCTTCTTGTCTGCTTGCGATTTCTTGGGCATTGACTTTACTTTTTTAATGACTTTTAAATAAAATTTATAGATGTTACTTTCACATAGTTAGATTTATTGCTTTTACCTATATGGTTGATTTGTATGTTTAGAAAGGCCTTTCTCATTTTGATTATATATGTTAAAAATGATTAAAGCAGACAGTATAGGTGACATGAACAAACTTTAACACTTTGTGGACAGTCTCCTTTTGGAGAACTGCAGAATAAGGCAGAAGGCAAGGAGCTTTTATAGGATAAAGAATAAGGAAGAGAATAATGGAAAATATCTGGTTAGCTGGGGCCACAGAGTCAGTCTTGTTTGGGAGGAGAAGGTCTAGAGTTGGCTTGGCCTTTGGGTATTGGCTGGCCGAATATACTGCACTTCTGGTGAAGTGAAGCATTTACAGGGACACAGAAGTTACCCAAGTATTTTTACTCGCTTATGTGCACCCTGGATAATATTACAGCAGCTTCATCGTGGGCCTAGAAGTTTATTTCTCTCTGTACAATTAATATAAAAACACATACATATATCTCAGTTTTATTGGGGTTTAATTGATAAAATTGTAAGGTATTAAAGTGTACATCATGATGATTTGACATATGTGTACATGTTGAAGGTCTTCCCTGTAGCTCAGACGGTAAACGAATCTGCCTGCAATGCAGGAAACCCGGGTTTGGTCCCTGGGACAGGGGAACCTGGTGGGCTACAATCCGTGGAATCACAAAAAGTCAGACACAACTGAGCGACTTAGCACTACTATACTACACTATACAAGTGAAAAGATTCCCCCACCAATTTAATTAACATACCCATAACCTTCCATATTTACCTATTTTTTTTGGTGAGAACGTTTAAATTCTACTCTATTAGCAAATTTCAGTTGTACAATGTGGTGTTATCAACTGCAGTCACCATGTTACACCTTAGATCTCATTTTAATTGTGTGTGACATGTATTGCATTTATGTATATAATATGTATATGCATACACATGTATAAAATGTATAATATAGACATGTATTGCATTTATGTATATAATATGTATATGCATACATATGTGCATATGTATATGTGTGTATACATACATATGTATATAATATGTATATGCATACATATGTATAAAATGTATAAGTAATATAGACAGCACATTATATACATACATGTGTGTGTGTATTTTACACAGTTTATTCTAATTCAATTTCTGTTTCCCTTCAAGAATGAAAAGTCCACTCTTAGCTATAATGATCAAAGTGGAGATAAAGACCAAGCTTAGTATTCACTTTTTAAAGGAAGTTTCCCCTGACATCCTTTTCTAATCTAAACATTTTTTCATTTTACTTTTTCTCAGGAAAGAGCCATCTTCTGGGTTGGTCATGGCATCGATCCAAAATACATATACCACTTGAAAACAATTCTGTACATGTTTCCTATCTTTCCTTTAAAAGAAAATTGGATTTTTGTCATAAAAACTTGAAAATATAGATGGGAAAAAAATTAGCATGACCAATCTGAATATGCTTCATTAGCCAGAGTCAACAATTATCAGAATATTGCCACATGGTTTCTTCTTTTTTTTTTTTTAATTAATTAATTTATTTTTTTTATTAGTTGGAGGCTAATTACTTTACATCATTACAGTAGTTTTTGTTATACATTGAAATGAATTAGCCATGGATTTACATGGTTTACATGGTTTCTTTTTTATATCTGGGATATATTTTGAGAATTTAGTCCTTTTGAGCAGCTCCATTTTCTTCTCATTAGATCACACTGCCTTCAGCTCTGCATATATTTTTAAAGAGGAGTGTAGTTTTAGAGCAGTTTTAAGTTCACGATGATATTGAGAGGAAGGAACAAAGATTTCCAGGATCCCCCTCCCCCCTCCCACCCATGCACAGCCTCCCCCACTATCACGACTACTCACCAGATGGTGCATTTGTCACATTTAACCTCCACTGGCACATCATAACTACACAAAGTCCATAACCTCTGTCAGGGTTCACTTTTGGCGTTGTACAATCTATGAGTTCAGACAAATATATCCATCATTATGGTATTATACAGAGTACGTTCACTGCCCTAAAAATCCTCTATGCTCTGTTCATTCTTCCCAGCCCCCACTGTTTTTTAAAATACTAATTATTTAAGACTATAAACTCATGGGTCTTAGATTTCTCAAGTGTTCTTTCATGGAGTCCTTCTTTATATTTTATACACCAATTCCTTTTGAAACCTAGCTAGAGATTTTAATAACATTTTATCCAATCTGATATTTTTCTGATGTATACACTCACTTTTTAAATTTTTATTCAGTATTTCACAGAATCAGCAATTCTCTGAACTTGAAGGGATGAATCTAACTAGTTGATGATTTCTTGTCATAGAAGAAATTAAGATTTCATTTTGAACTATTTGTAACACATGAAAATAGTTAAACCATCAAAGAAACATTGATTTAAAATCAAAAAAAGAAGCTTTAAAAGTTAGTGCATGTGCTTTGTAGAAACTTTTGGAAAATAAAGAAAATTGTGAAGCTGAAAGATTGTGTATCTATTACCTAAAGTTACCGACTCAAATCATCAACATTAATAATTTGGCATATTATGTTACATCTTTCTACATTTAATAAATATAAAAATAAATAGCAAAGGACACACTTGTTGCACATTCTACATAGACATTTTATAAAACTGTACTTTGGTGACCTACCATGTCCTGGGTATAGGTTCTAGAATCAGCAGAGTTCATGATCAGGTCTAAAGTTACCACTGAAAATCTTTAACTCATGAGCACCTTTGTAATCTAAAAATCCAATATAAATAATTGTCTAACTTGGATCTTTCTGTGTTTTGGGCATGACCTCCCTGTCATGCCCTCCTTGGTTGCAAGGAGATAGTGGTTTGGCAGTGGGACAGAGGAGAGGTGGTCTTGTTTTGTCACAGTCGAACTGGAGGAATTAAACTTTGATAGAATATGGCTCCAGGTTATGAGTATTTAATGGACTCAATGGCTGTGTTTGCCCTAAGAACTGTAACTTGCACCATCAGCTTGTATCCTGGGTTGATAATAAAAGTATTTAACAATCTCAAAACTTCTAACCTGAAGTTCCCTGTGTGCCCGTGTTTCTGAGGCCGGAGCCTCAGAAATGATGGTCGGGCAGGTTGAGGGGTGGAGAAGTTACTCCTTGGCAGCAGGTGGGAAAGGATTTCCGTCCTGTAATATGAGTGTGGCTGCAATGGCAGATGGAATGTTGTTAGCCTAAGAATGGCCGGTAGCACATCAGATTCTTCTGTCAAGCAACAAACATAGTTAGACGCATAGACCCCAGATTTGAACCCTGGTTCTAGCGCGCATGACCTGGGGGACTGTTATCCAGTTATTTAACCTCTCCCTGCCTCAGTTCCCTCATTGGTAAAATGAGGATGATGACAATTCCTATCATATGGAGTTTTTGATCGAATGGTATGAATTTGTGAAGTGTGAAGAACAGAGTTAGAGACAAAGTACTCTTTGTATGTTTAAGTAAGTTCCCCCCACCCCTGCCTCGTCATACAGACTCCAAACCAGACTTTCCACTTCCTTAAATTAGCCTTATCTTTCCTTGATTCAACTCACAAACCAGCAGCCCCTACATCCTTAGATAAC
Organism: Odocoileus virginianus; assembly: GCF_023699985.2. Classification (NCBI taxonomy): domain Eukaryota; kingdom Metazoa; phylum Chordata; class Mammalia; order Artiodactyla; family Cervidae; genus Odocoileus; species Odocoileus virginianus. The sequence goes on along the minus strand of NC_069674.1, from coordinate 87,409,504 downwards.
AATTATATAAACATTGCCAGTCATGAATTTCCTTTTTTTTTTCCCCTCCGCCATGCCTCACAGCTTGTGGGATTTCAGTTCTCCGACCAAGTATTGAACCCAGGCTGTGACAGTAAAATCCAGAATCCTAACCCCTAGGCCACCAGGGAACTCCTCTGCCAGTCATGAGTTTTTCAGTAACTCGGGAATTATTACTGTGGTAAATGGAGAAAATTTTGGATTTGCCACAATTCTCTAGAGGAAGTTTCAACAGCTAATATGTAGTTATGAAGTCGAATGGACAAAATTTAGATTAAAAGTTGGCCTAGGTCTGAAATATGGAAATATAATTTGAATTGCATTTTGTTCCATTAAATTTTGTCTAAGAATTTTTGAGTAGTTTAAATAAATCAGCTTTGAGGTAGCAGGACCACCAGAATGAACACATTTCTTAATTAAAAAAATAATAGGTTCTATTGGTTATCTCATTAGTGAACATGGTGTGGGAAATGTCACAATCACTACTTAATTACTTTTCTGAAAGTGTGCATCCCCCCACCTTTGGAGAGGTAGGAATTACATTTTTTATCATCTGTGTTGGGAAATGTATTTATTGCAGGGTTTTTGTTATTGCTTAATTTTCACCGAACTCAGTTTGAATTAGCAAAACATATGATATTTTAGCTGTTAAGACAAGTTAGTGTTTGTATTTGTTTCCTTTTGTGCTCTAATAAATAATCACACTTGTAGTAGCTTAAGGCCACGCAGATTTACTGCCTTAAACTTCTGGAGGTCAGAAGCTTAAAGTGGAGACAGTTTCTGGAAGCTCTAGGAGAGACCTGTTTCCTTGCCTTTTCTGCCTTCTAGAGGCTGGCTGCCTGCGCTCCTTGGCTCGATTCCGAATTGACATTTTTCCACCTTCAAAGCTAGCAGCATGGCGTCTTCTGACTGTACTTGCTAATGCCTGTGTTGTCACATTGCCTTTGAGCTGTATCTCTTGGCTCTATCTCGGATTTTCGTCCTTCCTGCTTCCCTCTTTCAAGGACCCTTGTGATTGCATCACAGAGTTCACTCTCGTGATCTCTTTATCTCATGAGCTTTAACACAGTCTTGAGCTTTAACACAGTCGTCTCTGCAGTGTCCCTGTTATGGTGTAAGATAGCATGATCACAGGTTCTGAGGATTATGCTGTGGACAAGCTCAGAGCACCATTAGTCAGCCTACCCTACTGTTCAGTTTTTCTTCGGGCATCTAATTTGGGTTACTCACTGCATTTTAAAAAGAAATCTCTTCCTCTTTGAACAAACAATACAAAGTGCTTCAGAGAGTTCAGATTGTTTTATGGATCAACTGAGTAAACACGCACAACTGTTACTTTCTCTTTCTTCTTTTCGTCCTTCCGTTCCAGATCCTGGGTGTTTGGCTGACCTACAGATACAGGAACCAGAAAGACCCTCGTGCTAATCCTAGTGCATTCCTTTGATGAGAAAACAAGGAGCATCTTTCATATGCTGATCTTGTACATTTCCTCTAAGTTAAGCTAATTTGCCTGTTTAAGGAAACAGTACCTGAAAAATTACATTATTGACAGTGAAATTATATATTTTTATGTTTCTCTAAATGTTTTTCTTTTTCCATTGCTGAAACAAATCTGAAACTTGTGGTCTCCTCTGAACCTCAGTAGTACCTGTAATCTACTGTTTTTCACAGTGTCTGGCACTGTCTACTGTGGCCTTTCTTAGCATTTTTACCTGCAGAAAAACTTTGTAAGGCACTATTGTGTTGATCATATTGTGACTCTTAATGTGCATCTCACTGGAATAATTGTTATGTGGCACTGTGCTGTATAGATAGTTCTCACTGGAAAAAAAGAGTTGAGGTTTATTAAAGCCAGAAAGTATGAGATTATTATAAGTTCAACAAGGGAAATCTAAACTCCCCAGTTTTTTGTCCTTTTAGGAAAGAAGTGATGTGGTGAATATTGTTAATATAAAAGTGATAATTTAGTTCTAATAGTCTTTCTGATCACGCTAGTGTAGTCTAGAAATAGTCATGTCTTTAGAAAAGTATGGTTTAGGTTTTGATTTTTACAGGTAAGTGCAAAGGAGAAATGATTTCCTGAATGTCCTAATGTGTAACTTTTACCTTCGGCCTTCAAAATGAAATGAGTTTGAGAAATTCAGAAAGTACATCTATATATAATCTTGGTATTCTTTTATAATAATTTGAAGTCCAAAATATTGCCTTTTTAATAAACAAGTTACTATTAATGCATTGGCCCATGTAATAAAATGATATTTGATTATCTTACAAATTCTAAATACCCTTCTCATGAAATTTCTCAGTATTGTTACAGCAGCTTGTCAAATCCAAGCATATTTGAATGTGATCTCCCATAATTTGAAATTTAAGTAGTATTGTGGTTCTGTATATTATGTTAAAAAATTAAAGTATGGAAACCTTTCTTCGTCTTTGGATTTTTGAATTAAAAGAAAGTAATGGAAGGGTTGATAAATGAATTAAGTGAAGTGGAATTCTCTTTTTTGCTTTGGGTTTGCTCTGACTGGCGTAGAACTGAGTCACTATTTCAGTCTGTAATCCAACCAGGGAATTAACTTCCAGCACCAGTAGTCATGCCAAAATCTTTTCTTGAAATGTTTCAATGTCTAATATTTTCTCCACGTGAAAATTGTTTTTTAAAAGAGAAGTTGCTTATCTTGGTGGGGGGAAATATAGAAGTTCTTTTCTGTCACTAAAAATTACTAATTTCCTGTCATATTTTATGTAGTATATGATATTTCATTGGTAATTGTTTTGATGCTTTTAGACCAAGAAAGAGAAGAGATGGCTGACCTATAGAATTTTAGAGCATTTTGTTGGTGGGTACTTACATGCCTCTGACAGACTGGCTCATCTTTTAAGAAAACTAAATTTTCTTGGTGCGATTTCCATGCTATTGTAGACGAAGAAAAACCATTTTCCCTCTATTCTCTAGAGTCCTTGACTGAGACCCCACTTAACAAATGACAGATAAGAGAAACAGCAGAAGTTTATTAACATGTATACCTCATGTACATATAGGAAATATCCAGGAAAACAGATTAACTCTTTGAGATGGCTCAAGGCATTGTCTTAATACCATCTTTAGCTGAGGGCAAAAGAAAGGGCTGTGTGTGTGTGTGTATGTGTGTGAGGGGGTGGTGGTGGTCAGGAAGCCAGTTATGGGAAGTTACCGGGAAAGGCACAGTAAACAAGGATGAGGTTTGTTAGCAGTTTTAAGCCAGTGCCATCGATAGCAGTTTTTGGTGATTTGGAATCATGCTTCTCTTCCTGGTTCAGAGGAGGAGACGTATTTACAAATGGAGATTTAAATGTAAGTTTATCTTACAGAAGAGTACATTTCTACTCTTTTTTCAGAGCTTCTCCTGTCGTTTCTCCAAAATAATTGTTTCAAGAAAGGGGACCCCTTCCAGGTCTCGAGAGGCGGACAGTTGTCTAACGCTCAGAAGTGAACTGTCCGAGGAGACACACATGCTGACAAAGCAAGAGACTTTATTGAGAAGGGTCAGCTGGGTGGAGAGCAGGAGGGTAAGGCGACCCAAGAGGACTCTTCTGCCACGGGGCTTGCTGTCTTGGGTTTTGTGGTGACGCGATTAATTTCCGGGGTGTCTCTGGCCGATCTTTCTGACTCAGGGTCCTTCCCAGTGGCTCACACATCACTCAGTCAAGATGGAGTCCAGCGAGGAGGATTCTGGGAGGACATACGGACTCGCATCTCCTGTCGCCTTCCAACCTTTCGACCCGGATTCTCCTGGTTGGTGGTGACCTGTTAGTTCCATGTTCCTTACGAGGATTTCCTGTTAGATAAAATAACTCATGCAGATGGTTTCTGTGATTGCCTGACCAGGGTGGGCAGTTTCAGCCGGTGATTCCCCTGACATAATCAGCTCACAATAATCTTTATGCCAAAGAGGCAATTTCTGGAGTGGCATGTTCTGTTCTCCTTCCATGTCATAACAGGGCTCAGAGCAACCCTAAAAACGTTCCCACTTGTACCATGAGATTGTGACACATGAAGGAAGCGAGATTTTTGGACTCTGTCTTCCTTTATTTTGTATTTTCCCCATTTGCTTTGTTGCATTTTGAAGTTTCCATGAGGTTCTGGAATCTCCTAATAGAATACTTTTTCTTGGTACAAGTGATTCTATGTGGAAAGGGGCTGTTCAAGAGGAAAGCAACCCATAGCTTTGGTTTGTGCTCTAATTGCAACAGCATTATTTAGGTCAACTCAGTTACAACTCGGGGATTGAGAAGCATGAATCTTTAGGACCACTAACCTCTGAGTCCCAAATGGCTATTGGTGAACCTGCTGAGATCTAGCTGATCCTAGGGTGGCAGGAGGGCCGCTGCCTGTGTGCACAGAAATTTTGCCACAAAAACATTTTGTGAATTCAAAGGAATGTGCATGTCAAATCAGGGTCTGTCTTGAGCGACAGCGGACTAAAGACTCTAGAGCTTCCTTCTTCTAGCATTTATTAAAAAAGACAAAAACTTGGCTTTAAAAAATTCTCTCATTCTCTGTATATGTGTTTCATTTAGAGAAATGTTTTAGAGAAACATAATGCTATTACAGATGGAAAATTTTGAGGCGATACATTCTAGAAATTTCAGCTCATATAGCTTCAATTCCTCTCAGCTCCTGCGTCATCTGAGCCACTGTGATTTTGGTGTGAAAACCAGTTATACGTGTTCAACCTCAGTAATATGTTGCTGAATGGAACGTTTCAGAGGAAAAAGGAACCAGAAGAGCGGCTTTTAGTTCTTCATTTCCTTCAGCCAGAAACAACCTCACACTGTTTTTCTAAATATTTGTTTAGCCCTATTTAAGTTTATTCATCCTTTTGAAAATGCACTGTTTAAACATATGAAACTGTTTCACCATTTACCTGGCAGTGAGAAAGTTAGAATCATGTTTCTACATAGTATTTTCTAGGGGAAAAACACTTTCAGACGTCATGGTTAGGCAAAGAGGAGCATCCCCAGGTCGGTTATTTTATTGGCGATGACAGTAAGGGGAAAGACCAAGTTGTCCAGGTTTCTGGATAAGAGAAGGGGGTTCATCTAAAGCTGTTGGGCCCTTGGTATGTTTGAGGCCTGCAGTTGATTTTTACACCAGGCTCTCTATGCCAGGGGCAATTAATTACAAGGTGGGTTTTCAGAGAATGTTTTCTAGATAATTTTAAAGGGTCAGCGCTCTTTGCCCCACGCTTCCACCTGACCCCAGAGGGAGAGGGAAAAAGAGAAAAGAGACCAGACAGAGCTTTTCGTGTTGAAGTGTTTTGAGAATGTCACTATCACAGTTATAGTCAATGACAGTTGTAGTCTTTGAAATGACTCTTGAGACTGGGAAAGGGCCAAAGCAGACCCCTCTTCCCCCTCCAAGTGCCAGGCTGCTTCTCCCCTGCCCTCCCCTCTCCTCCCCACCCCCCTCTGCTCCGCTGCTCTCTCTTTCCTCTCCCCTCCCCTCAGGAAACTCAGCTTTTGGAGTTCTTTTGCAGAGGAGGACTTCAGGGAGTTGCCTGTGAGTTAAAATATATGTCAAAGAATGGACTTTGCCACCACCTGGGGAGTAAAACCACTCTGCTTGCTTTGGGGATCTTGCTTTTGACAGGTCGGTGAGGTCACAGCTTGACCAGTGGCCTTTTAGTAAGTCGGGCAGACTTCATCTGGACTTTGAGGGCTGCTCATTGGTGGGGCCCTGGAAAGTTCTGTTTTTGCCTTTGAGCTCTCTGTCTTCTCCCCCTCGGCTTCTGTCCTCACCAGGGATTATTAAATATGGGACCTCGGTAGCTACCTAGGATTACTGAAGGCATCAGACAAGCAGAAAACCAGAGCAGCATTAGCTGGTCCTAGATGGTCCTTTGAAGAAGACCACAGTTCTAAAACAGGTGTAGTCAGGTATGTTGGTCGTCTACATAAATGACTTTTACAGATGCTTTTTGTTACTAATTTTTTTCCAGAATTTGTCCCTGCCCCCTCCCCTGCAAGCTGTGGGGCCTCAGATAAAACTGATTTAAAAAAATTGAAGGTGGTAAAATATACATAGCATAAAATCTATCATTTTAACCCTCAAGTATGTGGTTCGGTGTTACTAAGTACGTTCACATTGTTGCACAACCGTCACCACCACTCATTTCTAGAATTTTTTCATCTTCTGAAACTGAAACTCTGTTAAATAATAACCCCTCATTCCTCCCTGCCTTCAGCAGCTGACAACCACCATTTTACGTTGACTCTATGGATTTGACTAATACATATGCCTCATGTTGAAATAGGACAGAATTTGTGGACATTAGCATAGTGTCCTCCATATTCATCTATGTTACAGCCTATGTCAAAATTTCCTTCCTTTAAAGGCTACATAATACTCCATTCTATATGTATATCACATATTTTGTTTACCCATTTATTCATCGATGGATATTTAGTTTGCTTCCACCTCCAAGGTGTTGTGAACAATGGTGCTATGAATGTGAGTGTAAAGATATCTTTTGGGGTACCTACTCAAAAGTGGACTTATCAGATGTATGATAATTGTATTTTTTGAGGAATGGTCATATGTTTTTCCATAGTAACTACACCATTTTATATCCCAACTAGGTTACCAACAATTTTATTCAGCTGTTTGAAATAAGACTCTAGTCTTAAAGCATTCTTCCATTTCTCCCTGAAGGTATGATTTCACGTAAGGTTATTTAAACACAAAGGAAAGATTGTGAGATGACAGTAAAGGACTTGGTAGAAAGAGCAGGCATTCTTAACATTTCCTGTACTTGCAGTTATAGCATAGAAACTCTTAAAATTCTTTTTCACTTGTCTTTTTTGTTTCTCTATGATGTTTATAACTTATTGATGACAATATAGTGCATTTTGTGTTAGTGAACTAAGTAATCATTAGATTTGGAGGTGGTGCTTAAATAATGTTGCCATAGGCATCATAGAACAGTTTCTCTTGAATGATTTCATTGGGACAAATTCTTGAAAGTAGAGGAAACTGGGTCAAAGTTGATCAATTTTTTTAAATGACTATTGCTCTGTCACTTTTCTATGGGAGACTTATTTTCCTTGCAACCTTAACGTTAGAGTTCTTAGAGATGTATTTATATTTTATAAATTATATGGGTTGCTAAAATAACATTCAGTACATTTTAAGGGCTTAATATTTCATATGAGTGCATCTGAAAAAAAAAAAAAACCACTTTTATTGTATAATAAGGGAAACCTGAATAGCGTAGAAGTTGTTATTCAAAATGTTTGTTTATTCAAGTAGAAATTCTTTTTTTTTTTTTTTCTCCAGCTAACCTTCAGAGACATTTCTAAATGGAGCATTTTACCTTTTTAAACACAGCAGGTTACCTACTTACAAGAAGGGCACCCAATTCCTCTGGTGACAGTTTTGTTAAGGATTTAAATCATCAGCATAGGCTTAGAACAGATTAGTGCAGAGCTCTTTGACAGTACTGTGTGAGAGAAAGTATTTTAGAAAGTATTAACTGGGAAAGTTACTAATGCCAAAGGACCTACTCAGAAGGGCTCTATCCAAAGAAACAAAAAGTTAATTAAGACAAGCAATAGATAACCAATATACAAAGCATGGCACAGACCACCAGAACCGTTTGGGGGCTAAGGAAGGCAGTGGAGGTTGGATGATAAAGGAACTTTGTATAATAATGAATGTGAGATTAAATATGTATTGAAGTCATTAATGGGCTTTCCAGGGGGCTCAGTGGTAAAGAATATGCCTGCCTAAGCAGGTCAGGCAGGTTCGAACTCTGGATCCCTGGGCCAGGAAGATCCCCAGAAGAAGGAAATGGCAACCGACTCTAGTGTTCTTGCTTGGGAAATCCCATGGACAGAGGAGCCTGGCAGGCTGCAGTCCATGGGGTCGCAAAGAGTTGGACATAATTGAGCACACGTGCACTAGTACATTAGTGATACTTAGTATTAATTAGTAAGTACAGAGGAATACGTATTGCTAATTTTTGTCTTTTCATTGTGTTCATTGGAAAAGGCCCTAATGCTGGGAAAGATTAAAGGCAAAAGGAGAAGGGGGTGACGGGATGAGTTGGTTGGATGGCATCACTGACTCAATGGACATGAGTTTGAGCAAACTCTGGGAGATGTTGAAGGACAGGGAAGCCTGGCATGTTGCAGTTCATGGCGTTGCAAAGAGTTGGACACGACTGAGTGACTGAACAAGACAACAACAACAGTTTTTGTCTGGTGGAATACAGAGTTAAAAATATGTAAAGCTGCTCTCCTATTTCTGGTGCCACCTTCTCCCTTAACCTTCCAAAGAGAGATTGTGATCTCTGATCTTTACCCCATAGAGGTGATGTCACTGCCCTTTGCTCTTACCGAATTTATCTCAGGCCAGTACTCTGAAATCTTAAGAAACCAAATACAGTATGAGGCTGAATTCTCAGGATGTGGTTGGAGTGTGTTCAAGGATACAGATGTTCTCTGAATGACCTTTTCACAAAATTAGCCTTCTGAAGGAGAAAGCTACCTGTCAGAGGCTTTCTCTGAGAGCGAAGTCTAACTAAAAATGAATTGCTAAATTCAAGTGTGTCCATAGGAGTTTCTGGCCAGAGTGAGGCAAGGTGGTCTTCAATTAGTGGTAATGCTCAGTTGCTAACTCATGTCTGACTCTTTACGACCCATTGATGGTAGCCCGCCAGGCTCCTCTGTCCATGGGATTCTCCAGGCAAGAATACTGGAAGGGGTTGCCATTTCCTTCTCCAGGGGATCTTTCAGCCCCGGGGATCAAACTCACATCTCTTGTGTCTCTTGCATTGCAGGCAGGCTCTTTACCAATGAGCCACCAGAGAACGTCTTCAGTTAGATATTGATTTGCTCGGGATGCCTTTAGATATTCTGTCACCCTAGAGCATATTGTTTGATACTTCTGTTGTTCAAGCTCATGTCTACTTTTTGTCACCCAGTTAGAAACTATAGTGAGATGAGATGATAATTCTATCTTTGGGCTTTGTTGCTTGAACTAGGTTTGTCTTGTCCCCTTTTTGAACATTTTGTGTTTAAAAATCCTATTTGGTGAGTAAACCAAATAGCTTTTCGTGAAAGACCAGGTTGGGAAAAAAATGAACAGTTTGAACACCCCCTAAAAGGATTTATTTTTTTAAAAATCATGGCTCACTATGGAAGCATATGATATTATTTTCATACATGTATATGTAAAACCTTTTTCTTTTTTTTTACAAAAAGCTGTTGTAACATGAAACCATCATCTAATCAGTAGGTTCACCAGTGCTTCAGCCTTCTCCATAGTTTTCCAAAACCACCTCTGGTTCCCAGTCTCAAGGCCCAACACAAAGGGTGGATCTTGCAGATTTTGTGTTTTCTCTACAGTTCAGTCTTCAGCAACTTGAGAGCTTTCTTCATGTTGTCGAGCACTAATAGAGGAAAAAGTTACAAGAGTCAACACATCATCAGAATTATATTAATAGTTAAAGTTTATCCCTAAACTCTAGTATTCTGTTTCTTGTTTAATAGGTGCTGTTTTATCATAGGGTGAATAGTTGGTAATTCTGTAAATTTTTTCTAAAAGTACATGAAATGGCTTTCATTATAATCCATATCTCTTCCAGTGTTTATTAGATTCATTTTCTACAAGGCATGATGATATTACCTGTGCGGAATACCTGCCTTTAAGGAGCCCAAAGTCCTAGTAAACTTTGTACCATTACCTCAAGAATGTTCAATACACTTGGGATGTGCATCGCCTGGTTCTCTCAGCACCCACTGGAGGCATTGCTAATGGCCCGGGACATTCTTTCCTGCTGCTAGACACAACCTCACAATCCTTCCCAATATACCATTCTAGGTTGATGACACCCAATTGACATTTCTGTGATGATGAAACATATTCAGTGCTTGTTCATTAAGTACTTTAAATGTGGTCACTGTGTCTGTAGATGAGAATTTTTTTAGTTTTCATTTTTAACTGTAGGATAATTGCTTTATAATGTTGTGTTGGTTTCTGCCACAGAGCAGGGTGAATCAGCCATAAGTATACACGGGTCCCCTCCCTCGCGAGCCTTCCTTTCACTCCCCAGCCCAGCTCACCCCTCTCGGTTGTCACAGAACACCAGGCTGAGCTCCCTGTGTTATGCAGCAACTTCCCAATAGCTGTCTGTTTTACACATGGTGATGTTTATATTTCCATGCTACTCTCTCAATTCACCCCATCCTCTCCTTCCCCCACTGTGTCCACAGGTCTGTTCTCTATGACTGAGTCCTGTCTTCCTGCCCTGCAAATAGGTCGTCAGGACCATTTTTCTACATTCCATATATTTGTGTTAATATGCTATATTTGCTTTTTTCTTTCTGACTTACTTCACTGTGTGTAACTGGTTATAGGTTCATCCACCTCACTAGAACTGACTCAAATTCATTCCTTTTTATGGCTGAGTAATATACCATCATATATTTGTATCACAACTTCTTTGTCCATTCATCTGTTGATGGGCATCTAGGTTGCATCCAGGTCCTAGCTATTGTAAATAGTACTACAATGAATATTGTGGTACATGTGTCTTTTTGAAATACAGTTTTCTCTTGGTGAATTTTGTTTAATTTTCATTAAAGTTACTATTAAACTCCAGGTGGCTAATGGCTGACAAATTGGACAATGCCAGTCTATACAGTCATTAGTCATTGAGCAAATTGATCCTTAGGACAAAACCCAGTTTTCTTCCCAGAAGGACTAATTACATGTCACAGCTAGGTACAGTTTCCCATTGAGGTTCTTCTGCCTTGAGTCTCAAACTTTTTTTTTTTTTTTTCCATTTTATGGCAACCCCAGGGGAATCGAGTATCTTGGCAACTATTTGGAACCATCTTTCTTACTGATCTTTAAAATTGAACTCAAATTCAGCTTTAATAAGCTGGATTAAATGGTTTCACTTTTGTTATTTGTGAAAAAAAATTAACAAAGCATGCAGATTATTACTATTACCCTGGTACTATTACTATTGTACTCAGTTTTGTGGTAGAAGGAGTTACTTGTGCCAAAGAGAAACGCGAAAAGCAGGTAATATGGTCCTATGGTCTTTCCCTGGAGGGAAAGACACCTAATCTAAATAATTGTTCTTTGAGATTTAAAAAAATGAGATCAAAGTGAATGTGATTTGATGGAGAACCACAAGACTAGATATAGTCAGACTGTTTCCCTGGAGTCTCTGAGCACGGCTTTTTTCCCCTCCCAATGTAGACTCTCTACCCATCACAACAGCAATTCTGTGGATATTCCAAGGAGGTAACACTTACATAGAGCTGTGTCTGAAGGTTCATAAGCATAGAGACGGTTTGAGTATCTTCCAGTGATGTCAGCTCTAACGGTTAGGGATGGGTCTACAAAGAAAAAGTTGAAAGGAGTGAAGTATTTTGCTTCAAAGGAACCTCTTTTGCAGAGGAAGCCTACGTGTTTATTTGCATCCCATGAAAGCCTACGTATTTATTCACATCCCATGAAAGGAACACGATGTGCCCTGCTGGATGGGATTCTCCTCCATCCAGTCTGCAATCTCCAGCTGCTGCAGCTGGTAGCCAGAACCAAACTGGGAGCATTCAGTAGCCAGGCAGTAGTATTTGTGGAAAAGGTTACAAACTCTGCTGTTCTATCTATAGCAGCCTGAAAGCAGGGTAATATACATTGTTGAAGTGGTGTTTTGTTTTTGGTGAAAGCAATGGCCCTCTCTACTAAATAATTATTTTAAACTTTTGAAATGATTATGTTGTAATTGAAATATCTTACCAAAAGAAGCCTAGATAATTAGAAACTCACATCAAATGATAGGTTTCCAAACCAGAGTTTTTTTTTTTTTAATGAATAGAAGAATTCAAGCTCTTAAGAGGAGCCAAGGTAAAATAATTGTGTATTGTCCTCATGATTTTTTTTTTTACTTTATTGTTAACAAGCTGCATGTTAAAAGTAGAGATTTGAGAGTCCCTTATGTATATATTCCTCTAGGTTTAAGTCTTTTTATTTTTCATGTTTTACGTTTAACTTGAAGTTACCAATTAATGAGGAAAAAAAGGTATAAACAAGATACATCCAAAAAGGAGGTATTAAGAAATACAGAGGCCTAGCAGCCTTTCCTTAAGAGAGTGATTAAAGGAGCCCGTGGTCCATTACCTGAGAATTAGATGCAAAGGACACATGAAACCTAGCCTCATGCATGCCAAGTCTGTCACTGGTACTTGATGGACAATCCCTGTCATTTCAGAATGTTGGACTGGGACCAGCAGACATAAATTACAGGAAACTGACCTGTGTTCACTCAAGAAACACTTAAGATCTACTCTAATTCTGCCTGGTGTACACACAGGGTCTCTCCTTCATAATCTATTTACGAAAGAAAAGCTCTTAAGTCTCCGAACCATTGGCTCACATTCCCTGGGCTGCCCAAGGGAGTCACCTCCAGAGCGTTCAAAGACTGCCACCTGCCTCCCACCCCGTGAGATTCTGATTTAACTGGCTTGAGATGTAGCCTGGGCAACTTGATTTTTCCGATCTCCCAGGCAATTCTAATATGCAGGCCTCGTGGAGAACTGCTGAGCTGGAAGAGCACGCTGCCTGGGATCTGGTTCTTACGACCAGAGGAATTCGGGCTTAAAATGCCCTTGGGTTTCCCTGGTGGCTAAGACAGTAAAGACTCCGCCTGCAATGTGGGATACTTGGGTTCCAGCCCAGGGTTGGGAAGATCCCCCGCAGAGGAGCTTGGCAACCCACTCCAGTATTCTTGCCTGGAGAATCCCATGGACAGAGGAGCCTGGTGGACTATAGTCCTTGGGGTCACAAAGAGTTGGACACAACTGAACGATTAAGCACAGCACAGCAGACCGCCCTTAAGAGGAGCGCCGAAGAGAATTCCTGAACAGGGTTTGGCAGGATAACCTCTAAAGGCCCTTTCAGTGTAAGGATTCTAAATCTTCTAAATCCCTACAAGAGCAAAACTCTAAGATTAGCTCTGGTTCAACCTTGCTCCTTTCTTCCCTTCACTTTTTCCCTCTATTTTGTAGGTTAGTGTGAACATGGATGAGTTACGCAGATGAACCGCTTGCTCAGACTGAGGTGTGCTATGTGATGAATTGAATTATGGATGGTCCATTTTTTCCAGTATGACTTTGATCAAAGTGAAAGTGTTAGTTGCTCAGTTGTGTCTGACTCTTTGCAATCCCATGGACTGCAGCCTGCTAGGCTCCTCTGTCCATGAGATTTTCCAGTGAAGAATACTGCAGTGGGTGGCTGTTTGCTTCTCCAGGGGATCTTTCTGACCCAGGGATCAAACCCAGGTCTCCCACGTGGCAGGCAGATTCTTTACCGTCTGAGCCACTTTGATCAAAGTCAAACTCAATTCATTTGTTCAGTCATTTAACAAATGTTTACTGTAAGCTTACCACAGGGTCATTCTGAAAATATGATGATGAGCAGAAAAAGATCTAGTCTCTACCACTTGGGGGTCAATAATTATTCAACAATCACCCAGTAAATGCAAAATTATAACTGAGGAAAGAGTGACCATTGAGAGGAACATGGTGCTACAAAAACACATCATGGGGCTTTGAGCAGGTCTGTGAATGACAGTGATGACCCAGGTGACCTGGGGATACTGAGGCAGGGTGGGGGCAGACAGGAAACAGCATATGTAAAGTACCAGTGGCAGGAAGGAGCATGGCTCCTCTGATTTTTTTTTTCTTTCAGCCCATATTCATAACACACCTAAAAAATAATTATCAAAAGCATCAGAAAGAAAAATCCAGCACACAAAATGATGCCTGATTAAATATTTACAGGCATGATATAATTCGGGGAAATACATTTAAACAATGAACAGGGTACTTCCATCTCAGGTGTTCTTATGGCAGAAAATGAGAAGTTCAAATTAGCAGATGAAAAAATGTCATGTATGAAAATAGGAGCTTGCAGTTTCTAATGAAAATATTTTGTGAAACTGAAAGTTAACAGCTGGCCCCCCACCCCCCACTCCAGCTTTGTCACTTCTTGGCTGTGGTGAAGCAAGAGGTGGGGGCGCGCAGGACGGAGGAGAAGATGTGGCAATGTTTGTGCAGTGTTCAGAGTGTTTTATCTCATCGCCACTTTTACTTACCAACAAACAAAATCCTGGGCACGTATTGGCCATCAGGAGAAAGGTGCTTGTCAGTTGTTTCATACTAAGATGAAAAAAAAAGCAAATATCAGTTTGTTTATCCTTCAGTTATTTTCAAACTTGTTATAAAAACATGTCCATTCCTGGACTAAGGACCTTAAAGCACTCTAAGGCACATCTCTAGCACAGAGTTTATGATGCAGATGGAGAAGCTAGTTACATGCATGAAATAATAAGCTAGAGCAGAATGTGATGCAGAACAGGAAGTAAAGAGCTGATGTCTGTGATGAATAAAGAGCCCCAGAATTCAATAAGGGAGAATTTGGGAGGCATATGGTGTTCAGGGAACGCATCTTGGATGAGGTGGGAAGAAATAGATCAATGAAATAAAAAAGGAAGTCATTTTTGGAGAAACTGCAAAACAAACAGGATTTTCTTGAGAATTCATCTATCATGTTTTAATTCAGAACTTTATTGAACAGTGTACTGCACTTCTCTTGAATTAATGCATGTCTTTTGGGAGATAGGGGCTTCCCAGGTGGCACTAGTGGTGCCCATATGTCAATGCAGGAGACACAGGTTCAATTCCTGGGTCGGGAAGATCACTGGAGTAGGAAATGGCAGCCTATTCCAGTATCCTTGCCTGGAGAATCCCATGGACAGAGGAGCCTGGTGGGCTACTGCCCATGGAGTCACAAAGAATCAGACACAACTCAAGTGACTTAGCACAGATTGGGAGACAGAGAAGGAGAAGGAATATTGGGGATCCAGTGGGTGAAATGTTATGATGAAGGATATGCAGGCACATTGAGCGCCCAGAGTAGGACAATTAACCCCGTCTGCAGGTTCCATAGAACTTTCTGAAGTGGGTGAAGAGAAATCTTTAGAAAATGAACAGGAGTCAGTTACATGGAAAAGGAAGTCATTCTGGGCAGAGAAGGGGGGGATGATGATACAAAGGCAGATGAAAGATGTAGCAGTTTCTATAATCGAGTATTTGGATGAGACTAAAGGGTAGGAATGGCTTTTGTATGACTCAGTGATAAAGAATCCACCTGCAATGCAGGAGACTCAGGTTTAATCCCTGGGTCAGGAAGACCCCTTGAAGAAGGAAATGGCAACCCACTCCAGTATTCCTTCCTGGAGAATTCCGTGGACAGAGGAGCCTGGTGGGCTACAGTCTATGGGGTCGTAAAAAGTTGGACTGAGTGAGTGAGCACACATGCAAAAGATGCTGAGGCTGTAGTGAGAGATGATGCTAGAAAGCTACTTCAGGGGTGGCTCGTGAGTGGCCTTGCACACCTCACCACAGTGTTTAGATTTGCCCGTAAATAGAGAAGAACCACTGGAGGGATGTTAGAAGAGCCGTGATGCCAATTTGGTTTTTAGAGTAATTACTCTTGACAATCGTGCGGGATCAGACAGGATTTACTTTGCAGTCAGAGAGCCACTTACTGTAAGCTAGCAAAGAGAAAAACTCTTAGACTAAAACAGTAGTCCTGGATTTACAGGGAAGTGACAAATAGTAAGACTATTTCCAAGTCAGAACCACAGGCCTTCATGACTGCCAGAGGTGAGGTAGAGAGTCAAGTCTAGAATAACACTCTCATGGAATAGGGAATGGAGAAAAAAGAGCTTTTTGAAAACCCTGTTATGTTGATAAATTCAGTGTTGAACACGTCAAGTTAAAGCTGATTGCAAGATTTCTGAAATTCAGTTGTGGACACAGATTGGAAGCTGTTGTGTATTCCAGGAAGATGGGGGAATTAGCAGTGAGCAGGTCTGGATGAAATTGTCCATAGAGAATATAAAATATGAAAAGAGAAGTAGGTCGAGTAGAGATCGGGAAGTCACTTATATTAAGGGGTAAATGGAGGAAGAGGAGCCTGTGGAAGGAGGTGAAGAAAAACAGCTGGTGTGGATGTTCCTTGAAGAAGCTCATCTGTCAACCCAGGAAGGGGGTGGGGGGGGGGAGAGAGAGAGAGAGAGAGAGAGAAGGAGTTGTTTACTGATTGCTTGCCTTTGAAACAGAAGTGGATCCTGTTTCTACGCTGAGTAGAACTTATAAAAACAGAAAGCTTTACCATGAAGAGAGGTGGTGATGGCCAATTAGGATGGGGAAGCATTGGCCCACAGCATTCATGAAGTGATTAGATTTGGGCACCAAGAGAGCTGTCTCTTCCAGGGAAAGAGAGGGCACATGAGTAAGGATGAGTGGAGAGCAGCCAGGACTGCAGGGGAAAGGGGCATAGCAAGGAATTGGCAAATGACAAAAACCTGCCATTTATTACAGCAACAAAGACATCCTGGACCACAGGAGAGTATTATTCAGGCAGCTTAAAATTATTCAACACGAAACAAAATCCCTGAGTTGGGAAGATTGCCTGGGGAAGGAAATGGCAACTAGTCCAGTATTCTTGTCTGGGAAATTCCGTGGACAGAGGAGCCTAGCAGGCTACAAGTCTGGGGGGTGGCAGAGTCAGACACACCTGAGCAACTGGGCACGGATGTGATCACATATATATGCACATATATAAGCAAAATGTAGACATGCAAGATAGATGCAAAATAGCATCTTTCTCCCTGTAGCCTATGAGATGTGATGTTCGGAACAGATCCCCGTTAAAGTCGTATGATTAAGACATATGGGAAAAAGGAACCACCCATTTCAAATACTGAGGGCAATGGCAGTGAAGATGAAGCGCTAACTTACAACTAGATTGAGGAGGACGAACTGCTCCGCCAATTTCTGGATTTCTTTATTTTCAGCAAATGCCTTCTTTAAAGCTATAATGCAGAGAAAAGTAGTTTAGGCATTCATCTCATCACCAGGTAAAACCATGGTTCTCTGTTAGATTTTAAACTGAACTGTATTTTTAATAGAGTATTGAACCCCACACTTTCTGCAAATGATTAACGAAGAAATATCTAGACCATTGGCCAGCTTCGCTTCTACTGCTCGGCCAGTCAATCATTCATCTCAATTTTTTTTAACCTGTGTTTACTGAGTGGTTACTATGTGGCAAGACTGTTTCATGGCCTGGGAATAGAGCAGTGGGAAAAAAATAAAATGTGCTTTATTCATAGGACTCATGTTTGCGTGGGAGACAGATCATAAACAAGCAAGTCGTTTTAGGTGGAGATAAGCACTTTGAAGAAAAATAAAGCCAAGCAAGAGGTTTAAAAGCTAGAGAGTGTTTAGGGTAGACTTCTTTGAGGAAATGACATTGAAGTGAGAGGCTGATGCCTTCAAAGATATTAGGGATGCATCCTAGGGTAGCCAGGTAGGTGCCTGTCACAGATCTAGGCAAGATCTCATCTAGGTTTGGACCAGGATGGTAGCAGTAAGGTGGTAGGAAGTGTCTGCATTTGGGCAGCAGCTATATAATATATGGGGCCCAGTGGGCCTTTGTAATATGTAGGGCTTTACCTCTGTCTCAGAGGTAAAGAATCCACCTGCAATGCAGGAGACAGGTTTGAGCCCTGGGTTGGGAAGATCCCCCTGAAGAAGGAAATGGCAAGCCACTCCGGTGTTCTTGCCTGGGAAATCCCATGGACAAAGGAGCCTGGTGGGCTACAGTCCGTGGGGTCACAAGAGTCGGACAGCAGCTAAACCACCATCACCAGTGCCAAATGCAAATATGGAGCCCTTTGTTCAATGATTACTATGACTTTTAAGATGGCAACAGCTGATCTTTACAACAAGCATCGGGGCCTCTAAGCACCATGTCCTGTGTGATTATGCAGGTGGTGTGTGCAGGAGGCTGGTGCTGGCCTCGGACATAGTGTGAAGGTAAAGCTTTGGTATTTGCTGATGTGTTGAGTGTGGGATAAAAGACAAAGCAAGAAGTCAGGGATGAATTCTAGAGCTGGTGTTTTCAAACTGTGAGCCAATGGTTAACACAAAATGTGGAAATATTTGAAGTTACTTCAAAAAAAGTGTTTACTACATAAAATTTTCTTTTTAATTCAACTCTGCTGGGTGCTAAGGGTATAAAGATGAGAGATCTGGACCCTCCCCCTAAAGCTATAAACCTATAAAAGAAATTATATTTAGAAGTATAAATTACCTTGACTGTGTGGGCATTCATCCAAGTGGTGAATAATCATCAAGGGTTTATTGCTTCAAGAGACAAAGAGATATTGGATCGTGTTTAAGGAGTAGGATTTTTTGTGTCACTAAAGATCGCTAGATGGCTCTCTTGAGAGCTTTGAGAGAGTTCCCTAAAGCTTGTCTTTACCTTGTCTTGGATTTGTATAAAGCTTCTTCATATGTCTGGGTCCAGATGAGTTGGTCCCCCCAACCTAGAATAAAAAAACCCAGTGTATCTAAAACTGTTATGTTTTCAGACCCAAAACTATTGAAAAACAGTTGTAAAACAGGGATTGTTATATACTTGATACTAAAGAAGAGCAAAAACCTCTAGAGAAAACAGAAATAATGGTAAACTTTGATAAATGTAGAAAGAACATGTACAAAAATACGTTCACACAGATCTCGGCTCAGAGAGTCAAATCCTTCCCAATTAAGTATAATTGGAGGCCAACGAAGATGCGACTCCTACCTCTGGAGAGGGTCTGGGGCAGTTTGAGCTGAGGGTCCTTCGTGTCTTTCTTGG
This sequence comes from Odocoileus virginianus, assembly GCF_023699985.2. NCBI lineage: Eukaryota > Metazoa > Chordata > Mammalia > Artiodactyla > Cervidae > Odocoileus > Odocoileus virginianus. The sequence goes on along the minus strand of NC_069674.1, from coordinate 87,390,714 downwards.
CTCCTGGTTTGACTGTGGTGTCTTTGGCCAGGGTGTAGGAAAGGGCCACCAGCAGCAGGAATGCTGACACTGGAATCTTCTCCATGGCAGATCTGATATGGAAAACAAGTAAATTAGCAAGAATCCAGGAAAACAAAAAGGAAGTAGCAATTTTTCAAGGTCTTCTGATTGCAGCACAACCGTGGGACCCAACAAGAATTGAGGCTTAAATGGGATTGAACACGTGCAATTGGAGTGAAAAAATACCTTCCACAGAACTTTCCTAAGAATGCATGGTATACATTTGTATCTATCCATCTCTGTATAGATATAGATCCATATAGAAAAAAAGTATACTGATGAAGAGCTCCATAGAAATATACAATGTAGAAATACATACAGATATATTTTAAGAAAATAAGGAGATAGATGTATATATTCTTATAGCTAGGGGAATTTGCTTTAAATTTTATATTTTCCTAAAATCTTCATGTTAGAAGACATCTTAGCGGTTATATCCTCTTTTCCCACCTCCCCAGTGTCTCATTTTGTAGATGAAGAATCTGAAATTCAGAGAAATGAAGACCAATGAGATGGGCATAGAGCCATGGCTTTTGGATCTTGCCACTTTGCAGTGCTGGCTCCCATCTTCCCATTCGGAAAAAATTGCTCTAAACATACATATTTCTTTAACATTTTGCTAAAATGGGGACACTGCCATTGAAAAATAAGATATGAGTGAAATGATTTATTTCATTTAGAAACTGCCAACTTTATCTTTTAACTAAAGGCTTGCACACACACAGCTGTCTCCCTAGTGTAACATTCACTCAAACTCTAGATATATTGGTTCTGAACTGGTTAAAATACATCAATGGAAGTTTCTTCCAGTGAACTTATTCTTTGACGCTTAGTGTGGGCCTGTGTAGGTAGGTGGTTGTGCACAAAACAGTTCTATTTTATCCCATAAAATATTCTACAGAACACATCACACAGAGAGACCAACCTCATGGATGTCTCTTTGTTAATTTTTTTTTCTTACCAGTATTCCAAATTTAAATATCAGGAAATGTTGTACTATTTCAAAGCAGATGCTTATGAATGGGAAAGAGAATAGCAAGGTAAAGTCCATGGGTGAGTCAGGAAGTAAGCAAGCCAACAAAGTGAATTGCACTAGCGAATCACTGGGGCCATCCAGGGACCATTACAGGCAAAGCTGGAGACTTGGGGTGCCAGTAAAGCCAAAGACTGAAATTTGTTAAAAAGAAACACCTAACCCTAATATTGGTGTGTTTCAAATTAAATGAACTCTGCAAGAGAAACTGGATGGGCCATCAATGTTCAGTGTTTTTAAGGGGTAAACTTTCTCATATTCTGATAGCTTGAGGAAAAACCTGTGTTAAGCATTGTTGTTTAGTCATGATGTCATGTCCCACTCTTTTGAGACCCCTTGGACTGTAGCCTGCCAGGCTCCTCTGACCATGGAATTTCCCGGTTAAGGATACTGGAGTGAGTTGCTATTTCCTTCTCCAGGGGATCTTCCCAACCCAGGGATTGAACCCACATCTCCTGCATTGACAGGTGGATTCTTTACCGTTGTGCCACCTGGGAAGCCCTTGTTAAGCATTAACCAATTAAAAAAAAAAAAGGCATTGCTGAGTTACCAAATCCAGATGATGCCTTGTATTAAACTGACCAATTATTGTCTATATCATAGTATGTAGTAGCCACGCAGTATCTCACAAAAAAGACATAAGTGAAAAACAGGGATACACTGTCTTCATTTTCTATACCCATAAAGATACAGAAATGCCAGTAACAATTTTTGTATACAGTATTTTACAGAAGCAACCCAAGTGTGCTACAAGTCTTCTAGCCTTTTTGTTACAAAGACTTCTTTTTCATGTCAACAACAATAAAAACCAAGAACCCTTATGTGAGAATAATTACACTGTCAGGATAATAGTTGATTTAGAAAATATCATGGCAAGTAATGCCTTGAAATTTATCAACAAACATTTGATTTTATATTTTATGTATGGCAACAAATGTATATTAGCAAAAATAGCAGTAAACAGGTGGTGAAGTATTTATTTAATCCACTGACAATTCTTGTTGTGCAAGTGGCCATTAGGACCTCCTATTATAGCTTTGCAGTCAGATTGGAACTGTTGATACCTTATACATGTTTTATGGCAGGATGACTCAAGGGAGCCAAATATAACTCCTGCTGTACAAACAGGATTTTCTGAGATTCACAGTACTGTTTCCAGCACATCAATTTTTAGTCCTGAATTGACTGTGATCTGCAAATTGCACACATAAACCATCTCAAAACAGAAAGCTAACCATGGAGGACCCTGATAATTTGGAAAGACATACATACACACACTAAGAAACCAGCCCTTTTCACTGGTCATTATATCTCTGTCTTCATCAATGAATGCCTTGCGGGAGGTTTCATTGTCCTTGTTCATAAATGCTTTAGGAAAGTAACCAGATCTCTCCTTTTACATTCTATCCTATGAATTTAAAGACTGAATAAGCAATAAAGATATCTTTATATCAGACACAGAAGGAGAGCTATTTCCTGATTTGCAATAATATTCTGATCTGTAATCCCCAGCAGCTAATCTGAGCTGACGTTTCACAGTCCTGCGGGTCTTTGCTTTGCCAGTAAGAAAGAAACAAGCATTAGATGGTGATCGGGGCTCACTAACCAAGACGGGAGACCCTGGGCTGTGTGTCAGGCTTGAAAACTCCAGGAGTTCGCTTACTCTTAAACCTCTCGTTTTCTGGGGGAGAAAGCATTACCTTGAATCAGCTCAGGAACATCACTCTTCCACAGAGTTCCAGGAAGCCTCTGGTGGAAATTCCATCAATTCCCTCTCCAAATCCCATTTTCCAGCTCCTGGAACTGCCCCGCACTCCTGTGCCTGTGGATTGCCTACACCTTGATGTGGTAACCAGAGGCCAAAGCTCATTCTAACAGGTGCCCGTCTAACAATGCTGTCAGGAGCCTTACCTGGATCTCCCCACCCACCTGTCTGTGTGAGCCAGGCGGCCTCGATGCAGTCCAAGCTTCCTAGTATGCTGGCTCAGCCCACACCTCTATTTATGCACCTGAGCACACCTCAATCCCACCCACTAATCCTGTATTCACACGGTACGGACTCTGAAAGGAACTTTTCTTTCCCCAGGTCTTCCTGGGGCTAAAGAGTTCCCTGTTTTTTAAAAATAATGTTGCAGACGGAGTGCCTTTCAGTATGTATGCCTTTAACTCTTTGTGAAAGCATACTGTTAAGAGATTTGAGAAAGGTGGGCAGAGTGCCAAATCCAGGTACGGTTTAAATGAAGACATTTGATTTGCCTGAAGGCTGATTTGTCTTTATGTGATTGGATGGAGTTTGTGGTTTGTAGAATTTTTTTTTTCTCTCTCTCTTGGGTGGATTGCCTCTCTTTAGTTAGAAACACACAAGAGATGATTCACAGTTCTAACCCCTATACTCATATAAGGTTCTGTCCTCCATTATGGTGTAAATTATTTCACACAATGTACTTCCTTTTCTTGTCAAACAAAATGTGTATTCACTGTAGGTACGAAAGTAATCCAAACCAAGCATTCATATAATATATTAAAACTAAAGAAGTTACTGAAAAAAAGATATCCTAACACTATGAGTGTTTATTAATCACCTTGCAGGAACTTTCCTCCAAAGAATTCAAAGGTATTTCACAGATATTTTCTCATTCAATGGCAAACTTTCCTGCTAGGCATAGCAGGAAGCTATTTCCATCATTTTTCAGACCTATAAACTAAGATGTGCAACTACTTTCTCATTTAAATTTATGCAATAATTCACTCAACATTTTAAGACTGGACTTGGGTTTTCTGTAAAAAATTTTAATCCTGTGAAAACTATGTGTAATCCTTAAAAGTTTAGAACAGAAAAATCTTTAACAACAGAAAATTAGCTAATGAGATGCAAGCCCTATAAAAGTAAAATTTGTAATGAGTTGAGATCATACTATTTCAAAATATTTTCAAGTAGGTGAATTTTTTGATAAAGCCTGAATTTCTGTGGGCAAAATAGGAAGTGATTTCAAAAATGGTGAGTTCATTTGAAATGAGTTCACAGAAATAATTTCTTTAGAAATTTGAATAAAAATAATGATTTGAACTCAACTTTGAAAACCAGTAAGCCTTTTATATGGGCTTCCCAGGTAGCTCACTGGAAGAGAATCTGCCTGCCAATGCAGGAGACACAGGTTTGATCCCTGGGTCAGGTAGATCCCCTGGAGGAGGAAATGGCAACCCACTCTAGTATTCTTGCCTAAAAAATCCCATGGACAGAGGAGACTGGCAGGCTGCAGTCCATGGGGTTGCAAAGAGTTGGACACAACTGAGCACTCACTTCACCAAATATTCATTGAGCCTGATTATGTAGCAAATACTATGCCTGACATTAAAGATAGGAAAATGAAAAAGACATGGTCAGTTATTGAGACAGACAAACACATCCATAGACAGTTGCGATTCAGGATGGTAAGACATACCATGGGAAAACAAAGGCATTGAATACATTATCCCTAGTGTAAAGTTATTAATGATCTGATTGAAGAGTTAAGGTTAACTCACACTAAAAATTAATCATCCGCATGAGAAGAACATGCAATAATGGATGGGTAAAAGACCCTGATGCTGGGAAATATTGAAGGCAAGAGGAGTAGGGGGTGTCAGAGGATGAGATGGTTGGATGGCATCACCAACTCAATGGACTTGAGTTTGAGCAATTTTGGGAGATGGTGAAGGACAGGGAAGCCTAGCATGCTGCAGTCCGTGGGGTCACAAAGAGTCCAACAGGAATGAGTGACTGAACAAGATCAAGTGGTATAGGTATTAGCTGTTATTATTTTACAGAGGAAACAGAGATTGCTAGTCATGAAAATGCTCAGATTCATGCTAGATAGCAAGGTTTCCAGATGGAGACAGTGATAAAGAATTTCCAAAATATGTTTGTTGGGTATTTAGTGGAACCAACCCTGGCTAGAGTCAGATACATCTGGGCATCTCATAAACAGTAGGTTTGAAAAGTTGTTTGGGGGCTATTTGATTTACCTGGGACTTTGAATGCTGTTTTAAGGAGTTTAGACTTCATCCTCAAGAGGAAGTATCCTGCGATGGTGAAGGGGGCATTCTGAAGATTCAGCTTTGGTTTGAGTTCAAATTTAGTGTGATGATTACTACGTACACTTCTAACTCCTGCAAATTACGTAAACTCGCTATACTTTAGTTGTCTCACTTGTGAAGTGGAAACAGTAAGATTCACTTTATAGGATCTGTGGAAGGTTATCTAAAATAATTGAGAAAAAATATTTAGAATGGTACATAGCCCACAGGAAGCACTGGAATATACTATTGATGTTACAGATCTTGCTTCTCTATGAAAGTCACTTAGCTGTATGGGGGCTTTTGTGTACAATCGTTTCCCATTTCTTGGGGTTTAACTGATACTGTATTAAAAATAAAATGTAAACACCTAGTTCTTCCTAAATCTAAAAGTTTAAGTTTAAAAATATACAAATTTTATTTGTATAAAGTATACAAAAATAATTTGGTTTTGAATAGAGAAGTTTGGCTGGAGAAGTAAATGGTGGCCCACTCCAGTATTCTTGCCTGGAGAATCCCCATGGACAGAGGAACCTGGCAGGCTATAGTCCATGGGGCTACAAAGAGTCAGACACGACTGAAGTGACTGAGCACAGAGGAGTTTGGCATAAAATTTGAAAACTATTTTAATTTCTTTTTTATTAGTAGGAAAAAAATTATATGAAACATAGCTATCCTCTTAACCAATGAAGTGTGCAAGATGATGTTTTAAACTATAAGCATAATGCTGTAATCAGATATGTAGACCTGGTTTCTTTTTTAAAAAATTTTATTTGTCTAGGCTGCTCTGGGTCTTTGCTGCTCTGAGTGGGCTTTCTCTAGTTGCGGTGAGCAGGGGTTATTCTTTGTTGCAGGGTGTGGGCTTCTCATTGCCACGGCTTCTCTTGCCTGGCGCACAGGCTCTGGGGTGCGCGGGCTTCTGTAGCTGGGCTTGCCGGCTCAGTGGTCGTGGCTTCTGGGCCCTAGAGCAGAGCCTCAGTAGTTGTGGTGAACAGGCTTACTTGCTCATGTGGCACGTGAAAGCTTCTGGGACGAGGGGTGGAACCTGTGTCCCCCGCATTGGCAGGCTGATTCTTATCTACTGCACCACCAGGGAAGTCCTAGAATTTGTTTCTTGCCGTTTAAATAAAATAAGTATCATCAAATTAAACTGACCTGCATCAGATAGATTACATTTCAATAGGCTAAATTTGATGTATGTAATAGCCCCTTTTACAAATTTCTTTAATGAAATTCTTCTAAGTATTTTTACCTACAGTTACAAATTTAATACTAGTACATCTATTTCTTTTAAAGTTTTAAAATGTTCAACAGGGTACATTGGCCAACATAATTGCCCAAACTTTTCTAAGCACTTTAGCAATTCTTGTAAATATCACAAATTAAAGTTACTGGTTAGCAATTTAGGTTATATTAATCTTACAAATATTTCTCACAGCCAAATACATTATAATTCTAAACTAAAAATCCTAATTCTAGTCACATCCTTAATTAGAGTCACAGACCAGTATTCAGCTTCCCTAAAAGAGGTTTCTGTTATATCATCCAAGCACTTCACTAACAAACACATAAAGGTTTTTCCAATATTTTCAAAACTTATTCCTCAGCTTCACCTGGAAGTCTTAATACTACAGATTTGAGTTACTTCATCAGTTATAGATTTGAATTACTTCATTGGTTACTTCATCAGTAGAAACTTTATTTCTATTCCTTCTAGGGACTAGTGAAGAGGAAGCAGATTTACCTCCTGGTTGGACCTACTTCCTGAGTCTAGAATTAGGGATTCTGATATGGGTCAAAGACTGTGACCCAATCATTGATATATTTAATGTTATAGTTACAGTTAGATGTATCTCAAGGGAAAGCATAGAGAGGAAGACTCATTACCAAACCTTGGTAATTTTTATTCATTTAGGAGGATGAGGAAAAGAAGTGCTTCTAAAGCACAAGAAAGAATCTCTTTGTACAAAGACGTACACTTCAGCATTGCACCATTTCCTGAATCCGGGGTTAGTAGGCACATCAGAGCACAAAGCAACAACCAGCATCAAATGCAGGTGGCAGGGCTTAGGCCTGGGGAAGAGAAGCATCTGAATGGTTTCCAGAGCTCTCTGACTTGTAGCCAAGACACTTGTAGAGCACACTTGATTGTATAAAAATCAGTTGCCCTCAATCAAAATTCACGAATGGCACTTGGGTTGCAGGAATGAAAAGCCAAGTTATCTGGTGCAGTGATGTATTACTTTCTTGAGTCGTGAGTAAAGTGACTATATTTCTCAGTTTGCCCAGGAAATTCTCAGGTTAAGCCTGTTGTTGAGCATATTAACTGAGAACATCCCCCTTTACTTGAAAAAGTCTGGTGATTTGGGCAATAAAGTACATAGTCTAGATGATGAAATCTACCAATGTTCTCTGTAGGAAAATAATTGCTTACACACATATAATTTTAGGTGGCTCAGATAGTAAAGAATCTGCCTGCAATGCAAGAGACCTGGGCTGGGAAGATCCTTTGGAGAAGGGAATGACAACCCACTCAGTATTCTTGCTTGGAGAATCACATGGACAGAGGAGCCTGGCGGTTTACAGTCCATGGGATCTCAAAGAGTTGGACATGACTGAGTGACTAACAGAGGTCTCATTTATATACTGAACTTAATCTGAGGACCCCTTTGTGAGACCCATAGACTAAGGTTAAAAACAATATTGCTCGAATGTTCAAGTGTCTATGTGTAGCCATTTCAAGGACCCACAGCTTTAGAATTTATCATGTAGCTCTCTGCCCTTGTTTTATAGCACCACCTTGTATTTCTTCCTATCAGAAATATTATACCATGGCCTAAGTTGGAAAGAATCCTAGTCTCACAGTCATTCAAGTCTTTGTTGTCCCTGGAAAAAGGCCCACAGTCAGAAATCCTTTTAGATCTTAGTGAAAGTGGGGTTTAGAGGGAAGGAGGAATAAAAAAGTAATTTATGGGGATTCCCTGGTAGTCCAGTGGTTAGGACTTGGTGCTTTCACTGCCAGGGCCCAGGGTTAGTCCCCAGTAGGGGAATTAAGATCGTGCAAGCCTAGAGGGAGGGGGTTAAAAAAAAGAGAGAATTTGGGTATGAAAATGAGAATGAAGAACATAAGAAATATACAAAAAGTAATTTGTAATATATGGACATCCAAAGTAGATAAATTATTTCCCCTTGAACTCTATCTTTTAGAAGATGGGTATTTGAAAAAAAACCAGTTTTGCTTATTTATTGAGTGCGCTGGGTTTCCGTTGCCATGGGCTTTTCTCTCGTTGCCCAGGGTGGGGGTACTCTCTAGTACGTGGGCCTCTCAGCTCGGCGGCTTCCGTTGCTGTGGAACACAGGCTTTAGGGCACAGGATCAGTAGTTGTGATGCACAGACTTAGTTGCTCCGTGGCATGTGAGATCTTCCCAGACCAGGGATTGAACCCGTGTTTCCTCCATTGGCAGGCAGATTCTTTACCACTGAGCCACCCAGGAAGCCCAGAAGATGGATATTTTTAAAGGGAACATGAGCATCATTCTTTGGAGTCTGAAGGGAATAATCTCATGAATCCTTAGAACTTCCCATTGAAGTGATTTGCTGCTAATGAATTTGGAAGGTGGGAAACAGGGGTCATTTAAACAAATATATTTGGATCTGGTAACTACTTTGGCTATATAGGAAAGAAGGGTTTCAAGTGCGTTAAGGAGACGTGTCCTTAGTGGTTGGAGTCTGACCTAGAGTCAATATTGTTACATGACAAATACACTCCTTGGGGTGGAGCCTTGAACAAGCAGAGATGCTGTCAAAAGCTGTCTGTCCTTAAGGATGCCAGTGACTTAAAAAAAAAAAAAAGCTTAATCCTACCTTCCGAGGTAGCTTTACTTTGACTTAAGTTCTATCAGTTTCTTCTAGTAATTCTTTCATCTTTATTTCTTTGTGTGTATGTGTGTGTGCTCAGTCGCTCAGCCATGTCCAATTCTTTGTGACCCCATGGACTGTAGTCTGCTAGGCTCCTCTGTCCATGGAATATTGGAGTGGGTTGCCATTTCCTTCTCCAGGGGATCTTCCTGAGCCAGGAATCAAACCTCTGTCTCTTTCATCTCCTGCATTGACAGGTGAATTCTTTACCTTTGAGCCACTTGGGAAAACCTTTACTACTTTAAACACTATTATATCATTATTTTCCTACCCAATGTAAGGGTAGGAAAGGATTGTCTTGTGGTCATGACTAGGTTTTCTGTCTATAATAATAGACAGCCATCTATATACTGAAGTAGCTGTTATTTTGTGAAAGACAGTGGTAAGTGAATACCAAAGTAATATGGAAAAGACAAATACATATTAATACCATCTTGGTAAATATAATTCACAATATTTGTTCTGTTATATAACATGAGACTTCAAAGTTTGTTTTCTTTAATAAGAAAAAAGTATACATTTTAATGTTTTGTATCCACAGTATAAAACATAGTTTATTATTTAGCAACTGAGCTCCAAAAAAGTGCTATTTTGCTTATGATTTTCCCATTTGATAAATACTAATAAGTAACTTTCTGAGACCTCAGTTTTTTGTGCATATAATTGAGTGTGTTTCTTGGAAGCTGAAAATAATCTTTCTAGGATTCCAAATTTACTTTGAGTCTGCTTGTGTATATGTTTTATACCAATTATTTCCATTATATGGTTTTTCCATGTAATGGAATAATTGCTTTAAAAAATCAAGGTTTGAGTAATTACCAAAAGCATCTATGATTGTTATTTTAGGAAATACAGTCACATTCAGGAATTGATCTTTTGGGGATGGTTTTTACTATACAATTCTTATGTCTTTGCCTTAAAGTTAGGTACCAATGAAAGAATGACACGTACTTATATTCTCAGTGTTCTTCTGTTTGCCTGTGTTTTCTATGTGACTCATTCTGTAATAATTATTCTCCTAGTCCGGAGCAACAGGTCAGCCCTGAAAGCAAACAGAAAGGAAACTTGTCACATTTACTTTCTTCCTGATTTCTGTAAGGCCTCGTCATCATTTCAATACTAAGCTGTGGCTGTGTTCACCGTATCACACTTTTGTCTAATCCATGCTTATAGGAAAAGATCATATTTGCTTATTACTTACAGGCTTTGAGAATCTGTATGATGTGGAAAAATGTTCCAATTCAGTGAATATTTAAGATGTTATTTTAGAAGAGTATCTTAATTACAGTTAAAACAGTTTTCTATTTTTTCTATTTCATATTGCATTGCTAAATAAAAGTCTCCCAACACAAGAAATTCTACCAATAGTTTACTGTAAATGTTAAAGCATTTGGTGAATTTGGTAAATTTCCTGAGGCTATCCAGGTGGTTTGAGGGATATTTGAACGTATCCAGGGCACAAAATGCAGATATTCTATAAAGAGATTTCCATATGGAATCATTCAGGTCTCTTTGTGAATTAGAAGTAGTACCAGGATGATTTTTGTTTTTTAAGCATGAAAATAGGAATAGGATTTTTTTTTTAATACATACATGGACATTTTAATTTAAAGATTAGTCTCATCTGATTCACTTCACTAGCTGCCCTGCCCCACTCAGGTTCATTTTATAATGGTCTTAAATGAAAATCTTCATTTCCTCACAGTGCTTTCAAACAAGTTTTTATCTGACATGTCCAAATTATGTATCATTTATAGCTTGGATTCCTTTAGAAAACTTAGATTAATGAATTCTTGAAGATGAGGAAAGAAAATAGAACAAAACTGTGAAACGATTTAAAATTTCTAAAATCATGCACTCCAGTGTATGTCTTAAATTATTATTATTAACTCTAGCTATGATTTCTGAAGTTTTATTATAGTGCTAATTTATCAGACACAATACCCTTAAAATATAATTGGCCATTCCTGTTTTATATCCTCTTTATTCCTTGTAGTAAACTGGTTAGCATCATTAAACCACTTTCCTTGCAACACCATTAGTCAATTTTTATTGTAAGTTTTTCCTGTTTAGTTTTGCCTATTAGAGGTATTTAGGTAGTTCAGAGCTACTGAATGATGGAAAAGTGGATAAAAGGGCCTAAAATAGCTGCTTTGGGATTTCTAAACTAACATATGAATTTTAATGGAGACTTTTTTTCCCTACAAAATTATGACTCTCAAAAATTTTACAAGTAAAACTTTATTCCTGGTGGTTTGGGGTGTTACTTTTGTTACTGTTGCAAACAGTATACATTAGGGAACTTGGGCAAAGCCACTTCCCTTTGTTGACTGACTCCATGTCCTGAACTCAAGAAAACCAGAGATCATGTATGAAATGATAGAATATTTATTCTGGCACATGTGGTCCAAGAAAGATTAAACTTCAGAAACCAATTTCAGAAAAAAAGAGTACATCCTTTGAGATCTTGCCCCTTGGAAACGCTACCGGTTTCAGGGGAACTAAAGAGAGATCTACTTCGTAATTTGTTTAAAATAACTTTCACAAGAGAGCTCTGTGCACCATTTCTCAGATTCTGATTCTGTGGCCATTTTTCCTTTTACAAGGCATTCTGGAGGCATGTTTCAGGTTAGGTAATAACGCAACAAAGATTTATTAAGCTCAGAAGAAGGAAGTTACTGATGGGAAAGTGGAGCCCAGGGGGCCAGTCAGTGCTCGTTAATTGCTAGAATTCTGGAGCGCTGGATAGGAACAAAGAGTTTTATATTTTACTTCCAACCACAGGTCAACGCCAAAGATATGGCCTCAAAAATGCCTTGTTGAGTCTATCTTGTTATCTAAAATCCAAGAAAAAAGTAGTTCCAGGGTCATACTTATCTTCAGTGCTTAATGTAAGAGGAAAAGAAAGAAAAGAGTGCTCCCTCTACCTAATGACGTGACCCAGAAAACCCTCTGCCCTTTTTATACTGTCTGCTGTCTCAAAGCACCTCTTCCAAGGATGCCAGTGTGTTCACCGGCTGGTGGCTGGTGGTTTCGTCACCAGGAATCTGCATTGCAGGCAGATTCTTCACCACTGAGCCACGAGGGAGCCCTTGGGCAGAGCACTGCACCGTGACGAACAGAAGGAAAGTGAAGTCGCTCAGTCACATCCGACTCTGCAACCCCGTGGGCTGTAGCCTACCAGGCTCCTCCATCCATGGGGTTTTCCAGGCAAGCGTATTGGAGTGGGTTGCCATTGCCTTCTCCAGAGAATCTTCCCGACCCAGGGATCGAACCCAGGTCTCCTGCATCACAGACAGACGCTTTAACATCTGAGCCCCCAGGGGAGCTCTATGACAGAAGGTGTGTAAAGCAGAACTGAGTCAGGATACTTCCAGTTCTTGTGTTAGCATAATGCCCCTGGGGCTTTCGGGAGAATTATTGTGTCTTCTTGTTGCTAGAAATAGGGCAAAGTGCTGTCCTTTTGCCATCCCGGTTATGTTTCCCTTTCAGTTCAGTTCAGTCGCTCAGTTGTGTCCGACTCTTTGCGACCCCATGAACCGCAGCACGCCAGGCCTCCCTGTCCATTACCAACTCCCGGAGTTCACCCAAACCCATGTCCATTGAGTCGGTGATGCCATCCAACCATCTCATCCTCTGTCGTCCCCTTTTCCTCCTGTCCTCAATCTTTCCCAGCATCAGGGTCTTTTCAAATGAGTCAGCTCTTCACATCAGGTGGCCAAAGTACTGGAGTTTCAGCTTCAACATCAGTCCTACCAATGAACACCCAGGACTGATCTCCTTTATTTATTATTTTTTTTAAGGAGGAATTTTATTTTATTTATTTATTTTTCCATTTATTTTTATTAGTTGGAGGCTAATTACTTTACAATATTGTAGTGGTTTTTGTCATACATTGACATGGACTTATTGGATCTCCTTGCAGTCCAAGGGACTCTCAGGAGTTTTCTCCAACACCACAGTTCAAAATCATCAATTCTTCTGTGCTCAGCTTTCTTTATAGTTCAACTCTCACATCCATACTTGACCACTGGAAAAACCATAGCCTTGACTAGACGGACCGTTGTTGACAAAGTAATGTCTCTGCTTCTCAATATGCTGTCTAGACTGGTCATAACTTTCCTTCCAAGGAGTAAGTGCAATATAAATGCAATCATTTCCAGTCCTTCCAGAGAGCCCTGGGGTACTTCATCCCTTTTCCTGCCCAATTTCATAGAACTAGGATTCTCGGATCAATTTTAATGGTTTTGTTTTTTCATTTCTAGAAGTTTTACTGCATTTTTCTTGATCTACCCATTTATTCTCATAGCATTCCACCTTTATTGAGTCTTTCCTTTTAACAGTTTCTTTAACAATTTTAAACATACTTGTTTGAATTAGCAGTGCTAAACAAACCTACTGGTTTGCTGGTTGACTCTTGGTGGGGAGCAGTTTTTTTCCCAATGATCTACACACTTTGTGAAATCATCTTTTCTGGATGTTATTCTTCTGTTCGAGTCCAGTGTGCTGGGTGGAGGACAAGTTTCTAGGGAGGATTTTTGAATTTGTGTCTGACAGTTGCCTGAGTGATATCTTTGATCTGGGACCATTTTGATGTTACTGGCTTTCCTCCGAAAGATTCCAACACAGTGAGGATGTGTCAACTTCATTTCCACACCTACATGTAGGACAGGTGTGGAGTTTTTATTTTTTCCAGGTTTGTTTTGTTTGCATTTTCTCTACCAGATCTCTGCAAAGAAAAAAAAAAAAGTTGCTCTCCTGTGTTTCTTGGCTACAGGGTCGAGCTTTCGGAACCGCTTTCCCCAGGGCCCTCCTTTCAGCAGAGTTCTCAACTTGTAGCTCTCTTCCTTGCACCAAAATCACATTTCCTAAACCCATGTGGCACTCCTGGATGCTCCTGAAACTGTGAGTGGGAGCTGAGCAGGGTACAAAATCAACCCAGTCTCCTGCAGTATCCAGGTCTGAGTCGACTTGTATTTGTATGAGCATGTGTAATTCCTTTTTACGCAGCATTTGCCTCCTGCAAGTGAGGATGCAGTGGAACAGCATAGAGTATTGTCTAAGGGGTGATTATTGCCATGGAGATGTGGGAGTGACTTTATTTAAGGTCCTGGTGGAGCCAGCCCTGGGCTTTACTCATATTGACTGGTGAGAGGGGAACCAGGGAAGGGAGACTGGTGAGGCAGGGAGCTGGCAGCAAGCCTGGGGTGATTCAGGTGGTGATTATAACCGCACCAGCAGCAGATGGGTGCCCCAATAGAGGTCCAATTGGGGGTGGGTAGAATGACAGTGCCACTTAATTCTTTCTGGATAAATAGGAAAGGGCCTCTATTTCCTGCTTCTATGTATTTATCCTTACAGTGAGAAGTGATAACATTCAGGATGCATATGCCTCAGTGTAAATATCTAAGAAAATAAGCTAATGGGATAGAGGGTGAGTTAGGATCCAGTGTAAACTTCCCAGGATGTACCATGTTTATTCCAAGAACATCCAGTGTTTACTATTAACCATGTTCTTAATATATTCAATATACTCTCCACATGTATGTGTGTGCATGTACATGTATATACAATAAACATATACATATATAATGTGTATCTATACATGTGTGTATATATCTGTTGGCCTTCCATGGTGGCTCAGTGATAAAGAATCTGCCTGCCAATGCAGGAGATGCAGGTTCAGGAAGAATCTTCCTGGCTTGGAAAGATCCCCCCAAAAAGGAAATGGAAACCCACTTTTTTTTCTTTCCTGGAAAATCCCACGGACAGAGGAGCTAGGCGGGCTACAGTTCAGGGTCACGAAAGAGTCGGATACAACTTAGCGACTAAACAACAATAACAACATATATCGATACCTATTTGTGTATGTATATACACTATGAGATGTTTAAGTATCTTTGGTGGTAATGAACCTTTAGTAAAAGTGAAGGAAACTTCACTCAATCAAAAAATAGTTGTGACTTGCTCGCATTTCCAGAAGTGACTAAAAATACCAGAATTCCTGTCTTCCTGGAATTTATATTCTAGTGCAGAAAGGCAGACAATTAATCACATAAGTTAGCAACACATGAAGTTTGCTAGATGGAGGTAAGTAGGATGAAGGAAAACAAAACGAGTGAGGGGGTCCTGGAGTGTTGGTGGTGGGCGTCTGCACTTTTAAATAAAGTGCCGAGGGAAGAGAGATTGCTGGGGAGGGGAAGCTGAGTGGTAATTTTTAAAATGTAAGGTTATAGCCACTGTGAAAATCAGCCTCGTGTTGAGCTGTGACCATCAGTCCTCTGCTTACACTGGCCAGTCTGCAGCACTGCTGAGCAGTGGGAGGCCGTGCTAAGAGCATGAACCACCAAGACAGTGCCTGGCTTTGAATCTTGTCTATTAGTTGCAGGACCTTAAGTAAATTTTGTAATCTCTTTGTAGCTCTACTTTCTAGTGGGTGAACTGTGGGAAAAGTAGTAGCTATGGTACAGGGTGTTTTATTTTATTTTTATTTTTTTTTTTAACTTGAGAACACGCAACCTGCATGCACTTACTTTATTTTTTATTTTTATTTTTTTTTGGTACAGGGTGTTTTAGAAGAAATGAGTTCACTTGTACCAAGAACAGCACCTGAAACACAATCAGTCCTCTGCAAATGTTACATATTATCTTAAGGAGCAAACTCATTCTGCTCTTCTAGCCTTTCCTTCTCTCCAGCACACTATCTTTATTGACAAATGATACTTGCTTAAATAAATAACACCACTTCCTGCCCCTTAAGAATAATCTGGAGGCTATAAAAGATAAATATATGGGGAGAAGCTCTAAGCCCTGGGAAAAAAGTTCTTATTCCCCAAAGGTTAAGTGTGAGAGAAATGTCTGGATTTCTGTAGAATTTAACTTCTATGGATATTATTTGACAGCCTATTAGTCTGTCTTTATTTACAGGCAATATTTTAGTAAATAAAAAATGATTATGAGCAAGAATATATATTGTTGAAGTTCAGGTGCACAATTGTGTCCAACTCTTTGTGACCCCACAGACTGCAGGACACCAGGCTTCCCTGTCCTTCACCATCTCCTGGAGTTTGCTCAAACTCATGTCCATGATGGTTGGTGATTCCATCCAACCATCTCATCCTCTGTCGTCCCCTTCTCCTCCTGCCTTCAGTCTTTCCCAGCATCAGGGTCTTTTCTAATGAGTTGGCTCTTCGCATCAGATAACCAAAGTATTAGAGCTTTAGTTTCAGCATCAGTCCTTCCAATGAATATTCAGGATTGATTTCCTCTATGATTGACAGGTTGAATCTCCTTGCAGTCCAAGTGACTCTCAAGAGTCTTCTTCAACACCACAGTTCAAAAGCATCAGTTCTTTGGTGCACAGCCTTCTTTATGGTCCAACTCTCACATCCATACATGACTACCGGAAAAACTATAGCTTTGACTATATGGACCTTTGTTGGCATGAACAGTATGAAAAAGCAAAAAGATATGACACTGAAAGATGAACTCCCCAGGTCGGTAGGTGCCCAATATGCTACTGGAGAAGAGCAGAGAAATAGTTTCAGCAGGAAAGAAGAGGCTGAGCCAAAGTAGAAACAATGCCCAGTTGGGGATGTGTCTGGTGGTGAAAGTAAAGTCCAATGCTATAAAGAGCAATAATGCATAGGAACCTGGAATGTTAGGTCCATGAATCAAGGTAAATTGGAAGTGATCAAACAGGAGATGGCAAGAGTGAACATTGACATTTTAGGAATCAGTGAACTAAAATGGACTGGAATGAACAAGTTTAATTCAGATGACCATTATATCTACTACTGCAGGCAAGAATACCTTAGAAGAAAGGGAGTAGCCCTCACAGTCAACAAAAGAGTCCAAAATGCAGTACTTGGGTGCAATCTCCAAAAATGACAGAATGACCTCTGTTCGTTTCCAAGGCAGACCCAGTAATCAATATCACAGTAATCCAAGTCTATGCCCGAACCACTAATGCCAAAGAAGCTGAATGGTTCTATGAAGACCTACAAGAACTTCTAGAACTAACACTAAAAAATAGATGTTCTTTTCATCACAGGGGACTGGAATGCAAAAATAGGATGTCAAGAGATACTGGAATAATAGGCAAGTTTGGCCTTGGAGTACAAGATGAAGCAGGACAAAGGCTAACAGAATTTTGCCAAGAGAATGCAGTCATCATAGCAAACACCCTCTTCCAAGAATACAAGAAATGACTCTACACATGGACATTACCTGATAGTCAATACCGAAATCAGATTGATTGTATTCTTTGTAGCCGAAGATGGAGAAGCTCTATTGAATCAGCAAAAACAAGATTGAGAGCTGACTATGGATCTGATCATGAACTCCTTATTGCAAAATTCAGACTTAAATTGAAGAAAGTAGGGATAACCACTAGGCTATTCATGTATGACCTAAATCAAATCCCTTAAGATCATACAGTGAAAATGACAAATAGATTCAAGGGATTAGATCTGATAGAGTACCTGAAGAATATATATATAATGTATATAAATAATATTTGTGATGCCTTCAATTCATTTGTAAATTAGAACTTAATTTTTATCTCCATCTGACCCACATCAATAGAAGATTTTTTAGAGTCTGTCTTAGAATCTGTAATATACAGCCTAAAAGGAAGCTGAGAATGTGTGATTGGCTCAGAAGCTATGGTACTACTGTAGGCTTGTCCACTTGCACTACATCTGTGGGGTGAGAATCACTAAATTATCTATCTATGAATAAGCTGATTCAGTGTATGCTTGAGTTTGCAAAAATTAAACCCTTTGTAGTAGTACAACTGCTGTCAAGTAAAATGTGGTCGAGTTTGCCTAATGGAACTTGTGATTGAAGGAAGACAAAGCACAGAAAGAGTTAGCAAAAATTGGGGAAATTTATGGTTTCCAACCAGAAGTGTTTGTATGTGTGTGTGTGTGGGGGGGTGCACGTGTGTGCACAGGCATGTGTGTATTTCAGAGCATAGTATGTGAAAACCAAGGAAGTCTAAGATATCTTGCAGGAGTCTGAAGGATCCTGTGATGTGAGAGAAAAGTAGGCAGTCCCTGTCTCACAAGAACAACTCTCATTTTGTGTATCTTACACAGTGGGCTTCCACGTAGAAACTTCTTTTGGACAAAATGATTTTAGGGACTAAACATTTGAAAGCCATTGGTGTAAGCCAAGGCTTTCATTGCTACTCTGTTTTGTCCACTACTGAATGATCAGTACCTAGCACAGTACCTGGCACCCAGAAGAAGTTCAATAAATATGCAGTGAGTGACTAAGAGGAGTCTCCCATTTGATCGGAGACGCGTATGGTTCAAGATGGGCTTTAACCAAGACGAATAATCAGTTATATTGTTTTAAAAGTGGAGAAGACACTTTGGGATTCTAGATGAGGCTTTAATGACAGCTCAGTTTGGTTATGTTGATAGAATTGAAGAGAAGGGGAACAGAGGCAGTAGAATAGACTGGATCGGCAACTGCTTTGGTGTGAAAATGAAGAGGATGGATTTTACTATAAGATTTTCGAGCCTTAAGCTAAGAGAAAGGCAGTAAATATGGGATGGACGTGTTGGGTCCAAGGAGTGGTGGAAAATAAAGATGAAACTGACCATGAGACCTGGCAACAAGGAAATCCTTGAAATCTTTGAAAGAACAGTTTCTTTTATAGGAACTTGCTTATATTTGTTCTCTGCAGTTCAAAGACTCAGAGCAGGGAGTTCAGCCGCACCCCAGTTTCCAGGAGAAATCCTGGCCTCAGATGCAAGGAAAACCAGAGTTTGAGCTGAGCACACTGACTCTCGGAATCAAGTCACGTTGCTGTTGTGGTCCCTAGTCTTGGGTCCTCCCGGATGACTGGACCCGTGCTTCATCAACACATCGATTCTGCAAGTTGCCTTGATTCTGGTGTATGGATTTCTGTGTTGTTTTCTATCCTTGCGTCTTCAAACTGCCTTTGCCTAAGGTTTACCTCCTGCCTTGGTTGCCCTGACCCCCAGCATAGGGCACCAGCCTTCCTCTTCTAGAGCCATCTTGGAACTGGCTTTTGATAACTGGGGCTCAGAGCTCTGCTCAGAGAATCCCCTATGCTGGCTGTTGGGATCTCTGAACGTGGCCTGTTTCTGGATATTTGCATGCTGTGTTTATTTGTTAGGGCATCTTGATCATTCATGATGGAACTCTCTGCTGGAAGTGTTTGCCTAAACTCAATGCCACTTCCAGGCGATGTTTTCTGCCTGGCAGACTGGAGTTTTACTAGAAATAGCATCAGAATCTGAGCCTGCAATGGCTCCTGACTTCGGTGGGTCTGTCTCCAGCATCCGTGGTCCCTTACTTCACATCCTCCTTACTGTGTTGAACTGATTCATTTTTCAAAAGCACCAAGTTCCTTCTTGCTTCAAATCTTTATAGATTGGTCTGTTCTAAAGGGTCATTCTACAGGCTATAGAACAACCGGCTATTTTTTGCCACCATTTCAGAAAAGCCTTCCTGACCACGGTACCCCAGTAGGTAGTCTTCCCTGCTTTCACCAGCAGTCTACCTGCTCATCTCCTTTGTAGCGTACCTTGTTATTTCCAAGTATTTTTTGTTCACCTGTTACTTAATTGTCTTCCCTGCTAGATTGTAAAATCCGAGTTACAATCGTGTTTCTTGCACCAAGTATAGTGATGCTCTAAAAGAATTTGCTGAGTGAATAAATATACCCTGTGTTTGACATAAAAGGAGATAATTGAAAGCCAGTTTTTAGGGGTTGGGGTTATGGTTGGGGAGAGAATAAGTTGTGGAAAACCAAATACTGATAGCTCAAGAAATTAGGATCAAGAGAGGAGATACTTTGAGGAAATAACAGGGCTGATAAAAGTTCACTTTAGATTGGAGTCCATCTAAGCTTGTTAGAGATAACAGAAAAGTGCCCCAAAGTTTGAGAGGAATTAAAGGAAAAGATAATTTTGTTTGCTTAAGTGAAGTTGGGAATTGAAAAAAGAAAATATTCATTCATTCATTCATTGACAAATGGTAAAAGATCCATTTACCAAAAATCAAAATAACTTGTGGAATCTATGTGTTGAAGATGAAACTAAAGTTGTGAATAAAGGTGTATAAAAGAATCGTCAGACAGTAAGGGCCCAGCTGAGGTTGGAAAACATGACTCTGAAGTGTCCTGAGAGAGTCAGGGTTTATGTTATTTCTTTAGAAAACTAAATTACTTTTGAACTAGAAAAGTTCACAGGATAGAGGCTCTGGAGTTGCAATTCAATCTCAGTGACTTTTCCCTTTCTTTTTAACCTACGGTTTTTAGTCACCTGTGGGTTTTTTTTTTTTTTTAATATTTTGCAATTTTGTATTAGTCTAAAATAAGCTGATAGCATATTTTGTGGGTAATTTAGCAGATAATTGGGATAAAGGGGAAGGTTATTGAAGCGAGAAAAGGAAAAAAGCACAGTAATATTTTTTATTGTATAGCACTAGATTCGTATTTTATCTGAGATCTTTTTTTCCCTCCTGCTAGGATTAAATCTTCTTTGTATGGTCATTTATGCTTAGGAGATAAAATCAAAAAGGAATTAAAAGTGTTATTCAACTTGATGACTTGATTCTCACTTGACTGATAGAGTAAGTATAATAAAGTGTATATGCCTTGGGGCCTCAGCTTCTTCATTTCTATACAGAATGTGATAGTAATGAACTCCTTTAGGTTGCTAGGAGGAAAATAAACAGTCTGATCGTAAAGGATTGGCTAAATATTAAATGCTATACAAATACCTTTGGAGTGCTATTCAGGAAGGACTCATGACCTTTTAGATAAAGTTTATTAAATTTCCAAGGGAAGAAAATGAATGAATAACAAAGCAGGCATTGCAGTTGGAAATCAGTCCCCTGATACTTTCCTGATAAGTAGACTGGTTTTCAGTCAGACTTTCCTTTTGAGGAAATGCAAACATTTTAGTAACATGAGCTTGCAAATAGTTCTAGTCTCATGAAGCAGGGGGCCATGTTTCCAAAGAAGGAAGCTTGAGCCAGGGATATAAGTGACTTGATAAGGATCCGCAATATGGCAGGAGAGAGGGGAAACTTACATCAGCGCCTGCTTCGGTAGGTAGAGTCACACACCCCATGATTCAGCCAGAGCTGCACCAAGAACAACTTCGGGAACCTAGTAGGTGTTCAGGGAATGTTTGCTGCTTGACAGAATGCTGTTTCCAGAATGTACAGCCTGCTGATCTGCTGTACAGTCTGCTAATCGGTGTGAAATACGCTGATTTCCTCTCCAGATTTGTTCATGACTCCGAGTTTCATATGGGTTTGAGGACTGGAGTTCTGAGATTACATCCCAGAAACACAGTAGGCAGGGACCTAAGCAGAATGGCAAGCGGTCCCCTCCTCAGTGCTCCATGTTACCATTTGAAGAGTACTTATTTTTTACAAATATTTTTTGATTTGGACCATTTTTAAAGTCTTTACTGAATTTGTTACATTATTGCTTCTGTTTCACGTTTTAGTCTTTGGACCAGGAGCCATGTGGGTGACTTAGCCATCACTAAGCCATGTCCTTAGTTCCCTATTCAGGGATGGAATCTGTGCCCGCTGCATTGGAAGGTGAAGGTAATCCCTACACCCCGGGGAAGTTCCTGCAGAGTGCTTTTATGTTCATTTTCTTTTGATTCCGTGAGGTAAGGAGGGTAGGCATTTATCTCACTCTTCTCAAGGAGAAACTGAAACCTCACAGATTATGCCCTGACCTAATATGTTATGATGAGTACTTTGCTAGAAATTAGTTTGGCTAGAAATGAGGTCTCCTGATTCATATCTCTGTGTTCTTTTTTTCCCCTCAAAAGATCCTCTGATAAAAACAAATGAGTACATAAATAAAATTTGAGGGTCAGTCCTTTCTTAAAACTCTGGATTAAAACACTGAGAGCTTCTGTTAAGTAAAACTAAATTCCCTAGAAGAGGTCTATTATTAATACTCACAGAATATTATGTTATAGTAGCCAAAATAATAAGAATAGCAAATACTCTGCCAGGCAGCCTCAAAATGCCTTACAGATATTAACTGATTTAGTCTGCACAATGACTCTGTGATGTGGGTACCATAAATTCTCCTTAGTCTCACATCTATTTAGTTTAGCAAGTGTGGATAGCAAAATTGGATAACAAGGGATATTACACTGTTTAAAACAATTTGGTTCCTGATTTTCAGACAGCAGGCAGTGGGAGTTTCCATGCATGTGTGCGCTCAGTTGCTCAGTTGTGTCCGATTCTTTGCGACCTTGTAGATTATAACTTTCCAGGCTCCTCGGTCCATGGGATTTTCCAGGCAAGAATACTGGATTGGGTTGCCAGTTCCTTCTCCAGTGAGTTTCCAGAGCAAGGGACTTACTCAAGTTTTTTCACTTCCTAAATTTAAATAACAAGGATGTCTGTACTATTATATCTGCTTTATACTAGAGGAAACCGAGGCCGGGAAAAGTGAAGTAACTTGCCTATGTCTATCCAGCTTGTCTTTCACTAGGACCCCTAGCTGTGTCCCAGAAATTTTAGGACCTTAAGTTTTGAATAGAAAAGAGAAGGACAAAGTTAGAACCTAGAATGTTAGAATATGGGTGCAGGGGTGGGTGGGGAGGAAGAACAGCTCTGGTGATGCAGGTGGGTGAGTTTAGGCCTAATGATACCCGCTTACCGATGATTTTACTTTAAAACCTGGCAAGCAAAAGCCTGACTTGTCTCTAAAATATCTGATGCGCAGAACCCTATTTAACTCCCTTGGCTTCTTTCTATGTGTCTGTCTGGAATTGGAGGTCTGAGATACATGCTGAATAAGTTCTGCTTCATTTGGCAAGTTGTGCAAGAAAAAAAAAAATTCTTAGTGCTCTGTTTCCTAATGATACTCACTGGGCATTATTGCTAAGAGATGTTCCCTAAGAAAACAGTTTTATAGTCAAAGAGGCTTAGAAACCACATTATACAGCACCCACAATGTATTGCCTATTAGCATCTTAAAGGCATTCAGAAGTTCTGCAGGAATGAAGTCTGTTTAATTTTGCTTAACCAAGTGTTTTTTTCAGACTATCTGATCAAAAAAATTTGGAAGGGGTTTCATTGTCATTTTATTTGCATAATATCTATTAATATTCCATAGAACAAACCTTAGGAAATCTCAAAAAAAATCTTTCACCAAGGTAGATATTTTATGGAAAATCAGACCACTGCTTAGTTGAGATGATAATGTACAACCTATTTCTAGGAAGATAGAGCTACTTCCACATTTCCATGGCAACGTGCTCTGTGGGCACGAGGTTCTTTTATGCACATCACATCATTTGCCTCTTAAAACCACTGTGAGATAAAGTAGGGCAGCTAAACTTATCCCACTTGACCTAAGAATGTGGCTTGAAAATGTGGAAGTTACTCTAGCTCCTCAGATACCCAGAGCGGTGCTGATGGCTGTTGCTTTGTTCCACAAATGTGTTGAATCACTTGGGAGTGCTGGGGCTTTGAGTTTTATTTTTCATCGTGGTGATTGCTTTTGCTTGATCTAACAACCTCCTTTGCAGTGGTTCCCATTAATGCTCTCAGGGAGATATCAGGCTGATGTGGAAAGAGACATTAATGGCTATGGAACTGAAAATAGAAAAAGAAACATTATAGGAGAAAGCAGAGGTAGTCATGTGTGTTCTAGACAGTTAAAATAACACTAAAGCATGAAAAATAATGATAGAGATTCGGCATTGTGAAGTTGTGTTTACTTTCACAAAAATTTCTGGACATGGAGCAATAACCCAGAAGCCAATGAATGTATAAATATGTTTCTCAAGCAGTCAGGATTAGTTGTTGTTGTTCAGTTGCTATATCTTCTCCAACTCTTTGTGACGCCATGGACTGTAGCACACCAGACCTCCCTGTCCCTCACCATCTCTCGGAGTTCGCCCAAGTTCTTGTCCATTGAATCTGTGATGCCATCCAACCTCTCATCCTCTGCTGTCCTCTTCTCCTTTTGCCCTCAATCTTTCCCAGCATCAGGGTCTTTTCCAGCGAGTTGGTTCTAGGCTAAAATATTGGAGCTTCAGCTTCAGCATCAGTCCTTCCAGTGAATATTCAGGGTTGATTTCCTTTAGAATTGACTGGTTTGATCTCCTTGCTGTCCAAGGGACTCTCTAGAGTCTTCTCCAGCACCACAATTTAAAAGCATCAATTCTTTGGTGTTTAGCCTTCTTTATGATCCAATTCACACCCATACATGACTACTGGAAAAACCATAGCTTTGACTAGATGGACCTTTGTTGGCAAAGTGATATCTTTGCTTTTTAAAATGCTGTCTAGGTTTGAATGACTGAATTAGGATTTGAGTCCAGCACCACTCAAAGCCTAGGTGGCTTGACCACAAGCCAAGGAGTACTGACGTGAACCTGACTGCTTGGGTGGAACAAGTGAGCAGAAGTGTGTTAGTTGCTCAGTCGTGTCCAACTCTTTGTGACCACATGGACTATACCAGCCAGGCTCCTCTGTCCATGGAATTCTCCAGGCAAGAATACTGGAGTGGGTTGCCATTCCCTTTTCCAGGGGATCTTCCCAACCTAGGGATCAAACCTAGGTCTCCAGCATTGTAGGGAGATTCTTTACTGCCTGAGGCACCAGGGAATTAAGCAGCAGCATCCTGCAAATAGTCCTTTATCTGAATCAAGGATCAAATTATGTTGTTAATTAAACCTGCCAGTGGAGCCATGTAGGTAGGCCCTTCAAGTTTGCCATTTTAGGGGTGCTGTTGGTTTGTCTTGATGCTTAGATTCAAAGACATTTGCCCCAAGTTCACTTAGTTTGTTCATTCTCTCTGGAAGGTCCTAGGGGTAGCCTTATGATTGCCAAGGAGAGGGAATTATTACTGTATAACATTATTTCTCTCTAGCCCCTTTTTGTTTTTTTAATCCATATCTTTGCCATTGATGAGTCTGAGTTTCTTGGTATAGTAGAGGGAAAAGAATGTTAACTTTGCCTTCAACATTTTTAATAATGCAACTGTGTAGATGGTAAGTGCCACTTTGGAATAGTGCCTTTTCTGTTGCATGGAGTCTCACTGTCACTTATCACTAACTGAGACTTTATGATAGTGGATATCCGGCTGGTTTGACGTTAAACTTTGATATGACTTTGGAAATGTGGGTCTGTGCCAAAAAGTGGTGTAAATAAGATTTCAGGTGGGAATATTTACTTATTTCAGACAACAAGCTAATTAAAAACTTAATCAGTTTGACATAAAACTTACTGTGTGTGCATGCCAAGTCACTACAGTCCTGTCTGACTCTTTGTGACCCCGTGGACTGTAGCCCGCCAGGCTCCTCTGTCCACGGGATTTCCCTGGCAGGAGTGTTGGAGTTGGTTGCCATACCCTCCTCCAGGGGATCTTCCCGACCCAAGGATCGAACCCATGTCTCTTATGTCTCCAGCACTGGCGGGAGGGTTCTTTACCACCAGCCTCTAAATGCTTCTTATGCACTTTGTCTTATATATTTAAAACATATCACTTTTATCCATTCACTGAAACTTATCCAGTTATTGTCTAAATATGAAAATAAACTGTATTTCTTTGATTGGGGTATTCAGTGAGCATTTGGGGGAATTGAAGTTCTGTTAACCAACTTAACAATCTATACCAGTCTAAATTCTAATGGTACTGATGGGCTTCTATGCGGCTTGGAGCACTTTGAAGGTAGCAAACAAAACAACATCAAATATTGTTTGTAGGGAATGGGTTGGAAAGCATGGAAGTGTTTCTAAAAGCGGGTTTTACATATCCTTTTAGTTTATACAGTTCCTTCTAAAAGCTCCTTAGCCTTCTATGAAGATGTTTCTGGATGGATATATAAGGATGGATTTCTGCTAACTAGGTACCTTCCCTCAGGATCCTACTTATAGTTCCAAGTCAAAGCTTGAGGGAAAAGTTTCAAATTACATCCTACTCGATAATGAATTTAGATCCTTAGGTGCAAAAGAATAATGATGTTCATTTTCAAAGAGAGTGTTTTTCCTATTTGTGAAGAAGTTGAAGATGCTAAAATGTGGCCCTTTGAGTAGTCATCATTTATAGGAGGGTGAATGTTTATATTAAATATCAGGGTCTGAAAGTATTTCCCATTTTAGGGATGAGGTTACAGCAGCCAATTCATTTATATAAGCCAGGGAGCCCTGGATTAGTCTCTGACTTTGTTTAAGGCCATCCATCCTGGGTTAGATAACCTAGAGATGAATGCTAAGATGATCTCTTGGTAATCCCTTGCGAGCTGCAGAAATACTTCAAATGCAGTTTTTCTCTAAATCATCTCTAAATGATAATTCTCCCTCTGTGGTAAAGTGGTAAGAAACATACTCTTAATGATTTATTCTAGATTTTTAGGTTAACATTTAAAAAAGCAGGTTTCAGATACAGAAGCTTTTGAATAGGAAAGGAATTAAACCACCAGTAACTAGCTTTAGGTACCACAGAAAGACACTTAAACAAACAGGGACAATACCAGTCCTTGTTTGTTTCTTGATCCATTCCGCTGTGTCCATGTGCGTCTGTGTGTGTGAATTTAAAATTACTCATGTGCAATTAATAACTGGAATGAATTTTATTATAAATGGTGATACATAAACTGTTATTGGGAGAGTTTCCAACAAAGGGCTTTGTTTTTCTAAATAGTTAGAACTACCTTATTTGTGGAAAGAATGTATTTTAATTCTGTTAATTTGCTTTTATATTTTCTGCTAGGGCCAGTACATTGAGAGTTGTTTTCACTTTTCAATTTAAGAATGAACATTTTCCCCTAACTTCTTCAGTGAGATTTCAGGTAAATAGCCAACTTCATATGAGAACTTGATGTACCGCTTAGATGAAAGTATCAATATTAGATTATCAGTTATAAATGTTGTGCTGTGACACACATTTAAAAAAAAATACCCAGGATTCTGTCTCAAGTAGCGAACCTCAATAAAATGCCTTTATCACACTATCTTAAAAGAAATACTTCCAAATTAAAAAAGTTTCAGTAGCTCAATAAACTACTTTATTATCTGAGAGAAGTCTGGAAGGGCATATTAACCCAGACAGTGAGAAAAATGCAAATCTAACAGTGTCCCTAAGGAAAGTCCAGGATACAGCCTACGAAGAACAAGCGGAAAAGTGGGCTTAGGAGAACTGTTATGTTAAAGCTTCCAGAACAGTTTCCTGTCAGCATCTATTTTTTAATTGCTATAGTAAGCTCCAGAAACATTGATGTAACATCTATATTTATTTTTCTAGCTAATTAACACAGCCAGCTTCAGATTCGTATTTTGTCATTTGTTTGTCCCTATTGATTTCTGGAAATACCTTTTGAACATTTATAATTTTCTGTTCAAAATTTGTGTTTTGGCCCATTAAGAAATCTCCCTGAAGATTTCTACTTTCTTCCTGCTTGAAGTTAATTTATTTTTTCCTCTTGGTTCATACTCTTTGCAGAAATACTTAAAATCAACTTAGGCCTTGTGTGATGGGGCACCTGTCAAAGCACATTGCTCTGAAGAGCCGTTGGGTCTGTGGCTGGCTGGGAACCTTAAATGCCCTCTTCTTAAGATTTTTTAAAATCTATTTCAAGTAAAAAGCTTACCGTGATACTTGGGATTCTTTCCCCCTGTTTCCAGTTCCAGCCAGAAGTATCTGGCTGGTTCTTTTAACTTAATATCCTCAAGAAGTTAATTTTATAAGCAAGTCAAAAGCATTGTGTGGTAGTAGAAAATGCATAGAGTTAGGTATCAGATAAAATAAGCCAAATTTTTTAGTCTCTCTCTGAGCCTCAACTTTTTTACCTGTAAAAGGGGGGCAATTATACTAACTTCATAATGTTGCAAAGTTCCGATATAAAGCAAATAATCTAGTACTTTGCATCAGTTCAGTTCAGTCACTCAGTTGTGTCTGACTCTTTGAGACCCCAGGGACTGCAGCACACCAGGCTTCCCTGTCCATCACCAACTCCCAGAGCTTGCTCAAACTCCTGTCCATCGAGTCGATGATGCCATTCAACCATCTCATCCTCTGTCATCCCCTTCTCTTCTTGCCTTCAATCTTTCCCAGCATCAGGGTCTTTTCCAGTGAGTCAGTTCTATGCATCATGTGGCCAAAGTATTGGAGCTTCAGCATCAGTCCTTCCAATGAATATTCAGGACTGATTTCCTTTAGGATGGACTGGTTGGATCTCCTTGCAGTCCAAGGGACCCTCAAGAGTCTTCTCCAATACCACCATTCAGAAGCATCAATTCTTCAGCACTCAGGCCAGGAGCAAACAGATAAAGTGTCCTGCTTTTCATAGTGTTAGCTGCTAAGTTGTGTCTGACTCTTTGCGACACTATGAACTGTAGCATGCCGGGCTCCTCTGTCCGTGGGATTCTCCAGGCAAGAATACTGGAGAGGGTTGCCATGCTCTATAGCGCTGGCTACCTTCAAGTCTTCTCAACATCACAGATCTGTGCTCTGTGTGAAGTCCTGACCCACAGAATCAGTACACATAATAAAACAGTCCTTTTAAGATATTAAATTTTGAGGTGGTTTATAAATTGGCAGTAGTAGTTAGAACACATTCCTTCTCTTTCATACTCCCCTTCCCATGGGCATGTCAATGGAACTTAGTTCTGTGTTACTCACATGTTTGAGTAGATGTGAAATGATAATTTATTCAGTGCTTGCACTGTGCTAGGCACCGTGGGTTCCAAGCACTTTACACCTCGTGTGTGTGTGTGAGAGAGAGAGAGCATTCTTCCTGATTACTTTTTATTTGTGTTTAATTGGAGGATAACTGCTTTACGATGTTGTGTTGGTTTCTGCTGTCCAACATGAATCAGCCATAATACTCATCTTACTTAGATACTCTAGGAGAATACTGTAACAATGCCAATGATACAATAAGAGAACCACTGTTATTATTATCTGAATTGATAAAGGAGAAGAATCCAGAGGTTATATAATTCGTCCAAGGTCAAACATCTATTAATTGCTGGCTCCAAACCTCCCATTTTACATTTAAATTTACAGAGGCAAGTGAAAGTAGTTAATACATAATTCTAGGTCAGAGAGAGCTTGGCTTACTTCATAGGTACATAGATTGAAAATATTAGGTTCCAAATACACGAAAAACATTTCATTCATTTAAGACTACTTCCTTTTGGACTTTAAAGAAAATATAAGAAGTTACTGATTCTTTTAGTAACTTAACTAGTTGCGGGGATTCAGGGAACTCTGAATTAGTAAATCTAACCTTAAAAGCCAAGATTTAGCATTACTTTATGTCTTTTACAAACACATTTCCTCCAAGGTGCACATTTTTTCGCATTTTAACAGCTTAAAAATGATAATGTTTTTACAATGGATCATGTGTCATAGTTGAATTGGCAACACTTTAAATCATTTTTAGTGTTATGTATAAAATAATGATCTTACAATAGATTGTTTTATTTCAGTAAATTGTATGTATTTTACATTTTCAACCTATGAGATGATAGAATCTGGCAAGAATCTGGCAAACACTAAAGTTGCAAGAAGGGCATATACATACAGGAAATGACAAATAACCCAAGAATCCTAAATGATTGATGCAGTGTTAAACTGAAAAGTCAAGGGTTGTCAAAAATCTAGCAGGCTCTGAAATGAGGCCAGCATTAGCCTTTCAGTACTTGTCTTGCAAATACATGTATTTTTACCCAGAGAACTGTCATCACAGATAGACACTTGGTAATCAGTATTTAATTGGGTCTCTGCTGGAATAAGGTTTCATAACCAAAATTCAGCCCTTACGTGCGTGCTAAGTCACACGCACAACTGGTTTTGATTTTCACAACCAAAATCCAGGGAAATTTCCTAGGGTTCCTGCTGGTGTTGCCAAATACTTTCCTCTCCTGCAAATAAAGGCATCGTTTGCATTCAAGAGCTCCAGTACCTCATTTCATCCTGACATTTCTCTCATCAAATTTGTGTTTTATAAATCAGTTGTCATACAGTTATCTTTTCTAATTTATCACAATATGTTTGCAAGCTTTTATGTCAATTTGTAGTTTTTAACTCATTGTAGTAGTAACTGGGCTAAATATTGCTGGTTATTGTATTCCTCCACAGTATCTAATTTTCAAAGATCAGTCATGTTCCTAAAGCCTTAGTGATTTTATACACTCCAACAAACCAGTCTAAGAGCTTCATATTCATTGGAGGAATGATGACAGTGCAGTAGAAGCTGGGATTCTTGCAGAGTCCTTTCAAAGGAAGGCATTGCACTGACCAGGTTGGAAGAACAGCTGCCTGTGTTCAGGACTGGTGCGCCTGCTATGGCCATTGCAGATATGACCCCTGACTCCGTAACTCCAGATATGCTAGTTTATAGTCCTTCTTTGACTGGGGCTATTTCTCAAATAATAAGATTTCTTGACTGCTGAGGAAGCAAGGTTTCCAGATTGGTTTCTTTGATGCTCCTCTGAGAGTTTCCTTTTGATTCAAAGGGAAAAGTAACAAATATCTATTTTTAAATTAAATTAAACCTCTATTTTAATTCATAACATACAAATTATAATAATTAAAGGGAAAATGCACTTCTAGGCCATTATGCTGTTTGTGATGAAATCCCTCAGAGATAGAGTGAAATCTAAGGCTCGATGGTTAGAATGGGGGTGTGTACAACTGCCACAGTTTTAAACAGCCCAGAGCAGAAGAGGCAGTAGGCAGTGCTCTGGGTTAAGATCAGAGGGATTAAAAGGAACCAATTGAAAAGCTGAGTGAGAAGACTGTTTCAGGCAGGAGACATGAATTAAAATAATCTGAAATGAGAAAGAGATTCTTGGCATAAGAGAGTAATATGAGTGCCAGTTTGTGTGGACACAGTGAGCAAAAGAAAGACAGGTACAAGAGTGCTGGACAGCAGGCTGGGAGAACAGAAATGGATCAGTAGCACCTTACAGGCCATGAATCATGGACATTGTTGCTTGCCTACCTAACTTTCATTTTCTCCTTGTTGTGGACTAAATGTTTGCATCTCTCTGAAAATGCATGTGTTGAAATCTTAACTCCCAAATGTGATAGCATTAGGATGTGGAGAATGGTGGTGCTAGTGGTAAAGAACCCACCTGTCAATGCAAGAGACGTAAGAGAACACAGGTTTGATCCCCGGGTCAGGAAGCTCCCCAGGAGGAGGGCATGGCAACCCACTCCAGTATTCCTGCCTGGAGAATCCCATGGAAAGAGGAGCTTGCTGGACTTTGGTCCATGGGGTCACAAAGAGTCAGACACAACTGATGTGACTTAACATGCATGCATGCCTCTGGGAGGTAATTAGGTCACGAGGGTGGAATCCTCATGAGTAGGTTAGTGCACTTATAAGAAGAGACCAAGAGAGTTCTTTGTCTGTCTCTCATATGTGAGAATACAGCTCTCTGTAGACCAGGAAGAGTGTGTGTGCATGCTTAATCACTTCAGTTGTGTCTGACTCTTTCCAATCCTTTGTACTGTAGCCTGCCAGGCTCCTCTGTCCATGTGGTTTTCACTGCAAGAATACTGGAGTGGGTTGCCATGCTCTCTTTCAGGGGATCATCCCGACCCAGGGATCAAACCTGGATCTCCTACATTGCAGGCAGTTTCTTTACACTGAACCACTGAAGGAGCTCAGAGCAGGACGAGAACCTTCACCAAAAACCCAACCATACCTACACTCTGATCTCACATTTCTAGCCTCCAGAACTGTGAGAAATAAATGATTATTGTCACTGAGACTATGATATTCTGTTACAGCAACCCAAACTAAGGCATCCTTTTTTTTTTCTGAATGTGTGAATCTTATACATCTTCATGCATTGCCCTTATTCTTCAGTGAGAAGCTGACCTCATCTCCAGCTCCATGAATGGGTCCTTGTTGGCTCAGGCCAATCAGCATTTCCCAATCCTCTGTCTGTAGTCATTTATGTCAGGAGTGTGTCTGTGATCCAAGACATCCAGTTAGGGGAAACTGGACACTTGTTCCCTCCTTTTGGAAATGAACAAAAATCTTGTTATCCTGATTGTGTCTAACAGACATTTTATGAGCCATTATTGCGAGAGATTCAACACCGCGGATGGCAGAAGAAAGCAGAAAGTGGAACTTTGATGACGTTTTTGAGATGCCCTATTTCTGGAAATTCTTGGTGTGAGTCAGTGAATTCCCTTTATCATTTACGTCAATTTCAACTGGGTTTTCTTATCTTCGCATGCAGAGACATAGTCCACTGGGAAACCATTAAGTGGTTTTATGCCAGGGAGTGGTTTGCCCTTGTTCCATTTTTTTTGAAAAAGGTTATCCTAGGTTAAGAAAGCAGATTTATTGACTTACAAAAGAAAAACTGGATCAAGAAGAATCATTCAGAAGCGACTGCAGTTATCTATGTGAAAGGTTATAATGAATAAGCCGAAACAGTGACACTGGAGACAGAAGATAGGCCATATACAAAGAAATATATTTTGGCAGTACAGTCAATATGACTTGTTGAAGGGTTAGTTGAGGGGAATGAGGAATAGGAACAGTCATGGGTGAAGTCTTCCAAAGTCATGGGAAGTTTTTGGTTGGAACCATTAAGATGGTGCCATTTACTAATAAGGAGTCTGGTAGCCGGTGGAGAAATCAGGTCAGGAAATAAAATGTGTGAGTCATCAGTTTATCAGTGGGTTTTAAATAAATAGAATTAGATGAGATCACTTATGTGGGGATTATACATAAAAAGTAAAGAAGGTCCTTGGATGGAGCCCTAGTGCTTGCCAAGTAGGGAGGTTGATCAGAGATTTAGGGAGTACATTAGAAAAGGTTGACTAGAAAGGCAGTAGAAAATCTGCAGTGTGGAAAGTTATCAGTCAATTCTAAAGGAAGTCAACTCTGAATACTTATTGGAAGGACTGATGCTGAAGCTCCAACACTGGTCACTGGAGGCAAAAAGCAGACTCATTGGAAAAGACCCTGATGCGGGGAAAGACTGAGGGCAGGAGGAGAAGGGGATGACGGAGGATGAGATGGCTGGATGGCATAGAACTCAATGGACATGAGTTTGAGCAAGCTCCAGGAGATAGTGAAGGATGGGGAAGCCTACGATGCTGCAGTCTATGGGGCTGCAAAGAGTCAGACACGATGAAGTCACGGAACAACAACAATAGAGGGTTGACGTAACAGAAGTAGGGAAGTATTTCAAGAGAGGCTTCAGGCCTATGGAAGCCTCCTGAGGGTTTGACCAATAGAGAGAGAGAGAGCTATTTGTTTGGATATGATGAAAATCAGAGATGCTAGAAGGCTCTCAATAGTCAAAGATTAATTTTATTATTTATCTAAGACAGTTTTTAAAATCTATGTTTTGAAGATATTTCATGTATTATGAGTCATAATTAAGCAGAGTATTTGATCAAAATAACTATTCTAACTCAGATAACTCTCAGGCCATATAGATTCCATCCAACAAAAATAATTTAAAATTATTCCTATTTTTTACTTATACTTCTTAAAGAACATTAATGGATATTCATGTTGTGACACTTCTTTTGTCATTTTTGTCCTCCTCTAATTGTTTTAAATTTATAAGAGAGAGAGAGAAAAAAAAAGGGGGAGAGGAAAATAGTCCTTCCTTGATATTTTCACTAAATATCCCCCAGCTACTCATCTGTGGTCCTACTCCAAGCCATATCAGGACACTCTTGCATGACTGGAAAACTCAATTACTATATTTCTCTGAACCTTTCTTCTGGAAGTAAATGCAAGAAGTTCTTTGGAAATTTTATTTTACTCTGATTGCTTTTCCCTTGTGGAGAGAATCAGATGAATCAAATTATCTTCCTTCTTAAATTGAATTTTCCAGTCATGTTATATGAAAAAGTTTATGGGTTAAACTATTTTGCTTTTGGGGGGAATATTCTTTTAAATAAGTTTTCCTACTGTGACTCATTTTCAAAGTCAAAACACCACATTTAGAGGACTTAAAACATTTACTGCATTTATGAAATTAATTTTCATTCCAGTGGCCAGCTCTGGCTTTTCTTGGGTTGCTGCTTTGGAGAAGGTGATGTGTTTTCCATAATGTCATCATCCATTGAAATCATCTGTCTCCTTGCCCCTGCAGCGAGGGAGCTCTTTCAGGTTCAGCAGGGAAGCCAAATTAAATGCTAATCTCCATCTTTTCAGTAAGGATAGAAAAAACAAAAGTGAAAAAAACGGGCCTATAGGGAAGAGACAGGTACGTATACTCCTGCTCTAGAGGTGTAATGTGAAACTAATATTCTGTTAAACCTGTTGAACATTTACTCAGATTTCTTCACCAGTGAAGTTCACATTTAAGATAAAAAATGACCCTGTCATACTGTGGAAGGAACAACATAAATTACTAGAGAAAGACAATTAGATAGGCCACACTTTCTGATTCAAGTTGGGAACCTGACTAATACCCTTTTATTAATTAGTATGTACTTACATATCAAATAACTCTCCAAATGGGAAAAATCTAGTCAGTCCCCAATAGACCTCACTACATGGCTCCCTTCCATTCCTGTATTGACTGGGTCAGGTTTTAAGCAGAAAAAAAAGAAATCCAGGGCTCATGACTCATTCCCCTGTGCTCTTGTTCCGTAGCTCAGTTGTGTCTGACTCTGTACCCCATGGACTGTAGCCCACCAGGCTCTCCTGTCCATGGTATCGCCCAGGCAAGAATACTGGAGTGGGCTGGCAGTTCCTGCTCCAGGGGATCTTCCTGACCCAGGGATCAAACCTGCTTCTACACTGGCAGGCGGGTTCTTTACCCCGTGAGCCACCAAGGAAGCCCTCCCCCACCTCCTACAGTAGTTTAAATGCTGAGGTGTCCTAAAACTTCGGATATACTTTGGAAACTAAACTGAGGAATTTTTTTCTTATTCATTCTGGTCCAGTGCAAATATTTGTCTATTGAGAAATATATAATACATTAGACTCATAAACCCACCATCTGCCTAAAGTAAGCCAACACCCACCTGTAAGGAGACGGATGCAGGCTGGCATCCTGTTTCTCCAGCTCCTAAGTGGAGGCTGCTGACGCTATGGAGCCCGGGTTTGTTTGCGCTGCCCCATGCTAGGATTGCCTGATCCAGTTACAAAGGGTGTGTACATTTGTTGCAACCCATAAAGATTGCTTTCAGGTTCTATTAGAGAAATGTTTTTACAGGAGTGGGGTCAAACGGAGGCTAAAAAAGACCCTCAGCTTTGGGTATGTGGGTGCATTTGTGAATTCTTCAGGATATTGATTGATCATGGTGCAAGGGATAAAATCAGTAAATACATCACCTCTTGTTCTGAGAAGCAACAGGTATGATGGCCCACATTAGCTGAGAGAAAGAGATCATCCTTGGTGGAGAGGATGACAGCAAAAAAGGGCCTTCTACTCACAGTGGCTTATCTTTTGAAATGAGCAGAAGTCCTCATTTTAACTACAGACATTTGGCTGACACTTGACCTTAGAGTTCTTCCTGAAAAGCTTGCTCTTGCTACTTAACAATAAGCTTACAGAATCTAGAAAATGAATTTGTAGTGGAGTGGTTTTTCCTTGAAGCAGCTGCAATTGCTTTATTTTTAATATTATTTTATTTCTTCTGCATACCCTTTTTAATTGATATACAACTGATTTACAATATCGAGGTTTTTTTTTGCCATTGCTTTCTTAAAGAAAAGCTACCCACCCTCCCAGGCCCCAGCACCTCACCCCCTCCAGCCAGAAAACAAAAACTTCAGGATGATCACACTGCATCAAGTGTCCCCCTGAAGGGCTTACCTCTGAGATTGTCCTCCTTTGGAAAGACTCTAATTCAAAATGGATACGGAAAGATGACTAATTTTTGTATTTTAGAGGTTGAAGGTTTTGAAACAAACCAACAGCCACATAATTTTTATGAAGGTTTTAGAGTGGTATTAGCATGTCTGACCTAAGAAACATGATTGGCTAAGACTCCTCTGTGATATATACAAGTTATTTGCCAAATCTAGGTATGAAATCAAATCTAGCTACATATATCGGCTCTTTTGGGGTGTGTTGCTTTGCTCAGCATTTTTTCTTAGGATAGGAGAAAGTTCTATGGTTGATGTGAATGCAGTTTTTAAGTTCCTCTGAGGGCTAATGAAGTCAGAAGAGAGCGCTTCAATACAGTTTCTAGGTTTCAGGTGACAGGTGTTCTTAATAAGTCATTGAAAGCCCCTTTATTGTTAGTACCTGGAGGCACTAAAGCTTCAACAGCCTCTGTGTTCCAGGGTTAAGGGTGGAAGCGACAGGTGAGAGTACTAACCACAAAGGTCTTACCGGGGAGAAAAACGCTGCAGATGTCAGAACTGCCGGGGAGCTGGTCCTGCAAGCTGCACTCTCGGTAGTAGTGGGACCTGGAAGGACGTCTTTAAGAAGGAAGAATTTTGCCAAAAGGAAGCTGCTTTCTTGGAAAGTTTCCTGTGGGTACGGTGCATAGTGTGATAAACTAGGAATAGCGGGTCATTTATATCCGCCATTGTTCACGAGGAGGTGTGTTTGGGACTGGAAATCACACCGTCCTGTCCACTTCTCTTGGTTTCCTTAGAGGCCCACGTTGGGAATCAGTTGCAGAATCACCGGGCGCTGGTGGAAGCCAGTCCTTTGGTTTGTTGGGGGTGAGACCTCCAAGCCGAGAATAGTGGGACTGCGTACAGTGTTTCTATAGCATGTTAATTGGAATCAATGTGCACTGCCCTTCTTTTATAAAGAAGACACTTTACATGTTTTCCGTTATAGCACACTGTCAGTTTTGATAAAATCATATTTTTCATAACATACAGCTCTAAAGCGGAATAATATGGTAGTTAATTGTGTTGACCCCGGGGGCCAAACTTGCTGGGTTTGAGAACTAACTCTGCTAATTAGCTATGTGAGCTTTCTTTTCTTTTTCATCAAGTTGTTGAACATCTTCAGGCCCCAGCTAATCATAAGTAAAGTGAGGGGCACGGTATTTCACATTTGTGGTGAGGTATTAATGAGTAAGATCTCAGCTCAGTGCCTGGAACTACAGAGGCCAGTATGTTTGCTTTAATAATAACTAAAAATACCAAATGTGATAATCAGCTCTTTCTCTGGGTGTGACTTTTGTTTCTGTATTAAAACCGCAGCATTAGTTTTGATATTTCATAAACCTGACTTGACCAATTATGTAAAGGTCTTTGTGTACTAAAGTAACATTTTGCTGGGCAGAAATTTGTTTGGAGGGTAGGTTCAGTTCAGTTCAGGTCAGTTGTGTCCGACTCTTTGCGACCCCATGAACCGCAGCACGCCAGGCCTCCCTGTCCATCACAAGCTCCCAGAGTTTACCCAAACCCATGTCCTTTGAGTCAGTGATGCCATCCAACCATCTCATCCTCTGTCGTCCCCTTTTCCTCCTGCCCTCAATCTTTCCCAGCATCAGGGTCTTTTCAGTTGAGTTAGGCCTTCTCATCAGGTGGCCAAAGTATTGGGGCTTCAGCTTCAGCATCAGTCCTTCCAATGAACACCCAGGACTGATTTCCTTGCAGTCCAAGGGACTCTCAAGAGTCTTCTCCAACACCACAGTTCAGAAGCATCAATTCTTCAGTGCTCAGCTTTTTTTAATAGTCCAACTCTCACATCCATACATGACTACTAGAAAAACTGTAGCCTTGACTAGACGAACCTTTATTGACAAAGTAATGTCTCTGCTTTTTAATATGCTGTCTAGGTAGGTCATAACTTTCCTTCCAAGGAGTAAGTGTCTTTTAATTTCATGGCTGCAATCACCATCTGCAGTGATTTTGGAGCCCCCCAAAATAAAGTCAGCCACTGTTTCCCCATCTATTTGCCATAAAGTGATGGGAGGGTAGGTTAGTAACAGGCAAATTTATAGGGAGAAACGATTCTTCACTTGTAGCAGACCTTCTCTTTAAGTGTGTGAAGAGAAGCTTTGGTGTTACCTTATCCCCAGACTGGGGGTGGGGGGGGGCAGCACGGGGATTGGTTTGCTAGGGTTGTCCCGACAACCCTGACCACACACAGGCTAACTTAAAACAGCAGAAACTTATCCTCTCACAGATGAGGCTAGTAGTCCCAGATCGAGGTATTGGCAAGACTGGGTCTTTCTTTTTTTTTTTTTTTCATTTATTTTTATTAGTTGGAGGCTAATTACTTTACAACATTGCAGTGGTTTTTGTCATACATTGAAATGAATTAGCCATGGATTTACATGTATTCCCCATCCCAGTCCCCCCTCCCATCTCCCTCTCCACCCGATCCCTCTGGGTCTTCCCAGTACACCAGCCCCGAGCACTTGTCTCATGCATCCAGCCTGGGCTGGTGATCTGTTTCACCCTAGATAATATACATGTTTCGATGCTGTTCTCTTGAAACATCCCACCCTCGCCTTCTCCCACAGAGTCCAAAAGTCTATTCTGTACATCTGTGTCTCTTTCTGTTTTGCATATAGGGTTATCGTTACCATCTTTCTAAATTCCATATATATGCGTTAGTATACTGTAATGGTCATCATCTTTCTGGCTTTCTTCACTCTGTATAATGGGCTCCAGTTTCATCCATCTCATTAGAACTGATTCAAATGAATTCTTTTTAATGGCTGAGTAATATTCCATGGTGTATATGTACCACAGCTTCCTCATCCATTCGTCTGCTGATGGGCATCTAGGTTGCTTCCATGTCCTGGCTATTATAAACAGTGCTGCGATGAATAT
Organism: Odocoileus virginianus; assembly: GCF_023699985.2. NCBI lineage: Eukaryota > Metazoa > Chordata > Mammalia > Artiodactyla > Cervidae > Odocoileus > Odocoileus virginianus. The sequence goes on along the minus strand of NC_069674.1, from coordinate 87,351,920 downwards.
TGGGGTGCACGTGTCTCTTTCAGATCTGGTTTCCTCGGTGTGTATGCCCAGAAGTGGGATTGCTGGGTCATATGGCAGTTCTATTTCCAGTTTTTTAAGAAATCTCCACACTGTTTTCCATAGCGGCTGTACTAGTTTGCATTCCCACCAACAGTGTAAGAGGGTTCCCTTTTCTCCACACCCTCTCCAGCATTTATTGCTTGTAGACTTTTGGATAGCAGCCATTCTGACTGGCGTGTAATGGTACCTCATTGTGGTTTTGATTTGCATTTCTCTGATAATGAGTGATGTTGAGCATCTTTTCATGTGTTTGTTAGCCATCTGTATGTCTTCTTTGGAGAAATGTCTGTTGAGTTCTTTGGCCCATTTTTTGATTGGGTCATTTATTTTTCCGGAGTTGAGCTGGAGGAGTTGTTTGTATATTTTTGAGATTAATCTTTTGTCTGTTGCTTCGTTTGTTATTATTTTCTCCCAGTCTGAGGGCTGTCTTTTCACCTTGCTTATAGTTTCCTTTGTTGTGCAAAAGCTTCTAAGTTTCATTAGGTCTCATTTGTTTATTTTTGCTTTTGTTTCTAAAATTCTGGGAGGTGGGTCATAGAGGATCCTGCTGTGATTTATGTCGGAGAGTGTTTTGCCTATGTTCTCCTCTAGGAGTTTTATAGTTTCTGGTCTTACGTTTAGATCTTTAATCCATTTTGAGTTTATTTTTGTGTATGGTATTAGAAAGTGTTCTAGTTTCATTCTTTTACAAGTGGTTGACCAGTTTTCCCAGCACCACTTGTTAAAGAGGTTGTCTTTTTTCCATTGCATATCCTTGCCTCCTTTGTTGAAGATAAGGTGACCATAGGTTCGTGGATTTATCTCTGGGCTTTCTATTCTGTTCCACTGATCTATATTTCTGTCTTTGTGCCAGTAAGGACTGGTTCTTTCTGATAGCTGTGAAGGATAACCTGTGCACTCTCACCTGGCTTCTTGCAGTTTGCTGTAACTTGCAGCATTCCTTGGCTTCTGTAGCATCACCGGGATCTCTCCCTTCCTCTTCACATGATATTCTCTGTGCATGACTGTGTTCAAAATCCTCTTTTTTGTAAGAATGTCAGTCACACTGGTTTAGGGGCCCACCCCCTACACCAGTCTGACCTCACCTGGGTCAATAATATCTCCAGTGACTCTATTTTCAGGAAAGGTCACATTTGGAAACACTCGAGGATTTACGACTGCAACCCCTGAATTTTGGGGGAACCCAATTCCACCTGTAACAGTATCCTGTCCTTGAAAACCCTTTAATGTACTTCAAGCAGTTGCAGGAGTCAGTCAATACTCAGGAAAAATCCAGTTGCCTGATTTCAAAGCTGTGGGCAGTGGATTCATTTCATCTTTTAAGAACAGACGTTCACAAACTAATGTTTGTAAAGGTGAGCCCTGTAACCACGGGGGAATTACACACTTACGGCATCGTACTCTGGGTGGTTGCCCCCATCTTGTCTGCCCCTGAAGCAGTCAGGATGTATTTTATGAGGGTGTGTGCATGCATGGATATGAGAGAGGCTGGCTTTCAGCAGCCAAGTGCTTTTTGTTTTGTGAAAAAACAGACGTTGCATTAGAAACAATGTTTAAAAACAGCGGGGCGAGGTGGGGGAAGGTTATCTTTTGTTGCACAGTAAGGATGTTTGTGAATACACACATTTCATATTCTGCATCCCCTTCAGTGCTGTTGTGTTCAAGGAGTCCTACTGTAGATTCTCAAGCATGTCTGTCTCAGTCTTTAGAGTGTGATCCTCTATGTTTAAGTTTGTCTGAAGCTTGGCATGGTATCTTAACCTAATCTAAAATTCTGAAGGACCTTGCTAAGGAAACCTTGTGCACTTTTGTATTTTAAAGTTAAACCAATGAACCAGAATGTGCTTTATTGTTTCATCATGTGGATTTCTGTAATGGTGGGATACATTCTTGTTCAGAGATGCATGGATGCTACATCTTGTGTGAAGCCCCACTTGGAGTCAGGGCCATCCTCATGACGGATCTTACCACTAGATTAGGAACTCTCGGGAACAGAATTGCCTTATTTTTATCTATTTTATCTTTGGATCTGTAATATCAAACAGTGTATGGCGCAGAGTAGAAGTTTAATTGGGAGAGATGAAGTGCTATAAAATAATTGAAGTTACTTTCTGGAACTTAGAAATTGATTGACTTGAAATGTAAAAGAAATGTTGCAAAAAAAAGAGAAATGTTGCTGTTTTAGGCAAAAAATTGAGGAGGGGCAGCTAGTGCAGTAACAGGAAATCCAAGTACAGGTCACCCAGTTAAATGTGAATTTCATATAAATGGCAAATATGCTTTTGTGCATATTTGGAATTGTGCATATTGTTTCAGGTAGTTAGTATAAGTAATATAATTCTTAATATTGGGTGTATTAAAGATGGAACAAATACCTTTTTGGAGGTTACAAAATTAAAAGTAATGGAAGTGAAGTTACATGTACACATATGTTCTCTGTTTAGTCCTGCATTTCAAAGCTGGGGTAACCACAAATGATGGAGTCTAAACCACTGAGTTTATAAAATGAAGAAATCAGAAATATCAGCTAGGATATAGAATTTTAATTGTTAGAGTAGAGAAGGAAACTAAATTGGTTGCAAGACTACACTGATTAACTTATTTTCAAATAATGTGTATATATGTATAATAAAAGTTCTTGTATGTATAATTATATGCATACTTGAATTATATAATTTAAATATATATGAAAACATATAAAGGTGTGTATATTTTCATGGTGAAGAATAATCAGTTTATCATTTAGTAACATTTTTACACTACTTGAAGAAAAACAAGTGAATATTCTATTTTATTAGTTTAAGACTGCAACTGTCAACTGATTACTTCTTAGTTCACTGCAAATAACCAGGGACCTCTGGACTATTTATGCAACAATGAAATCAGTTCTATTACTCTTCATATATTAAATTATTATAGAGAATACAAATATACTTTTGATCTATTAGAATGCATTAAAAAAACAACTCCAGACTTATCTAAAATAAAAATAGGATGTTTAATATTCTTTTGCAAAGAGGATACATGGATATCTAATATTAATGTAAAAAGCAGAGACATTACTTTGCCAACAAAGGTCCATCTAGTCAAAGCTATGATTTTCCAGTAGTCATGGATGGATGTGAGAGTTGGACTATAAAGAAAGCTGAGTGCTGAAGAATGGATGGATGCCTTTGAACTGTGGTGTTGGAGAAGACTGTTGAGAGTCCCTTGGACTGCAAGGAGATCCAACCAGTCCATCCTATAGGAGATCAGTCCTGAATATTCATTGGAAGGACTGATGCTGAAGCTGAAATTCCAATACTTTGGCCATGTTATGCAAAGAACTGACTCACTGGAGAAGACCCTGGTGCTGGGAAAGATTGAAGGCAGGAGGAGAATGGGACAACAGAGGATGAGATGGTTGGATGGCATCACCGACTTGATGGGTATGAGTTTGAGCAAGCTCTGGGAGTTGGTGATGGACAGGGAAGCCTGGCGTGTTACAGTCCATGGCAAAGAGTTGGACACGACTGAGCAACTGAACTGAACTGTAACGTATTTATATCTAACTATATCAGTTGTTAAAAGTCTGCTTAAAATGAACTGAATAGTGATCAAGTAAAATCTGAAAGAAACTTTTTTTTCTCTGACTCATGAAACATTGGAATTAATTAGATATCAATATCATAAATGTTGTATACCTATCTCATAAGATGGTGTACCTTTGTATCTAAAATAATTCAAGTTATTTAAATGCAGCCAAATCCTATGGATTAGGATAATTTTTGCCTGTCTGAAACATTCTCGCCTTTCTGAGAATTAATCTCAGCTGATTAAGAGATTTTCATCAGGAATTAGAATTACTCCAACTGATGATGCAAATTTTGTCCATAAAAAAATTAGGATTTGGGGGGACTGTTATTTGAAGGAATAGAAGACATGAATATGATCCTCCAGAAGCTTCCTGTGAAGAATTGAGTTGGTGGTTGAATGTTTGATAATTTCAGAGTATATAGATTGCTCTTCAGCTAGTTAGCTGCAGGAATACTTTAATATTCTGGAGACAGTTTTGTTCTTCTTAAAATTATTAAGTGTTAAATATCCACCTAATAAGAAAAACGTATTTAAAGTTTTAAAATATTATTTAAATTTATTATAATTAGGGATAAAAAGAAGTAAATGGTTAATTCTAAGAGTTGCGCTGCTGAAAGTTCAAACAATAAGTGGATAGAGATGAATCCATTTGCTTTGTTGACATGAAGATCAAGCATGACCTTAACTTGCATGTTCTATGTAATAGAGGGGTCAGAAATAAGATTAGATTACTTGGTGGAAGGAAAGATAGATCAGAAAATAGAAACAACCAATGTAGATGCCTTTTTCTTAGGTCTCTACTGTAACTATCAGCTCATGAAAAGCTTTCTTTGCTACCAGTGCAGGCAAACCACAACATTGTCATGCTCAGGTTTTGACTTTTATTAAAATATATTTTTACCTTCATAAGAATATTCAAGCACATTAAGAATCTAAATGATAATGTTACAGAATTCATGTACCCACCCATTTAGTTTTAGTCCATTAACCAGAAGTTTTTCTTCATGACCTCTGACCTCTTAGAGGTAATATATTATAACTCGGATTGAATAAGTTTTAATGCTTTCTTCATGTTTTCTATCACTGTAATAAAGTAAATACACATTATTAGTAAATGAGAGTATAAAATTTTATAATTAACCCTGAATCTAAAATCAACCTGTTTAACAACTATAAAGATATGGGGATTTATTTGCAATATTAAAAACTATTATATGAAAGTGTACACATAAATTTAGGGATTAGACCTTTAAGAACTGATTAATTAACTTTATGTTAAAGAATTTTTTCAGAGGGATTTGAGGGGGTATCTGTTTTGGTAACTGACTATTTTTTATTAGTTTCGTTGGAAATGACAGGCATAACTATCTTATTAAGCATAGCTGATAGTGAGTGTTCTTAAGAATGAAAGTCTCAAGTCAGGCTGTATCTCCTTGCTTATAGTCATTAAAGGAAGAGGAAGAGATTTAATTGTTAATCACTTTGAGGAAACCACATATGATCTTTGATATGAGAAGAATGGACAGGTTTTCTTAAAGTGTAATTTTAATGTGTACTCTATCCTGTTTGATGGTCTTAACATTTAGTGATCACAAGGACTGTTAGAGATCCCTGTTGAAAAAAAGAGATTTCAAGTTGTCCCAGAAATTCTGATGTCAATTGGAGCTAAGAGCTTGCATTTTAACCACAACCACCACTGCCAATCCCAGGAACTGTGATGGGTGGGAAGCACTGTTTGAGGGAAAGTGCGGATGGAGGGCATCACTCACGCTTATAACAGTCAAGTGTTGCTAGCATCACTGTTTAAGATAATTTGAGAATACTTACATAGTGGTAAATCCTGAGGTTCATATGTATATAATCTGTTCGAGTATCTTCCGGTTATATCAGCTCTGACCGTTAAAGAAGGATCTGCCCACAAAATATAAGTTACTTACATACTTTTTAAAAGTTCTGAAAATCATTCATGCCTCTATCTCTGAAACAAACATTAAGCATATTTACAAGCTAAATCAGTTTTCATACATGTTAATTCATGATGAGTTAATCTGAATTTCCATTTTAGTGTGCTACAGCTCTCTATCAACATAGTTTAGAGAATTGTACTGCAAGTATTTTGGGGATTGATTTAATAGCATGAGTTAATTTAAAAATAAAACTAATATTTATAAGTTGCAAATACAGATATAATGAGTCTGATTGTTGAACTAACAAAAGCTGTTGTTGGACTGGGTTACTAATGACTCTGCTTTAAAAGGAATAGTACTTGAACTAACATTTGAAAGTAAATAAAAGCAAGAAGGCTACTGATTTTGTAAACCTGATGGGAAGAGATTACACAATTACCCACAAACATGATTCTAGGCACATATTGTCCATCAGGTGATAAATTCTTATCTGTGGTCTCATGCTAGCAAAAGAAGAAAAAAAATGTTATTGGATTGTTTTTAACATTTGATTTAAAATAGTTTATGTAAACAGGTTTTCAGTAAATTGTATATTTTAGCCTCTTACAATTCTATATAACATTCAATGTCCACTAATACTGTATAGCTCTTTTTGCCTTTAAATAAAGACTAAAAGAGATTAAACTTTTCCATTGAATTGAAATATTAAAAAAAAATTGTAGAGATCATGTACCATGAGATTCAGCATGATGAAATTATTCTGAGCCATTTCTTGTATTTCTTTATTTTGGGCAAACACTTTTTTTAGTGCTGTGGGGGAAGATATAATGCCAGTTAGTTTCAAGGATCAAGATGACTTTAAAATAATGTATCAAAATAAAGGTAGTATTTTGCATTTGTTTGCTTCTATAACTTGGATGTTAATAGTTGATTGGCCCATTGCTACTCTGTCTCTCATTGGAAAACAGTGAGGGACACAGTCTATCCAAGGTTGGGGGGGAGCATCAAGGGATAATCACATTGAAATCACCAGTTTTATAATGTTACTTAATTCATTGACTCATTGGTTAAAGCATCATCTTTTCAGCCAGTTTTCCCACCTTTTTGGGGGGCAGGGAGGCAGAGGGATATAAAATCCTGAAGGACACATAATATAAATACATTCAGTGGATTGCTAACAATCGTTGGAGTCAGTAAGTCCCTTAGTAAAATGGTGGTACTCTATCAGTTGTCTGTTTTTTTTTTTTAATTTTGAGTGCCTTCTTAATTTGTAGCTAGGTCACTTTCTTACTTCATACTGAAAATACAATACAATCTTAAAAGCATAAATTACCTTGGCAGTATTGACAGTCCTCCAAGTGATGAATAACCATCAGTGGCTTGTTACTAAACAGAGAGAGTGTGAAATTGAGCCAAGTGATTCATTCGAGTCAAACTGTACAGGGAAATTAGATTTAAGGTTTTCATACTTTGTGTAAGACATTAAAATTCTCAGGTTGACAAATCACAGCGCTGAAATCTATGGTAGTGTTATTCATAAGATAACCCCAGAACTGAAGCATCAGCCTCACCAGAAATGTAGCTCATTAGAAATGTAAATTTTCTGACTCTCTCTGGGTCCACTCAATCAGAATCTCTGGGGGTGAGGTCCAGGAATCATAGCTTAACAGGTTGACCAGGTCATTCTTACATATACTGTAGTATAGTTAGAAAGATAGAGTCAATTCTGTCTCCAAAGTTGAAAGGATATGAACAAGACATTCATTTCCAGTGAACACGTGGTATAAAATTTTAGGAGAATAAAGTTTTTACTTATTTTCTGTTTTTAGTTTTTGCAAAAAGGCTATTTGGTTATTTTTACCAACTCTCACTCTTGTCATAATTCTATCAGAATCTCAGTGAGAGTTCCCTTCCTATAAATTTTTCAGTGTCAGTTTGATTTTAACTCTTGGAAAAAAAATTCTTTATGGTAGTAAATTGACTACTGTTTAGAATTAGAGAAAAGTTAGAATGTTGATTATAGTAAAGGATAAATGAATTATGATTTGTATACATAAGGTATTTTTTAACGTTTAATTTTGAGAGGATGTTGGCTCCAAAAAGAGATGAATGTAAAAATATAAATCATAAATCTTTAAAAGAACAGAGATAATTATATGAAATACACCTCAAAGAAAATATGAAACTTTGAGTTGTTCATAATTTCATTTAATTCTCAAACTTAGAATTCATATTAATTTTAGGTAAAAGAAATCCTACAACTTTTAAAATTTATAACATAGCAAGCTAACATTTACCAACTTCACATTTCCTTTTTTTTCCCCTTTTTCACTTTGGTGATACTCAAGCCTAAAGAAATACAAAGGTGAGGCAAGAGTAGGACTGAGGGCAAAAAATTAAGTTTGTTTCTGCATCCTAGACATCCCTCATGCCTCACCGTAATATCAGTCCTTCCATACTCCAAGAATTTAAAGAAATAAAATTTTGCAATAGTGTCTTCTAGTACCTTCATGGTTTCATCCTTATAATTAATCTTTGTAGTTTATTTTGGTGTAAAATGTAAGGTATGGATCCAAGTTTATTTTCCCACATGACTCTCAAATTCTAATAGTAATTATTTTATATACTCTTTGTCCCCTATTCCTGATTTAAAATGCTACTTTATCACCAACACAGTTTCTGTTGCATTTGGTTTTATTTCTATTCTCTCCATTCTGTTCAGTTCATTTACCAGTAACATATTGTTTTATTGTAGTTTGGTAAAATGTTACATATTGATTAAAGGCTAGTCCCCACTGGTTTCTTTTTCAGAATGTTCCTAACTATTTGTGTCTATGTTCCCATTTCAATTTTAGAATTATTTTTTAAACAAAAATTGTACTAATATATTGCGATTGTCTTTAAAAAATTTGAAGTATAAAGAGAATTGAAATTTTTACAATGTTGAGTCTTCCTATATAAGAACACAGAACTCTTATCATAGGTTTGTCATTTTCTCAGTAGTATATTTAGTTCATAATAGATTTCATGCATTTTCTGTCATTTATCCTGAGTAATTTTGTCTTTTTTTTTTGCTATCTAACCATTTTAATTTTATGCACGTGTGTGCTAAGTCACTTTAGTTGTGTCCGACTCTGTCACCCGATGAACTGTAGCCCACCAGGCTCCTCTGTCCATGGGATTCTCCAGGCAAGAATACTGGAGCGGGTTGCCATGCCCTCCTCCAAGGGATCTTCCTGACCCAGGGATCATACTCATGTCTCTTACGTCTCCTGAATTGGCAGGCAGGTTCTTTATCACTGGCATCACTTGGGAAGTCCTTTAATTTTGTTTATATATATATGCCATTGATTTCTGGGTAGTCTCATCTAATTTAACTTAATTTTCATACTTCTGAATACTTAGAGTAGATTCTCAAGTTTTTCATGTACACAGTCAACATCTACAAATGAAGATACTTTCACACTCTCCTTTTTAAGTTTTTCTCATCTAATTGCATTGATTGGTGTCTCGAGAACAATGTTAATAATTGTGGTGATTAAAGAATCCCATCAGTGGGATACTTTAATTGATTTTCCCAGTAAGCATGATACTGGGTGTTTAGGTTTTTTGTTGTTGCTGTTGTTTGTATTGGGATGGCTATTTCTTTGTTAGGATAAATAGAAATAAATTGATATTGTTAAATAAAAGTTTAAAAAACTCCAGTATGGATTTGGCATTATTGTAAATGCCTCTTCACCATTTATGTTGATAGGAGACACTTGTATGATTTGTGTCCTTATGAATATTAGATTATTTTAATAGATTTCTTAATCTTGAATCTTTTGGCATTCCCAAACTGAATTTCACTTTATCAGAGTATATTTTTTAAGTGTTCTGCTGGTTGCTCTTTGCTAATATGTTGTTTGCTTTTTGCATTTCTCTTTGATAATAAGATTATTCTGTAAACTTTTCTGTGTTTTTTGGTAATGTTTGTCCAGTGTTGAGAGTGTGTTACTCAATTATTTGGAATCTTTCCTTTTTCTTTGAAGAGTTGAATTGAATGCTCTTTTGATATTTGATAAATATTTGGGGTGCTTTTAAAAATGTAAGTTTCTCAGCTCTATCCCCTCAAAGTCAGTAGATCTTGAAGGATAAAAATCATGTCACTCTTGGTCACTGAGTACATAACAGTGCCTGGCACATAGCAGTGGGTACTCAGTAAGTACTGGACTGACTGACCATGAATGTGGGTTTTAAAGAAGGCTCTCTGAATTGTTCTGATAATCAGACAGCCTTGAGAAGCCCTGCTCTAAACCAGGTTCCTGTTTAAGCTTGTATAATACCAAGTGTGTAAAGCTGTTTTATTTATGCAGCTAATATTCAAAAGTTTACTTGGTGGATGTTAACTAGACTTATTGCTGTACCATTTTGCAATATATACAAATATCCAATCATTATTTTGTATGTCTGACACTAATGTTAAGTCAGTTATTCCTCAGTATAAAAGATTGCCTGGGTTATTAAAGAATTAATACAAGGATATTTTGAACTCTTGTTTATAAAAAATTTTAATAGCAACTCTTAGTTTAAACAGCACTCAATATCAGAGCAAATTATTACTGTGTCCTTTCAAAAGCGAACAGGCCAGTTTTTTGGCTCAGCGATGAGGTATGTGTATCATCTGTCAAAGCTGAGTGAGAGGTATTTTACCTTTTTTGAGTATGAAAGAGACCTTCCTCATAAGTCTGCACCCAAGTGATGTCATCTCCCCATCCTAAAACAGAAGAGGGAAATCAGGTGTATCAACTTAAGACCCTTGAAGAGTTCTGAAGTGCGCATGTGCAGTTTGGTGTAGAGGATACGTGATTGCAAGTGGATAGGAAGAGGTTGTGCCCTTTTAGACGATAGTGCTGAGGTTGTACAACTGTGTTTCACATCTCAACTGCCCATGGCCTTGAACCCAGTAAGTGTTCAGTAGATGCTATTATGGTTAGTGGTGATTGGTAAGATATCTTTGGACCATGCAAAAACTCTGGTTTCAGGTTGTACAGGAGAAGACTAGTTGATCTGCATGGTTTCTAAGTGCTAGTGCTAAGTTGCTTCAGTCCTGTCTGACTCTTTGTGACCTGTGGACTGTAGCCCGCCAGGCTCCTCTGTCCATGGGATTCTCCAGGCAAGAATACTGGAGTGGTTTGCCATTTCCTCCTCCAGGGGATCTTCCAGACCCAGGGATTGAACCCAAGTCTCTTGCATCTCCTGCATTGGCAGGTGGGTTCTTTACCACTACCGCCACCTGGGAATCCCATGCATACTTTGTCAGTCTATTACGAATATGTTGGACTGTACTGTCTACTGTCCTTGAAGCTTGAGTACTGAGAGATGTTGATGCCTTTAAAATCAGAATACGTCATGAAAAAAAAAACAACAGAATTCCAAATTTTGCTTTTGAGTTTTAACAGGTAAAAAATTCTGCTGTGGAAATTTCATGGTTGAGAGATAAACCAATAAAACACAGTTGTTTTGGAAGCATCCAAAAAAGAGTGGGAGGAGAGGGACACAGAACCCAAGGAGTAGAGAGAGAACCTACTTAAATAGGTTCTTAAAGAGGTGATGTGAGGAGTTGGGGATGTGTACTAGTGGTTGAAGAAAGACTGTCAAGGAGAATGCACAAAGTATTTCAGAGTATTTTCTGGAAATGTTTCAGTCTACAGATGGAAAAGATTGAATTAATTTGAAAATAGAAATATTTGCAGCCTGGTTTGTGCTCAGATTTTCTTGTATGGAGTTTCTTGTCTTGATACCATGGCTTAGAAGATGGCCAGGACTTATGAAGCAGAATTATGAAGCGAGATAAATATGATTGCATGATTTTTGCCAGATTTTAGTTTGTTTGTTAATAGAGCCTATTAAATATAATTAATAACAATACATCTATGGAAAGTAGATACTTTTTTTGGTCTGCTTACATAGTGTGCAACCATTACCGCAATAATTAAGAGAACATTTTTGTCACCTGAAAAAAGAAACCCTTTCCCACTCAGTTATCACCACCTAATCCTTTCATTTCCTCAACCCTAAGAAACACTGAATCCACTTTCTGTCTGCAGGTTACCTTATTCCACATGTTTTGTGTCTGTGGAATCACATAGGATGTGATGCATTTTATGGCTGGATGCTTTCATTTGGTACGATGTTTTCAAGGTTCATCCAGGTCATTGCGTGTATTAGGACTTCATTCTTGGGCCATTCCATTGTAACACTATACCACATTTTGTTTATCCAGTTATCATTTGAGGAACATTTGGGCTGTTTCTACTTTCTGGATTTTATGAATACTGCTGCTGTGAACACATGGGTGCAAAACTTTTGGGCAAACGTATGTTTTCATTTTCCCTGGGTATATCCCTAGAGGTGGAATTGCTGGACCAAATGGCAACTGTACCTTTAACATTCTGGGGGCACTAGGAAACTTTTCCCAAAGTGACTGCATTATTTTACTCCCTTACCAGAAATGTGGTTGTTGTTTTTTTTTTTTTTTTTTTTTGCCTGATTTTAGAAGCTGGGCATTGGAAGACCAACTTATGTTAGCTTAGTAACTCCCCCCCTTAGCAGGAATCATTCCTGTCTATAGTAATCCTGGAGGATTTTCTTTGCTTGAGCATATGTAGTAACTTAATGCTACATTTAGCATTCGGTAAAAGTTCCTTTGGAAACAGCCAGTGAGACTAGGCTCCTACTTAATTTCCCTATTCTGTTGCAAACACCATTCAAAGCCAGAATGTCAGCAATGGGAAGAATCACTGTTCTCTGCCCTTGGCGAACTTGGTTCTGCAAACATTAAAGGAACATCTGCTATGTGCCTTGCTCCACTTGGCACTGGCTGTAAAAGGTGGAGGAGTATAGTCCCTCCTCTCAAACAGTTTGTTCATAGCTTGGCAAGACAGTCATATTGTATTACAATTGTTTTTATACACTTTACCTCATAATCACAATAGGCCAAAGGTGGTACAGAATTTAAACTGTCTTCAGGGTCTCTGTTCATTGTTGTTGTTTAGTCACTCAATCGTGTCCAACTCTTTGTAACCCCATGGACAGCAGCATGCCAGGCTTCCCTGTCCTTCACTATCTCCTGGAGTTTGGGCAAATTCACGTCCATTGAGTTGATGTTGCCATCCCACCATCTCATCCTCTGTTGCCCCCTTCTCCTCATGCCCTCAATTTTCCCAGCATCAGGGTCTTTACCAATGAGTCAGCTGTTTGCATCGGGTAGCCAAAGTATTAGAGCTTCAGCATCAGTCCTTCCCATGAATATTCAGGTCTGATTTCCCTTGGAACTGACTGGTCTGATCTCCTTGCAGTCCACGGGACTCTCGAGCATCTTCTCCAGCACCAGAGTTAGAAAGCATTGTTTCTTTGGCACTCAGCCTTCTTTATGGTCCACCTCTCACGTCCATACATGACTACTGGAAAAACCATAACTTTAACCGGATGGACTACTTTGTCAGCAAAGTGGTATCTCTGCTTTTTGATATCTAGGTTTGTCATAGCTTTTCTTCCAAGGAGCAAGTGTCTTTTAATTTCATGGTGCAGTCACCATCCATGGTGATTTTGGAGTCTAAGAAAATAAAATATGTCACTGTTTCCACTTTTCCCCCTTCTATTTGCCATGAAGTGATGGGACTGGATGCTATGATCTTAGTTCATAATTCAGTACTATTTTTACTTGTCATCTGAGGTTTCATTCATCTTCAATATGTGTTTATTGAATACTTACTGTATGCCAGGTGGTGGTTGCAGAGCATTTCTTTTAATTCCAAAGAAAGTTAAGGTTTTAGGGTTCATTTTTATATTAAACTATTTCTTAACTTTTTCCAATTAATATTCCCTCTTCTCCCTAACAATGTCTCTGTTTAACTGGTGCTGCTCCCCACTCTAAGTGGCTCCATGTGCTACTTGGTGATACACGTGGTGTTTTAATTCAGCCCTTGAGGGTCTTTAAAGGCAGTGACTAGTTTGGTCTTTGGCAATAGAAGGCTACTGAGTTCATTGTTTTATGACTATTGTATGTGTATATATAGAGATCATATGATAAATTACACTTAGGAAAATATTTCCCTCTTTTATTTAATTTTCAAAAGCTTACTGATTTTTTTAGACTTTCTGTGCTTTTAAACTGAAGCAGAATTAATTATTTTGGCTAAATATTGATGAGCAGTTGGCTGGTATCCCTTTATTAAGGGATAGATTAACTGGATAGAAAGTCAATATTTTCAAATTTGAAATTATGCTATAGTTTATTTGTTTATTACTTAGTTCACACTGCCATTCCAAGTACTGGTCAAGTGTTTTTTTGGGTTTGCTACTAATTTAGAATTAGCTATGTGCAGATGAATGATTTTCTTTACATTTCTGATAGCTGAAAATGTAGGAATCAATTTTGAGAATCTTGTTTATATTTCTTTACAGGTGAAGATATATTTGTTTCTTAGGATGAAGTAAAGCAGTTGGTGCACAATAGATGTTTTCTAAACAGTGAAGCCTTTGGCAAATCTAGATCATGTTGTCTAAAAATACTATAGCAGTTACCTGGAGTCAGCATAGCAAACACTTGGTTAACCAGAATTCTTGGAGGATGGAGATAAAATAATTTTTGAGGGATCCCAGTATAAAATCATTTCAAATTATTTTCTTGCCTGAATAAATATTGGACAGAGCACTGGAACAGATTCTACGGAAATCCTGATTGCGTTTAGGATATCAATATGACATATCAATCAATAGAATTTTCCAGAATTTTCTAGGACTCTGGTTACCAAAGTTATTTGCAATCGAACTAGTTTTGCACTATTTCTATAGAAGATGCAGTAAATTTTTTTTTTTTTCATTTGATTTGGCTCACTCTTTAAAATTAACTGATACTTTCTGGGATTCTTTTCCCCCTGTTTTCAAGTGACACACAACAAAAAATTCCAGTTAATTGAGTTGGTTTTATACCTAGACTGTGAGCAACAGATGAATTTTAAAACAATCCAAATGATTGAGTTTAGAAAATAAAATGAAATTCCAGTACCTCTTGAAAGTGTCTGAGGAGGTCTCTTTTCCTTTTTGATAGCAATGGCAAGGTTGGAGGAAACTGTGATGAATAAGAGGCAGAGGACCAGAGCTGAGTGTGACATCATGTCTTCTCAAGAATCCTTCAGAACTGGATGGTAAAAAATGTCAGAACCTAGTAGGTTACCTCAGGCTGTCATCAAGACATTTGTTAAGAGTTATACCAAACTTAGGCTGACAGGTTGCTTTGCTTATGTGAGTTGACATGGTACAACCATCTGGAACTTTCACATTTTATTTTTAAATTATTGTAAAAAGGCAGTCAATTCAATAGAAGTCCACTTGATGAAAAGCCACAGTGTTTGGGCTTCCTGGGGGCGGTACAATGAGGTTGACACCCAAATAGTCACCCAAAGCCTATTTCTGACAGTGTTTGAGTGCTTACAGTGCTGCTTTAAATCTCAGATAAAATCATGTTGATTAAAGTGCTTGCCCCTGCTGAATGCAGTGGGAAGGTGACAAGTCTCATGCATAAATAATCTTTGCCTTTTGATTAAAACACCATTTTAACTTTATGCCAAGACAGGAAGATGAGGCATGAACAATTAGTGCTTAAAATGGAAATGAGAGGAAAAATGGAATATGGAGGTTCTTGCTTTTCAGTTCCTTGATGGTCATTTATCTTTATCCTCCCATCTTTTACTTAGCATTTTGCTCTTCACTGTGCAACCCTGCCCTATTTAAACATCAGGCCTCTCATTTTAGTATCTTTCTCTTGCCAGTGGTGCATTTGGTTCTCTCCTGGATTGAAAATGGTTGCTTCGGTTCTATTGAAATTATTTTCTTTCCTAACCTGGAAAGGACTCACTCGTAAATTTCTTTGTATTGAGAAACCCTGTTAAACAATAATCATGTTACTGGTAAGTATTGCAGTTTAAGTTCTTATAACTTGGTAATACTATAAAACATTTCCAAATGCCATCTTTTACCTTATGGATGTCATCTTGTACTGTGAAGATTGGAACAAAGAAAGGGTAGATTTTAGTAGGGGATAAAGACAGTTGAGTCTGGAGCACACAGTCCAATGTGGGGAGGGCAGGCTTTGTTGGGGTGAAGGTTGCTGTAGAGAAATGGAAGCAACCATCTAAGGCAGGGTCTTAATTTGGGTCCAAGGAGCTTTTGGACAATCTGTGATTGAGCTCCTGAAGTCTCAAAAATCTCTGAATTTGTCTGTAAAATTTTATGAGCCTTTGTTCTCTTTTCTGGGAAAGAGAGCCCCCAGTTGCCTTAAGATTCTTTCAGGTATCTTTAGAAGCAAGGAGTTAAGAAGCAGTTAATCTGGAGGAAGCATGAGAAAAAATTCTTTATGATACAGAAAGAAATAAGTAGGTAGAATCATCGCTATCAAAAGAAGTTATAACTTCACCTTTTTCTTAGTTTAAAGCTGCTAAATTTAAATAGGAACTGATTTTTTTCAGATTTCAACTTATTAGCTATGATTGTCAGACTGTTCTACTTAAATCAAAATATTTGTTTTCTGTTTGACATTGATAAATTGTAAAAGAGGTACTAAATGTATTCTATAATGAAGACAGTCAAGTTATATATTAATGTTTTGGGTGAGTAGTAATTTCCCTGGTGAATAGAACATGAATGACTTACAATCCTCCAGTATCAGATGCCTGGGTTAATCTAATTGGGGGACACAGATGAACATGATATGGTCATGTGCTGGGAACAGCTTGCACTGCACTCGGAGGCCAATAACCACATGTCTACAATTAGGTGTTATAAACACTGGCAGCATTTTCTGACAGTACTTTACTTTTCAAAAGTAATTTAACATATGTCATTTACTTAAATATTTAAAAATTCTCTGTACAAGAAAAGAGGGAGTGAAATTTTACATTCTTTTCACAGGATATTAAAATTAGCTCCCTATGCTAAACAGTAGAACCTTGTTGTTTGTCCATCCTATATATAAGTTTGCATCTATTAACCCCAAACTTTCATTCCATCCCTCTGTTCCTCTTTCCTGGGGAAGAGAGCCCCTTAGAGAATATTTAAAATAAAAATGTATATATATATGTATATATGTATATATATATTCTTTATATTCCTTACATATATATCCTTTATGACTGAATCACTTTGCTATACTATACAGCAGAAACTTGCATACTATAAATCAGCTATACTTCAATAAGATAATTAAAAAAAGAAAACAGAGAGGAACAATTGTTACTTGCAGCATAATTTTTAAAGGGTTGCTTTGATCAATGTTAATTTATTATAGTAACATTAATACAAGTAGAGAATAAAAGTATGAAGCCAACAAAGAAAATCTAATTTATTAAATGAAGAAAAATTTCATTGAACTTCCCTCTGACTTACTGAAGGCCTCAGTGTTATACAGTGAAAAGTTGATCCTTTAAATATAACTGAGCTTGACCCCTGATTAAATAATCTGGAAATTTTGCTTGCTTACCTGAAATAGTGCTCTTGCTGGAAGTGTATTCTGGATGTTTCTGGTTAAAAATGGGTGTGGATTTATAGACACACACACACCTGATCTAGAGCCCCACCTGCCTTGAAACAAGAGCACAGTCCACCTGCAAGCTTATAAAAATAGGCTTGTCTGAAAAATCTGTGCTCCTCCAGTTCTCCTGCTCTCACACTAAGAAAGAAAGTGTCTTCTTTCCTTCTCTAAGTTCAGATTGAGTGTCCTGATAGAATGAGGCCAAATACCACCTTTGTACTTTTTCTTTTCATCCACCTTTTACTTCCCAGGGTAATTTAATGTTTGGCTGGAGTTCAACACCAGGAAAAGGTTGGGGGGGAGGTGACAGGCAGGGAGGAGCTGGTATGAATGTCGGAACTGTGTGTGCACTATTGTTCTCGATGAAAGGTCAGTGAGGCTTGAGATTAGATAGAAAACAAAGAGGAATTCCTAAGGTTTACTCTCTTTACAGAACTAGAATTAATAGCTGAAGAGAGCAGATCGCCCCTTCTTTTCTGAGAAAGAGAAAAAGAGAAATATGCTGTTTTAAAATTTGACATTTTAATAGTTTGACTCTGTATAAAATCCCTTACCTTACCGTGCCAAGAAAAAAAAAAGGAAAGCAGGTAATTAGATACTCTATTTATCTAATAGTTGAAAAGAATTTTTTATAATTAATCTATAATTATGGAAAAGCATTTTTGAAGTATGGAGTTGTGTCAAAAAGAAAGTAAACTTCTCTTGCCCTTCCCCAGTACTGCCTGTCTTTTTCTGTTCACCCCCTCCCCAACAGACACACGTCTACCTACCCTACCATGTTCTACTTTATGGACTTAATTATTGTTAAAGTGATCTAGGGCAGAGTCTTCAAACCTGGCCCGTCTGTTTTTGTGCAGACCAAGAGCTAAGAGTGGTTTTTACATTTTAAAATGTTTTTGGGTGAAAAATCAAAAGAATCATAATTTGTGACATGTGAAAATTGTATGACATTCAAATGACAGTATCTACAAATGGAAATGACTCAATGAAGCACAACCATGTCCACTGTCTTGCTATTGTCTCTGGTTACTTTTGCATTCTAACGAAGAAGTGCGGTGCTGAAACAGGGACTATATGACCCGTGAAGTCTTAAAATATTTACTCTCAGGTCTTTTATAGAAAAAGTTGGCTGATCTTTAATCTAGGTGGTTGTTTAACAAATTTTTGTCTTCCTTCCTCCCTCACTGTCTTTCTCTCTTTTTTTTGATTATTCATTATATTAATAAATGTACTGCTAAAGAGTGGAGGTGGTGGTTATCTTCTGGCATTAAAGAGTATCCTTCTAGTATTTTAACTTTGGATATAGTACTGGCTTGATTTTATCAAGTTAAGAAAGCAGCCATTGTTCCTGCATCATGTCTCTTCAAGGCAGGAATGTGCAGTTTTGTTCTATGAAGACGTATGTATATGAGATAGTAAATTTATATGGTAAATGTGTTCCTTTTGTATAGTAAGTTTATAGTTTTCCTGCTAAATTTCCCTTGTGATCCCAAGAGAAACCCCACATAGCCAGGTTTTATTATTCTTTCAGTATACTTCTGATTCCTGTATTCGTTT
This sequence comes from Odocoileus virginianus, assembly GCF_023699985.2. NCBI lineage: Eukaryota > Metazoa > Chordata > Mammalia > Artiodactyla > Cervidae > Odocoileus > Odocoileus virginianus. The sequence goes on along the minus strand of NC_069674.1, from coordinate 87,333,248 downwards.
AATTGTACTTTCTTTCTTTTATAGAATCCTCAAAGGGAACCTTCCTTGGAACATGCTACTGAAATAGAATCCTTCCTGCTGAAGATTCAGAAACTTGAGGTATAGTGTTCATTTTACATCCAGTACTTACAAGCAGAGAAATGCTGGGCAGTCATCCTTAATGTTTCCTCTTAGAATGGGAGAGCTTTCACCTTCTTCTTGACTGGTCGTGGTTTATCAAAAAATCTTAAAACATTCTGAGGACATCCCGGTTAAATGCCTCAGAGATTATCTGTTTTAATAGATAGTGAGAATAAGAAAGTCAGCTACTTGAGGAGTAATGAAATGAGGTCCCAAGGTGTCTGAGCTGATCAGTGTCATTTTTTCTTTCCTACTAGTGTGACCATGTAGTATATCTTGTAAACTAGGACAACGTTGAGAGTAAAAGGAGGGAATAAAGGTCATTGGAATTAGGTAATTTTAGATGATATTTTGAAACATACACACGTCAGCCGAAACTGGTTTTATTGTACAGTAGATCACAAATAGTTCTATTGAAGATTGTTCTCCGAAGTAAAAATATTTAAAATATATGTACATTGTAGCAAAAATTTAAAAAATTATTTAATAAACATTGATCAGTTTCTTAAGTATGCTTGTCTCATATACCAGGTGGTTGGTGTTTTTCTGAAGGTTTTTCTGGTATTATTGGTCTTTATTTCTCAGTGTGATCTTATATTTCTTCATAAAATTGCCTGCAATCATCTTCAAAGTTGCCCGTATGATTAGTATATTTAGGATTGTCATCAGCTTCAACTGCTACTTCTCTGTAGATCATACTTTTTTTAAGAAAATAATTCTTTCTGTAGTTGCTTGGTTATCTGTTAAATTTGAGAAAATTTACTTCAATGGTACATGATATTTTTAATCTTATAATTTAGTTTCACTGAAAAATCTCAAATACCTTCTTTTAGTTTTTGTTTCAAGTCATTTCTTCACCGTTTCATTCCATTTGGGAATACTATATAAATTTATCTAATTAAAAGACTTTTAATCAGTCAAGAGAGTCTACCCTTGTTAATTCTTTTAAGGGCAGTGACCCATATTTTTACAAGATTAATAGGTTACATAAATCATAAATTGAATTTAGGATTAGGAATATCTGTCCATTTTGTGTGTGTGTGCACATGCATTTGTGTGTCTGTCTCTCTGTGTTTCAATTGTCTTTCCCTGAGAATATATAAAAAATAAACAGTACAAATACATTGACAGTCAGAAGTAGGTCTCCATTTTCCATCTTCCTAGGGCAATCATTATTATTGTCTTCTTCAGCTTTCTTTTAGAAATATTTTCTCAATATTCAAGCATGTCCCCATTCCATGTATTATCTACCTATCATCTTTGTGTATATATATGTATTTTTTACTTTAGAACAAATATTGCCATTCTATCAATATTTCTAATTCTCTCTTTTCATTTAATAATACTGAATATTTTGTCATATAAGAAGAGGAAGTTTTTAAACCATTCAGTTTCAAAGAGAAAAGAATCTACTGTGGAAAATGTTTATATGTCTTTATGGTCTAAATCCTGTAGAGGCAAATATTTTTTTAAAAATCTTGATTTCTAGAACAAAGCACCTTTGCTTTAAAGGAATAGATATCTCCAGAATTTGTTATTGAGCCATGTTAATTTATGTCAGACATTTAAAAGCATAGTGTGTTTATGAGCTTCTCATGTTTGGTGTCTGCAGATTCTTGCTCTGTCAGGAGCAGTTACATTTCCCAATGCAAAACAATACCCCTTTCATTTCCATTAAGTATCTCAGGGCTCTGAACTTTGAGGCTGCTACAATTAAACACTTGATAAACACACAGTGTTTTCACAGTAAGGATATAAATGGGATTTATTCTTTAGTACTTGTCCTGTGGGCTACATAAGATTAAAATTACAAAGGTGGCTTTTGCACTACAATTCAGTCCTTCAGTTAGGCTCTTACCTGTAACCTTTGAAGGCAACCTTTTTCCTTCCATCCGTAAAAATGTTCCTCTGCCTACAAAGAGACAACACATTTTTCCTCTGATGAAGGGAGATTTGAGACCTAGACTGGCCACTTGGGTCCCCAGATCCAGTTTGGAGAGAACCTGTTTTGAAAATTGTGGATGAAGTTAAAGTGGAACGTGCGGAATTGGGAGGCAGCCAATTGCACGACTTCAGAGGAATCTCAGAAGAGTTTCAAATGGATGAAGAACGGATACAGAGAGTAGGCGGAAGAAAGATGAGTGAGTGAATCACAGACCCAGGGAAGGAGAGAAGTAACCGATGGGTCTCGGGTAGATGGGGGCAGGGCTCTTGGATCATATTAGGAGAGCTGGCTTCATTTGAAAAGCTGGAGAAAGTTCAGATATGGCCTTATTATCATGAGATTAAAGGACAAAGGGTCTTAAGACAGCAAATATAATATTTGTAATAAGATAAGAGTTTCATAGCTTATGGTTTAATCTGTAAAAACTAAATTATATTTATAAGCTGCAGTTGTGAAAGCACCAAGACAAGGAATAAATTAGGTTTCTAGGGGAATTATACATCTCTGAGTATAACTTCAAAAGGAATTAATTGTGGTGTGTTCCCTGAAAAGGATACAGCTGATCTTCCCCTTCACACAGCCTGTACTTGGTCACAGTTCTTAGGGCTAAATATTGTACATACAGATCCACAATGAAAATTAATATTCAAAGACAATTCTTTAAGTCAAGTAAATTGCATATTATGGTTCTTCTAATAGGGACTGATATTTTGTGTGGTTGATGAGTAAACAATGCCCTAGCATCCTCCGCCCTGCTAAAGCTCTTCGTTCATCTTTCCTCCGTTTTGTTTCAGATAATACAAGATTTTAAGATGGCAAAGAATCTGCCTGCAATGCAGGAGACCCAGGTTTGATCCCTGGAGAAGGGAATGGCTACCCACTCCAGTATTCTTGCCTGGAGAATTCCATGGACAGAGAAGCCTGGTGGGCTACAGTCCATCGGGTCCCAAAGAGTTGAATGTGACTGAACGACTAACGCACATATCCCTTTTGCAGGATTACTGAACTACATACTGTTAACTGCTTACTTAAGATTATTTTCTCTAATACAAGTCTCTTTTCTGAAAGAAACTTGTTTAGTTCATATATTCCCTTGTCTCTGTGTGGCTATATATTTAGGAGGAGTAGACTTCACAAGTAGCCCCAAAGGGAAATCTTGATTACTCTATTCCTGTGACTTTAAACCATTGGCACTGTCTAGAGACATCTTTCATTGACACAACTAGAGAGGGTGCCTTTTCATACTGTTCATGGGGTTCTCAAGGCAAGAATATTGAAGAGACAAGAGCACAAGCTGGAATTAAGATTGTGGGAGAAATATCAATAACCTCAGACATGCAGATGACACCACCCTTATGGCAGAAAGTGAAGAGGAACTAATGATGAAAGTGAAAGAGGAGAGTGAAAAAGTTGATTTAAAACTCAACATTCAAAAAACTAAGATCATGGTGTCTGGTCCCATCACTTCATGGCAAATAGATAGGAAAACAATGGAAACAGTGACATTTTATTTTCTTGGGCTCCAAAACCACTGCAGATGGTGACTGCAGCCATGAAATTAAAAGATGCTTCCTCCTTGGAAGAAAAACTATGAGTAACCTAGACAGCATATTAAAAAGCAGAGATTACTTTGCAGACAAAAGTCCATTTGGTCAGAGCTGTGGTTTTTCCAGTAGTCATGTATGGATGTGAGAGTTGGACCATAAAGAAAGCTGAGCACTGAAGAATTGATACTTTTGGAATGTGTCTTGGAGAAGAATCTTGAAAGTCCCTTGGACTGAAAGGAGATCCAACCAGTCCATCCTAAAGGAAATCAGTCCTGAATATTCATTGGAAGGACTGATACTGAAACTCCAATACTTTGGCCACCTGATGAGAAGAACTGACTCATTGGAAAAGACCCTGATGCTGGGAAAGATTGAAGGCGGGAGGAGAAGGGGATGACAGAGGATGAGATGGTTGGATGGCATCACCAACTCAATGGACATGAGTTTGTGAGCAAGCTCCGGGAGTTGGTGATGGACAGGGAGGCCTAGCGTGCTGCGGTTCGTGGGGTCGCAAAGAGTCGGACACGACTGAGTGAGTGAACTGAGAGAGGGAGCTGCTGGTATCTAGTGAGTAACTGCCAAAGATGATTTGAAATACCCTGTAATGCACACGATGGCTCTCACAGCAAAGACTTATCCAGCCCCAAATGGCAAAAGTGCTGATGTTGAGAACTCCAAGTTTGTTTTAATCCAGTCATGATGATCCCATTCTCAACCAGCCTTGGTTTTAGCATAAACCTGTGATATGATTCTGGCCAGAGAACTAGGAGGGGAAGTCTAAGGAAAGTTTTTTTTTTTTTTTCTTATTAATAATAATGAATAAATGTAACAAAGATGTCTCTTTTTTCACTGTATATAGTTACATTTGGATGTAATGCATGGAATGCGGCAGCAAACTTGGTATCATGAGGCTGGTTAAGGAGGACAAAGTGGCTATATCTTAAAAGAGCCTGATAGGGATGGAAAGTGTGTGTGTGTGTGTGTGTGTGTGTGTGTGTGTGTGTTTAAACATCATCATCACCGACTTAACCAGTTTGGAGCCATTAAAATTTAGGGCTCATTCTAAATATATATTTATCTTATTGTTTAAAATAGCTGAGTCAGTTTCCTGTTACTTTTAGTCAACAGCATCCTAGTTGATAAAATTATTTAGCATTTATTTGTTTTAGAGCAAAACTTTCGGCCATTTTTGACATTTAGTTATACTGGTTTCGTTTCTTATGATATTTCTCTTTTGTCATATCTTTCTCATCAGAATTCTTTGTTTCGTGGTATTTTAGAGCAATGGTTTGTGGGTGATATTTACTGATCTGTGTAAATCTAGAATGTCTGTTACTCTGATGGTAATGAGAGCTAGCTTGGATGTTGAGCTATTGGTGGTTCAGTAAATTCTAGATGTAGCTGTTTAATGTTCTGCTTGTTTAGTGTAGAGGAAAGATTTGGGGCCAGTCTGACTTGTACTGTCTGACTTTATTTTTCTGTCCAGATACTTGTGGGAGTCTTTTTGCTTATTCTTAAAATTGAGAAAAAAAAAAAAAAGATGGAGTATTATAAATTTCTACTCCCTAATTTTGCTGAGGACTTGATAAATTTGTTTAATGTAAATACATAAGTTTGCATTGAGTTCCTAGAAGTGTTTTCTCTTGCTCTGCTGCTGGGAATTGGTTTTTATTCTGTTTACCTCTTTCTTTCTGGAAAACTTGTTTTGCATATATTAAATTTCAGATACTGTTATCCATATGTCCTTGATGATTTTCATCTCTTTAGCCTCTTCCTCGGAGACCTGAATTTCTCAAGATTGTTTTCTAACTTGTTGATTTGATTCCTGTCATATTCAATTTATTATTTATTGCTTCTGTTACAGTTAAAAAGTTAGCAGTCATACTTTTCAATTATTAACCTCCTTTCTGTTTTCAAAGTGTTCTGTTTATGACTGCAAATCTTGTTGCTGTGTATACAAGCCAAGATGCCTTTGCAGAGGTGTGTCCAGCCGGTTACTAGACCCTGGGAATGACCTCACTTTCCTAAGTCAGTGTCTTGCCTAATTTATACTGTGAGTGCCTTTGTGGCCCCCCACTCTATGAAGACTCCATGTTTTATTGCACTTCTAGAAACTTCAGCCAAGTTGAAATTTACTCCCACCCACCATCCTGTGACTTAGCCTTATTTTTAGGCCCCACTGCAGAAATGCTGGAGGGGTCCCTTCCCTTATGCCCCTGAAAGCTTTGCTTTATATGTTTTAGATTATGGCCATACCAGTCCTTTCTCACTCTGATCCTGCCTCTATTACCTTAGATTCTTTGAATTTTCAGTTTGAGGAAGTATGCCTTTTATAGTTTGTAACAGAGGTCCTCAACTTCTGAGATCTAATGCCTGATGGTCTGAGGTGGAGCTGGTATAATGAACACAGAAATAAGGTGCACAATAAATGTGGGCTTCCCAGGTGGTGTTAGTGGTAAAGAACCTGCCTGCCAATGTAGGTAGACGTAACAGATACAGGTTCCATCCCTGAGCTGTGAAGATCCCGTGGAGGAGGGCACAGCAACCCACTCTGGTGTTCTAGCCTGGAGAATCCCGTGGACACAGGAACCTGGTGGGCTATGATCCATTGGGTCGCAGAGTTGGACATGACTGAAATGACTTAGCATGCATATGCAATAAATGTAATGCACTTGAATCATCCTAAGATCATACTCCCTTATGTTGCTCCATGGAAAATTTGTCTCCCATGAAACTGGTCCCTGGTGTCAAAAAGACTGGGGACCGCTGGTTTACAAAAGTTTTTTCCCTACTCCATTCAAAGGAGAGTTAGAAGAATGTGGACTTACTAGGTTGCCATCTTGGGCCAAAAGCTACCGTTTATTGCACTTAAGTTGAGCCCATGATAGATTCAGTGACTTGCCCAAGCTCACGGTGACAGAGCCTGGTTTCAAACTTAGATCTTTTGAATACAGATTGTGTTTTTCCCACTCGGGGAAGCATCATACACGGAGGAGAAGGGTGGGAAGTCCTACCGAGGGAGAGGCTGGTTCTTACAGCTTGGAAGAGGGGTCCCATGAGGGGGCAGAATGGGGAACTGGTTCTCCAGTGCTAATGGAGGGAAAGCAAGAACTTGAGAGGGGAATCTTCTTTTTTTGACTTTTAATCATGTATTTTATAATGTGGCCTCTAACATTGTCATCATTTCCTTGAACAGTTGTCATGATTTAGTATATTACTTAGAGGAGTCACTTAAGGATCAGCGATCATGGACCATCTGTCCTCTCCTGAACAGCCTCTAGTTGTCCTTATGCTCCTGGGGACCTGATGTCTGAGTTCACGTACTTGATTAGTAGCTAAATGAATGATTAATATAAATAGAAATAATGACAATGTTAATCTTACAGAGCTATGAAAATTAGAGAAAAGATGAAAAGGGACAGAAAAATAGATAGTATCTTTCCAAGGCTATCAGACTTTCTTATAGTTACTGGAAATAAGACAGTATAGAGAGTTGCTTTCTTTTTTTTATTTTTTTAAAAATTTATTTCAATTTGGAATATAATTGCTTTACAATGTTGTTAGTTTTTTGGGGGAGGGGGGCTGTATGACAATGTGAGTCTATAAGCTATCTGTATACACAGATGCCCTTCCTCTTGAGCCTCCCTCCCACCTACACAATCTCACCCACCTAGGTCATCCCAGAGCAATGAGCCGAGGGCCCTGTTTTGCATAGCAGCTTCCCACTAACTGTCTGTTTTATCCATGGCAGTGTATATATGTCAATGAGAGGTGCTTTTTTGGGGGGGAGAGAGGGAAGAAAAAATAAATATTTTAAAATGATGTTTGACGACTTCCCTGTTAGTATTAGTTCCCTTACTATTATAACTAATATTCACATGAGCTCACTAAGCCCAGTAACTAAGTAAGAGCATGCTTTATCAATAGGATGAACTGATGTCATGTTTTAGGTATTTTCCAAAAATGTACACTTTTGTAAAAGGGAGGCTTCCCTCAAGAAAAGGCCCATTTTGAGGATGTGTGATTCTTAGAGTTTCACATACAATTGCACTTTCATTTTAAACAAGTTTAACTCAGCTTTAGTCATGTTTTTCATGGCCCCACAGATTATTCTAGCAAAACCCATCTGTGGAGAAGGTGAGGTTGTAATCTGAAGAGCCCCGTGAGTTGGGAAGCTTGGGCTGAGCTGGAGGTACTCTCTGATTCCGACGTTAGGTGTCACTACAATCAAAGGAAAACAGAGCATGCAAATGAGCAGTGAAGTGGACCTTGAACTTGCAGGGAGAAAAATACACGTTTACTTTGTGATAGGAAGTGCCTGGACAAGAACCTACGCGTCCACATTGCCTTGGTGAAAAGGAACATCTTGCTACATGTATGGCAAAGGCATCCATTTTCCTAAATGTTGATTAGAAACAACTAATAACTACTTGTCATATCTTGCTATTTCTTCCCCTAAAAATTCGAAAACTGATAGGGGCCTCCACGGGTTTTTAAAGTGAAATGATCCCAAAAGTCTCCCAAATGAGACTTTCACAGATTAGTTCATGGAGAGTTTAGCTCTGATGACCTTAAGATTAAACTTTAAATATTTTTAAAATGATAGAACTTACTAGATGTTTCCTAAGTCTATTTGCTTCATAAAAATGTGAAGAACCAACAGATTCAGTGAGTTTAAATTAGAAATTTGTTTCATACTTGGAAAGAAGTGGTTATTTGGTTTCTTCCACATTACTGACATTTGGGTGTGAAGTGTAGTTACCAGGTGTGTTCACGTGTGTTAATTTAAACAAAATATATGCAAACAGTTGGAGAGCATGGTGCCCACCTCGTTTGCTTTTATTCTTAGAGTACATAGTGAGCTGTCCATCCTCCCAAAAGATGCGTTGAATGTATTTTCCCATGTATATGAATTGGCACACACTGTTGGAATAGATTTAGAGTATTTAGCAATTGAAATGCCATCAGTTCAGTTCAGTTGCCCAGTCGTGTCTGACTCTTAGCGACCCCATGGACTGCAGCCTACCAGGCTCCTCCGTCCATGGGATTTTCCAGGCAAGAGTACTGGAATGGGTTGCATTGCCTTCTCTGGCTCCTTTCTGCTACATCACTCTTTATCTGCTAATGGCAGGTTTATGATAATTGAAGTTGGAGATGGGGGAGAGGACTCGAGAAAGGTGCCCAGAGTCAGCTTACTGTATGCAGGACACAGGATGAAAGGTCTGATCAGTAGCTCTTGCCAAATAACAATGGCTTTTATCTATATGAGGCAGAAAACTTGAGAGGCCATTATGAGTGTTAGCAATGGGTAACTGATTTATTGCTGCTATTAAACTGGAGGTGGCATGATTTGAATCTTGGAAATTCATGTATATATTTGCATATTTATTGAGACTAAATTTGCAAACAATTAAATGTGTCCATTTTAAGTTACGCTTCAGTGATGTTCGAGGACACTATTATCTTATATAATCACCCTCAGAATTAAGATACAGAATATTTCCACCTGTCCGGAAAATTCCCTGTGCCCTTTTACAGTTGATCTCCCACCACCAGTCCAAGGCAGCTACTAATCAGCTTTCTGTCACTATAGATTAGATTATTTTGCTAACCACCATGGTTTTGAGATTCATCCATGTTTTCGAGTATATCAGCAAATCACTCCTTGTTACTGCTGAGTATTATTCCTTCACGTGGAATACCTCGATTTGTTCACCTGCTCATCTGTTGTTGAACATTTGGGTTGTTTCTAGTTTTGGGTTATTGTGAATAAAGCTGCTATGAGTATCCAGTATCGGGCTTGGTATGGATATGTTTTTACTTCTCTTGGACAGGTATCTGCAAGCGGAATTGCAGAGTTATATGGATAAGAGTGTGTTTAACTTAGTAAGAAACCACCAAACTGTTTTACAAAATTGTTGAACTAGTTTGCATACGCTTGTCAACACTTGTGAATCTTTAACTTTAGATGTTCCACAGATATTTAATGATGTCTCATTGTATTTTTACTTTTCATTTTTCTAATAATTATGTTAAACATCTTTTCATATACTTTTTTGATTATGTGTCTTTTTTGGTGAAAAGTCTATTAAAATATTTTCTCCATTAAAAAAAATTAGGTTGTTCTTAATACTGAGTTGTTAAGAGTAGTTTTATGTTCTGGATACAGCTTCTTTATCAGAGGAAATACCGTTTCCAGTGGGTAGTTGCATTTTCAGTTTCCTATGTCATACTTAGGTTTTAGTTCTTATATATTATAATCTACTATTTAAATTTTTGTGTTTTCTGTATTTTTTTCTAAGAAATCTTTTGTCTACTTCATTATTGCAAATTTTTTCTGTATTCTAGAAATTATATTTAACTTTTATGTTTAGGTCCATAAGTGATTTTGAGTTAATTTTTGAGTTGGTGTGAGGGGAGTGTGGAGGTTTATGTTCTTTACATAGTTGTTCCAGGATCATTTGTTGAAGACTAATCTTTCTCTGTTGAATTTGGCATGTTTCTCACAGATGAATTGACCTTATAGATGCGGGTGTGTCTCGAAATCAGGCACTGCAAATCTTATTTCTTTTCAAAGTTGTTTTGGCCTGTCTGGAAACTACCTTTCCATATAAACACCCCATTGTCAATATTCACACATACAAAAAGCAAAGAAAAGCAAAACTTCAAATCAAAACAAACCTGTGGGGATTTTGATTGAGAATGCCTTGAATCTACGCATTAATTTGGAAAGGATTGGCTTTTAAAAAAATTGAATCTTCTGACCTAGAAACATTGTTCCTCTCTCTGTATCGTCAAGTCTTCCTTAATTTCTCTGAGTGATTGTTACTGATGAATATTATTCCATCATATAAAATACCCCAATGTGTTGACCTGCTCATGTTTCAGTTTTCAGTATACAGATCTTGTATGTATTTTGTTACACACATAAAATATATATTTGTGGATGACATTGAAAAAACATTTTTAAAAATCAGTCCACTTTCCAATTATTTGTTGTTAGAATATGGAAATACAGTTGATTCTGGATATTGGCTTTATTATAACCTTGTGACCTTGCCAAATTCACTTAGTAATTTTAGTAGCTTTTTGGTTGATAATTCAATTATCCGTATAAATATTTGATTTGTGAAAAAACAGTTTTACTTATTCCTTTTCAATTTTTATCTCCTTTTCTTTTTCATTGTGTTTGCATGTTTGTAGTGAAGGCAAATATGCTTATCTTGCTCTTTAAGGTAGAACATATAGTGTTTCACAATTAAAATGTTAGCTATAAATTTTTTATAGATGGCTTTTTATCAGATTAAGAAACTATTCTTTTATTACTAGTTCCCTAAGAATTTTTTTACATAAGGAATGAGTGTTGAAATTTTTCACATACCTTTTTCTGCATTTATTGAGATGATCATTAAGTGTTTTGTTTTTTCTTCTGTTAAATATGTGACACTGAATTTCAAATGGTAAACCAACCTTGCATTCTTAGTATGGACTCTGCTTGGTCATGATATATTGTTTTTATATATTGTTGGATTCAATTTGTTAATATATTTTAAAGAATTTTTGTATCTATATTTACAAGATGTAATGATTAATAATTTTGTGTTCCTTTTAGTATTGGCGTAGAGTAAAACATAAAAAAGAATCAACATATTCCCTTCTCTATTTTTTGAAAAACTTTGCAAACAACTGGCATTGTTTTTCTGTTTTAAATATTTGGTAGAATTCAGCATAAATCCTCCTGAACCTGGAACTTTTAAGTGGAAAGTTTTAAGAGTTTTATTTTGTTTCAAGGTTTTATTTTGAAGTAATTATATATTTATGGGAAATTGCAAAGAAAGTACAGAGACTCCGTGTAGCCTTCATCCCATTTCCTGTAGTAGTCACATCTTCTTACTTATAGTGCAGTGTCAATACCAGGAAATGGACATGGCATATAAAGTGTGCAGTATAGTACTGTGTACTTTTATCACGTGTATATATTTGTGTAATTACTACTGCAGTCAGATACAGAAATAGCCTATCAGAAAAGTCTCCCTTGTGCTGCCCCTTTGTAATCACAGAGCGATCACCTTGTCTGTATCCAGTCATTAATCTTCTTTTATAGCCCTTTATTCTCCCCTCCCTACTTATATTAATTTAATAATTATCTTAAAATTAAATTGCAGATTACTTCAAGGAGTTTTGTAATGTTTGTTTCAACCTTCGGATGTAACTTAGAAAACTCAGTTTAAAAGAAAAGTCTATTGCGTTCAGCCGTATTCTTACTCTTGCTATTTCCTTCCTGATGTTCTAATATTCCCTTTTTTCTTTTAAATCATTTTTATTCTGTTTGAAGAACTTTGTTTAGCCATTCTTTTAAGGTCAGTCCACCAGCAACAAATTCTCTTACTTTACTTTTATCTGAGATAGTCTTGATTTCTCCTTAATTGTTGAAGGGCACTTCACTGGATATAGGATTCTTGACTAATAGTTTTCTTTTCTACCTTGAAAGATGTCCATTTCCTTCTGACTTCCATGGTTTCTGATAATAAATCTGCTGTCATTTCAGTTTTTTTTTTTTTAACCTTTATGTAATGTTTAATTTCCTTTGTCCTTTCAAGATTTTTTTCTTTGTATTTAGTTTATTTATTTGTTGACCGCTCTGGGTCTTCGTTGCTCTGTGCAGCTTTCTCTAGTTTCAGCGAGTGGGGGCTACTCTCAGTTGTGGTGCAGGGGCTTCTCATTGCAGTGGTTTCTCCTATAATATAGCAAAGGCTCTAGAGCATGCAGGCTTTAGTAATTGTGGTGCATGGGCTTAATTGTCCCACAGTACTTGTGATCTTCCCTGACCAAACCCATGTCCTCTGAATTGGCAGGCAGTTTCTTTTCTTTTGCTTAATATATATTTATTGAATGAGTGAATTAATGAATTGTCATCATAGAACTAATAATGGGTATTATTATTATCAACATATCATTGCTATTAGCAGAATTCACAGAACTCTTTTGTATTATATTCTTCAAGATGAACAGAGGGTAAAATTAAAACACAATTTTGTAAAAGCCATTTTATGGAAATGAAAATAATGTGGCATGAGAATGTAGCTATCAGCAGTTGAGATGTGAATGTCAAAACACCTAAAGCAATCAATAAACTGCATGTTTTTGGACAATCCTTCTTAAATAAGGATTTATGATGAAGCTACAAGTTGGGGTTATATTTCCTGAAAGCAGTTGCAAACAGCTCTTCTATGTTCTTGCGAAGGATACAGCAATATGGTTTGTTTCAACTAAGCTGAGTTAGGAATTAAAACAAGGAGTCTAAAAATGAGGTATTCCTGAAAATAAACTTTGATACTTGCAGAGACAGGCCAAGAGATAAACCCCAGCCAGAGCCAAGATTTTTCTCTGAAAGAGATTAGGTGCCCATGTTAATATTGAGACGTTTATGTGTTTGAAAAGAGTTGGACACAACTGAGTGACTGAACAACAATATGGCGTTGGCCCCAAATGTATAGATTAATAGCCCTAAAAGATCTTCACCTGGAAAAAATTTAAAGCAGGATGCCCATATGTTCATCTGAGCCACATGACATCTTAGTAAGACTCCCAGAAAGTGACAGAACCTTTCAATATATTCAGATCACAAAATGTACACTTAAATAAGCAAATAAGTTAGCTTGCTAGATAGGGATGTTTTCCATGAAGAATTTAAATGTGGAGAGATGTTTATGTATTTAAAAACATTAATTTGATAAACAATGCTCTGTAGAAATTCTTCCTGAAACTATTATATAACAGAATCAGTTGTCAGTTCAAGTCAGTCATGGTTGTTGATAATAAAACTATATACTGAGCATCCAGAAGATTATCTTTTTCTAGGGCTTGGATTTGGGGATGTCATTTTACCAATCTCAACTTGAATGGGTCCTTTTTTTTTTTTTTTTTTTGGAGTGAGAGGAACCATAAAACCTCTCTGTTTACTCCTGCAAAATATGATTTAATTTGCAAAAGCCCATGCACACCAACCTGACTCTCAGTTACAAATAATTCCCAATGACACACAGTGGGAAGTGATGTGTGTCTATGGTGGATGCTGTAACGTGCCCCTAGATCCTCTTAAAGGCTGAGGGATTTATGCCCCTCTACTTCTGGAAGTTCTGTCCACATTCCTGCCTCAACTTCAGCCTCTCTGGGAATCCACTGAGGCAATGTGTGCCTGGCCCAAGTGTGCAGTGACCCCGGGGCACCCCTTGCTGTGCTCTCTGCCTGTCCAAATCCAGCCTGCCCATCAGGGCCCCGCTCAGATACCATCCTCTTCTAGAGGCCTCTCCAGATTCTTTCCTTTTCTAAATGACCATGCCCCCCCCCCCCCCCCCCCCCAGGAAGAGTTGCCAGATAAAATAAAGGGCACCCAGTTGAATTTGAATGTCAGATCAACAGGAAATAATTTTTCATAAAGGTGTGTCCCAAATATTATATAGGATACACTTATACTAAAAAAAACTAATCATTGTTGATCTGAAGTTCAAATTCAACTGGGCAATGTGTGTTTTTATTTGCCAAATCTAGCATCCTTGGGGGACTTCCACTGTGGCTTAGCTGGTAAAGAATCCACCAGCAATGTGGGAGACCTGGGTTTGATGCCTGGGTTGGGAACATACCCTGGAGAAGGCAAAGGCTACCCACTCCAGTATTCTGGCCTGGAGAATTCCATGGACTGTATAGTCCATGAGGTCACAAAGAGTTGAACATGACTGAGCAACTTTCACTTGCTTGCTTGCTAGCATCCTTATTCCCCAGCAACCAGAATCACATGACTGTTCTACATGGAGGAATAAAGGCCCAGCCTCCTTTCCCCAGCATGGGACAGAGGGGTCACCCCAGTTGCAGAGCTTCCTTTGGGAACAGCTGATGTTTTCCACTGGGGCTGTATGGGAAAACTGGCAGGCGGATTCTTAACCCCTGGACCATCAGGGAAGGCCCTGTATAGAACTTTGACTACAGTATGTCTTGGGATGGAATTCTCTGGGTCTGCTATGTGTGTGGTTCACTCAGAATCTTGAATCTATGTCTTGACCCCTTTTGAAAACTTTCAGCCATTGTTTCTTTGAAAACTTGTCAGCCTCACTCTCTTTGTCCTCTTCTCCCGAGACTACAGGGACATGAATATTAGATCTTCGGTTGTGGTCTCAACAGTCTCTTAAGCTCTGTTCATTTTTCTTTTCCCAGTTCATTTTCTCTTGGTATTTCAGATTAAGTAGTTACTTTTATTCTATCAGCAAGTTGACCTATTCTTTCCTCTTTCTCTCCATTTTGCTGTACTAGGCTCTCCAGTTAGTTCTTATTTGCACTACTGTAATTTTCAACTGTAGCATTTGGGTTTGGTTTTGTCTGTTCCATTTGTCTATTGAGGCTTTCTCTTTCTCTGCGAGGTAGCTCTACTTTTTCCACTTGTTTTCTTATGCTATTGTGGTTTGAATAATTTTCAGTGCTTCAACATCATTTCAGATAATTCTAACATCTTTGTCATCTCAGTGATGTCTTTGGATTGTTTTAATTCAGGTTGATATTTCCCTGTTCCTGAAACTTGGATGTATTTGGTATTTGAGAACCTTCACCATATTAAAATTTCTGCTCTAGCTATTTTTCTCTGACTCCATTCCAAAAGGGGCAGGATTTCAGGAATAATGCCCCTTATTTCCAGGGCAAGATGGAAGTCTCATTTCTCCAGTTGACAACTGAGTTGAGAGAACCAGCTCTCATAATGCCTCCACTAATACCATCTTGCTTGGGAAGAGTGGGAGGTCTTTGCTACATCTCCTCCTGTGGTTTTCAGTTATGCACCAGGGGTAGATGGACTCCTTACCACTGGGTGATAGTGAATGTCCTAACTACGGGCCTCTGACACTAATCCCACAGGGAATGGGAGGAATAGTTTACTAGCACCTGGTGGGTATGGAGGTTCACACTCCTTGTGTGATATCCACCAACACTGTAGGAATGGGCCTCATTATCACTTCATGGATATCAAAGTCCAGGTCCCTACTTGGCTTTCTCTAACTCACTCTGATAGGTGAGGTGAGGTACCTTTTCCCCATCTGTCATGGTTTAATTCCTTACTCAGCTTTTGTTGGATGAAGTAGTTTTTTTTTAATGTGATGTTTGGCTGGAGTGTGATATTTTTCCTCTAGCCAGGTTTCCTCTTTACTGCTTTTGGCTAGAGTGAGCTGTCTTTTGTTGAGAGTCTTTTTGCTTTATACCTTTTGGTATTTTTTGCTTGCTGGCTCCTTTGGCACTAAGTCTGTGATACAAGAGGTAAAGAGAAAATCCAACAAACTTATTACCATGTCATTTCTCAGGGCCTGAGTTCATTAGCTTATCTGTTATAATATGCAGAGTTTTTAGTTGTGCATAGTGGAAATAATGGAAAAGTGTATTTCCACTCCATATTTCCAAAAGTGGAATGTAAAGTTTTTAATTACAAAATCAGTTTTTTTTTAATTGGTGTAATGTTATTCAGGTTTTCTATCTTTTGAGTCAGTCATTGTAATTTGTGTGTTTCAAGGAATGTGACCATATCATTTACATCAATTTTATTGATACATGATTCTTTGTTGTTCAGTCACTCAGTCATGTCTTAACGCTTTGTGACCCCATGGACTGCAGCACACCAGGCTTCCCTGTCCCTTCACCATCTCCTGGAGCTTGCTCAAACTCAGGTCCATTGAGTCAGTAATGCCCTCCAACCATCTCATCCTCTGTCGTCCCCTTCTCCTCCTGCCCTCAATCTTTCCCAGCATCAGGGTCTTTTCCATTGAGTTGGTTCTTCACATTGGGTGGCCAAAGTATTGGAGCTTCAGATTCAGCATCAGTCCTTCCAATGATATTCAGAGTTGATTTCCTTTAGGATTGACTGGTTTGATCTCCTTGCAGTCTAAGGAACTCTCAAGAGTCTTTTCCAGCACAGTTCAAAGGCATCAATTCTTCGGTGCTCAGCCTTGCTTACTGTCCAGCTCTCACATCTATACATGACTACTGGGAAAGCCATAGCTTTGACTTTATGGACCTTTGGAGGCAAAGAAATGTCTTTGTTTTTAGTATGCTGTCTGGGTTTGTCATTCCTTTCTCCCAAGGAGCAAGTGTCTTTTAATTTCATAGTGCAGTCACCATCCACAGTGATTTTGAAGCCCAAGAAAATAAAGTCTGTCACTGTTTTCATTGTTTCTCCATCTATTTGCCATGAAGTGATGGGACTGGAACCAATGATCTTCATTTTTTTGAATATTGGATTTTAAGCCAGCCTTTTCACTATCCTCTTTCACATTCATCAAGATGCTCTTTAATTACTCTTGGCTCTCTGTTGTAAGGGTGCTGTCATCTGCATATCTGAGGTTATTGATATTTCTCCTGACAGTCTTGATTCTAAATTGTGCTTCTTCCAGCCCAGTGTTTCTCGTGATGTACTCTGCATATAAGTTAAATAAGCAGGGTGACAGTATACAGCCTTCCATACTCCTTTCTCAATTTGCATACAGTCCGTTGTTCCATGTCCGGTTCTAACTGTTGCTTCTTGACCTGCATACAGATTTCTCAGGAGGCAGGTAAGTCAGTCTGGTATTCCCACCTCCTGGAGAATTTTCCACAGTTTGTTGTGATCCACACAGTCAAAGGCTTTAGTGTAGTTAGTGAAACAGATGTTTTTCTAGAATTCTCTAGCTTTTTCTGTGATCTAGGGGATGTTGGCAATTTGATTTGTGGTCCTTCTGCCTTTTCTAAATCCAGCTTGTACATCTCGAAGTTCTCGGTTCCCAAACTGTTGAAGCCTAGATTTTGAGCATTACTTTGTTAGCATGTGAAAGTGAAGTTGCTCAGTTGTGTCCAACTCTTTGTGACCCCATGGACTGTAGCCTACTAGGCTCCTCCATCCATGGAATTTTCCAGGCAAGAGTACTGGAGTGGATTGCCATTTCTTCTCCAGGGGATCTTCCCGGCCCAGGGATCGAACCCGGGTCTCCTGCATTGCAGACAGATGCTTTACCGCTTTGCTGTCTGAGCCACCAGGGAAGTAGCATGTGAAATGAGGCAATTGTGCGGTAGTTTGATCATTCTTTGGCATTGCCTTTCTTTGGGATTGGAATGAAAACTGACCTTTTCCAGTCCTGTGGCCACTGCTGAGTTTTCCAAATTTGCTGGCATATTGAGTGCAGCACTTTCACAGCATCATCTTTGAGGATTTAAAATAGCTCAGCTGGAATTCCATCACATCTGCTAGCTTTGTTCGTAGTGATGCTTCCTAAGGCTCACTTGACTTCACACTCCAGGATGTCTGGCTCTAGGTGAGTGATCACGCTATTGTGGTTATCTAGATCATGAAGATCTTTTTTGTATAGTTCTTCTGTGTATATTCTTGCCACCTCTTAATATCTTCTGCTTCTGTTAGGTCCATACCATTTCTCTCCCTTATCATGCCCATCTTTGCATGATATGTTTCCTTGGTATCTCTAATTTTCTTGAAGAGATCTCTAGTCTTTCCCATTCTATTGTTTTCCTCTATTTATTTGCATTGATCACTAAGGAAGGCTTTCTTATCTCTCGTTGATAATCTTTGGAACTCTGCATTCAAGATGGATATATCTTTCCTTTTCTCCTTGGTCTTTCATGTCTCGTCTTTTCTCAGCTATTTGTAAGGCTTCCTCAGACAACCATTTTGCCTTTTTGCCTTCATAATATTTCTTCCTTATGCCTAACATCTCTGTAATGTATATACAGCACACCTTTCTTATTCATTCATCTGTTGAGAGACATTTAGGTTGCTTCCATACCTTTGCAGTTTTAAGTAATGCTGCTATGAACATTGGAGTGCATGCATTCTTTTGAATGAGTGTTTTTGGATATATACCCAGGAGTGGAAATGCTCAGTCATATGGTAGTTGTTTTTTGTTTTTGGATCCCATACTGTTTTCCACAGTGGCTGCATGAATTTACATTCCCACCAGCAGTGTATGAGAATTCTCTTTTCTCCATCTCCTCACCAGCATTTGTTATTTGTGTTCTTTTTGATGATCGCCGTACTGACAGATATGAGGCAATATCTTGTGGTTTTGATTTACACTGCTTTGAAGATTAATGATGTTGAGCATCTTTTCATGTGCCCATTGGCTATTTGTGTATCTGTTTTGGAGAAATGTCTATTTATTAATATGTCTTCTGCCTATTTTTAAATTGAGTTGTTTAGTTTTTTGATGTTTTTGTATGAGTTATTTACATAGTTTGGATATTAACCCCTTATTGGTCATGTTGTTGGCAAATGTTTTCTCCCATTTATAGGTTGTGTTTTGTTTTATTTTCTTTGCTATACAAATGTTTTTAAATTTAATTAAGTCTCATTTAGTTTTCCTTTTATTTCCTTTGCTTTAGGAGACAGATTTTAAAAAAATGCTGGATTTATGTCAAAGAAGTTTCTGGCTTTGTTTTCTTCTAGGGGTTTTATAGCATCCAGTCTTGCATTCAGGTCTTTAATCCATTTTGAGTTTATTTTTGTGTATGATGCTAGAGAAGTTCTAGTTTAATTCTTTTACATGTAGTTGTCCAGCTTTCCCCAGCCCCACTTGTTGAATATCCTGTATTTTCTCTATTATATATTCTTTCTTCTT
This sequence comes from Odocoileus virginianus, assembly GCF_023699985.2. Taxonomy (NCBI): domain Eukaryota; kingdom Metazoa; phylum Chordata; class Mammalia; order Artiodactyla; family Cervidae; genus Odocoileus; species Odocoileus virginianus. The sequence goes on along the minus strand of NC_069674.1, from coordinate 87,314,001 downwards.
TCGTTATAGATTAATCATGGGTTTATTTCTGGGCTCTTTGTTCTGTTCCACTGATTCATGTGTAAGTTTTTGTGCCAGTACCATATTGCTTTGATTACTGCAGCTTTGTTGTATGAAGTCAGGAATTATGGTTCTTCCACCTCTCTTCTTTGTCAAGGTTGTTTTGGCTACTTGGGGTCTTCTGTGTTTCCTACAAATTTTAAGATTGTTTTAGTTCTGGGTTTTAAAATTTTTTATTTATTTTTAATCGAAGGATAATTGCTTTACAATATTGTGTTGAGTTGCATGAGCTGCATGTATATTTTGGAAATTAATCCTTTGCCAGTTGTTTCATTTGCTATTATTTTCTCCCATTCTGAGGGTTGTCTTTCCACCTTGTTTATAGTTTCCTTTGCTGTGCAAAAGCTTTTAAGTTTAACTAGGTCCCACTTTTATATTTTTGCTTTTATTTCCATTGCTGTAGGTCATAGAGGATCTTGGTGTGATTTATGTTGTAGAGTGCTATGCCAGTGTTTTCCTCTAAGGGTGTTATAGTGTCTCATCTTATATTTAAGTCTTTAATCCATTTTGAGTCTATCTTTGTGTTTGGTGTAAGGGAGTGTTCTCTAATTTCATTCTTTTACATGTAGCTGTCCAGTTACCCTTAGTATTTTGATATATATTGTATTAATCTATCATATCTCTTGATAGACTTCTCCAAGTTAATTTGAGTTTCCAGATGGGAGACTGTGGAAAACTAAGACTGGTTGTTAAACCGGCAAAATCCAAAAACCTAGTCTTTCTTCCTTTTCCTTTGTATTTTGTCTCTAATCATTTCTCTAGGGCAGCAGAGACTCTCTTGCGTTGTGTAACTGACTGTATGCTCAGCTTCTAGATTAGTGATGGCAAATACACTGCATGAGGGCCCCCTCTCCTCCATTCCATCCCCATGTACACATTGCTCCAAGATCACAGCCTCTACTGATGTTAGGGAGAAGCCCTCCAGCTCTGAAGAGCAGCTCCATCATCAAGAAAACTGGGCTGCCTAGATCCTTTCAGCTATTCTCAAGTGTTGATTGCCTTTTGCCATTTGCATTAGCGTTTCAAGGGCTCCATTATCACCAGAAGATACTCTGGAGGTACAGTAATTCTCAAAGTCTCTACTTTAAGATTCTGATTATTTAGGATCTAAGTTATTGGGGAAGAATGTCTGTGAAAAGTACTATAAAGTAGAACAAGGTTTCAACTATGTTAACTTTGGTAGCTAATACCCTTTTGAGCTGGAATTAAGATGTTCCCTTTGCTGCTTGGATGATGCTGGCTTATTTCATGAAGTAAATGAAAATGGTGAATATGAAAGCCAGAGTGGTTTCAGTCTTCACTATGTTATTCCAACAATTTCTGAGAAGCCAAGACTGTTTGCTATGAAGAATTGAACTGGTTAAAATATTTCCCAAAGCATTGTCACAGAGTGTTAAAATGTGTGATGTTACTTACATACACCATAGACTGTGGGTACCAAATAGGCCAGAACCTGCTCTGTGATTCTGGAATCCTGGCGCCTTCATGAATATAGCATATTTGGACAGAGTCTGTGTCTGGTACTGAAGCTGCTGCTGCAGCTAACCCTAGGGTTTGCTGGGATGACATGGAATGCATCGTCATTTCCTGTGGTCTAGACGGTCTAGATATGGGCTCTACTGACTAGGGCATCTTGTGTGCATAGAGGGCTACCTGGAGGGGAGCAGCAAGCCGCTGGGAGAGAAACCCAACACCTAAGGGTTGAGGAAGGAGTTGAGAGTGACCATCCAGCATGGGGAAGTACCTGCCTTAGTCAAGGGAACTTCAGGGGAGAAATCACCAGTGAGGAGCCTGTGAGAAGACCCTACAACCGTGTCTCTGTGAAACAGTTAGCCCTAAAATGCTCCAGACCTGGAATGTGGGAAGCCAACTTAAAATAGTCGCAGTCCAGGTGAGAGATTTCCCAAGCATTGTCTATACTTTGCTGTCACATCCTGTCCACATCCTTCTTCCTTCCCCCCACACTCACCCGCTCTCAGAAGGAAGGAGAAAACAGCTAGGAAACAGGGAAGGAGGGATGTGCCCTGGGAGGAGGAAGATTCCAGCTGTGCTTTCTTTCTTTCCCCAGGGTAGGATTCTCCTGGAGCTGGTCAGGGGAAGAAGGGAAGATTCTGATGTTTAATCAAGAGAGTTCTGATTAATATGTTGAACTGGAGGTTTTCATTTTTAAATGAATCTGTTGGCACCTTACAATGTGTGTAGAACTGTGTATTACCTGAGGGCAAGCAGAAAAGGTATAGGACTTGCTCTGTATCCAGGAGCAAGGAAGGCTTTGTTGTTGTATAGTCACTTAGTTGTGTCTGACTCTTTGGGACCCCATGGACTGTAGCCCGCCAGGCTTCTCTGTCCGTGTGATTTCCCAGGCTAGCATGCTGGAGTGGGTTGCTTTTCCCTTCTCCGGGGGATTTTCCTGACCCAGGGATCGAACCTGTGTCTCCTGCGTTGGCAGGCGGATTCTTTACTGTCTGAGCCTCCAGGGAAGCCCAGGGAAGGACTGTCCCCACTGAACACATCTGAAAGTGTGAGAGGAGCCCGAAAGAAAGTTGTGTTTGAATGTGAGCTGTGCTGGGTCAGCCCGCCGGAAATGGTATGGAAAGGAAGAAAGCTGCCGGACTGTGGGGCTGGTGTGGGGAGGACAGTTTGAGGGCTGAAGAAACCACAAGCTGTGCTTTTGTGTGATGGGCCTCACGTTCCTCCCAAGCAATCTGTGTGATCTGTCAGGCAGAGAATGGTCTCGTCCTCAGGAAAAGCCCGAGAGAGATTTCTTGTATCTCAGATTGTCTTGATTTGCGCCTGAAAAGGTAAAATGTCAGGGGCCAGTGTTCAGTTACAGCTTCTGACAAAGGGAGCCCTTTGGTTTTCTGTTGTAACAGGGAGATGAGAGGAACTACAGGCTCTGATCTAGCACACCTGGGTCCATCCCAGGCACTGGGAAGAAAACCTTACTCAATTTAGTAAAATAGTGTTCATGACGCTGGAGTGTTCTTTGTCATCCCAAGAGATGATGGTTTTAAATAGGACTGAATGGGATATGGAGGGCTGGCTTGTATGTCCCCAGTTTATCTTGACTTTACATGTGACTAATAATTTTTTTTTTGAGATTGAAGAACAAACTCTTTTGCTGTGTTAAGTTTATTTTTATCAGATAACCTTTATACATCAACACATAGGATTTGTCTGTCAGAAAAACATAGAATCCTTATGCCTGTCTCTTGCTTGCTTTTTCTGCAACTCTGGCATTACGTGTTTAACTTTGTACTCAGAATAGTGTCTTAACAGGCAAGTTCCGGTTTTTCCCTTTTGTGGTTCAGAAAAATATCTGATTGTGAAAAGGTCAAATTTTGAATATGCAAACAACCTACTTCTTCCTCTTCACTGCGGCGCAGACTGTCTCATTAACTCAGCTCCTTTCTGCTCACATGCTGAATAGAGTTTGCCTTATTTCTGTGTTTTGGGTTGCTTATTATGCTGAGTGTTGTTCAACGTCTTTGTTCTCTTTGACTCAATGGGATATCACCTTTCAATCTTAAATTTTCTCAAAACAGCAATGGGGTCAGACTTGTTTTAAGCTTTGAATGGATTCTGGACACAAGGAATTAGGAGTGAAATTGCTTTTTAAATGATGTGAGTCAGGGCCGTCTGTGTGTTTGGTTTAAGATGATCTGTATCTATAAAGCTATCTTCGAGGAGTCTCTTCCCCAGTGCTGGGAATACTGTGGCACTGTGTCCCAGGGGTCAGCATGCTTAAGGAGATGCGCTTTGAAAGGTTCAGACCTCATTCTGACCCCGGCTTCTGCCTCTTACAGAGATGTGTGCCTCGGGCAAGGAATATAACTCTGCTCCCCTTCAGCTTTCTCCTTTGTAAAATGGAAGCAGTAACACCCTTTCAGCTTAAGTAAGAAGCTTCTGTGAAAACCCACTAATGTGCCTACCTCTTAGAAAATACCCCATCCATGGTAGTCAATATTAATAATAATAATGTTACTATTATTAATAAATATATTAACTATTAATAATAGTTCACAATAATTTTAAAGTTCATTATAAAGATACATTAGAAAGATAATATTACTTAATATTAATAAAAATAAAGATAATATTTTAAAAGGCCTTTCTATATAATAATTTAATTAGGATTTTAGAGCTTTGGAGGTGGCCCACTAACACCAAGAGTGATAAAGCATGACAGTGACAAAAATTACTCCAAGCATGACATTGACAAAAAATTAATAACTTATTCCAAATTTACTATTCAATAAAGGGATTAAAGAAAATGGCCATCGTCATCTTTTTAATTTTAGCAATATGTTGGCAGCGCCATCTGCTGATAGAACAAACACTTTGTGACTTAAATAGGACTGAATGGGATATGGAAAGCTGGAAATTTAACAGTCTTCTTTTGTATCTTTTTTAACAAGGGTAGACCCATGTGTCCTTTTCTTCACTTGGAAAATTTAATTTTATTAAAGAGCTTGATGACATATAGCTATAACATTCTTTTGAAGTATCAGTCACAGTCTCTAAGAAAATGATTCTCTAATGAATGGTGTCATTATTAACTTCTTAATCCACTTTGTGACTGACTCTTATTAGCAAGGGATTGAAGGGGGCAGAATCTGCCACTTCCAAATTACCGCCTTGGCATAAGGGTTATTTCAGCCTCGTTACTTTTAAGAAACAATGGACAACAGAGAAGCCATGAAAACCATGTAGAAATTACCCTTTTGTAAGAGACAGTCAGTGAAGCTCTAGTACTTTGACCACCTGATGTGAAGAAGCCAACTCATTGAAAAAGACCCTGATGCTGGGAAACATTGAAGGCAGGAGGAGAAGGGGATGACAGAGGGTGAGATGGTTGGATGGCATCACCGACTCAATGGACATGAGTTTGAACAAGCTTTGGGAGATGGTGAAGGACAGGGAAGCCTGGTGTGTTGCAGTCCGTGGAGTCACAAAGAGTTGGACATGACTGAGTGACTGAACAAGCGGATACATTTACGTTTATAACAGTGCCCCTCTCTCTGTACCAGGAAGAGAAGAATGACTTTGTCTCTAGAAACGCTTCTCTTTAGAGAAGACACAGTCTTAGATCTGCATGACAACCTTACCCTGGTTGATGGTGCTTTTCCTGGTCACCTCCCGTAACTGTCCCCTTCCTGCCCAAACATCTTTCTTTTGCCTTTAGCTGAAGAAGGTACTTATGGTGAAGGTTGGGGCCACTTGGGGGTGTTATTCAGTTCTTCTGGATCTCTTCCAGTAGACATACGTGTAATTAAATTTCTGTTTGTTTTTTCTCCTGTTAATCTTTTATTGGAGATGCGGGGTGTCTCAGCCAAGAACCTAGAAAGGTAGAGGGAAAATGAATTTTCCTCCCCAACATGATGAGTTTCTTTATTTGAAGGTATCTTGATCTTATATTAGAAATGGAAGGTCTGTGTGAACCTAAATTTTGTATGGTTTTTTCCTGTCACATGGAGACTCATCCAAGGTCAGATCAATCTGGCCAAATGGCATTGATTCACTTTTGACTATTTCGTTGTCGTTACAAAACAAGCTATATGTTAACAGCAGAGTATAGACTGACAACAGATGCCCGTGTGGTTGAAGTCATGGGTCCGATTCTGAAAAGTCACACAAGAGATATTTGTTTTACATCGCACATGGGACCCTTGATAGTGAAGGAATAACCCTGCTCCAAAAGCCATTTGAAACCAAAGCAGATTTGGAGTATCTGCCAGCATCACCATAAATTAAAATGAATATCTATAAAGTGTGGCAAATAAATGAATATGTTACATGAAATATATTTCCTATAATCTTTTTATTTTATTTTCCAATAATCTTTTTAAAAAATTTATTTTTAATTAGAGGATAATTGCTTTTCGATAATTGTGTTGGTTTCTGCCTTATATCAACGTGAATAGGTATATGTATGCCCCCTCCCTCTTGAATCTCCCTCTCACCCCATCTCACCCTTCTAGGTTGTCACACAGCACTGGATTTGAGCTTCCTGCACCATACAGCGAGTTTACACTAGCTGTCTGATTTTATATATGGTAACATGTATCTTTTAATGCCGCACTTGCAATTTGTCACCCTCTATGTCCCGAGTCTGTTCTTTACGTCTTTGTCCCCGTTGCTGCCCTGCAGATAGGCTCATCGGTAATCTTTTTATTGTGGTAAAATTCACATGATGCTCATCATTTTAACTATTTTAAAATGAACATTTCTGTAGCATTTAGTACATTCACAGAGTTGTGTAACCATCCCCACTGTTAAGTTCCAGAACATTTTTATCACCCTCAAAGGACACTTAGTACCCATCAAGCACTTACTCCCATTTCTCTACAACCTCAAACAAGCACTAATCTGGTTTCTGTGTCTGTGGATTTTCCTGCTGTGGGTATTTCATACAAAGGGATTTATAGACTATGTGACCTCTTGTGTCTGGCTTCTTTCACTTGACATAATGTATTTTAGATTCAGCTATGTTGTGGCACATATCAGTTCTTTTTTATGGATTAATAATATTCCATTGTACATATATACCAAAATTTCTTTACCTGTTCATCCACTGATGGACATTTTTGTTATTTCTGCCTTTTGGCCATTGTGAATATAGTTTACACTATAACCATTCATGTGTAAGTTATTGTTTGAACACCTATTTTTTAAGTTCTTTTGTGTACACACCTGGGGAGTGGAGTGGCTGGGTCATATTGTAATTCTCTTTAACTTACTGAAGAATCACCAAACTATTATTTGTGATGGTTTGTGCCATTTTAAATTCCATTAGCCATGTATGAGGGTTCCAGTTTCATGACGTGCTTCACCTTTGAGTATAGCTGTCCTAATGGGTGTGAAGCAATACCTCATTACAGTTTTGATTTTGTATTTTTCTAATGACATGGAGCATCTTTTCAAGTGCTGCTTGTCGGCCATTTGTATATTTTCTGTGAAGAAATGTCAAGCCCTTTGCCCTCCATGCTCTTTTCAAAGGATGAGATTAGGGTAGAGAAAATTGTGTTTAGGTTCTGTAAGATTGTTAAGGATGAAACCTAGTCTAGTCATCTCAGGCAGGTTGTGGTAACTTCAAGGTAAGAAAGGAAGGAAGCCCAGGAACCAATCTCAGTAGCAATCCTGGTCTCTTGAAGAATGAGATGCAGTTGATGACCATTCATCCAATCAGTGTTATTTGAGGGCCCCACTTCTTCCCCATGCAGGGCAATTGTAGGCACTGGGAACCTTGGAGATGTGGGACAACTTGGTCCCCAGAGTGATGTCCACTGCTCCTTCTTCTGCTCACTCTTGTCCTCTTTGTTCATCAGCTTCTCTCTGTTTCCTTTCCCCCTGTTTACCCACTCCTGTTCTTTTCCTTGTAGTTTTACTGCCTTCTTGGTGTCTTGCACTCAAAACTCCCAGAGAGGGAGTCTGATTCCTTCGCTTGGTCACCATCCATAACGGCAGAACCTGTTTGCCAATGCAAGAGATGTAAGCGACTCTGGGTCAATCTGTGGGTCGGGAAAATCCCCTGGTGGATGACATCACAACCCACTCCAGTGTTCTTGCCTGGAGAATCCCAGGGACTGAGGAACCTGATGGGTTGCGATCCATAGGTCTGCAGAGTCTGACACGACTGAACAGCTTAGCACAGCGCATCCGTAATAGAGCATCTTACTGTGCAGACGCCTTACCCCTGGCTTCCCTGTAGACTCGGGCCTTCTTCCGTGTACCTGCAGGTGGTCCCATCAGATGTAGTCAAGCCAGTGGACAGCTTTATCTAAGGAGCTGTCTGAGCACTGTGCTCAAAGTGGCTGAGGGTGTTTCATGGGCTGTTGACTATAATGTTTCAACTTTTCAGACATTTCCAAGTGGATCCAGTTTAGTTTTCTTGTTGCTGTAAAACTAGTGACCATCCTTTCAGTGGTTTTAAACCACACACACACTTCTTATCTTACAGTTGTGGAGGTTGGAAGTCTGAGATGGGTTTTAGAGTGTCAGAATCAAGGTGCTGGAAGGGCTGGTTTCCTGGGGAGGCCCAAGGGAGAATCTGTTCTTTGGCTCATCCAGCTTCTAAGGGCTGACGGATTCACTGGCTTGAGGTCACATCCCTCGGCTCTCTGCTTTCATCATCAACTTGCCTTCTCCTCTACCTGAATTGCCTGTGTTCTCTTTTAAGGACCCTTGTGTTTACATTGGTCCCACATGGATAATTAGCACACTGTCCTTGTCACATGACCCTTCCCTTAATCATATCTGCAAAGTTCCTATTGCCACACAAGGTAATACCTGTGGGTCTGGGCATGAGGGTCTGGGGATATCTTTGGGGGACGGTTGCTGTTTGGTCTACGCCAGAGTCATAATAAGGAAAAACTTAGACCCCATAGACCAAGGGGTTTTACTCTTTTAAACAGTAAGTGGCTCAGTTTAGGCAAGTGAATGTCATTGAGTTGCTGAGATTTCTTTAAGTGCCTTATTTGACTGTGGTTTGCAAACAATACTGTTGCTGTTTTGAAAGTGGGCCAGGAAAGATTGAACCCAGAGTAGCTATTGCTTGGCAAAATCACTGGAGTGGCTTACTTACAGGAATTAAGCAGTTCTAAAAGCAATTAGGCCACCCCATGAGTCCTTCATACCTGTGGATTCATTAATATTTGACAGATCATCCTGCATGAGGCAAAGTGTCCTATTCTAGTCCAGCTTCCTCTCTTTCTGAAAGGCCGTATGTAGTCATGAATCCCAGAAGTTACATTTGGAATGAGGGTAACTCATTTCTGAAGCAAATCATTTCCCACCTAATTTACCTTTAAACAAAACAAAACAAAACAAAAAAACCCTAAATAGCCCAAGCCCCTAAGCTGTGAAGAAAACAGTCAAACTATACAAATTGTACAGCATTCTGACTAGTTAGACCTTTCTACAGCCACCCTGTCTTGAACAAATCAAGTGGAGTGTTATCTGTATAAGGGAGATTAAAGCACTTTTTTTTTTCTATTTGTTTTAAGTATTTGCCTAGGGAGTAATAGGAAATGCATTTTACCTGAAATACCTGGTAGGTTCAAAGTGTTTCAGGAAGGATTAAGTTCTTTTCTGCTTGTATATCACCCCACCTTAACTGCCCAGAGTTACAGGATTTGTAGCCCAATGATCCGGAGAAGTCAATGGCACCCCACTCTGGTACTCTTGCCTGGAAAATCCCATGGATGGAGGAGCCTGGTAGGCTGCAGTCCATGGGTCGTGAAGAGTCAGACATGACTGAGCGATTTCACTTTCACTTTTCACTTTTATGCATTGGGGAAGGAAATGGCAACCCACTCCAGTGTTCTTACCTGGAGAATCCCAGGGATAGGGTCGCACAGAGTTGGACACGACTAAAGTGACTTAGCAGTAGCAACCCAATAAACACTTTTAAAATATATAAACACAGAGACACACATATCACCTTTCATTTCAGTTTGGTCACATTTGTCCTCCCCACACTTCTTCCTCCCTGACTCCAGAACAGGGTGTGCAAACCTTGGCTTTCTCTCTGCTCTCATAGGAGAAATGGGAGGGGACTTCTTTGGTCTCTGAATCCCTGTCTATTGCAAGCAGGAGGGAGCTGATGGTCTTTGCCTGCCGGTAGTCTGAGCATGCCTCGTTGTAGAGCCAGCATGTTCTGCTTTCCTCAGCCGAGATCCCTTCTCTAAGCAATGCAGAATACAGTATGGTAGTGTGGGTCCGTCCCAAAGCTGAGTTTATATTTCCCTTTCTGGCAAATGAGTCTTTCTGTTTCTGTCCTCCCTATGATCTCTTTTGAGGTCTCAAGGATATTTAATCAAGAGTATAAGTTCAAGGTGTTGACTTTCTTTACCCTGGCAGTTCTGTATGATAAATGTGGGTTCTAACACACCCAGCCTGGGAATGGGAACTCAGCTTGGACCTCACCACTTTTCCTCCTCTCTCTATAAAAGGTGATGGCAGGATGATGGAAGATACCAAAATCTCTACTGGAAATAGGCCTAGAGTGTTGCCTCCAGTGACTGGCTCCCTGGCCAAGTACACAATAGCCTCACTGTTACCATAGTTTGGGATTCTATCTCGAGCTTTGAAGCATTAGAAATTTGATATGACTCTCGGAGCTGGACTTTTAGGGACCGGATCACAAACAAGACTCATGAAAGGCTCCTATGTAAAATCAGAGTGCCAGTGTATGATTTTAACATGAAAAAAAAAAAAAAAAAAAACAGAAACAAACCCTGTCATTTCCAACATGACAGGTGGAGGGAGTGGTCTCTGAAATCAGGCCAGCAGTGCCTCTGGTCTCTAGACCTTGGTTTGGCCAAATGGGAATAAGCATGGTACCTGCATAACGGGGCAGTGTGCAGAGTGATGGAGAGAATGCTGGGGAAGGGTTGGGGTGGTAAATGAGGTCACTGCTATCATGTTCATGAGTTACACCATTTTACACCTAGGGAGACTGAGGTGGAGAATATTTGACTAACTCTGGAGTGTCAGAGCTGAGCTGGAGACAGAATGTCTGACCATGCTTATGAAAGAGCTCTGTAGCTCCGAGTCTCACGGTGAGTGCCCTGTGATGGTCTTCACACTGTCCAGGGCTGTCTGTCATCAGCTTCCTTTGCCTTACACGAAAGTGCAAATGTAACTTTCAAACCTAGTTATCCATGAGACGGGAAGACGGAGTTCTGGAATTTCCATCTTTTGTCAATCTTTTCGCTACTAAATTTAAAGTCTCCAGGCTGGTTGCTTTTTTGTGGACCAGGGTATTTATGTCTCAGGTCAGTACTGGCAATTAAAATGACGTGTAGCAATTAAGGTCTAAATTCACTGATAGAATTTCAGACCTCCCACTTCTTTCATTTACTGTCTTCCAGCTCACAACTCTTCCCGGAGATGCTTCTTTAAAGTATGACTTTTGCACATTTTATGTTTCTCTGGTTCCTTCTGATGATGGCATGTAAATAATTCAGAAAGTAAATAATCCAATTTCCTGCGCCCACTTTTTCTTTGGAAAACTTTCATCCAAATATGTTCTCCTGTTTCTTTGGGGAGCTCAGTCTCTTCAGTTTGATTCTTCTATGTGGAAGGTGTCATGAGAGAATCAGAAGAAGGAAAGTGGGTTAGAATGCAGGAGAATTGGTTCTTGCCCCAGCTCTAGCTTTGCTCGACGTTGGGCAAGCCACTTCCCCCTTTAATGCCAGTCATTTTACCTATTGGTTAGAAATGATGTCCTTTTTTCCTCTCTCACCACATCCCTGGGAGAAATAAATGAAGCTCTATAGGGTTTTGAAAATGATAATGTCACTGCAGATGGTTGTAGAGTGAAACACATTCAGTCTGTTTCTAGCCCACGGCTTTCAGCCACTAACAAATCATTTCTTTTCTCTGAGTCACAGTGTCCTTAGCTCTAAGTGGGGTGATGACGCATCACTTTTTTGTAAGGCTCAAATGAAAGAAACAAAATGAGCTGGAAGCATCCTATAATTTGCAAAACCCCGCATGAATGTACAGGTGGCCAGGAGGAGTCTGTTGCTCCCTTGCTGTCTGTCCTCAGGCGAACCAGGCACTTGTTAGGCTGCCAGTTCCTTATTGGGGTCTGAGGGCACTTTTAATCAGCCATCTATTTAGAAATGTTTATATGGACATATACACATACATAGGCTTGTATATGTATTTCTGTTAATGACAGCAATACTTCAGACTCTTACACGGTGGACATGTGTTGTGACATGCTTTTCTTGAGTATAAGGGCATTTGTTTTTAGTTGGTTCCTGAAATCTTAATCTTTTGTTGATGACTTACAGAAATAATTTCCAAACATTCTTTGACTCTAAATTAGAAAAAAAATATTCCTAAATATTGAATAAATCCTGACCTGTTCAAGTTTGTTCTAATTTTGTGAAGTATGAACAGAGTGAGCTGAGGATTTGAGGCCCTAGGAGACCGTCTTGGAGGTGTTGCTTTCAAGTCAACACTCTTCACCTACATCCACCCAGAGCCCCGCCACCTCCCCGCCCAGGACCAACCCAGTTGACATCTAGAACCAGAGAAGGGGATGACAGTATTGTATTGTTCTTTGCGGATCATCTTCTCCAGAGCAAAGACTGCATTTTCTAGTGTTCCTGAGCCTGGATTTTGGATACTTAAAAAGAAAAAAATCTTGCAAGATGTCAAGAGAAAAATGTTCAGAACCTTATATGTGTCCATATTTGGTATGAGAAATGTTATAATGTGAACCGAGAACATGCAATTCATTTTCTTCGTGTTGCTAGGTTGAAGTTGCTCAGGGAAGGTGGGTTATCCCCCTGGAAGCGATAGGAATGAGTTTCTGTGCCTGCATCAGTAGGAGGGGTGAGAGCCCCTCAAAGTGTCAGGCACTGTACCTACTTCTGATGATACAGTGAGTGACCAGACAGTGGCCTTTGGGACTTCAGACACCAGCAGTGATTTCTGTTCACTGGTTGAATTTTGAGAAATTCTAAGAGATGGATTCTCTGAGTGACATTCAAAAGATATGCTTGCATTGTACAACACAGGGAGTAATAGAGCCAATATTTGGTAGTAAAATTAAAAATTGTGTAAGAATTTTTAAAAATTAAAAAAAAAATTCTCCATGTAAACTAAGGGTCAAAGTCTTTGACTAGAACCTTGTAATCAAGTGACGTCTTGGGAAGATTGTAAGATCCACATGGGCCACTTGGTGGTGCTCATGGCAGGGCAACCCTCTGTTCTTAAAAAAAAAAAAGACACATCTTCACAGCTGTGACATTTTAGTTCTGCTTTACCGAACAGAAAGTGGTTCAGTTCCAAAGCTGATCCTAAATTCAAAACCACAGTGTCCTGTAAAGCACTGAACATTCCTGAGAAAAGCTTGAGGTGGAGTCCATTTGTACTGTTCCAGAACAGTCTTCCATCAACACCCTCTTCTCACAAACAGAATTAGAAATACAACCTGTGACTAAAAGGCATTTTAACATGTTAACACTGAGCACACCATAGCTTGAGTTCTAATGACCTTCTCTTTGGAAAAATGGTCACAACATTAAAGAATAAAATTCACAAGGAAGAACGAACATTCCCTTCCTCACTCAGTATATCTGACCGTGGCAGGGATTCAGAAATCCATAGGCAGAGAATCTCTCTTGCATGAAGTCTGTTTAAAAGTACAGAATGAGCACAACTAAGCACTTTTTCTAAAAACAGTTTTGATTTATTTATAAGTAAGTATTGGACACCAGGATTCAGATATTATGTGTATGCATCTCTGATAACTAGAGAAACTGTTTGCCTTTTTTCCTATCTTTATATTGTATAGTTGGAGAAAATGTGAGCCTTAGCCTCACCCCCTGCATATTTTCTGTCAACTCTCCATGAAAATTGAATTCCTTCCTCACAAAGAAGCAAAGTGATATTTTTTTACAAAAGTAACACCAGATAAAACCCCCATTAAATGGCTTCTCAGTGACATAATGGAGAAGGAAATGGCAACCCACTCCAGTGTTCTTGCCTGGAGAATCCCATGGACAGAGGAGCCTGGTGGGCTACAGTCCCTGGAGTCGCAAATTCGGACACAGCTGAGGGACTAACACACACAGTGACATAAATGCATACTCCCTGTCAGCCGGCGTGGTGTGGCTTCTGTCTGTTTCTCCTCCCCCTTCTCTTTATTCTTTGGGCCCCAGAGACCCTGGTTTTCCCAGACCCTCTGGCTGTAGGACATCAGCACATGCCCTTCTCTCTTTCTGGGAAGCCCTGCCCCAGCGCTTCCGCTTTCTCTTCCTCCTTCCGTTCTCAGGTAAGTGTCCGTGTCCTCAGAGAGGCCTTCCCCTTTACCTTATTTTCAGTGTTCCCCTGTTGTTTTCAGATGTTTGATTTTGTATTCCCCCCCTACAACATTTATCCTCTTACCAAAGCTTGTAATGATTTCTGTTGTCGTGTTTACTTGTTTTTATAATGAATTTGTCTTAGTCTATCTGGGTTCAATGGAGAAGGAAATGACAACCCACTCCAGTATTCTTGCTTGGGAAAATCCCATAGATGGAAGAGCTTGGCTAGCTACAGTCCATAGAGTTGCCAAGAGTTGGACATGACTGAGCAGCTTTGCAACCTGGGTTCAAATTGTGGTTCTCCATATTGTGAATTGTGGACCTTGACTAATCATGTGACTTCTCTACACCTCAGTTTCCTCATCTGTGAAGTGGGCATGATGTTTATCTCATAGGGTTGTTGTGAAGCCTAAACATGTTAATCCATGTGAAGTGTGTAGATCCCCACTTGGCATGTAACAGTTCAGTTCAGTTGCTCAGTCATTTCCAACTCTTTGCGACCCAATGAACTGCAGTATGCCAGGCCTCCCTGTCCATCACCAACTCCTGGAGTTCACCCAAACCCATGTCCATTGAGTCGGTGATGCCATCCAACCATCTCATCCTCTGTCGTCCCCTTCTCCTCCCGCCCTCAATCTTTCCCAGCATCAGGATCTGTTCCAATGAGTCAGCTGTTCGCATCAGGTGGTCAAAGTATTAGGGTTTCAGCTTCAACATCAGTCCTTCCAATGAACACCCAGGACTGATCTCCTTTAGGAGGGACTAGTTGGATTTCCTTGCAGTCCAAGGGACTCTGAAGAGTCTTCTCCATCACCACAGTTCAAAAGCATCAATTCTTCAGTGCTCAGCTTTCTTTATAGCCCAACTCTCACATCCGTACCTGTCAGTTAATAGTTGTCAGTCATTGTTAGTGCTCTCACAGTCACTGTCTCTGGAATATTCTTGCCCTGCTGACCGTGCTTTTTCCTCTTTTCCTTCCTTCAGGGAGGGATTCCCTGACCATCCTATATAAGTTCATGCCAGACCCTCCCAGGATCCCCTTTCCTGTCCCATTGCCCTATTTATTTTCATAGCATTTTAAAACATTACACATATTTTATTTATAACATTTTGTTGATGTTATCTCTTTCTTTAGAGTTTAAGTTCCATGAAAGGAGTTTGTTCTGTTCACTGCTAAGTTTCAAGGATCCAATAGAGGTGATTGTTAGGGACTTAGTGAGTAGCTGGGGCATGAGTGAATCAGTGAGAATTTATCACCATCATCTGTCTCCCTCTCTAACAAGTAAGCAGGAATTGCATGTGCCTTGCTTATATGTAGATACCTGACATGAATCACAGTGCCCAGGAAAAAGTGCTCTGAAAATGTTGTTAAAAGAATGAATTTAAAAATGTGGAAAAAAGATTTTGAGCCTTTGCCAGAATCATACACACAGGACGTCTTAGCGATAAATACATTAGTGATTATTACCCTTTCATCTATTGGTAGTAATTGAGATGTTTTGTGGCCAAATCAGTTTTTAAAGGAACTATATTTTAAAAATCCTATCACCTAAATTTTATTTTCTCAAATTCCTTTTCAGTCTGGTATGTATACACAGACATTCTCTCTCTCACTTTTTAAAATGCACTTGGATGAGAAGATGACACTGTGTCTATAGTACTTGTCATATCATGATCCCATCACATTAACTTTACCAAGAATTTGATGCGGTGCACATACCTATGTCCTTTTTCTCTCTCCCACTTAGTTGTTTAAATCTCTCAACTAGATTCAGTCAAAGTAATAAGTTCAGTCATTGGATATTTACTGAATATCAAGCATTTAATTCTAAAGATTTCTTTATAAGTAAGATATAATCTCCATTATTCATTTTAAGGATACCACTAACACCAAATTTCCCTATGTCATAACACACACAATTTCCCTCTGTCCTTAAGGCTTGGTAGTCCAGAAATGGAAGACCATAGAAGCCCCCGAATGTACAAGTCTGTTGGTGGAAGTTTAGACACTGGTCCAAAGAGTTAAACCTGTCAGGATGAACATGTAAGGGGTTAGGAGTGGGCAGAAAAAGTCTATGCTGTACATTCAGAAAAGGTGCTCTGGGCCAAAGGGTGCTAACCTCAGAGTTACCAGCATTTCATGTTTGTGTTCTGCTATCTGATTCCACAAATTCTGGAACTTTTTATAAATGAGGTGGTTCTACTTTCCTCATCTGCTCTTTAAATTCCTTAAAGGATGAATACTTTTCCTAAGTTGGCTGTGTGTAGCATTTTGACTATCCAGGCTAGTTTGGAATCTTACTCGTTAATTCTCTGTCTACTCTTTGAGATAGTCTTTCCCAGCCTGGTTTTCCTCTTTAATTCTCACTGTCCCACAGAGCTGACGGTGTTCCAGAAACTTCTTTCCAGTAATTTCTTATTACCCAGCTCTCTCACCTTTATTCCAAGCCCTCTCTTGTCATCCTAAATAGGAGTTTACTTCTACCTTCCTTATTTGAAGTATTTTTTTTTCCAAATCCCATCCTTTCTTTTTTCCTGAAGGTCTTGATCTGACTGACGTACATTTTACTGATACTAGAATGAAATATCAGAGGACAATAATTCAGCCATTCTCCACTGAACCCTTAGCTACAGATATAACATTGACACCCTTATTAAAGTGGATGCATGAGACAGAAGAAAGTTTTTGGAGTTTATCTTTCCTTTCCCCCCAAACCTTTCAATTCATTTAGGAATCTCAATATTAAACAGTTATTGTGTTCTGATTTTAACATTACTTTCAGAATGTGCCATGGATAGGATTTAGAATAATAATAAAAACTACTCATTGGTATGACAGAAGAAAATATATTTTGCATAAAATTAAAACATTTTCTAAAATGTTGTATATTAAATGTATTGTTCAGTTGCTAAGTCATGTCCGACTCTTTGCGACCCCATGGGCTGCAGCACGCCAGGCTTCCTTGTCTATCACCAACTCTAGGAGCTTGCTCAAACTCATGTCCAACATATATGTATATTTAAAATTTAAATAATAGTATTAACATTTTTTAAGATACAGACTGGAATGGCAAATGCTTTAGGTTTCTTCTTTAATTGAATTTACTTTTTAACATTGGAGATGCTAAGTATTTTCTGAGTTTTTAAGTTGGTTATGACTGTGTGTGTTAGTCATTTAGTCGTGTCTGACTCTCTGCGACCCCATGGACTGTAGCCTGCCAGGCTCCTCTGTCCATGGGGCTTTCCAGGCAAGATTACTGGAGTGGGTTGCCATTCCCTTCTCCAGGGGATCTTCCTGACCCAAGGATAGAACCTGGGTCTCCTGCATGCAGGCAGATTCTCTACCGTCTGAGCTACCAGGGAAGTCCTGGTTATGATTATATATGCTTGAAGCAGAATGAAGAATATAATGTCTTTTGTATTTAAGTAGTACCACTCGTTGCAACATGTTTTAAACCGTTCGGGGTGGCCAAGCTTGTTTTTAGGCAGAAGCTTGCCTTCCTCTGGGTATTCTCTGTAGCTGCCTCACTCTGACTAACGGGAGGATAATTTCCTACTTTGTTACCAGGGCAGAGCTGGGTAAACACAAATGTTAATAATGTTATTAGTTGGTGAAGATTGTCCAAGGGGAGATGGTGATCTACATTGATAGGAAAAGGTAGCACAAGATCTGTTATGAGTTAATTTTTGTTTGATGTGATTTTCTCTTTTTTTCTGCCCTATGGTACTCTGATTTATTTTGGAAATGAGTTAAAAACAGAGAATTCATTTCTTCTTTATTTGTCTCAGGAAGAATATGCCTTGTAACTCTCAAAAAGTGCTGGATGAGTTGGTTTCTCTCTGCGCACAAGTGGGAAAAAAAAAAAAAAAAACCACACCACAAACCAGAGGTATGACTTCTACCTTAGAAGGATGGCAAAAACCAAAAAAAGCAAGTAAATGAGATTAGAATTTACTTGTGTATTAGAATATTGCCAAGTCAGCGACGAGACCAGATGAGAAAAGATCCCTCAGTGCCGGGAGCCATGGAGCTTTCTACATCCTTGTTTCTGTTCTCATGTTGCCTTGTTCTCGCTTCTCAGCTTTGGGGACCTGTGTGATGAGATGGGAATAAGTGTCCCAACTGTCTGAGCAAAGAAAGCCTCGGCTGTGTTTGCTCTGATCCTGCCGACCGTAAGGTTGAAGTTGAAGAGCAGCAACAGAGAACACTTCCTGTCTTCTACATGGGGGCTCTGGCAGGTTTTTCTCTGAGTCAGAAAACATTGTCAAAACAGTAGATGCTTTCACGGTGCCATTCTTCTCAGGTCTTAAACCCAAAGGGCAAATAGTGACTATTCCTGGTGATGTGGGGAAAGGCACAGAGACGGATGTACTTTTCAGCATCTGGACCTTAACCCACCTGTGCCTCAGTTGGGGTGTGCGTCTGCCTCTTCGGGGCATGACTGTGGGCTCGGGGGTTGGCACAGCTACTTTCTGCCGTCTCTCCCATGCTTTCCATTCCTCTCCAGCTGCTTCCCTTTTTGACTTTCAGCTTCCTCTTTCCTTCTGATTTCTCCTCCTGAGCGCAGTTCCTCTCTTCCGCATCCATCATGTTCATGACTCATCCTTTATTAAAATTTGAAAAAAACTCAATCTTTTTTGTTTCCTTAGAATCCACACCTGTTAACTAGGAAGTCTACTGCTTTCTAAAGACCAGTTATTTATACATGTTGTTGGGACACTAAAATGCTCACTCACTTCCATTAGATTCTACCTTAAAATAACCTACCATTTTTGCTGATATTTTTTGGACTACACCTTTAGGGGACTTCTTGCTATTTATGTGTGTTTACTTTTCAGCAGTCATAAGGTCTTAAGACAAACCTCTTTTCTATTCTTTAAGGAAGAAAATCAATATACATCAACATGGTCATATAAACAAAAATTGCAGATGTTTGCTATCCTCTGGAGTATTTGTCCACCCTGGTATGTAGTTAATTGGGGCTTCACAGATGGCACTAGTGGTAAAGAATCCGCCTGCCAGCGCAGGAGACACAAGAGGTGCGGGTTCAATCCCTGAGTTGGGAGGATCCCCTGGAGTAGCAAGTGGCAACCCACTCCAGTATTCTTGCCTGGGAAACCCCATGGACAGAGGAGCCTGGCGGGCTATAGTCCGTGGGTCTGCAAAGAGTCAGATGTGGCTGAGCACACGTATAGCTAATTAATTCTCCCAGTCTCTCTCTGCATGTATATATATATACATACATGTATATGCAGACACTTAGATACACACACACAGTCCTGCTGTCCTGAACTACCCATGTCGCTCTTGGAAAATGTGATTAGTATGCCAGCTCACTTGGTAAGCAGTGAGGAATGGATTTTACTTTATGTGTGTGTAGTTTATGCTAAGGTGAAATGATAAAGCATAACTATGGCCTCCTAACTACGAACTTGCCAACACTAATACTGACCAGGCTCATCTTAAACAAAACCTGGACCCAACACTCCCTCAATTCCAATGGACCTCTTTAAGTTTGCATTTCCACACTGGGAACTTGACTTCAAATGCCTGAGGGCGTTGGAGTCAGGAGGTTGTCCAGCTGTTACTGCCACTCCTTCTGCTTTGACATTAAATGATTGTGGGCTCTTCCTGCCAGTGTTCAGTCCCCGAAGCACATGGGGTGCTCCAGGAAAGTTTCCTTTTGCATCACCTGCAGTACTTAATTGTGCACATGAAGATCCAAGAACCAGTGTATCACCATGGGGAAACATGTTTAAATTCAAATACCTGGAAGTTCGTTTTAAATAATGCGAGTTTGGAATATCTTCCCTGTAGACTACTTTGTTACCAGGCACCCCTGGTGGTTTGAATCACAGACCATGCTTTATAAAACCTTGACTTAGGAAAAAAAATTTTAGTTAAAAAATATCCATTCAGTTTTCCAGGGACTAAGGAGTCAGCAGAGCAATGTAGACATTTATTTATAATAAAAACATAATATGGAGACCTCCTGTATATGAAAGCATTTATAAAAATCATTATATATTTACATGCCATTAAAATAATTACATAAAGTACCAATAGTGCATGTAGTTGGAAGTACACATGACATGATCAGAATCAAGAATGTTCCCTGGGCTGGCTCTGATTTTTGCAACTTCCTTGTTGAGCTCAATTTTTGAAGGCCGTGGTGATGTAAATGTCAACCATGCCAAGGTTCTGCCTCTCCCAGTTGCCAGGGTCAGACCGGCAGGTGAGGACATGTCTAGGCCACATTTAGCTTTATTTTCTGAGAGACAGAAAGCAGGAGGAAAACACTTTATTTTGATAGGTGAAGACAGGAGTAAGAAGAATTATTTGCCTACAGTCAGTGAACCAATCAAGTTAAAGAATAGATGACAATTGAACACGGCTAAGTGTATTGGGGCTGCTCACTTATTATTTATTGAATATTGAAATTGTTGAGCACTCCCTTGTATTTTGTTGCATTGGGGTACCCCTTTACTTTTCACATCGTTTCTCATCCGTATCTATCAAGGATGTCTGAGGTTTTTTGACTGTGGTGTTCTCTCCAACCCAAACTCCCTCTAGACATGCATACTAGCTAGAGCTTAATTTTTTCTGCATCTGTTTGCTTCTTGTGTCCCTTGCCTTCCCCTATTGCTGTCATTGTGTTCTGAGCAGGCAAAAAATGTGGAGTTCTGTTCTCAGATGTAAGTTTCCCAGGGTGAGTATCTCTATCCCAGATTGAAACCCTCTCCATTTTGGTGTTTGAAAGACTTCCTTGCATACAACTTGATTCCTTTTCTGAGGACCCAAGCAAAGCCAGACAGTCCCAAGACATCCCTCCACACTGATAAGAACTAGGGCTAAATATAAATGCATATATTTATACTCCCAAGTGAAGGAAGTCTACACATCCCAGGCAGAGGATTCTTATAAGCTACTTGGAATACACGACCCAGGTCCTCATTCTCAAATTTGAAAAACATCCGAAATATATTAAAAATACCAACAGCATGAAAGAGAAAAACCAAGAAAAAGAAATTGAATAGATTCTAATAGAAACTGATACTTTGATTACAGAGGATAATGGAACACCAACAAAATAAAGAACCCATGAAAAACTAGAGAAACAAAAAAAGTTTTAGAAATTCAACATGTCTTGAGTCAAGAAAAATCCTCCAAACAACAGTTTGAAGATAAGACTGAGGAAATTGCCTAGAAAATAAAGCAGTGACAAAAATAAAGGAACTTGGGAAAACAGATAAGACAGAAAAATCAATCTGTGTGTTTTAATATGGGAGATCCAGAAATGGGGAACAAAGAAAAGTGTGGGGTGGATATTTTCAAAGAAATATGAGAGTGATTTCCCACAACTAAAGAAAGAACTGAATCTTCAGAGTAAAGGGGCTAGAGATGGCTTGAATCAGTGAAGACACTTGGATTCACACTTGTGACATTTTATATACTAAGGAGAAGGAGGTCTTAAATTCTTCTGGAGATTCAGGGGAAAATGCTCATATATATTAGGAAGAGTCAGAACCGCCTAGAAATCACAGACACCAGAAAACAACATAGAATGCCATAAAACATTTGAGAAAAAAAATACTCTGAACCTAGAATTTTATGTTCAGTCAAACCATTAATCACATAGAAAGCAAACTAAAATGTCTCCAAAACACAAGGACCTAGAAAATGTAGTTTCCAGGCCCCTTTATTTGTACAAAGTTGCTCAAAAAATATGCTGAAGAAAAAAAGGACAGGAAAAGAAAAGGAAGAGGAATGAGGGAGGGGTGGAGGGGGAATTGGAAGGGATGTGATAAACAGTGGCACCGATTGGTTTGAGTTAGTTGTAGGATCATAACTGTATTAGCAAACCTGGAGAACAATACTTATAAGAGTGGATCATATTATATTAAAGAAGAAACTGAAAACAAATATGATTTAGATGCTAGATGATATTGATATGGTGACAAAAGCATATGGTATTTTCTTCAAGAAAATAGGCCAATTGCATGATAAACACAACCATGGCTCAAGTGTGCAACAAACATAGGATGTGATACTGAGCAAGTGAAGTGAAGGAAGAGAATATTCTCTTTTGAGTGGTGTGGAGGTGATGGCATTGACCTGCAGAGAAAAGTGACTGTACTCTTAACACATTGCTTACTTCTTCTGTGCATTAAATATACAGAAACATGTACCAGTCAGATTTCACTGTGGGAAAAATACTACAGTTTTTTAAGAAGAATGAAGTTAAGGCAGGAAGTTGGATGCTTGATAATCATTGAAAGGACAGGAAGAGTGAAAATTAAGCCACCATTGTAGAATCTTTGGTTGCACCTTGACAAATGGGATCAAAATGTCTGGAAGCTGCAACTGCCCCAGAGGGGAGAGAGCTGTAGAGACTCATCACAGAAGTTAATAGAAACTCTGCCAGTCCCCAGGGGACTGGCAGGGAACAGGGACCATGGCAGCTAGCTGGCTGCTGCAAACTCCTGTTAATGCCAGCCACCACCTCTGCCAGAAAAAGAGGGCTTTCTCTCCCTTTCTGCCTTCCAGCATTTCTCTCAGTGCATCTCACTCAACCACTCCAAGCTGATTCTAGAACCCTCTTGGCAAGGGGGCATCAGGGGCATGTGGCTTGACGTGTCCCACCACTGTAATAGCAGGCAGATTTAGATCGGGAATGCATATTAGCTAGAAGCAAAATCCCCTACCAGGAATAATAGGAGTTAATTTATTTCCAGTGTTTAGAACCAGCCTTGGGCAAAATAGGAAAGATGTAAAAAATAGTGATAAGAACAGAACAAAAATATTATCAATGTGTAAGTTAATAGAATAAAAAAATATTTAAAGATAACTATTAACAGATTCAGAGGTAACTAATAGAATTAAAATAAATTAAAATTCTCTTTCTTAGAGCAGAAATAGATAATAACTTAAACATTTCCATCAAAAAGTTATGCTCTAAGCTATAAGTGGTATAGGGAACCATGACAAGTAGTAAAAACAAGCAGAAATAGGAAGTGGTATGTGGGGTTGAGTGGGTAGGGGTGGGACGTGAGACTGTTGCTTTTTATTTTAAGATCTTTTATACTGCTTGATTAAAAAATACATATATTGCTTTAATAAAACTTAAATTATAGAAGGCTCTTCTTGTTATTAATATTATCATCATCAAATAAAGACATTGCTTAAGATGAAAAAAATATATACATTTAAGAAATTTGGCCCTCTAATGACATTCCTACCCTGCTGGATTATTGAAGCTCCTTTGTTCAGTCTGAATCAAAGTGATCAGGATTTTGTTTTTCACTAGTGTTGAAATGAATCCGTTAGTTCCTCCATCTGCCTTTTGCATCTCTGTGCTTAGCCCCTCACCTGCCGCAGGTGTGTGCCTGGATGTGCTGTGTGGCCTCTGAGCTCTGCCTCCCTTGCTGTTTGGTTTCAGGAAAGCACATCTACCATGTCTGGCTCACGCTGCTGTTTGAAAGAGGGTAGGACCAGGATCCAAATGGACGCAATTATATCAGATTTTATCTGAAGGTATTCAGGGAGGGAATTTAGCCAGGAATCCTTAGTTGTAATGTATTTAGTTGAATTGTTTTACAGTGAGCATGTATTACTTAATAAAAATAGTAACAAATAATCATGGAGAAAGAAAAAAATTATGTGTCCAAACCCAGGCTAATGTATTTAATGTTGTTTTCCTTTTAAATAAGACAGCTTTGGTTGATTTCTGGCTTCCTTACTCCAAAGAAGTAAATCTCTGCAAACCTCAGTTAGGTAGAAAAGAGCCATCTTTCTCAAAATATCCACCAAAAGAGAGCTCCAAGGTCATGTCAGCTTAGGACATGCTGACTACCTATACCTAAACAGATTTCCTTAGTGCAGGATTTCTCAAGAGTCAGTGCTATGCTCTTGAGAATATCTATGATAAAGTGTGTGGTATCCCTGATCTTTATTTCACTCAGTAGCTCATGGAATTAAGACTGTGTGAAATGTATATTTGAAATTTGGAAGTTTAAATTTGGCAGTCAGGAGAGGAGAAAAAAAGGAAGATAGTAAGGAAGAATTTGATAACATTTAGGCAGAGAAATTGCTATTTTGGAAAGTAACTGAACATTTCTAATGTTGTTGGAAAATAGTCCAGTGTCTGTCTGTCTGTCCATCCATCTCTCCATCGTCCATATCGTCTATCATTTTATTTATTTTTTGATATACTGACTTTACAGGAGATTCACTAAATACTTGTGATCCAGTTAACTAAATGCAATTTTGGAATCAGTTTTCCAAGTAAATATTTCTCTATTCTTAATAAAAAGTAACCATTTATATAACCACTTGTTATTTTAAAGGTACTTTCTTTCATCACTGATTTCAGGAATGAGATTGTACAAACTGGGCCATTTTGGCTGAAATTTAGACTAATGTATCTGTAAGACTAGGAGGAGATAAAAAGAGGTGTTGTTTTTCAGTTGCTCAGTCATGCCTGACTCCTTGCTACCCCGTGGACTGCAGCAGTGTTGTTCATCTTTATCACCAACTCCCGGAGCTTGCTCAGACTCATGTCCTTTGAGTCAGCGATGCCATCCAACCATTTCATCCTCTGTTGTCCCCTTCTCCTCCTGGCTTCAATCTTTCCCAGCATCAGTGTCTTTTCTAAAGAGTCGGCCCTTCGTATCAGGTGGCCAAAGTATTGGAGCATCAGTATTGGAGCAACTTTAGAATCAGTCCTTCCAATGAATATTCAGGATTGATTTCCTTTAGGATTGATTGGTTTGATCTCCTTGCAGTCCAACAGACTCTCAAGAGCCTTCTCTAACACCACAGTTTGAAAGCATCGATTCTTAGATTTAAAAAAAATAAAAAGCACTGATGTTATCCAATCTAGACAGGACTGACTTTCAGTTAATTGGAAGATTTGTTGCAGGAACACAGGGGCAAGTCTCTGGGAAGAAAGAAAAAGGATAAGCCAATGAAAATATAAAAATAAGAAAGGTCTTTGCAACATGGTAGCTTTGTTCTCTTCTCAGTGGAAGCATTCTGACAGATTCCCCAGAGCTTTCTTCACTATTTGAAGCACAATTTTATTTTGTTTTTAAATGCGTTTATTTATTTTAATTGGAGGATAATTACTTTACAATATTGTGATGGTTTTTGCCATACATCAGCATGAACTGGCCATGGGTGTCCACGTGTCCCCCCATCCTGAACCCCCTCCCACCTCCCTCTCCAGCCTATCCCTCCAGGTTGTTAAGATCCCTGGCTTTGGATGCCCTGTAAAGCCAAATTTTAAACAGAAGGCATAGCCTCTGGGCTAATATCTACAGGACCGTTTCAGTAGATGAGGGAGCAATGGCAGCTGGTTACAGTGTGGGCAGCGGAAGGTGGAAGCGTGTTTGTGACAGATACTCTGTTATCAGGAATACACACAAGGTTATTAGTAGAGACTTTTCATCCTAGAATGTCCCAGTGCATGCTTCAGTTTCTGTCAATATATATGACTTTCACCATTGATTTCCTCGAAGGCAACTGGAGGTAAGACTGTTATGGAGAAAATGTGGATTGCTATGCCTCAATTGCATATAAGCTCATCACTTTGACTTTTCACCTAAAAAAAATACATCTTCTGAGAGTGCAGAAATTATTGATATGAAGTTTTTTTCTGCTTTGTTTAATGATTTCTTTAACTTTTGTTACTTCTTTCAAAAGAAATCCATGATATTTTGTTGGCTGTCATAGAAAGTACAGAAAAAATCATAATGTAAAAGGAATACGAATTTTTACATTTTAAGATAGTAGCCATTACTTTACTATCAACGTGGAAAAAGGTAACATGGTTAATCTTTGGGTGTTTAATTCTCAAGTTTTTATTTCTGAATAAAGTCACACGTGTATATGGCAGGATACTCTGTTATTTTGTTTTATTCTTTGCCATAGGGATCTGGCAGAAATGTAAAGAACTATCTCTGTTGTGTATCATGAAAGTGGCCACATGTTGTGCTCCAAGCTTCTCAGTTAGAATTTTTGTGTTGACTGAACTAAAAGCAACAATTGGCAAATATTCAGAAAATAATCTCCATGTAAAGCTTTTGCTTTTGGGAAAACTGGGACTGAGAAAGCAAGGAGGCTACTCTTCAGAGAGAAAGTGTTCTTTGTAGGTTCTGTTGATGAAAGTGAAAAAGTGAAAATTGCTCCGTCATGTCTGACTCTTTGCAACCCCATGGACTATACAGTCCATGGAATTCTCCAGACCAGAATACTAGAGTGGGTAGATGTTCCCTTCTCCAGCAGATCTTCCCAGCCCAGGGATTGAACCCAGGTCTCCCGCATTGCAGGTGGATTCTTTACCAGCTGAGCCACAAGGGAAGCCCAAGAATGCTGGAGTGGGCAGCCTATCCCTTCTCCAGCGGATCTTCCTGACCCAGATATCGAACTGGGGTCTCCTGCATTGCAGGTGGATTCTTCACCAACTGAGCTATCAGGGAAGTCCAGGGTTCTGCTGATACTTGGACTTTTTTTTGCTGTGGGAGGTTATGGATCATAGGGCAGATTTGAAGGATGGTGAGATTGCAATCTGGAGATTGTCAAGAGCTTTGGTCCTGGTCGGGGAGCTCTGAGCCTTGGAGGGTGTGACCATGAGACCTTGGCCAGTGGGCATGTCCGTGGTATCTAGTGTGACTAAAGACAGAGGCCCATGTCTTCTGTCGTAGTAGAAGACATGTCCTCAGTTGTGTTAAACATCTGAGATTCTTACAAAACCCTGAGGTGAGGGAGGCCTTCTCCCCACGCACATGTGACTTCTTGACAGCCAGGTAGATGAGATTTGGGGCTGATGTATGTGATTTAGGGAGACTAAGATGATCAGCACAGCCTTTGTGTTCCACTCAGCCTGAGTAAGCTTTAGACAGATTTGAAGGCCTCTGACTTCATTTTCTTAGAGTAATTTATATTAGAAAATTTGAAGCTGTAAATTCTTTTCTCTGCCTGGTTGAGATATAAATTTTCTACAATCCAGGTAAGTCTTTCTCTAGAACCTAGGGACCATCTCGTTGCAGTCTAATCATGGAGAATCATGGGGCCCAATCTCTCTGTCTCTGTGAGGGGAGGCGTTTAACTTGAATAAGCATCAGTTAGCAAACACAGATGACTCATTGGTCTCCACCCTCTTCTCTAATTTTGAACTCTCCTGCTTTATGTTCAGTGGAGCTGTGTTCAATCTCTCTTCCCTATTGCAGTCTTGGCCCTTAGTCCGGAATAAAGTCTGTCTAGCCATTTTAAGCAAGCTTTTCTCCTTAACAATGAAATGCTATGTTACTTGAAATAGATTGTCATGAATACAATCTTTATTCCTTCCTCCTTCCCTCTATTCTTCCTTCCTCCCTCTCCTCTGTCTCTCTCTTGTCTTCTCCATCACTCCCTCTGGATAGCTGACTTAAACATTAATTCTGGGCTTGTTTTCTGCTGAAGGAGACCTGAAGTGTTACCTCTTTCCATTCATCTGGATGATCAGTGAGGCCTCTGCTCCAGACTTCCCCTGCCTTTGGTTAATTAACTATCTTCAGTGTTTGAATTATGGGAAGAATAATTGTACTCTCGTAGTGTTTTTCTTTTTTTCATTAATTGAGATCCAAATAAGAAGGTATTATAACAGTGTCTGTTATGTAGAAATACCAATATTAGTAGCTCAAGGATACTATTTTAATCTTCATGTGAAAATGAGAAGTGAGAAGAGTCTGCATCAGAAATGGACATAAATTACCTTGGCAAGTTCCAGTCTCTCTGAGGCTTTTTTTGTTTATAAAATTACCCTATATGTATAGGGTATATATATAACAAGGTTATATATATGAGGTAGTTCTTTTTGAAATAAAAAACTAACATGTATATGACAAGTAATTTTGCAAGAGGGTGACATTATTGTAATTGCTACTGTCTACCATTATACTGGTTATTGGAACCTCAATTTTAAAATATGAAAGGAAAATAAAATAGAAAAAGTCCAGAAAACATAGTTAAAAGGAATGAGGTGGGTTGATGAATGCTCTATAATAGATATAATCAGATATAGAGATTAAAAATTGAGATTTTTTTGTTAATATAAAAATGTGAATGAAATAATTACTTTTGAAAAGAAAAAATTAAACTATCTAAACTGCTTCAAGAAGAAATTTTAAAAACCTAAATACTCCTTTATCTATGGTATAAGAATGAAACAAATGTATATAAGGGAATTTCTGTCAAATATTTAGGGAATAGATAATTCACAAGTCATTTAATATGTTCCAGGTGGGAAAAAAGGTAAATGTCTTAAATTTTACCAAAGTCACGAATCAGTTCATTTCACCAAAGTTTAATAACAACATTTAAAAAATAGATCCTTCATGCTATTTCCTCTCAGCCAAGAAAACCACAAACCAGTTTTTCTCATCAATACTGTGTAAAAAATTCTGAATAAAAGTAAGCACACCGAAGCACTCAGCAAATTAATTCAATCAGAGAGAGATCTCAGTTGGAACAGAAGGTGCTCCAGATTTAGCAGAGATAACATGACTAAATGCAGCTACGGAGTCTCACTGGGGCAGGAGCTCTGTAGCCAGGACTGATGTTCACACCCAATCTTGAGCCTTCTCCAGGGCAGATTCTCGGCTTCTGCTGTTGGGTTCAGAATCCATGGCTGAGTTGCTGCTGTGGAGGATGGGGGGGCCTGGCTACTGCTGCTTCCTAAAACTGGACTTCCCAGAACCATCCTTGCCAGATTGCAGCTTACACAATACCAGTTTCTTCATGGCACTTGCTCTAACATTTGCTTATTCCAAGTGTGTATCTAGTGGACTGATCCTTGGTTATATGTTGAGACTTCTCTTTGTAAGGGAAGCAGAAGAAATGAATTTCTGGCTTCTTTAGTTGGAAATTCATAAATTCAATGATATGTAAGGTTCCTTTAGCATAAGATGATAGCCCAAAAACTGGTTAGTATAGGAACCGAGTAGCCCAAAGTCCATTAACTCAAGGATGAATATTAGGAGAGTATGACAAAAGGTATTGCATTAAAAAGTCACATGAGAAAAGCAACAATTATCTCAATAGGTAATTTAAAAAATTGAATGAAATGTTGAATTAAATTCAACATCATCAAGTTTGAATGAGAAGTCTCACTAAATTATGACAAGGAATTTTTTTTTAAAATATAGTATGGAATATTTAGCTTAAAATAAGAGCCAAATATACCTAATAGTGAAATATCAAAAGTACTATTTTTTAATCACCACTGTCATTTAATAACTACTAATCAATGTTTGGGAGAAGGCAATGGCACCCCACTCCAGTACTCTTGGCTGGAAAAATCCCATGGACTGAGGAGCCTGGTAGGCTGCAGTCCATGGGATCGCGAAGAGTCAGAGGTGACTGAGCGACTTCACTTTCACTTTTCACTTTCATGCATTGGAGAAGGAAATGGCAACCCACTCCAGTGTTCTAGCCTGGAGAATCCCAGGGATGGGGTCTCACAGAGTCAGACATGACTGAAGTGACTTAGCAGTAGCAGTAGCAATCAATGTATTAATAATAGGAACTTATTTAAAAATGGATCCAGAAGAAAAAAATTATCAATATTTGCATCAATATTTTTCTTTTTTGAAAAACCAAAAAGATCAACTGAAACAAATAAACAGACAGATGAAGAGGCAAGTTGGCTGCTTAACATGACAATGAAGAAAAATGGAAAGCTCCTCAATTTACAAGCAATGTATAGAAAATATTGTGGGTTGGAAAAAACCATTCAAAAAAATGGAATGACTAAGAATAAACGTAAGGAGCTTATGTTGCAAACCTTCACTGAGGGAAATAAGAGCGATACATTGGATTTACTTGGATTAGGAGACTTAATTTTATTGAAGTATCAATTCTAACCAAGTTACTTCAGTTAATGTAAGGCAGGATAATGTTTGGAAACCAACTGAATAATTTTAAACCTCCCTTGGATGAATTAAGTTTCTATGCTACAACTGAATATGAAATTATCACACTACTAATGGGAATCTATTTATGATTCATCTTTATTTTTTTTATGTGTCATTTATCAAGTGTTAAAATAATTCTTGCTGATGGTATGTCATCACTATTTATGAGTTTAAAAAGCCAAAATGGTTTGGACAAACAAAATACAAAAATATACCTACTTTTTGAGATACTACCACTGTTCTGAAACTATTGCTAAGGACAATTTAAACATGGGTATCTTTTTATACTCCAATAATCATAAGTATTTCATAATGGCTTTTAAATTATCTCATCAAAACATGAAATAGCATTATGAAAACAAGATGTAAGTACTTTCTGCTCATACACTCTGGAATTTGTTATTTAAAGAGATTGGTAGATTGCAGCTGTCAAAAATACATCAGATATTATTTGAACTTGTACATCATCATGGGCTGTATCAGAGATTATAAGAAATGAGTAATGATGGCAACGACAAAGTCATGGACTTGTCTAAAATATCTTTTCCAAAGCTCTCATCATTTTTAATATGAATTTGATGTAAGTTTAGCATAAACATGGTGAGTTGGAGTCTGATGATCAGACATTTAAATTTCATAATTATAGTAATGTTTTCTTTTTTAAATGTCAGATGATGTTTAGACTTAACTTTTTTGTTACATTGTTAAATAGTCATATGAGAAATCACTACCCTACCCTATTTTAACAATTGTTTATTTATGTACCCTGTTTTAAAACAGTCTGTAAAGGAAAAACAAGAATATACAGATTGGAACAAAAGGTAGTCACTGCCTTTTCCAGATTGGAGGCTTACTTTATTGGTACATCTAACCTGGATCTACTTAATAAACTAACTTTTTTTTCAGTCTTCCTGTTTATGTTCGTTGTAGTTCCTTAGCTAAGATTAGGTGAAGTGAAATCCTTAACATTCTAAACATATTAACTTGTATATAAACAGGAAGATTCAAAAGAGGCTAGCTGGACGAAGGGTTAGACCTACTAATGAATTATAGCCATAGATTGTAAAAGAAAACATCATTAGATCTTGTGGATTGTAAAACAAAACATCTTTAGATCTTGTGTATTTGCCAGAAAAATCTCTACAGCTTTATCTTTCTCAGTTTTTCTCTCATGACCATGCAAGAAGACAAAAATGTACGTCATTGAAGAATGTCCTTCTGAAGAACAGGTGTAGAATAGAATTGAATGCATGTCTCCAGAGATAAGTCAGAAGACAAGGAGATAAAACCACATTTTCACTCTGCTAAAGCAAACTGCTATTTAAAAGACTTTTTGCTGGGGCAGGCACAACATGATGAAAAATTCACAAGGTCGGTTAGTTAGGGTCAGCAAAGTCATTCTACTTCTCAAAGTTTTAAAACTGAAGTTTACATCTAAGCCTGCAAGTGATGGTAAACTGTCCAGCCATGGCTATTGTTAATTGCTCATTTGTTTGTATATACAATATCCAGAATAGTGCTATTGAACTGACTTAAGGTGATTTGCTTATTGTGAGAGATTGTCAGTCATAGAAATGATGATTTTTCTATGTATTATTTACTTGGATAAAATGAGCAGCATTCTGGTACTCAGTGAAATGGGATAAAATCAGAGATACTGACTGTGGCTTTGTAACAAATACTTACTCAATAAAGTTCTCAATGGTTGAACTTGACATTTTACCTATGACCTTGGTTGCCAATATGTATTATTTTAACCAACTTGTGGAGATGTGCATGTGTTTCTTCTGAAGTTATGGAAGGAATTAGATTACTCTTTTTCTATCCTTGGGAGCCTTTCTAGTTGCTAAGTTGTGTCCGACTCTTGTGACCCCATGGGCTGTAGCTGGCCAGGCTCATCTGCTGATGGGATTCTCCAGGAAAGAATACTGGAGTGGGTTGCCATTTCCTTCTCCAGGGGATCTTCCCGACCCAGGGATCGAACATGCAGATTCTGGCAGGCAGATTCTTCACTGCTGAACCACCAGGGAAACCCAAGCATACTCATGATGTGAGCGTTCTTATGGACAGTTTGATTGTCTAGCTCAGTGTAACCTGCATTTCTGGGGGTTATGTGAGCTCTATTTCCTGCTCTCTCCCCCTCTACTCCTGTTCCATGAACACCTCCTCCTGGTGAAGTAAACATAGCTTTAGTTGGTTTTCTATAGCAGCAGAAGCAATTCCTGCAATAGTAGCAGTCCAAAGACTACTTTGGCTATCACTTCGTTTCATTGTTTCCATTCCAAAGCACCAATGGCAGGTAAAATTGCATGTGTTAAGTTTAAAAAAGAAATGGATTCCTCATCCTTGCATATTTCTTCAATAGTAATATGAATTATTCTATTTAACTTTTTGACTCAACACGGATTCAACTTTCTGGGTTGGCCAATATCTATAACAGAATTCACTGTTTTTGAGGGTAGGTATATCTTCCTGATGTCTTGATTTTATAGAAAGAATGATCTGCTTCAGCCAACATTTGGATATCTTCTTATGTATCTTACTTTTTCAGTAATCATCATCAATGTTGAAAAACGTTTCCCTTGACATGTGGGAGATTTTACACTGTGTCAAGCCTATAAAATCCCAGATTTTTGCTTAGCTGGTCTGTGACTGTCTTTTAGACAGTGAGGCATAGTAAAACTTGCATTGCCCTTGAAATGTGGCTCTTGAACTGTAATATTAAACACACAGCTGGGTTCATAATAAGCAGCTGTGATGGAAGAGGCATTTTCATGAATGGAGTCACTGAAAATATGTAACTTCATTTCATACATTTATGGTAGCTCACTGAGTCTGTACAGTAAATATACTGGGATGACTGTAATCCTGTCAGATGCAGTCATGGATTAGTGAATGTCAAAATTGGTTCATCCTTGCATATAGAGAAAATAATATCTGTGTTAAAAGATACAAAACTGAATTGTAGTTAAGGTTCTGCATCAGGTCAGAAGTAGTTATAGCCCTTAAGATGTTTCTTTTTAATTTCCTGTGAGAAGGATAAAAATGCACAAAGGAAACAATTGTAACATATGAGGAGTCCCAGCAGGGAATAAGCCTTTCATTCAGGGCTGTGTGTATGCCTGTGATGGAAAATCCGGACTCTTCTCATCTGTTCTTTCTCTTATTTCTGAGTTGGGAGGAGAGGGGGAGAAAAAGTGACCTGGGTCAAGGACAGAAAGGATTCCTCAGCATCCTTATGGGATAACAGTGCCAGGCACACAGGATTTAATGTAAAAATGGAAGAGGTTAGAAGTGCAGGTGTTTGTACATGACTTGTTTATTAGATTTTGTGTTCTGGGGGAGCTAAAGCCTCTCTTGTGATTAACTCATTTTGGACTGACTTTCTGTTTTTCTTCCACAAAGAGAACTCTGCAGAAAACTGAGGCTTGCTCCTGTTTCAGAGGAGAAAACTTGCTCCTCCCCCCTACTCCCACAGGCAGCCCAGTGAGTTCCAGCAAAGTCCAGCAGAAAGAAGACCTAGGTGACACTGTTTCGACTACTGCTCATAGCCTGGGGGTGGAAACGTGCTCTTTTCTCAACGTGCTTTTGTTTAAATTCTTTGCTGGGTTCATCTCTCTTTCAGAATGCTAGTCTGGTGGGTGAGGATGTGAGCTGAGGGAAGGGGGCTGAGGACTGCTCTGCCTTTTTCTAGAGGGAAGCAGCGGGAAGCAGGTGGATGTAGGTCTGACTTCAGCCTAAAGGAACACCTTACATCCTCAGGCTAACAAACTTGGCATGCTGTGAGTTTTAATGTTTGACTTAAAGTCTCTTTATTCGATATTTTTCCTTTCAATTTTATTGAGATGCAATTGGCATACAGCACTGTTTACGGTGCACAGTAAAGTCGCCTACATACGAACCTTCAAGTTGCAAACTTTCGAAGATGCGATTGTGTCTTTAAATATCCGTTCACGTGGGTTAGCGCGTGTGTCTGGCGTACATTGTCATGCACGTGCATCCTCTGCCAGCGGTAGTGCTTTTGGGTACTTTACTGTTCCCAGGCGGCACTAGTGGTAAAAGAAGCTGCTTGCCAGTGCAGGAGATGTGAGACTTGGACTTGATCCCTGGGTCGGGAAGATCGCCTGGAGGAGGGCATGGCAACTCTCCCCAGTACTCTTGTCTAATGAATCCCATGGACAGAGGAGCCTGGCATGCTACAGTCGATAGGGTCACAGAGAGTCAGATGTGACTGAAGCGACTTAGCATGCGCGCACTGTATAGAGTAACATAACATCTTTATTTCAAGCTCAGGGTGTCCGGAAGCAAGCGTGAAATTGGCAGCATATAGCCGGATTGTGTTAGTTGGATACTTAAGCTAACTTTGTTGGACTTCACGAACAAATAATTGGACTTACCAACTTGTTCTTGGAACAAAACTGATTCGTATGTAGAGGGCTTATTGTATAGCATAATGATTTGACTTACATACACCATGAAATGATTTCCACAAGAAATTTAATGAACATTCATTATCTCATATATATACAAAATAAAAGGAAAAAATTTTGTTCCTTGTGATGAGAACTGTTAGGATTTATTCTCTTAACAGCTTTCATATTAAATATACAGCATTGAAAATTGAACTGTGGTGTTGGAGAAGACTCTTGAGAGTCCAGCCAGAGAGAGATTTAGCCAGTCCATCCTAAAGGAATTCAGCCCTGAATATTCATTGGAAGGACTGATGCTGAAGCTGAAACTCCAATAATTTGGCCACCTGATGTGAAGAACTGACTAATTGGAAAAGACCCTGATGCTGGAAAGATTGAAGGCAGGAGGAGAAGGGGATGACAGAGGATGAGATGGTTGGATGGCATCACTGACTCATGGACTTGAGTTTGAGTAAACTCCAGGAGTTGGTGATGGACAGGGAGGCCTGGCGTGCTGCAGTCCATGGGGTCGCAGAGTTGGACATGACTGAGTGACTGAACTGAACTGATTGATAATTGTGTTTATCATGTTACACATACCCTTCCCTCATAGCTCAGTTGGTGAAGAATCCACCTGTGATGCAGGAGACCCTGGTTCAATTCCTGGGTTGGGAAGATCTGCTGGAGAAGGGATAGTTTACCCACTCCAGTATTCTTGGGCTTTCCTTGTGGCTCAGCTGGTAAAGAATCCACCTGCAATGTGGGAGGTTCGATCTCTGGGTTGGGAAGATCCCCTGGAGAAGGGAAAGGCTGCCACTCCCATATTCTGGCCTGGAGAATTCCATGGAACATACAAGTCCATGGGGTTGCAAAGAGTTGGACACAGCTGAGCGACTTTCACTCACTCACTCACATACCCTTAGTACTTATTAATCTCATAACTGAAAGGTTGTACCTTTTGACAGCTTTTGTCTAGTTTTTTCTCGCCTCACCTGCCACTGACTTCTGGTAACCACAAATCTTATCTCTTTTTCTATGAGTTTGTTTTTGAAGTAAAATTGACCTGCACCACTATGTTAGTTCCTGGTGTATAGCATGGTGATTTGATAGTTCTATACATTTCAAAATGATCACCATAATGAAGTTCAGCTACCATCTGTCACCATATAATGATAATACTTAATTATTGACTCTATTCCCCACACTGTAGAGTTCACACCAGTGACTCATTTATGTTGTAATTGCGAGTTTGTACCTCTTAAACTCACTCCTCTGTCTCTTTTACACTCCTGCCCTCCCTGCCTCTGTCAACCATCTGTTTGTTCTCTGTGATTCTGTATCTGTCTTGTTATATTTGTTTATATGTTTTTTTTTTTAGATTCCACATATAAGTCAAATCATACAGTATTTGTCTTCTTGTGTTTGACCTATTTCACTTAGCATAATACCTTCTAGTCCATCCATATAATTGCACATTGTGTGATTTCGTCTTATAAGGACTGAATAATACTGCAGCATGTGTATGTACATGGGTGTGTGTATATAATGTTTTTGACATTCTGTTTTGCATCCTTTTGTTGTCTTATCCCTTAACTACTTATTGTAGATATAGATAATATTGCGTTTGTCTTTTAACCTTCCTACTAACTTTCTACATGGTTGATTTCCTGTCTTTACCTTATATTTGCCTTTACCAATGAGATTTTTTCTTCTGTAATTTTCATATTTCTAGTTGTGGTCTTTCTTTTGTGCTAGAGAAGTCCCTTTAACATTTCTTGTAAAGCCTGTTTAGTGGTGCTGAACTCTTGGCTTTTGCTGGTCTGTAAAACTCTTTATCTCTCCTTCAAATTTGAATGGTAACTTTGCTGCACAGAGTATTCTTGGTTGTAGGCTTTTTCCTTTCATCACTTTAAATATATCATGACACTCTCTGCTGGCCTGCAGAGTTTCTGTGAATAGTCAGCTGATAACCTTATGAGCTTTCTCTTGTGTGTAACTAGTTGCTTTTCCCTTGTTGTTCTTAATATCCTCACTTTAATTTTTGTCATTTTAATTGTGAAGTGTCATGGTATGGTACTCTTTGAATTCATCCTGTTTGTGACTTTCTGTGCTTCCTAGACTTTTTCTTTCCTGTATTAGAGAAGTTTTAAGCTCTTATGTCTTCAAATATGTTCTCTACCTCTTTCTGTATCTCTTCTCCTTCTGGAAAGAGATAATAATGTAAATTGTAGTATGTTTGATGTTGTCCCAGAGATCTCTTAAACTGTCCTCATTAAAAAAAAAATTCTTTTCCTTTATTTCTGTTCATTGTGAGTCATTTCCACCATTCTGTCTTTCAGTTCACTGATGCATTCCTCTGTATCATCTAACCTGTTCACTCCTTCTAGTGCATTTTAATATGTTACTTAATATATTCTTTAGCTGTTTGGTTCTTTATATTTTCTACCTCACTGTTAAACTTCTCCCTGTGTATGTCCATTCTTCTCCCAAGTTGTTTGAGTATCTTAATGATCATTACTGTGAACTCTTTATTGGATAGATTGGTTATCTCCACTTAGCCATTCTTCTGGGGTTTTGCCCTTTTCCTCCATTTAAAAGATATTCCACTGTCATCTCATTTTTCCCAGGGGAGGAGGTAAGCTCAGGGTCTTTCTCCTCTGCCATCTGGGCCCTTCCCCCAGTTTCTGTTTTAGAATTGGATATCCTTATCTTTTGTGTGTGTGACACGCACACACAGGAAGACTATTAGAAAACATGAGGGACACATTTTGGGGTGACTTAGTCTATGACAAGTGCCAATAGTGGGCTCAGGAATCCTGGCCATCTCTCTTCATCTTGGACATACTGTTACCATGATATAAGTCTCTCTCATAGGGCTTTGTCTCTGGCACTTAACACTTTCTTGTTTTACTCTCTAGTATTCAAGCTGGTAGCTCAGTGGTAAAGAATCTGCCTGCCAATATGGAGACCCAGATTTGATCCCTGGGTCAGGAAGATCCCCTGGAGGAGGAAATGGCAATCCACCCCAGTATTCTTGCCTGGGAAATCCCATGCAC
Source organism: Odocoileus virginianus (assembly GCF_023699985.2). Lineage (NCBI taxonomy): Eukaryota > Metazoa > Chordata > Mammalia > Artiodactyla > Cervidae > Odocoileus > Odocoileus virginianus. The sequence goes on along the minus strand of NC_069674.1, from coordinate 87,276,696 downwards.
AGAGGAGCCTTGTCACAGTCCATGGGGTTGCAATGAGTTTTACATGACTGAGCATACACACATGTCTTTTCTAGGCTAGAAGCTAGTCAGGGGACTGGATCTATATTTGATTCATCTCTAATTCCTAACAGTGCTTTCCCATAATAGTAACTCAAGTATTTGTTGATTAACAAATACTATTTATATCATCATTTACACTAGCCCTGAGGAAATAATTCAAAATAAATTGACAACTAGTTCTTTGATAGAGCATATTTGATTGGATATCTATAAAGATTAGAATTAATGTCCCAGTAGCACCTGCATTTTTCAAAAAAGCATTTTATTATAGAAAATTAGGTGCACACAAAAGTAAATTGAAGAGTATGAGCAGTTAATTTACTCATGACTGAGCTTCAATAATGATTCACATATGAACAATCTTGTTTCCTTTCTACCCCTACCCAATCTCCCCCAAAACAGATTACTTTGAAACAATCCAAAACATCATTTCACTTCAGCTACAAATACTTTATAATACTAAATATGTTTTAAATACTATATTGCACAACATTTTAGATTCTTTTATTCTGAGAGAATAAATATTATTATAATATGCTTTGGGGTGTTTATGGAGCCAAATTGGGTAAATTTTATAGAGTTGAGTTTTGAACCGTCTGAGGCTCACTGTGAATCCCATGATGAGATGGTTAGAGTTGCGATGACCTGGCTGTACAGGATAACTTGATAGAAGAGCTTAAAATAAAAGAAAGTGAAGTGCATGTGTTCTTTGTCACTATGATTGAAGTACTAACTTTCCAAAGCAGAATCGGTTTTTCCAGACCAAGCTCAATTTTAGTGGTAAATTGTGGTCAACACACCAAGCGGCACCTAGTCTTGGCTCTGCCATAGACACCACTTTGAATGTCTGGGATGGTCAAAGCGTTGACCCCCACTCGCACCCCTGAAATCACAGGGAAAATCCAAATGGAGGGGGGATCCCACACCCTGTTGTCCTCGTGTGTGTCAGTTTCCCAACCACTTACAGCTGGGTTCCCTGTGACTCAGCTTGGTGGAATCACCATCGTTTCTAAGCAATGCTTGAGAATTCTGCTAAAAAATCTTTGTGGGCATCATGTTTGTATCTCCACAACAGACCTAGTACTGTATCTGTAGGTGCTTGTTAAGTACCTGAAATGTTTTCCTCAAGTGGTGAGTGGAAATAGGATGGCACTTAGAAATCAGAGCAGCAATGAGCACATTGAAGCTTTTCATGAAATACTGCTTAACTGTTTGTTTTTAGAAAATTCAGCAGAGATGTATTTTTGGCATGTGGCAAATCATCAAAATGGTGGATGACTGTATTGTAATTTTATATGGTCAAAATATATCTGTCTATATAGATATATACACACACACTTTGGATAAATTTGTATAAAACAGGTGTATTTGAGATGTGTAATGGGTACACAGTGGCAGGTGGAGACTGGTTCCTAAGTGGTCAGAGGGAATGTGTTAATGGAATCTTTCCAGCAGAGGCACCGATAAAAATAGATTCCCTCTGGGAAATTTTTCTTGGCAGAGAGAAATTAAGCAGTCATATTATCATTCACAGTATTGTAATGGGAGAAAAACAGGGAAAGAGTTTGACATGGGTTTGTGACATGGAAAAGTTCTCTGTGCTCGTGTAATGCCCAGAGTACTTATTTAAATGATCCATCTATAGATTTTTATTGTCTTCAGAATGATGAGTTATTATGACAGTTATTAGGGATGATGGCAGAGGGCATTGGCATATTTGATGAATGTAAATGAATCCTGCCCACCAATCATTTTTCCTCCACATGGGCTAGGAAGGGATCACTTGATGAGTAACTGTAGCAAAATCCCTTCTTGCAAAATAGAATTCAGGTCGAAGACCAAATTAGGGTATATGACTTAGTTTATTTGTTTTGGATGGTGTTTTATTTTATTTTTATGCAGTAGGGTCTCATGAGTTGTCTACTTTATATGTAGTATAAATAGTGTGCGCACATCAGTCCCAATCTCCCAATTCACTCACCTCCCCCTTTGCCCTCTTGGTATCCATACGTTTGTTCTCTGCATCTGTGTCTCTATTTCTGCTTTATGAATAAGATCGTCTATACCAGTTTTTTTTTTTCAGATTCCACATATATTCCTTAATGTACGATATTTGTTTTTCTATCTTTCTGACTTCACTCTCTTGACAGTATGACTTAGTTGAGAGGTTCAAGTTAAATTTCCTCTTCCATCCACCCTTCTTCTACTCCCTTCCAAAACTTGGGACTCGCATGTTTAGGTGTGCCCTGGGACAGAGAGAGATGGGACAGCCCTGGATGGGGCCGTGTGATGTCTGGGAGTGAGGGTGGACACGGGCCACCAAGTGGATGTCCCAGCTCAGCTCTTCAATTCTGCTACAAGGGAGAACAGGAGGAGTTTCAGAAGGGATGGTTCATAGGTCCTTGCCTCGTGAGGCATAGTCATCTGCCCAAGAGTCACCGTGACCCATCAGTACCTCCGTTTCTGACCAACCTGGTGAGCACCTCCTCCTGTTTGGCATAGGGGAGCTCGGAGGGAGATGGGCAGAGACACAAAGGGTATATGATGGTAGCTTCCCTTTTGTTATTTATTAGTGGCTAGTAGTTAGACCACGTAAAGCATTGCCTGTAACTAATGTTTCTGCAGACTCACCAGAGAAATAAGGTCATTGCACATCTAGATTTTGTTGGTTTAATATTTAGATCCATTAAAGCTGAAACTCCATTGCCCCGAGCATTACCTCCAGGTATTTCCGGATGCAGTGAAATCACGTGGGCAACATTTCTTTACTAGTTTTCCACTCTATTTTGGGCTCAATGAGGCCTTGCATCTGCCTTTTTTTTTTGTCCAGCACAATCCCCTTTCAGTGATCCCTGTGTTCTAAATGTATCACAATTTCCTGGTAGTCTGTGGTGGAGTAAGGCAGAAAGGCCCTTTGCTGTTAGAGTCACAGTATACTGCAGGCCCCAGTCAGTGTTGCTTGGATTCAGGGGGTTAGTAAAACTAGTCTTGTGTTGTTCTTGGAAACCCTTTGTTACACTAGGACTCAAACGTGTTCAGGCTCAGCTCCCTATCAGCTGAAGTGCCAGACATCTTTGTGGTACTCACAAAGATGAGGTAATCACTTTACCTCTTGTGACAGTCTTCCCTTGTGGTTCAGCTGATAAAGAATCTGCCTGCAGTGTGGGGGACCTGGGTTAGATCCCTGGGTTGGGAAGATCTCCCGGAGAAGGGAAAGGCTACCCACTCTAGTATTCTGGCCTGGAGAATATCATGGACTGTATAGTCCATGGGGTTGCAGAGAATCAAACACAACTGAGCGGCTTGCATTTTCGCTTTCTTACTTGTGACAGTTTTTGTCACTGGTTAATAGCTACTGGCAGGGGCTCTGGTGCACACACCTGGGTATGGCATAAGCCTTCTTGGAGGAGGTTGTCATTAACCCCACCATAGAGCTGCCAGGACATACACAGGACTGGGAAACAGAACTTTGGAGGGCACAGCAAAACCTTGTGTGTACCAGGACCCAGGAGAAAGGGACAGTGACCCACAATAGCCTGACCCAGACTTTTTCGTGTGTCCAGGAGTCTCCGGGAGAGGAGTGGGTCAGCGGTGACCTGTTGCAAGGTAGGGGGTACTGAGTGTGGCGGTGCATGCACAGGACCTTTTGAAAGAGGTCCCCATTATCTTCATGACCTCCACCATGGTTTGGCTTCAGGTCAAACAACAGGGAGGGAACACAGCCCCACCCATCAACAGAAAATTGGATTGAAGATTTACTGAGCATGGTCCCGCCCATCAGAACAAGACCATTTCCCTCTCAGTCAGTCTCTCCCATCAGGAAGCTTCCGTAAGCCCCTTATCCTTATCCATCAGAGGGCAGACAGAATGAAAACCACAATCACAGAAAACTAACCAATCTGATCACATGCCTTGTCTAACCTGGTGAAACTATGAGCCATGCCTTGTAGGTCCAGCCAAGACGGATGGGACATGCTGGAGAGTTCTGACAAAATGTGGTCCACTGGAGAAAGGAATGGCAAACCACTTCAGTATTCTTGCCTTGAGAACACCATGAACAGTATGAAAAGGCAAAAAGACAGGACACTGAAAGAGGGACTTCCCAGGTTGGTAGGTGCCCAATATGCTACTGGAGAAGAGTGGAGAAATAACTCCAGAAAGAATGAAGAGACAGAACAAAACTGAAAAAAACACCCAGTTGTGGATGTGACTGGTGATGGAAGTAAGTCTGATGCTGTAAAGAGCAATATTATAAAGGAACCTGGCATGTCAGGTCCATGAATCAAGGTCAATTGGAAGAGATCAAATAGGAGATGGCATGAGTGAACATCGACATTATAGGAAATCAGTTGAACTAAAATGGACTGGAATGGGTGAATTTAACTCAGATGATCATTATATCTACTACTGTGGGCAGGAATCCTTTAGAAGAAATGGAGTAGCCCTCATAGTCAACAAGAGAGTCTGAAATGCAGTATTTGGGTGCAATCTCAAAAAATGACAGGAGGCAAACCATTCAATATCACGGTAATCCAAGTCTGTGCCCCAACCAGTAATGCTGAAGAAGCTGAAGTTGAATGGTTCTATGAAGACCTATAAGACCTTCTAGAACTAACACCCCAAAAAGATGTCCTTTTCATCATAGGGGACTGGAATGCAAAAGTAGGAAGTCAAGAGATACCTGGAGTAACAGCCAAATTTGGCCTTGGAGTACAAATCAAAGAAGGTCAAAGGCTAACAGTTTTGCCAAGAGAACGCACTGGTCATAGCAAACACCCTTTTCTAGAAGCACAAGAGACGACTCTACACATGGACATCACCAGATGGTGAATACTGAAATCAGATTGATTATATTCTTTGCAACCAAAGATGGAGAAGCTCTATACAGTCAGCCAAAACAAGACTGGGGGCTGACTGTGGCTCAGATCATGAATTCTTTATTGCTAAATTCAGACTTAAATTGAAGAAAGTAGAGAAAATAACTAGACCATTCAGGTGTGACTTAAATCAAATCCCTTACAATTATACAGTAGAAGTGACAAATAAATTCGAAGGATTAGATCTGATAGAGTGCCTAAAGAACTGTGGATGGACAGTTGTAACATTGTACAGGAAGCAGTGATCAAAACCCATCCCCAAGAAAAAGAAATGCAAAAAGGCAAAAGGGTTGTCAGAGGCCTTACAAATAGCTGAGAAAAGAAGAGAAGCTGAAGGCACAGGAGCAAAGGAAAGATATTCCCATTTGAATGCAGAGTTCCAGAGAATAGCAAGGAGAGATAAGAAAGCCTTCCTCAGTGATCAGTGCAAAGAAACAGAGGAAAAAAATAAAATGGGAAAGACTAGAGATCTCTTCAAGAAAATCAGAGATACCAAGGGAACATTTCATGCAAAGATGGGCACAATAAAGGACAGAAATGGTATGGACCTAACAGAAGCAGAAGATTTTAAGAAGAGGTGGCAAGAATACACAGAAGAACTATACAAAAATGATCTTCATGACCCAGATAAAGATGATGATGTGATCTCTTATCTAGAGCCAGACATCCTGGAATGTGAAGTCAAATGGGCCTTAGGAAGCATCACTACGAACAAAGCTAGTGGAGGTGATGGAATTCCAGTTGAGCTATTTCAAATCCTAAAAGATGATGCTGTGAAAGTGCTGTACTCAATATGCAAACAAATTTGGAAAATTCAGCAGTGGCCACAGGACTGGAAAAGATCAGTTTTCATTCCAATCCCAAAAAAGGCAATGCCAAAGAATGCTCAAACTACTGCACAATTGTACTCATCTCACACGCTAGTAAAGTAATGCTTAAAAATCTCCAAGCCAGGCTTCAACAGTATGTGAACCGTGAACTTCCAGATGTTCAAACTGGATTTAGAAAAGGCAGAGGAACCAGAGATCAAATTGCCCACATCCATTGGATCATCGAAAAAGCAAGAGTTCCAGAAAAACATCTACTTCTGCTTTATTGACTATGCCAAACCTTTGACTGTGTGGATCACAACAAACTGTGGAAAATTCTCCAAGAGATGGGAACACCAGACTGCCTGACCTGCCTCCTGAGAAATCTGTATTCAGGTCAAGAAGCAACAGTTTGAAATGGACATGGAACAACAGACTGGTTCCAAATCGGGAAAGAAGTATGTCAAGGCTGTATATTGTCACCCTGCTTATTTAACTTACATGCAGAGTACATCATGTGAAATGCCAGGCTGGATGAAGCACAAGCTGGGATCAAGATTTCTGGGAGAAATATCAATAACCTCAGATATGCAGATGACACCACCCTTAGGGCAGAAAGTGAAGAACTAAAGAGCCTCTTGATGAAAGTGAAAGAGGAGAGTGAAAAAGTTGGCTTAAAACTCAACATTCAGAAAACTAAGACCATGGCATCTGGTCCTATCACTTCATGGCAAATAGATGGGGAAACAATGGAAACAGTGAGAGACTTTATTTTTTGGGCTCCAAAATCACTGCAGATGGTGACTGCAGCCATGAAATTAAAAGAAACTTGCTCCTTGAAAGGAAAGTTATGACCAACCTAGACAGCATATTAAAAAACAGAGACATTACTTTGCCAACAAAGGCCCATCTATTAAGGCTATGGTTTTCCCAGTAGTCATGTATGGATGTGAGAGTTGGACTATAAAGAAAGCTGAACACTGAAGATGCTTTTGGATTGTGGTGTTGAAGACTCTTGAGAGTCCCATGGACTGCAAGGAGATCCACCCAGTCAATCCTGAAGGAAATCAGTCCTGAATATTCACTGGAAGGACAGATGCAGAAGCTGAAGCTCCAATGGCCACCTGATGCAAAGAACTGACTCATTTGAAAAGACCCTGATGCTGGGAAAGATTGAAGACAGGAGGAGAAGGGGACGACAGAGGATGAGATGGTGGGGTGGCATCACCAACTCGATGGACCTGAGTTTGAGTAAGCTCTGGGAGTTGGTGATGGACAGGGAAGCCTGGTGTCCTGCAGTCTATGGGGATGGAGAGAGTCAGCACAACTGTACTGAATAGCTACTACTTGACCGTTGCTTTTCTTTTTGTAGAGAATATGCTGCAGAGGGTTTCATTTGCCTTCCCGAAAGCAACTTTCTACATTTTTCTGAAGCTCAGCAGTTATTGAAGCTTCAGTCTGTTGTCTCCTGGAGTCCTTTCAGGCCCCCTGAAGGCTTCTTCCATTGGTCTGTCTGATGTGCTCTGAGTCATAATCCCAAATGAGACTCATCTAGGACACCACTGGAGATGACTGCTGTTTCCTCTCTTTCTTAGACCTGTCACTCAAACATCCCACACACCTGACTTCTGCACCTGACCTCTAGATTTATCAGATTTATCAGGACCACTTCAGCAGCTGTGGTCCTTCATTTTGGTGCATTGACTGATCTAGAATTTAGGGTTTGGAGGGAGTCTTATCCTTGCTTTAATTTTAAATTTGATACTACATTCCCGTGTCTTATTCTGTGTCTGTCCCTCCTCTCTCTCTTTATATTTGATCTCTTATAAAATTATAACATTGGACTCTTGTTTTCCAGGGCTGTATCCTATCACCTTAAGCACTCTCAAATGTATTTAGAAGTAATTATTTTTAATTATTTGCCTTTTATATACATAAAATGTTTAATTGCATAAGGTTTTTATGCTTATTTTAGTTTCTCAGTTTTAAGTATTCACACATTTTGCTTGCATTATGCTCAATTTTTATAACTACTTGTGTATCATTGACTTACATATCACATACATTTAAAAAATTTTTCTTGAGCATCTAAAATCCCCACTGAGTGAAAGAAAATGATGAACTGAATCATTTCTAGCTCCTTTTACAGTCTGGAAATTCTGTTTATTCTTTGAAGCTTGCCACGAGGCTCTCATTACTTGTGTTTCTAAATGAAGATGATGGGATTAAATTGACCAGAAACTTTTAGTCCGGTTATAAAATTTTAATGACTGGATGCTTTTAGGTTGCAAACATTATACACTTTTATATAAGAATAAAGTATATGTTTGGAGTCTGTGACTGAATATTAACCGTGTAATTGAGAATGCTTGCCGTAACATTTTAATAAAATTGCATACTTTTTATTTTCCGAGAGTAAGAAATTAGATTTCAGCCATGTGTTTTGTTTGTCATGGGTTGGGGGCGAATTGGGAGCCTCCTAAATCTAAACATAAGGAATGTGCTACTATAGGAAGTGAAGAGACTTGCAGATACTGCTTCTTTAAAATCCTACTATAGCCCAGAGAGGGTATTTTGAGGAAGCGCTACTAGGTGGGAGCAAAAGTGTAGGCAGTGCTTTGAAGAAGTGAAATGTAAGCAGTTGCTTCTGCCTTTTAACAAACATTTGTCTCACTCTGGAGATATGGCCCAGGGAGGGGTGTGCCTCAGCACTTAAAACAGATGGTCGACCTAATAGCTGTCCTGGGGGTGGGCTGGATTTAGGGCACATGAAAGCCACAGAGAGGGGCCCAGCAGAAGTCTGTTTTGAATCTACAAAGTAAATGCTAAACTATGTAGTGAATCACCGGCTTTTGGATGTCCAATAAAGGCAGCTGAAATCATAAACTTGGAATTAGCAAGAACTAATGGATGGAAGAAGATAGCTGGATCTTTTTTGTTTTTGTTTTTCTTTTTCCCCTGAGACAATAATGAATTTAATGGGCTAGTTGTCCTCTTCTCTTCTGAGATTTTAATATGTGGATTCTTAAGTTTGTCCATTCAAGAAATTTGGATTAAATGTTTCCTATAATACAAAGGCATTTCATGAGGATTAAGGTAAGGTGAACGGGATAAAACACCAGACTTACAGAACTGGAGGATGTCAGACATTCTAGTCCAAATGCCTTCATCATGAGAGGGCTGGGATGCCAAGGTCATTCTGCAAACGACAGGGCCGAGGTGAAAACTCAGGTTCTTACCTCTGTTAACCCACACCTTTTTTTTTTTTTGTTTTAAAGGGGGAAGGATGACCAGAAAGATATGAAACATCTGTGTTATTAATTATCAGTATGGAGAGACGGACTTGTTCCAATTTGGGGGCCAAGTTCCTAGAGTCAGTGAGTGTGCTCTGATAGATATTTTCCTTCAGTGAAGTGAAGTAAATGACAATCAAGAGAATACGAAGACTAGATGTTGTATAATCAACAGTATCTGAAGCGCTCTCAGAGTGAAGAGGTTGAGACTGTAGAACTACATCCCCTCGGGTTCCAGTCTTGGCTCTACCCTTTCGAGCTTGACTGCCTTTGGCAGCTTTCTTAACTTTTTACTCCTGGATAAATTGGGGTAATCATGGCAGTTATCTCATTTGTTGATCTTTAGATGAATAAATGCATGTCAAGTGTCTGGCACAGCATAACCGGCCCATTTTAAGTATTCAAATACAAGTTGTTATTATGTTTCTAATTTAAAAAATAGATTCCATAAACAAAATAAAATGAAGTGAACAAGCAAACAAAACCAGTTCCAGATTGATGTGATATCTGCTGTGATAGAGAATTATGCAGTTGCAGAGGAGAGGCATTTGACCAGGGTTGGCAGCAAAAACTAAAAACTCATGATCTCTTCACACATTCTGAATGATTTCTCTTTCACTGTTTCCTTTTCCATACCTGGTCCTACTCCCCAAACCTTGATCTCCTCCAGAGTTTCCTATGTCAGTGTTCATTTAAGTCAGGGGCATAAGGATTACCTTAGACAGATTTGTATTTCTTATCTCCAGGCAGAGATCTTCCCCCTGCCACTCAATTTTGTATCCTGCTTCATTCAATTATTTTGATACTGTTAACATATTTGAATGCTATGAAAACTCTGTTAAATTTATTTTTCAGAATTGATAATGTACTGTTGGTGGATATTCCATCCTTTATTAGTCACTTTTTAACTCTATTGTGGAAATCATTTCATAATATATATATGTATCAGCAAATCATCATGTGTATACTTTAACAACACCATGTGTTATGTCAATTATACCTCAGTAAACCTGGGAAAAAGATGGTTCAAATCCTGTAGCAGTAGCAAATAGTCTTCAGGCAAAGGCCAAGCATCTTTCTTTAGCCATCACAGCCTATTACCACAGCCTCAGTGTTCGCTACCAAACAGGACTAGACTGAAGACTTGTCTTTTGACTTTTTTGCTATTTCTTGGACTTACTTTTATCCACATAAATTCTTTCAGCAGGGTGTTTTGTAGGCTGGTCTTTCTGAGGCAACATTGTTGGTCTTCCTTTTTCTCCTCTCACTCTCTCGTCTCTGCTCTTCTATTTATATATTTTTTCTTTATCTAGGAATTCTGGCAGGAAAAGAAGTGAGTGTTTAGGGTAGTATTACAAGGAAATCAGACCACCCTTGATAAAATAATCCCTGCCCCATTCCTCTGTCGAAATGTGTCTGCAAGGAGGGGTGATAGACTACTTTGTGTACTATAAGCCCATCATTGATGGCATCATGAAATCATGAAAGAAGACATAGTTTTGGGAAAAAACAGTAGAAATACTTGGAGGCAGAATGAAAGAGGGTTGGGAAGTGATAAAGGAGTTGGGCATTGGCAGAAATTTTTAATCAATATCTCTCTAGAATAAATTGCCAAAGAAAATTCTTTGACAGGATAGAGACAAAACAAAACCAGGGAGAAGAAAATGAAAGTGTTGGTTTCTAACTTGTTTCCTTACTTTCAGTCTATCCCTGTATTTGATAACTATCGTGTCTTCATTTTCCAAGTATACAAAAAACGATGACTAAATGGCTCATTAATTATAGGGTTTATGAGAAGTGTTAGTAGTTTACAAAACACGAATACCAAAAAGGCTTCAGATATCATTGGTAGAATTTAAAATAGGCAGTAGTGAGCCATTCCTAAGAAGAAAGCATGTTGTTAAAACCAAAATGTGTGTCCCATCGTATCTTCTATGTTTTCCCTGAAACCATGTAAAAGAAGGGCCAGGTCATAAAATTCTGAAAGAATCGTAGCCAGAACATTTTAATGTGACCAGTTGTTCTGCATCATGTAGACAAGAAAACCACCGGCTTTTCCAAATGGTGGCATAGATGACTTTAGAGTCGCTGCATCTTGGCCCAGGGTTGTAACACCATCTGCATTGCCGCTGTGGGACCCTCCTGCACAAGGACACGACCGATGCTCCGTTCCCCACTTGCACGCTCTGGATCTGCGGTCCTGACCTCTTCTTCCTCCCTCTCTTTAGACTTGGCCCTGGAAGGCGGCAACTGCCATTACCTTTCTAGAGCTGCATCTCGTTTTCTCTTTTGAGTCCAAATCCATACCTGCCCCCTTACATTCTGCCGTTGCACCAGGTCCAGCCTGAGTCCGTAAGCGTGTTATGTGCCAGTACCTTCCTGCTCTTTAGATTCCTGATTGTTTGACACTCTGTATGAGACTGGCCTTAGAGTTGAAGCTTCCCCTACACTCACCATTGTGCACTCCCACCAATAGCATGTATACCCACACCCACTTAGAAAATGCTCTTTTTGTAAGCGTTTACTTCAACGGTTCCTCCTGTCTGGAAAGCATTCTCTACCTCTCCGCCCCACCCCTCACCCCCTGCAATCCCAAAGCATGTGTACTTATTAACTGATCATATATGGTTTCTCCACGAAGCCTTCCTGGATTTCCCCAGATACATTTTGACTTTCTATTCCATTCTCTACGCATCTATACATTTCTTCTCCCATAGCACAGTGTACGCGCTTTTATTACTGTGTTTTCAAAACGCTTCTCTGGCTTGGTTTTCTGTTTGTTATGGCTGAAGGTTTCCATTTCCTTGACCACGTTATGATTCTGAAGGGCTAAGGCTGTCAGGCACTTTTCTGTCCCCACAGAACCTAACATAGTACCTTGCAAGTCACTGCTGTTCAGAAAATTTCTGTGAAATTTGTTAGAAGCGGGGAACAAAATATGGTTGATCAGTCCAGTTTGAAGGTTGATGTTAGCAGTCATTTATTAGTTGGTTCACGGTGGGTGCATGAATAGGTGTGTGGATGTGCTCAGTCATGTCTGACTCTTTGCCACCCCATGGACTGTAGCCCACCAGGCTCCTCTGTCCATGGAATTTTCCAGGTAGGAATACTGGAGTGGGTTCCCACTTCCCACTACAGGGGATCTTCCCGACCCAGGGATCGAACCCACATCTCTTGCATCTCCTGCAATTACAGGCAGGTTCTTTACCGCTGCATGGATAGGTATGGGTGGCTATTTTCCACCAATATTTTAAAATAGTGGTTTCAGCTGTTTTGAGAGCAGTATAATAGAACAGATTACTATAAACATTGCTGCTTATAAACCAAGCACATAGTTTTAAGATTTAATATCCTTTCCTCTCTCCCAGTATTATGGATTGGAGAAGAGTTCTCACCAAATAGCCTCCTCATCAGTTTTCAAACGTTAAGTGTATTGACAGAAACAAAATCCTTGTGTTTTTAATTCTTGAATACTAGCATTCATAAAATATTACTTGTGTATAACTTAATGTCTTAGAACACTTTAAGGCTTTGAAACCTGGAAATTACTTCTTAGGGGAGCTGAAATGGTATTCTTTGTGACTGCTTTTCCCAATCTAGGACCCAGTGAGTTAACAGATTCCAAGCTCGGCAAGCCAAACTCTACTATTCTAGTGGGAAGTATTTTGGTTTTAACTTCCTTTGGAAAATCTTCCAAGCTGGAGGGGAAGTAAACATACTTCAAGAATCAAGGCTCCTTTTTGAAACTCAATTTAAAAAAAGTTTTCTCTCTCTTTTTTTTTTTTTTAAGGAATTCTGGCTCTGCCTCTTTTAACATTTTTTTTCTCTTCTTAATCAACGTGTCATCTCTCTCTTGTCAGCTGCCAAAAACTGGCCTTTTCCTGGGCTCCTAGGGATTTGAAGCATCTTGGCAGGCTAGAGAGGAACATGGATGGGAAAAACTCACAAAGAGGGTGAGAAATGATGTTTCCAACTTCCTACTTTTCTTGGCCGGATTGGTTTTCTGTGTGGGAGGAAAAAAACCTCTGGAATCATTTCAAGTGCTCTACTGAGATTCAGACTCGTAGGGCCGGACTCATTAAATCAACAAATACTTAGCATGTGCTGGGAGTTTTAGTCGACACAGAACTTTTAAAACAGTCCATACTGGTGAAATGCTTAGATGTAATTAATGGTGGAGATAAAATGTTTGCAACATTTAATGGCAATATAACTGACTCACATAACTCCAAAAAGCACATGCTCAGTTGCCAGATGTATGGTCAAGACAGAGAAAGAAGAGTTCAAAGAATGAGGAATCTTTGTAGATGTCTGGTAACAAGGGGATCATCTGTATTTCAGACTAATTGGGGAGACATGTAAGGACATATCACAAGAGATGCATATTAGACTGTATTTTCAAGGCAGCTGCAGCTAAAGCCTTCCTACAAGCAGTGTTTTAAAGTGGCAAAATGTCTGTCATATTGACCAGTTTATCCATTATCACTGTTCTTTCTCCATCTAAACTGGAAGTGTTAGTTGTAGCCCGCCAAGCTCCTCTGTCCATGGGATTCTCCAGGCAAGAATACTGGAGTGGGTTGCCATGTCCTTTTCCAGGGAATATTCCTGACCCAGAGATTGAACCTGGGTTCCTTGCAGTGCAGGCAGATTCTTTACCATCTGAGCTACCAGGGAATTATTAACTTGTCTACTGTGTGTTTTGCACATATTCCCTCTAGTCCTAACAGCTGTGCAAAGTGGATATTCTGTGATTTTACAATGTCTTCTATTTTGTTGGACTTCCAGCTCTATGGGAACAGGGATGGATTTATCTGCTTTTGTTCATCTTTATTTCCTTAAGCCTAGTACAGTGTCTGGCAGATAAAAAGTACCTGATACTTATTTCTGGACAACATGAGCTGAAGCAATTGACCCAGACTCTCAGTGCCAGTAAGTGGCGAAGCTGGGATTTCCACTTGTCTATGTGATCACAGTTTTCGGTCTTTTGTGGTGCAGTGGACTTCAGTGATGACTGTGATTTAAAGAGTTGGAGAGAAATGGGAAGGACATGCCAGTCTGGAGCATTAGCATGAGGAAGATCACAGAGAGATACCTAATAGATCACTTTAATAATGGTAATTATAGGCAAACTGGAAAAACGGATTGAGGCCAGATTCTTATAAAACTTTATATAGCAGGCCTAAATATTTTCATTTTCTTTTAGTTGATGGAAAATAATACAAAGGTTTTAGACATGAGAAATAGTGATCAAAGCAGCACTTTAGGAAATTCATGCAGCAGTGTGTGAAGGAAGCTTTGGAAGGATAGGCTAAAAGCTGAGGTCAGTGGGGAGGCTGTTCCAGCCGCCTTAGCAGGAAATGAAAAAGACCGAATCAAGGTTAACTGGCGTTCTCCAAAGATATGGGTCCTTTCTCAGATCAGTGAAGATGGAAATGATGGAGGTATGCAAGATATAATCTAAGGAAGCGGTCCCCAGTCTTTCTGGCATCAGGACCAGTTTTGTGGAAGACAATGTTTCCACAGGCTAGGGTTGGGGGAATGGTTTTGGGTGATTCAAGTGCATTGCATTTATTGTGTACTTTATTTCTATTATTACATCAGTTCCAACTCAGATCATCAGACATTACATCTCGGAGGCTGGGGACCCCTGATCTAAAGGAAATAGCTTCAGGCACTTAAAAAGAGGAAAATTTTAAAGGTAACTGGATTGTAAACCTCTGTAACTGGGCAAATGATGGTACCCTTGGAAAGGCAGAATAATAATCTTTCTAGAGGAATTCAGTTTTAAACCTATTATTATTGGGATGAATGACACAGTCAGTGGAAGGGAATTTGAATATTCAGGGCTGATACTGATATTAGAGGTCGATTTGCAGGACAAAGACCTAGAGGAAATAACAGAAACCATGCTAGTGAATGAGGGGAAACAGGGACTGGTATTAAAGAGAAGTTACATTAAAAGAGTGAATTGCTTCTTTTTGATAAACATTCGTGTTGAACTATAGTAAGATGTACACAGTAAGTCTGTATATAGCTCAGTGAGATTTTTACAAAGTGATATACTCATGTAACACACAAAGATCATGACCTAGAAAATCACCACCATCCTAGAAGCCTGTCTTAAAATAATCCTCCTGGAAAAGGTAGCCATTATTTTGGTCTTTCTCACTAGAGATGTTTGGGAACCTTGCATGACTGTGACTGTGCAGTATGGCATGTACGCTGTTGTATCTGGCTTCTCATGTTCTACAACCATAGTTGTGAGATGTGTCTTTTCTACTTTGACCCATGGGTTATTCAGAAACATACTGCTTGATTTTTACAAATTTGGAAGTTTTCTAGCCTTCTGTTACTGATTTTAGCTTAATCCCACTGAAGTCAGAAAACATTCTTGGTATTATTTCAATCCTTTGAAATTTGTTAAGACTTGCCTTACGGTCTAGCAGATTTTCTATTTTGGTAAATGTTCCGCTGTAGTGGAAAAGACTATGCGTAAGAATGCAGACTCTGAAATGCTGAGTACAGTGTTCTATAAATGTCAATTAGGTCAAGTTTGTCAGTCATTGCGTTCAACTCTTCTACATGTTAATGCTTTTTTGTTTGCTTGTTCTGTCAATTACTAAGAAAAGTATGTTATATTTTTACACTATCATCACAAGTTTGTTGAATTCTTCTGTTTTTTTTTTTTCTTTACGAATTTTAATGCTTGTTTTTTAGATACAGATGAATTCAGACTTTTATATCCTTCAGTTGAAATAAGATTTTATCACTTGGAAATACATCTCTGACCTCTAGTACTACATTTGTTTTATAGTATACTTTGTTTAATCTCTTCTTTATGACTGTACAATTTTCTTTTGCTTGATAGTTTTGTGATACAGATTTTTTTTCCTCTATCCTTTTATTGTCAGTCTTTCTATATCTTTGTACAGAAGGCTATAGTATGTACATACATATTTATTATATATAAATCATAGGTAGTCACATTATGGAAGTGAGAATTTAAGATGAGACGCAAGCAAGACTAGAGAAGAGACAAATAACCAGAGAAGTTGGAGGAAATTAAGGATAACAAAGAATTAGTGGGACTGAGAAAGGAGCATTTCAAGCAGGATGGAAAATTCAACCCCCTTTGCTGTTTTTTAGCAGAGGCACATGTCACATGCTGTAGAGACACTAATGCAAATGGAGATTATGAAAGATAATTAAATTCAATAGTTACGTTCATATTCATTAAAGATTTTTGAGTTATCTGATAGTAGATCAAGCAGACTTAAAGAGATAATGAGTGCAATAAAATATAAACAGATTTAGCCATATTTATTAAATTTATATGTGGAGAGACTAATGCTTGAAAACACTCTTCAAACTTTAGATTTAATATGGTCACATCTCTTGGTTTTTCCAATAAGTTATTAAAGCATCTACCTGCCTGCCTTTTTAGCAGATGCTTTGCTATCTCTCTCCCAGCGCTTTGCTCTGCCTTGCAATCATACAGAAATGTCAAGGACTCACACAGTCCAGTACGGGGAGCCCATCTGCTAGCAGCCTGGGCTGGGTGAACGCTGTCTCCTGCCACGGTTCTCTCTGACCCGCAGGGAGTCCTATATGGTGTGACTGCCAGGAAGGCTCACTGATGGGGTCATACTTTGCTAATCCATTTCTGTTTCTTTTTCTCTCCCACCAAAGATAAAACAGTTTTCTATTTTAAAGCTTCAGAACACAAAGAATATGGTTAAATAAATTACGGTTCCTTCATTGAATTGAAATAAATTGTTTGCATCTTCAAAGAAAAAAGAAATAGAATGAGCAAGCTGATTTATGAAAAGACCATCAAGGCGTATTGGTACTGAAGTAAAGTGAGTGCAGGCTGATGGGCCTGGCACACCCCATTCTTCCCTGGACAGGGTGGCTCTTTGCCCAGTTTTCTAAAGGAGATCATGCTTAATGACCTCACATGCCTCTTCCTTCCTTTCTGAAGGGGGATTCCCTAAGTGATTATAAGACCTGCACACATTCCCTGGAGGAGAAGACTGCTTTCAGCCTCTCTCAGTTCATGTTCTGATACCTCTTTTGATAGAGAAGAGAGAATTACAAATTAGCTCTTGTAATTTATCTCTATGCACATTGGGCACTCACACTGTGCAATTAATTTCAAAGCTATGTCAGTTTGTACCTACTTGAATGTAGATGAGAAGCATGGAATGCTTATTAAATGCTGAATGGATAATTAGATAGGTTCTTGGAAACAGTCAGGGGAGTTAGTTTTGAATAAAGAGGAGACAGCCCTTTTTATCCAAAGCAGAAAACGAAGAGGATTCTCTTAGACTAAATATTTGAAGTTTGTGGTGTGTGCTTTGGGGGGTAGGGTGGGCATAGGGATGGATAGACATGGAAATTCATTTGACAGCTTTAATCTTCTTAATAGAAGATCACCAGCAAAACAATTGACTATGATTTGCTTCCTGATACTAAGCATAGAAAAAAGTTAAGTGAGGTTTGTAAGTAAATTTTGTACCACACCCAATAATTAGAACTCATTCTTAAAGTTTAGAAAGTTTGTATTATGAAAAAATTTCAGAAAAATATAAAAACAGAATAAGTGAGAATGTAATCACTGCAGATGGTGACTGCAGCCATGAAATTAAAAGACGCTTACTCCTTGGAAGGAAAGTTATGTCTAACCTAGATAGCATATTAAAAAGCAGAGACATTACTTTGCCAACAAAGGTCCATCTGGTCAAGGTTATGGTTTTTCCAGTGGTCATGTATGGATGTGAGAGTTGGACTGTGAAGAAAGCTGAGTGCCGAAAAATTGATGCTTTTGAACTGTGGTGTTGGAGAAGACTCTTGAGAGTTCCTTGGACTGCAAGGAGATCCGACCAATCCATCCTAAAGGAGATCAGTGGGTGTTCATTGGAAGGACTGATGCTGAAGCTGAAACTCCAATACTTTGGCCACCTCATGTGAAGCGCTGACTCACAGGAAAAGACCCTGATGCTGGGAAAGATTGAGGGCAGGAGGAGAAGGGGATGACAGAGGATGAGATGACTGGATGGCATCACCGACTCGATGGGCATGAGTTTGAGTGAACTCCGGGAGTTGGTGATGGACAGGGAGGCCTGGCGTGTTGCGATTCATGGGGTCGCAAAGAGTCGGACACAACTGAGCAACTGAACTGAAGTTATCAGTTTTCATTAGCTATTTATTCCCCACAAATTTCACCAAGATCAGATGGTTTTGCCACTAAATTTTATTTAAAAGCTGTATGTTGTTCATTCGCCCAGTGCTGTCCAGTGCTTTGCAACCCCATGGATGCAGGACTCCAGGCCTCTCTGTCCCTCACCATCTCCCAGAGTTTGCCCAAGTTCACGTCCCTTGCATTGGTGATGCTGTCCAGCCATCTCATCCTCTGATGCCCTATTCTCCTTTTGCCCTCAGTCTTTTTCCCAGCATTAGTGTCTTTTCCAGTGACTCAGCTGTTCGCATCAGGTGACCAAAATATTGGCACTTCAGTATCAGTCCTTCCAATTTCCAGTATTACTTAATCTCTTCTGTGTCATAGGAAAAAAATTAAATTTCCCTAATAAATTTAATATTAAGACATTTATGACAAAAATTAAAAATGCATAATCATAAGAAAGTAACAGCATTCTTGTTGATGATAAAAAAGCCAAGGTATTTTATTTAAAAACTTGAGAATTAACACAAAAATTTGTATGCATGTAGTATATGTATAGGTATAATATAAATACACAAAAAACAAAAGACTTTCTCTTTTAACAATAAGCACCTGTAAGTGGAATACAAGAAATATTCCAGTAAGATATTCACAAATATCTAATTATTTATAATAAAATTAACAAGATACGGATATGGGTGAAAAATAAGTAAATTTTACTGATTTAAAAGAACATAAAAGATCTGAATAAATGAAAAGACATTGCAGTATTTTTGAATGGAAAGACATACCATATGCAACAGCAAATTGACAACTGAAAGACATACAATCCAATAGGAAAAAGGACAAAGAATATGGAATTTCTTGGGTCAATTAATTCAGTCACCAAGGTACATATTCACAGGGCTCACTCTGGCTCCTAGTAATGAAAATGCAAATTCACAGTAAGATATCACTTCACATCCACTGAACTGACAAGTATGAAGAAAAACGTTTTCTGCTTGAAATATAGGGAAATGAATATCTCATGAATTGCTGATAAATGTCTGAATTATTATAGCACACTGTCGAGTATATCTGATAGGTGCTCTTAAAATTATAAAGACTCCATTTCTTGCAGTTCCACTCCTGTGCATCTAGCCCATAGATATAAAAGAAAAAAGAGGATTAGTATATATGATATAAGAACAGGATGTTTGCTGTAAAATTACTGTAAGTGGCAAAGAACTATTCATAGAAGAAAAGTGAATGCCCAGCAATGTATACATGCGTAAATTTAGATTTATCAAGTATGTAATACCCTGTTTTTGTAAAATGTGTGCATTTTGTAAAACACATCTGTAATATGTTTACTTTTAATTGCATGTAATATTAACACAGAAATATAAAGGGGAGAGCTACGAAAAAAGTAAGAAAAATAAAGACTGCATTTAAACCCCCCTCAATATGTAAATATCTATGCACTTAAAAATAAATTATATACACATGATTTTTCAAAATTAAAAGCATGAAACAAATTTCCTGCCTTTAAGTAACTGGAGTTTAGTACTCAGATCATAATACAAAATAGAAATTGACCAAACTAAATGACATTATTCACTCATTTCAATTTGTGAATCACTTTCTCATTTGATCATCAACATTTGTCTTCAAAATTTTTAAGAACATCTATTTTCAGAGCAGACTCTTGGTTAAGGGTTTGATTCGCCATGTGCATTTTCTCCCAAGGGGTTTTCGTGTCAAGAATGCACGCAAAAGTTACCAGTTGGCTGAATAATGATGTGGCACAGTATTAGGGCAAGAACTGAAAACCATTCGATGCTGGGCTTTTTGGTTAAAGAGAATGTGGTTTAGGCTTGAGGTTAAGTAAAGTCGTCTTTCTTCCTGCACTGAATCTAAATCTTAGAACAGAAATGCTGAGGATGCCTGTTGGGGGGTGGGGGTGAATGAAGACAGCATAGGCAGAGCAGAGTTCAGAATCCAGGTGGAACAAACCCACAGAGCAGGAATATAACTGCTTTTGAGTGTGGAAGGAGGTTGAATGGTCTCCTCCCAGACTTTGGAGATTGCACAGTCCAGGTTTGCTCACCACTGATGGGAGGCAGTGGAAGAAGAAGGAGGCCACACCTTGCTTCAGGCTGAGAAGAGAAAGAGGAAGTATCCGCAGTAATTTTCACTTTGGAGCTGTTGCAATCCTTCAGTGGTAAAACGTGGCCCCCGAATGTCCAGCTCTAAGTCATGCGGTTGGTTATTCTCCCTCTCTTCAGAGGAGCAAATACAAGGATCAAAGAGAGAAGTCAGGGACATTCTCCAGAACCCTCCTCCCAGTGAGGAGCTGGGAAAGATGCCTCTTCCCCGACAGCTACCTACAACCTGAACATCTGTTCCCCATACGGTCAACAATACTGTCCTCCCGTTTCATAAGAATGGCAAGGATAGTCTTCTAGCAGTTTTCAAAATGTCCATAGATTAAAGTGAGAATGTGTTTTCTACCTTTTCCTAAAATGCTTGATTTCAGTTATGCACAGCAAAGGAGCAAGAAACTTGAAAAACTACTCTGGAAGATTGCCCATAGTCTTAACTCGAAAGTTGTATTTAATTTTCCGTGGACAGAAGGTTGTTCTTACATTCTTGCTGGAGTTACAAGGCAAAAGCTTTGTCATTATCATTGTCTAAATTGTGTAATTAGAAAAGATGGTTTTGCTGTGCTTAACAACTTGGAACTAGCTTAAAAGCAACTTGGGTTGTTGTTTGCTTGGAAATAACATTCAAACAGCTTGAGGGATTGAGTCTTGAAATCCTCAGAGCTTTCAAAAGCGTACAGTAACATGTATGAGAGTACAGATTAGTATATACGTGCAATTACATCAGAACACTTTCAAGACTGCTTTCATGCTGCTGTTTCTTTGAGTGTTGGTATGCAGGTATGCATGTAAATATCTACCTGGTACTTTCTTTGCTCATAGAACAATTGTCAACTCTGGAGACTGACAAACTAGCAAATTTCTGTGATTTGATACATCTAAGGAAAAAGTGCAACACAATCTACTTGTCCTGATTGTGGGAGAAAACAAGTAAGGCTCACTGATACTATCTAGGAGAGTCTATGTGTGTGGTACTCTTATGGCACTAGAGCCACCCATGTGGGAGTTTGCAGATATTGCTTCTGTGTCTGTTTCCTCCTCTCTGTATTAACCACCTCTAACCATCTCAATTAGATGCTTAGCCTCTCTTGCTTGGACTATTGCAGTAGACCACATCCTGTGTTTGTATACCTGGGTTTGTATACCTCCTTACTATTATTTCTGCCCATCTAATATTATTACTTCCTCAGTATAACTCCTCAATGATTTAATGTTCATTTACACTCAAGAAGACATTGATAACTCCAGAATCCGAGTTTCTAAGGACTCAGGTATGCCATCTCCCATTAGGAATCAGGGTTTTCTACTTCCTCACTTCCTAAATCCTACTGAGTCCAGTTAATGTCTTATTTATCATCTTTGCATCTCCAGGGGGCAGTAAGGCAATTTTCTTGATCTGAACGTCTGCAACAGGCCTCTGAGAGTGTTCTGCTCAAGGGCTGATTTTTGTTTTCTTCTTCTTGTTGTTATTTGAGACTTAAAAAAAGTAGTTGAGCATTGAGGGGTAAGATAATCATATTGTTCCCTAAATTTTGGAATATAACGTGAATTAATTTTATTTGAAGGTATATATTATTTAACTCCACTATAGTATTTGATTGTGAAATAATTAGATGTTTTCATTTGGATGACACTGAATTTCTTAAACATCAGTGAAGTATCACTAATGTTTGTCATGATCAGTAGTGCTATATGATGATATGGATAATTTTTTTCATCAATATTTAGGATTAGTCTGAAAATAGGCTTCGCCTTAAAAGAAACTTCATTTGTGCTAAAGACAGTTTTTGATTTATCAACTGATTTTTTTTAATGAGTTTTGTCAGACCATGGGTTTCTGAATACATTGTGTCATTAATTGTAAACTTGAGGAACCTTATTTTGTCTTGTTTTGTTTTGATGATCCAAAATTAAGTTGCTTTTAGTCACAGGATTGCTGTAAATACAAACTTATGTCAGAAGAGGCCTTTTATTTACTTTTTGATTCAACTCAGCATGTTTATTTAATCTGCAATGATTCAGCTTACTGGCTGCTTTAGAAACTTGGAGAGTGTGTTCTCATGATAGCTGCATAAGTTGATGGCTTTGATCTGAACAGTAAAGGCATTTTTTTCTCCTACAAATTTGCCTTTGGAATTTTTCTGTTAGGAAAGTAGTATTGTTTGACTGTAGGTCCACTCATTTAGTTTAGATTTACACTTGCAAAATGAGAGGGTTTTTTTTTCCCCCACTTAGCGATGCTTTTTGGTGCTTTCCAATGCAAAAAAATAGAGTCCTTCCAGGCATTGACAAAAATCTGTGATTTGATTTTGTCTCTTGCTTGGACGTTCTGGTGGAGATACAAGAAGATGTTGATGTCATCTGTTAGGTCGCCAAACAGCCAGTGTATGAATAACTAAATCTATGTTAATTTCTTAAGATCCCTAATAAGAGAGGGATGACCAGTGTGTATTCTTTCTTCGGGCAAGATGGACTTGCAGAGTCTTTCCCTCCCTCATCCATCTCCCCACCTCTGTCCCTCTGCATTTTCTCTCTCTAATGATTCTAAGTTGTCACTGGCCTCTGTCCGTCCTCCCTCTGCTTTGGATGCTTCTTCCCTCTAAGCTTGTAATCATCCCCCAAGTGACTTGTAGCTTCATTTGCATCCACTACTGCCATGGATGCCTGTGCATCATCTGAATTGCTAGGTGCTGGGTGAACCAGTCCTTAGGTTTCATATCGTTTGCTCTTACAAGCTCAGATCATGGCTGATCTTAGATAGGGACTGCTTTCCTTTGGTTCATTGAAATAACATTCTTTGGAACCATGGCTTTTAAGTAAGTTCTTTGGAAAAATAAATAACTAAAAGCATGGTGCCAAAAATGCACAGATCCATAGGCTTGATCCTTTCTGATGTGGATGAATGGTTAGTATTTCATATAGGTAAAGCTCCTTTCGAATTCTAACACATTTAACTGAGGTTTCAGTCAGGACCTGAATTTCATGGTTGGTTTTCACAGAAATCAGGTTGTTTTTTCTTTATTGGTATGTAATAATCTGCTTTTTGCTTTTTAGTGATTGAAATCAGGTGCTTTATAAGATAAAACCCAAGTTACATCTAACACCTAAAGAAGCAAGTATCACAGAACCTCAGTGTTGGGAAGTTCTGTGCCTGCTATGAGCAAATGTCATCTTGTGAATCTCTCTCGAAGAAACGCACCATGTCTGTAGACAACTCATGATGCCTTTGCACAGACATATCAGATTTCTTTCCTACTCACCTGATGCTTGTCTCCCTGGAATATTCATCCCTTGGTTCTGGTTCTGATTCTGAGTTCTTACTTTCCTTTTTGAATGTTTTGAGAAAGCTGTAACATGTTGCTCAGGCTTCTTCTTAGGCTTTCTGTTCCCTGTTCTTTCAGCTCTTCTTCCCATGACGTGATTTCAAGTCCATTCACCTCCTAGCTATTCAGTTCTTTTATTTTGTCTCTAATCCTACTAAAATGTGTGGTTTCGATATTGCAGCTGAACAATGAATTCAGCTTGGAACATCTTGTAGACACAGCATCCTATTAGTTCCTATTAAAATTGTGATATAAAACTTTGAATTTTTAAATAGATGCTGCTAAGTCAGTTTCTGCTCCCCTTTTCTGTTTATTTGATCTGGACCTCACATCAGCATACTATGTTCATCTGTGCTCTATCTTCTTAGAGAGAGCCCATTATTTAAATAGTTTGAATTCTGAATCTATAATCCAGTGGGTCTCTTGATTTCTTATCGCCTCTGTGCTTTGTCAGTGGACCTTCTGTAGCTTCATCAAAAGCTCTGATGAAAAGTCAAAGAGACCACAGAGGAATCCCTTGTGAATTGCCTGCAGAAATTTCTCTTTAGATTGATGACTGCTTTTTAATTAGAACCATTCATAAGTTCTAATCAGTTAAATATTCATCTACTTATCTGAACACGCAGCCCAATTTTTCCACCTTTTTCAACAGAATGTTATGAAACATCTCAATCAAACCCTTGCTGAAAAGGCCATGGATTGCACTTCTTTATCGAAGAGGAAAATAAAGATAATTCTTTATAAATGGTTTTTAGTAATTCTGTCATGCATTTCAGTTACCATGTCTTCCCTGTCCATTATTTAGAAACTATCTTTAAAATAATCTGTCCTGGAACCTTGTCATACAAAGCTACTATTTCTAAGTTATCTCTCCTTTTGGAAAAACCAGAATTAGAATGAATTTCTCACATCCAACTTCTGTGTGTCTTTCTGTAATTCATGATTATTAAATTATCATATCTTACTTTCAAACTCTTAGTTACCCTAGCAGGGCTTGTCCTGCTGTGATATTCAATCAATTTGCAGTCATTACATAATTGTGTAAGTCCTTCTAGGGCAGGGGTCTAAACTACCTCAGAGCCTTGGTCACAAAGCATAGTTTGCTGTATTGAACAAATGAATCTCTTTCCTTAGCTTACCAAAGTTGATTCACATTTTTCAATCAGAAGATTGTTTTACATGTTGCAGTTGGCTGTGAATAACAGAAAACACAAAATCACAGCATCTTCAACAAAATAGAGGTACAGATGGTTCCTAGTGAGCAGAAATCCAGCTCTTTTCTTTCTGCACTGTTGTTCTTATACTTGGCTTTCAGCCTCAAAGGTTTAACAAGCTGCTGGAGCTCCATCCATCACCTCCATCTTCCAGTTAACTAGAAGCAGGAGGGGCACAGTAACTTACTGCTGAGTCAGCTTTCTGTAAATAATCCACTTATTCATGTTTGCTAGAATTTTGTCAAGTGGCCACACACAGCTGTAAGGTGGCTGAAAGTAGTCATTGATTGGGTGTTTTCCAACCCCAGTGAAAGCTGATTTCTGTTACTTTGGAGATGAGCGCAGCCTTTGGATGACAATCAGTCATCTCTGCTAAAATTCAGAGAGATAAGAGACTAAATAGAAATTCAGGAATTCCTTCTTTAGGTCCTTCAGAAAAACATTTGTCTTCAGAAATCAGTCTGGTACCATTGACTACCTTTTTGCTTCAGAAATGAGTATAAGTGCCTTTCACTGACCACAGAAGTATATAAACATCTTCCATCTTGCAATTTAGCCTTCTTAACATGCTTTTGTGTTTGTTTTTGTTGATGTTTCTGTGTACCCATCCTGCCTTCTTCAGCTGCCTCCTCCCCCAGTCCTCTTTTGACATTTGCAGTTACTCCAAGCAGCACTTTTTCCTGCCTTTCCAACCATGTTGAGTCACATTCATGTCCAGATGCTTAGGTCATGGAGTTATGAGCCTTTTTCCTCTTCAGTTTTGAAGAGGTGTCTTCCGTAAGTTTTCAGAAGAATGCATCTAACTGGTAAGTGCTGATCTTTTCCTGCCAGCCTCTTGCTTGATTTCCCACCAGTGGGATTTGACTGGGACTCCCATCACCTTCCGTGAGGGCTGGGCATGCCCCCCACCCCCGGTCTGGTCAGCGTGTTCTGTCTTCTTGTTCACAGTGATGGCTTCACGAGTGGGCTGGTGATCCAATGCATGTCTTTTTAGTGAATCTGCTGCAGGGAGTCTTGCCTCTCTTTTTGAGGTCATTAAGAGCCATCTTCAACTCCACATGGAGAGAAAGCCTGTCTGGGAACGGAGCCAACACTGAGGAAACCACAGCAGATAGAGGGATGACGTGAGCTTTACGAGGACAGAGAGCCTGAATCTACCCTGCCTAATTCCAGTACCACTCCTGACTTTTGTGTTATGTAAGTCAGTAAAAACCCTTTCCCCTTTGAGCCAAATTGAGTTAACTTATGTACCTGAGTCCTCATCAGGTCAGTTGATAATCTCTTCTGGGCTCTAGTTCATTCCACTAGTTAGCCACTTTTCTTATTTGTTAAAAATTACCAGTTTTATATCATACAGATGACCCTTCATGTACTAGATGTGCTACATCAAGTGGGTCTGAAATAATTATACGTTAAAACCTCCAGTCTTTCAGCGTCTGTTTAATGGTGCTACTGAGAAATCTCAGCTTCCAAGTTTATATGAAATAAAGGGATCGGTTTCAACTTGGACTCGGTCTCACCAGGTTCTCTGCTGACTCTCTGTATCTCAGCACTTAAAAGAACACAGAGGCACCCAACCAGAACGTGGTTGTGGAGAAAGCAGAAAGAGGCACAAATTAAACGCATTCCAGTGACCAGTTGGGAGCCGAGAGTGTTCAGAGTGCTTTGAAGGAAACTAAAACCTCTTAAGAAATCAGTTAATGACGTCTCAGTTCCTCAGACTTGAACTTTGAGCAACTACGAATTTTCCAAGATTAAGTAAAGACCCTGATATAATTAAGCCACCATTTCAACCTAGAACGGCAAGGGACACAGGGAAAGGGAAGCAAAACTAGCTGTTTGTTCTGTTGAGGATCAGTTGTGTGCAAGGCGTGGTCCACGCTCCTTCCATGCGGAACTTCATACTAAGAAGCCAGAGGCATTTTCAAAGTCATAACTGTCTAAAGAAATTGGGAAGATAGTGCCTGGTACCTAGGAAATATTGAGTAACTTATAGCAACTGTGGTGATGGTGGCGATATACAGATGTCTGGGTAAGGTAAGCCATCCCACAGCACTGAGGTTGGGTTTTTGGCACCCTGAATGAGATACCAAGTCCACAGTATCCCTTGGGTTTGTAACTGAGCAAGATAAAATAACTATCATCTTCTGGGTGTAAATATTAAAATGCTGATTCCTAAGGCCACAGAGTTAGTAAATCAAAATCCTTAAAGGTAAAGCCTGGTCAGATGTGTTATTAATAAGCTCCCTAGAAGGCTCTTGATGCCCATTAAGATATAAGAATCTTGGCTTTAGGGGTGACATGGGGGGTGGGTAGGGTAGGATAATATTAATTTTAAATAATAGCTAGTATTAGGTTAGTTGGTAATTCACTAATTCTTAAATTGATTTGGAAAATTTTCAAATTTAGCATCACCAGACACTAATTTCAGAGCAGTTTCAATAACAGTAACTTTTTTTAATCTTTCAAGTATGACAGAAATTTTCTGCAAGGAAAATAGTCTCTGTCTACTAAACAGCCATAACTATGAGGCAGACATACTTTATTTCTAATGCATGCCAAAACTTTGGTTAAAGACGATATAACCCAACTTCTTTCCTTCTTTTTGCATTTCCTTTTTAAAACGTTCCTTTCCCATGTATTCCCCATCCTGATCCCCCCTCCCACCTCTCTCCCCATCCCATCCTTCTGGGTCTTTCCCTTTCTTCCCCCCGCCCCGCCCCTTTCTTTCCCCCGCCCCGCCCCTTTCTTCCCCTCGCCCCGCCCCTTTCTTTCCTCCGCCCCCCTCCCCCTTTCTTTCCTCCCTTCCCTTCACCTTTTCGTGCTATCAATTTTTCTCATGATGTAATTCTTCATCATGACCAGCAGAGGGGGCTGTTCCGCAGCAAGACTGGAATCAAGTAGCTGAAAGATAATTTGCTGATTTTATTCAAGAAGTCAGGTTAAAGCAGGCTCATAGATGTTGTTACATACATAAATGCTTACTACATTTTAATTCCGGTGGTTACATGGAACCGTCACGATCAATGGCTCATATAACAAACTTCGTTTAAATAGTTGTGTTTAATGATGTACCCTTTCTTTTATGAGAATTTAATTCTCTCTTTTCAACCCTCAAACTCCTGAATATGATACTCTTTTAAATAAGACAAATTCAACTCAAACCAATGGCCAACAGTGTTGTGGCTCCTCCAAAACCCCCTGTTTTATTGGTCTGTTCTACTGTGTAGTTGTTTAGTTTAATTCAGTAAACATGTCAGTTTTCCCAGGATAATTAGGTGGATAAACAGAATGTTCAAAAAGAAATGGGGCCAATTAGACTCTTTATCAGAGCTTTACACACACAAAAAACGTCTATACAGAAGAGCAGACTTTTCCTTAGAGATTTGATCCCAAATTAGAGTTCCTGGAATTTACAAGGGACAAAGGAACTTTCCTAAATAATAATGAATTCTATTATCTGGAGGAGAGAGCAGATAAAAGAGACAAACTTCCACATGCTTCAGAATTCCCACTGGGTTGGAAATGCAGAGGGGCATGCCTTCAGTCAGAGCATAATCCTTTCCCCACCTAATTGCAATCACTTTTAAACAGGTTGGGCAACAGGAAGAGATTACCCTGTGGCTGCGGGTGGTTTTTTTGGATCTAGCTCAGAGGAGACAGTTACCCAACATTTGCTTATTCTGTAAATGTGTCACCATGCATGTGGTGTGAATATCTCTGTGTGGTAGTGACTGAGCATTCTACAGCTGTAACAGTACATGTGCTCTTTTGTGGAACTTAGAGAAATGAGGAATAAATAATATATCATTTTATACTAGTCTTTTGAACAGAAGTTAAAAAAAAAAAGGAAGATATTAATGAATTAAGTGAAGAAAACCCCATATAATAAAACCGAAGAGAAACCCAAAGCCCTTTTAGGATACATTGAAAAGTTTAAAGATATTTTTCTAAAAAAGTTCTACTGCCTTGAAATGACCATCATTAACCCTAGGTGAAACTATTCCACACATTTCTTTGTGTCTATCTATGTCTGTATACTGATATCTGCACAGTTAGGTGAGTAGATGGATACAAATACAATTATAAAAATATGATCATGCTATAATGCTCTTTTGAAATAGTAAGTTTACATTTACTGTTACTACAGTTTAATAGAAGAAAAAAGCATGAAGTGAAATTGAAGAAAATTCCTCACTTCAAAGGAGAATTTCTTCACCATCAAAGGATACTAGGCTTAAGGAATCTTCAGGATATTAAAAAAAAAAATTCCTTTCAAGAATTCTGTGGAAGAGACTCAAATCAAGATGGTAATTTATTTTTAATTCTGGGCTTGATTAATTGTTCCTACATTTTTCTTTTCCCCCGTGCCCTTGGAAAGAATTCTTAACAACTGGATTTTAGTATGAATCTCTCCTTTTGCAAGAGAGAGCTCCAGGTGCATCATATGGAGAAAGGAAGACAGATTTTCTCAGTGTTAAGTGTTTAAGAGTGTGTAAAATTGCAGATCACATCGGATTCGAGTGATTGGATTCTGATTTGTTGTTCTTCCCTCTCACAGTTGTCAGTAAAGCCTGGGTTGAATTAAAGCCAGAGGTGGGTAGTATCTGAGTTGCTTTTCTTTTTTATTCCCTATATGACTTACACTCAGGTTTTATGACTTTCTCTGGTCTCTGGCTAAATCTAGGAAAGACCTCAGAAGATACGGTTTCCCACACAGGACGGTGGTAATCGGACTACCTGTTGACATTTTATCAGATGCTTGTACATGAGCAAAGAGGAATGTGGTTCCCTCCCAAGGCTTGTTCTCAGCTTGTACAGACCCTCAGAGAGGGGTAAATAATTACCGGCAGTGAAGGGACGGCAGAGGAGCATCCGGGGTCGTGTGTTATCCAGGCAGCTCCTGAAATCTTGCAGGCACCTGTCTGCCAGACATCCCCTCAAAATAGAATATACGGAGGGAGAAGTCAGCTGATGCTGTCTGGCCATCGCAGCTATGTTCAGAAATCAAAGGACACCAGCCGTGTTGTCACAGGACCTTGTATCATGACATGCTTGTTTGGGGTGGCAAGTGTTACCAACTTAGCATGGTGTCACTAGGGCTTTT
Organism: Odocoileus virginianus; assembly: GCF_023699985.2. Taxonomy (NCBI): domain Eukaryota; kingdom Metazoa; phylum Chordata; class Mammalia; order Artiodactyla; family Cervidae; genus Odocoileus; species Odocoileus virginianus. The sequence goes on along the minus strand of NC_069674.1, from coordinate 87,246,688 downwards.
CTGGGGAACGTAAGGTTTTTATCACAACTGAGAAACCCTGTGGGAAATCACCGCTTTGGGTTTTTTTTTTTTTTTACTTTCCAAGTAAGTCTATGGAAGACTCCCTTTCAAAGCAATCTCTTTTTAGCAAAATGCTCCTGAGACCAACTTGGGAAGACGGACTGACAATTCCAATAGCCGTATTGCTAATTTTATCAAATTCTCAGTTTAATGAACAGTAATTGAGCTGGGAGTACATGTCGTAGATGGAAAGATCAAGAGCATGGTCTCTGAGAGGTGCAGTGCCTGAGTGGTATCATGTGGATAGTTGCATAACAACGATGCAGTAATGCTACAGAACAATAGGTGCATTGTCTGTTCAAAATGAGGAAGTAAACAGTTTCCACTGTTGCCATCCCCAGTTCACTAAACAGTTACTGAACTTATGGGGGCATGAGATGTTACTACTATATTCAGAGTTAGATTTGTCTGCTGCTAAATAGAAAACAAGTAAGGCAGAGGAGAAAGCAGAGATGGAATGAGAGGGTTTGTTCCACGTATGTTCCTACCTGTGTCCTCCATTGCACTTGCGTATTAAGGGAGTCAGATTCTGAGATCTGGACAAAGTCAAAATCTCTGTTCAACCTTTACATTCATTTAATGAACATTTATTCAAGGGCCAGATGGAAAGAAAACCATCCCCAAAGATGGGAAATATCAATAAATTATTTTAACCAGGTAGATTTTAAATTCTGTTAGGGGAATTAGAATAGCCTTTAGGGTAAGACTAATTTTTCCCCATTATTGAGGTGATACCCTTCTGAATCTTCAATTTGATGTCCCATGAATTACCAAGTTTTTCCACTTTGACTAGGGGAATACAATCCATTCGTGTCCTGTGTGAGCTTGAAAGATTGTTCCCTTGGGTGATTGTTTTCCCCCAGACTCACATAGTTTGTCGTTCATGTGCTGGTCACGATCAGCGATGACTCGGAAGGGAGCCTCTGCTGATCTCCTGAGAGCGCGGTCTCTCTTTGTACAGCTTGCTGCTGTTTTTTTTTAAAGTTTTTTTTAATTGAAATATAGTTGATTTACAATGTTGTATTAATTTCATGTGTACAGCCAAGTATATCAGTTATTCATATACATATATCCACTCTTTCATATCTTTTTCCCATGTAGGTCATGGCAAAGGATTCAGTAGAGTGCCCTGTACACAGTCGGTCCTAATTAGTTGTCTGTTATTACCTTATTAATTATATGGAGTAGTGCACATGTGTTCCACTCTCTTCTCTGGGACTCTGCCTGTGACTTTCGGGCCGCCGCATCCTCCTCGTCCATTTCTCCATCTCAGGGACTCTACCAGGCTCCCCTGAGTTCAGCTCCCTGAGCTGTGGCCTAGAAACCCTCTCCAGGGAGGAAGCTGATTAGCTACGAGAACCCTCTTTGAGTCCTGTCTCTAAGGCCGCTATCCTATGCTGCCTGATATCCAGTGTCTTAGAAAATTCATTGTTTCATATATTTTTTTCCACTTCTAGTTGCTTTATGGGGGGAGGGTAAATCCAGTCCTTGTTATTTTTCTTGACTAGAAACATTCAAGACGTTGTTGTTTAGTCGCTCAGTTGTGTCTGACTCTCTTTGACCCCATGGACTGTAGCACGCCTGGCTTCCCTGTCCTTTTCCATTTTCCGGAGACAGCCACATAGATCTTTAAATTAGAAAACCTTTTTTATCGTCCTCTCCATGAAAATTTCTCCTGACTCCAAACACCTATCTTTTATACTGAGGAGTTGTTTTCCTGTCTTCAGCATCAGGCGAGATCATTGTCAATATAGGTATCACACAACAAGTCTCCTTAATGGGCTACAGGTGTCTCTGTAGAATTAACTAGCAAGGTTGGTCACTGTGATGAATAACTCCAGTCTTGAATTTGACTTCTCATGAATTAAATCTAATTCGCAGAGGGAGTTATATACTCTGGTTATGAGATATCTCTTCTCTTTGTTTTAAAGCTGCATCTCGGCATGCATGTAATGGGGTGACCTTTGGGATATATAATCATTAGCAGATCTGTGAATGTAAATGCAAGCACTTCATTTTAGTCTTGTGTTTTGCCTTATGAGTCTTAAAAAAATATATGAAACAATGATTTTCAGACATTGGATATAAGGCAACATAGGACAGTGGTCTTAGAGACAGGAGTCAAAGACGGTTTTTGTAGCTAACCAGCTTCCTCCCTGGAGAGAGTTTCTAGGCCAAAGCTTAGACACAAGTAGCTTGAATGTATATTACAAAAGCTTCCAGTGGAAGTCAAATATAACTTAAAAGCATAAAGGACATTCAACTTTGTTGTTGAATGCATTGCCTCAATTTCTATTTTTATTGCTATTTTTCTAATTTTGTTTAGATTTGTGCTATATGAACTGGGATTTGTGTGTTTTCTTGTGTGTGTGTTTATTGTGATGAAAATGAAAACGTGGGTCAGATAACATGAATGGCAATACTGCAAGTATGACAAACTCCTAATAGTTGTGGAAGAAAAGGACTTCTTCCAAGCCACAAATCTGTACAAAGTGAGGCTGTGTATTGGTTTCTAAGAAGGTTATAAGAAAATAGGAGAAATGTTGTTGCTGCATTTTTCATGTGAAGATACTTTCAGTGACCTTGGTTACTGGATGAAATACGAATGTACAAATGGTCTAGTTTCGTTTTTATTCCTTTTAACGTGGGCTGCCATTTGCTAAACATAAGACAGAAATATGAAGAAACAATAGGTAAAAAACACTTCTGGGTGACATTAGGAGTCTGGGGACCAGATGCAATGACTCAGTGTCCTAAAAGTCATTTATAATGTGGTAATGCTGCTGTAATCTCCCTATTAATTCAGCAAATTATGTCTTAATAAGTGTTTTTAATTTAATAAGTCTCTGAATCACTAAGGAGAATCAGATCATAGTTTGTCAAACGGTGTTCACCATGATAAAGATATTTGGTACTTATTTTAGGTCAGGTGTTTAACCTGAAGTCTTTTCTGTTTTATAAAACCTATCTTGAATAATCCTACTAGTAATGATATATTCTTTTTCAAATTCTTACAGTATTTATAATGTTAATCAGTTAACGTAGTTGACTGGATACTGCCTTGCTAATTCTTACGTCTACCTTAAGTACTTATGTTTTATCATGTCATTTGCTTTAGGAATTTCTTGAAAGCAGGGGTCCTGTATTTTTCATCTTTTATAATTTTCCTCTTAGCCCACTGCTAAGTCAAGAGTAGATGCTTGATAGTCTTATTGTCTTGAGATCAACTGGAAGTATTTAAAGCTATGTATTTAAAGTATTTAAAGCTTCTCTCCTCCCCACAGCCATCATCATAGCTCCTTTACTTGTTCAGAAAAATAAGACAGGAAATAATTGCTTGTGAAGGCCCACACAAGAAGTTAGGTATGGAACTCCAATTGGACCTCAGAGTTTCAGACTCATAATCCTAAACTCAAAACAAAAGGCCACCCATCCTTCATCAATGTAATTAGATTAAGAAAGGCATTCAGAAAAGGAAAGCCGCTCTTGTCCTGAAGGAGTTTGTGATTGTGTATTCTCTGTATTCTCTATAAAACGTGGGACTATGGATCTCATCAGAATGTGCCCATCCCCAGCATGCTGGAGACCACAGCAGTAAATGATCCTTGAAAAGGGGCACATACTTCTGGTCTGGGAGAGAGAGCCTGCTCGTCTACCTTGAGTGGAAATCTGAGGTGATTGGTTGCTTTGTTGTGTGGACAGCTGAGAGTCATTTCCTCGTCTTTATTCAAAATGAAGCTGGACACTCCCTTTTCGTTTGTGAAAAAGCTATCTCTGTGAGAAGGGAGTGAGCATGTTTACCCAGTGGGCTTGGAGCCAGGCCAGTGCCGCCTGCCTCTCTCGGTCCTTCCCCTTCTCATTTCCCATCCTCCTGTGCTCTGAGATGGGCAGATAGGAAAAGTTGCCAGTCCGGATGCCAGAGCTTCAAAGGGCCCCATCGAGAGGGTGCACAAAGGCTCGTTTGTTCAGCACTTAGATGGGGTAGATGCCAGCAGCTTCCAGGCAGAGAATTGGGGGTTTGTCTTCACTTGACTTCTCCTTGCCACCACTGGGCTGATGGCGAGGTCTTTTCAGCCTCTGTCTTCACCAAAGTGAGGATGACTGCAGACAGAAGTGCCTTTTGCCCTTCACTTGCCTCCATTTTTAAAGGGACAAATAAGGTCATTTCTGCTTCTAGAGTTAATTAAATGACAGGGTTAATCAAAAAGATTCTTTTTGTGATTGAAAATCCTAACATGCTTTACTGTAGACTTGAGGGGTAAACATAGCAGGTAGTTGGCAATAAGGAGGGTCAGAGTTTTATGTCATATAGGTTTTTAATCAGTGCTTCTAGGAAGTAGGAATCCTCCCTCCAATATTTCATATAAAGGTTAAAACTCTAGTTAGAACCCTGGAGACTCTACTGGCAGTCTTCAATCCTAGAGAGTGTTAAGTATTAAGAGAATGTTAAGCTGGTACCAGTTACTTTGTGCAGTTGTGAATTTATTTCAGATCTGGTTCAGAGTATAGGTTTTGTATGACAGTTTTGGTGTAATCAGAAAGAGTAAGGTCACGTGTTGATGAAAAGAAAATGAACCTGAATTCAGAAAAGAAAAGTGCTGGATTTGGAGACTTGTGAGGCCAGCTTTCAGATGAGGCAAGTGAGGCTCAAATTATGTTACATATTTTTCAAATAAAACCGATGTATCTTAACACCAACTTTATGGGGAAATGCCAGGTATAGGTTCTAGGACTCTAGGATGTTAACTTTGGGGAAAAAAATGGGTTTGGAATCATAAATTCATATATGTAAACACAAATGGTTTAAATTTTCATTAAAATAGCTTCAGATTTCTCTAAATTTACATTTGGCAGAAAGATGAATTGTTGGCCAGTACATAATAAATAAATAGATCAATTGTTTACATTCCCATATATTGAAAATACTGAACAGAAAAGTAAAAAAAAAAAATCTGTTCTAAAAAGAGATGTAATTAAATGAGTCTTAGGCTTTGATTCCTGAAAATCAAGATCCTATTTCAGTTACTACTTGGCTTTGAAAGGGGAAAGTCTGAACCATTCATTCCAAACAGTAATTTTGTTTTCCTTTTTTCATATGTCCATGAAAGTGATATTTTTTCTTGAGAGCTGAAAAATTGTTATCACTTGTGATTCAAAGTTCTAGTGCTGGCCATCCCTTAAATAATATATATGTATATGAAACACTTAACATGATATCGATCCTCCTACATTTTTATGTATAAAATGTGGTGTAGTTACCTGTAGGTAACTACATTTTTATGTATAAAGTGTGGTGTAGTTACCTGCAGGCTTGGTGTTATACTGTGGGTCTCTAGAACTTACCCATCTTGTATAACTGAACCATTATACCCGGTTCAGTTATAGAAGAGCAATTCTGCATTTCTCCCTTCTCCTGGCCCCTGATGACCACTGTTCTCCTCTCTGCTTCTAAGAATGTTTCAGATCTTTAGATAACTGGAAACCTGGGTATTTGTCCTTCTGTGCCTGGCCTATTTCACCCAGTACCAGGACATGATACTTAAGGAGGCACTGATTCTCAGGCTCGTGCAGGAGCAGGCGTGGCCCCTCAGAGTGAGCACCACCTTAAGTTTTCCATCCCTTGTGGCCACACTATCCTAATCCCAACCCTCCTTTGAAGACAAACGGCCACTTTCCGCTGCTTCCTCCAGCACCATTTCCGGTTCTCCAGGAGCAGCTGTGGGTGGAGGAATGGGTGAGGAGTGACAAGAAGTGGAGTCTTCTCACTGTGTGATTTGAGGTGACTGATTACCTTCTTGAGTGTCATTTTCATCATGGAAACAGAGCTAATATTTAACGTCTCTTTTCTCTGTCAGGGGCTGTGGAAGGTCTGAGAATTTGTCTTAATTGCAAGCTAACATGTTGGCCGGCCACAGTTCCATGGATACTGGTAGAAGACAGGTGACTCTTGGATCAGAGACAGGAGACTTTGTTACTCACAGGAAAGGCAGTAGTCAAATCACGAGCATTTATATTGGTTCCTTGAACGGCAGTGCCATAGGGCAAGGTGAGGAGGCTCAGATGATACAGGCTCCCACAATGGGTTGCTTTCAGTTCAGTCCAGTTCAGTTGCTCAGTCGTATCTGACTCTTTGTGACGCCCCACAGTACACCAGTCCTCCCTGTCCATCACCAACTCCCGGAGTCCACCCAAACCCATGTCCATCGAGTCGGTGATGCCATACAACCATCTCATCCTCTGTCTTCCCCTTCTCCTCCTGCCTTCAATCTTTCCCAGAATCAGGGTCTTTTCAAATGAGTCAACTCTTCGCATTAGGTGGCCAAAGTATTGGAGTTTCAGCTTCAGCATCAGTCCTTCCAATGAACACCCAGGACTGATCTCCTTTAGGATGGACTGGTTGGATCTCCTTGCAGTCCAAGGGACTCTCAAGAGTCTTCTCCAATACCACAGTTCAAAAGCATCAATTCCTCGGCACTCAGCTTTCTTTATAGTCCAACTCTCACATCCATACATGAACACTGGAAAAACCGTAGCCTTGACTAGACAGACCTTTGTTGACAAAGTAGTGTCTCTGCTCTTTAATATGCTCTCTAGGTTAGTCATAATTTTCCTTCCAAGGAGCAAGTATCTTTTAATTTCATGGCTACAATCACCATCTACAGTGATTTTGGAGCCCCCCAAAATAAAGCCAGTCACTGTTTCCACTGTTTCCCCATCTATTTGCCATGAAGTGTTGGAACTGGATGCCATGGTCTTAGTTTTCTGAAAGTTGAGCTTTAAGCCAACTTTTTACTCTCCTCTTTCACTTTCATCAAGAGGCTCCTTAGTTCTTCACTCTCTGCCATAAGGGTGGTGTCATCTGCATATTTAAGGTTATTGATATTTCTCCCACCAATCTTGATTCCAGCTTGTGCTTCTTCCAGCCATGAGTTTTTCATGATGTACTCTGCATATAAGTTAAATAAGCAGGGTTGCACTACAGGGGATGAACCTTGGCGTTATGGAACCAAGATATTTTTAAAGGGCAGTAGAGTGCCTGAGCTTTGCTCTGGGCAGAGCTGTCATCTTTCAGCATACTGGACAGTAAGCGTGTGTGTTCTCTGTTCCAGCATAATCTGTATCATTTTTGCCTTCAGAATTTTTCTGAGAGTAGAAAAACAAAAAGCATTACGGTAAAGAACCCACTTGCCAATGCAGGAGACATAAGAGATAAGGGTTCAATCCCTGGGTGGGAAAGATCCCCTGGAGGAGGGAATGGTGTCCCACTGCAGGATTCTTGCATGGAAAATCCTATGGACAGAGGATCCTAGTGGGCTAAGCGCACAGAGTTGCAAAAAGTCAGACACGACTGAGCGACTTAGTGTGCCTGCATGCATATTGTTTTAATTTTTGTCGTATAGTTGATTTACAATGTGTTATTTTCTGCTGTACGGCAAAGTGAACCAGTTATACATATACATATATCCATTCTTTTTTAGATTCTTTTTCCGTATAGATCGTTTGCTGTTCAGTCACTAAGTTGTATCTGACTCCGTGACCCCATGGACTGCAGCACAACAGGCTACCATGTCCTTCCCTATCCCCGGGAGTTTGCTCAAACTCACGCCCATTTGGTTGATGATGCCATCCAACCATCTCATCCTCTTTTGTCCCCTTCTCCTTCTGTCCTCAATCTTTCATAGCATCAGGGTCTTTTCTAGTGAGTCAGCTCTGCATCAGGTGGCCAAACTATTGGAGCTTCAACTTCAGCATTAGTCCTTCCAATGAATGTTCAGGGTTGATTTCCTTTAGGACTGACTGGGTCTGATCTCCTTGCAGTCCAGTATAGATCATTGCAGAATATTAAGTAGGGTTCCCTGTGCTACACAGTAGGTACTGATTTGTTATGTATTTTACATATAGTACTGTGGTTTAGATTTTGTTTTTAATTCATTCACAGCTAAACTAAATTCTATCTAATAAAAATTTGGCCTCTGGAGGTAGGGTGTGATAACAACTTGAAAACAGGACTTGGCTTTGGAATGGGGAAGTATTTACATCATGGGGACTATGATGCTCCAGAGAGGACAACTAATGACTCTTGTGGTGTGGGAAACTGTTTGTCACATTGTTTTCTGTTGTCCTTTGGAAGAAAAACCACATATGAATGGGAGCTAAGCTAATGCTATAGCAGGTAGAATTCAGCACATTGGGGTGTGTGTGTGTGTGTTGGAAACTTTTTGCCATTTTAGTGGAATCTTTTTAAAAATTTATTTTCATTGATTTATTTATTTTGGCTGTGCTAGGTTTTGTTGCTGTGTGTGGGCTCTCTCTAGTTGCAGTGAGCAGTTGCTGCTTTTGTTGCAGAGCATGGGCTGTAGGGTTCATGGGCTTTAGTAGTTGTGGTGCCTGGGTTTAGCTGCTTCATGACATGTGGAATCTTCCTGGACCAGGGATTGGACTCGTGTCTCCTGCATTGACAGGTGGACTCGCAACCACTGGACCATGAAGGAAGTCCAACAAAGTCTTTTAAAGTGAGAGATGAGTTCAGAGTAGGCTAGACTTCATCCTGAGAAGGAAATAACCCCTTCTCACAGAGAGTTTCTGTGAGCAGCTTATAGCACAAATTGCCTATGAATCCTATGTTGCTGAGTCATGCCTGACTCTTGCGACCCCATGGACTGTAGCAGCCCACCAGGCTCCTCTGTCCTTGGGATTTCCCAGGCAAGAATACTGAAGTGGGTTGCCAGTTCCTTCTCCAGGGACTTCCCGACCGAGGGATCAAACCTGCATCTTTTGCATTGGCAGGTGGACTCTACCATTGAGCCACCAGGGTGCCCCTATAATTCAATGTTTTGAAGTTCTGAGAAAGCCCCTTCCTTTGTAGCTCAAGTTAAAGCTGTTGCAGGTGGTGGTGTCAAAGGGCCACTATTGTAAGAGATAGCTGTGCCGGCAAACCTTATAGCAAGAGCTCTCTACAGACAATGAGAACTAGATTAAGGTTTTCATTTTCTCATCCAAGCTTTTATTTTCCAAATGGTGGTTAAGTGGCCGCCACTCATTTGAGAGAGAGGGTGAGAGAAGACAATAGATAAAAGAGTTGCCAGGTTGAGAAACAAGTATAATAATAATTATGGTTATTTTCATGATGTGCTAAGTCACTTCAGTCGTGTCTGACTACTTGTGACCCCATGGACTGTAGCCCACCAAGCTTCTCTGTCCATGGGATTCTCTAGGCAAGAACACTGGAGTGGGTTGTCATTTCCTCCTCCAGGGGATCTTTCTGACCCAGGGATCAAACCCGCATCTCTTACGTCTCCTGCATTGGCAGGCAGGTTTTTACCACTGGTGCCACCAGGGAAGCCCCATGTGGAGCTAACCGGAAACAGACACATGAGAGGCCTACTAAGATTTAAGGGAATATTATTGCCAAACAGACTCCAAACTTAGTCTACAGCACCTGTGACAATTAAACCCTCAAGTGAACCTTGGATCCCAGTTGAAAGCGGGCTGGGAAGGCTGGCCAGGCTGTAGGAAAGTTATATTTCCTAAGACCTACTTCAGTATATCCAGAGGTGTTAGTGGACGTGGGTGACTCTCAGGGAAAAAAGCCAAGAGTCTCAGAAGATGGATTGGAGTGTTTGCCCAGAAAGAAGAACCAGAGCCTTCCAGAGGGGCCAAATAAGCAACTTACTTTACTGATGGACAGGGTAACTTTTCAGTTCTGCCCAACTGGATCTTATAATTGTTTAGACCCTTGAGAGGGAGTTTTTGTGTTTATTGTTCCCTTTCTTCCAGAATGTTTAGACTCTGCACAGCACAGTAACTGGGGAAGACTTGGGGCTGTTTTCACTGGAAAGAGAGTATGTTCTTTTTGTTGGAAAGGAGTTCACATGGATGTCCTTGAATATCCAAAAATGTAGACTGTAACAAAGACCACTGGTTATCCCCCAAACTTCCATTTTTTCTTTCTTACTTACCTAACTTCAAATTCATTGTGAGGATATATTCACTCAGCTGAAGGATTATATTTCTCAGCCTCCCTTGTAGCCTTGTGTAGTAATGTGACATGGTTCTGGCAAATGAGATGTAAGAGCTAGTACTGTGTAATGCTTCTTTAAAAGGGTCTTCCTTTTTTCTTCCATTCTACTTCTTAGAACATAAATGTAATGGCTCACACTCTAGTTGCCATTTTGTTTGATGAAGATGAAGCTCCTCACTCTACAGATACCGGAATAAAAAATCATAGAAGGTAAGGCACTGATGAATTCATGGAACTAGCAATCATCCTTGGATTGCTGGCCTCCATACTTGTTTCCTGGTGGCTTAGATAGTAAGGAATCTGCCTGCAATGTGGGAGACTTGGGTTTGATCCCTGGGTTGGGAAGATCTCCTGGATGAGGGAATGGCAGCCCACTCCAGTATTCTTGCCTGGAAAACTCCATGGACAGAGGAGCCTGGTGGGCTACAGTCCATGGGGTCTCAAAGAATCAGACATACCTGAGCAGCTAACAAGAGATACTTCTTTCACGTGACAGAATAACACCTTTTGTGCTTAAACCACTGCCAATTTGGGTTGTTTTTCACAGGTAGGTAAATCCAATTTTGATAATTGTAAAAATTGTATACAAATATGAGGATATTGTGACCATTAGGAGTCAGGAAATCTGCAAGAAAGAGTGGGTACATAAGTTTTTTTTCTAACTGAAACAAAGTAAAAGCATTGATTTTTAAAAATTAATCTTGACAGTGGGGTTAGACGGTATTTTTATTCTGTTGTAAACTGTACCATCATAGTCTTGGCCATCTGTACAATTCTAAAATCTTAAGTCTTTGGGGCATGCACGGTAGCTTGCCATATTCACAGGGACCTATAATGAAATTCCTACATTAAGGACCATGTTGAAGGGGCAGTAGGCTGAATTATTTGTACTATATGGTTTCACCTATTACAATACAACTGATTAGACCAAAAGTGGGAAACTAATCAATGCAGCCAATACATAGACTGGTTAGTGACCTATGATTGACATGTTCTGGTATGAAAAGAGGATCTGGGTCAATCAACATTTCTTTGCCAGGAATTTGAATTAGGAACACAAACTAGGTATCAGTTAGCAGTGGAAGCTGAAGCTAAAGTCAGCAGAAATGGTCAGAGTCAGTCTATGGTGGTCAAGTGTAAGCTAAGATATGGGCTGGCAGAAACCATAAGGAGCTGAAGCTTAGGTAGATGAAGGACAGGGTTGAAGATGAGGATGTTACTGAAAATAATATAAGAAAAGGAGACATACAAAAAGAAGAGATGGAGACAGTAACTGAGAGTCTTGCCATTGGCAGTGATATTTGACCTGTTGCTGGAGTCTCTGTGGCTGTTGAATATCTGGTTCATGTTTCTATATGGCAAGATAGGACTGAGTTCTTGCATTTCCCACCTTCTATATCTCTCACCCCTCCAAAATAAATGTCTTTCCCCTATCTGAAAGAGCCTAATTAGAAAAACTCGGATATAGAGACATATGTACATGTTTAATTGCCCAAACTATCATTTTTTTTTTTTTTTTTTTACTACTTGGAACTAGTGTACCCAAGTTAAAATTATTTCAATCCTATTTAATTTTAAAAGGGTTAATGTGAGGCAGTTTGTCATATTAAAGGCAACATAGCCCAAAACAATTAAAATAAGGTTAGCTGAAGAGAAAGATAACTATATCAAGAAACTGAAAGGAAATAATTTTAATGACGAACATAATAGTCTTTGGTGATCACTTTCATGATGGTAAGCACTTTATGTGTATCATCATCACCATCATCGTTATTATTATTTACATACTTAAAACCACCTTATTAGATAGATGTTCTTATTATCTGTACTTTACAGATAAGAATGGTGAGGAAAAGAGAGTTAAGTTTTGCCACAGGTATTGCATGGCAGAGCCTGGCTTAACTGCCCGACTCTAAATCTGTATTCTTAATTGCTATGCTATAGTGAGTCTCTACTTAGCATGGAGTTTTCTAGTTACCATCCCCAGTTGATAAGTTGTTCCAAGCTGTTGGCAAAGTGAAAATGGACAGCATGTACATGGGTGCTGTTATGAAGCCAGAAGCCCAAGACCCATATCACAGGGGACCCTGGAAAATGCTTTGACCCAGGAGGTGTGTTGAGGGGCTTCTTAGGATATTTGCCAGAGGAGAGGCAGTGAGCTTCTTCAGGGGAATTATGAGAAAATTCTTATTGAACATTTTCTTAGCACCTAGGAATTTAAGAGAATTGAAACCATTGTTAACATAAGAGGCGATAGTGCCGTGTTGTTGGTTAGGGATGCGAACTCTCAACCTGGGCTTTGCCACTTACAATGGCACTTGAGTGGGTCCCATGGATAGTCTTCCTTCAAAAGTCAGGAAAAATTAGAGATGTTTTAAAGTGAGAGAATTGAAAAGGACAGGCATTTAGTCAATTAGTACGGACCAGACACTACACTATTTGGACAGATAACACTGTGCCCAAATTGCTATGAAACCTTTCGAGGTGCTTCATCTTTTTTCTTTTTGAGCTGGCAGTACAGATTGGTGCCACACCACCAGCATATCACAAAAATGAAAAGTTGAGTGAAAGTTCATGCACTGAAACACTTCACCGAATTCGCATAACACTGGTATTTACTGGAAGTATAATGACTGGATTAACATACACCATTGCTTCCTCCCTCCCCGTTGGCTGCTTCGTTTGGGTCTTCATTTAACTACTCAACCACAAAAGTGAACTCAGCTTGGGAGAGAGATTCGTAGAAGTTAATGTGACTGAAATTGGCAATGCAAATGCATCAGGTATTTCCACTATTCACAATTTGCTCCAGATGAAGTAGACCAGTCATCATTCTTACATTACACGTCTTGACTACAGTATTCTTTAGATGCTGAACAAGTCATCTCTTACTGCAATTATGCTGCATGGCTGATGGTCCACAAATTCAGCAGCTTACAATAATGAGCATTGATATTGTTCTAGTCTGTGAGGAATCCATTTGAATCTAGTTTTGACTGTGCTCACATACATTGCTGGAGACTGACTGGCTGTCAGCTGATCTGGATTGACTTTTGCTGGGACAACTGGGAAGACGGGATGCTGCTTCTTTGACACTCTAGCACACCAGTCTGAGCTTGTTCTTCAGCTGTGACAGAGGAGCAAGAGAGAGGGCAAGCCCAGACATGCCAGTACATTTTAAGACACTGCTTTTGTAACATTGCATTGGCCAAAGTAAGTCACATGGCCAACCTACATTCAAAGTGCTGGGAAATCGATTAGATTCTAATTCTTGAGAGAGATGCCCTAGATACAGAAAAGGGTGATGAATTAAAATCATCATTGTAATCTGGACAAGTGTCTTTTTTTAAGAGAAACTAAACTCTCAAAGACATTTTAAAATTTAGCTTTGATATTAACTACAAGTATATATATACATGAAAGGGTCAAATGGTTCTATATGACTTATAAGGCTGCTAACGGTATCGGATCTTTTAGCTGGTTCTTTGATTGTTGGCCCCCATAGGTTTTAAAAATGTATTACTACTTCTTGTCTTCAACTTTAGGCATGGCCTATCGACCTCTTCCTCAGGGAGATGAAAATCTACCTCCTGTTCACTGAATTTCCTTACCATTCATCAGACACCTGCACATTTCCTGTGCTCCTAATAACTTGGTTTGTATTATTTCTCAGTATTTAGATTCCTCAATATTAGATTATTAGTGCTTACCAGATGGCACTAGTGGTAAAGAATCTGCCTGCCAATGCAGAGATACAGGTTCAACCCCTCGGTCAGGAAGATCCCCTAAGAAAGAAATGGTAACCCCGTCCAGTATTCCTGCCTGGAAAATTCCATGGACAGAGGAGACTGGTGGCGGTACAGTCCATGGGTTGCAAAGAGTTGGTTATGACCGAGTGACTGAACACACATTTAGATTATTAAGGCTGTAAACACTCTTCATAGATGATTGATAAAGTAAACTACTGTTGTTTCTCCATTGCTTTCATAGTTTATAGTGTCTCTGAGGTTAATTATTGTCCTTTTTTCTTTGCTTCTCTATTATCGTTAATGCAGTCGCAGTTTCATTTTTTGTTTTCCAGTTATTTAACTTATCTCTCAGTATGTTCAAAAGCCCTGGACGGTCTGGTTTCATGTAGGTACAGGACTCTCTCTGGAGCTATTGACTTACTCTAAACTGTAGGATTCTATGTCCTGTAAAATTCTAATAGCTTTTTTCACCACCATTCTGGAGATCAGTACTTCCTGGGCTTATATCTTCCTCATGTCTAGATTATTTCCTCAATTGATGGCATACATCTTCCTATAGATTTCTAGAAAACAGTAGTTAGGAAGTACATTTTTACCCTGAATATGCTATTACATACTACTGTCAGTGTATAAAACAAATTAATCTTGTCATATAAGCACAAATTCAGAGAGTTTGGTGTTGAAGATGAACAAAAGTAGAAATTTACAAAATGTTTTTTTGTTTTATAGTTAAGCTTTTGTACGTATTCAGAATGAGCTCTCCTTTGACTCTTTAGTGATACATTTTTTCTCAGCATTGTATTATAAAATTGTTCGATACAAAAAAAATTGGGAAAGAAAGCAAAATGAATAGCTGTGTGCATTGATCAAGGTTTTATGTATATATATGAAAATGAATATATATAATACCGCTATTCATTTTTTTTGGATTATCATTTGAATGTGAGTGGTTGACATTGTCAAATTTACATGTAAATATATCAGCACATATATTTGGGCTTCCCTGGTGGCTCAGATGATAAAGAATCTGCCTGCAATGTGGGAGACATGGGTTTGATCCCTGAGTTGAGAAGATCGCCTGGAGAAGGACATGGCTACCCACTCCAGTATTCTGGCCTGGAGAATTCCATGGACTGTATAGTCCATGGGGTCACAGAGAGACGGACACGACTGAGCGAGTTTCATTCACTTACATTATCAGCACATGTCTTAAGAAAGAGAACACTTAGTACTAAGCCACAATACCTTTTAGATACCTAGGAAAATTGGTGTCAGTTTCATATTCAAATTTTCCCAGTTATCATAAGAATGCCTCTTATACTGACTTTGTTAAAAAAAAAAAAAAGCAACCTGTCAAATCTAGGTTCATACACTGCTTCTGTTATGTATTTCTAGGTACTTTCAATCTAGGACAATTTCCCTATTCAAAATTATTTTTCATTTACCTGTGGCCAAGTTAACTTTTTTGGCGTACAGTTCTGTGAGTTTTAACATGTCAATTCATGTAATCACTCCTGGACTTAGGATATAGAGCCTGTTTCATTACCTCAAAACATTTCCTCAAATTGTCCCTTTGTAACTGACCCCTCCCTCGGCCTATAACCCCTGGTAACCGTTGAGCTAGCAGCTCTGTTACCTAGGTCACTGATCTGTTGTTTAGTTGCTGAGTCATTTCCGACTCTTTGCGACCCCATGGACTGTAGCCTGCCAGGCTCCTCTGTCCATGGGCTTTCCCAGGCAAAAATACAGGGTGGATGTCCTACCATTTGCTTTTTCCAGAATGTCATTAAATAAATGGAATCATACAGCATGTAACCTTTTGAAATTGACTTCTTCCACTTAGCATGGTACATTTATGCTTCATTTCATGTTTTTGTATCATTCATGATACAAATGCTATATATCATTCCTTTTTATTATTGAGTTATATTCCATGATATACATGGCCCAAAATTTTCTTAATCCACATACTCACTGAAGAACATTTGAATTATTTCCTTTTTCTGATGATTATGAATAATGCCACTCTAAATGCCACATATGGATTTTTGTGTCTGTGTATGAAAATAAGTTTTCATTTTTCTGGGGTAGACACCTCGATGTAGTTTTTTGGGTCATATGATAAGGGTATGTTTAATTTTTTTTTTTTTAATCCTTGAATATTGTTTCCATTTGATCCAGGGCTTGGGAGAGGACTCCAGGGTTGTTAAAATGCTGCCTACTAGCTCATGGAAAATCCCATGGACGGAGGAGCCTGGTAGGCTGCAGTCCATGGGGTCGCGAAGAGTTGGACACGACTGAGCGACTTCACTTTCACTTTTCACTTTTATGCATTGGAGAAGGAAATGGCAACCCACTCCAGTGTTCTTGCCTGGAGAATCCCAGGGACGGGGTCGCACAGAGTCGGACACGACTGAAGTGACTTAGTAGCACTAGCTCATGAAAAGGTGCAGACAGAAGCCCTGACCCACTGCGGGGTGAGAGTTGGGGGGATACAGAGAGGTCCCTCAAAGGCTGGTGGGCTCTGGAGGTCCCTAGTCATGCTTGAGGATAACCCTTTGGAACAGTTACCCACCCAGTCCCAACCAGCCTGGGGTCAGCCAACCTATGGAGTTAGTCAGATGGTTGTCCATCTCTTGATGAATATTACTTGCTCAGCTAGGACGAGGCTCTGCAGGAAGCCGCAGAGGTGGAAGTCTGTGTGGGCAGGTCCCAGAGCATGCAGATCCCAAAGGCCTTGGTTCAGGTTCTTCTCCAGGGCCTTGGCAGCTTTCATGGTATCTGGAGTTTTACCCTGCTCATTTTGGGATGGTTTCTGCATGTCCTGGCGGAGGGCAGGGCTGTAGCGCCTAAGAGGCTTAGTGCCCTACCAACCAAGGTGGTCATGCCTTCCAGAGCCCCTTGATTGTGGCTAAACTAGAAACCCAGAGAGAGGTAGGTGCAGAAATGCTGCAGACGCAGGTGGAAGGCAGCCCCCACTTCAGTGGAGTGATGCTTACGAGTCTGGGAGCTCATGGTTGGTTTGCAATAGAGAGTTATCTGCATAAAATGGTGTTAGCTCATCCTGGAGGCAAGGGATGGCTAAGAACATGGTCCTGGAGGTTGTGACTGGACAGGAGGTTGGAAGGTGGCCTGAGGCTGGAAGAAGCGGGTCCCCAGGGCCGTTCCATCTAAACATTGTTGAAGTAAGACAGATCTTCAAGACTGTGGGCCCACTGCCTGTGTATGTTTAATACAGAAACTTCCAAACCATTTGCCAACATGGTTGTATAATTATGGATTCTCCACTAGAAATATTTGAAAGTTTCCATTGCTCGGTACTTGATTTTAATTTTAATTTCCCTAATAACTAATGCCACTGGACTTCTTTTCATATGCTTATTTGCCATCTGTATTGTCTCTTTGGTAAAGTATCTATTATAGTCTTTTGCCATATATTTTAACTGGGTTATTTCTTTTCATATTGTTGAGTTTTGAGAGTTCTCTCTATACTCTAGTTAAAAGTCATTTTTGAGATACATGATTTATAAATATGTTCTCTCTATTCCTTATTTTTCAGTGTGTTACTAGGGTCTTCCAGAGGGCTAATGTTTAAATTTTGATGAAATACACTTTATCAATTATTTATTTTTGAATTGTGATTTTGTTGTCTAGAACCACTTTGTCTAACCCAAGTTCATGAGTGTTTTTCTTTTGTATTTCTTTATATTTAATGTCTTACTGCCTGATTTATTAGTTTTAAATGGCATTCTTTGGCTTCCTCTTTTCTCTATATTTGTATAATAACCCATAATTATATTCTGCTTTCCTCTTTCTACTTTTCCGGAATGCTTTTTAGATGCACTCTTTCTACTTTGTCATGGCATATACTGTTTATGTACTATTCTTCTTCCTATATCCGTGGTTCCCTCCCCTCCCCACTGATCTAGTCGTAGATTTCCAACCCAGTTATATTAAATGTTCATTTTCAGTACTTTTTTCTTGATGTTTCTTCTGTTATTTGGTTGCATTTAGTTCATTCTCTAGATTCCTTGATTCCTTTTAAAAGGCTTTTAGGTGCACTATTTTCTGAGGTCTTATACATTTGAAACTATTTTACTATAGTTCTGATTCTTGAAATGTAGCTAGACTGAATATAAAATCCTTGATTTTCACTTTCTTGGGGTTTCTTAAAAATGCTGTTCCACTATTGTCTTTCTTTGTATGTTTTTCTTGAAAATCTTGGAAGCCTGTTTCACTCTTGTAACTAATTTGGTTTTTTGCCTTGAGGTGCTGTAGATTTTCTTTTTATTTTAAAAAATCTGACATCTTGCAAGATTGTGTTTCAAATTTGACCTTTCTGAATAAAATTTTTCTAGTGCACAGTAGGCCTTTTAAACATATAGATTTAGATTTTCTTGAATTACAGGCTTAAATATTAGCTCTGTTGTTTTATTTTTCTTCTCAGGGACTCCAGTTATACATATATGTTGGCTGTTTATCTATCATGGATTTCAGTTACTTTCTCTCTGACTCTTTAGTTCTTTCTTTATCTCACTTTCATTTCCTTGACTTTTTTCCTGCACTCACTTAATGTTCTTTAATAGCACTTCATTTGAATCTACTTTCCTTTGGATACTTTATAACTTATTCTTCATTTTGGAGATGTTTTGTCTAGGTACTTTCTTTCCTGCGTTGAATCCACTAATGTGTTGCTTCCTCTTTGTGTGTATTTATGTATGTAGTTTTTGCATTTTTTCTTATAAATTGTATACATTCATCTTAATGTTTGTTTGAAGATCTATAGTTTCGCTTTGAGAGTTATGTGACAGTTTCTTCTGCCTTGCTGTTGTTTGTGTATGAGAATTTTCATCATGTATAGTATTTCGATTTCCATTTTTTTTTGTTGTTTACAGTAACTTTGAATTGAGTTGGTCCTGTTTTGTTTCTTTTTTAAAATCCATTTTTTGGATGAATTTTTTAGTTCTCTTCAATGACCAAGGTTGCTGCTGCTGCTGCTGCTAAGTCGCTTCAGTCGTGTCCGACTCTGTGCGACCCCTTGGACGGCAGCCCACCAGGCTCCCCCATCCCTGGGATTCTCTAGGCAACAATACGGGAGTGGGTTGCCATTTCCTTCTCCAATGACCAAGGTTCAGTTCAGCTCAGTCATGTCCGACTCTTTGCGACCCCTTGAATCGCAGCACGCCAGGCCTCCCTGTCCATCACAAACTCCCGGAGTTGACTCAAACACATGTCCATCAAGTCAGTGATGGCATCCAGCCATCTCATCCTCTGTCGTCAGTACCTTTAATAGATGACTTTATTAGTGGGGATGTGTGGTGGTGGATGAAGGAGAGGAGGAGTTTACATGTTCCGTAGTGGTTTTTTTTCCTGCATGCTCCTTAATTTGTCCCTCTTGCTTCGTGCTTTCCCTTCACTGTGACATCTCCGAGGGGTTATCTCCTCTTTATTTACCTGCTTTTCCCCTAGAAGCAATGTGTCTTCAAAGTTACCAGTTTCCAGCTCACTCAGTTTTAAAGCCCCTTCCCTGCAGCTTTTTCTGCAGATTATCTAGTCCCAGGCCTGTGTTTTGGGCTTCCCTGATGGCGCAGTGGAATTTGCCTGCAATGCAGGAGGCCTGGGTTCGATCCCTGTGGGAAGATCTCTTGGAGAAGAGCATGGCAACCCACCCCAGTACTCTTGTGAAGAGAATCCCGTGGACAGAGGAGCTCGGCGGGCTGCAGTCTGTAGGGTCACACAAGTTGGACACGACTGGAGTGAGTAAGCAGCAGCAGGCCTGGGTGTAGTATTTTAGCTCTTAGCGTTGGACTTTTCCCTTTCTCGGGATGATTATTCCTGAGCTTTACTTAAGTTCTCTTGTTTCTTTGTTCTTTCTCCTGGAGAGTTTAAAGGTTATTTTTCTCCACTTTCTCCTCTGGCAGTGTTGAAACTGAGGTCTGCAAGCTGCTGTAATGTTGCATCTTTACATGAAAGGAACTGAGTTCACAGCATTCTGTGTCCTCTTAGTGCTGAGTCCGTGGATCCAGTGGGAGCTGATCTGTGCTCCTTCTCCCCTCCCCTCTCCTCACCCTCCCACTCCTCCTCATCCTCATGCTGCTTTTTGGAAGTTGTTTGGTGATTCAGGTTTAGACAGCTGGAACTTGTACTTTCACATGTAAGCTATAGATCTTTTCATGAGTCATTTTGATTATGGGCTTCTCAGTATGAGGGGACGCGTTGGTTACTTTTATTAGAGAAACACATCTTATCATAATCATTAAGTCTTTTTTTTTCCCCTCAGGATGGTCAGATTCCTCAGAGGAAAAATCTGCAATTCCATGTTGTGCAGCCATAATAAACTAGACAACTACACTCAACAACATGGATGAATTTCACAAACAATACTAACCGAAAGACCCCGGACACAATGGGACTCTTACTGTGCAGGTCTTTTTTGTTTTTAAGGTTCAAAATTATACAAAGTTAGATGTGCTGGTTAAGACTGTGTATTAAGTGGAAAAGGTCTTGGGGCAGAAAAGCTGAAAGACACAAGCAAGCACTTTGGGTGCAGCATGTCAGCATAAATCTGAGGTTACCTAACTGTCCAGCAGAACTGAGGTTGCAGTCAAACTCAGCTGAGGAATTGTGACATAGGGCATCAAAAGTGTGTTCCGCAAAAGGCAAGATCACAGGCAGTAGAAGATAGTATAGCAGCTGCCTCTAGAGAGGAGGGAAGACCTGTAAGGGATGTGGGGAGACTTGGGGTGCTTTAATATCTTATTATTTTACCTTGTGGTTATACTGCTGTTGCTTTGTAACATTCTGAATGGCTATATATTTATGACACAGTCTTCTACATTATGAGATAGACTATGACAAGAAGAGAGAACTAGATTGGTAGTAGTAGCCTCGAATGTCATGTGTTTAGTCTTATTTCTATAGTCAAATGATGTTTGAGGGGGCTGGGGACCTTGAACAAAAGGTATTAATAATGCAAGAGGGCAAACTTGTAGTTATATTCAGGATGGATCGAAAGAAAGATGGATAGAGTGGCACCCACTTAGGTGACATCACTAAGTATCCTATCAGGGTGAGTGTGAGGAAAGGAATAATGTAAAAATTATTCAAAGCAGATCAGTCTGACTTGATGGAGAAATCAGCAGATATCTATCTCAGATTTTAAATCTCATCCCTTTTGTCAACCACACAGCACTGATTGCATCATTTTTGATGTGCCACTACCAAGCGTTGTGCCTTATATACTCTCTAATTCGAGCTCTTAACCTCACTGAATTTTAAACACTAGTGAACAGGTTGGCTTCTCTAGTTCAGGATGAACACAGAGGAGAGAAATTGTGAGTTCATATATGTTAGTTGTTTGATGTTTAGTGAGTTAACGAATGAATGAGTGAATTGATGCATTAGAAATATCTGGCCTAATAGAAAGTAAACCCATTCTGGGTATTTGCTTCATCGGTGAGAGCCTTTGCTAATGCTAATACTTAGCTGTTTAGGGAACAGGAGAACACAAAGACTGATTAGTAGCAGAGATGCAATTAATACATACAGAAATATATGTTATACAGATAAAGACTGATTAGTAGCAGAGATAAGATTAATATATGTCTATTACATATGGTATATGTATTATATAAATAGTATATATATGTAAATTATATATTGCAATTGTATATACACATATATATGTAAATTGCTTCTCCCACATAATAGCAAAAGTGTGCTCTTCCTTGACATTCTGTGAGGTGGTTGTATAAGTGAGATCATTATTCTTGGCTGCTCTTGTGACTTTGGCACAGTGGGACAACAGGAGTGGACTGTCAGACTTTAACTCTCCATTGTGAAACAGACTGTCTGTGAATTTGTCTCCCCTCACTGCCTACTTGAACCAACTCTCCCTATAGGGGGAGCTAAGGGACTTGAGTACAGTAGATGTAATACAGTCACTCTTAGTTGACCATAGAGTCATCACTTTCATGTCGCTAACACCACACATCATCAATAAATGTTTGTTGAACAGATTTATGAATGACTAGGGCATTTTGTGGTCACCTCCGTTAAATGACTGAATGTATTAAGAAGTACCTGCCAGATGGAATCAGTGAGAATGGGCATTGGGACCACTTAAGAGACAACCAAAATCAATCAGATCAACTGTTACATCTGGGAGCTTGGCCTCAGAGAAGTTACCCAAGACTGAGGTCCTGAAACTAAAAAAAGGGAAAAAATACTTCTCAGAAACTATGCCCAAGAAACTTGTTTCATAACCCATTCTTTTTGCAGATGTCAGAGTGAATGGGGTAAGCAAACAAGGATAGAAGCAGCGTCTGCTTTGTTCTTGCATTTTCAAAATTAGATCAGAGTCTGGGATAAGATCATTAGCAACAGACATCAGTTTCTCACATGATAATGATTTTGTGAGCTTAAAAGGGGGACATAAAACTTGTTTTTGTTGTTCATCAACATTGTCTAGACCCTCTTTCTCTTCTCTCCTTAGTGTCCCACTTCTCTTAATGACCCCTTGACCATTTGAAAAGAGCAGGATAGTTAGAAAAACAAAATGGAATAGAAAGTGGGGGGAAGTAGCTTGGAAAATTATACTTGTAATAGCAGTCTTATTTATACCAAACTCATGGCAGTATTTTAGTCAATGCAATGGAGGGAATTTGAGTAAAATCTATTAAAACCACCTTCACTTTATTAAAG
The DNA here is from genome assembly GCF_023699985.2 of Odocoileus virginianus. Lineage (NCBI taxonomy): Eukaryota > Metazoa > Chordata > Mammalia > Artiodactyla > Cervidae > Odocoileus > Odocoileus virginianus. Next base: position 87,224,155 of record NC_069674.1, on the reverse strand, counting down.
TGAATATTCTACCAAGAGCAAGTTACTAAATTTTTTGATAACTTCATTTTTTCACAACAGAGATAATGCTGGAAAACCTTAGTGGTCATGTCATCAAACTACTTGTGGTTTACTTAATTTTATCTTAAACTTTTCTCATAAAATTTTCATTCGTTTTCTTTAAAGTTTTTACTTGGCCAGGAGAATAATCAATAACGTTGAGACCAGAGGCAAAAAAATGATTGCAACTTGTGTTGTATTTGCCTTTGCAAGCAACAAAAAGCCAGTCTTTCCTCCTTTGAATAAGGGAAGTGAGTTAGGCTAAGGATGGGAAAGATTTGTAGGTGGGCAGGAGCAACGGGAAGGGCACGACAAACAACTTTTACTTTGTTTTTGGCAATGGAGACAGAGGAGCTGCACCAGCATGAACAGGAAAACATACTTTGAGGACTGAGATGATGACTGTCTGTGGAGGCCCGCACGACTGTGGAGGAGAACCACCACAGAGCGTGCTCCCTGATCCCCTCATTCTCCCATGCGCCCAGGAAGGTCGAAACAACTGGAGTTTTTCCTTTCTAGTGGCTTGCTTCCTCCACCACAATTTCATCTCCTATGCCTCTTCATCCCCCTGCTTCAAGGAAAGGGCCACAGATCGCTTTGAAGGCTAAGTAGGGTTTCCCCGTATGCACACAAATGGAAAGATGAATGATGGGTGGACACGCAGGGGTGAAACAGCATGTTTGCGCGTGGAGGCCACTGATGGCTCAGGCTTGGTAGAATGAGACGTGCAAGCAAATAAAGGATGAGGGCTTCCCTGGTGGCTCAGTGGTCAAGAATCTGCTCACCAATGCAGGAAAGAGGGGTTTGATCCCTAACTTGGGAAGGTCCCGCATGCCACGGAGCAACTAAGCCTGTCCACCACAGCTAGTGAGCCTGTGCTCTAGAGCACATGAGCTGCAGCTACTAAGCCCATGAGCCGTAGCTACTGAAGCCCACTTGCCCGAGAGCCCATGCTCCATAGCAAGAGAAGCTACCACAATGAGAAGCCTGCAACCCGCGACTATAGAGCAGCCCCTGCTTATCACAGCTAGAGAGAAGCCAGTGTAGCAATGAAGACCCATTTCAGTCAAAAATTAAGAAATAAAATTATTTTTTTTAAAGAAAATAAAGGATGTATTGTGATTGTCAACTGAAATAGTAGTAAAGATTTTGTAAGTTGTAATCATTTTTAGGAAATTTTAGTGTCAAAAATCTCTCAGCATTGTTCTAGGGAATTATTTCTACATGCAGTGTATTTTTAGTTGCTTCATCTAGTGTGAAAGCTTTGTACAAAAATTGCTGATTTCTCTTGGTCTGATTTGCACTGTTTATAAACTAAAAAGCCAGATTTATTTACTTTTTAAATCCTCTTTTTAGATTTCCATTTTGTAATCCATTTTAGGATCTATAAAAATATAGCAACTATGCTTACTATTCATTAGTTACTGTTCAAAGTACATGTTAAAAACAGTGGAGTTATTTTTATTACCTACTCATCTTTCCTATCTAGCAATTTTTTAAAATCTAAAATTTTCTTCAGCTAGTTCTCTTCCTATACATATTTTTTTGAGGCAGTCATCTATTTCATGCATCACTGCATTACACTTAAACCACTATAATGGTTCTTTGGCTGCTGTTACCATTTTGTCTTCAAATCTATGCATCTTAAAACTGCTCAAAAAGTTCAGTACCCTTTTAAAAACTTTTTTTAAAAATTAATTTATTTTAATTGAATGATAATTGCTTTACAATATTATGATGGTTTTTGGCATACATTAGCATGAATCAGTCACAGGTATACATGTGTCCCCCCATCCCAAATCCCCCTCCCACCTCCCTCTCCCCTCTATCCCTCTGGGTTGTCCCAGAACATGGCTTTGGGTGCTCGGCTTCATGCATTGAACTTGTATTGGTCATCTGTTTTACATATGGTAATGTACATGTTTCAAGGCTATTCTCACAAACCATCCCACCCTTGCCTTCTCCCACTGGGTCCAAAAGTCTGTTCCTTACATCTGTGTCTTGTTGTCCTGCTTGTAGGATCGTTACCATCTTTCTGAACTCCATATATATATATGTTACTATACACTGTTTGTCTTTCTCTTTTTGACTTACTTCACTCTGTATAATAGGCTTCAGCTTCATCCACCTCATTAGAACTGACTCAAATGTGTTCCTTTTTATAGCTGAGTAATATTCCATTGTGTATATCTAGTGCAACTCCCTTATCCATTCATTTGCTGATGTACATCTAGGTTGCTTCCATGTCCTAGCTGTTGTAAATAATGCTATAATGAACATTGGGTACACGTGTCTCTTTCAATTTTGGTTTCCTTGGTGTGTATGCCCAGCAGTGGGATTGCTGGGTCATATGGCAAGTCTATTCCCAGCTTTTTAAGGAATCTAATCTCCAAACTGTTCCTCATAGTGGCTGTACCAGTTTGCATTCCCAACAGTGTAAGAGTGTTCCCTTTTATTCACACTCTCTCCAATATTTATCATTTGTAGACTTTTTGATAATGACCATTCTGACTGGTGTGAGATGATACCTCATTGTGGTTTTGATTTGCGTTTCTCTAATAATGAATGATGTTGAGCATCTTTTCACGTATTTATTAGCCATCTGTATGTCTTCTTTGGAGAAATGTCTGTTTAGGTCTTTTGCCCACCTTTTGATTGGGTTGTTCCTTCTTCTGGTATTGAGCTGCATGAGCTGCTTGTATATTTTGGAGATTATTTCTTTTTCAGTTGTTTTGTTTGCTTTTGTTTTCTCCAATTCTGAAGTTAAACTCATACTGTTTGCAGGTGACATGATCCTCTACATAGAAGACCCTAAAAATGCCACCAGAAAATTACTAGAGCTAATTGATGAATATAGTAAAGACGCAGGATATAAAATCCCTTGCATTCTTATACTCTTAACAATGTAAAATCGGAAAGAGAAATTAAGGAAACAATCCCATTCACCAACCATTGCAACGAAAGAATAAAATACTTAGGAATAAATTTACCTAAAGAAACAAAAGACCTACGTATAGAAAAACTATAAAACATTGATGAAAGAAATCAAAGATGAGACAAATAGATGGAGAAATATACCATGTTCTTGGATTTGAGTATATTACCCAAAACAGGGGTTCAACGCAGTCCCTATCAAACTACCGATGGTGTTTTTCACAGAACTAGAACAAATAATTTCACAGTACTATTTTCATTCTTCAAACCAAATGTAGCCCACTTTGCAGCTGAAGTAACTTTAAAAGGAGGAGGCAACATTATCCTTAAATGGAGATAATATGATTGTATACTACTATAAAATTTAACTAAAGAATTATTAGACTTAGTAAGAATTTGTTAAAGTAGTCAAATATAAACAGATATGCCAAAATCCATGACTTCCTTGTCCTATAGGCCCAGAGATTGAATTGTGCTCATGTACCCAAGGAAAATGGCTTCATTCCTTCATAAATTTCACCAGTTCTCCATGGAATCATGGCCAAGAGATTGTATACTTCATTTTCATATGCCTGACAGACAGGAGGAAATGTTTTCTCTACCCTGGGGGGAGGTTGATTTCTGCCTTGTCAGTTACCTTATAAGGAACCATCTAGGTCCTGGTGGGTCTGGTTTAAGTGTGCAGGATGCTTGGGCTGAAAAATCATGAAGGAGTGGAATCAATTCTGAGGCCCAAGAGGCTAATGTAATCTGGTTGCCTTAAGCTCATTCAGGATCAATGATTAAAGATGGAAAGAGTGTAAAAGAAAGGCAATTACTATAATAGTCATTTCAAGTGCTTTCTTAATGTCCTTTAAGAGAAACTGAGTCTTCAAAATTGAATTTATGTTTTTTAAGAGCACATTTAAAATGTGAAGTTCTGATCATGTTACTTAAGTCTGAGAATTGAACAAATGCCTTTAGAAAAGACTATTTTTCTTGCCTCCGTATCTCTGGGAAAGATGGGAGCAATCCAGTGTTCTGCCAGACGACCTCCTAGCTGGGTCTGGAAGTATTAGGTGAATATTGAGAGAATAATGAACAACTTCAAGATGTAAAAAAGTACGCCATTAGGATTCACGTATCTGATTCACATGTCATATATCTACTATTCTTTGAAAGTAATACTGGTATGTGATATCACTTTTTTCAACACTTTCTTTTGGAAAATTATTATACTTTGACACAGAGATAACTATATCAAGTAAATTCTATATAACATAGTATAGTAAATAAAATATGATAGATAATAAAGCAAGAGAATTCTAGGAAAACATCCACTTCTTCTTCATTGACTATGCTAAAGCCTTTGACTGTATGTATCACAACAAACTGTGGAAAATTCTTTAAGAGATGGGAATACAAGATCATTTTACCTACCTCCTGAGAAATCTGTATGTAGGTCAAGAAGCAACAGTTAGAACTGGACATGGGACAGCAGACTGGTTCCAAATTGGGAAAGGAGCACCTCAAGGCTGTATATTGTCACCCTGCTTATTTAACTTATATGCAGAGTACATCATGCAAAATGCTGGGCTGGATGAAGCACAAGCTGGAATCAAGATTTTCAGGAGAAATTTCAATAACCTCAGATGTGCAGATGACACCACCCTTATGGCAGAAAGCAAAGAGGAATTAAAAAACCTCTTGATGAAAGTGAAATAGGAGAGTGAAAAAGCTGGCTTAAAACTCAACATTAAAAAAACTAAGGTCATGGCATCTGATCTCATCATTTCATGGCAAATAGATGGGGAAACAATGGAAACAGTGAAAGGCTTTATTTTTGGGGGCTCCAAAATACCTGCAGACAGTGACTCCTGCCAAGAAATTAAAAGATGCTTGCTCCTTGGAAGAAAAGCTATGACCAACCTAGACAGTATACTAAAAAGCAGAGACATTGCTTTACTGACAAAGGTCCGTCTAGTCAAAGCTATGGTTTTTCCAGTAGTCATCTGTGGATGTGAGAGTTGGACCATAAAGAAAGCTGAGCACTGAAGAATTGATGCTTTTGAGCTGTGGTGTTGCAGAAGAGTCTTGAGAGTCCCTTGGACTGCAAGGAGATCAAACCAGTCAATCGTAAAGGAAATCAGTCCTGAATATTCATTGGAAGGAGTTATGCTGAAGCTGAACCTCCGTTACTTTGGCCACCTGATGTGAAGAACTGACTCTTTGGAAAAGACCCTGATGCTGTAGAAGTTTGAAGGCAAGAGGAGAAGGGGACAACAGAGGATGAGATGGTTGGATGGTATCACTGACTCAAGGGACATGAGTTTTAGCAAGCTCTAGTGATGCGGTTGATGGACAGGGAAGCCTAGTGTGCTACAGTCCATGGGGCTGCAAAGAGTTGGACATAACTGAGCGATTGAACTAAACACTTCTTCAGACAGCTAATTGGCAGCCAATTCGATATCATTGCTAAGAGCAGTAGAGCTATGCATTTGACTAGGGTCACAGGTCAAGATACATTCAGGAAGTAGTGATTCATTGCCAGATTAATTTTCTTGGGGTCAAAATTCTACATATTTTATTTTGCCAGCTCTGCTAAAGATGAGAACTGAATTAACATATTATCAATAGCTCCCATCTTACTGGGCCACTTCTATGCGTGAATAATAGATGTTTTTTTCAAATGAATAAGACTTCTGGTCTGGGCAACATCTTCTCAATATGAGTAAAAGTGTGTCCAACATATGATTTTATCATTTTTAAAAGTTTCACTTACCAGAAATTTGACAGGTTAAACAAAGTGCCAAGGCCTCACTGATAGCAAGCACATAATGAAAGAAAATTTTAAAAATTAATAAATTAAAATTAAACAGTCTAATCTGATGACAGTATAATGGCAGCTTCTCTCAAAGTGCCAGTAAATAGATAACATTTTTAGTTTCCAATTAAAATAAATAAATTGGAAAAAAAAAGGAATAAAGACAATACACCAAAGATGGAGGTGTAGAAAAAGGAAAAAAAATACTGAATTTAGGATATTGGGGCAAATCTAAGGATGTAGGGGTGTTTGAGGTAGTTGTTTTGCAGGCTATTTCTAGTTGAAAACACAGTGAATTTTTTTCTACTATTTAGAGAAAAAGATTTAGCATGAACTTGACCTAGATTTTTGGCAGTTGATATTGAGATATGTTCATTTTGTAGCTTTGGTGAATTAATTGAAAACAACTTAAAGATGCTAATATTGCCTTGGTTCTTCTGAGAATTGTATTCTTTGTTTATGAATCAGTTAGTTAAAAGAAACACAATGCATTAAAAATCAGCACTCATAAGTGGCGATGGAGTCATGCTGTCTGGCAAAAATAAGAAAGAGCAACGTTTTGGAAACTGACTTTTTGTGGTTTAGGCTGACTTTTAAGTCTCACCGGAAGTTGATTAAAATGAACGTTTTCTTTCTTTCTTTTTTTTTTGACTTGTAAAGTTTATTTTATCATCTTTGAGTTTACTCACTTAGTGGCAGATGCCAGAACATTCCTCAATCCATGGGACTAATTGAAAAATAACTCTTCAATATGGGTGGAGAGCTCAGACATTTCAAATATCTCCTTTTAGTTGGATTAAAGGGCTTGCCATATAAATATGTTGATTTGAAAGAAATGTGAGGAATTTCAAGGTTTCCAGTCCTAAAACCATGAACAAGAGCTTTGGCCATGCCAGGTTTATTTCTCCTAATTCATTTGGAGCTCAAAGAGTGTGGTCTCGACTGAGATGCCCATAGCGGGGAGTATCCAGGGGTTATACATACACCATCTGAGTGTATCCTCATTTCAAAAACATGTATATGAGTTCATATCCTGATTCCTTTAGGGAACTTCAGTTCCCTTTGATCAGTAAGTCTCAGGGAGGGTGTATGATATTTTTCCTGGCTAGCCCAGCGAGCATTCAGATCTCTGCCCTTCAAAAGGTAACACTCCTGGTGGTGATGACTATCTCCCTGTGGGGGTGGATTACCAGCAGTAATTTCACATTATGCGCCTTTGTGTTTGTTATGATGTGCTTGAAAATAATGTTTGCAGTTCTTGTTCGTCTCATCTCAAGTTTAGCCTAGACTTTTCTCAAAAAGGATAGCCTCTATGTTGTTGCAGTTTACTCACTGGCTATGAGCACAGCAAATTTGAGATTATTCCTTAGGCTCCTTTGAAGGCATTTCTTTCTCCTTTGCTTTTAGTATCTAGTAGTTCATGTCACATCATGGAGTGCCTGATGGGATCATAAAACTCTTGGCACCCTGGGGATGCCTCTGAGTAGTGCTTAATTTAGCAAAGCATCAATTCCCCCCCCCCCCCCCCGCCCCCTGCCTTTATGGACAGCCAAGTGCTTCAGAGTGAACCCCGGTATTTGACTCCACCCTTAGTGGCTTAACCTGGCAGATTAGTGAAGAGGGCAGAGGCTGGAATCCAGGAGAGGGTGCAAAATTGAAGGAAAGTCTACAGAAGTTGGAGAAAGGTAGGGATGTTTAGCAGGGAAGATGAGAGTAAAACCATGCTGGCCCAACTTCAACAGCTAAGCATGATCAAGCCAAAATACCTTGCTTAAGAAAGTTAGAAAAATGGTTGTGATGTGGAGACTGATCCCGGGATGAAAATCATTTTGTGAACACTTGATTGGGATTTCTAATTTAATCATTTTCAGCTGCAACAACAAATGTTCAAACCACATAAGAAGCTTTGGCTTCACATATTTAACAGATTTTTTTTTTTTGGTATGTAGTAGTTTTATTTATTTATTTATCTAGATTTATTTATTTATTTATTTATTTATATCTCATGGTGCATTGATACCGCCTTTCTCTAATTTGCCTTCTGTTCAACTCTTGGTGTAACAGTGAAGTACAGTGTGTGAAGGAAAGAGTTGACCTTAATACCTGAATTTTAAACCCTGCTCTTATAATTACTAGCTGTGTGCCCCTGGACATGTTGCATCAGCTCTGAGTCTTAGTTTCTTCATCTGTAAAATGGGATGTCTGTAAAGCACTCACTACATGTTTTCTGCAATGTAGGAGACACTAGAAATGGTCATTGTTTTTATTAGCATGTTTACTGCTTTGAAGCGGGGGGAGAGTGCTAAGCTGATATAAAAAAGCACAAAGTAAGATTTCCTAATTAAATTAAAGGGTCAATATGGACCAAAGGTGAGACAGCTTAAAATAAAATCATTTCGGTAGTCTAATTTGATGTATGTCATATTATGCCATGTATCTGCACTCTTAAATTCATCTGTGTTCTGTTGAGTTAAGCAATAGATTTCTTTGGAATGTGAGTAAACTTTTTCAGGGGTTATTTATCCAAAATTAAGTATTATAAAGATAAATAATATAACCAACTCATTCATCACTAGCTTTAAGATCATCTGAGCTTTGTATGGCCTCTCAGTTTTCTTTTGGTTTCTGTGGTTTTCTCTTGTGTAGGGGAGATGGGTTATGTGTGTGCGCCTACCTGGTACCTGGTGGTAAAGAGGAGGAAAATTTGTCCTTTTGCATTTGTTTATACTAAGATAGCAATTTAGAAGCGAGTATAGCTTGAAAACACTTCTAAACATCTATTCTTATAAAAATATGTTACCACTTGTAAGTATCATTTTTTTTTTTTCCAGAAAATAATGTATTTACATTTGTGTTAACCGGTTACTTTGTAGTGTCATTAACTTTTCATACAAATTCATCAGATCTACTTACCCTAGTCTGTTTTGAAATAAGCATACACTTGCTGACACATGTTTGTGCCTCATTCTTTGCTTCCACCAGTAGACAAGTTCAGACTTAGGAGGCAAAAGTCCAGCGGAAAGTACCAGAACTGAGGGAAGAATATTTGTCCAACCACCCACGCCACAGAATGCTTTCTTGGAATCTGCTGTGTGTATAAGATGGTATCCTATCCCCTCAATAGTGACCTTTGCCTTTCTGAAAATCAAATCTGATCCACAAGGAAATCACAAAAACAGAAATATTGTTTGCTCAAGTTATACCAGGTTTGTTTTTAAAGAATCAGTCTGGTTTTAAAAATTGAAAACTCCCACATGAAGCATCAAATCATTTATGGAAGTTTGCTTTGTGATCTCAGTTTTTAGCAAAGGTGGTGGGGGCTTTATTTATAAGGAAAAAACAATTTAAGGGTGACTAAGAGCTCGAGAGTCCCTTGGACTGCAAGGAGATCCAACCAGTCCATCCTGAAGGAGACAAGCCCTGGGTGTTCATTGGAAGGACTGATGCTGAAGCTGAAACTCCAATACTTTGGCCACCTCATGCGAAGAGCTGACTCATTGGAAAAGACCCTGATGCTGGGAGGGATTGGGGGCAGGAGGAGAAGGGGATGACAGAGGATGAGATGGCTGGATGGCATCACTGACTCGATGGACATGAGTTTGAGTAAACTTCGGGAGTTGGTGATGGACAGGGAGGCCTGGCGTGCTGCGATTCATGGGGTTGCAAAGAGTCAGGACACGACTGAGCGACTGAACTGAACGGAACTGAAGAGCTGTAGAAATTAAACTGGTTTTTTTTTTTTTTAAATGTGTATGGACCATTCTTTCTCTTCACTCCTTAACAGCTTTCCTGAGTATCTTGAGCTGAAACTTGGTTTGCTGAAGTAATATCTGACCTCTGGCTTGCCCAACCATGGATTCTTCATAGCGCATTGCATTTGATCAATCTATGACGTTTCACCCAGTCAGTATTTTCTCTGTGGAAATTGCTGGCATTGGCTTCCATGATAACATTCTTGTGTCCTTCTTCTAGTCTTTCTGACCACTTGTTTTCAGTCCCCTTTACTCTCTTTTTACTTATTTCATAATTATCGGTTTTTCACTGGGATTCCATTCTTGAACCTTCTGCTTCTACATACATTCCCTGGCAACATCCCTAAGTCATGAATCAGAGGACCACATGGACACTGATGAATCCCAAATTTTATCTACAGAGCTATCCACCTGCCCTGGAGAAATAAGTCAATATTTTGCAGACATCTTCACTTAAGGTGCCCAAAATACAACACATGTTTCAAATTTTTATTTTCTTCTACCACTGTCATTAGATCTGCTTCTCTTTCTGTATTTTCTGTCTTAGAGCATCACCATCTCTCATGGAAACTACTAAAACCTTCCTTATGTTAGACTGTCCTGGACTCCCTTCCCTTCAGGACTGTGACCATGTTCTTTCTCTACCTGGAACATTCTGGGATATCCCTTCACTTACTTAACTTTTAAGTATCCTACATATTTCATGCTAACTCTTGATTGAAGCTCTCAAGTTTGCTTTTCACAAACTGTTCAAAATTGACTTTTCGTTCTTAGAACTTATGACAGCCTGAATCAATACACAGACTTGAGTGATTATTAAATGAATGACAGTATTTTTTTAATGTCCCCACTGTTTTCCAAGAGCTCAGGGACCAGATTTATTTTAATTTGCCATTTTATCCTTATCAACTAGCACAGTCCCTGGTCCATGGGATGCTCTCAATGAATCCTGTTGGATATTAAATGCATGACTTTTTTCCACCACCTGATACCATCCAAAATCAATCAGCCATATCTCTTTCTTCTATCAGATCACAAATCTTTCAAATCTACTCCTTCATTAGCATTTCCAGTCTAGTCCTTGGAGGAGGTCCTCAGCATCCTGGCTTACCTTGAGCCTCAACTCCATCCACCAAACTATTAGTACTGTTACTTTTAGACACAAATATGATAGAAGTACCCCACTCCAGTGTTCTTTCCTGGAGGACTCCATGGACAGAAGATCTTGGCTGACTACAGTCCGTGGGGTTGCACAGAGTCGGACATGACTGAGCAAGTCACACACACATACATACACATGATAGAGGATTCCTCTGGTGTCTTTAATGAGTCTAACATTTTTCTACAAACAAATCTAAACTCCTCAGAGTCTACAAAGCTCTTGCCAGCCTTAGTCTCCACCTTCTCTTTCCGATTTCATCTTCCCGGCTTAGTCATCATGTGATTCCATCACTGCTGAAGTCTCCTGTGTCTGGAACACACCATGTTCTTTCATTTTCTGTGTTGGTTCCCTCCCCGCTGATATTATGAACTCCTCTCTCATCTGTGGCTTGAACTCTTCAGATTTATTTTGAATCTGACAATATGAAACTATGAAATCCTTCTGTGGCAAATTGTTACCTATTTACATACTTCTAGTTTTCGTGTATAAGCCACGAGGTGCAGTTAGATGCATGATAAGATGTTACAACTATCTTCTCTGACTTTAGAGTCTCCTGCCTCTGTGGTTAAGGGGGCTCTAGTTCCAGTCCCAGCATATTCTCACATCACTCTCAGTCATTTTTTTTTTATCTCTATCACTTTTTCTGCCAGCTGTGTTTAGGTCATGTGTCTAGTATCACCACATTGGCAACTAGCAATTCTCTGCTCTGCTCCAACTGTGATTGTGCAGAGATTGGTAGCAACTACCCTCTGCACATACGTTGACCTTATTTGTGAGTCAAAAAAACCACAGTGACCCCATTTTCCTGCTTTCCTACTGTACCTCTACTAATGGACTGCATTTCTTGATTCATTTTAAATATATCTCCCCTCTCTTAAGGAAACTGCCATGGGTCCTTGAGGGGCTGAGATGTCAGACAAATTAGGTAGCCACTCTCCAAAGTCCAAATCAAGTCTTTTTATTACTTCCAGCCAAAGTAGCTGGTCTAGGTTTGTTACTCTGCACATCTCACTTGGGGACTGAGGTGGTCAGGGCCAGCTGCAAAGTTCTGTCTCGTCCAAACTTCATTTTCCTGTAGGTCTTTATTGGATCTTCAGGCAAAACTGTTCTCTTGCTAGTCGTAGCTAGCTATCTTAAAATGAGTCATGAGCTGAAACTGAGAGATAGAACATCTAAATAGAGAGGATACCTCAAAAATTAATGCATATTACCTTTCAAAATGCTAAAGTGAAATATCTGCTGGCACTAGAAGTCTCAAAGTTGTCTTTCCAACATATCTTCTGATAGTGTTTGATGAAAAAAAATTGCTAATGGTTTTCTAATATCCTGCGATAGATGTTTTCTAAGGAGATGCATGTCAGCTTAATTAATTTGACAGTTTTTCTATGTCATTATTAAAAAAGCAGATTCTAAATCTCTTGAAGAGCCAGGGGGAGAAAATGAAGTTTTCACATATTCAGTGAGGATCATTCTAGTTAGAGGCTGGGATTGGGAGAAAATCCTTTTTGTAGAGTTTAGCTGAGAGGAATTTGAACTGGCTGTAATATGATAAGGTTGGGTGAAATATTTTGACCATCTGCCATTTACTGAGAGATAATGGTCTATAATCAATTTAGCCTTTCTTCCATTCTTTTTCTAAAAGAAGAGATGGACATTGATCTGTATTTAGGTTCGTTGTGATTATAAAATGAAAGAAAATCTTTTGTTCAGGAGAAGCAGAGCTTTCTATCATGCTGAACCCTGAGAGAAACATTTCCTTTTTATCTATATTATAAAAAAGATATGATGTAATATAGAAGATATCTACAGTATATGTATAAAGTATATAAGATACAGCTTTTCCCTAATAGGTACAAATGTAGTAATAATCATATGGCTATCATTGTAATGTGGTGGTGGAATTCAATTCAGTGAAAGAAGTTTCGTACAGGATCATAAATCTAGTCTGTGTGTGAGGCTCTGATTTAGCAAAATGCTTGAAATTCAAAATTTCTTCACAAAAAAGATAGAAATTCCTGAAAGTGTTAAGGAAGTGTTTTTGTAGAAAAATCATGTAGCAAATAGAGGTGCTGTGAAAAATAAAGATAACTGGAGACAAAATATAGAAAGATGTCATAGTATCACAAAATAAAATTTACACTAATAAATTAAACCACAAGAGAATTTAAATTTATCATTATGTTTATTTATTATCTATATTAGGTTTTTTTAAACTTTCTAAATTTTTTTTCTATCTTTTACTTGAAGTATAGTTGATTTACAATGTTGTATTAGTTTCAGGTATACTGCATAGTACTCAGTTATATATACATATAGATACCTATTTTTTTCAGATTCTTTTCCCTTATTGGTCACTATAGAATACTGAGTATAGTTCTTACAGCAGATTCTCATTGGTTATCCTTTTTATACATTGCTGCTGTTGTTGTTCAGCCTCTCAGTTGTGTCTGATTCTTTGAGACCCATGGACTACAGCAAGCCAGGCTTCCCTGTCCTTCACTATCTCCTCGGGTTTGCCCAAAATCATGTCCATTGAGTCAGTGATGCCATCCAACCGTCTCATCCTCTGTCTCCCCCTTCTCCTGCCTTCAGTCTTTCCCAACATCAGGGTCTTTTCCTATGAGTTGGCTTTTCGCATCAAGTGGCCAAGGTATTGGAGCTTCAGCTTCTGCTTCAGTCCTTCCAATGAATATTCAGGGTTGATTTCCTTTAGGATTGACTGGTTTGATCTCCTTGCTATCCTTAGGGGTCTCTTAAGAGTTTTCTCTGGCACTGTGGTTTGAAATAACAGTTCTTCGGCACTCAGCCTTCTTTATGGTCCAACTCTCACATTTGCACATGACTTTTGGAAAAACCATAGTTTTGACTATATGGACTTTTGTCAGCAAAGAGTTGTCTCTACTTTTTAATATGCTGTATTGGTTTGCCATAGCATTCTTCCAAGGAGCAGTTCAGTCAGTTCAGTTCAGTGGCTCAGTCGTGTCCGACTCTTTGTGGCCCCATGAATCGCAGCACGCCAGGCCTCCCTGTCCATCACCAACTCCTGGAGTTTACTCAAACTCATGTCCATAGAGTTGGTGATGCCATCCAGCCATCTCATCCTCTGTCATCCCCTTCTCCTCCTGCCCCCAATCCCTCCCAGCATCAGGGTCTTTTCCAGTGAGTCAACTCTTCACATCAAGTGGCCAAAGTATTAGAGTGTCAGCTTCAGCATCAGTCCTTCCAATGAGCACCCAGGACTGACCTCCTTTAGGATGGACTGGTTGGATCTCCTTGCTGTCTAAGGGGCTCTCAAGAGTCCTCAAACACCACAGTTCAAAAGAATCAATTCTTTGGCACTCAGGTTTCTTCACAGTCCAACTCTCACATCCGTACATGACCACTGGAAAAACCGTAGCCTTGACCAGACGGACCTTTGTTGGCAAAGTAATGTCTCTGCTTTTTAATATGCTGTCTAGGTTGGTCATATCTTTCCTTCCAAGGAGTAAGTGTCTTTTAATTTCATGGCTGCAATCACCATCTGCAGTGATTTTGGAGCCCAGAAAAATAAAGTCAGCCACTGTTTCCACTGTTTCCTCATCTATTTGCCGTGAAGTGATGGGACCAGATGCCATGATCTTAGTTTTCTGAATGTTGAGCTTTAAGCGAATTTTTTCACTCTCCTTTTTCACTTTCATCAAGAGGCTCTTTAGTTCCTCTTCACTTTCTGCCATAAGGGTGGTGTCATCTGCATATATGAGGTTATTGATATTTCTGCTGGCAGTCTTGATTCTAGCTTGTGCTTCATCCAGCCCAGCATTTCTCATGATGTACTCTGCATATAAGTTAAATAAGCAGGGTGACAATATACAGCCTTGAAGTACTCCTTTTCCTATTTGGAACCAGTCTGTTGTTCCATGTCCAGTTCTAACTGTTGCTTCCTGACCCGCATACAGGTTTCTCAAGAGGCAGGTCAGGCAGTCTGGTATTCCCATCTCTTTGAGAATTTTCCACAGTTTATTGTGATCTACACAGTCAAAGGCTCTGGCATAGTCAATAAAGAAGAAATAGATGTTTTTTCTAGAACTCTCTTGCTTTTTCCAAGGAGCAAGTGTTCTTTAATTCCATGGTTGCAGTCACTATCCACAATGATTTTTTAGCCAAGAAAACAGTCTGTCACTATTTCCATTGCTTACCCATCTGTTTGCCATGAGGTGATGGATTTGGATGCCATGATCATCGTTTTTTGAATGTTGAGTTTTAATCCAGCTTTTTCACTCTCTTCTTTCACTACCATTAAGAAGCTCTTTAGTTTCCCCTTCACTTTCTACCGTTTTCATATATAATAGTGTATATATATTAATCCCAGACTCCTAATTTATCCATCCCCCACTTTCCCCTTTGGTAACCATAGTTTGATTTCTATGTTTGTCTATTTCTGTCGTATAAATGAGTTCATCTGTATTTTTCTTTTAGATTCCACATCTATGTGATATCATATGATACTTGTCTTTTTCTTGCTCATGCACTTAGTAGTGTGAGAATCTCTAGGTCCTCCATGTTCTTGCGTATGAAATTATTTCGTTCTTTTTTATGGCTGAGTAACGTTCTGTTGTATATATTAATCAAGTTAAACAAATTGGCTGTTTGTCTTTGCTAAACCTTTTTACAGCCTAACTACCCTTCAAGATCCAGCTCAAGTCCTACCATCCCCCTAAATCCTCTTTCTCTTCTTTCCACATATAGTGTCTGTCATAAAATATACCTAAATATACAGTTTCATGCTTGTATTGTTTGTATCACATACATAGACGTAGGGCAGTTGGAAAGTTGTCCTAATACAATACAATTTAATAACACAAGACTTTCTAGTAGCTGCCTTACATAGTTAAAAACAGAACATAAGGCCAAGACTCATAGGCTTTATGTAGAAACCTAGTAATCTTTCATTTTTGCATAGCGTATGATGAATATCAGGTCTTCTCTGGTGGTTCAGTGGTAAAGAATACACCTCCCAATGCAGAAAATGCAAATTCAATCCTTGGGTCCTGCAGAAGGAAATGGCAACCCACTCCAGTATTCTTGCTTGAGAAATCCCACGGACAGAGGAGTCTGGTGGGCTAGAGTCTATAGGGTCACAAAACAGCCGGACACAACTTAGCGACTAAACAACAATAACAACAACATCATGGTTATCTAGATGACATAGATTCGATTCAGAACTGAGTGAGCCCTACAGTCATAGTGAGCTCTTCGTAGTTCTCAAAACATACTTTCTTGCCAGCCTTGGACTCTGCACACAGTTTGAGTCTGCCCTCCTCCAATCCAACCCCACCCCCCTGCATCATGAGGGGCCACTCTGCAATCACAGTGCTGGCGACCCTGTCGTTGCCTGTTTGTCATTGTGTCCCTGACTGCCTGTAAACTGTTTGCCGACCTTGGGGATCTCACTTACTCCTCCAGCACATAGCACAAGCTCTGCAAATATTCCCAAGTTACTACACTTAAATTCCTTCACCCACTTTTCCCACAGTAGGTCCTTTACAGTCACATGACTGGAAAGTAGGTAAGAAATAGTAAAAGTAGGAATTCTTATGTGGGGAGTGGTTCCCATTAGGTTAGTTGCAAATCAAGAGCACCATGGATGCTTTCTGTTTGGTAGAAGAGTCTGGGCATCTTTATAGTGTGGACAAAAATTGGTAGAAGAAAACAAACCTCTAAATCTACATAAGCAGTGGTTTCTTAAGTGACACTAAAAGCACAGGCAAATACATAAACTGGACTTCATCACAAGTGAAAACTTGAGTGCATCAAATGGGAACACC
This sequence comes from Odocoileus virginianus, assembly GCF_023699985.2. Classification (NCBI taxonomy): domain Eukaryota; kingdom Metazoa; phylum Chordata; class Mammalia; order Artiodactyla; family Cervidae; genus Odocoileus; species Odocoileus virginianus. The sequence goes on along the minus strand of NC_069674.1, from coordinate 87,207,661 downwards.
ATCAAGAAAGTGAAGAGAGAACTTCCTGAGTGATACAGTGGGTAAGAATCTGCCTGCCAATGCAGGGGACACGGGTTCAATCCCTGGTCTGGGAAGATTCCACATGCCACACAGCAACTAAGCCTGCAAAGCACAGCTTCTGAGCCCGAGTGCTCCAGTTACGGAAGCCCACTTGCCTAGAGCCTGCGCTCTGCAACGAGAGAAGCCACTGCTCGCCACGAGAGAAAAGCCCACACGCAGCGGCCCAGACCCAGCACGGCCAAAAATAAATCATTAAAAAAAAAGTGAAGAGAGAGCCCACTGAATCAAGAAAATATTAGTATTTGTAAGTCATATTTATCTGTTAAGAGGCCTGTATCCAGAATTACAGAAAACTCTTGAAACTAACAGCAACAACAAAAAAAGACAAAGGGTCTAGCACACAATTCAATAAAGAAAATAAGTGGCTCCAATGAGCACATGAAAAGATCTTTAACATCTAACATTAGTCATTATGGAAATGCAAATCAAAACAATGAGATGCCATTTCATACCCACTGGGATAGCTAAAATCACAAAAACAGTACAAGTGTTGGTGAGAACGTGGTGAAATGGGAATTCTCACGCATTGCCCCCAGCCACTGTTAAATTGTGTAACCACTTCGGAAGAGTTTGGCGGTTCCTCAAAGTTCAAAGAGTTATCGTATGACCCACAATCCTACGGCTAGGTATATATACTCAAGAGGACTGAAAACATGTTTATACAAAATCTTGTATATGGATATTCATAGCAGCATTATTTATAATAGCCCAAAAGTGAAAACTCAAATGTCTATCACATGTTCAGTAATGAATTACTAATGCATACTATAATGTGGATGAAACTTGAAACGCATTAACTGAAAGAAGCCGGACACAAAAGGCCACATATTGTATCATTTGGAATGCTCTGAATAGGAAAATACCTAGGAATAGATTAATGAATGCTGAGGGGGAGGGCAGGGGAGTGGGGAATGGAGTGATAAATGAGAATAGGATCATTTTTCAGAGTGATGCAAATATCTGGAAAGAAAGTGAAAGTTGCATGTGGGGAGAGGGGAGGAGAGGGTAAGATGTATGGAAAGAGTAACAAGGAAACTTACATTACCATATGTAAAATCAATAGCCAATGGGAATTTGCTGTGTGGCTCAGGAAACTCAAAACAGGAGCTCTGTATCAATCTAGAGGGGTGGGATGGGAAAGGAGATGGGAGAGAGTTTCAAAAGGGAGGGGATATATGTATACCTATGGCTGATTCATGTTGAGGTTTGACAGAAAACAAAATTCTGTAAAGCAATTATCTTTCAATAAAAAAATAAAACAAATTTTTTTTAAAGAAAGTGAAAGTGACTCAGTTGTGTCTGACTCTTTGTGACCCCAGTTCTCCAGGCCAGAACACTGGAGTGGGTAGCCTACCCTTCTCCAGGGGATCTTCCCAACTCAGGAATCGAACTGGGGTCTCCTGCATTGCAGGCAGATTCTTTACCAATGGAGCTATCAGGGAAGCCCCCTAAATATTCTGGAATTAGTAGTAATTATTGGGTAACTTTAAAAACCACCGAATATACTAAAAACCACTGAATTCTACACTTTAAAGGGTGATTATAATGTGTAATTATCTCATTAAAGCTGTTATTTAAAAAATGAAAATAAACATTACCTAAAAAATATTACAGTGTATGTTGGCAGCAATGTAAATTGGTGCAGCTAGTATAGAAAAGGATATGTAGGTTCCTAAAAAAACTAGAAACAGAACTACCATATGATCCAGGAATCCCACTCCTGGGTTATCTATCTGGAAAAACTGAAAACACTAATTCAGAAAGATACATGCTTCCCAATATTCACTACAGCACTATTTACAATACCCAAGACATGAAAGCAACCCAAATGCCCATTAAGAGATGACTGGATTAATAAGATATACATACATATTCAGATACATATGAATCCTAAAAAAGAATGAAAAGATTGCTTGGAGGAGGGCATGGCAACCCACTCCAGTGTTCTTGCCTGGAGAATCCCATGGGCAAAGGAGCCTGGCCGGCTGCACTCCATGGGGTTGCACAGAGTCAGACACGACTGAAAAGACTCAGCACGTACACATGCACTGTTATTTGCAGCAATGTGTATGGACCTAGAGAATATTATGCTTCATGAAATGTCAGAGATAAATAATGTATCACATATGGAAAATCTAAAAAATAATATAAAAGAATGTAAAACAAACAGACTTACAGAAAATAAACTTGTGGTTACCAAAGGGGAGAGGAAAGGGGAAAAGGACATATAAGGGGTATGGGCTTAAGACACAACTTAATATATATATAAAACAGATAAGGGATAGGATATCACAGGGAATTATACCCATGACTCTTGTAATAACCTATAATGGAATGTATCTGCAAAAATACTGAATAACTATGTTTAACATCTGAAACTAACATGATATTGTATATCAAGTATATTTCAATAAAAATTTTTTTAATAAAAAAAAACTGAGTGAGCCTTAAAGGGACAAGGCAGAGTGGTAGAATTTTTATTGAAAAATTGAATGCTTTAGTTTTAGCACTTCTCAAAAAGGGCTTTGCTTGAGTTAATGTATTTCTGTGCGAGCTCATCTCCTTTGATATTTTTTCTCCCGTGTGGGATACAGGTTTTATTGACATTATTCTATTATTTTTTTTTTACTACAGTGTATAAATGGAATATCATTTTACTACTAGACTTCTACTAGTCTACATTTTATAGAACTCATTAGTTATTCTGTATGGCATACTATATTTTAGTTGTGAGTCCCAGTACATAATTTTCATAGCCCTATTCAGTACACAGTTCAATGGGACATCATTGTCTCAGTCATTGTAGTGATAAGCTCCACCTCTGTCCTGGAATTTAGCTCATCATTGAAATGACAGTTTTGTGTAATGAAGAAGCTAACTGTTCTAGCATGGAAACATAAAACCTCATTTGTGATAATGGAATTTGACTTGTCTTCTTCCTCTCACTTTTAATAATATCATAATGTTAATGTATCTGAATGTAATTAGCATAAGCTGTTTAAAAAAAATGCTCTACTGTACCAGAAAACATGAATTAGAATTTCAATTATTAGTTTTTTTTTTCCCCAGACATTGACTTTATGGGCGAGGCCAAATGGAATATTGATTTCTTGGACTGTGCTAACCCATATAACCATGAGTAAATTTTCACGATTAATTTTATGCCCATATTTTCTTGTCTTAATGACAAGAATTTTTTTTTCTCTCTGGTGTCTGTTGGAATGAACTAACAATTTCAGAGAATGCTAGAGAGGAAAATCTCAAAGGTGGCAATTAAAAAAAGATATTTTCCCTCGGTTTATTCATTCTCCTACATGTAGATAGTGGGAAATTGAGTTTAAAAAAAACTTTTACTGTTCCACTCAGGCATTATTCAAGTGAAGTGAAAAGGGACAAAATATAAAATGGGAGACTGATCTCCAAAGAAATATTAATTTAAAAGAAGTTTGGCTGAAATAAATAATCAGTAATTGAAATGTATTCTAGTTATATAGACAGAGCATACCAATGGGCAGCATTTTTATATGGAAGTATACTGATAAATACCTATGGCAGAGCTTCATTTGGGGAACTTGGACTTCAAGCATTCATTTCCTCAAGAAACTGCTGAGATAAATAGCCTGTGACGTAAGTTTGGTTTACTGCTCCGTGAACCTGCTCACAGTAGGCAGCCATGCTTCCTTCACTGGCGTAAGAGAAGGAAAGATCTCTCTGCCTGCTACCTTGGCTAAGAGGGTAAATCTGACGTCTGTGGGGTGGTGGTGGTGCTGCTGCTAAGTCGCTTCAGTCGTGTCCGACTCTGTGCGACCCCATAGACGGCAGCCCACCAGGCTCCCCCATCCCTGGAATTCTCCAGGCAAGAACACTGGAGTGGGTTGCCATTTCCTTCTCCAATGCATGAGAGTGAAAAGTGAAAGTGAAGTCGCTCAGTCGTGTCTGACTCTTAGCGAACCCATGGACTGCAGCCTACCAGGCTCCTCCATCCATGGGATTTTCCAGGCAAGAGTACTGGAGTGGGGTGCCATTGCCTTCTCCCTGGGTTGGTGTTAGTGGGATTGAAAGTTAAATCTTGAGATTTACTATACTACCTAGAGATTAGAGATCTTTAGCTTGAAATTTATGGGAAGTTTCAGTAATTTCTAAATTTGTGGAGATTTTAGAAAGTGTTCAACTGGGCTGACAATTTCCCTGAGTCTTATCTCAAATACAGCAGGAAGCATTTTCTAGAAATTATTGCCATATCCTCTCTGTGCAAGTGGGTAATCTTATTTGTTAAAATTAATACTTCTTTATATACTTGCTATGGTATAGGTTCTTTTTTAGACCTTGGTGACTCTAAAAACAGTGTATGTATGAGTCCTTGCGTGCATTTTGTCTTTGTGAGTATTCTTATATTATCTCAGGATTGGAAGATGACTGCCCCAGCAGGAGGCATAACTTTTGTCTTTAAGGTAGGAATGAGGGGAGGGTTTGATGTGGACCATATAGGCCAGAGCTGCATCTCAGGGATGACACAGACCCAAATTGGGTACCACCTTCTGAAGGAAGCAGGCAGTTGAAGGAATCTAAAGATGCACAACAGTTTTAATGTCCTATGTGGTAGGGTTTTTGTTTCCACCTTAAGAGGGCTGTTTTCATAGTGCAGAAAGCCGTATAGGGTGGGTGTTCACAGGATATTGGGCAGCCCCTAGTGACAGATGTTCATTACCACCAGCCTTACCTGATCACCCACTTTAATTACCTCTCTCGCATCTTCCTCTCCAACCCCCTGGTGTTGTGTTGTGTTTGTTTGGCTAGAACTTTGCACAATTTAAGCTCTTACAGTACTGCCTCTGTCTTCATCACCACTGTATATCTAGGAACTAGTGGAATGACCAGCACAGTGTGAGTTTTGAATACATAAGTGTTGACTAGATAAGTGAACGAATGAATGAATAGTAACTTGCAAATGATAAGGTAAACAGTAGCATGCAGTGGCTATTATAGGAAGTAAGATAAAATTTAAAATCCTAGACTGGGAAAATTTTCACAAAAGAGGTAAGTTCTGGGTTAGCATATGGTTTTAACAAGAAAAGCTGAGAGAGTAGGAAAATCATGTGTGAAGATATGTATGTGGCAATGCTCTTAGTTCATAAGATGGTGGGGAAAACAATGCTTTATCAAATTTCTTGTAAACACATTTGCACATATATATGGGTTTTTGATGATCTCTAATTATTTTCCTGACTAACAGGTCCACAAAATGTACTGGAGAGGATCAAGCCTTAATTCTATCACATTCAAATCTCTCCTGAGAGACATTTTATTTCAGTGCCCTGGGAAGCTGAACTTTCTTAATTGGATTAGTGGCATTTTGCTGTTTCAAACTGAAACAGGATCCACTGGCCTATACTAGCTAGTGCTTTATAATCTACACCATCTATTTTGCGGTCATCACTGAAGTATTAGAGCTAACGCAGGGAGACAGGAAGTGGCATTAGAATTCTTTCTGTTCAGCCCTGCTTAGAGATGTAGTCTGAGATAATAAATAGAGTGCTATTTTTCTGTATCAGAATACATCTCTGTAGAACCGAAGTCTGTAAAGAAAAGCCAAAAAGGAATTTTTCAGTACAGCAGGATAGCTATTCCCTGGGCACTCAGTATTTCAAAAGAGCCTTCCATTCAACCCATTTGCCTTCAGCTATTTTCTTGTTCATGAGAGAGTGAATCCTACAAACCTTAATCCCATTTACCAAAATACCAAAGCAATCTGTACCTTCTGTCAAATAATTATGTCTGAGGTAAGAGTAGGGAATTTAGTCATTTGTAGAAGGCTGTTTTCCCCTACCAAAGTCTCTAAATAGAATTATCAAGTATCAAATGTTAATTTGTCAAGAAAAAACTGAATAGCTAATAAGGAAAATCAGATTTATATTGTAAATAGAGTATTACCCTAAAGACTTCCATGTCTCCAAAAGGAAGTATGACTGAAATATGACTGAGGCAAAGTCTTAATCAACCAAACTGTAGTCCTTTTCTCTTCCATGTACTTCAAAATCTTGCTCTGGGGTAGTGCTGGAGAAAATAACCACCACTGCATTTTAGAATTTTTGTGGAATATTCCATTGCCCCTCACCACTGTGCCCCTCCCCTCCTTCAGTTAATGAATTTCCACATCCACAGGTAAGGAGGGGCAACTGTGTTCATTTTATATCATGGACTTGGACATCCCTGGATTGCTATCTCCAGGGACTCCTGGAATCACCTCATGAGGGATGGCTGTGTGGAAAGTTATAGGAACAATCCTGACTTTGGCGTTCTTGTCCTCAGCTGTGACTTGCCTCCTGCAAAAAACATCCATAAAACAGACTGGCTGGTGAGCTGGCGATCCTGGCTAAGGGGAGGAATGAGAGCACAACTCCTGCCTCTGCCCACCAGCTGACAGAATTTTGAAGTTTCCAGGGGATGAGGCTTCCTGCAGCTTTCTCCTTTGAGAATGGACCCTGACCACGTAGCAGTAGACGTTCTGATGACAGTGAGCTCTCTGAACCTCTGGAAAACTAAGGGTATTTGCTTCACACTCCATGTTCTGTCTGACTCTCATTTCTTGTTCTCTTCCACCTCCAAAGTTTCTCCTGTAACATCAGCCAAGTGAATTATAATTTTGAGAAGCTGGCCTGAGGTACAGCTTAAAATCACTCTCGTGAAAACGAGTATCTGTTTTTTATGTTGTTGTGAGTTATTTAAATTGTAGGGCAAATGTTTCCCTGCATCTGAAAGGGGATGGGAAGAGAGAGGTGTTTGCAAGGAGAATGAGAGTAGAGAGAAAGCTGCTGACACTAAGTCTTTTTCTAAGGAAAAATCAGAAAACTTCCCGTATTCCCTTCTCTAGCCCCAGCTGACATGACTATAGTTGGGAAGGGTGGCCCTGTCAGCCACTTTCCTTTCCTCTCTATTTCAATGGAAATGACCAGAAACTAAAGGAGCTTGCAGTGTGGCAACTGCCCAGTCTCAGTCAAGTCAACTTGAAGATCTGCAAGTTAATTCATTGTAACCATGGTTATTGGAAAACCAAGTGAAGATCTACTGTCTAGGATGTGTTGGCTTAACTGCACTCATTTTCTCTCCATTATTTTCCACCACCATCTGATGACTGTGCTATGCATTATGCTTGCCTCCTTCCTCTTTTTTAGCTATTATTTGATTTTTAAAAACTGAGGTATAGTTGATGTACAATATTATGTAAGTTTCAGGTATAGAACATAGTGATTCACAATTTTGAGGAATCTGCATACAGCTTTCCATAGTGGCTGCACGAATTTACATTTCCACTAACAGTGTACAAGGGTTCCCTTTTCTCCACATCCTTTCTAACATTTGTTATTTGTAGGTTTTTTGATGATTTTAGTTATTCCAACAAGCATTATGTGGTATTTCATTGTTTTGATTTGCATTTCTCCAGTAACTAGCAATGCTGAACATCTTTTCATGTGAGTGTTAGCCATTTGTGTATCTTCTTTGGAAAAATGTCTGCCCAGGTCTTCTGCCCAATTTTTGTTTTTTTGCTTGTTTATTTGTTTTGATTTTGAGTTGTTTGTATATTTTGAATATTAACCCCTCTCTGATTGCATAATTTGCAAATATTTTCTCCCATTCTGTAGGGGTTGTATTTTAGTTTTATTGATGGCTTCCTTTGCTGTACAAAAGCTTTTAAGTTTGATTATGTCCCATTTGTTTGATTTTGGTTTTATTTCTTTGCCTTAGGAGACTAATCCTTAAAAACAATTTATGTCAAAAGTATTCTGCCTATGTTCTCTTCTGCGAGTTTTAAGATCTCCTTAAATGTAGGAGATGTAAGTCCTTAAGCCATTTAAAATTAATTTTTACATGTTTTTTGCATGTGGTGTGAGAGAATGTTCTAATCTCATTGTTTTACATGTAGCTGTCCAGTTTTGCCAGCACCACTTGTTGAAGAGACTGTCTTTTTGCCATTGTATTCTTGCCTCTTTGACATAGATTAATTGACCACAAATATGTGAGTTTCTATTTCTGGACTGTCTATTATGTTCCAGTGATCTATGAGTTTGTTTCTGTGCCAATACCATGCTTTTTGAAATATCAATAACCTGAAATGTGCAGATGATATCACCCTTATGGCAGAAAGTGAAGAGGAACTAAAGAGCCTCTAGATGAAGGTGATAGAGAAGATTGTTAAGAAGCTGGCTTAAAACTCAACATTCGAAAAATGAACATTATGGCATCTGGTCTAGTCACGTCATGGCAAATAGATGGGAAAGCAATGGAAACAGTGACAGAGTTTATTTTCTTAGGCTCCAAAATCACTGCAGATGGTGACTATAGCCTTGAAATTAAAAGACCCTTGCTCCTTGGAAGAAAAGCTATGACCAGCCTAGATAGCATATTAAAAAGCAGAGAGATTACTTTGTCAACAAAAGTCCATATAATTAAAGCTATGATTTTTCCAGTAGTCATGTATGGATGTGAGAGTTGGACTGTGAAGAAAACTGAGCACCAAAGAATTGATGCTTTTGAACTGTGGTGTTGGAAAAGACTCTTGAGAGCCCCTTGGACTGCAGGGAGATCCAATCAGTCCATCCTAAAGGAAATCAACCCTGAATATTCGTTGGAAGGGCTGATGCTGAAACTTAAGCTCCAATACTTTGGCCACCTCATGCAAAAAGCTGACTCATTGGAAAAGACCCTGATGCTGGAAAAGCTTGAAGGCAGGAGAAGAAGGGGATGGCAGAAGATGAGATGGTTGGATGACATCACTGGCCCAATGAACATGAGTTTGAACAAGCTCCAGGAGATGTTGAAAAACAGGGAAGCCTGAAGTGCCGCAGTCCATGGGGTCACAAAGAGTTGGATGCGACTGAGGGACTGAACAAAAATGACAATACAAATTGAGGAGTTACAAAAAGTAAACTCAGAATTCTTTTTCATTTGATCAAGTTAACCCCTTAGCAGAAATTCAGCTCATTTCATAAATTAAGCCCAAAAAATTATTCTAAAATTTATTTAAAATATCCTATTCAAAGATCCATTAGAATGGTGGTAACATAAAAGGAATGATTTCATAATGTAGTGAGTGACCAAAGTTTTGGAGAAAAGAAAATGATAAATACACAATGAAGGAAAATTGCTTACTTCCTTTAAAGTGTAGTAACACAAATGTATTAAAAAAGTGCTTTCAAGAAGGAGTTATTTCTATATGTAGATGTGGTAATTAAATAGTCTTACTTTGACTAATGTCAGCCTCATCCCAGTCCTGCTAGATAGTGGTAAACAAATGTGTCACTGCTCATAACATTTTTTCTATTTTTAATGTTAGTAATAGGACATAGTTAAATCATTGCTGGAAGATTATTGATTTTCATAGGAATTTCAGATATTCATCTTCCAGGTTCAGGATTTAAAATTAGCTGAACTGTGGAATAATTACTTTAAAACTAATCTTGTCACTGCTTTGAGCTGCACATCATTAAGTTATGAAGAATCTTGTCTATGTTACATGTTCTTTTGGTGTTTTTGTCTTATTTTTCAGGCAGGAATACTGAAGTAAGTTGCTATTTCCTCTTCCAGGGATCTTCCTGACCCAGGGATTGAACCCATGTCTCCTGCATCTCCTGAATTGCAAGTGGATTTTTTAACCTGCTGAGCCCTCAGGGAAACCCCTAGTAAGTCATACTTTTTATAAATAAGCTACTTGGCTGTAGTAAGCCATAGAACTGAATAACGGAAATTAAAGCTTAAAATTTGAACTACATTCACATACTATCATTCTGAATTGAATGTCTGTTTTGTTTTTTTTTGTCTATGATCTCAAGATAGGATACTCCTTTTCTATAAGTTGCTTGTGTACACAGTATGCTGCTGATTGGTTAGTGCATTTGTGTGGATGCTGTCAGAGTTCTCTGTTAGTAAAAATCAGGACTGGGACTAATTTGCTATAGTTTCTTCGTTATTTTCTATTATTAGTGATTTCTGTTATTAATAGAATTCTTTCTATTATTAATGACTTCTGTCATTATTTGGTCACAAATTAATCATTAATTACCCACCTTTGTTGAGAGACTCAGAATAAATTCAAGATGGAAACATCAGCACAATTGAGATATTAAAACCACTGAGGGATGCAATAATTGATATTTATTGAGATGCTAATATCTCTAGACTATAATATGGGTAGTTGCTAGGCAGAAGTGTAACACAGTGGGTGAAAACAGAATTTTATAGCCAACACTGTATGAATTTTAGTTTAGGCCTGCACTGTAGCTAATTTTGGGGCAATGGGTAGGCACAGTGTCTCTTCTTTAATGCCAGCCTCTCCTGCAAATCAGTGAGTATAAGGTTGTTATAGTAAAACCTCAGACAGCTAACTCCAAGGGCATTATTAGATTGTAGATTACTGACTCATAGAAAATGCTCCAGAATTTAGAAACTTCTGCATGTGGAGGTAAAATGTTGTAAAATTGCCTTCTCCATTGAAAGCCAAAGTAGGAAAAAATTCTTCTCATTGATGATCTTGGGTATATCAGAAAGATGGAGTTGGGAATTGCAATGCTCTGTGAATAAAGAATTGTTATTCTTAAGGAAACAGCAAGTATTTTGAGAAAAAATGTGCTCAAAGAAAAGCAGTCTCTTTAGGGATAGTGTTGAAAAGACTTGGTGTGTTTTCAGTAAAAATAAATGGAAACAGCTTTCTCTGAAGTTATGATTAAGAGTTTAGCATCAGAGAAGCAGTCATTCTGATGTCTTCCCATGGAGGCACACAAGTACCTTGAAATGTGTGAGCACCTAGTTAAGAAAAAAAAAAGAGATAGCAGAAAGGACCAGATGGATAGTGAAACCAGTTCCACTGATTCCTCTAATGAAAGAATTTAGAAGTTAATAGCATGACTGCACCCTGCACTGTTTAAATTTTTGGATATGTATTTATGTACAAGTTAACAATACAGGACACATTACACAGCTCTCATTCTGCATTGTGTCTCCTTCCATTTTGTTACATCTAAATGTAACTCAAAGAACTCTCTTCAGATCTATTCAGACATTTTGGTTAGGAGGACCTCTTCATTATTATGGGCAAAATGTGGTTGTCCCCAAGGACCATGTGAAAACAGGCACTGTTTATTATGCAGTCCTACTGAAGGAAGACTTGGTCTGCTTTGTGAGATGTTTCTAGACATCACACTATGGCTAGTCAACCCTAGAAAATGCCTGAATTATTAACATTTAAGACCCTCTGGCTTAGATGGTAAAGAATCCACCTGCAGTGCCGGAGACCCAGGTTTGATCCCTGGGTGGGGAAGATCCCCTGGAGAAGAGAATGGCTAACCACTCCAGTATTCTTGCCTAGAGAATTCCATGGACAGAGGAGCTGGGCAGGCTACAGTCCCTGGTCTCACAGAGTTGGGCACGACTGAGTGACTAATGCTAACACTGCCTGGGGCGCTGTTGTTGTATAGCAAATTTCTAGAACTTATAAGGGGCTTCTGAGATGGCTCAGTGGTAAAGAATCTGCCTGCAGTGCTGGAGACATCAATGAGAAGAGCTGGCTGGCTGCGCAGTCCATGGGGTTGCAAAGAATTGAACGTGACTGAGTGACCATCACTGAGGCGCTCTGAGTCACTCGGCTCTTCAGGATGAATGAAGTGTCCTCTGACTCTCTGCCTGAGTGTGTTCTCTGACCATGGGATATGGTAGGTCCAAGAGGTACAGGCTAGGGATGTGAGGGAATTAACACCTCAGGAATCGCCCTCAACTAATAAGGGCTGGGAGCTGGTGGGTAAACACCCCAGCTTTCCTTCTGTTGCTGGGTTGGTTCTAAGGAATGTTCTGCACAAATTCTTAAAATATCTCAGTAGGATGAGCCCAAATTCCCACCAGGTTCATCTGCTCATGCCCATCCCCAGCAGGGTCTTCCTTCCTTTTTCATTTTACTTTCCATTCCTTTACTCTTCCTCCAGAGATCACTTCCCAAATAAACCAGTTGCACTCAGATCCTTGTCTCTGTCTGCTAAACCCAAACTAAGACAACCTCCTGCTGGTTTTTCTTTCTAGCTTATAGAAAAACACTTCCCAGGTTAGAGTAGATTTTTAAGAGGTTGTATTTAAAAACATCTTGTTATGTTTTTCTACCAGTGAGATTAGCAATTTGGGAAATACAATGGGAAAAGATATGGGAAGATGATAGTGATGGGATCCAATGGCCAGTGACTAGAAAAATCAAATTTCTGATAACATTCTTAGGTGGGCATCTCCCTGGCACCTGCTGCATACAGGCACTGTCCTTAAAACCGTGTTCTCTCTGTATGTATAGTAGTGTGAGTGTGTGTCTGTGTGCGATATGAAGACATACCACCTTTATACAAAGCTGTGCTTGTATAAAGCTGTTTCTAGTTCAAAAAGTGAAACAAAATGAGGAAAACTTAGCCCAGTGATGCTAGAGAAATTCCATCAATCACTTGGTATGAAAATATCTGCCCCCCCCCCCCCCCCCGCAATGTTCTTATTGTGATCGTGCTTTAAAACTCACATTGAAATTAAGGCCAGGATATTGGAGGTAAAAATCTATAAAACCTTCCTCTTCTGCAATGTATATTTATTCTTAAGTTTATTTTATGTGTTATCAAAAGAAACCCCATAATTTAAACAAGTACTGAATTAACCTAAAATTAGACTCTCCAGTGATTCATGGATTTTTTAGAAATAATTGGAAAATTTTTGGGGTATATCTGTTTTGGAAATGCTTGCTCTAACAACAGCCTCCTTCCTCAGGAGACAGAAAAGACAATTCAGAAAAGAGAACCTTTTTCTTAAAGAGAGAAAGAAGGCTTCAGATGATTTAGGTGGCCTGAAGAGCTTCTGAAAATAGTTATTCTTCCAGGTCAATATCATATTTCCAAGCAAACTATTGTGAAGTTTTGGCAGTTAGTAGTAGATGAAGCACCACTGGTTTATTCCATGTCTTCTATTTTCATTCTTCTCCAGAAAGCAAAATGACATTTTTAAAACATCAATATAAATTTCCACAAAGAGCCCTATTTTTTTAAGTTTCAACTAATCTTATTTCTTCTTTCTGCATTAAAATAAATTTCACTTGTTCCTTCTGACCTCACTGTTGAACTGTAAAGTTTGTACAATTTTATCACAATGGGTCACAAACTAAATTTAACAGCAATAATGTAAAAGACATTTTTTTCTTAGCTACATAAACAACTAGATTTATATTCTTACATGCTGTTGATTGCAGGAGATAAGACTTAAAAAACTAAAACCAACTGAAACAAAAGACTTGATGAGAGATGACAGTTGTTTGGAAGTTTATTTTTATAGGACAAAGGCAAGTTTTTCGTTGTTTATTTTAAAGTTGGAAAGTTTACATTATGGAGGTATTCATATCTCCGTTTCTTTCGTTTTGCTGTGACACACTTCCTGGCTATTTCAAATCCCTCTGTTTTGCAACACTACTTTGCATTCTGAAGAGGTTTCCTGCCTAATTTAGTTTCATCAACTGATTGCCATGGAAACTCTTGATATCCTTCCCTCTTCCTGGAATGAGACGATGGCTCTGTTTCAAATAGAATATTTTTTTTTTTTTTTTTTTTGGACACAGAAAGTAGAGTAAGCTTTATAAAGTAAAATGTCAACAAAAGATTACCTTCTAGGGTGACCCACTGGATGTATAGAAGTCACAAACGCATGCCTACCAAACTAAACAGGTAATTTATCAGTAACAATTAGAAACACGTAGCAACATCATACAAATCAAAGCTAAGTGATGCCTGGCTGATTTTCTAATTTTATTGAGAAGAAAGTTGAAATCAGGCCTTTGTTGCATGTTAGTCCAGCAAAGGCAAAACAAAACAACCAATGATATAATAACCCTACAATTTTATGAGACTGAGTCAATCTGAATTCCTCAAGGGCTTCTCAAAGCAGATTCATTTGGTAAAAGTGGACAATTGACCTGGAAAAATAACTTGTACAATGAGATTTAACAGAAGGGTCTACCCATTTTTACCATGAATTTTACTTTAAAAGTGTTTCTAGGAAGACTGTATAGATTAGCTACATTGTGCCACTCTATGAGACCTATGCTTTGAGAGTAGAATCATATTCTGGGTTTATGCATTCATATTTGACAATTTTAAAATGGAATTCAGGAGGAAAGGCTAGTTATAACCATGAAGAAGAAAGGAAGGATTATGTGTGGTGTTTTTGCTTATTTTTTTCTGTATATACATATATGAGGGAATATTTTAATTGTACAACTGAATATATGTATACAGCTATTATACATCGTTGTTTGTGTGTCTGTCTATTGCATATAGACATGTGGTTGTCAGAAGGACAGACTGATAGAAAAAATGTAGGTCAATATCAGGAGAGAAAACCCTTTCTAATAATTATCTGTAAATTCAAAGATATGATGGTTTCCCGAGTAACTGTATTATACTTTGATTATTTCTTATAATATGCAGATTTTACATTTCCTTTTAAAGAAATGAGTGAATCACAATTGGATATCTCTTCTGCAACTGATAGTGACCTCCGTTTTCTGAAGACATTAAAAAAAGTAAGAGAAGTCAAATTTTTCGTTCCTTGCAAACCTTGGATTTACTGGCAGACATTAATGCTATTTTTGGATGGTGTGAAGTTTGTCTACCACTGGTCATGAATTTTTTTTTCCTACCATGGGGTGATAGGCATATTTTATTTTATTTTTCCACAATGTACATACATGTCCAGAAAATGTGTTATTTTAAACAGTTTATTTAAAATGAACATTGCACATGTGTGGGGAACACTTCCAAAAAGGAATGCCTGTTTAGCAAGTCTAGGAAGAAGAATAATAATTTTATAAATCCTAAATATTATAGGTAAGAGACTTCATAGCCTACTTTATTATTTGGGGGTGTCCATTTTGATGATCTAAATTAGGAAAGTATATGATTACTTTCACATTAACTGTGGCCTTAGCTGCTCTGTTGAAACTTAGCAGCAACTCTGTTTTAATATCTCATCATGACAAAGCAGTAAATAGCTCTGGCTAGCCCTGTGTGTTCTTCACTTTCAGTGTAATTTACTGTTAGCTGTAGTGCACATAAATAAAGCATAGTTTCACTATGTCTACTTTTTTCTTTTTTTTTAGAACAAACGCCTGAGTGTAAATTATACTCATACCTATTCCTGGAATAATTTCTCTAACCCCCCACTTCCCTTTATCCTGCACTGAAACAATTTGGTTGTCTGACGGAAATATCTGACCTGATTTTGCAGTCATAAGAGGTTTGGAGAGCAGCGATTTAAGATCCTAACATTGGCCTGTTGTTTCAGTGAAGAATTTTAACATTATGAGCCCCTTCACCAAAATTATTTTTATGTACTTTCTTTTGTGTATCTTTGGATACACGCACGTATTTTTTCTGTGTGTGTTTTTGTTTTTCTTATAACCTGACTCTTTTTTTTTTTCATTTATTTTTATTAGTTGGAGGCTAATTACTTTACATCATTACAGTAGTTTTTGTCATACATTGAAATGAATTAGCCATGGATTTACATGTATTCCCCATCCCGGTCCCCCCTCCCACCTCCCTCTCCACTCCATCCCTCTGGGTCTTCCCAGTGCACCAGGCCCGAGCACTTGTCTCATGCACCCAACCTGGGCTGGTGATCTGTTTCACCCTAGATAATATACATGTTTCAATGCTGTTCTCTTGAAACATCCCACCCTCGCCTTCTCCCAGAGTCCACAAGTCAGTTCTATACATCTGAGTCTCTTTTTCTGTTTTGCATATAGGGTTATCGTTACCATCTTTCTAAAGTCCATATATATGTGTTAGTATACTGTAATGGTCTTTATCTTTCTGGCTTACTTCGCTCTGTATAATGGGCTCCAGTTTCATCCATCTCATTAGAACTGATTCAAATGAATTCTTTTTAATGGCTGAGTAATATTCCATTGTGTATATGTACCACAGCTTCCTCATCCATTCGTCTGCTGATGGGCATCTGGGTTGCTTCCATGATAACCTGACTCTTTAACCATTATGTGAGTTCTAAAGAAGGGGAGAGCTTTGTTATGATTCATTTTCATCCTTTGAACAAGGTGTAGCTGCTTTGGGTATATAGTATTCTCTATGTGTAAGATACACAAGCCTTATTGCCATTGAAAAACCAGATACATAAATACATTAAAAAAATGATGTGATCCTTTTTCTAGATAGAAAGTACTTGCCTAAAATTCATCCCATGGAAATTGTTTCTGGTTCTGGAGAGGGCCAGGTAGAACAAGCGTAAGTGGAACTTATATTCGTGTAGATTTTAGCTCCATCTGAAGAAGGCCTTGGCAGTAAGTAGCCACTGAATTCCTGCTTCATGATGGTGAAATAATTTCTGGTTTCATGGCTGGATTTTTGGGGAGTCATAGAAGAGATTATGGTATTTTTAGAGGCAGTTTTTCCTTTCCTCCCTTCTGTTTTCTTTGTCTCTCTTTCCTTTTTCTTTTTTTCCTTTTCTCCCTTCCCTTCCCGCTCATCACTCTTGTAGTAAACTTCTGTGATGCATCAGATACTTTGCTCCTTCATCTAAAGGTCTGTAATTGAGAGAGAACAGCCAATTGTGTGAGGAAAGAAATGGTCAGGCTTCTGCTGAGAAGCACTTGCCTCTAGTTCTTCCACACTCATCATGAGAATTTAAGATGTACATTAAATCTGAAAAACCTAGCAGTGCTGCTACAAACATTAACGTTTAAAAGAAAATAAAACCTTTTCCCCCATTAATTATACATCTTAGTTTGTTGCTGAAAGTAATGAGGCACACACAAAAGCAACCAAAGATGGACAACAGAGCTTGAGAAAAGCATTTGCTTTTTAATGTGGAAACCCATGCCCTCCACTCATTACCATCCCCTCTCAGTTCAGTCTCTTAGTCATGTCTGACTCTTTGCGACCCCATGGACTGCAGCACACCAGGCCTCCCTGTCCATCACCAACTCCCTGGAGCTTACTCAAACTCACATCCATCGAGTTGGTGATGCCATCCAACTATCTCATCCTCTGTCATCACCTTCTCCTCCTGCTTTCAATCTTTCCCAGCATCAGGGTCTTTTCTAGTGAGTCAGTTCTTCGCATCAGATGGCCAAAGTATTGGAGTTTCAGCTTCAGCATCAGTCCTTCCAATGAATATTCAGGACTGATTTCCTTTAGGATGGACTGATTAGATCTTCTTGCAGTCCAAGAGACTCTCAAGAGTCTTCTCCAACACCACAGTTCAAGCATCAATTCTTCGGCCTTCAACTTTCTTTATAGTCCAACTCTCACATCCTTACATGACTACTGGAAAAACCATAGCCTTGACTAGATGGGCCTTTGTTGGCAAAGTAAAGTCTCTGCTTTTTAATATGCTGTCTAGGTTGGTCATAGCTTTTCTTCTGAGGAGCTAGTGTCTTTTAATTCCAGTGCTGCATTCAACATTGGCAGTGATTTCAGAGACCAAGAAAATAAAGTCTCTCGCTATTTCCATTGTTTCCCTATCTATTTTCCATGAAGTGATGGAACCAGATGCCATGATCTTAGTTTTCTGAATGTTGAATTTTAAGCCAACTTTTCTCACTCTCCTCTTTCACTTTCATCAAGAGGCTCTTTAGCTCCTTTTCACTTTCTGCCATAAGGGTGGTGTCATCTGCATATCTGAGGTTATTGATATTTCTCCCAGCAGTCTTCTTTTTTTTCCCCATCAATCTTGATTCCAGCTTGTGCTTCATCCAACCTGAAATCCCCTTTCATATCTCCCAAAAGAATGAAAAAAAAAAAATAGAAAGGTGGAGAGAAGTTTGTTTGTAATGAGGACAATCAGTAGGATGAGAATGGGCATATGTGGTTACTCCTTTGCCTCCTTAGATAGAAAGGTCTCTGAAGCACGAATGACTGTTTCTCCCCAACAACTCATCTTCCCTTTCTCCACAGTGACAAATTTTAGTGCAGTATATGGCCACTCAGAATACAGACTACGTATCCCAGAGTCCTTTGTAGCAAAAGATTATCATATTCTGAATTCTTGCAAATATAATATAGGCTGACTATCTTATGGCAGTTAGGGGAAACCTCTGTTAAGAGACAGATAATGAAGCCCCTTCGTCTCCCCTATCTCTTCCTCTTCTCCATTGTGCTACCTGGAAGGTAGACACCCAACCTGAACTATGTGGACCAGAGTCATAGCCCAGCTATGGCAGAATGGTGGTTGCAAGGAGCCCAGGTTCCCAAAGAGATGATGAATCAGAGCTTCCATTAATCATCCTAGAGTATCTGCCTTTAGACCTTTATATGAGGGAAATAAAGTTCTGCTCTCATCTGACATTATTTTTTAAGAATTAGTAGTAGTACTTATAACCTTAACTAATACTGCAACTTTATAGGAAGGCTAGAGACAAACTGTCTATTGCCAGCTCTTACATTTTTCATCTGTCCTGCTGCATTCATAGCAGGCAAGGAACTGACCTCTTTTCAGAATCTAAAAATTATACCTGTTGTAGATATTTTACATATCTTACATATTTTTCTCCTACTTAATTGTTATCAATGGTACATGGCTCAAAGTATGGATGAGAATACTCAAACCCAGAGAGAAAATACAGAAACTAAATGTCAAGCAAGTATAGGATTTAAGCATAGATATTTGTGAATCCAAACTTAAACGTGTTCGATGTTTTACATCGCCTTCCTGACATTCTGATTTAAGATCCTTCCTCAGTTCCATGTTTCTATGATACGTAGATTGGCTGGCATCTGCTCTGCCAGTATGCTCTGAGAGAAGACCCTCAAGTAGGTGAAGTTTCTCTTAGGATAGGGAGGTGAAAACTGATTTCCAATCTAAAGAGAAAAGATTGTGTGGCTTCTTATTTATTTATTGGGGTAGAGTTACTTTATAGTGTTGTGTTTCCGCTGTACAACCGAACGAATCAGCTATATGTGTACATAGAGCCCGTCCTTCTTGGATCTGCCTCCCACCCGCCCCTCATCCCACCCATCCAGGTTATCAGAGAGCACGGAGCTGAGCTCTCTGTGCTACCCTGCGGGTTCCCACTGGCTATATATTTAACGCATGCTAGTGTATATATGTCAATCCTAATCACCCAGGTCATTCTACCCTGCTTCCCCACCCTGTGTCCACACATCTGTTCTCTCTGTCTCTATTCCTGCCCTGCAAATAGGTTCATCTGTACCTTTTTTCTAGATTCAACAACGATGTATTAATATATGATACTTGTTTTTTTTCATCCTGATTTATTTCACGCTGTATGAGACTCTAGGTCCATCCTCATCAAACTCTGTTACAAATTTCTCTCCTTTTCAACGACTGAGTAATATTTCATTGTATATATGTACCGCATCTTCTTCATCCACTCATCTGTATAGTCACTATGGAGGTTCCTTAAGAAAATAAAAATAGAACTACCATGTGATCCAGAAATCCCACTCCTGGGCATGGACCTTGAGAAAACCATAATCAGAAATGTTCATTGCATCCCAATGTTCCTTGCAGCACTATTTACAATCGTCAGGACGTAGAAATGACCTGAATGTCCACCGGCAGATGAAAAGATCATGTGACCTCTCTTTGAGGAAGACTTAAGAGGAAATGTCTTGTCTGATTTTATGTAGATGAGTTGTCTTAATTTGGCAGCCCCAGGCTGACTTCAGACTCCATAGAAACTTAGCTTGGCTCACAGTATTTAAAAAACACTAATTAGCTGCTAACCTTTAAAAATAAAAATATTTTACATAAAAAGCTGGATTCCTAACTTCTCTAGAAAAACTGGAAGATCCAGTAACATTAGGGTGGCGTTTCCACATGACAACACTTAGCTGGAGCTGCGTGTGGCTGCCTCTGCCTTGCCATCTCTAGTTTGGCTCCTCAGCCTCTTCCACTAATTTTCTTTTCTGACCTTTTCCTGTCAGGGATTTGAGAAGTTTATTACCTTTGTGTGGATACGTTTCTTTGACAGTGATTTAAGATGATTACACAGAACAGGTTGTCATCTCGCTATATTGTTTGATGTATGTTCCTTATTTCTAAGTATGATTTGGTGAGCCCTAGAGACACTTTATGTACCACAGTGTCTCTTAAGAATACCTGTCAACTTCTTTAGAGCAACTCGGAGATGAGCCAAGTTCTCTCCACCGTCTGGTACCTAGAGGTGGATTGTTTCAAAGTCTGAGAGGTTTTTGCTGTAGTTAAGTCTGCCCAATGGGCTTTGAGCCCAGTTGCAGTGTGGTCCAGCAAGGTAACTCTTGCAGCGGTGCTATTTGGCCAAAGCAGTCCTTCTCTCTTGCATGTGTGCATGCTCACTTGCTCAGTCGTGTCCGACTCTTTGAGACCCCATGGACTGTAGCCCACCAGGCTCCTCTGTCCATGGGATTCTCCAGGCAAGAGTACTGCAGTGGGTAGCCAGATCCTCTTCCAGGGGATCTTCCCGACCCAGGGATTGAACTGGTATCTCTTATGTCTCCTCCATCAGCAGGTGGGTTCTTTATCACTAGCTCCACATATTTTTTTCACTGATTATAGTTTTCCTTATATCTTTTCTAAAAGGGATATAACAGTGGTAGTAATGGAGGGGTTCTAGATATAACTATATTAGATGTGAGGGAAAAAAATAAGTCTTTTCCTCTCTATTCTGAGAGAGTACATTACTATACTCTGTAAAGTCCAGAGGGAAAGCTTCAATAAATATTGATAATGATGACCATGAGCTAAGCATTCTCTGGAATAGTCAATTAACTCTAATGTAGTTAGAACAAAGCTCAAAAGCTTATTAGAGGCATCCAGCCAGCCCTTTAAAATGACTCTTGTGGGAAGAGGTTACAGGGTAGGTGAGGTTCAAGGACTTGTTAGATCTTCATCTGCCTTCATCTAATGAACAGGTCAAGTTGTGACTTCCATGCGTATTACTGATAGTAATCACAATCTACAGTGTTATACATTTTAGTTTTCTTTTATAGCTGCTGAAATTGTGGTAATGCAACAACTAAAGATGATCTGTTGTACACATTTTAAGCTCACCTGTCTTTTAGTCATTAAATTCAATGGCATTTTTCATACCATTTTCACAGCTTAGATACTATCATTTTGTTAAGACAACCACTTTCAAACTATGATGTTCACAGCTCTCTAAGGTTTGGTTCTATGCCACCAAACCAGTCTTATTCTTAATAGAAACCTATTCCCTCTATGGCTGACAAAATGCATCATGATGTCTTCATGTTTATCTCAGAAATTTTGCTTTCTTATGTGTGGAATTCTTCCTTGACCCTCTATGAGGTAAATCTAAGAACTTCTTGACCTTCTTCACAGATTGATACTACATGGATGACCCCAGCTATGTAATGAAGAAGGGTGGATACTATGTAGTGGCCAAGGGCCTGGGCTCTGAAGCTTACTTCCTAGATTCACATGTCATTTCTATCAGTTGCCAGCTCTGTTTGGCAGGTTAACTAATCAATCTTCAGATTTTCTTGACAAAGTAAAAATAAGAATACCTACTTTATAGATGTCTTGGGAAGACTCAATCTGATTGGGAATATAAAAGAGAAAATCTTTAGCTTAAGTCTCTAATTTATTACCAATATCAATATAGTTAACCAATATTACCATTACAGAGCCTGTAATTGCATCCCATTATACCAGTCAAATTATTGATTACAAGCAACAGAAACAGATTCTAGTTAATTGATGCAGAACTATATTGGGTAGTTCACATAATCAACAGAATGTATTGACAGCAAGGCTTAAAAATGGAGAGTGAAATAAGAAAGGCTAGATAGCAGGAAGCTCAAGCAAAGGTCTGCAGAACAGTCAGGTGAGAAAATCTTGGCTGAGCATTGTTGTACCTGAACATTGTAAACTATTGCCATTGGTAAATTCAATCTCTCTTGGACTCTGTCTCTCTTTCATCAGAAATTCAGTGTCAGAGTTCTAGGTAGAAGTATTTAGTGAAATCTCTGCCACGCTCCCCAGCCATAGCTGTTTATCACGGGCTCAGGAGAGAAAATATCTCATCCCTTTGCCTCCCACCAAAAAGGAGCTTATCCACAAATAGAACAGAGTTCAGATATTGGAAGTTAAACAGTGTTCTGATACACAGTGATGCCCTTTACTATTCTATGATTATTTTTCATGTGGGCTTCCCTTGTGGCTCAGCTGGTAAAGAATCTGCCTGCAATGTGGGAGACCTGGGTTCGATCCCTGGGTTGGGAAGATCCTCTGGAGAAGGTAAAGGCTACCCACTCCAGTATTCTGGCCTGGAGAATTCCATGGACGCTATAGTCCATGGGGTCACAAAGAGTCAGACACAACTGAATGACTTGCACTTTCACATTTTCACACTGGTTTATAAATTCTTCAAAGGAAGAGCCCAAGTATATCTCCCAGATCTCATCATATAATAGATTCTCAATAAATACATTTTAACCCATAATTTAAAGTTTGACAGACTTGTTTTCAGAATTTATTGCTTTTTATGCTCTGTTTAATGGACCAATGAATTGTGAGAATTTTATTGAGTTATCAGACTTATGTTAAGTTGCCGCACGGTGATAACATAATGGTGAGAGAAAACTAGAATAACCTTTTAACCTAAATACATCATCTCTTTTGATATGAACCCCTGTGAAGTAGAGAGTCAAAATGAGAGGGTTGTGGCTTTTGGGAGCATTAAATCCTGCATTGTGTGAAGGATTTGCAAGAAAAATCATGATAGAAACTCTGCAGGCAAGTAAGACTTATTAATATTGTTTAAAAAATTCATGCCATAAAAGTAACATGACTATTATAGTAAACTTTTCAGGTACAGAAAAACAACACAAAAGAAAAAATTTTCCTACTGTTATTCAGCACAATTATATATATTTTTATATTTGTTTATATATGTGTGTATGTACATATTTATATGCTGTCATGTATGAGACAGCATGTGGTTAGAACCACAGCTTTACAACACACTCATAAAAACATAGTTGTTGTTAAAAAACTGTTACAAAATGTGCTTTTATATACAGTAGTGTTTATTAATGTGCTATATAATTGTTTTCTTAAAAATGAAGATTCTTGTTATCAGAGAAATACTTATTAAAGTAGGAAATATAATAAAAGACATGCAAAATCTCAGCAACCCAGAAATAAGCATTGTTGATATCTTGCTGAATGATCTTAAAAAAAATTTTTTTATATATATATATGCAGAAATATACATTTAAAAAAAGTAGATTATGCATATTTAAAAGATTATGTATTTCATATGATCTGTAACCTACTTTGAAAGCACAGCAATTGATTTTCAGAAATATATAATAATCTTGGACACTTAATTTTTTATTGCCTTTTGTTTTTACAAGCAATACTTCAATGAACATCTTATAATCTTCAGGCATATCCTTAACTATTTCCTTAGGACATATTCCCAGAGATACAGTTAACTGATGCAAAAGTTATATATATTTTTATGTTTTTGGATAATGAGTTTCTTTCCAGGATTGTATACCAATTTGAAATTATAAAGCAAGAGATGAGTGTGCATTCTCCTGAAACTGAATATTGCTCTAGTTTTAAATGAGAGAAAAAATCATGTTGGTTAATTATTTTGGCTTATCACATTTTGTAAAATATTGTCATGTGATTAAACAGTCTAATCACATAGTTTAATTAAAAGACTTGAATGTATTTCATCTTGTGAAACAACATAGTGACATATCACTTAATGTCTGCCTATGTTTATGAATATTTTCTTAGGAAAATTTCCCAGTAGTCATGTGTCTGGAAAGAGCATATGTTATCATCCGGCCTTACCCTCATTGTTCTACACTCCCCCCCACCCTCCCCGCCCCCCACACATACATGGAGCTGGTTTGTTCCTGACACCTTCCACTTTGCTGATCTGTTTATAACTGGCTCCTCATTCAGGTCTCTCTTTAAATACTGTTACTTCAGAGAAGGCTTCTGTGATATGACTGCTCAAAGTGGACTGCGATAATCATGATTGCCCTCCACCAGGACTTCTGGTTCTCATCCTGCCAGGCATGCAGTAGGATTGCCTTTCCCTGCCTCCTCAAAGTTAGTTGCAGCGTGTGACCTGCTTTGGTCAATGAAATGTGACAGCATATGACCTGACTCTCCTGGTGGAAACCTCTAGAAGCTAGTGTGTAATTTGCTGCATATCCTTCCCCATGTCACTGCAGTCAGTGACATTTTACTTTGGAGCCTTCCTCTTGCTGCATCCCTGAGAGAGAATAGGCAGCTGAGCCCCACCCTAAGCCATGATGATGTGTATTGTGAGGGGAAAAGAAATCCTTTTTTCTTTTTTTTAACACAGCTCAGACTTTGGGGTTATTTGTGAGTGCAGCAAACCTCGTCTGTCCTGAATAATACACGCATTCCTCCTGGCTTTAGGCATTCTCAGTATTTTCTTGTTTTATAATTGTATAAGATCATCTCATTTATTCCCTTATGAGTTCTCCTTCTTCACAAAAAATCTAAGATCCCTGAGAAGGATCTTTCTCTAATCTTGTTCATTGTAGTGTCTCATGCATAGTAGGTCTTTAATAAATATTTGTTGAAAAATATTAAATATTAAATATTAAATATTAAATAAAAATATTAAAATTAAATGAAATGGAAGATTTCAGCATATGCCCATGGAATCTTGACTAAGACAGTGTCTTGCAAAACAATTGTTCCCAGATTCCAAGTTAGCCTTTGGCATACTAAAAGAACATGCTAACTTAGAGTTCTGATGTCCAGAGAGAGGTTAAATATTTTCTCACCAAGATGTAAGAACCCTTAACCACTTTAATCATTTGGTCTTTTTTCTACTTTAGCACTATGAATAGTTTCCTTCTGTGTGTGTGGAAAATAAGCATGATTCTAATTATTTTTGAATGTTCTATCATTAGAGATTTTTAAAATGAAAAACACTTTAGCAAAGCCTGAAGTGTATTAAGTGAATAGACATGTGTATTTTCCCTGGACATCCAAAGGATAAAATATGGTATTTTATTTATAATGTCTAGACTCTTCAGGTAGTCTTCCATTTTGAAACTTGATCATTCTTTTTTTTAACTGTTATGTTTCAGCTACTTTGTGTTCTGCAGATATGTATCAGTTACAAGGATGCTTTGAGTTAATGATTTCTAAAAAGCTTTGCAACAAGTGGAATAGATGTGTCTATATAGGGTAGTTGGTCAACAGTGCCTCCCAGCAAGAAGTAATAGACTCTTGAGTTATTCCCTCAGCTGTGAGGGGCTCGACACTTGAGCCAGATGACAACATCTCTTCTTTGGTCTTAACACACACTAATTTAGGGTAACTATCTACAGCTGTATCTGTTGGTATCCTTTTCAATCAGCATGTCCATTCTCTTGACCAGAAATAGAAAAACACAGATGACATTACTATGCGTTTGTATCTCTAAAGCTACTTGCTGTCTTTTCACATGTCAGGCAGATGGAAAGGATGGAGAAAGCTCTACATATGCTGAACTATAAAGTGGCCATTTGCTTGGCAACTAGAAACAAATCCGCATGAATCTGCTCTTAGATGGTCCAAATACTTGGACTTGGTATCTCATGATCCAAGTTCATCAGAGCTCATTTCAGACAGAAAAAAGGCAGTACCTGATCCTTCTGTGTTTGAATTTTTTTTGGTACAGTATTCTGGAATTCTTTCCCCTTAAATGAACTCCTCCTTGTCTTTTCAAACATGTTTCATGTTTCTTTTACCCTATTGCATTTCTAATTTACTTTGGCACTTTGTTTTCATATGTTGTACCATATATCAGGAATTTCCCGTATTTGCTTTGCTGCTATATGGAAACAGGGTAGCATTTGTGTTAACAAGGAATCATTTTCTCATCATTAAGCTACTTTGGAATCCAACACAGTTTAAGTACTTTCAAGAGAATTATATGTCAGACCAGTCTGTATCAATTCATGGTGCTATTTTTCCAGTTTTGATGTGAGGTATAATAAGGAGAACTGTATAAGATGTTGAAGTGAGACAGCCCTAGATTTGACCACTGACATTTACTGATTATGGGTTTAAATATGTTATTTAATCTTTGGGGACTCAATTTTCTCATCTGTTAAATTGGGAAAAAATATTTCCTATCTCAAAGAGTTGAGATGAAGATTAAAACAGATAAAGAATTTTAAATCTAGGGCCAGGCTCATAGTGAGCACTAAGAAAATGTAATTATTATCTTACTGAGAGTCATTCCACACACCTGAAAGATTAGTGTCTCAGAGATTTTTTTTTTAACCAGTACACTTTACCAGTGCTTTAACTAAAGCTGTTTAATAAAAATGGTATTTTAGGTAGATTCCAATGGATAGATAAATAAAATTCATTCTAAAGAAATAAGGCATAATGCCAACAGATATTTGTTATTAAAATAATAATAGTAAAGAAACTTATATAGCACCATAGAGTTGATAAAAAATTTTGTACTTGCATGTTATACAACCCTTGTAAATCATACATTTATTTGAAAGAAGAGCATTTCAGGCAGGGGTGTAGTCTGTTGCCGAGGGCCTAAGGGAAACCATGCCTGGGATGTTCAGTGAATATCCAGAAGGCCCATGTGGCCAGAGAAGAGAAAAAGGAGGCAGTGGTGAGAGAGGAACCCAGAGGCCAGATTATGTAGGTCACGGTTAAGTCCTTGTCTTTGCAGGACTGACATAGTGACATTTCTGTTGTGTACACTGGCCATAGTCACTCTGGCTGCTGGCTTTCAGACTGTAAGGGAGGCCTGGGTAAAAGCAAGGAGATCAGTTAAGTGGTAGAAAAGTAGCTCAGATCTGGTCAAACTGTGGGTCTAGTTTAAAGCTAGAGGGCACAGGATTTTCTGCCAGACTGGATGTGAAGCTCTGATAGAAAGCAAGAGCCAGGACAACCCAGGTTTTTGGCCCGAGTCACTGCGGGGTGGAGTTGTCATTTTAAAGGAAAGTTGAAGCAGTTTACAGGGGAAACATCAGAAATTCAAAATCTCAGTTAGGTGAAGTTTAAAAATTCTGTCCGACATCCGAGAGTGTGGCTTTGTCAATATTCAAGATGAAAGAATGGAAGCTTATTTGTCTTAGAAGACAAATAAATACAACCCTAAGTAGCAAATCATTATCTGAAGGAAAGAAACCAGTTCAGCTGCTCACTCATTGTGAGTAATTGTTATTCTGTAAAATCAAGTACTGAGTGATTGTTATTCTGTAAAATCAAGTACTGAGTGATTGTTATTCTGTAAAAATTAACAAAGAGAATTTTTCACTTACTTTTCTGATTTACTGTCAGTTGTAGGAACAACTGTGCTCTCAGGCACAGAGGGAAATCTTTCCATCACTTGGCAGCAGAGTGAATGTACAAACCTCCTGATACTGCGCACATCAGTTCCAAAGGGTTCACTCATATGCCTACAAGAAACATAAAAACTGCTTTTTAGGATAAGCACAGATGGAAGAAATGGTCTATAGTCAGACAGTACATAGATTTCCCAGATCACAGAAGACCTAATTTCAGATTTCTGAATGACTTGTTTGAGGCTAAATTAATAGTTTTGATTGATAGTAAAATAATTGACTCTGCCATTTTGCTAGGGGAGGGGAAAGCAATGCCAGTTCACATGTACAGTATAGGTCTTCAGTCTGAATGGGTCATTATTACCTAAAAGATATATATTCCCATAGAGTGAATTGGGGCCTGTCTGACAGTAAATTTTCATATGCTATTTACAACTTACTGCCAATAGTTTATAACCATCAAGGTAAAATCAAAATACATAAATGACTAGTACTGTACCTAAACTTATGTTTTATCCTTATGAGAACAATGAAGAATCTGAAATTACTCATTCAAATACTCCCTGGCACATTCAACCTGAGAGGAAGGCAGTTTGACCAGTTTGGAAGATGGTTAGAAGGCAGTTGTATCAACAAAGACAAGTTGGGATGGTTATGTCTTGGAACGTTAGATGTCCTATTTCTTAAAGGATTTGGATTTAATTCAGTGGGTGATGGAGGTCATAGATACTTTTCAGTTGGGGATTGATAGGGTTTATTACAGAATCTTAAGACAATGTATTTACACATGAGGAATATTTTGGGAAATGAGCTTCTTAATATGCATGTAATTATAGTGACTTTTATAAGTTACCTAATTATCTTTGTTGAAAAGATAATTTAATAATATTTAAATATTTAACTACTGTTAAATATACTTTTTATTTATAAATGAAACTCAATATCTGTCTCCAGAAATCTAGATCTATATTCTTAGATGTTTATACTTAGATGTTTCATTTCCCTCAAATATCTGAAACTAAGTTTATAATTTTTCCTACAAACGTGTACTCCTTTTCAGCCTCTGTTTCTCTTTATATGGTGTCTCCTTCCCATCCCAAGAAGACTGAAGATAAAATAAGCTTTTTATCATCACTATTTCCTAGCCTATTCATTCAGATAGTAATCTTTTAAAAAATTATTTTCCCTAAATAGTTAAATATTCAAGTATTGCCTGTCCCCATTCTAGCACTTTACTATAGATTTTTCCACATTATATGCAGAGAACTTCCACAGCCTTTCCTGAAATAGCCTTTAACTGCTTCTACCCAACGAATCTTTATGCCCATGGTTACAACAGAACAGTGTCATGGAAAGAACACAGATCTGGAAAGGCAGGTGAAATCCTAATCTATTTACTGGGTATCTGAACTTGGCACATTTCTTAACCAGTCTGATCCTTAGCTTCTTTGTGTGTTAAGAAATAATGCTTCATTCATAGGATTATTAAGAGAATGAAAGAAGAGAATGTGTAAGAGCGTCCCTTGCATCTGACGGAGCCTCATGGAATGGTAGCTGCACGTAATTTCATCCTTTTCCCTCCAGGTTCCAGATGACTCCCTTCGTCTATAATATTAAGTATAAATTCTCCTCTAATTTTCACTGGTAATTCTCCTCCTTGTGCACATCAGCGGCTTACACTTTTTGTCCCCTTGTGGTTAGCAAGGCTGTCTCACTTTTGAGACATGGCGTTTTGGATAAGACCCCCCAGTAGTTCCTTCGTCTGGCATGTGAGCAGCTAAAGAGCCCTTTTATTGGGATGGTGGAGCCACAGGATCAAAGCAGACCAGATGGCTGAGTCAGAGGAGAGTTTTCTGGAGTGTCTCCTGCACCTACAGTGCATTTGACGTGAGCAGGATATAAACTTGTCATGTTAAGCCACTGGCTAACATGTTCAGTGTTAACACTGGTTAACATGGTCCAGAATTCATGGTAACCACAGTATAGCTTTATCTAGCTTAGTAAAACCCTGGAATCTTTCTGTTTTCTGGCCTCACTGTGGCTATCTAATCTTATTTATTAATTCTTCTTGGACTTTGTGCAATTTGTCTCTATTCGCAAGTTATCTCATTGGCCTTTGTGTGTTTGCACATGTCTTTCTCTTTCCTCCTTCATATCCTAGAATACACATCACCCGTGTCTCGGAGCCCTGCCTTCTAGACATCACCCTTAGGGACCAGTGTATGCCCTTCAGTGTAGATGCTGAACGCATGCGCGTTCTAGTTGCTCTGTGTCCTAAGCCTGGAGAGTTCCATCTGCGCAGCCTGTGTCTTCTGCCTGTTTTGCCAGCCCTAGGAGCTGGTTTCCCTGCCCTGAATATCTCTTCCTTCTAGTTTAGACTCACATACCATAGGGTTTATCTCTTGAAAGCATTCCTCTGATCATGGATCTTCCCAGTTCAGAACCTATTCCTCACAGTCCTGTAGGGAGAGGCCTAAGGAGTACATTTAGATTTTTAACTTGACGGTTGAGGACTTGAAGGCCAACCCGATTCCCCTTGTGCTCTTCTGTGTAAGCGTCACATGAACTCGCCTAAGTTTCATGGTTTTGTCTACGCTGTTGACTAGGCTGGAATACACTAATTTTGGCCTGTGTTTCCAAAATACGCTAACCAGGATGGAAAAGATTGCTAAATGAGATTATATTAAAATTAAAACTGTCTCTTCACCAAAAGACCCCATTAACAGAATGAAGAGCCAACTCTTAGGCCCTGAAAACTGATCTGTAATATAAAAGGGCATATTTTTACTCTCTGTAAAGAATCCCTACAAATAAATAAGAAAAAGCACAACTCAAAAAACTTGAGGCAAAATACCTGAACAGCTATCTCAGAAAGGAAAGACTCCAAGTGACCTATAAACATATAAAAAAAAAAAAATTCAACTTTACTAGCAATCAGGGAAACACAAACACCACAATGAGAAACCACTACATACTCACCATATTGTTTATAATTTTAAAGTCTGACACCACTAAATATCAATAAGGAGGTGTAACCATGAAAGAACTTGCCCAGCAGATAAAAAAGAACATTATTACAGCCTCTTGGTATGAAATTAGAGTTATCTTGTAAGGTTAAATGTGCACATAATTGATGACCTAGCAATTGAATACTTAAAGGTGATTGTGTGGGCTAGGATTCAAACACAAAAATGTTCAAAGTAGCATTGTTCCTAATAGCCAAAAATGTGGAAACAACTCAAAAACACATCAAAGAAAGAGTGAATTAATAAATGATATATTTATTCAATGGAATACAGCACTGAAAGTAAATGAAGTTCCATGGATTTCATGGGTGACTAGTAAAACCATAGCATTGAGCAGAAACTGGCATGCTGCCAGTTTCCAATTTTAAAAAATCCCAAACCAGGCAAAAATGAAAATATATTGTTTAGAACAAAACTATGTATATATGTATATGCTTAGTTGCTCAGTTGTGTCCAACTCTTTGCCACCCTTTGGACTGTAGCGCACCAGACTCCACTGTCCATGGGATTTTTGAGGCAAAAATACTTGAGTGGGTTGTATCTCTTGTGTCTCCTGCATTGCCAGCAGATTCTTCACCTGCTGAGCCACTGGAGAAGCCCTCATTTATATATATATAAAGCAAAGCACAAATGTGACTGCCATCATATTTAATAGAGAAGTTATCTCTAAGGTAGGGCTGAAGAAATGAACATAAAAGTTAATTATGAGACAGGTAGGAAGGTAGTTACGTGATATTTGCCTTAATTTTTTATTTTATATACTTTTATGTTTGGGTTATTATTTGGCAGTAAAATTTTAAAGTTTATACATTTCTCAGTACCTTCTTCTCCATAAATCCATTCTGATCACCCTATTCTATGAGTTTTCCTTCTCTTCTGAACATTAAGAGCCATTATATGTTAGATTCAATTAGGCATTGACTTATGACCTTGTGTCAATGGTTATCTTGAAGAAGTAGGTACCTATTTTTCAGTGGTTCACATAGTGTTTTATTATAGATCATCTCTCCGTGCACCCTGTAAACTGCATTGCAATGATTTACACGGACGCAGTATTGAGTTTTTTTGTTCACAATAGTAAGAGATCTTTGTGTGCTGTGCCCAGTTGCTTTAGCTGTGACCGACTCTCTGCAACCCTCTGGATTGTACCCTGCCAGGCTCCTCTGCCTATGAGGATTCTCCAGGCAAGAATACTGGAGTGGGTTGCCATGCCCTTCTCCAAGGGATCTTCCTGACCTAGGGATTGAACCTGTGTCTCTTATGTCTCCTGCATTAGCAGATGGGTTCTTCACCTCTAGCACCACCTAGGAAGCCCAAGAGATCTACCTATGGTATTTCATACATAATTATAGACTACAAATCTAGAGAATACATTATTCAAATATTATTTCTGGAAAGTTCAAATGGTATTTTATTATAGATGACAATATTGTGTCCTGGAAAGAATATTATAATGGTGATGAAGAAGTTTGAGTTCTAGTTCTTTCTTTGCTGGATTTTGTCTTAACTAAGCCATTTAAGTTTTCTAAGTATTTAGCTCTTCATGTGGTATTTGGGGTAAATTCTATTTTCTGGTTCTCATAGTCTGAGGCTTTAACTACTGTTGTATGAAAGGAGCCTGCGACCAATCTTAAGGAAATAATATCAGACAGTCCAGAGGTTATAAGGGAGAATTTGGGGGAAAAAAATAGACCTCTTATTCCTTGAGCAGTTTTTTTTTTAACTGAAGGAAAGTTTGGCAAGTTTAAAATAAAAAGACAAAACTATAAAAATAGAGGAAACAATTGTGATATCCAACAGCAAACCACTTTTTTTTTTTCTAAAGAATGAGGAGATGAGTCACCAACTGACTTTGTGACCAAAAATCATAGAGGAAATTCAGAAACAGAAGCTGAATTGAGAGAACTGAAACAGCCATCAAAGAAATAAAGCAATACATGTATGTTTTTCAGAGACAAGGATGTTTTTATTCAGCTGTCCCAGTTTTTGCCATTTTATTTTGAAGATCTGTTTGGACAAAAATAGTGTATTCAGATTTAGGTGGTAATTATTATAGATTATTGGTAAATAATTTGAGCAGTTATGAAATCATAATCTCTTAGCAGATAGAAACTTTAAAGATTGTTTATTCCTATGTTCGTTTAGTGGCTAAGTCACGTCCGACTCTTTTGCAACCCCATGGACTGTAGCCTGCCAGGTTCCTCTCTCCATAGAATTTCCCAGGCAAGAAGACTGTAGTGGGTTTGCCATTTCCTTTTCCTTGTTATTCCTGATACCCAACCATTAAATATGCCTGAATCAGTTTATAAAATATCTGCTGAGTAGTCATCTAAGCATAGTCTTGACTCTCTCCAGGAGCTACTAATATGTATTAAGATTGATATCTTAGAACCATCTGCTGTTGCAATATTAGTTTCAAAGACTGTCATTGTGTTTCCACACATAGGGCTACTTTATATTGAAAGATTAGTTTACAATGCCTCATGAATGATAGAATTTTTGTTTCTTTTACATCATAATGTATACACCTGATTCTCCTCCATTTGATTTACTGTGATGACATTTCTAAGAAATAATACTTCCTGAGGGTGAGATTACAAGCTTATATTTCAAATAGTAGCTTATATTTCAAGCAGTAGATTTTATGTGGCAAAGCTCTGTCTATATAAGGGCTGAAAAAAACAGGGCCTCTCCATCTGATTGTCATTGGACAATCCTGTTTCACCTTAAATGATTGAATACAGTTCGACCAGGTCACCTAAACTTACTTGACAGTTGCCTCCTCACACATGAGGACCCTTTTGTATTAAAGGCCGAAAAGAAGTTTCCTAGAGACAAAAAAAAAAAAAAGTAAAGCGTTATAGATCAAAAGTGAACTGCTATCTAATACCACACAGAACATAGAGCTGCTTTAAATTACTTCCTCTTTCTGTTTTTTCTTCTTTGTTAGAGAGTTCCTCTATAAATTGGAATTTGGTATCCCAGAAAACATGTTACAACCTCATGTTTTGCTATAGGAAAAAGAGCAATATTTGCTCACGTAAAATCAACTGCCATTCCATTTATAGATAAGTACCTGAAATGCATACAAGTTACATGGTTTATTATCTAGAATGACTAAAAATGAGACAGAATGAGACAATTTTACTAGATTTGTAGAAATGTGTAGCAGAAAAGTAAGTGTGAATGCTCTATGTGCTTTCAAATTCTACTGCATCCGACACCCGAGTCCTGGCTCTACCAGTGGGGGCTGTGTCTTAAGGCATGAAGGTCATCCCTGCAGTTAGTGTGTTTCCCTTAGCTGGGCAAGGACAGGGCAACCCACTCCAGTATTCTTGCCTGCAAAATCCCCATGGACAGAGGAGCCTGGCATGCTACGGTCCATGGGGTTGCAAAGATTCGGACACAACTGAGCAACTAAGCATGCGTGCATACAATGGTGTGCATCTTCAGCTTTTATTGGAGCTCACAGCCAAAACACAAGTGGCTTCTTAGTTAAGCGTCTTACAGTTTGTGTATTCCTTGCTTCAATGCCTTTCCTTGGTGAGAAGTATGACTTTACGTATTTGTATTTTTAAATTTTTATTTGGTGGCATCAGGTCTTAGTTGTGGCATGCGGGATCTTATTTGTGGCACTGTGGTGTGTGAGCATCTCTCTAGCTGTGGCACTCGGGCTTAGTTATGGTGCCTGGATTTAGATGCCCTGTGGCACGTGGAATCTTGGCTCTCTGACCAGGGATGGAACTCGCTTCCCCTGCATTAGAAGGCAGATTCTTAACCACTGGACCACCTGTGCTCTGCTTAGTCGCTCAGCTGTGTCAGACTCTTTGCAAACCTATGGACTGCAGCCCGCCAGGCTCCTCTGTCCATGGGATTCTCCAGGCAGGAATGCTGGAGTGGGTTGCCATGCCCTCCTCCAGGGGATCTTCCCAACCCAGGGATCAAAGCCAGGTCTCCCACATTGCAGGTGGATTCTTTCCTGTCTGAGCCACCAGGGGAGCCCAGAAATACTGGAGTGGGTGGCCTCTTCCTTCTCCAGCGGACCTTCTCAAGCCAGGAATCCAACCTGGGTCTCCTGAGTTGCAGGTGGATTCTTTACCAGCTGAGCTACTGGGAAGCCCCTCTAGACCACCAGGGGTTAAGAATATTTGTATTTTAGACTTTGTATTTTTTGTCTTTTGGCTGTGACTTCACCTTGTTTAATAGAGCTGTGTATTCTATAGCATACTCTTTTCTTTTATCTTTCATTTATTAATATTATATTGAACATACACATAAGTGGAATTAATGTTTGTTATTATGTCCACAAAAGAGGACTGCTCTTTTTGAAGAGGCTGTTTGACAGCTTCCCAGCAAGATCACTTTTTTTTTTAAGGTAAAATGAAAACTTTTATTTTTTTAAATTCTTAATTGATCTAATAGGTAACAGTCTGTTCAAAATCGTAACAAGGTATTAGATTGTGTATGTTTACACATAAAGGTATATCATACATATACTTACATATTATATATCTATATACTATATGTCTATATACTATCTATATCTATATGCTATATATGCATACTTATGTATAATATATACATAAATTACATGCATTTATTTATTTTAAATTAATTTATTTTAATTGGAGGATAGTTACTTTACAATGTTGTAATGGTTTTGCCAAACATCAGTGTGAATCAGCCATAGGTATAACATGTGTCCCCACCATCACGAACCCCCCTCCCAACTCCCTCCCCACCGTAACCCTCTGGGTTGTCCCGGAGCACTGACTTTGGATGCCCTGCTTCATGCATTGAACTCGCACTGGTCATGTTTTACATACGGTAATATACATGTTTCAGCGAGATCACTTTTTATTTGACTGTGGGCTGGAGACCTCTATTCTAGCAGGATCATGTCCACAAGCACATCTGTGAAACCATGACTATCACATTCTCATTGCTCCAATAGCTTTTCAAATCTTGGCCTTCTGCATACCTTGATCTTTTGCCTCTATCTTTATTTCCTCACTGTGTAGATCATTGAATAGACACAGTGTTTCACACAGGAAATCCTCAGGACACAGTGTGCAGTGTAGAAACATGTTACTACCAGATTTGCTTGCAGAGCCTAACACCTAGATCACAATACAGATAACTTAAAACATAAATGCTACTGATGTTGTGTTACAAAATTTGGCCAATTTAGTATGTTGGAAACATTTTTTTATCTCTGGTGATTAATTATTTTGTTTGCTAAATTTGTGTTGTCTTTATGGCCTTCTAGCAAAGATAAATCACCTGTTTCAGCTTTGACTTCTCGTGAAGGTATAGAATAAATTGCAAAATTATATGTGCATAAGGTGATAGGTGCCATGGAAAAAGTCAAATAGACAAGGGAAGCATCAGTAAGGGACGATGTGGGAGAGAGTTAAAGTACCTGGAAACAGCGTAATCAGGGAAGGCCCGATTGTAGTTTGGCAAGTAAATGCATTGGAAGTAATTATTTATAATGTTAAGGTATTCCAAATAAACTATTAGGGTGTGTGTTCCTATGCAATATCTATTTTTCACAGACCCTGGTCAGGTACATATACATGCCACACTTTTCTGGGAGAGTACTAAGTATTTCCTTAAGAGATAATTTTCACATAGCTTTCAATTCTCTATGGAAGTTTAGTGTCCAATTCATAGTCATTCATCAGTTTCATTCTAGCTCATATGGACATTGAATCAGAAGTATTAAATTTGATCTAAGTGGCTTAATTTCACTTCTGTCATTTTTCTGGCAACTACTTTTCTTCTCTGGTAGATGTCAAGGTTAAACACATAAATGTCATATAGCAAATGAATGTTAAGAAAGTATATAATCATTACTAGATACTGAAAATTTCACAGTTAGGCTGTATTAATTTAATGGAATCATTTCTTTCCATATAAAGGTTAGTCATTAAAAAACCCAAATAAAGTTTCTTTCTTGTATATTTGAACAGATACTCAGTTGTGCTGTTTTATTTCCTGGAAAGCGTTTTTACGCACTCATTCTTTTCACATCTGCTATCCAACTAAAAAAAAGACATGATTACCAAACCGAATCTAAACCAATAAAATATTTCAACACATCACTTTTCACATCCATAAATATTCTCTTAGTTTTTATCTTGGCCACTTGAAGGGCCAGCAGAAATGGGAGCATGTATATTAAACAAAAAGGCGACTGAACTTTGTAACATGAACATATCAAACACATACTGAATCCAAGTGACCATATTAATTCACACGTAGGTTTCTTTAGGCCAAAGTCTTTCTGAAAGCAAATTAAGCATCCGGACTGCAGAATGCAAAGAAAAACTGACTTTGGTTGCTTTTAGTTTCCTAAATCCAGCATGTGTGAAATAGTCCGTTTCACTTGAACGGAATGTGAGTCTACTTTCCTTTTCTTTTTGTTTCTTTTAAGGACAGTATTACTTGTAATTGTTTTAAACGCTCTTATTGTTAGCCTAGCAAACTTCAGTAATGCATAGAAACAGTGATCTAATAATGTGATTGACAGTAATTTGCTCTGTCTACCCATCTAAACTGCTTTTTTTGCCAATGGACTGTGACATTGTGGCATCAAGCATTAATATTTACCCCTAGAGGAACATGATCCTTTCCCCCAATTTTAGGGGGAAATTCTGATTTCTCCAATCTTTAAAGAAATTTCCTTTTCCTTAAACACTTAATTAGTTTAAGTGATCAAATTTCTGTTCAATGAGGTATGGAGGAAGATCTGTTGAGGGACTTCAGTGAATACTTTTCTTGCTTTTGTGGGGGCATTTATTACCTCCTTCAATCTAGCATTAGCCCTAGGAGAGTCTGTATTAATATTATTGCTTAGTCACTTCAGTTGTGTCCGAATCTACCATTTTTCATGTTAGAAAACCAAGGACAGCAGGTTTTTTAACCTTAGGATGAAGCCAGCACTGAGGATGGCAGAGTGGAAAGACAGGAGGAGTCTGAGTCTTGATATTCTTTACTGACTTGATCAAAGCTCTATCTGTCCCACTTCTGGACTTGTTCATTTATTCCTCAAATATTCATGATATGCACTAAGAATTGTTCTAAGTGTTAGGGATACTGTTTTGAAAAAAATTATGAAAAATCCTTATGCAACTAAGCTAGCATTCAAATAGGGGAGGCCAAACCTTAAAAAAAGAGTGAATTAGTAAATTGTATTATGTGTATGAAGGTTGTCTCTGTCAGCTTAGGCTTCTATGACAAAAATGCCATGGACTATAAGCAACAGAAATGTATTGCTCAGGGTTCTGGAAGTTCAAGTACAGTGGGCCAGCTTGGTTGGATCTGGTGAGAACCTCTTTTAGGTGGCAGACTGCTGACTTCTTATCGTATCCTTACATCTGAGAGCAGAGAGAAGCAAGTTCTCTTTGACTCTTTAAATGTGCTAATCTCATTCATAAGGATCTATCCTTAGGACCCCCATCTAATCCTAATTACCTCTCAAAGGTCCCCGTCCTAATACCATGATATCAGGGAGTAGGATTTCAAAATGCACATTTGGAAAGATATAAACATTCAGCCTATTGCAAAGGTGATGCACGCAATTAAAACATTAAAACCACAAGGAGATAAGGTATGCTAGAAGGTGGGAGGGGTGTGGTACATTTGGGAAGACCTAAGTGAGAAGGTGACATTTCATCAAAGATAGCAAAGATACCAGAGAATAAAATTCCCTAGTGAGTGATTTTTTTCCACCTTTTATTTGCAGAAGCATGTTTATAGATAGTGAGCTCATGATAAGTTAGTCATGTCTTTATAGGAACTGGTAACTCCCGGTCTCTCAATACATTTGCATTTTTTGAAATCTAGTATCATGGCCGTTTCAGATGATTTCTGTGAATGTGTTATCTCAGACTAATTATATGCTGAGACAAAAGCCCTGCTGTCTCTGAGTCTATTTGCTATTTCTGGCTATTCATTTTCTAGTAAGGTGGAGAGAGAAAATTTACAAGTGGACATTGAAGTTTGTGATTTTAAAGCATCTATATCACTTGTGCCATAATAACAATAACAATAGCTAATATTAATTAAGCACTTGTTATTCAAGTCCTTTGCATTAATTATCTACTTGAACCTGGTCAATAGCCTTCTTGGTATCTGTATTACCAATTTTCACAATAGAAAATGAAGGACAAAAAGGTTAACTTTGCAAAAGTCACAGGGTAAGTGGTAGAACATTGACTGACAACATGGGATTGGACTCTGGAGGCCAAGCAATTAAATGCAAGATAAAAACTAATATTTTTTCAGGTAAATACTGATAACTATTATAGAGTCCTTGAAAGAATGAAGAATCCTGTTCTCTGACAGATCCAACAGCCAGTGAAAATCATGAGAACCAATTGTCCTTTACTACAATGAATATGTAAGCCTTTTGAAAAGACTACTTGTGTCAGAACAGTACAAAAACATATAGTCACAAGTTTGGGAAAAGCATATAATGATAAAATTGCTTGTTCATTTCTATGCTTCAAAATTTAGATCAAAATGAAAGTTGAGAATGAACAATGTTGATTTAGTTGGCAGCTAAATGACATTAAAATGCTGTGTGTATTTTGCTATAACCTATTATTAAGAGGAATCATTGCTACCACAGCAGTGAAACAGAGTCCATTTCATTATCATGGTACCTTTAATTACCAACCCATTTCTAAACCCATTGCTCTAAAGTAAGACAGTCACTTGTAGCGGAAGTTTGCAAAAGAA
The DNA here is from genome assembly GCF_023699985.2 of Odocoileus virginianus. Classification (NCBI taxonomy): domain Eukaryota; kingdom Metazoa; phylum Chordata; class Mammalia; order Artiodactyla; family Cervidae; genus Odocoileus; species Odocoileus virginianus. Next base: position 87,168,459 of record NC_069674.1, on the reverse strand, counting down.
AGTTAGTGGTCAGGTATTATCTGATATTGACTCCAGAGAAGAGAAGGAGAGAATGGTTTCTGGAGAAGAAGCTTCAAATAGAGGAGAAAATAAGAATTGAGGGTTTATTCTGATGGGGTTGGGTCTGGGAATGGTAGCCAGAAAATGTGTTAATGAACTCTAGGGTATGGGGAAGAATTTTTCACAGTGCTGCAAAATATTATTCCCCAGGATGTTGATAGGTTTTTGGTTAATAATCAAATAAAGATTTAGGTAATAAAATAATTTTTGAAGACCCGAAGTAACAGATTTTTAATTTGCATGGTAGTATTCACATATAAGGAAACATTTTATGCTGTGTTTATTAAAATCATCTGTCCAAGGTTAAATTGCCCTGCCCCTGCCTTCTTCAGCAGGGAATCTTTCAGGACTAAGATTCCATGATAGACATTTTAAAAGATACTGAAGATGAATTGATATGTCTGAACACTTTAATGAGTGCCCCAGAGAGTTCTCTGGGAACCATGGTTGCTATGGAAAGCGAAGGGATTGAGCTAAGCTGTTCCCATGCATGGTCCTAGCATTGAGACTGGAATATTTTCACAAGTGTCAGCCCCATCAGAGAGCCCTCCAGTGGACCAGGAGGTCTTGTCCAGTAGCCAGCATCTCAGGAATCATGTGACGTTTCCAGATGTTGATCAAATACCTGGGAACCTAATGGCTAAAACTTGTATGTGGAAATGAAGTTAAGAATATTCCAGATATAAAAAAGCCCAGTGTGTTAAAATTAAACGTCATATCATCATCATGACCTTGAGTTTGTCTGCCCATGAGTGTCTTCAACAGCCTGTCTGCCCTAAAGCAGCACTTTGCCAGTTAACATGTGGGATGTGAACCTTGAGCTTCCCTGGCACATCAGTAGAGTTCTGAACACATATTCAGTGTTGTGTTAATGCTAGTTCTCTGCCAGGTAATGCCCAAGTGGATATGTGTGGCAGTAGATGCGTGTCAATATTTTCCTTTCTCCAGATTTCGTGTTTTTCGTATATTGCATTCTCTTTCATGGTAAAAACTATTTGGCCACATTCTTTAAAAAAAAAAAAATGTATGCTACGTAAATGATATAGCATTATTACTTAGAATTTTTAAAAAATGAAAAATATTTGGCTTCAGTTCCTGAGCTCTCTGCTATTATGGAAATAAGTTTTGTTATTGTGGTAAATCAGTGGACCAATGATTTTTCAGATAAAATGGTGAGCCATTAGGAAGTAAAGTTGATTTTTAAAAATAACATATTTCCGTTATTTGGAAGGAAAGTGTGAGATTCTGAACTTTGGAAAATTGATAAACTCATAATTGATGGTGTATATATGCTATAAGATAGGTGGTTATCAGTACATGTTACTCTATGTATACATAATGGATTTTATGCAAATATTTTTATCAGACCTGCTGATTATATTCATAGGTGTCACTGTAGGAACACAAAATTAGTCAGCTCCCTTATCCGTGCATTGGAGACTATTAGTCATAACGGTGGCCCTTGCTTAAGATCGCTCAGGGAAACCCAAGAGAAGTGAAGAATCAGTGCTTTGGTGCTCCAGCCCACAAAGCTGGGCAAGCTGTGGCATCCTCAGTATGTGCTTAGCATGCCTGCTGCACCTCGGTGGGTGACTTGATAGAAGCTTGGAGGATTCATCCTTAATGTCACTTCAACCATCATGTGATCTTTTAATTTAAAGTGATGTGAAGATTTATCATGAGTGTGTGTATGCTTGGTCACATCTGACTCTTCATGATCCCATGGACTGTAGCCCGCCAGGCTCCTTTGTCCATGGAATTCTCCAGGCAGAAATACTGGAGTGGATTGTCATTTTCTTCTCCAGGAGATCTTCCCAACCCAGGGACTGAACCCACGTCTTCTGAATCTTCTGCATTGGCAGACAGATTCTGTACCACTCAGCCACCTGGGAAGCCCAAGATTTATCATAGAAGGGCTTAGCCCCATCTGCCCTTTGTCCATTATTCCTGGGTTATTTCTACACCTGTGTGCGGTTGTGGTGGTGATGGGGGGTGTGTGTGTGTGTGTGTGTGTGTGTGTGTGTGTGTGTATGCATGCATAGGCAGTAGTGATGCTCTCAGTAGACCTTTTGGTGGTGTGTGACAAACGAGTTAAAAGATAAGTCCTTTTAGGACTTCCTCTCAGCTTTAGGAAGGAATGCTCCTGTTCATGTAAGCTTAAGGATTTACAAACTGGAGTTTGTTTTTTCTTAACAAATCAGTTGACAGTTTGAGTTCGTAGTTCTAAGATTGTTTTTGGGGGCAGGGTATGTCAAAAAGTTGCAGAGAATTTTTAAGACTATCATCAGTCCCACACTATCACTGGCTCTCCAATTAAGTGTGGCTTTGCTTCCAGTCCTAAAAAGTACCAAAAATATTTAGGTTCTGGCATTTTTTGTATACATATGTGCACACATACAACCACAAATAAGATCTTTGGGTGCATCTATTCTTAAGCATTCTAACTATGGGACAGATTTATTATGGGAATAGAGAGGATGATTCATGCTTGAATCATAATAGATGGCTAAAATGAGGAACTATGAAATCTTTATTTGGTCTGCTTCAAGGAGAAAATGATTAGCCTTCAAAATTGTAGGTATTTGGTCATGTGAAGGGGATCAAAGCAATGGAAGCTGCTAATTCAGTTTTCTAATGATAGATATTCTCAAACAGGGCATTGTGTCCTCAGGTAATTGTTTTCCCACGGTTGCTTGGGGAGAGGAGTTACATGCAAACCTCCAAGTGTCTGTAGTGCATTGGGCTTGCACATTCTCCTGGATGCTCATCTGACTTTTTTCATTCAGTACACCACTGGACACTTCCAGTGACTCCCACAATAAACTTTTTGATGGTTCATCACAAAAGATGATTAGAAAACGGAGTAGGGTGCTATGCCACTATGGAACTGAAAGGAGTGGATTTCCTTTGGTTTGGCTTAGTCAAAACATCACGTGCCCTTCCAATTTTCCCCCTCATCATATCAGACTTCTCCCAGCAAAGCATGTGGAGGGTTTCTTGTTTTAAAAAAACTTTATTGGAGTAAATTTACAATGTAGTGTTAGTTTCAGATGTACAACAAAGTGATTCTGTTATGCATATACATATATTCACTCTTTTTCAGATTCTTTCCCATATAGATCATTGCAGAATATTGAATAGAGTTCCCTGTGCTATACAGTAGGTCCTTGTTTATCTATTTTATATGTAGTGGTGTGTCTAATTTTTCTCTCCCACTGATGTTTCCCCTTTGGTAACCATACAGTTATTTTCAAAATCTGTGAGTCTGTTTCTGTTTGTGAAATAAGTTCATTTGTATTATTTTTTAAAATGAGATTACACATATGAGTGATATCATATAATGTTTGTCTTTCTCTGACTTATTTCACTTAGCATGATAATCTGTAGGTCCATCCACGTTGCTGCAAATGGCATGGTTTTGTTCTTATGACTGAGTAGTATTCCTTTGTATATATGTACCACATCTTTTTTATTCATTCCGCTCAGTAGACATTTAGGTTGCTATTGTAATATGTCTTGGTTATTGTGAATAATGCTGCAGTGAATATCTGGGTGCATGTATCTTTACAAATTATGGTTTTTTCCAGATACATGCCCAGAAGGATTTCTTAGGACCATTTTAATAAATGGTTTAGTTTGCTTGAAGTTAAGTACTCAGGGAACACACTTAAAGTATATGGGAATAGTAATATAACTCAGGCCATATAGAGACTCACAGATTTTCATGGGACAGTTAGCAGTCAAATCATGCATACACATTGAACTTATGTTTAGCTTTCAAAGCAGTTTAATTATACTGACAAACCTAGACAGCATATTAAAAAGCAGAGGCATTACTTTGCTGACAAGGTCCATATGGTCAAACCTGTGGTTTTTCCAGTAGTCATGTATGGATGTGACAGTTGGACCATAAAGAAGGCTAAGCACAAAGGAATTGATACTTTTGAACCATGGTATTGGAGAAGACCCTTGGACTGCAAGGAGATCAAACCAGTCAATCCTAAAGGGTATTAACCCTGAATATTCATTGGAAGGATTGATGCTGAAGCTGAAGCTTTGGCTACCTGGTGTAAAGAGCTGAATTGTTAGAAAAGACCCTGATGCAGGGAAAGATTGAGGGCAAGAGGAGAAGGGGATGGTTGCTTGACATCACTGACTCAGTGGACATGAGTTTGAGCAAACTCAGGGAGATGGTAAAGGACAGGGAAGCCATGGTGTCTCAGAGTTGGACACGGCTTAGCGACTGAACAACAATTACCCTGAAACTGCATTGCCAAATCCATAACCCACTGTTGCATATAGTGAACTCTATCTGCTAGAAGTCACCAAAGAGAGTCATCAGGAGTGACCACACTCTAGTAGCATGTAATCTCACTCTGGAAATTGTAATGTTACTGTGAATGGGATAGAAAGGATTGAGAATTTGTCTGTAAGAAAGAACTCATTATAATAGAGACATTCATTTGCAATGCACTGTGGACAGTGACTTATTCACTCCATGAATCATTTACTGAGTGCCTACTGCCTACTACAGGAGGGGCAAACTGCCCCTCAGCAGCCTTCCATCTCTGTGCCCAGACAGAAAGCAAAGTGGAGAAATACTGGCAAATCCAGAAGCGCTCAAGCATCTAACACAAACTTGCCCCCTGGACAAGATGGAGCAGGTGTGTTCATGGAGAGATGAGATCATGGGTCATGGGAAATACAGTTCGAGTGAGGGGAACTCAGGGGAAATTCCTGAATTCCACTTAGGATGCAATCTCTAAATCCCTGTCCTGCAATCCACCCACACAGGTCCCACAGTCTGTAAAAGAAGAGTTTGTGTTGGGCAAAGGGAAGCAAGCATATTACTGTCATTTTTCATTTATTACAAATATTTATTCTGCACCCAGTATGTTCTAGGCCCTGCTTTGTGTCCTGGGGATATAAGAGCAGCCATAAATGTCTCCTGGAGCTTCCCTTCTAGTGCCCATGCTTCTAAGGACTTCACAGGACTTAATCCACTTAATTCCCACAAAAATCTACGAGGAAGGTGCTATAATACCCATTTTACAGATAAGGAAACGAGGCCCTGAGAATTTACATAATTTGCAGAAGTAGAACAGATGCCCATTCAATGACTTTCTGTCCATTTTGCTGTCCTGCCTGTGGATTCTTGAAATGGGAATGTATCCTTGGAAGGAAGGTCAACAGGAAATTGGGAGGGGTGGAAAATAATTAGCATTGCCTGCTGAGTGTGCCACGCATTGGGAGTACTGTACTATACTCAGTTTATCTAATATTGTCTAATATTTGTCTAATATCTAATCTAATGTTTATCTAATATTGTCTAATATTTGTCTAATATCTAATCTAATGTTTGTCTAATATTGTCCTGTAACATTTTATTTTGTGAGGTTAAACTGTTTGCTAAGGGTCCCCACCAGTTCAGTGGAAGGCTAAGGAATTGTCAGATTCCAGGGGCTCATGAATTTTCCTCTATACCAACACCACCTCAAAAGAGAAAACAAAACCAGAAAAAAAGCATGAGAAAACTCAGTTTTCAGGTGCCCTTCAAAATCCTTGGATGATTTTTTTAGCGGTTGTTTGTTCTATTATTTTGAATTGAATTCATAGTCACTGATCAACTTAAACCTAGAGTCAGATTTAGTGAATGGAATGAATAGGTACTTCTGCTCAGAAAAAGAAGTTCTCATGATGTGTCCAGCATGTGTTTTGGCAGGGATTCTCACATCCTTTTTTATTTTTGAGAAAAAAGAAAAACTGTGTGGCAATATCGTCTGAAAAATTTCACATCCTATTTCACAGAACGTTATTGTCTTTGAGAATACAAAACATAAGTTCAAAAAAAAATTTAAATTGACTAATCATGTGACAGAGAGTTTGCTTTTATGTTTTGACTTGCTCTCCATGCATGACCAGCACCTAGTCACAGAAGCCAGCACAGGGATGGTGTGACCTATTTATCCTTGCCCCTACTTGGTGATATGATACCGCAGCCACCTGGACAGGGTCCCTCTGGTTTTTCTGGGAACTCCCCCGCCCCCGGGTTGCCAGACACATGCTGAAGAGCAAGTCTGCTCCCAGCCCCGACCCAGCACCTTCTGTGTGTGTCTGTCCACCAGAACCTGCCAACCCCCACGACAGCTAAGATGCTGGAGCCCTTGACATTCTCTAGCTGCTCAGGCTTCTGCTTTAAGCTGGAAGAGCTTCTGTGATGGCCGTTTAGGTAGTGCTGCTCCCTTCCAGTGTCTTCACTAAGATGTGAGTCAGGACGCTATTGATTTCTTTCCGCACAACCACGGTGAGTGCAGCAGACCCAGAGCAACAGACAAATCCAGGGAAGAGGCATCCTGTATGGTCACATTCACCTCTCATCACTGGTGGCCGAAGCCTCTTGTTAAACTCATCATTCTGGACTACCTTTTCCGTCGGCATGACTACTCTCCTGGGAGTTGGCTAGCCCCACTGCCAAAAGGCTTCTGGAGGGACCACTTTCCCACTTTCCTGGATATGCCCAAACCAGTCTAGTGAACTCTCAGACTCAAGTCAGAATACCCATCGCACTATGTAATGCTTAGTAGAAGTGAAACATCACAATCATTGTCATGTTGCATCTTTACAACAACTCCATGAGGAAAGAATATTATTTCCATGAGTCAGTTAAGGCTTAATGTGATGAAGTAACTTGTCCAAGGGCATGGAAAATGACCAAGATGGAACATCCATCTTTTAAAAAAGAAAGAATTAAAAAAAATAAAAGAAAAAAGAAAGAATTTGAAGATGTTTCTCTTTTCTTTTTAGGGACTAATTAAAAATAGATTTGCACAATAGGGTTATTGAATCACAGAAGCATTTATATCTCAATGAATTAATGATTCATGGCACCTGACTGTTAAAAGACGAAGCAAGGGAACTAGAATGCCTGCCTCCAGTGACACATGTACGTAATACTGAGGATGCTGCTCTGCTCACATACACACGCACCTGACATGGGCTAAGTCAGACAGCTGTTCTTTGTGGGTGGCTGAAGACTTCATAGCATGAACCACTTATTCAAATAAACCTGTCGGCCGATTCTCTGAATCTGTGCCAGGTGATAAGCTAAGAGAGGTCTTGAGAAGTTTTCTTTTCCTAATGCTTATCCGCCCCCCTCCACAGTAAGCTATCTGAGTACCTGAAATGGTTCGAGTGTGGTGGAGACTGTAGTAAAAACTCCTGCTGAAATGAGGTCAGGATCGTAAATTTGATCTCACAAATGAGAAATAACATGTTATGGGTTAAAGATATGCAACATCTATGTAAATGGAGTTCAACACACGTGTAATAAATGTGTGGTCTGGATTTAGTAGCAAAACTGCAAATCCACCTTGTCTTGCCCTTACGGCCCCTCCCCTCTGTGCTACTTTGCCACATGGACAGGATTACTGGGTCTTCTCTGTGAAACATTTTCATCTTCCCTGCTCTCCTCAGTTTCCAGAAATTTTACACATGACAGTTCCACTTCATAGAGCATGTCTGTACTAAAATCATCCTACTAGAAGTCTTCTGTTGGAAGCAAAGAGATTTTTGTGTGTTTATAAAAATATATTTACTCACATTCCTAGTGTTAGCATTTGTGTACACCACCTTAGAGATGGTGGTGTATATTATATTCCAGTGTATATTACACACCCTCAAATGTTGTATGAACTCTGGGATCTTCTTCCATAATAGGTATAATGATGAAAATGAAAACAATATTTATAGGCAACTTTACAGTGTTAAAATGTTCACATGCATTTTCATATTAGTGGAATTAATACATATTAATCCATGACGTTTAGTATATTACGTTACTTGTTATGAACTTCTTGCTGTATGTTTTATTATCCCTACTTAATGAAGGAGCACCATTTATTATTGTCTCCAGGTGAAAAAAATTACTGGGTATAATGCTCTTTTTCACTAGGTAAACAATAATGCAAAGCCATGAAGAAAGTTATATAAATATATGGTATAAAATACTGTGAAATAAACAAACCTAGAATTGTTATTATAAAGTAGTTTGTCATTCTTTTTTATTAAATTCTTTCAGCACAGGTCAGGAGTGGTTTGATAAATGTTCAACTCCGTAGTTCCATTTTTCAGAAATGAAATAAATTATGAGTGAAAAGAAATGATTTTCTTTGCACACTGGATAAGCAATGAAATTCAGATTGCATTCACCTACCAAATATAATATATTTTCCTGGACTTCTTGGTTACAGAAATACAACATAAAATGAGATAAAAATTTTATTTTTGAGTGATTGGACATAGGTGGACAGATTATGTCTTTTCAGGGTAACGTAGAGTTGCCAGCCAACCACCAAAATTGATGACTGTCCTGCCTTCATTTAGAGTTGTGGTTGGGAAGTCACTGCTAAACTGAGCATTGTAAATCCCTTTCCATTTACATTAGATGTGGGAGTAGATCTCTTCATTGTAACATGAGCAGATCATAGTCAAGGGTATGTTTTCTCTAAGTTTTCTTCTCTTTCTGCTAACTTAGCCCCTGAAGAATGAGGCTGCAAGAGATGGAAGAGTTCATAAAATAGAAGTCACCAGAGTCTTTAAATCATCATGTGGAGGAAAGCAACATGCTAGGAATACCCAGGTTAGACTATTGTCCAACTGAGAAATTAACTTTATGTGACCCATAGCCATTGAAATTTTGAAGTTTATTATAGCAGCTAGTGGTATCTAACTGATGCAGAATTGAATATGTGTTTCAATGAGTTAATATCATGTGAAAGGTAAAAACCATACCCTAAATAAATTTTTTAAGTTATGAAAAGTTAATCACTCTTAATAAGGCTAGTTTATCTTCTTCTTTTAAAAATTACAGATACTGTATAAACTGAATACAAATGGTTTTCAGAGATTATTATAATCAACTTTTTTACTAGCTGATAGAATTTATAGATACATTCTCTAACTAGTTGCACAGGTATTATCTCACTTTTAAAAGAAATGTATCTTGGCTGTTGTAAATAGTGCTGCTATGAATATGTACCTTTTATTTATTTATTTATTTATTTATTTTTGATGTTTTTTTTTCCCATTTATTTTTATTAGTTGGAGGCTAATTACTTTACATCATTGCAGTGGTTTTTGTCATACATTGACATGAATCAGCCATGGATTTACATGTAATCCCCATCCCTATCCCCCCCTTCCACCTCCCTCTCCACCCGATCCCTCTGGGTCTTCCCAGTGCACCAGGCCCGAGCACTTGTCTCATGCATCCAGCCTGGGCTGGTGATCTGTTTCACCCTAGATAATATACATGTTTCGATGCTGTTCCCTTGAAACATCCCACCCTCGCCTTCTCCCAGAGTCCACAAGTCTGTTCTATACATCTGAGTCTCTTTCTCTGTTTTGCATATAGGGTCATCGTTACCATCTTTCTAAATTCCATATATATGTGTTAGTATACTGTAATGATCTTTATCTTTCTGGCTTAATTATGGTTTTCTCTGAGTATACATCCAGCAGTGGGATTGCTGGGTCATATGATAGTTCTGTTTTTAGTTTTTTAAGGAAACTCCATACTGTTTTCCGTAGTGGATGTATCTATTTACACTCCCACCAACAGTGCACAAACGTTCCCTTTTCTCCTCATCCACCCCAGTATTTATTGTTTGTAGATGTTTTGGTGATAATCCTTCTGACCAGTGTGAGGTGATATCTCCTTGTAGTTTTGATTTGCAGTTCTCTATTGATTAGTGGTATTGAGCGTCTTTTCATATGTTTGTTGGCCATCTGTATGTCTTCTTTAGAAAAATGTCTATTTAGATCTGCCCATTTTTTGACTGGGTTGTAATTTTTTGTATTGAGTTACATGAGCTGCTTGTATATTTTGGAGATGAATCCTCTGTCATCTGCTTCATTTGCAAATAGTTTCTCTCATTCTGAAGAGTGTTGTTATGTCATATTTATGGCTTCCTTTGCTGTTCAAAAGTTTTTAAGTTTAATTAGGTCTCATTTGTTTTTATTTTAAGTACTCTAGTGAAAGTCGCTCAGTAGTGTCTGACTCTTTGTGACCCCGTGGACCGTAGCCTGCCAGGCTCCTCTGTCCGTGGAATTCTCCAGCCCAGATACTGGAGTAGATAGCTGTTCCCTTCTCCAGGGGAATCTTCCCAACCCAGGGAGTGAACCCAGGTCTCCCATATTGCAGGAGGATTCTTTACTGCCTGAGCCACCGAGGAAGTGCTCTAGGAGGTGGGTCAAAAAAGATCTTGCTCCTATTTATGTCAAAGAGTGTTCTGCCTGTGATTTCCTCTAAGAGTTTTATAGTATCTGGCTTTAAATTCAGATCTTTAGTCCACTATGAGTTTGTTTTTGTGTATGGTATTAGGGAGCATTATAATTTCATTCTTTCACATGTAGCTTTCAAGTTTTCCCAGCACCACTTATTGAAGAGGCTATCTTTTCTCCTTTGTGTATTCTTGCCCACTTTGTCATAGATTAGGTGACCATAGGTATATGGGTTTATCTGGGCTTTGGAAGCAACCTTAATGTTCATCAAGAGAGGAATGGAAAAGGAAACTGTGGTACATGTATACAATGGAATATTACTGAGCTATAAAAGGAAGGAAATTGGGTTATTTGTAGAGACATGGATGGACCTAGAGACTGTCATATGGAGTGAAGTAAGTCAGAGAGAGAAATAGAAATGCCTCTTATTAAAACATATAGGTCAGAATCTAGAGCTGTTTAATCACTCAGTCCTGTCCAACTCCTTGTGATGACATGGACTGTAGCCCGCCAGCCTCCTCTGTCCGTGGGTTTCTCCAGGCAAGAATATTGGAATGGGTTGCCATTTCCTTCTTCAGGGGATCTTCCCAACCCAGGGGTTAAAACTGGGTCTCCTGCATTACAGGAAGATTACCATCTGAGCCAGCAGGGAAGTAACATCACATTGTAAAAGCAACTAAGTCCAGATAAGTAAATTTTAAAAAAGCAAGCAGAAACACATAAAAGAACTGATAGATAGCAAGAACACTTTTGTTTGCATATTTTATAGATGAGACTCTGATTAAATATATAGGTACTATTTTACTTTGTTCTGAAATGTACAAACCCAGCCTTTGGCCAGCATGGTGTTTGCAGCTGGAGAAGTGATTTAAAGCAAACTGAAATTTGGAGAAATCTTGTCACATTTAAAAAGTGATCTGAGCATGTTTCTGTTTATGTGTGAATTCTTGTCACGTGCATTGACATGCACATTCTCAGTCTTGGTGGCCAAGGGTCAGGAGCTGGAGTTGGAGATCCAGTGAGTCATTTCCTATCTGTGAGGCTGGGACAGTTTACCTCTCCAAGCCTCAGTTTCCCCATTTGTAAAATGAGAACAATAATATCTAAACTATAAGCTTTTTATGAAAGTAAAAGGAAATAATGCACATGAAAGTGTCCTTTAATTTGTAAAACAAAATAATATTTGTTGTCATTATTTATTAGACCTATATTCCATCACAAAAAATATAAATTCACAGAAAAGCTTGGCTTAAGTTCAGCAGAAATTCACTTTTGGCAATATTGCCTGAATATGTGTATTTTTTAAAGTATGTCTGTGTTTCCCTGTACTTTTTTGCTCCCTTGCACTGGGTTACTGGGTTAAAGAAAAGACAAATTAGTCATTCAAGATTATCCATACAATCCACTCCTGTAGGTCAAGATGGAGACATGTTAATGGAGAAAAGATATCATTTATTTACAAACACTTCAGTTAATTGAAGTGACTATGCATATTCAGCTGACCTCAGAGCTTCTAGAGGGTCACTGTGTATAGGAAAAAAAATAAAGGAATCATCAACATTCATCATACTGACGCCTGTTTGTCTGATATTTTTTAGAATATTGTGGGAAGCTAACAGTAAAATTTGGCAAACAATTTGGAATTTGTGTGTGTGTGTTTTCTAAAATGTGGCTTTTAGATTTGTAGTTAATCTTGGCTCAAACCCCATTCTTTAGAGTTCTTGACAAACCAAGTTTTCAAGTACAGTATATGCTGAACACTAATTTGTGAAAGGATAGAGGATGTGGATAAATTTAATATTCACATATGGTGTGATATTTTTGAGCATTGCTTTCAATTAGAGAATAACTACTAGATTTTTTTTGAAAAATAATGACTATTTTAGACAAACATTTCTTTAATTTATTTTTTAATTTGAGGGAAATTGCTTTATAATATTATATTGTGTTGTTTTGGTTTTATAACATGAATCAGTTATAATGATATATATATTCCCTCCCTCTTAAGCATCCCTCCCGCTTGCAAATTATCACAGAAGGCCAAGCAGAGCTCTGTGTGTTATATACCAACTCCCCACTATCTGTTTTACACATGATAGTGTATATATGTCAGTGCTACTTTGTAGATATTTTTAAAAGATGGAATTCAATCCTGGAATTTAGGTAGGAAAACATATTTTTATATGGTGGTTTAGTCTTTAAGTCATGTCTGAATCTTGTGACCACATGGACTGTAGCCTGCCAGACTCCTCAGTCCATAAGCTTTCCCAGGCAAGAATACTGGAGTGGGTTGCCTTTTCCTTCTCCAGGGGATCTTCCTTATCCAGGGATCAAACCTGGGTCTCCTGCATTTTAGGTGGATTCTTTACCAATTGAGCCACCAGGGAAGTATTTTTATATACTGCAAGTAAATATGTATTGTGATTTAATAATTTGTGCATTCATTTAATTCTTCAGTTCAGTCACTGAGTTGTGTCCAACTCTTTGTGACCCCATGGACTGCAGCATGCCAGGCCTCCCTGTCCGTCACCAACTCCCGGAGCTTGCTCCAACTCATGGCTATCAAATTCATGATGCCATCCAACCATCTCATTCTCTGTCGCCCCCTTCTCCTCCTGCCTTCAATCTTTTCCAGCATCAGGGTCTTTTCCAATGAGTCAGTTCATTGCATCAGGTGGCCAAAGTATTGGACTTTCAGCTCCAGCATCAGTCCCTTCAAAGAATATTCAGGACTGATTTCCTTTATGATTGACTGTTTGATCTCTTTGCAGTCCAAGGGACTTTCAAGAGTTATCTCCAAAACCACAGTTCAAAAGCATTAGTTCTTCAGCGCTCAGCTTTCTTTATAGTCCAACTCTCACATCCATACATGACTGCTGGAAAAACCATAGCTTTAACTAGACAGACCTTTGTTGACAAAGTAATGTCTCTGCTTTTTAATATGCCGTCTAGGTTGGTCATAATTTTCCTTCCAAGGAGCAAGCGTCTTTTAATTTCATGGCTGCAGTCACCGTCTGTAGTAATTTTGGATCCCAAGAAATAAAGTCACCATTTCCATTGTTTCCCCATCTATTTGCCATGAAGTGATGTGACAAGATGCCATAATGTTCATTTTTTGAATGTTGAGCTTTAAGCCAGCTTTTTCACTCTCCTCTTTCACTTTCATCCGGAGGCTTTTTAGTTCTTCTTCGCTTTCTGCCTTAAGGATGGTGTCATCTGCCTATCTGAGGCTTTTTATATTTCTCCTGGCAGTCTTGATTCCAGCTTGTGCTTTATCTAGCCCAGCATTTCACATGATGTTCTCTGCATATAAGTTAAATAAGCAGGGTGACAATATAGAGCTTTGACGTACTCCTTTCCCAATTTGGAACCAGTCCATTGTTCCATGTCTGATTCTAACTGTTCCTTCTTGACCTGCATACAGATATCTCAGGAGACAGGTCAGGTGATCTGGTATTCCCATCTCTTTAAGAAAGAATACTCAAGATAGGACAATGTCAGGATGTCTTCAGAGATTAGAAACAGATGTCAAGCTTATAAAGCCTAGATATAAACACAAAATTTCTATTTTTACAAAAGATAAAAAGTGTAGCTTCTTGGGAATAGGAACAAATCATATTACTCTGGTGGTCAGCAATGGAAATCGCAAATACTGTGGTACAATGAGCTTTCATTTGGATAGATGCTCAAGATACAACAGTGATCTAAATCTGTTTTATATCATTTAAGTAAATAAAAAAGCCTCAAACATTCCATGAATTCTGACAATTACTTGGCATCTGTTTGGGTAGAGGCTTCAGAGTGAAGTATTAAAGTCCAGTACTCCATGGAGACAACCCTTTAGAAGAAAACAAGGACATGTCTCACAATGACACACACAGACACACACACATATATATGAGTTTATTGCTATTATCTCTAGCTACACTTTGGGGTGATAGAAGAAGACATGTAGAAAGCAATAAAAAATAGCTGATCAACTATCTCGGGTAATTTGCAGTTCGTTTAGTTTTTACTTGTCTCCCTTTGTCTAAATGTGTCTTTTATCCTTATTATTAGATCCCTTTGCCCAATCTTTTAATCATTCTATGGCTGTGCTATAAACCTGCTTTAGATTCTCTTAATTATCTTGTAACTTGTGCAGTCAGAACTAAACAGAAGTTTCTGTTAGTCCTCTTGATTAAAGATTTCATTTTGTTTTGTTAACAGTTAGTAATCATGTATGGATGTGAGAGTTTGACTATAAAGAAAGCTGAGTGCAGAAGAATTGATGCTTTTGAACGGTGGTGTTGGAGAAGACTCTTGAGAGTCCCTTGGACTGCAAGGAGATCCAACCAGTCCATCCTAAAGGAGGTCAGTCCTGGGTGCTCATTGGAAGGACTGATGATGAAGCTGAAACTCCAATACTTTGGTCACCTGATGTGGAGAGCTGACTCATTTGAAAAGACCCTGATGCTGGGAAAGATTGAAGGCAGGAGAAGAAGGGGATGACAGAGGATGAGATGGTTGGATGGCATCACCGATGCAATGGACATGGTTTGGGTGGACTCTGGGAGTTGGTGATGGACAGGGAGGCCTGGCTGCTGTGGTTCATGGGGTCACAAAGAGTTGGACACGACTGAGCGACTGAACTGAACTGAACTGAAGTGGGTGTATTTGCATATGAAGTTTTAAATTTTTCAATGAACACAGGAAGTTATGGCATTGTGATAGCAACCCAGTGCAAATATGTGGGACTTTAGTATTTTTTACCTTTCTGGATACAGTAATGAATTATCATTTTCCTCTATTTATTAAGCAAATGGCAGCTTAATTTTTGTAGTACCATATTTGAACACACTCAGAAACTATTTACTGGACTTTCTGTGTGATAATTTCCCTTTATCAGTAATTAAATAATAATTTACCATTTCTGAAAATGTTTTTATTTTGTTTGAACAATTTGTTAAGAAGTAAAGCTAGGAGCTTCCCTGGCAGTCCAGTGGTTAAGACTCTGTGCTTCCAATGCAGGGCATGCAGGTTCGATCCCTTGTCAGGGAACTAAGATCTCACATTCTTCATGGCACAGCCAAAAAAAGAAGTAAAAACAGACTTCAGAGTTTACTAGCAGAAACAAATAGCATAGTTGTCATCTCTAGTTCATTTTGAATCACTCACTTCTATTAAGGATGTTCTTGTGAGCAATGATCTACCTTCTTGTGTATAAAAATAGGCAGTTCAGTTCTTTGAGGTGTATTTTCCAGCACTCAGACGTATTCAGTTTTTAAATTATGCTGCATGTCCACCATATACACATAAATTTATTCCTTGACTCTGCAGCCTGGCATTTTGTTTTTATTTGAAATGCTATTGCCTTGAGGGAAAAGGAAAACAGAAATGAGCAGAGGTCAGAGTTGAATTTTAGATTTATTCTCAGAATTGTTTGTCAGGACCAGCCTACACACCTTGCTACTATCTATAAAAGAGTATTCATTTTCAAGGAGAAAAGTTATTTCTAAAAGATCTTTCCATTTCTTGTAATGATGTATAATTAGAATGTACTCTTTTAAACTTTTAAAAGAGATCAACACCATTGACATTCTAAATTAAAATTACTTGAATTCCAAATATCTACTCTGCTTACTAAGCCAGAATAGATCTAGAGGGCAGCAAATATGTTTTCAAATACAAACCCATTTGATACAAAGAATCCCACATGAATAAAGCTATCTGAAGTTGTTTGAAAAATACATCAAGCTTTACTTTATTAATTATAATCAGTGCCTCAAAGACAGAAATATTGATCAATGGAACAGAATAGAAAGCCCAGAGATAAATCCACGAACCTATGGTCACCTTATCTTCGACAAAGGAGGCAAGGATATACAATGAAAAAAAGATAGCCTCTTTAACAAGTGGTGCTGGGAAAACTGGTCAACCACCTGTAAAAGAATGAAACTAGAACACTGTCTAACACCATACACAAAAATAAACTCAAAATGGATTAAAGATCTAAATGTAAGACCAGAAACTATAAAACTCCTAGAGGAGAACATAGGCAAAACACTCTCTGACATAAATCACAGCAGGATCCTCTATGACCCACATCCCAGAATTTTAGAAATAAAAGCAAAAATAAACAAATGGGACCTAATGAAACTTAAAAGCTTTTGCACAACAAAGGAAACTATAAGCAAGGTGAAAAGACATCCCTCAGATTGGGAGAAAATAATAACAAACAAAGCAACAAAGGATTAATCTCAAAAATATACAAGCAACTCCTCCAGCTCAACTCCAGAAAAATAAATGACCCAATCAAAAAATGGGCCAAAGAACTAAACAGACATTTCTCCAAGGAAGACATACAGATGGCAAAAAAACACATGAAAAGATGCTCAACATCACTCATTATCAGAGAAACGCAAATCAAAACCACAATGAGGTACCATTATACGCCAGTCTGGATGGCTGCTATCCAAAAGTCTACAAGCAATAAATGCTGGAGAGGGTGTGGAGAAAAGGGAACCCTCTTCCACTGTTGGTGGGAATGCAAATTAGTACAGCCACTATGGAAAACAGTGTGGAGATTCCTTAAAAAGCTGGAAATAGAACTGCCATATGACCCAGCAATCCCACTTCTGGGCATACACACCAAGGAAACCAGATCTGAAAGAGACACGTGCACCCCAATGTTCATCACAGCACTGTTTATAATAGCCAGGACATGGAAGCAACCCAGATGCCCATCAGCAGACGAATGGATGAGGAAGCTGTGGTGCATATACACCATGGAATATTACTCAGCCATTAAAAAGAATTCATTTGAATCAGTTCTAATGAGATGGATGAAACTGGAGCCCATTATACAGAGCAAAGTAAGCCAGAAAGATAAAGACCATTACAGTATACTAACACATATATATGGAATTTAGAAAGATGGTAACGAGAACCCTATATGCAAAACAGAAAAAGAGACTCAGATGTATAGAACAGACTTGTGGACTCTGGGAGAAGGCGACGGTGGGATGTTTCAAGAGAACAGCATCAAAACATGTATATTATCTAGGGTGAAACAGATCACCAGCCCAGGTTGGGTGGATGAGACAAGTGCTCGGGCCTGGTGCACTGGGAAGACCCAGAGGGATCGGGTGGAGAGGGAGGTGGGAGGGGGGACCGGGATGGGGAATACATGTAAATTCATGGCTAATTCATTTCAATGTATGACAAAAACTACTGTAATGATGTAAAGTAATTAGCCTCCAACTAATAAAAATAAATGGAAAAAAAAAAAAAAACAAAGCTACTCCATTAAAAGTAAAAAAAAAAAAATTATAATCAGTGCCTAACCAGCCAGCTAGTTCTGAAGATACATTTGTTGTGAGTGTGATTCTTTGCTTCTCAAAGACAAATGCCCAGAAGAACAATTGCTGTCTTACGGTTGTTGAATGTTTATATTTTTAAGAAACTGTGAAGTTTTTTTAAAGTATCTGTACCATTTTACATTCCCATCAGAAATAAATATGTGATTCAATTTCTCTGCATCCACACCAGTATTTGTCACTTAACAAAAATTTATTCTGATAGGTGTATAGTGATACCTCATTGTGGTATTGATTTGCACTTCCCTGATGGTTAATAATATTGATTGTTTTTTAATGTTTGTTTTTGCCATCTGCATATCTACTTTGGTACAGGGGATACATATTGTACAAAATAGTTTCTATTTTCTGACCTTGCTAAACTTTTTAGTTTCAGAAGATTTTTTTGTTTGTTTTTTTTTTTGCGTATTCCTTGGGATATTCTATATAGATAATCATAACATCCACACATGGCACAGCTTTAGTGCTTTCTTTCTAGTCTGTATGTTATTATTTCCTTTTCTTGCCTTATTGCACTGGCTAGAACTTGCAGCATTATGTTGAATAAGAGTGACGAGAGTAGTTATCCTAGCCTTATTCCAGATCTTATAGATAAAAGATTCACTTTTTCAATCCTTAAGTGTAATTTTAGCTGTAGGTTTTTTTTGTAGATTCCTATTCAACAACTTTAGAAAATTCTCTTCAATTCTTTACTGAGAAGATTTTTTAAAATATAAATAGGCATTGAATTTTTTCATTCTTTTTCTTCATAGATTGATATCATATAACTTCTCTTTTACAGTTTTTAATATATTGGATTATATTAATTTCTTTTCAAATATTAACCAGTCTTAAAACTCATTTGGTCATGGTGTGTAGTTTGTTTTATATGTTGCTGAATTCTATTTGCTGATATTTTGCTAAAGATTTAGCATCTGTATTCATGAATGATATTGGTCTGAAGTTTTTGTTTCATTTTGTTTGGTGCTATCTTTGATTTTGGTATCAGGGTAATACCAGTTTCTTAAATTGAGAAGTGTTCTCTTCTGTTTTCTTAAAGAGATTATATATAATTGGTTTCAATTTTTCTTAAATTATTACTTCATTTTACTTAATTGTTATAGGTCTATTCAGATTATCTATTTCGTATTGGATGAACTGTGGTTGTTCTATGTTTCTTGAGAAATTGGTCAGTTTATCCTAAGTTATCAAATTTAGCTATGCAGTATTGCTCATAGTATTCACTTAGCATTGTTTTGATGTCTACAGGATGTCTTATTCCTAATATTGGTCACTTGCATTATCTCTGTTTTGCTCTTTATCTCAATCTTGCTGGCAGTTGATTAGTTTTATTGATCTTTTAAGGAAGCAGCTTTTTAATTTTTATTTTCCCTATTTTTTTTTCTTGTTTTTTGTTCCAGTACTCTCTGCTCATATGTATTATTTCATTCCTGATACTTGATTTGAATAGCTTTGCTCCCACCCCTTTTCTCCTAGGTTCTTGATATGGGAGCCTAGATTATTGATTTGAAACATTCCTCTTTTTTTAACACCCAGGTACTATAAACTCAGTGCCAAAAGTTACCCTCTCATCCCTGATTTACCTGTGCCCTCATGTTATGATAGGGCATGTGAAAATACTACCATTTTCATTTTGTTAACTATATTAAATTTTTTCTTTAAACTTCCTCTTTGACGAATGAATTGTAATTGCTCTGTTCTACTTCCAAGTGTTTGGGGGATTTTTTCTGTTTTCTTTGTATCATTGATGTAGAGTTTGATTCTGTTGTGGTCAGAGAACACAATTTCTATGGTTTAAATTTTTTGAAATATGTTGAATTCTTTTTAATGACCCAGAATATGATCTATGAAGGTATATGCTCATGGTTGCTTAAAAAGAATGTGTCTTTGCTTCTGTTAAGCAAAATATTTTAAATGTGTTGATTAGATTCATTTTTTTTCCGTGATGTTGTTCAGTTCTTCTCTACCCTTGCTGATTTGCTGGTTAGTTCTATCAGTGATGAGACAGGGATGTCATCTCCAACTTTATTAGTGGATTTGAATATTTCTTTTAGCTTTGTTGGCTTTTGTTTCATTTATTCTGCATCTTGTTTGTTTGGTGTTTATGGTTGCCATGTCTTCTTGGTAAATCAATGCTCTTGTCATCATTATACAGTGTTCTTCTCTGCCTCTAGTACTTTTATTTGCTCTGAAGTCTGTTTTATCTGATATTAACATAGCTAATACTGCTTTCTTTTGATTAATATTTGCATGTTATATCTTTTCCCCATTTTTCTTTCAACTTTCTTGTATCATTTTGTTTGAAGTGAGTTTCTTATATTATAGGAAGCATATTGAATCATGACTTTAAATCTACATTGCCAGGCTTTGTGTTCTAATTATTGTATTTAGACTTTTTTCATTTAATATAATTTTAATATATTAAAGCTTAGGTCACTCATTTTTGTTTTCTCTTTTTTATGTTCTTTTTTCCTGTGGGTTACTTGTATATTTTCTAGAATTACATTGTTATTTATTTGTCATGTTTTTTATTTACCTCATTGCATCAGTTCAGTTCAGTCATTCAGTAGTGTCTGACTCTTTGCAACCCCATGGACTGCAGCACACCAGGCTTCCCTGTCCATCACCAACTCCCAGAGTTTGCTCAAACTCATGTCCATCAAGTCAGTGATGCCATCCAACCATCTCATCCTCTGTTATCCCCTTCTCTTCCTGCCTTCAGTCTTTCCCAGCATCAGAGTCTTTTCCAGTGAGTCAGTTCTTTGCATCATGTGGCCAAAGAATTGGAGCTTCAGCATTGGATCTCCTTGCAGTCCAAGGGACCTTCAAGAGTCTTCTCCAACAACACCATTCAGAAGCATCAATTCTTTAGCACTCAGCTTTCTCTTATGATCCAACTCTCACATCTATACATGACTACTGGAAAAACCATAGTTTTGACCAGACAGACCTTTGTTGGCAAAGTAGTGTCTCTGATTTTTAATATGTTGTCTAGGTTGGTCATAATTTTTCTTCCAAGGAGCAAGCATCTTTTAATTTTGTGGCTGCAGTCACCATCTGCAGTAATTTTGGAGCCCCCAAAAATAAAGTCAGCCACTGTTTCCACTGTTTCCCCATCTATTTGCCATGAAGTGATGGGACCGGATGCCATGATCTTCGTTTTCTGAATGTTGAGCTTTAAGCCAACTTTTTCACTCTCCTCTTTCCCTTTCATCAAGAGGCTCTTTAGTTCTTCTTCACTTTTTGCCATAAGGGTGATGTCATCTGCATATCTGAGGTTATTGATATTTCTCCCGGCAATCTTGATTCCAATTTGTGCTTGTTCCAGCCCAGCATTTATCATGATGTACTCTGCATATAAGTTAAATAATAAGCAGGGTGACAATATACAGCCTTGACGTACTCCTTTTCCTATTTGGAACCAGTCTGTTGTTCCATGTCCAGTTCTAACTGTTGCTTCCTGACTTGCATACAGATTTCTCAAGAGGCAGGTCAGGTAATCTGGTATTCCCATCTCTTTAAGAAAGAATACTCAGGGAGGACAATGTCAGGATGTCTTCAGAGATTAGAAACAGATGTCAAGCTTATAAAGCCTAGATAAAAACCGGATGCCATGATCTTCATTTTCTGAATGCTGAGTTTTAAGCCAGCTTTTTCACTCTCCTCTTTCACTTTCATTAAGAGGCTTTTTAGTTCTCCTTCACTTTCTGCCATAAGGGTGGTATCATCTACCTATCTGAGGTTATTGATATTTCTCCTGGCAATCTTTATTCCAGCTTGTGCTTCATCCAGCCCGGCATTTTGCATGATGTTCTCTGCATTTACATTAAATAAGCAGGGTGACAGTATATAGCTTTGATGTACTCCTTTCCCAATTTGGAACCAGTCTGTTGTTCCATGTCTGATTCTAACTGTTCCTTCTTGACCTGCATACAGATATCTCAGGAGGCAGGTCAGGTGATCTGGTATTCCCATCTCTAAGAATTTTCCACAGTTTGTTTTTCTTTTTAAATGGTTACTCTAGCATATGATGATTACATTGCCATGTAAAATTTATCACAGTCTAATGGTGTCATATTACCACAGGGAAGTTTGAAATCATGCTTTTCTTTATATCCCTTACCCTCCCCTATTTATGATATAAATTATCTTAAATATTTCCTCTGTACATATGGAGCTGCACGAAACAGTACTATATTTTGCATTTCAATCATCAAAAGTAATTTAGTATTTTGTCTATATATTTGTATATTATGTTCAATTTTGCTTCCTGATATTCTAGGAATTTTTCTTACTGTATTTATTTTTTTCTTCAATGGACTTTCTTCAGCCATTCTTTTAGATTAGAGATGCTGTGAGCATATTCTCTTAGCCTTCCTTCATTTCAGAATATCTTGATTTCCTCTTCATTTCTGAAATAGATTTTTTTTCCTAGATTGAATAGTTCTTTTCTTTTAGCACTTGAAAACTGTAGTTTAATTCCTCCTGGCCTCCATTGTTTCTGATGAGAAATTTGCTCATTCTAATATTTTTCTTCCATATGTGCTATTTCTCTCTCACTTCCTTAGAAAAAACTTTTGCTTTTTTAGCCTTCCAAAGTTTGACTATAATACATGTTGGCATGGATGTATTTTTATCTATTTTCAGCTCACTTAGCTTCAATCTGTAAGTTTATGTGTTTTGCCAAATTTGGGAAGTTTTCAGCTTTGTTTATTTGATTTGATGTTATTCAGTTACTTTTTCATTATTTCAGCCTGGCATGGGTGGAGGTCTAGGCAACCCGTTCAGCCTTTGTTGTTGTGGTTGAGGTTTGCATGCGTGCTCAGTCATGTCCAGGATTGCTTAGTGGCATCCTCATGGACTGTAGCTTACCAGGTTCCTCTGTCCATGGGATTTCCCTGGCGAGAATACTGGAGTGAGTTGCCATTCCCTTCTCCAGGAGATCTTCCTGACCCAGGGATCGAACCCGTGTCTCCTGCATTGGCAGGATTCTTTATCACCGGGCCACCTGGGAAGCCTGGGTGTGGTTTGGGTCATGGTTATTTCTGTGGTGTTTGACTGGAATAGAGCAGTTCTTATCTGAAGGGTATTCGGGGGCTTTTGTTTGTTTTGGCTGTGGCTGCTCATGTCCCCGGATTGCTAGCTTCCTTTACAGAAAGCCTGGGACACGAGGCCAGTAGAGAATGCAGCGAGCTCACCACTGTGCTGCTCCTGAGGTCGCTAGCCAAACTGCCTTCTCTTCTCCTCTTGGAGTCTTGTGATGTCTATTTCATGTATAAAGTCCAAAGTTTTCCATTGTAACTAACGGGAGAAAAAGAAAGTGTATGTTTACTTTGTCTTCTTGAAAGTGAAACCTGGAGCTTGTGTATCTAACCACTAGGATATATTTATATCCTACTGGAGAGTTAATAGCTGATTAATCTAAAATGCAGTGTGTATCTTCTGAATCTTTAGAACTAAGTGAGTGATTCATTCCAGGCTTAAATGATTTTCTGTACTTAGCGAATTACATGAAAACAGATAAAGTACTGGGACCTATATTATTGTGGGTTATGAAAAGTAGAAATAGTTTTCCTTTTACATCATGCCAAAATATCTAAGAATTCTGCCTAAAAATGAATACTATGGTTCCAAAATGTAGAAAAATGAAAAATTTTTAATTAGTTTAAGAAACTTCTGGGGCCTTATCCTTGATACAGTGATGGGGCATTTCAGACAGCTAGTCAGTTAGAGAGTAAAGCACTGAAAAGTGTCCCTCTGAATTTTCCATCCTGCTTCAGCAGACACCAGGAGTGTTTATATTGTTTCTTAATCAACACCAAAAGCAGAGTTCACCATTAACTCAATAGCTGTTTTCAAACTTTTTAAAGCAATACAAATAATGAACACATAGAACAAAATAATAGAATAGTCAAGAAATCCATAGGAGTTTTGCCTAGAACTAAATGCTGAAGTATAAAGCAAATTTTATTCAAAAATCTTAAAGATTATAAGATTTCTAAGGTAGAACAAAGCTACTGTTACATAAATTAGTAACTGAAATCATATGACTTTTATTCATTGAAAGTTCTGCCAAATAAAATGAAGTAAAACTGAGTATATCTATCATATTTCTGATTTTGTGCTACTGTTTTGGTTTTGACAAATGAAACAATCATGAAGCTGACTTAAGCTCAGCAGAACTTTGCCTGTTTTGAAGATCTCCTTGGACTAGTAATTTTCAAGGAAGACTGTGCTTTTATATTTCCTGTAAGATGGTGCTACTTAAAGTGTGGCCTGTGAATCAATGTCAGGTCATGAATGGTAAGTTACCTGTATAACACCGTAATTACAGAAATTAAAAATGTGCATTTAGAAAATTTTTTAGAAAGTTGATATCACAATAGCATCCAAGTATATGATCAGTGGATTGTTCCCTTGAACAGAATCTAGGCCAGTTTAGATGTTGCCAGACTTGTGTGGTGGGTCCAGGTGGTACAGCTTCTGATCCACATATTGGTCTCTAGCAGATTAGAAATAAAAAAATAACATATGTATCTCACCAAAAATAGTCTTAGCAATACAGTAAAGCATAGATTACATGCATCTTATTCAAAATTTTTAAAAATATATTTTATGGCTCATTCCAAATCAGTTCATATAAAATATTTTCCAATGTTGAAATATTGACTATAATGAGAAGGCAAAGTTAATGACTTTAATCTTACTGTAAAAAATCTTTTCATAGATCACTGTCAAGTCAGAAATTGTAAGATGTTAGGTTGTATTAGACTTCATTGTTCCTCAGAATATGAAATACAAATTAGCCAAGGAAGTTTTTCATTTCACTCATGAGACATGTTTATGCACTGAGAGTAGAGAAATACTCTGTCCACCTTTCTCACCCTAGACCAATTGTGGACATCAAGATTTATAGTGGTTTTCAAAGTTTGATCCTCAGACTGTGGGTTTTAGCATCAACTGGCAACTAGTTAGAAATGCATTTTTGTGCTCCATTCCATCCACTGAGTTGACATCTCTGGGTGTAGGGCCCAGCAGTCTGTGTTTTAGTAAACCCTCCAGGTGATACTGATGCATACTAAAATTTGAGCACTACTTCCATCAGCAAAACAACATTGCACATCTTGGTTACACAGTATCTTTCAAACTTCTGTCCCCTTCTGTTCCTTCCATTGCTCTGCACTCAGATTGACTTTTACGCAGGAACACACACACATACACAAATGCTCTCAGGCTGAAGGCCAAAATAAATCTTTTTTAAAGATTAATTTTTACTGGAGTATAGTGATTTACAATGTCATGTTAGTTTCAAGTGTACAGCAAAGTGAATCAGTTACACATATACATATATCCACTCTTTTCTAGATCCTTTTTCTATATGGGTCATTGCAGAGTACTGAGTAGTGCTATACACGCTAACGGAGAAGGCGATGGCACCCGCTCCAGTGCTCCTGCCTGGAGAACCCCAGGGACGGAGCCTGGGAGCCTGGTGGGCTCAGTCCATGGGGTCGCTACTCCAGTGCTCCTGCCTGGAGAATCCCAGGGACGGAGCCTGGGAGCCTGGTGGGCTGCAGTCCGTGGGGTCGCGAAGAGTTGGGCATCACTGAGCAACTTCCCTTTCACTTTTCACTTCCATGCATTGGAGAAGGAAATGACAACCAACTCCAGTGTTCATGCCTGGAGAATCCCAGGGACAAAGGAGCATGGTGGGCTGCCGTCAGTGGGGTCGCACAGAGTCGGACACGACTGAAGCGACTTAGCAGCAGCAGCAACACAGTAAGCTTTTCTACTGGCTTAGTCCTTTCCTTCTGGCCCTGATTACCTCTAATACACCCTTTAAGAGAAATCATTTATCAGGGAAATCTGTAGCTTACTAAAAAGTCTCCTATTCTGTTATTCAAAGGACCATGTATTATCAAAGGACCATGTATGATCTCTCCCAACATTTATCCCGGCGGAAGTTTTATTTTTCTGTGTGATTATTAGATTGTTTGACCAGCCCTACATCCGAATTTATTTTGTTTGAGTGTCTACACAGACAAAACCATGTCTGCTTTTGGTTGCTATTGAGTCTCCAGAGCCTAGCACTGTGTTTCCCTTGTGGTTGATATTCAGGAAACTTTGAATGACTTAGTCAATGGCTCATTGTGCTATAATAAACCTCTAACAAAGGAGTGACCCCACTGCATCTCGGCAATCATGCTGTATAGCTCTCTTGACATGTTTCTTGTAGCTGCAGTTATTATATTTCCCATTCGTGTTAGAAACAGGTACACTACTGTCTGTCACCATCCACAGAGTATCCATCTCTGAAAAGTGGAGCAGTCCCGTTCATTCATCTGCTGCTAGAAAAAGACAATTGCTGGAAGAATTGCTGTCAAGTGTTAAAGCTCAGGGGGAATTTTCCTATGCCAAGAACTGAACAAGTCAGTGATCAGCTTTTACAGTGATGCTGCTTCTATAGTACTTTAGGCTAAACTGGAAATTTACAGTACTTCACAGGAAATTTTTAGGGAAAAATAAAATCTAGTTTCTAGTTTTTGAAAATAAAATCTAAAATAAAATCTAAGTTTCTGAAAAACAAACCTTACAAACACACCTATTTTTAAATTTTCAAACTTTAAACTTTTTATTTTGTAATGGGATAGAAACGGACTAACAATGTTGTGATAGTTTCAGGTGAACTGTGAAGGGACTCGGCCATCATACATACACATGTATTCATTCTTCCCCAAACTCCTCTCCCATCCAGACTGGCCCATAACATTGAGCAGAGTTCCATGTGCTATATACAGTAGGTTCTTGTTGGTTATCCAATTTAAATGTAGCAGTGTATACACCTTCCTAAATTACCCAACTGTTCCTCCCCCCACCTCCCCCGGCAACCATAGGTTTGTTCTCTTAAGTCTAAACACATCTATTTTTTTAAGGGATTCATTACATAAGCAGCAACTGGTTTGCTAATTTTTTTCCTTGATGCCCCTAAAATTCAAATATTTTTCACTAGCCTGTAACCTTACTTCCTCCCTCCTCTAAAATTTAGTATAGAATTTAAACTTAAACCAAAACTTCGGAAACATACTTTAAAATTTCATGAGATGGCTTTTTATTCCTTTTTATTTTTTTAAATTTATTTTTAATTGTAGGATAGTTTTTTACATTGTTATGTTGGTTTCTGGCATACACCAACAAGAATCAGCCATAGATATACTTATGTCCCCCCCACCCCAACTCTGCCCCGAACCTCCTCTCATTTCCCATCCCGTTCTACCCCTCTAGGCTGCATGGGATGGCTTTTTTAACCCACTCCCATTTATTCTTTTCTCTGGTAACTCCTAAAGATTAAGAGTTACTGAATACCATGTTTAATTAGTGATGCTGGAAGAAATGATACATAGCAAACAAAGTAAAAATAAATGCTTTAAAATTCTTAACCAAACAAACAGAACTTCTGTCCCTTTTTGAGGCCTCCAAGACCTTTTGTCTCTAGTTTGACTCTAGGGCAAATCAGCATGCTTCAGCCAACTTAATGTTTTGCTCCCTGGATCATAGGATTCAAATAATAAATTTAAAAGAAGGTAACAATGGAGTAACTCCCCCGAAGGCCAAATCAGATACAGCAAAGAACACTAAGCATTCTGCTCAAAGACTTAAATCAAGGGATATTTTTAAAATGTGGTTAACATAATGAATATTATTCATGCTTTGTTTTTTCAACATCCTCACAAAGATAATCACCATCTGTACCATCATAATCAAATATAAAGGTATAATTTTTATGAGTGTACAAAATAACTAAATAAACACTATAATTTTCATTTTATAGGTTTCAAGGGGTGTGTGTATTTGTGAATAGAGTATAGGTGTGTGTGTGTATGTATATCTTTCTATATGTATATATTTATACATATGTGTATATATACAATATGTGCATGTGTATACTTATAAATGTATATACATACATAGTATATGCATGCATGTACATATGAATATACATATATACAGTATGTGCATTTAAATATATACACATATATATATGTTATACACACCCATATACACCCACATACCTATCTATCAAGAGGAGAACACGTCTATTTGACCTCATAACAAATTAATTGGATAAGTTTTGTCCTTTCTTTTCCTAGTGAAAACTGGGCAGTTTTCAAAGCCTTGTTAAGGGTGGAAATCAGACCATGTCTGTGCATGAAATTTCTGCACGTGCTATGTCAGTATGTCTTTAGGAAGGAGTTACTAACAGCACTGAGAATACCGTTCATAGGCTCTCCCTAGGTTTTTTTTCTTCAGTTTTTCTTCTAATTGAATCACATGTATCTGAGGCCAATGGCAGCACTACTATTTCAGAACATAGTAGTTCATGGAACACCTTCGTATTTCAGAACAGTGTCATGGCTATTTTAAGGCTCAAAGCCTTTGGAAAGAGAAATATTTCACCCATCTGAATTAAGGAATCATACCTAAATTCTTAATTGAATCTTAATTGTGTTCTTTACCAAATAACCTAACATTCAGTATGAAACAAGTGAAAGTCTCTCAGTCACGTCTGACTCTTTGTGACCCCGCCAGGCTCCTGTGTCCAGGAGATTTCCTGGGCAAGAATACTCCAGTGTGTTGCCATTCTCTTCTCCAGGGGATCTTCCTGAACCAGAGTTTGAACCGAGTCTCCTGCATTATAGGCAAATTTGTTACCGTCTCAGCCACTAGGAAGCAGAAACATTCAACTGAGGTGGCTTTAGTGCTTTGGTGCTATATGTAAGCGAACCAAAACCTAAGCCTGTAAATGCCTAAGGGTTAAAGTCTAATGACAGCCACTCACAAACAGCCAGTTAGGCTTTTACAAATGAGGCAACTGCTTAAGTTATAGCCAATCAAATAATTTCCTTGCTTTACTTTCAACTCTTTTCTTTAAAAGTCTCTCCCCAAGCTCTCATCAGTAGAGCACTTCTAACCTCTTCTGGTTTCGGGGCCACCCAGTTGGAATCAGTTTTTGCTCAAATTCTTAAAAAAATTTAATTTGCTTAGTTTACCTTTGATCATAAGAAATTCTACACATTACCGAAAAATAAATCTAATGAGTTTCTTGAGTCTTATATTTAAATCTTTTCATAGACACAGTCATTTTGCACATAGGTATTTCTGGCTAAGTCCCAACATGTTTATTGGAAAAAGATAAAGGATCAATTAAAGATAAAAAGTGGGGCTGTAGAGTGGTAAATCATTAGGGTAAATCATTTTACATGTGCAACAGCAGTGTCTGGAGACAATTCCCCAGCCAAATAATCATTCATGACTTTTTAAAATAACTGACTGTGTGCCTGCTAAGTTGCTCAGTTGTATCCAACTCTTTGCGACCCTATGAACTGTAACCTGCCAGGCTCCTAGGTCCATGGGGATTCTCCGGGCAAGAATACTGGAGTGGGTTGCCATGCCCTCCTCCAGGGGATCTTCCCAACTCAGGAATGGAACCTGCATCTCTTATTTCTCCTGTATTGGCAGGTTCCTTCACCAGCACCTCCTGACCACTTCAGATATTAGATGGTCCTGAGCTTCAAGCAAGGCTAGGCTCCTAGGAAGCAAAAGAGCATGAGTATTGTTTCCTTCTGGTAAAATATGGTAATTTTATGTATATTTAGGAATGTACATATGAGGTGATGAGGAGTAGTTTGCTTAGATATTGGGAGAAGATTTTTCTTGCCCCTCCCCACCCTGGTATCCAAGGAGAAGACATTTTCCTTTCAGACTTTGGACTGTTTTTTTATGCAGTTGTGCTGAGAACAAAGGCTAACAGTTGAAGGTGGAAGAGTAAGCTGATGTAAAGCATTTGTTTCCTTGATGATAGGATTTATTTGCTAAATAGACCAAATGGGGAGCCCACTCACTTCTGGTCTCGTGATATAACGAACTGCATTATCACGGGTGCGATTTCAAATTGGATTTTCTCTTACTTGTTGCCTGAATGGCTTAACTGACAGAAGTAGTTTCTGCAAGACTAGGTGTGTAAAAGAAAAAAAATGTAACTTAAGGATGAAGATGCTACTGATAAATGTTTCTCTACCAAAAATTTAGTTTTCTTTTCTACTGGAAGCAGATTTAACTATCTATGCAATCCATGATTGCTATTTTAAACATCAACCACCTTTGAGAAGGTGATGAAAAAGTATTACATCTAAAGAGTGAGTGAGCAGTAGGTGGGAATGAGATGAAGATCAGCGATGCTTAGCTGAGAGTCTTTGGCAGTTCTTCGAAAACATAAGAGCAAATCTTGTATCTTGAAATGCATTGGGTATATATTACTGAAATGTCTAGGTTACTCAAATATATATTATAGGCAAGAAGAAGTTAGTTTTTTTTGGTTGTATACTACTGTATGGCTCCTTGAAAGCCCAAATGAAACAAAATACCAAAGCCATGTGAAAAAGGCAACATTAGGACATCAATATAGGACAGAATCCAGACAGCCCAGAAACGTTCAATGCATTATTATTACAGGAAGTGCAGATGTCAGGCTCAGGGACTGTAGGTAGGAGTAGCCAAGTCTTAAGACAGCCAGGAATTCAGTCAGGATGTGCTTCCCAGAGCACATCCAGTTCATCTAAACTTAGGCTTGTGTGCCTTACCCTGAAAATATGGTGGAGGAACTGTGTCCAAGAAATCATCTGATATTTAGTCTCAGTACTGATCAGACTAGATAGACCCTACAAATAAATGTTCCTTTTCTTCACTAGGTTAGAGTTTCCAAGAGGAGTAGAGTCTTAATGACACTTTAAAGGTTGTGGAGAGGGATTTGTACTTAGTTTTGAAGGAAAAAAGTTGTCTTTGATGCAAAGATTTGATGTTGATATGATATGGACTTGTTCATCTCTACCTGCCATTTATCTTACATCCTGCCAAAATTATGACCCTGTCTGAAAATTCACAGGTAGGAGATGAAGTAGGTGGGTGGCCTAGATGTTCAAAAATCTCTCAGGAGTTAGAAAAGTAGAATTTCTTTTCATTGAGGTCACCAAAGAATGGGTCATAAGTTCATCTTCAAAAACTATCTCTACAAAGGTTTAAAAAAATCATCTTAACTCAGTGTTTTAAGTTTACTGATTCATGCAATATTGAATATGTTAATATAACATAAGGTGATATTTATTTTACACAAAGCTATAGCTTATTTATGGCAAATTTCTTCCTTTTATATGAAAAAACCCTTCTTCAGCAAATGAATTTTATAGTATTAATGCAGGTTGGTTTGGTGTTCAGTGCTTCAAACTGATGCATCAAATATTTTGCAATATAATTTTCCTAAATATGTTTAATCAATTGGATGACAGCCTACTTTTTCAGTAAGTCTTCACATACCTCCATGCTGCTCCTGCTGCTGCTGCTGCCAAGTCGCTTCAGTCGTGTCCGACTCTGTGCAACCCCAAAGACGGCAGCCCACCAGGCTTCCCTGTCTCTGGGATTCTCCAGGCAAGATCACTGGAGTGGGTTGGTATTTCCTTCTCCAATGCATGAAAGTGAAAAGTGAAAGTGAAGTCGCTCAGTCGTGTCTGACTCTTAGCGACCCCATGGACCGCAGCCCACCAGGCTCCTCCATCCACGGGATTTTCCAGGCAAGAGGACTGGAGTGGGGTGCCGTTGCCTTCTCCAACATACCTCCATAGCTGATAATAATGTTCCCCTATGCAGCTGTGCTACCAAGTACTAGCAGAATCCACCTAGAACCCTGACTATTTTCACATATGCCACCTGAGCTAATTAGTCTATATTGGTGTGTTGTATAAGTTTATCTCCTGCTCAATAACTAAAATGTAAAGAACTTATTCTGTGGCTGTAATATTTATTTCGTATGTATTTTTGCTGTGGAAGAGATTTCAGAATTGATAAAAAATATTTTAAAAAATCATTTGATGCCAATAGCAAATTTGGTGTCATCTTCCTTTTATGTATTTAAAGCTTTATCTATTTTCATTAAGCAGCATGCATAGTAATTCTTGAAATTTTGACACATTATTTGAGCAGTTGGCCTCATACTCTACTGGAAGCAGCTCTGGGCTAAAATTCAGATGACTTAGGTTCTAATTCTCCAGCTGGGAACCTTGGATAAGTGGCTTAACCTCCTTAGTCTCGTTTTTTTCATCTGTGAAATGGGTTGTTTGTTGTTTAGTCACTAAGTCATGTCCGACTCTTTGTGACCCCATGGACTGTAGCCCACCAGGCTCCTCTGTCCATGGGATTATCCAGGCAAGAATACTGGAGTGGGTTGCCTTTTCCTTCTCCAGGGGCTCTTCCTAACCCAGGGATCAAAGCTGCATCTCCTGCATTGCAGACAGATTCTTTATTGCTGAGCTACCAGGAAAGCCCCTGTTAAATGGGTAGGCTTAACTAATTTAAGAGGTATATTTTAAAGATTAAAAGGACAGATGAGATATGCATGTTGAAAGCTTGTGGGAAAAGTATACATTATATGAATATAGTTGTTCCTTGACATCTGTGAGGGCGTTTCGGGAACAACAACCACCCTCCCCACCTTGCTTTGCTTACCAAAATCTGAGAATGCTCAAGTACCTTACATAAAATGATATTTTCACATCCTCATGTATATTTTAAATCCCCTCTAGATTACTTACAATACCTAATGAGACATAAATGATATGTAAATAGCTGTTGTGTGTATGTTAAGTTGCTTCAGTCGTGTCCAACTCTTTGTGACCCCATGGACTATAGCCCACCAGGCTCTTCTGTCAGTGGGATTCTCCAGGCAAGAATACTGGAGTGTGTTGCCATGCCTTCCTCCAGGGGATCTTCCGAACCCAGGGATCAAACCTGCAGCTCTTGCGGCTCCTGCATTGCAGGCAGATTCTTTACCACTGAGCTACCAGGGAAGCCTAAGCATTTAAGGGAAAGTGTTAATTCTAACTCTTTGTGACCCCATGGACGGTAGACCTCCAGGCTCCTCTGTCCATGGGATTTTCCAGGTAAGAATAGTGGAGTGGGTAGCTATTCCCTTCTCCAGGGGATCTTCTCAACCCAGAAATTGAACCCGAGTCTTCCGCATTGCAGGCAGATTCTTTACTGTCTGAGTTAGCAAGTGCTAGTGCCTGACAAATTCAAGTTTGGCCTCAGAGAAGTTTATGGATTTTTTTTTCCCCAAATATGTATGATTTGCAGTTGCTTGAATCCATGGATGCAGAACCCATGTGTGTGGAGGGACATTTTAACATGGAAGTTTGGACTTTATGATAATTATTTAGTTTTAACCTTTTTAGAAGATAGTATTGATAAGATAAATTTGGCTGAATAGGATAGAAAAAAACTGAAATAGTGGTGACAGAAAAATACTATCTCTTCCCTTCAAAACATGTCAGAGGTAGCAGTCTAGGGCTATACAGGATGGTGGGTCTGTGACGTCATCAGTGGGCCAGGTATCCTGTTTGTGGTTTCTATCCTTTACACTTAGTACATGAGTTCTAGCCGTTATATCTGTCTTTTACAAATGAGGAAAGTGGGAAGAGTAAATGCGCTCCCTTCCCAGCTGAGTCAACCTACGGCAGACGCATACCAGGAAGAAACAAGCAATGACTTCTGCCTGGCAGCTCAAGGGAGTTGGAAGAATTTTGTCTTTTAGCTGAGGTCATGAATAGTTTTCTGTGGTCTACAAAAACAAAGCATCTATCTTCTGCTTTTTTGTTACCAAATAGAAAAAACTGTTGTGAAAGACATATTGGTACCCTTCCTTCAAATTTACCCTACCCTCCCTGTCTGCATCTCCCACAGCATCCTTACTTTTGGATGGGGTAGCCAAAAAAAAGGAGCTGCATTCAGAGATGGAATCAGGGTGGGCTGATGCTCAAAAACACTCCAGGCATATATACTTGGAAATAAAGAACACGTTTTTAAAATTTGATATGGTTGCTTTGATAATGTGAAAATACAGAATGTTCATTAACTTTTTAGCAAATACTTATTGAGTATCTACTGTGTGGTCGGGGCTTCCCTGGTGACGCTAGTAGGAAAGAAGCTGCCTGCGAGTGCAGGAGAAGTAAGAGACACGGGTTCCATCCCTGGGTCAGGAAGATCCCCTGGAGGAGGGCATGGCAACCCACTCCAGTATTCTTGCCTGGCGAATGCTGTGGACAGAGGAGCCTGGTGGGCGGCAGTCCAAAGGATCGCAAGGAGTAGGACATGACTGAATTGATTTAGCGTGTGTGCAACTATGTAGTCAGTATAGCAGAAGATGTTCCTGCTGTCTTGGAGCTTATAGTGGATGAAATGGCAGACAGTAAACAAGTGAAAAATATATCAGGTACTTCAGAATGTAAGTGACATGGAGATAATAAAATAGATTAAACAAGGAGCAAGAATAAAGCGAGTAGAGGAGTAAAATTTAGAAGGGATGACAAGAGAAAGGAGGATCTTGGAAGAAGGGAGAATTGGGGCTGGATCAAGAAGTTTTGTAGGAAATTAAAGAACAGTATTACTACTATAGGGCTTCCCTGGTGGCTCAGTAAAGAATCCACTTGCAATGCAGGAGAACTGGCTTTGATCCCTGGGTTGAGGAAGTTGCCCTGGAGAAGGGAATGGCCACCCACTCCTGTATTCTTGCCTGGCAAATCCCATGGACAGAGGAGCCTGGCAGTCCTTATAACTTAGTGGATGAGACTGCATGTGAGATCTGGTCCTTTCTTCCTGTTTCTTTTCTATCCATAAGCCACCTTGCTGTTGTGGTTTAGTTGCTAAATCTTGTCTGACTCTTTGTGACCCCATGGAATGTAGCCAGCCAGGCTCCTCTGTCCACGGGATTTCCCAGGCAAGAATACTGGAGTGGATTGCCATTTCCTTCTCCAGGGAATCTTCCTTGACCCAGGGATCGAACCCATATCTCCTGCATTTGCAGAATTCTTTACTGCTGAGCCACCGAGGAAGCCCCAGAAGCCACCTTATAGAGCCAGAAAAGAATTTTCACTGGTGGGTCGTGTAGGGGGAAGGAGGGATGGGAGCCAGGTCCACCTAGACATTTCCTCCTTTCGTTTATTAATTCCTGACCGATTAAATGGATTATTGCTTCATATGATAATCTGGTATGATCAAACCTCATTAAAGCGGCATTGCTAACATCCCATTAGAAATTCAGTGGTACAATAGATCTAGGCAGTAAGGGCAAATATCAAGTATAATCTTTTTCCTTGTTTTCACTTACGGAAAAATGATGACATTTTGATTTTAAAATCATCTTGTTCGACATCACATATGAATGCAGTTGCAGTTGTTTTACAGCAAGTGTTTGTCTTTTCTAAAGCTGACCATTTCTGTTTTCTTGTAGGAGGATTTGGGTTCTATTTAAGTCTTATGAACTGTTTTTGATGATGTAAACAGTTCATCATATAGTTCTCCCTTGCTTTATGCCACAAGATGTGACAGAAATAACTAAACTATCAGGCAAAAGAAGCCAGATTTCTGGTACACACTTGCCCACCACACCATGTTATATTTATGGTACCAGGGATGAATATTGACTAAACCCACTGAACCCACAGTCAAATTTCCATTTCCACCCAGTCTACCTTTATCTATTAATGGCTCGTTTTACAATGAGAAGAGTCTGGATGCATTTGCTTTAGATAATCATCTATGTTTGTGAAATCAATTTGGACTCATGCTGGTCTATAGCCATGCCAGGAAGAAAGGAGTTTGTAATTTGCCCTTAGGGCTCTTGATTCATCTCCTTGTGTGAGCAGCCTGCCAGCCAGCCCTGTGTTGGAGAGGAAGCTCTTGGACTGGAGTGTATGTGGTTTGGCAGGGCCTGGTGTGAACATGTAAGTGCCAGTAAGCAGTGCTGGGTTCCAGGGCTGCATACTCATTGTGATCACAGCCTGATCACTATCAAGTCTCTAGCAGGACCTGCTTCAAAGGAACCTTCTTCATGATTTGAAGGAAAACAGCCAGTGGAAAGCAATCTAGGAAGATTAGCTGGCATTGCTGTGTGTGATTCAGCCTGGGATAATTCCTATAAGGGGAGTGAGCTCAGAGGCAGTGGTCTCACGTATTACAACATCATGACTGTTGAAGGGTACCGGGTTGCTTCTGCTTCATAAAGTGTTTTAAATAAACAGTATACATTCACTGCATTATGACAGTGTTTGAATCACCATGGGGGATTATAAAGGCATAGAAGACAAACATCCTGACCTTTGATGAGCTGCAGTTTTATTGGGGAACAAGATAAATATACAAGAAAGCGGGGGAAACATATGAGATAGGTTATGATAAAGAGCTGAATAACTAATGTGGTTTGCACTGTAATTGCTGAGAGAACTCAGACAAGGTTTTGAGTTTTGTTTTTCTTTATGAGTTTATAGGGTAATTGCTTCATCTTGTGGATCATAGAGGAAGCACCATTGAATGTTTCCACTGGTAAATGAAAGGCAAGGTGGTGTATTCATTCAACATATACTTGTTGATGAAGAAATGACTTAACATTCACTCAGGGATGGAGCCCACAGAGGTAGAACTTGTAACATGATCTAGTGTGACATACAGCACCTTAGATATGTCAGAGCTTCATTCTGCAAATTCACATGCTTGTAGGGCCAGGTGGGCTGAAGCCGACTGAAGGTGAGGCTGTGCCGCCTGGTAAGGCCAGTGGAGTAGGCCTCACTAGAGACGGGCCACTGAGAAGCTCTGGGCTGTCTCATCAAGGATGAATGCAGGCTTAGTGTTGGCGAGTCTTCAGATGTTTTTTCAAGAGGAGCCAGAAGTAACAGTTTTTTAAATTTTATTTTTAATGGAGGATAATTGCTTTGCAATATTGTATTGGTTTCTGCAAACATCAGCATGAATCAGCCACAAGTATACACATGTCCTGTCCTGCTTTAAGCCTCGCTCCTGCCCCATTCCCACCGCTCTAGGTTGTCACAGAGCACCCAGTTTGACCCCCCTGCCTCATACAGCAAATTCCCATTGTCTATCTACTTTACCTATGGTAATGTATCTGTTTCAGTGGTACTCTTTCAATTTGTCCTTCCCTCTGCTTCCCTCGCTGACAGCAAATTCCCATTGTCTATTTATTTTACCTATGGTAATGTATCTGTTTCAGTGGTACTCTTTCAATTTGTCCTTCCCTCTGCTTCCCTCGCTGTGTCTGTAAGTCTGTTCTCTATGTCTGCATCTCCATTGCTGCCCTACAAATAGGTTCATCAGTACCATCTTTCTAGATTCCATCTATATGTGTTCAGTCAGCTCAGTTCAGTTCAGTCGCTCAGTCGTGTCCGACTCTTTGCGACCCCATGAATCGCAGCACGCCAGGCCTCCCTGTCCATTACCAACTCCAGGAGTTTACCTAAACTCATGTCCATTGAGTCGGTGATGCCATCCAACCATCTCATCCTCTGTCATCTCCTTTTCCTCCTGCCCCCAGTCCCTCCCAGCATCAGGATCTTTTCCAATGAGTCAGCTCTTCGCATGAGGTGGCCAAAGTATTGGAGTTTCATCTTCAACATCAGTCCTTCCAATGAGCACTCAGGACTGATCTCCTTAAGATGGGCTGGTTGGATCTCCTTGCAGTCCAAGGGCCTCTCAAGAGTCTTCTCCAGCACCACAGTTCAGAAAAACCACATACGATATTTGTTTTCCTCATTCTGGTTTATTGTTGTTGTTCAGTTGCTAAGTTGTGTCTGACTCTCTGTGATTCCGTGGACTGCATCTCACCAGGCTTCCCTGTCCTTCACTATCGGATTTACTTCACTCTGTATACTAGGCTCTGGGTCCATCCACCTCGTTAGACCTGACTCAAATGAATTCCTTTTTTGTGGCCGAGTAATACTCCACTGTATATATGTACCACGACTTCTTTATCTCTCAGAAATGAGAATGTTGAGGTGAGATTCACTCACGCTGGAAGCACCTTGTTGGAGCTGGACAGGAGAGGCGGCTGCACTTTGCAGCCCACACTGTGAGCCTGTCCTTGCCAAGAGTTGTCCCGGCACGGTGGTCTTGGCAGCACTGTTTTTCCATCCAGCACCAGTGATGAGATAATGCATTCTAGAAATCACTGCACTGGAAAGATGCTAATCAATATCTAAAGTGCCCGGTTGCCTCAGACTAGATGTAAAATAAGAGACAGTATTTGCAGTAATTTTTGAAGCAAATGTATCCAAGTGGAAAATAGGAACAATGATCTTTCCAAACATCCTCCCTAGAATTTCTTTAATTTGAAGAAGTCTGACCTGAGCATCTCTTCTTGGTCTGCACTGGTAACTCACTGTGGGACCAAGCCATGCAATTTGCATGGAGCGTCTCAGTGTCGGGAATGCAAGCACAGTTTCCTGTGTTCTCATGGGCTGTTGAGCAGAGGCGACAGATGAGCAACAAAGTGGTATCACGTTTCCTCTGCCTTTGCTCCAAACTGAAGAACTCATGAACCTAACGAAATCCACTTCCCTTTCTTTTCTGTCTGTGATTTTTTCCATACCCCAAACAAGATAGAAATGGATGCTCAGGAGTGATGTCACAAAAACCCTATCCACTCCTCTTGGCAAGAACAATTGTTAAAATCAGTGTGTGCATCCACACAGTGAAGACAGCAAACACTGGTTTCTCTTGAAACTCTGAGTATCACTTGCTGCCTGATTTCCAAGTTGACTGTGAGTCTTCTCTTACAATCCTTCTTATTTAGCTCTCAAAAGCAAATTATGTACAAATTTTTAGAAATGCACATTGGATAAATTAATACTATATTGTTCTCCATTGAGCTTTAAGCTCAAGTTTTGTTTCTGATGATTTTTATTTTACCCCAGTAATGTGTATATTTTGAAAGGGAATCAGACCTCTCATCGAGAGAACACTTTTGTAACTACTGTTTGTTTTTTTTACAGCTCTCTAAACTTCATACCAGAAATTATTTTAGACTCAGTGTTTCTCCTTTTCTGGACTCCTGAAATATTCCATCATGTTGTTTACAAAGTATTTGTTTTAATATCTTTCTTGTTGTACTTTCAGTTATCCAAAGTGTTCTATTCTTTTTTTCTTGTCATTCCTAAAATGTGATTTGCATAGACTGTGTGCAGTATTATATTTTCTTGAGTAAGGTGATGGCCTTTTGTTAGATTTGGACAGGATGGAGTAGAAGCCCATTGCTAACCAGTCTTGACTTGCTGTTGATCAGCTTATCTAAGGCCCGCTTTAGCTCACCACCAAAAAGGGTCATAAATGATTTATCAAAAGACTCACTGTACCAAGTGATACTCTATAAGGCTCAGTTGTACTCAGAAGGATTCAGAAATGGAGAGTGACTGTGGGATAAGCCTAATCAAAATATATTTATCTAAGAGATCAGAAGTTACCTGGAGAAAAATTCATCATATAAGGGATTGGAGGTGTACATGTTTGATCCAATTTGGTGTCCTCACATTAGAGCAAAGGGAAATTTGGGGTACAGTTCCATCTACGTTATATACTACATAGATGTAGTGTATTTATATAGTATGTAACACTACTTTTGCTGTCATTTCCACTCTCTTTTTGCCCTGAATGTGTATGTATGTGATCTCCATCTAAGGTCTCCTGGTATATTGTTTATAAGACAAGCTTTAAATACATATAAACAGTGTTATCTGCAATTTACAATTGAGAAATAATACACCAAAGATCAGTGACTGAATTACTTCAGTCAAATAGAGCTTGTTAATTTAAAAAAGAAAGCTTGCCAATCTAATTGAAAAAACATTAAATTTATTTGGAGAAAATGGTATCTTTAATAATATGAAATTTCCCATTCAAAAACATGTTATGCCTTCCAATTTGTTCTTATCTTATTATACATATTTTGCTAAACATTTTAAAATGAGTATTGTTTTATTATGTTATATTTTATATTATTCATTTTATATGTTTATTTTATATCATGGCATCTTATTAAATGACTTTAATAGTTCTTCTTAAGTGGACACATCTAGTAAATAAACAATAAGAAAGGCTTTCATGCAATTTAAACTTGAGAGAGCTATAATCAGTAAGCTTAATAGAGCCTGCAAAATTCAGGGAGAATGTTCAATGGACATTTTCTTATGTCCATTGAATGTGTATAAACCTAATCTTGTATTTGCTGCATATAAAGCCTTAAAATATAAATTTATAAATATTAATGATTACTATGTTTATGTGATAATATACTAAAATTAGGGTTCGTTACTGTCTCTCTTCTTGAGTGTCATAAAAGTAATACCCAAGGAGATCCATCTGGTCCATCCTAGAGATCAGTCCTGGGTGTTCATTGGAAGGACTGATGTTGAAGCTGAAACGCCAATACTTTGGCCACCTCATGCGAAGAGTTGACTCATTGGAAAAGACCCTGATGCTGGGAGGGATTGGGGACAGGAGGAGAAGGGGATGATAGAGGATGAGATGACTGGATGGCATCACTGACTCGATGGACATGGGTTTGAGTAAACTCTGGGAGTTGGTGATGGACAGGGAGGCCTGGTGTGCTGCGATTCATGGGGTTGCAAAGAGTCAGACATGACTGAGTGACTGAACTGAATACATTAGGAGAATAAAATGAAAAATCTAGCATAAATATTGGTTAAAAAAAAGGTATAAAGTTCTTTCTTTTATGATGACATCATTTTATAGCTAAAGCATTCAGGAGACTTAAAATTTTTTTATTTTATGTTGAAATATAGTTGATTTACAATGTTGTGTTAGTTTCAGGTGTGTAGCAAAGTGATTCAGTTATACAAAGACATATATCCATTCTTTTTCAGATTCTTCTCCCATCTAGGTTTTACAGAATATTGGATAGCGTGCCCTGTGCTATACAGTAGGTCCATATTGATTATCTCTTTTATCTATAGCAGTATGTATATGTTAATTTCAAACTCCTAATTTATACCTGCCCCACCTTTATCCTTTGATAGCCATAAATTTGTTTTTCAAAGTCTGCGTATGTCTCTTTTGCAAATAAGTTCATTTTTTTTATCATGTTTTAAAGTCTCTGTGTATAAGCAGCATCATATGATATTTGTCTCTAACTTACTTCTGCTGCTGCTGCTGCTGCTGAGTCACTTCAGTCATGTTCGACTCTGCGACCCAATAGACAGCAGCCCACCAGGCTCCCCCGTCCCTGGGATTCTCCAGGCAAGAACACTGGAGTGGGTTGCCATTTCTTTCTCCAATGCATGAACGTGAAAGTGAAGTCGCTCAGTCATGCCCGACTCTTGGCGACCCCATGGACCGCAGCCCACCAGGCTCCTCCATCCATGGGATTTTCCAGGCAAGAGGACTGGAGTGGGGTGCCATTGCCTTCTCCGCTGACTTACTTCACTTAGTATGATAATCTATATGTCCATCCATGTTGCTGCAAATGGCATCATTTCATTCTTTTTTATGACTGAGTAGTAGTCCATCATGTATATGTACCACAGTGTCTATATCCATTCCTCTGTCAGTAGAAATTTTGGTTGCCTCCATGTCTTGACTATTGAAAATAGTGCTGCAATGAGCACTAGGTACATGTGTCTTTTCAAATTATGGTTTTCTCCAGATACATGCTTAGGAGTAGGCTTGCTGGATCATCTGGTAGTTCTATTTTTAGTTTTTTAGGGAACCTCCATACTGTTCTCAATAATGGTTGTGCTAATTTACATTC
Source organism: Odocoileus virginianus (assembly GCF_023699985.2). NCBI lineage: Eukaryota > Metazoa > Chordata > Mammalia > Artiodactyla > Cervidae > Odocoileus > Odocoileus virginianus. Next base: position 87,127,110 of record NC_069674.1, on the reverse strand, counting down.
CTACCAATAATACAGGAGGGCTGCTTTTTCTCCACTCTCTTTCCAGCATTTATCTTTTGTAGACTTGGTGGCCATTGTGACCAGTGTGAGGTACTTCATTTAGTTTTGATTCGCATTTCTCTAATAATCAGTGATGTTGAGCATTTTTCATGTACCTTTTGGCTATCTTTATGTCTTCTATGGATAAATGTCTATTTAGGTCTCCCACCCATTTTTTGATTGGGTTTTTTTTTTTTTATTGAGCTGCATGAGCTGTTTGTATACTTTGGAGGTAAAATATTTTTAATGATATAATTGTAAATCTAGATCATTTGGGAGATTTTATTTATTTTTTTATAATCAAAATCAGTGATTTGGGTCTCACTTTAGACTTTCCAATATGCCTTCTTGTGTCCTAAAGGGGAAGAAAAATAGATTTTATCAAGGAAAAAGCTAAATTAATAGAATATCTGATGATTTCTAAAACATTTAATAATGTCATTTAGGAGGAATAGAAAGTCTTATACATCTATGAAGAGAAAAGTGAAATAAAGTTCAAATTTTAAACACAATGCATTTAATATCACTTAATATTAAAAAGCTAACTACCTAAAAAAGTGGATCAAATTGCTCTTTTAAATCAATCATTAGATATTAGTTTGGTATTTTTGTTTGTTTGCTATCAAAGCCTGTACCTTACATCATAATAAATACACTAAAGAAAAGCAAAAAAAATCAAATTTAGATCAACATTTATCTAAAATTTATTTAGATTCCAAATGTTTAATATGTATGAGGCTGGAAAACAATATGTGGTTTTTAAAAACTCTATCAAATAGATTTATTTTTAATTTCAGGCCTTGTGTAGTAGGCATTTCAAACCTTTTTTTTTTATATATGTATATCCGTTCATCATTTAATATTTGCTAAGCACTTTGAGTGTACTAGGAACTCTGCTGTTGGGGACACAAGCAATTCTTGCTCTCTTAGTCTTCATTCCACTTAGGGGATGATACGAAAGAGTAAATTATCATTTGTTAGGTTGCATTAAATGTCTTGGAGGAAAAAATAAAGCAGCGAGACAATCGTGAGTACCTCATGGGTGGGTAGTATGGCTTGTGGTTTGCAACTTTAAAGTGGGTGTTTAAAGCAGAGCTTATAAAATAAGCTGTAAGGATATGTTGCAAAGTGCAGGGAGGATAGCCAACACTTTATAATGATTTTAAATAGAGTATAATCTATAAAAATTGTGAGTCTATTGTATACTTCAACCTAATATAATATTGTAAGTCAACTAAGTGTTGTTGTTCAGTCACTAAATCATGTCCAGCTCTTGCCACCCCCTGGACAGTAAGTAGCCCGCCAACTATACTTAACATGAAAACCAAATCAAAGAAGACCTCACTGAAAATGTGACATTTGAAAGACCTGAAGCAAGTGACAAAATACACAGCAAAATATGACTTAGATTTCACCTGTTTTTCAAAAAGTGAAAATGAAATGTTTTCTAAGTATTTTAAAATAGCAGTGTTAGAATAATTTATTCCATTAGTTATTCTATGAAGCACATGGGTACAGCCCACTGTGGACCCATGATCATCTTAAAAGATGATCTGCAACATCCCGATGATTCCCATTTTATTCAAGGTGATTTTAATATTCAGTGTGACTTCATCTTTTTGAAAATGAGGGCTATGGTCTTTTTATGGACCTAGCTTTAACCACTTAATGACTTTAATAAGCAAGAACATTCCATTCTCTGATCAGAATAATAACATCAGGAACCAGGCAAAGAATCCAACCGAACTGAGACCTGAGTTGGTGCTAGTTCTCTTGTCTCCTTGTGACCCTAGACAGCACATTTAATGTCTCTGGGTCTGTTTTCTCACCTGCTAAGCAATCAGTTTGTGTCCTGGGATCCTTCAAGTTTCTTGTAAATTGTAACAGTTTATTGTTTCCCAAATTATGTGATTTCATCACACGTTTCTGTGCCTCTTACTAACATAAAGAGTCTCAGGATAATAACTGTTCTGTGGGAAGGTCTAGTGAGTGACTCAGCAGACCAGACTAGGAAACCTGAACACACCTTTCTACCTGTGCCCATGTGAATCATTTTCTTGGATTTTCAGCTGTATTCAGTTACTGTGGAATTTGTTAGTGCCCTTGCCAAAGTCCTTACCCCATTGCTCAATCGGCATGCCAAACTGCATCATCTCCTGCTATTGTTTTCCAGAAATTACAGCTACCCTACATGACTGGAAGCAGTGCTTTGAAGTGCCCCCCACACCTGGGGTTATGCTGTTTCAGCTCATGTTGCCCAGATTTCGGGAATCCTAAGGTAACCCTTTATCCCCACTCGGTAGCTCACTGAAAATGTACTGTGGTGTGTCTTACTTAATTCTATGAGAATTGGCACTGGATGGCATTATTTACTTGTTTGTTTATGTTTATCTTGGAGGGAAAGGGTATGTATCAGCGCTCAAGAGTCCAAAGTACAACTTTATATTGTTTGAATTCCTCCTGCATCTACAAAGTTTTCTGAATACTTGGACTCACATGAGTTCCTCTGCCTTCTTAGAGGGGCAGACAGCATTGGCAGTAGCCAAATGGAAATGAACAAATTGAATTTGAAATTGAGCTTCACATCTTATTGGCTGGTTATTTGGAAAAGTACTTTTACTGCAACTATTGAGCATTGATTGTAATGTTATCTATAAAATCACTGTTTACTACTACCCAGTATGATTTCATTTCTTTTAAAATATCAGTTGTCATATTCATATTCACACATTTTTGGTGCAAAGTAATAGAAGAGGATGTATGTAAAAGTCAATGACTAAAGTACCCAACATTTGAAACATACTAATTTCTCCTTTTGAACTTTTTTTTTTCAGTATCTAAGCTGAACATAGTGTTTTATAATTATTTCACATGCATAAATGTTGTCTTATTAATCTTCTCATAAATTTTGTGAGAAAATGACCAGCATTACATATTTCCTTGGGGTCCCCAATGCAGTGTCTGGTCTACTTGGGACTTTATTAAGTAATTTTGGACTTACACTTAGCACAGTACCAGGCATATAGTAATTGATCAATAGGGATTTTATGAATGAGTGGGTTTCAATGATTTGCTGCATTTAAAAAATCTGTAGGTCTAATTTCCTGTGTCTAAAGTTTTCTTTCAATCGAAATTCTGTTTGATAAGAGCAATGATCCTTGGGTAGACCTACCATGACTTATTTCAAAATACCTCTAAAGTCAGGGGTCTCCCAATCCCACATTTCTGGGATATTACATCCTGTTCTATGGCTTCAGGACTGTCTAGAAAGGGATATTCACTGGGATGACCCAGAGGGATGGAATGGGGAGGGAGGTGGGTGGGGTGTTCAGGATGGGGAATACATGTACACCCATGGAAGATTCATGTCAATATATGGCAAAACCAATACAATATTGTAAAGTAAAAAAATAAATAAAACTGGGGAAAAAAAGAAAGAAAGGGATATTTTCATACAAGGTTATGTTTTAAATAGTATATGAAGTTCCCAATAGGTATATGGGAGATATAGCTAGGTTTAGCCTAATGCCAAGGTCGGCAATGATCAGAATATTAGCATAACTGACAAAGACCCAAGAAGACAGTGTTCTTTGGATTACTCATTCTAGTTTTAGCAAATAACAACTTTTCAAATATTTTGAAGGAAAACTTCTACTGGAATTTTGCTTGTATATCCAAGAATTGCAATGTGAATGATTGTTTAATGATTCACTATTTAGAGGGCTTAAAATAATTATTTTCTCTGCATGTAAAAAAAAAAGAAAGCTAGGCCAAGGTGCCAATCATCTAACCACATACCTGAGATAAATTTAATGTTTTGAATAAATCTGAAAGAAATTTATTTTGTTTAGTCCAGCAGTCTCAACTTTGGGTAAGAATCAGTTGAATAGCTTATTAAAATTGCAGTTGGTCTGAGATGGAAATCAGGAATCTGCATTTTAACAGGCATTCCAGGTGATTCTGATGCTTACCAATCTATTGATGTCAGTATGGAAACTCAGTCTTAGCCTCTGCACTGCTTAGGAAAGAGTGTGTAGGTTTTATAGGCAAACAGAACTCAAGTTCAAGATCTTCCATTTACTATCTTTGTGTGTGAGTATTGGAACATATGTAACCTCTTTGAACGTCAGTTTCCAACTGTAAAGCTGGATAACTCTTATCATATGAGTATGATTTTATCTAGAGCACTTAAAAATTTTTTTTACAGTAGGTCCTTTTTGGTTATCTATTTTAGATATAGCAGTGCGTACATCCCAAACTCCCAGTCTATTCCTTGCTGCCACACTTTACCCCTGGTAAACCATAAATTCATATTCTAAGTCTGTGAGTCTGTTTCTGTTTTTTGTGAATGAGTTCATTTGTATCATTTTCTTTAGATTCTTCATTTAAGCGTTATCATACTGCCTGACTAACTTCACTTAGTATGATAATCTTCAGGTCCATCCGTGTCACTGCAAATGACATTATTCCATTCTTTTAAATAACTTTAGTAATATTGCATTGTGTATATGTACCACATCTCTTTATCCATTCCTCTGTCAACAGACATTTGAGCTGCTTCATGTCCTGACTATTGTGAACAGTGTCGCAATGAACACTGTGGGGCATGTATCCTTTTGAACCATGTTTTTCTCTGGATATATGCCCAGGAGAGGGATTGCTGAGTCATATGGTAACTCCAATTATAGTTTTTTCTGGTTTGTTTGTTTTTTAAGGGACTTCTATACTGTTCTCTATGGTGGCTGTAACAGTTTACATTCCCACCTACAGTGTAAGAAGGTTCCATTTTCTCCACATCCTCTTCAGCACTTTTTGTTTGTAGATTTTTTTTTAAACGAACGAGGCAAATTATTAAACCAGCATCATTTGTTCTAACACTTCTTGTTGGCAGGTGCCACCCGTCGAGCGATTCTGTCCAGGTCTCTCTGTCCCTGGGGCGTCAGTTTGCCACCCCCATCTTGGTCCTTTTCCACCATTTTCAGCCCCTCCAGGGCTTGGAGGACCCACTGGGCCACGATCTTGGAGCCTCTGCTGAAGTGGCTGGGCATGATGCCTTTCCTCTGACGCCCCCCCCGTAGATCTTGGTCATGGAGCCAACCCCAGCGCCACCCCAGAGGTACAGGTGCCGTGGAAGCAGCTCGTGTGTAGAACCAGTTCTCATCGTAGGGAGCAAGTTCTTGGCCAAGCTTGGCCAGCTTGATGGTGCCCACCCATTCGGGGACTTTCAGCTTCCCGGACTTGTTGAGGAAGGCTGCCAGAGCTCTGATGAACTCCTGCTGGTTCACGTCTTTTACAGTAACTCCAGGCACCGCGCAGCCTCTGCACTGCCAGCCAGCGGAAAGCTGTTTGTGGATTTTTTGATGATGGATGTTCTAACTAGTGTGAGGTGGTACTGCTTTGTACTTTTGATCTGCATTTCTTTAATCATTAGTGATGTTGAGCATCTCTTCATGTGCCTCTGAGCCATATGTGCGTCATCTTTGGAGAAATGTCTGTTTAGGTCTTCTGCCCATTTTTAATTGGGTTGTATTAATTCTAATAGGGAAATACATTGTGCATGCATTGATATAATGTCCTAGGCTCGGTTAGTTCCTTAATTCTTCTGCGGTCACTCAGAGGTAGAAACCTTGAACACTGCCAGTAGTGGGAACATGGTCTCTAAATGGGTCATTCAGTTTTGAATCAGATCAGAGTCTCTTGAATGTCACCGTAGGCAAAAGTTGTTGAAGGAAGCGTTTAGTTTTATACACTTGATTGCTCTAAATTTTAATATAAGAAAAGACCTCATCTATTTCTGGTTCTATAACTCTACTTAAGTCACAGTGTAATTCCCCATAAGAGAGACTTGAAGTGATTACTCAAGCGCACCATACCTGTAAGTTGATCTGTTTTGAGGCTTCCTGGTTTGTCTGCTGCTAATGCAGGTAGAGAGAGGCTGGAGGGCTTAATGATCAGATTGTTCTAGGGCCAGTCTGGAGGTGTGAGAGTACTTTGCTGTGCTCTGAAGGCTACCAAGGAGGATTCTAAGGGGAACCCAAGCCCCAGGTAAGACTCCCTGAGTTATCACTAACTTGGAGTTACTCTCCAACCCTCTGTGCAAAGCTTTACTGATGCCCCAGAGGTTGATGTTCTTCACACCATCCCAATAGTTGGTATTTGCACCTCCGCTCCCTTACATAAATGTACTGGACTTGATAATTTGCACATATGTGTCCCACTGAGGACATAGATTTTGGTCCACTCCTTTTTATCTCTCTTAGAAGGACACTGTCAGACATTGAATAAATGAATTAATAAATAATTATTCTTAGTTATATACCCACTTCCTAGACTGAGTTGTTCTCTCCTTTGTTAGCTTCTGTATGAAATTGTACAAATGTTTTGCCTTAATAGGGCTACTTTAGTTCCCTTTGTCACATGTAGTTCCTTTGGAGTTAATGAGCCAAAAATATTTTATACACTAGTTCTTCAGCGTTAAAGAAGAAAATACTTGCCCTGTGATTTGCTAAATTAGATGAAAAAGATTTTTTGTTTTCTACTTTGCATTACAGTGCTTCAGAAATCATTTTAAGAGGTATGTATATCTTTAAGAACAGGTCTTAAATCCCAAAAGGCCAAGGAAATATTTTATCATAGTTTCAGATTTATTTATATAAGTTTTACAGTTAGCTCATTGCCATCATGAAAACAGCTCAGACTTCCAGAGCCTTCTACTAAGCAGTTACATCCAAAATATGTCAAAGAGCTGTTTCAGTGTTGAAAGTTTTTTTTTTTATAAAATGCTAAACTAAAATGCTGAAACATTTTTATATTAATAAATGCTATTTTGAAGTTTATCTATTTTGTAAAAGTATCATAAAATGCTGAAAACAGCAGTGTGAATTCAACTTGGAACTATGCTGCAAAGATAAAAATGCCATCTCTCTGGAGAACTTGATACTTTCTTGATAGGCTTGAACAGCTGTGCTTAATCATAGTATGCCTGAAGTCAAGTCAGCTTGCACCTCTACCTAGACTTGTGGGACATCCCAACCATAACTTACCTGCCTTGATGTCATATTTTTCTCTCCATCAGAAGGTTTTAGTCAGTTAAAAAAAAGGGAGTTTTAGTCCATTTAAATATGTTGTCAATGCTGGGAATAACTAACAAGATCTTTGATGGCTCCCTTTAATTAAGAGAATTTTGTCCCTGGACCTCATTATACTATTTTCATTTAAATTAGATGAAAGAAAAACTAATTGTACCTTTAAACCTCTCGCCTGTATTTCCAGATGATAAATGTGCCAGTAACATTAAAGAGAGAAGCATGGTAGAGTTGATTCCATTGTTTAGTTGGAAGGTAGTGTATTAGTAAGCATTGAAAAATCGTCCAAGGAAGGATAACAGGCAGGAACATGAGACTCTTAGAAGAGCTGTGATGGTAAAAGATGATCTCTCTGTGAGGGAATCTGATCATTGTAACAGTGCTGCGTGTGCAGGCATGAATGAGTACTTAGAAATATCCATTTAGGAAATGGTAAAGCAAAAGTCAACTTTGAGATTCTTAGATAAGAAACAATACTCTTCAACTTTACCAGTGCCTCCATTTTCACTCAAGTTATAGCAAATTCACATGTGGGTTGACATTTTATTTTCGCTGTTTTACTTGACCCAGAAGAACTCTTAGAGCAGGAATTGTTTCTGTGTCTCATTGAAAGTTGAAATGTAAAAAAATTTACTCAACTAGGAATCATTGTGAATATTAGTATTTAGAATCATTTGAATATGGATCTTTGGAAAATACTTTGAAGTTAACTTATTTTGGGAGTGTAAGACATAGGTAGGAAAATACACAAATCATATGTACAACTTGATGATTTTTTTCCTCACAAAATGATGACTTCTGTGTGAAACCTACACCCAGATGAGGAAACAAACCATTATTTGCACCCAGAAGACTGCTTTTTTTTCCTCTTCCTTTCAACCATTAATCTCCAAATATAACCACTATCCTGATTTTTCTAACTTCATGTAAGTGGAATCATACAGCAAAGATTGTTTTCTGCCTGATTCTCTCACTTCACATATGCATATGAGATGCATCCACACGGTTGCTATAGTTAACATTCTTTTTCTTATCACTATGTAGTTATCTATTTTATCAGTGTATGCATAATTCTACTGTTACAGACTTTTGATATCCCTGTTTGGAAGCTATTGCAAATAGTGCAGCATAAACATTGTCGTTGTCTTTTTAGTAAATAAGTGAGTGCCTTCCTCTTGTGTACGAATCTAATAACAGAATCAAGGGATTATTGGATCTGTGTTTTTAGTAGTTTGAGTAATTTCTGCTAAACAATAAGAATCTGCTAAACAATCTGTTTGATTCATATTCACTCCAACATTTGATATTGCCTTTCTTTTAAAAATGGAGTGTATAGTATATGTGTTCTCAGTTTTAACTTGTATTTACCTGATGACTCTTAAAGCCTCTTTTTATATACTTAGGAACCATGCAAATAATTTGTAAATTGCCTTTTCAAGTCTTTTACCTAGTTTCCTGTTTTGTTGTTTGCATTTTTCTTAGTGATTTGTAGGAGTTATTTATATTTTCTTTACACACATTCTTTGACAGTACATTTATAAAAATGTGTTTTTGTACCTAGTATAGAGTTTATCTATTTGGTTTGTAATGATGTCTTCTTTTGGGGAACAGAAATTATTTAAGCTAAGTCCAATTTATATTTTTTCCTCTCTTCTTTAAACTTTTAGAATCCGACCGGGATGGGGAATACATGTTTCAATGTATGACAAAAACCACTGCAATGTTGTAAAGTAATTAGCCTCCAACTAATAAAAATAAATGAAACAAACAAACAAAAAAAGAAACACTTGCCTATCTCAGGTCATGAAAATATTCTCCTGTTTTCTTAATGAAAGCTTTAGTGTTTAGCATTTCACATTTAAATCTGCAATCCATCTGAGATTGGTTGTTGTGTCTGGTGTGAGACAGGGATCACATTTTATTGATTTTTTTATATGAATAGCCCATTGGTCAGTAACCATATTGAAAAGACCATCCTTTCTGGAAAAGACTATTTTTTACCCACTGTACTGCAGTGTCACTTTGTAAAAAAAAAAATAAAAAATGACTGTGTATGTGTGTAAAAATATTAATATATGTATTTATGGATTTTCAATTCTACTTCACTGGTCCATTTTTTGATTATCCTTGTTCCAAAATCACACTGCCTTAATTACTGGATTTTTAATGTCTAGCAATTGGTTAGTATAATTTCCCCAGCTTTGTTTTTCTTCCATTTTTATCTTGGCTTTCCTCAACCTTTTTTCATTTTCACATAAATTCTAGAATCATATTTTCAACTGACACCAAGAAAGTACTGAAGTTTGTATCGTATTTATGAGTCAGTATGGACTGAATTTACATTTTAACAATATTGAGTTTGACAGTTCCTGATTATGGTATATTCCTACTTCTGTTTACATCCACTTTGACTTCTCTCACTAATGCTTTGTACTTACATATTTTTTGTTGGATTTATTCCATCAAAGTTATTATTTAGGTCTTACTATAATTGGTTTTGTGTTAATTTTTTTAAATTTTCTATTTTTATTCTGGAAGATAAAATGCAGTTGACTTTGCATAGTCATCATGTATCTAGAGATTTTGCTCAGTTCACTTTTTGATTCAAATAGCTTGAATGTAGATTTTTTCTTTTTTTGCTTTGTTTTTGCCATTTTCTCTGTACACTTATCAAGTCACCTGAAAATAAAGAATTATTTTGCTTTTATTTTTAGTGCCTTGCACTGGCAACTCCTTTTAGTATCATAAAAAGTAAAAGTAGCAATAAGTAGGTATTGCTTAAGTAGGTATAAGCAGTAAGTAGTAGGTAAGTAATAAGAAGAATCTTACTACTGGTCTCAGGAAATTATTGAGCATTCTACACTATTTTGAAAGTTCAATTCTATATGCAGTTTAGGAGTTTTTATTGTAAATTAATGTTGAATTACCTGAAATGTTTGCATGTATTAAGAGGACTATGCACTTTTTCTTCTTTTCTTTTGCTAACTTGTATCAACACTAATTTATTTTTTACTGTTAAATTGCCCCTGCATGCCTGGAGTAAGTCCAGTTGTTAATGACGTATTATTTTTTTTTTATCAAATATTCTTTTACATGGCAATTTACTCATGAGAGACACTAGGTCAAGTGTTTTTATCCATCTTTTAAATTAAATTGAGCTTTTTTAACATCCTAACTTTTTGTTGTTTTTGACATTTTAATTCTTTAAAAACAAAAATTTTTAAATATTCGTTTTTGTGCTAATTTTTATAGCAGATATATTCACATAGGTAATATCTTAGAATGATTATTCCAAGCACCAGTGTACTAGTACTGTGTAAATAAAACAGACTCTTGTGTTGTTACATTTTGAGTAAATTGGGTTTCCCCAGTTTCTCCAGACATCACACCTTTTTCTTAATATGCAAGCAGTAATAGAATCACTATCTCACTGTCTACAAAATGCAGTCTTTGGTGAGATTTTTACTCCAAGAATACATTTTAGTTGGAAATTTTTGCCTGAACTAGTTTCTGATCATTTTCTTAAAGTGCCTTTCCAGAATAAAGTCTGTTCTTTACCTTTGCATAAGCAAAAGTCCCATTTTGTGTTTTTCCTTAATTAGATGTGTTACTTGTATTCAAAGGGGAATCCAACCTTCTACAGAAAATGTTAAAAACTGAAGTCTAGTGAATTCTATTATTAACTTGTCTTTTCCATTTAATTGTGGTTTCTATCATTTACATATATGTTTTTTACTTATGAGTTTTCCTTATATTATTTTAAGCATTTTTACATGAAAATATTTGTGTTTAAAAATGGGACACAGTTGACAGAAACTTAAGTATAACTGGGGAAAAGTACATGAGTAATTTAATATGAAGGTTGCTATGTATAATGGTATTGCAACAAAATGATGGATAGAAAATAATCAAAGGCTAAAACTTCTATAAAAGTCTGGTAATTATATTTAATGGATGTAAGTGTCTTTCTATTCTGTTGTTGTTTTTCTCTTCTTGATTCTAATATAGTTTTGGGTTGTATGATTGGAAGCATAAATCCACTCCCAGTAGTGGCAAGAGAAGAAAACCTGTGGTCAGGACAAGTAGGCCGATGCAGTTACCCGTAAGGGAGAAATAAAGCACCAGCAGGCACAGTGGACTGGAACTAGAAAGCCAAGAGTTAGTTTCCTTTTTCCAACTTGAAAAGGCTTGTCTCTGTTCAGTTTCATCTCCGTATGATTTCACCTTAGCTTTTTACATGGTATAGCATGGCTACCCCTACCTCTCATATTTGTGTTGTTTTGGAATTCGTGTGCTTTTGTTATTCCAGCTATTTCAGTTGTGAAGGGGGAAAGCCTCTTATTGGTCCCTTCTTATGCTTCCACATGAGGATCTTCATTTAAAAGACCTCTATCTTCTTCTTTTGTACTTTCCTGACTCCACATCTTGCAGTGAGGGGGAGTTATTTGGCTTGGTTTGTTTGAGAGGAGTTGTTGAGATGGCTGTGCTAAGCAGCCCTGCACCACTCTCTCTGGGTCTCCTGCCTTGGCCGGGGCGCATCATCTGCTCTCGCTCACAGGGCTCTGTGTAAATCAGACCTCAGTAGTATTCTACCTGTGCAGTTAGTGCGTGGATAAGTAACTGTTTAAGTCCACTTGTGCTGCCATAGCAACACACCACAAAGCAAGCAGCTTACAAACAACAGAAACTTATTTCTCACAGTTCTGGAGTCCAGGAAGTCCAAGATCAAGATGCCTACAAGTTTGGTCTCTGGTTAGAACCCACTTCCTGGTTCATAGACTGCTGTGTGCTCTCATGACACAAGGGGGCCAGGTAGCTCTCTAGGATCTCTTCTGTATAGGGACTGCTCCCATGAATGAAGGCTCATTCTCATACCTAATCAACCTCCAAAAGCCTCATCTCCTAATACATCATGTTAGGGGGTTAGGATAGGAATTTTGGAGAGATGTGCTGTGCTTAGTCATTCAGTTGTGTCTGACCCTTTGCGACCGTATGGACTGTAGCCCGCCAGGCTCCTCCCTCGATCCATGGAATTCTCCAGGCAAGAATAATGGAGTGGGTTGCCATGCCTTCCTCCAGGGGATCTTCCCAACCCAGGGATCAAACCCAGATCTCTCGCGTTGCAGGTGGATTCTTTACCAGCTGAGCCACCATAATCATGTCCAGTTTAGGAATAAATTTTTAGCAAGTCCATTTGGCTTTAGACATAAAGTCATAATCCCCAATTAGCTTTCCTAGTAGTAAAGGTGATATTTTGAGTTCCATTTTTCTGACTATTGATTCTATTTTGCAACTGGTTCCAAAAGAACACAAATCCAAAAGAACTACAAATCCTACACAGAAAGAAAATATGGCCCATGTGTCACATGATATAAAAACAATTAAAATGTCAAGACTGAAATTAAAAAAATAGTGCTTTATAGATGCAGATGAAAATATAGATCATATTTATGAACTTGAATATGGAAAGATTTTGTAAGGAAGCAAGTTAAAACATGAAAACTAGCCTCATATATGACTGTAATAAAATAAAAATACCTGGGTCTCAAAAAAACACACAATAAACAAAGTACAAAAAATCCATCAGAGTGAAATAAAAAATTGTAGCCTGTAAATATAACACAAATTCCTATAAATGAGAAAGAAAAAACAACCTATTAGAAAAATGGGCATCATATAAACTATATCCTGGCTAGTCAGGAAATTATGATCTATTTCTACCACAAGGAAATACTGGTTACAATGAAATATTAGTTTTACAGAGAGATACTAAAAATACCAAGTGTAGTAACACCAAGTATTAGAAAAAAATGAAGAGCAATTATAATATTTATACTCTGATGGCAAGGCTATAAATTGGTAAAGTCCCTTTAGATGGCAGTTTGGCAATATTGAGTGAAGTTGTAGATGTACACACCAAATGACCCTGCGATTTCATTTCTATACCCCTCTTCCAGATGTATACAAAGAAACATGTATAAGGGTGTTCATAATGACAGAATTTAAAGTGGTAAGTCTGTGGTCCTAGGAGAGGGGATTAGAGAAGTACATTATATCAACACAAAAGAACACTATATATCAGTGAAAGTGAATGCATCTGAGCTTCATATATCACCAGGGATCAATTTCACAAACATGATGTTAGTTGAAGAAAGTAAGTTGCAGAAACATTTTATATATATTATGTATAATAAAAATGGGAAAATAAAGGACAGGATGATATTATACCAGATTCAGGTAGTAATTTTATCTCAGAGAGGGAAAATAATGGAAACTGTTGAAATGTTTTTATTTCATAAAGTGAGTGGAACATGAATAGATAATTATCATGTTGCAAGCTATATACATTTTTTAATGTCTGAGATATTTTATAGTTTTTGAAGGAAAGGCCTTATCCTGAAATCATAGATGGTAAGACTTGTGAAATGAGGATTTTTATATAAAACATGCAGCCATGGTTCTGGGATTACTAACACTTGCTGGTTCCTAATTGCCTACTGGATAGAAGTTAAATATCCTAGCATAACATTGAAGGTCTTTTACACTTAGGATCTCCCTTCCTTCCTTCCTTCCTTCCTTTTTTCTCTTCCTCACTTCCTCTCTTTCTTCGCTATGCTGGGTCTTAGTTGCAGCACACAGGGTCTTTAGTTGTGGTGTATGAATCTTAGTTGTGGCCTGTGGGATCTAGTTCCCTGACCAAGGATTGAACCCAGCCCTCCTGCATTGGGAGAGTGGAATTTAAACCACTGGACCACCAGGGAAGTCCCAGAATCTTACTTTATTTTCCACACTTACTCTTTCTTTCCTCCTTATCACATATGTTCTGAATGTCTAATGAATCATTCTCAATTCCTTGGGTGTACTCCTTTTTAATGCTTTCACCTGAAGTGCATCATCCCTCCTTAACTTTTGATCATCTTTCAAAACAGTTAAAATATTGCCCTTGTAAAAATACCTCCAGTTTTCACACTGTGTTACATGCCTTGGGGTGTTGTTATGGGCTTATATACCTGTGTTCTCCATTAAAGGTGGCTTATGGAAGGTACAACCACATCTTAGTTGTTTTTGCTGCCCAGGGCCTGGCATAGCAGGTGCTTGATATTAGAAGAATAAATTAGTAGAAGAGATGTTGGAATGTCACACGTTGAAGCACTTGTTGCTAAATTAATGACAGAAGCACTGTGCAGGATGAAACTTCAGAGATTATCACTGTGTTAGAGTGGTTTGAAAAGATTCCATGAAAGCTCTAGACCTTACTCTTGGTCTCAGAGGATGGGTTAACTTTACAGTCGTTGAGGGGAGAGGTAGGCTTCCTGGGCTGAACCAGTAAGGAGAGCAGAAGTTTGGACAAGGGGAAGCCATTCTTCAGTCTGCAGATTTCAATGTGTGTGCTGCCTCTTTAGGGAGCTAATGTCTTTATTTTCTGGGTTCTATAGAAACTGCTCAATTTTCCTTACTATTTGAGGTAAAGGTAGAGACTGTGTTAACGTTTCAGCTCCACGGAGAAAAAAAGAGAAAAGGGGATACATAGGAGGTGGAGCTAAGCAAGGATTTGTGGTCTCAGAATATAGTCTCAGCCTGAGCCCATAGAGAGCTCTGGACTGTGAGTAGCACTCAGAATTAATCTCTGCTCAGGCAAGCAGGGGATCCTTTTATATACTCAGGTCAGTCCATTATTGATAACAGGCTATTTTTGAGAGGGGTCCCATCCCTAATGCAAGAGAACTTCCATTTGGCTGGAGGCAGTTCTCTTAGAGAGGTGTCAGCTGTGACTATGAGCTGCTAACACACCCAGCAGCTGGGAGATGAGTGTTCTTGCCTGCTAGGGTGGATCTAGGCAAGGGACTACTTTAAAAATCTGCTCAGATACCCTCTTGCAAGCATCTACTTTCCCACTCTTCTGCTGTGGCCCCACTTTATATCATGCTGTTGTATCACTGTCCCCATCTGCTGGGCCACTCATACTTTTGCTGGCACTATCACCTTAAAATAGATCCTGGTTCTTTGGGCACTGCTGTGTTTCAAGGTCTTTGGCACCCTAGCCTCTTCTTCTGGATATCACCATTTATTGCATTGCTCTTGATTCTGTAGCTTTCTGGGTGTCAAGTTCTATTCAAGGTCAAAGCTTGGGAAGAGATCCCTTTGTATTCTGTTACACTGTATTTGTTAATTGGTACCCAAGCAGAAAAGATTGTACCCCAGTGTTTTTATGAGTAAATAGTAGAGCAAGTCTTTTGCTTTCTCTAGCACTCACTCAAACATTACCCGAAGACTTCCCTAATGACTACTGTTCTGTTATTGAAACACTATGATCTCCCCAATTTCCTGCTCCTTTAGGATGTGTCCTCTCCCCACTGGTCTGTCAATCCCTCTTGCAAATGGACACTTGGTAGGTCTGTACCATCAAAGATCCTACCACATATCCAGTTTCTAGTAGTGGCAGATTCATGTCTTTAGCTACAATGTGCAAAATTCAGATTAAGACTAAATTATGTGACTAGTTGAAAGGAGTTAATTAATGCAGTGACTATTCTGGGGAGAAGCACTATATTAGTTTCTGTTCAAAATTCCATGATCAGAACTACTAGTACTTTCAATAATGTCTGGCTGTCCTATCCGTCTAGGCAAATAGAAAACCAATGAGCTGTGAATGGAATGACTTCTTCGATAAGGCATTCATTTACTAGTGTCATTTCTAGGCTGAAGCATTTAATTATGCATGTGAGACCCTCTTGTGCTTTCGTGCCCTGCTGCAGCAAGGATGGAGGAGGCTCTGGGGTGTAGCTAGCAGACCAGTGGTTGAAGCAATCTCTGCCATCATACTCAGAGGACATTGTGCAAATGAGAAATAAGAGAAATGGTTTTTCTTGAGTTAAGCCATTGAAATTTGAGTACTGGTTGTCAGTACAGCATAAACTTAGCATATCATCACTAATAAAAACAACTGCTTTTATTTCCTTCTCATTCCCCATTTAACAACAACAACAAAGTCTCTATAATGAAGGAGGTTTTGGTGAAGACTGCAAGTTATAAAACACCACACCCAAAAATTTTCCTTTCAACTCCGTTTCCCCTTTGCCTCCCACCTGCTATGTTTCTTAAGGAATCTGTGTGTTAGGGCAGAATGGTTTCATAAGAAAAATACTGAACATAAAGTACATTCCAGATGGTTAATCTGCCACAGTTATTAAAATAAGCAAGATATCTGAATTGCAAAATGAGTGATTGGTATAATTCAGGAGGTCAGTACTCAGGTCAGTTGTATAGCTCTAGAAAGCCAAACCTTTCAAACTCTGCATCTTTGTGTGTGTGTGTGTGTGTGTGTGTGTGTGTATGAGTGTATGAATTTGGTCAGAAGTATGTCTTTGATCAGCATGTTGATTTTGGAAAGTCTGATAAGTAGTACTAAGAGTTATATAGATAAAATATGTTTCTTCACTGGAATCTCTCAAGTCTCAAAAATGTCTATTTATACTTTGTACTTGGTGAATTGAATTAAAAAAAAAGTAAAATCTGACACAGTCGCATCACAATGTAAACTCTGCTTGTGAAATACTAGTCAATATTTTAAATATTTTAGTATAAATCATTCTGAATGCATATGTATAATGTGGTAATTAATATTTATCTTAATACCTCTATTATTTATAAAATAATCAGCCGATAGTAAAATTTACTTCTTGCAAATCCAGTGGCTAAAATCAGCATATGTGTTTTTTTTTTAAATCAGCGTATGTTTTATGTGTGTGGCTGATGCTCTCCGCTGCTCTACTTTTTAACATTTTAGAGAATATAGCTGGAGGCCTGCTTTTCAGAATCCCTAATTCCTTTGTTATTTTTAAAAAGTGTTCCCATTAGGGAACTCTCTGCTTTTATTTATTTATTTTTTTGAGTAACAGTGGTATCATTTATTGACTATCAGTTTCCTTAGGCAAACCATCTAGTTTTCTCAAATGTAAAATCAGTGGTTTTTTAAAATTTATTTTATTTTAATTGGAGGCTAATTTGTAGTGATTTTTGCCATACTTTGACATGAATCAGCCATGGGTGTACATGTGTCCCCATCCTGAATCCCCCTCCCACCTCCCTCCCCATCCCATCCCTCTGGGTCATCCCAGTGCACCAGCCCTGAGCACCCTGCCTTATGCATCGAACCTGGACTGGTGATCTGTTTCACATATGATAATATTCATGGTTCAGTGCCATTCTCTTAGATCATCCCACCTTCGCCTTCTCCCACAGAGTCCAACAGACTGTTCTATACATCAGTGTCTCTTTTGTTGTCTCGTGTTAGGGTTACCGTTACCATCTTTCTAAATTCCATATATATGTGTTAGTATACTGTATTGGTGTTTTTCTTTCTGACTTACTTCACTCTATAATAGGCTCCAGTTTCATCCACCTCATTAGAACTGATTCAAATGTATTCTTCTTAATGGCTGAGTAATATTCCACTGTGTATATGTACCACAGGTTTCTTATCCATACGTCTGCTGATGGGCATCTAGGTTGCTTCCCTGTCCTGGCTATTATAAACAGTGCTGTGATGAACACTGGGGTGCATGTATCTCTTTCGATTCTGGTTTCCTCTGTGTGTATGCCCAGGAGTGGGATTGCTGGGTCATATGGCAGTTCTATTTCCAGTTTTTAAAGTAATTTCCACTCTGTTCTCCATAGCAGCTGTACTAGTTTGCATTCCCACCAACAGTGTAAGAGGGTTCCCTTTTCTCTACACCCTCTTCAGCATTTATTGTTTGTAGGGTTTTGGATTGCAGCCATTCTGACTGGCGTGAGATGGTACCTCATTGTGGTTTTGGTTTGTATTTCTCTGGTAATGAGTGATGTTGAGCATCTTTTCATGTGTTTGTTAGCCATCTGTATGTCTTCTTTGGAGAACTGTCTGTTTAGTTCTTTGGCCCATTTTTTGATTGGGTCGTTTATTTTTCTGGAATTGAGCTGCAGGAGTTGCTTGTATATTTTTGAGATTAAGCCTTTGTCAGTTGCTTCGTTTGCTATTATTTTCTCCCATTCTGAGGGCTGTCTTTTCACCTTGCTTATAGTTTCCTTTGTTGTGCAAAAGCTTTTAATTTTCATTAGGTCCCATTTGTTTATTTTTGTTTTTATTTCCATTACTCTGGGAGGGGGGTCATAGAGGATCCTGCTGTGATTTATGTTGGACAGTGTTTCATGGCCTGTGTTGCATAAGCTTTATTTATTCATAGAAGTTATCAGCAGTTAAAAAAAAACTGCTATAAGTAAATGAGTTTATTCTGAATTTTTTAACATGGAAAATTTTAAAAGGTAATATATGTCTGATGATATTATATGATGAAAGAGAGCTAATAAAAGCACCACCCAGAAAGAGGTATGAGATCCCAGAGTCCCACGGAGTTACACTGATGGCCTGGGGGTGTTGGTCTGTTCTGAATATTTCTTCCCTGCAGGTGCCTGTGTGATGTCATACTGCAAGTCTACCTTTGTGTTGTAAAGGGTGAAGACACTTCCTACAGTCTTCCCCCATAATGATATTCCACTGCAGTGGTAAACAAGCCTATTTGTTTAGCACTGTTATTTAGACCACTGTTAAATAGTCTTTTTAAAAAACTTAGAAAATGAAACATTTTCATGACCATTATTTATAGGATTTTAAAATGCAGTATTTTCAAAACATTTCCATAAAAACAACAATAGCTGTATATTATATTTATTGAACATGATGTCGGGCATTGTATTCTACATGGATTATTTCATTACATCCTCAAGACAATCCTTTAAGTTATATACTATTATTATTTCTGTCTTAAAAAACAGAAAGCATAGATGGGCTAGGTAACTTATTCAAGGTCATAAAAATAGTCACTAATAATGCACAAATTGAACAAATATTTGTCTGGCACTAGGGTTTCAGAAATGAATAAGACATGGGCCCGGTCTCTAAGGAACTTTGTGGGAGAGATAGTTCCTAAAGATAGCTGTTCAGTATGACATGAAAAGAACTATCTACTCTAATCAGGAGGCATGAGTTGACACAGGGAAAATAACATGTGAGCCAGGAGTTAAATTTTATCACAAGAAAGGGGAATGTCACTCTGGACCCTGTAACCTTCACTTCCAGAGAGAGAGAGATGAAAGGGCATTGTGCATGGGGAATGCTGGTGAGTCTGTGGAGCTGGAATGGAATGTGTACGGAGAAGAAGAGCTAAGATAATGCAATTAATCTTTAGTATAAACTTTTACCACTTCCTTCCTTCCTTTTTTTCATGACCTTTCTTTATGCACTATCTGCTACTACTTTCCCAAAATCTTTATAGTGCTTACATTTTAAACAACATAAAATAGAGTGATTGAGATGAAAATATATAAGTAAATGCTGTGTAATAAACTCAAGGACTTGACAAGATGAGCAGGAATAGAGATATCCTTCCATTATGTAGGCCAAAAGTGGTTTCTAAAGTTAAATATCAAATACAGTTCCACGCATCCTAGATGATCTGTGGGAAAAAAAGAAAAAAAAATAGATTACCCACCTAATTTAAAATTTTTTATTTGAGTATTAAATTCCCTCACAAGGTTGGAAAACCCCTAAGGTTACCTCGGACATTTGAATAGACCACAACCCATGGGAAACCCCTAAAGAAAAAGTAAATTTATTTCAGTAGAACCAGAGCTTTCTGAGTTTATGTTTAAAGATGGTAATGTAAGGTTTTAGGTTGAAAGGCTAGGCATTTATTTCAGAAGGCAGTGTGCTGTTATAGAGAGACTAACTAAAAGAGAATGCAAAAGAAAATTCTAAGATGGTCCAGAACATTGTCCAGACTATTCAGGAGGTTGTGCATATGTTTATTTCTGATGAGAAAAGTGGAAAACATAAGTCATGAGATACGTTTTCACTCAAATAATATCAAAATAATGGAACCAGCACAAATTTTATCTGTTTCTAACAATAGAAGAACCTACTGTAGAAGAATGAAAGATACCCATGTATAACTCAAGAGGGGAAGTCCTACAGGATAGTGCATGTAAATGCTTAGAGTTGTTTATCATGTAGGAACAAACTCAATTTAGGAAATATGTTTGACATTGTAACATGTGATGGCAAAGGCTGATAAAATTACCATTTTATGCATGGAAATAATAATAAAAGTATGAGTTAGAAAGTTGTGAATGCATGTGTGTATGTCTTGTTCAGTTGCTAAGTTTTGTCTGACTATTTGTAACCTCATGGACAACAGCACACCAGTCTTCCCTGTCTTTCATTATCTCCTGGAGTTTGCTCAAATTCATGTCCATTGAGTCGATGATGTCATCCAACCATTTCATCTCTGTTACTCCTTTCTCCTCCCACCCTCAATCTTTCCCAGAATCATAGTCTTTGTCAATGAGTTGACTCTTTGCATCAGGTAACCAAAGAATTGTAGCTTCAGCTTCAACATCCTTCCAGTGAATATTCAGGACTGATTTCCTTTAGGATGGACTGGTTTGAACTCCTCTCAGTCCAAGACACTCTAATACAGTCTTTTACAGCACCACAATTTGAAGCCATCCATTCTTTGGCACTCAGCCTTTTTAAAGGTACAACTCTCACATTTGTACATAACAAATGGAAAAACCATAGCTTTGACTAGATGGGCCTTTGTGGGCAAAGTGATGTCTTTGCTTTTTAATGTGTTCTCTAGGTTTGTCACAACTTTCCTTCCAGGGAGCAAGCATCTTTTAATTTCATGGCTTCAGTCACCATATACAGTGATTTTGGAGCCCAAGAACATAAACTCACTGCTTCCACTTTTTCCCTGTCTATTTGCCATGAAGTGATGGGACCAGATGCCATGGTCTTGGTTTTTTAAATGTTGTGTTTTAAGCCAGCTTTTTCACTCTCCTCTTTCACTTTCATCAAGAGGCTCTTTACTTCCTTTTAGCTTTCTGGCATTAGGGTAGTATCATCTGCATAACTGAGGTTGTTGAAATTTTTCCCTGATAATTTTGATTCCAGCTTGTGATCCAGACCAGCATTTCACATGATATACTCTGGATAGAAGTTAAATAAGTAGGGTAACAATATACAACCTTGTCATACTCATTTCCCAGTTTTGAACCAGTCAGTTATTCCATGTAAGGTTCTCTGTATGTGTATATGTATGTATGTATATATATACATATGTGTGTGTGTGTGTGTGTGTGTGTGTGTGTGTGTGACACATAGAATTTATAGAGGCCCTGCATGCATGCTAAGTCACTTCAGTCATGTGCAACTCTTTGTAATCCCATGGACTGTAGCCCACCAGGCTCCTCTGTCCTTGGGATTCTTTAGGCAAGAATACTGGAGTGGGTTGCCATTTCCTCCTCCAGCGGATCTTCGTGGCCCAGGGATTGAACCAAACCCATGCCTCCTGCTTCTCCTGCATTGGCAGATGTGTTCTTTACTACTTGCTCCACCTGGACAGCCCCTAATGTCTACTAGTTTAGGGAACACAGTGGACACAGAAAGAATAAAAAGAGAGAGAAGAGTCAGGGAGAAGAGATGCAGTGGGTGTGACTTTCTCCAAAATGGCTTCAACAGTGTTTCTCTTCCTGTATGTTCTTCAATGCTTGTCCCATTGATTAATGGAGTCTGTGTTCTGCCTCAATTGAGGTGGGCCCAGTGACTGTGATGAAAGAAATGCCATGAGATCGCTGAGACTAGGCCCTACAAAATGATACAGTCTCTACCTACCTCTCTTGGGACACTCTGCTGTGGGACTCTGAGGTCCACAGAAAATGTCTGAGGCTGCCACACTGTGAGCAAGCATCGTGAAGATGCTACATGTAGATTACATAATGCCTCCAGCCACGGTTCCTGACAACCACCAGTATCAATCGGTATGTGTCCTCAGTCACTGTAATCATGTCCCACTCTTTGTGACCCCATGGACTGTAGCCCACAAGGCTCCTCTGTCCATGAGATTTTCCAGGCAAGAATACTGGAGTGGGGTGCCACTTCCTCTTCCAGAGGATCTTCCCGACCCAGGGATTGAACCCACGTCTCTTGCATCTTCTGCATTGGCAGGCATGTTCTTTATCATTAGTGCTACCTGGGAAGCATCAGCTATTAGACATGTGAATAAAAGATGCTTCCAGATGATTTTGACTCCCAGCCTTCAGGTGTTTTCAGCTGAGACCTCAGCTGAGGTCTCAGGCTCTGTAAAGCAGAGATTGCTGTTCCAACTGCTCCCTTTCTAAATCACTGATCCACAAAATCCATGATTGTGATAAAATGTTTATTTTTATCCACTAAGTTTTGGAACAGATTGGTTATGCACCAATAAATGACAAAAACAAGAAAAGATGGAAAATAACTTT
Source organism: Odocoileus virginianus (assembly GCF_023699985.2). Classification (NCBI taxonomy): domain Eukaryota; kingdom Metazoa; phylum Chordata; class Mammalia; order Artiodactyla; family Cervidae; genus Odocoileus; species Odocoileus virginianus. Next base: position 87,104,650 of record NC_069674.1, on the reverse strand, counting down.
TATTGTTAAAAGTATTGAGATTGAACATTCTTGTACTCAGGTTCTTGTTGATCTCTGACTAGAATTGGTATTGCTAGATCATGGACTCTCAATATATTAAATTTAATTAATTGTTGCCAAGCTCCCATCAGCTATGTATAAGAGTTACCATCAACATTTAGATAGTAAATTTGATCTCTCTGACAAATATGAGGAAAAAATCTCAATATTGATATAATATGTACAGCAGTGTTCAGTGCAACATATTTTAACACAGTAAAATCTAAGTATCCTTAGGGGAACAGATAGATAATTTGCTCATTATTCTCACAAGGGAATACTGTGTATCTATTGGACTTCCCAGATGGCGCTAGTGGTAAAGAACCTGCCTGCCAATGCAGGTGATGTAAAAGACGCAGGTTCAATCCCTGCATCAGGAAGATCCCTGGAGGGGGGCATGGCAATCCACTCCAGTATTCTTGCCTGGAGAATCCCTTGGACAGAGGGATTAAGATGAATGAACTAGATCGATACATATCAATATGACTAATCCCAGAAATACAGTGTTGGGGGGAAAAAGCAAATTGCAATAGAATGTGTAGTATGATGACATTTCTATGCATTTTTAAACATCTGAACATCTCTGCTGTGTAATCATTCACGAAGTCTACAGAGTGTCTGGCAGGTTGTCAGGTTCTGTTCTAGACACAGGGGGAAAAAGAAAAACATGAAGGTAAACACATAGATCTTGACCTCCCAGAGTCTGCATGGTTTGTAGACAGCATGCATATGTGTGCAAAGTAAGAGAACAGAAATCTGGGCAGCAGCAACACCAGCTTCAAATGGAAGGCAGTTCCTTCCAAGGGAGGACTGCAGGAGGAGTAGGGAGAGGGTATGAAGTAAGCATGTAACTTTATGTCTTATTTCTTGAAAAAATGTGAAGCAAATATGGTAACATGTTAACATCTGTGAAAGTTTGGTAGCAATTTTATAGTACCTTCTGTGCTTTTGAACTGTGGTGTTGGAGAAGACTCTTGAGAGTCCCTTGGACTGCAAGGAGATCCAACCAGTCCATCCTAAAGGAGATCAGTCCTGGGTGTTCCTTGGAAGGGCTGATGTTGAAGCTGAAACTCCAATAGTTTGGCCACCTCGTGCGAAGAGCTAACCCATGTGAAAAGACCCTGATGCTGGGAGGGATTGAGGGCGGGAGGAGAAAGCGATGACAGAACATGAGATGGTTGGATGGCATCACCGACTCGATGGACATGAGTTTGAGTAAACTCTGGGAGTTGTTGATGGACAGGGAGACCTGGCGTGCTGCAATCCATGGGGTCGCAAAGAGTCGGACACGACTGAGCAACTGAACTGAACTGAACTGATGGATAGATTAAAACACAGGGGCTGCTGTTCACCTAGAAGCATGATATCTATCTTACTGATATGTGGTGTGTATGAATAAAAATTTTAAGTTTAAAATTTATTAGAACAGCCAGGTCTTAAATTAAAAGGAATCAATGTGATATATTGGGAAGAATTCATAAAGTCTTTCGACCCAGGTAGACCTGAATGAAAATTTTATTTTCTCCACTTTCTAGTTTAAGTAGGTAAAGTACTCAGGCTCCTAGAAGCCCAGTTTCCTAATCTGAAGATGGTTGTAAAAACCAAACTGTAAATAATCTGGTGTTTGAATCAGAGATAAAATAGACAAATAGCTAACACTTACTGAATACTGGCACATGGCAGCCTCTGAGTGCTTCACATGAGTTAGCTCTGTGATTCCCAAACTGTGTACTGGGACAGCATTGCAGTATACTCATAGTTGTCTGGAGGAATATTTCAAATGTTTAGGAAAATATGGTAGTTGACATTTTTGGACATTGCTTGAACATCTGGCTCAAGCTATTTCGTAGTTTCACCCTTAAGCTCACATAATATTCCTTGTGATTATATCTTTGCAATATTGTTTTTCTTTTAAATTATGTGCACTATATTTTCTAGTGGCTGCTACTGCAAGTTGCTAGAACATAAATGCTTATTAAGTTGTTTGGATGAAGTCATTTAAGAAATGCTACTATGCAAGGTGAAAAGACAGCCCTCAGATTGGGAGAAAATAATAGCAAATGAAGCAACAGACAAAGGATTAATCTCAAAAATATACAAGCAACTCCTGCAGCTCAATTCCAGAAAAATAAATGACCCAATCAAAAAATGGGCCAAAGAACTAAACAGACATTTCTCCAAGGAAGACATACAGATGGCTAACAAACACATGAAAAGATGCTCAACATCACTCATTATCAGAGAAATGCAAATCAAAACCACAATGAGGTACCATTACACTCCAGACAGGATGGCTGCTATCCAAAAGTCTACAAGCAATAAATGCTGGAGAGGGTGTGGAGAAAAGGGAACCCTCTTACACTGTTGGTGGGAATGCAAACTAGTACAGCCGCTATGGAAAACAGTGTGGAGATTTCTTAAAAAGCTGGAAATAGAACTGCCATATGACCCAGCAATCCCACTCCTGGGCATACACACTGAGGAAACCAGATCTGAAAGAGACACGTGCACCCCAATGTTCATTGCAGCACTGTTTATCATAGCTAGGACAGGGAAGCAACATAGATGCCCATCAGCAGACGAATGGATAAGGAAGCTGTGGTACATATACACCATGGAATATTACTCAGCCATTAAAAAGAATTCATTTGAATCAGTTCTAATGAGATGGATGAAACTGGAGCCCATTACACAGAGTGAAGTAAGCCAGAAAGATAAAGACCATTACAGTATACTAACACATATATATAGGATTTAGAAAGATGGTAACGATAACCCTATATGCAAAACAGAAAAAGAGACACAGATGTATAGAACAGACTTTTGGACTCTGGGAGAAGGCGAGGGTGGGATGTTTCAAGAGAACAGCATCGAAACATGTATATTATCAAGGATGAAACAGATCACCAGCCCAGGTTGGGTGCATGAGACAAGTGATCGGGCCTGGAGACCCAGAGGGATGGGGTGGAGAGGGAGGTGGGAGGGGGGATCGGTATGGGGAATACATGTATATCCATGGCTGATTCATGTCAATGTATGACAAAAACCACTACAATATTGTAAAGTAATTAGCCTCCAACTAATAAAAAAAAAAAAAAAAGAAATGCTACTATGAAGTATTTTGTGTAGCCTGGGGACACAGTGAAAAGACTTAGCACGTGAACAAAGAAGGTTTGGGCCCCTCCCTCAAAAACAGCTCCTTTAGTCTTTGTATCAACCAAAGAGGGTAAGTTCTAATCTTACTTCCACTTTACAGAGACTAAGACACAAAGAGTTTTACTGTCTTGCTCAACCAGCCATAGAGTATTATGCAGGATTTGAACCTAGTCAGACACTTGAAATCTTGTGCCCATAACCAGTACACTCTACTGTTTCTATGTATGTATGTGTGCATGTGTGCTCAGCCGTGTCTGACTCTGTGACCCTGTGGACCGTAGGACTGACCGTGGGTCAAGGAGCTTGGGTCCTTCCCAACCTAAGGATCGACCCATGTCTCCTGTGTCTCCTGCCCTGGCTAGCAAATTCTTCACTACTGGGGCCACCTGGGAAGCCACTGTAAGTTTCTCTGTAAATATATCGTGACAGTGTCAGATATCCTGCATTGAAGAGGAGTGTCCTAAGGAGAAATATAATTTCAATCAGAATCTTAGAAGTATGTAATTTTAATCTGGAGCTGAAAGGGACTTTGTACATTTTTATACAAGCAGAAAACTCAAGTTCTGATGAGTCTCTGAGGCAAGCACACCTAGTCACTGGCAAGGTCAGTAGAAAAACCTCTTTCTCTTTTTCCCAGTTGTGAAAAAACCATGTGAAACCAAAGAAGTTTTATTTGGAAGTGGCCACCAAATAATAAACACTGACATTTGGAGAGCCCTTGGCATGGCTGGATCTTTGTAGTTGATAAGAACCAATAGATAAAAAGCCAGTTTATTTTTTTGATTGTTTATTGAAAGTATATAGAAGTACAGTTGCTTTTTTTCTTTTTCTTTTTTAAATTATGAAAGTATGATAACACATTTACAGAAGACTTGGAAAATACTGAACAAAGTTATTTTATATATATATATATATATATATATATATATAGTATATAGTTCCACTATATATTACAATTATTTTTTAAGTAGATAAATTAAGATTTTTGGTTGTAGTTTCAATATCAAACTCTTAAAAATTAATAGAATGAACAGACAGAAAAGTAGAAGGATATAGTAGACCCAAAAAGCATCATGAACCAATTCAACATAATTAAGGTTTATACAATTTTCACATAAGTGCAGGATACAAATTCTGTTCAAGTTCCCATAGACTATAAACCAGGAGACAGTGGAACATATCCTGGGACATAAAACAAGGTAAAAAATTATTTCATGGTGTAAAGGTTTTGAAATCATACAGCGTCTGTTCTCATATCACTCTGAAATTATGTTAGAAATCATTATCAAATGATATTTGAAAATAACCCATATATTTTCAAATGCTATGTGACATTTATCAAGAGAGATCTTTAACTTAGCCATTGAAAGGGGAATGAGAACATGTGCTTGTGTGCACTTTTGCTTACAACATTTTTCTACTTAACCTCCCAAATTGTATATAATTACTTCATATTGTTAAATTGATCATGTTTCCATTGTGGCTTGCAGTTGTAATTATCTTATTTTTTTGCCTGGCTGTTGACTGTGAAGACTGATCAACATCTGACTATTGTGATTATGTAACTATTATTCATTTTAATCATTGGATCATGATTGGTCAACAGAAAATAATAGAATTCTATATCACTAAAACTAGCATTTAATTAAAAAAAAACCTGTAATCATGTTTTAAAATCCAGATGCACTTTAGAATTACCTTGGAATTTTTTGAAAAATACAAATGCCCAAGCATTTTTTTTTTTCTCCAAAGCTTCAGATGTGATTCTAATGAGCAGCCATGTTTAGAAACAACTGGGCTATATGATGATCTTTTACTTTGAAAAGCCAGGTGTTTTCGAACTGAACTCGGAATTTATAATGCTTTTTTCAAGCACTTACTAGAGCAACTGGTCCCATTGGGCAGTCAAATATTTCTCATTAAAGGCTTTTGTTTGAGCTCTGTGATTCTGCACTCTAGGAAACACTTCCTTCCTGTTTTGCTCTCCAGGAGACAATGTAACACTCACTTTTCTTGTTGTCTGGCTTCCTCATCAGCTGAAAGCTCCTCCAAGGGCACGGACAATATCTTTTCCTCACTCAATATTTCCAGTGTCAGTCAAACATAGTACCTAACATATAGTAGGTGTCTAAGAAATGTTTGCTAAGTGAAATGATAATGAATGCATGTTGGCAGAAGGCTGTATGTGAGCTATGGTGTTTTTAGGTTGGTACAAAAGTAATTGCAGTTTTGGGGCCATGAATTTTAAATCATTATAACCAGACTCAAACACATCTTTATTCATCAAAATAGGAATCATTACAATCAACACATTTTTGCCAAGAAGAAATATTTGTTTATTCCTGTAGCAGAAAAAGCCATGCTTCAGGATTTGACAAGCTCTTAGAAAGCATTTTCTGCCTCCTGCTTGTTGTAGAAGCATTTTCCCTGCAAAATGTTGTTGAGATGCTTGAAGAAGTGGTAGTCACCTGGCAAGAGGTCAGGTGAATATGGTGGATGAAGCAAAACTTTGTAGCCCAGTGCATTCAACTTCTGAAGCGTTGGTTGTGGGAGGTGTGGTCAGGATTGTTATGGAGAACTGAGGCCTTTCTGTTGACCAATGCTGGCTGTAGGCGTTGCCATTTTTGGTACATCTCATCGATTTCCTGAGCATACTTCTCAGATGTAATGGTTCTGCTGGGATTCAGAAAGCTGTAGTGGATCAGACTGCCAGAAGACCACCAGCCAGTGACCGTGACTTTTTTTGGTGTAAGTTTGGCTTTGGGAAGTGCTTTGGAGCTTCTTCTCAGTCCTGCCACTGAGCTAGTCATCCCTGGTTGTCATATACAATCCACTTTTCATTGCACGTAACAATTTGTTTGGGAAATGTTTCTTTATTGTTATGTTGAATAATAGAATACGACACTTCAAAATGATGTCTTTTTGATTTGCTGTCAACTCATGAGGCACCCACTTACAGAGCTTTTCCACTTTTCCAGTTTGTTTCAAATGCCGAACGACCATAGAGTAGTTGGTGTTGAGCTCCCGGGCCACTTCCTGTGTAGTTGTAAGAGGATTAGGCTCGATGATGCTCTCAGTTGGTCGTTGTCAACTTCTGATGGTCAGCTACGACGCTCCTCATCTTCAGGGATCTCATTTCCTTTACAAAACTTCTTGAATCACCATGGCACTGTTTGTTTGGTAGCCATTCTTGGGCCATCAAATGCGTTATTGATGTTGCAAGTTGTCACTGCTGCTTTGTGACCCATTTTGAACTGGAATAAAAAAATGCTTGAATTTGCTTTTGTCTAACATCATTTCTATAGTCTAAAATACATATAAAATAAATAGCAAGTAGTAAGACATTAGCAAAAAACATAAAGCAAGAAATGCATATTAACATAACCATATTAACATGATGTATAACATAACCACATATATTTAATGATGTATTTCACTATCAAATGACAAATTTCAATAATGCAAAACCATAGTTACTTTTGTAACTAATATATAAAGAACAGCCTACTGTAGAGAACATACATGTCAGTTCAGTTCAGAGTCGTTCAGTCATGTCTGACTCTTTGCAACCACATAAACTGCAGCATGCCAGTCCTCCCTGTCCATCACCAACTCCCAGAGTTCACTCAAACCCATGTCCATTGAGTCGGTGATGCCATCCAACCATCTCATCCTCTGTCATCTCCTTCTCCTCCTGCCCTCAATCTTTCCCAGCATCAGGGTCTTTTCAAATGAGTCAGCTCTTCACATGAGGTGGCCAAAGCATTGGAGTTTCAGCTTCAACATCAGTCCTTCCAAGGAATACCCAGGACTGATCTCCTTTAGGATGGACTGGTTGGATCTCCTTGCAGTCCAAGGGACTCTCAAGAGTCTTCTCCAACACCACAGTTCAAAAGCATCAATTCTTCAGCGCTCAGCTTTCCTTATAGTCCAACTCTCACATCCATACATGACCACTGGAAAAACCATAGCCTTGACTAGATAGACCTTTGTTGGCAAAGTAATGTCTCTGCTTTTTCATATGCTGTCTAGGTTGGGCATAACTTTCCTTCCAAGGAGTAAGCGTCTTTTAATTTCATGGCTGCAGTCACCATCTGCAGTGATTTGGAGCCCAGAAAAATAAAGTCAGCCACTGTTTCCCCATCTATTTGCCATGATGGGACCAGATGCCATGATCTTCATTTTCTGAATGCTGAGCTTTAAGCCAACTTTTTCACTCTCCTCTTTCACTTTCATCAAGAGGCTCTTTAGTTCTTCTTCACTTTCTGTCATAAGGGTGGTGTCATCTGCATATCTGAGGTTATTGATGTTTCTCCCGGCAATCTTGATTGCAGCTTGTGATTCCTCCAGCCCAGCGTTTCTCATGATGTACTCTGCATATAGGTTAAATAAGCAGGGTGACAACATACAGCCTTGATGTACTCCTTTTCCTATTTGGAACCAGTCTGTTGTTCTATGTCCAGTTCTAACTGTTGCTTCCTGACCTGCATACAGGTTTCTCAAGAGGCAGGTCAGGTGGTCTGGTATTCCCATCTCTTGAAGAATTTTCCACAGTTTATTGTGATCCACACAGTCAAAGGCTTTGGCATAGTCAATAAAGCAGAAATAGATGTTTTTCAGGAACTCTCTTGCTTTTTCGATGATCCAGCAGATGTTGGCAATTTGATCTCTGGTTCCTCTGTCTTTTTTAAAACCAGTTTGAACATCTGGAAGTTCACAGTTCACATATTGCTGAAGCCTGGCTTGGAGAATTTTAAGCATTACTTTACTAGCGTGTGAGATGAGTGCAATTGTGTGGTAGCTTGAGCATTCTATTATTATATAAATTATGAAATTGCAATTATATTTTATACTCTTTTTATTGGTTTTGAATATTTGATCACATATTTGATCTCTGTATAAATCTTTAGTCTATGAACCTCTTAGGTTTCTCAGCTGTTAGCTGAGAAATGCAAAACTGCAGTTATTTTTGCACCAATCTAACATTTATTTCTTCAACTCAAATGCATACTTGTCTCCAATAGGAAACAACCTGATTTGGACTTCACCTAAGTAAGCAGTGAATGTCTGTTATGTTAAGCCACTTGAGATTATGGGGTTTATCTATTACACAGGCTTCTGTTCCTCTAATACACCTGTTGATTAACCTACAATAATCTTCTCCAAACCAAAACTTTATCAAGAGTCAGGCCTCTCCTTGTATACTCAGCTTTACTCAGAACCATTATGCAGATCCCCTCTGCTCTGGCCACCTGATGAGGTAGACACATATCTGCTTAGTGCTTTGAGAACTCACCACCATCATTCTCACTTCTTTGCTTTTACTCATAGTATTCATGTTGCTTGAAATGTTCATTCTCTCACTTCTTACCTGTCTACTTTCCTCATTATCTTGCTTAGGCTAATCACTGCTATACCTTTTCTGATAGTTTTAGGCCTGTTGACAGCCTTCCTCTAGCATGACAATTCTGGGCTGCACAACTAGACTATGATTTATATGACTTATGACTTATACTATCTATAAATCAGCTTTACTCTGATTTGTTTCTTAGTCCGGACTCACCCACTTGATCCTAAGATCCTTAAGGATGGGCATCAATCTTGAGGGAGCACCACCAGGTCTAACGTGGTCCTAAACAAATGGGAGTTGTTCAGGATTTTGTGATTCACTTGCTCCATTGATAGCAACCTCACATATTTAATTTGAATCTCTGTGCCTTCAGGTGTACTTAACCCACAGAATTTTCAACAGGGTTCTGTCTGTTTAGACTATTTTCACTTGCTTTGTTCTCAAGCCAATGCAGCAACATGTTGACCCTTCTTCGAATAAAACCGAGTCATCTTCATGGTGTAAATCTCGGAAAAGAAGGAAAGTATCAGAGAGATGAATGAGGATGGTGGCTAGGAAGGGACGAGAGAGTTGTTCCTTTCCTGATGTTTTCTTAGCCAGCAAGGCATCCCTTGGGCTTCTCTCGTGGCTCAGAGGGTAAACAATCAGCCTGCAAAGCAGGAGGTCCTGGGTCAGAAAGATCCCTTGAAGAAGGATATGGCAACCCACTCCAGTATTCTTGCCTGGAGAATTCCATGCATAGAGGAGCCTGGCGGATTATAGTCCGTGGGGTCACAAAGGGTCAGACACGAAGTGACTAACACTTGTCCTGCTGGCATCCCTTAAGAGGTATGCGGATCATTGAAAAATAGGGATTTGTGTGAGTAAAGAATATAGAAACTTTAAAGCAGTTTCCTTATAGCAATTACATTAAAGGTTTTTGTTAAATCTTCAGAGGAATGTAAATCATTTCAAAAAACTATTGGAAAAAAACTTTTTTTAAAAAGGGTTTAATTTAAATAAAAGTTGCATGTTTGAAGAATATTGACATCACAAAATACCTTCAATAAAATTGATACTGATGATTTTTGTTGTTACTCCCCAGTCAATTCTTGATATTCCAGATTTTGTTTTAAACTTTTTAATATTTGCTTTCAAAATTATGATTCTTTCCCAATTAGGTTTACTGTACTAAGTTCAAACAAGAAGTCATGAAGTTTCTTAAATAGGCCCTAAACTGAAAAATTGAACAATAGTGGGTAGAAATCGAGAGTCCAGTAAACCTTTTGCCATAGATGAAAAGATGGTTCCAAAGTGTCTAGCTTGGAAAGAATGATAGTAAAAGTGACAGAAATCAGATACACAGAACACAGTTTAATGAGAAAAAAATAATTATCTCAGTTTCTGGATAAATGGTTGCTACAGAATATCTCACTGCAGATATCTGACAGCAGTTTAAAGTATCAGTAAGAAAAAATAAATAAAATAAAGTATCAATTGGGAACATGTTAAGAATTAGGAGTGAAGATGCCAATTTAATAGGCCTCTGCATTCTGTTGAAGGCATTGTAAGAGAGCAGAATTTGCCACCTCGAAATATGTCCCTTTGTCATGAGAATTGTTTTAGGCTGATTATTTTTAAAGCCCAAAAGACTCAGGAAGAATCTCTGACCTCCCCCATAACTACCTAAAAGAATTTAGTTAGCTCACCTATTCTAGGAAGAGCGGGATCACCACAGATAACACAGTATAATATGAACTAGGGGTGGTCCACTAGGAGGAACCTAGCAGAGTCAATTTGTTACACTTCTTCTCTGTGACCAGTTGTTTCTGTATGACCAGCAAACATTCCTTTACCAGACATTTGCTCATTTTTTCTTCCTGTGAATTGCATTCCTTCCCTTTGAAGGCCCAGACCCCCACCCCTTTCTTTTTAGCTTAGAATAGCAAATACACTTCGATTGCCTGACTGTCCGTTGAGCCTTGTAGTCCATGGAGTTCTCCGTATGTAATTTTTTTCTCCTGTTGTGATAAGTCACTTCAGTCGTGTCTGACTCTTTGCGACCCAGTGGACTATTGCCTGCCAGGCTCCTCTGTTCGCAGGATTCTCCAGGCAAAATTACTGGAGGAGTAGGGTTGCCACGCCCTCCCCAGGGGATCTTCCTGACTCAGTGATCAAACTCATGTCTTATGTCTCCTGCATTGGGAGGCAGCTTCTTTACCACCAGCTGCCACATGGCAAGCCCTAGTTTTTCCGGTTAATCTGTCTCAAATACCATTTTAGTTACTTGACCAGCCAAAAGAACCAAGAGGGGAAGAGGAAATTGTTTTCTTCCCAACCAGTTTCATCTTTGGGGATTTTATTATTTTTTTTTTCTAATATGCTTGATTACACTTTTGTGGCTGTATGGCCTGTGAGGGGTTGAGGACAGGGAGAGAGGAAAGGCGAGATTTCTGTTGCTGCCGCTCCTCTAAGAACCAGAAGCAACAGGGAGTGAAAGGACCCCTGCTGAGATGCTTGAGAATGACAAGCTTCCTGATGAGTAGTTGTGCAAACAGGAGCCTTGTGGTGACATGAACTTTGTCTCCTTGTTAAACAGTGTCTGATGTTGACACCCTCGGCTGATTTTATCGCAGCTAGCTCAAAATCCAGAATTCTTTTATGAGCTATATGAGAAGCCACTAAAAGCATTCTCTGATGATACAGTCAGTTCTGCAAAGAACATCTGACCTTTAATCAAGTACTGTATGAGGGGGAAAATTTCTGGTATGTTGTTGAATGGACAAGAGAAACCTGTTTCTCTCTTTAAATGTGCTTTAGATGACATTGAGTAGATTTCAGTTCAGTTCAGTCGCTCAGTCGTGTCTGACTCTTTGAGACCCCATGAATCACAGCACGCCAGGCCTCCCTGTCTGTCACAAACACCCGGAGTTTACTCAAACTCATGCCCATCAAGTTGGTGATGCCATCCAGCCATCTCATCCTCAGTTGCCCCCTTCTCCTCCTGCCCCCAGTCTCTCCCAGGATCAGGGTCTTTTCCAATGAGTCAACTCTTTGCATGAGGTGGCCAAAGTATTGGAGTTTCAGCTTCAGCATCAGTCTTTCCAATGAATACCCAGGACAGATCTCCTTTAGGATGGACTGGTTGGATCTCCTTGCAGTCCAAGGGACTCTCAAGAGTCTTCTCCAACACCACAGTTCAAAAGCATCAATTGTTTGGCACTCAGCTTTCTTCACAGTCCAACTCTCACATCCATACATGACCACTGGAAAAACCATAGCCTTGACCAGATGGACCTTTGTTGGCAAAGTAGTCTGTCTGCTTTTTAATATGCTATCTAGGTTGGTCATAGCTTTCCTTCCAAGGAGTAAGTGGCTTTTAATTTCATGGCTGCAATCACCATCTGCAGTGATTTTGGAGCCCAAAAAGATAAAGTCTGACACTGCTTCCACTGTTTCCCCATCTATTTCCCATGAGGTGATGGGACCAGATGCCATGATGTTAGTTTTCTGAATGTTGGGCTTTAAGCGAACTTTTTTACTCTCCTCTTTCACTTTCATCAAGAGGCTTTTAGTTCCTCTTCACTTTCTGCCATAAGGGTGGTGTCATCTGCATATCTGAGGTTATTGAAATTTCTCCCAGCAATCTTAATTCCAGCTTGTGCTTCATCCAGACCAGCGTTTCTCATGATGTACTCTGCATATAAGTTAAATAAGCAGGGTGACAATATACAGCGTTGACGTACTCCTTTTCCTATTTGGAGAGATTTATAACAAAATGGGATTGGTATGACAGTAGAATTCCTTAGCTCATTCTTTTATGTCTCTCAGTGGAGGCTTTATGTAATAAAGTATCAGATTATGGGCTCAGCACAATCATATTTAAAACATGGTCCTGTGTATAAGAGCATCTTTTCATTTAGGAGGATTCTTTGATTTAACACTGCTTGATACAAGTTTAACTTGCTTTGGTGCTCACGGTTTACAGTAAGTGTACTTAACACTCCTTTATGCTTGCTACACAAAACTTCCAATGGAAACCCGTCAACACAGATCTCATTAATCTTCTAAACATAGGGCAGAGACGTTTAAATGAAAAGTATGAACATCTTTCTACAAACACACATCTCCCCTGGGTTTGTTTATCTCTGAGTAGGCACATGTGATGAAAACAATATGTCATTGTGGGGTTTCCCAAGTGAAGGGTTGTAGCTCTTTGCACAGAACAAAGAGTGTACTATGCTACTGCGAGCTTTGGTCTTGTTGCATTGTCGTTATGTAACTTTGATTGTGGCATCTTCCTTTCGAGGGTGTCAGGAGTTACTTCTTGCCTAAAAAGAACCATGGTTGGTTTAAAAGCAAAGCAGGTCTTAATCCACATGCTTTTTATTTCTTTGATCCTTGCCTTATACTACGAACCGTCCTCTCATGAAAAATGTCAAACACCTCAAGTACACGTTTCCTATGCTTCAATATATAACTCCTTAGTGAGTTCCTAAACTTGCCACAGAACAACAAAAACATAAATCCCAAACAGAATACAAGCAAGTAAGCCTCAAACTTTTAAAGGCTGATGGCAGTCTGTTTTAAGAGATCATGTTGAAGATTGTGGACTATGAGTAAAATTCCTCACGTTTGGTTTTGTAGGGGTGATAGCATAATGTAAGTACAAAGATGGTGATCCAAATTACAGCGCCAGCTCCTATTCCAATATTCTACATAGGTCTCCATTTGACTTCTAATACTAATATGCATTTAATCTGATATAAAAGTTAAATGGGGAAAAGACTTATGTAGAAAATTGGAAGGTACAAGTTCTTCCTTTGCATTTAAGACTACATTTGGATCAAAAGTGGAGTGATGAAAAATCTTTTCAGTAAGTTTCCTAAAGCTTTTCTTTCTACACTTGTTTTCACCTGTGTAAGAGGAATATGCTAATGACCAATACAGTGGCTAATGTGTAGTAGCTAAGAAACGACTCTCAGCACACAATATATATTATTGTAGAAAGAAAATAATGTCCCCTTCCCCTCCAGAACACCCACATCCTTATCCTTGTAACCTTGGAATATGTTACCGAAATAGCTGAAGGGACTTTGCAGAGACAAATACATTCAAGGATCTTGAATGGAGATTAACCTTGGTTATCCAGGTGGGACCAATCCAACCACTTGGATCCTTAAAAGCAGAGAGACTTCCCCAGCCGTGGTCAGAGAGAGATAGGAGGAGAGTCAGTCGTAAGTTGGGGATTCCATCTCCTTTGTTTCTCTCACTTTAAAGATAGAAAGAAGCCTGGAAGCAGAGAATGTGAACAGTCTACAGAAGCAAGAAACAAACGGAGTATTGGTGAGTTGAAATTGCATCAGTTACTTCCCTAATATTAAAATGTACAGTGAACTCTTGGGTTACTTGCTTAAAATGAGAATCTCCAGGCTCCGTCTCAGGCATTCCGATTATTTATAGCTGGTCTAGGGCCCTAAAATCGAAAATTCTACTACATTTAGATGACAATGTCAAAGTCACTCTAACTTGATTTTATTAGAAGTGAGTTGCCATATTTAACATGTAATTTAAGTCCCCCCCCTCCCCCATGCCCCCATATTTGCATTCTAGAATCAGGGAAAAGTAATACACACTCAAAATGGTACTTACTCCCGACTCCATTCAAGTTAGCCAGCCTGATGGTTTCTCTCTAGAAAGCTAACCTCAGTTTTTGAAAACCAAACCAGTACATGACCAGAAAGCTCAGGCGAGTCCCCTTTCACAACATTTATTACACATGTTTGTTTAATGTGTTTTCCATGCTAGACTGTAAATTCCACTGGGGCAGACAGTATGGGTGCCTTATTCACATCAAGAGCTCCACCAGCTAGCAGAATGCCATCTTTAGTCCAGAAGTCCTGTAACCCAAAGTGGGTTCCAGCTGCTTGCTACTCAAATGTCAATAAAGGGACCAGTTAGTGGAAAGGATAGTTTGCTTTATTTTGGATGCCAGCAACCAAGTGGGGAGGGCAGACTCCTGTGCGAAGGCTGACTCCCCCACCCCAGGCTGGGGACAAGAGTTTTTATAGGCAGAGGGAGGGCCTACATGTAGAAAGAGTACAGTCAGCTCTGAGAGTCATCATTAATGTCTTCATAAAATTACTTGTTCTTATATATACATTTGTCTATTTGCCATTTATTTATTGAATAATTTATAGCTATATAGACTCATAAATATTTATACTTTAGATTATAATACAATGCTACTTTATTTTATTGCTAAAATTGTTCTAACGTTAGCCCTTGTGAATTCTTTTAGTTCATGCCCACATCCCCTTCATGTCCCCAGACTACTGTGTGCTTTATTTTTGTCTGTTTTTGAGTCTTCCTTACTTTCTGGCCCTACAAGATGTTCTAGATTAATCTTGTACATCCAGCCCCAATTCTAGTATCTGTGTGTGTGTGTGTGTTTTCCCCAAGAAGTTCTGATTAGTCTTATTGGTGAATGGTATTATAAACTAGGCTATGAGTATTACATGAGTTAATTGCTTCAGCTGGCAAAGTAAAGAGATGACTACTTTGAGTATATATGTTTGTTGTTTAGTTGCAGGGTCGTGTCTGACTCTTTTGCGACCCCATGGACTGTAGCCCCCCAGGCTCTTCTGTCCGTGGGATTTCCCAGGCAAGAACACGGGAGTGAGTTGCCGTATTCTTCTTCAGGGAGTCTTTCTGACCCAGGGTACCTGCCTATACATTTTTTATATGTAATTATATTTTTGATAATAATCTGAAAATAACTTCACATGACTGTCATCAACTGTAATCCATTACGACACAGATCTTCCTCTCCTCCCCTTGCTATGTGTTACCTCCTACTCCAACAGTGAGAGAACCGGCTCCCATCTCCATTAAGATATAAGTAATTGTTCAGTTCCAGTACACGCTGTAGAATGGATTCAGAGTTGTTAACATATTACCCCTGTGGGAAGCAACTTTATGAACTAGAGTACAGTGCTTATGTACAGATCCTTTTGACTTTAGGGATCTTATTTATTTCCCAAGTTACTCAGGTTAGTACCTGTTTCCCCAACTCTGTTCAGTGAAGTGGCTTCATCCACTTGTAATACTGTTGGATATTTTTTGTTAACATTCTGTATTTGACCTTGAGATTCTGTGACTCCTTGAATGATTTTTATTTTTTTAACTCAAGTATGTTTATTTCAGGTGTACGGCACAGTGAATTGATATTTTTATAGATTATGCATCATACAAAATGATTAATATGATTGAATGTTTTCCCCATGCTGTACATTATATCCCTTTGATTTTACAGTTGGTAGTTTGTACTTCTTAATTCCCTTCAGTTATTTTTCCCATCCCCTTACACCCCTCCCCTCTCCCGTGACCGTGTTTGTTCTCTGTATCTGGGTTTCTTTGTCTAGTTTTCTTAGTTTGTTTTGGTTTTTAAGTTCTGCATATAAATGATATCATGCGGCAATTGTCTGTGTTGTCACAAGTGGCAAGATTTATCCTATTTTGTAACTGAGTGGTACTGTGTTGTGAATACATTTGCCACATCTTCTTAGTCGTGGACACTTAAGAGGCTTCCATATCTTGGCTCTGTTATAGAACAGAGTGCGTATATCTTTCCCGACTTTCTTCAGATATATACCCAGGAGTGGAACTGTTGGGTCATATTTTTAGTTTTTCAGGTGAACTTCATACTATTTTTCATAGTGGCTTTACCATTTGCATTCCTATCAAAAGTGTTCCCTTTTGCCAATACTTGTTATTTGTTGTCCTTTTGAGGACAGCCTTTCTGACAGGTGTGAAGAGATACCTCTTTGTGGTTTTTATTTGCATTTCCCTGATGATTAGTGATGCGGAGCATCTTTTCATGTGCCCATTGGCTGTCTGCATGTCATCTTTGGAGAAATATGTATTCAGGTCCTCTGCCCACTTTTTTTTTTAACTGGTTTTTCTTTTTAAATAGAGTTCTGTGAATTCTTTAAATACTTTTGATATTAACCCCCTTCAGACATATCACTTGCAAATATCTTCTCCCATTCAGTAGACTGCCTTTTTGTTTTGTTGATGATTTCCTCTGCTGTGCAAAAGCTTTTTAGTTTGGAATGTGTTCTCATTTGTTTAGATTTGATTTTATTTCCCTTGACGGAGGGGATAAATCCAAAAATATTTTGCTAAGACATGTCAGAGTTTACTGCCTAGGTTTACTTCTAGGAGTTTCAATGGTTTCAGGTCTTATTTTTAAGTCTTTAATTCACTTTGAGTCTATTTTTTACATATGGTATGAGAAAGTAGTTCAGTTTGATTATTTTGCATGTTGCTGTCCAGTTGTTTTAACACCATTTGCTCAAGAGACTGTCTTTCCCCCCTTATATATCCTTGCTTCTGTTTTCATAGATTAATTGACCATATGTGCATGGGTTTATTTCTGGACTCTGTTCTGTTCCATTGATCTCTGTCGGTTTCTAAGCCAGTATCACACTGTTTTGAAGTCAAGAAACATTTGTTATTGTTTCTCAAGATTGTTTTGGCTATTTGGGATTTTTTTTTTTTTTTGTGGTTCCATACAAATTTTAATATTATTGTTCTAGTTTTGTAAAAAATGTTATTGGTATTTTGGTAAGGATTGCATTGAATCTGTAGAGTGCTCTGTGTAGTATGGACATTTTAACAACATTTATTCTTCTGATTCACATTAATCTTTCCATTTATTTGTGTTGATTTCAGTTTCTTTGTTCAGTGTTTTATAGGTTTCATAGTAAATATCTCCTACCTCCTTGGTTAAATTTATTTCTATGTACTTGATCCTTTTTGATTTCATTCTAAATGAGATTGTTTCCTTAATTTACTTCTAATAGCTCATTATCATATTTAGAAAGGCAACAGAATTCTGTATATTAATTTTACATCTTGTAACTTTACTGAACTTGTTTATTGTAACAGTTTTTTGGTGGAATCTTATGGTGTTCTACATAAGAGGATTATGTCTTCTGCAGATGGAGATGATTTTACTTAGCCCTTTCTGATATGGATGCTTTGACTTCTTGCCTAACTGTTCTGGCTAGAAATTGTAGTACTGAGTGGTAAGAGTGGGCACCTTATTTTGTTCTGATCTTAGAAGAAAGTTTTCAGCTCTTCACTATTGAGTGTGATATCTGTGGGCTTGTCATATATAGTCTTTTTTTATGTTGAGGTCATACTTTTTATTACTAGTTGGTTGAGTATTTTATCATGAAGGGGTCAAATATTTTTCTATATCTATTGATAAGATACTTTATTCCTTCACTCTGTGAATGTGATGTATTACAGTGATTTGTATATACCAAGCTATCCTTGCATCCTAGGGATAAATCCCATTTTATCATGATGTGTAATTCCCTTAATGTGATGTTACTGTTGAGACATCTTGCATGCATTTTCCTCAGGAATATTGGCATCTTATTTTCTTCCCTTGTGATTATTTTCTCTGGCTTTTTTCTGGGTAATACTGGCTTCAAAAAATGAGTTTATGAACTTTTCCTGCTCTTCAATCTTGGGGAAGAATTTGGTAAAGATTGGTGTTAATCCATCAACAAAATGAAAATGGAACCTGTAGAATGGGAGAAAAACTATTTCCAAGCTGTATATCTGGTAAAGAGTTAATATCCAAAACATGTAGAAACTCATATAGCTCAATAGCAAAAAAAAAAAAAAAAAAAGGATGGGTGGGGGGAAGGAACTAATTAAAAATAGGCAAAGGAATTGAACTGTCATTTACCTGACTTATTGAAAACTTTTGTACACACAAATACACACTTGAATCCTATATATGAATAGGAGAAAAAGTATTGAATTCCTTCTCTCACTCCACTGAAAAAACAAACAAACAAACCTCCACCTTTTACCAGTGCCAAATTGGGGCAATATTTCCCAAACTCTCCAGCTCTTAACTCTTGATGTAAAGAAGTATTAATAAATCAGTATTTTACAAATCTATTTTGAAGCTCAATTTTGTCTTCAAGTATATTTATATAGTAAGTTAAATATTTTGTTTTCCTTCTCAATTTCTTATTTTTAAGTGTCTCACCACACACTCTTATAAAACTTCGCTTGAAGCTTTCAGTCTTCAAATTATATCCCATGGTTAACACATAGGTTTATTAAGATTGTAGGCAAAATGCAGAAATTTTAAGAATAGAAAACAGGTATTTTGAGAAATAGACTTAGGACTAATTTCAGATAACAATGCAGAAAAAAGAATCGTCTATAAATATTGATTTACATCAGTCTGTTCCTTTTAGCAATTTATTTCTAATTGCTTTTCATTTCTAATGCATTTCCTCTTTTTTAAACTTATTTGTTTGAATTGGAGGATAATTACTTTACAATACTGTGATAGCCTCTGCCGTACATGAGCATGAATGGGCCGTAGGTGTACATCTGTCCCCTCCCTCCTGAAGCCCCTAGGACAGCCCTCTCCACCCCCGCTCCAGGCCATCACAGAGCCCTGGCGCTGGGTTCCCTGCCTCATACATCAAACTCCCCCTGGCTGTTTTACATTTACTGGTAATGTTTATGTTTTAATGGTATTCTCTCAAATCATCCCACCCTCTCCTCTCCCACTGAATCCGAAGGTCTATTCTTTATGTCTGTATCTCCTTTGCTGCTTTGAATGTAGGATCATCAGTACCATCTTTCCAGATTCTATATATATGTGTTAGAATACGATATTTGTCTTTTTCTTCCTGATTTACTTCATTCTGTGTAATAGGCTGTAGGTTCATCCATCTTATTAGAACTGACTCAAATGCATTCCTTTTTATAGCTGAGTAATATTCCATAGTGTATATGTACCACAACTTCCTTATCCATTCATATACTGATGGACATATAGGTTGCTTCCATGTCCTAACTATTGTAAATAGTGCTGCAATGAACATTGGAGTACGTGTGTCTTTTTCAAGTGGGGTTTCCTCAGGGTATATGCCCAGTAGTGGGATTGCTGGGTCACATGGTAGTTTTATTTCTAGTTTTTTTTTTTTAAGGAATCTCCATACTGTTTTCCATAGTGGTTGTATCAGTTTGCATTCCCACCAGCAGTGTAAGAGGGTTCCACTTTCTCTACACCTTCTCCAGCATATTATTTATAGACTTCTGGATGATAGCTATTCTGATTGGTGTAAGATAATACCTCATTGTAGTTTTGATTTGCATTTCTCTAATGAGTGATGTTGAGCATCTTTTCATGTGTTTGGTAGCCATCTCTATGTCTTCTTTGGAGAAATGTCAGTTTAGGTCGTCTGCCCACTTTTTGACTGGGTTGTTTGTTTATCTGGTATTGAGCTGCATGAGCTGCTTGTCTATTTTGGAGATTAATCCTTCCTTTTTCAGTTGTTTCATTTGCTATTATTTTCCGCCACTATGAGGGTTGTCTTTTCACCTCGCTTATAGTTTTCTTCATTATACAAAAGCCTTTAAGTTTAATTAGGTCCCACTTGTTTATTTTTATTTCCATTACTCTAGAAGGTGGGTCATATAGAGCATCTTTCTGTGG
Organism: Odocoileus virginianus; assembly: GCF_023699985.2. Lineage (NCBI taxonomy): Eukaryota > Metazoa > Chordata > Mammalia > Artiodactyla > Cervidae > Odocoileus > Odocoileus virginianus. The sequence goes on along the minus strand of NC_069674.1, from coordinate 87,084,584 downwards.
TTTATGTCAGATAGTGTTCTGCCTAGGTTTTCCTCTCAGAGTTTTATAGTTTCTGATCTTAGGTTTAGGTCTTTAATCCATTTTGAGTTTATTTTTGTGTGTGGCATTAAGAAGTGTTTTAATTTCATTGTTTTATACATAGATGACTAGTTTTCCCAGCACCACTTATTGAAGAGACTGTCTTTTCTCCGTTGTATGTTTTTGCCTCCTTCATCACAGATAAGTTGCCCATAGGTGTGTGGGTTTATCTCTGAGTTTTCTATCTTGCTTCATTAGTCTAAATTTCTGTTTTTGTGCCAGTCCCTTACTGTCTTGATGACTGTAGCTTTGTAGTATAGTCTGAAGTCAAGAAGGTTGATTCCTCCAGTTCTGTCCCTTCTCAAGATTGCTTTGGCTATTTGAGGTCTTTTGTGTTTCCATGCAAATTGTGAAATTATTAGTTCTAGTTCTGTGAAAATTACTGTTGGTAGTTCAGTAGAGATTGCACTGAATCTAAAAATTACTTGGAGCAGTATAGTCATTTTCACTATATTGATCCTTCCAATCCAAGAACATGGTATATCTCTCCCATCTGTTTGTTATCATCTTTGATTTCTTTCATCAGCATCTTATAGTTTTCTGCATACAGGTCTTTTTTCTCTTTAGGTAAATTTATTCCTAAGTATTTTATTCTTTTTGTTGCAATGGTGAATGGGATTGTTTCCTTAATTTTTCTTTATGATTTTTCATTGTTATTATATAGGAATGCAAGGAATTTCTGTGTATTAATTTTATGTCCTGCAACTTTACTATATTAATTAATTAGCTCTAGTAATTTTCTGGTGGCATCTTTAGGGTTTTCTATGTAGACAATCATGTCATCTGCAAACAGTGAGTTTTATTTTTTCTTTCCCAGTCTGGATTCCTTTATTTCTTTTTCTTCTCTGATTGCTATGCCTAGGACTTCCAAAACTATGTTGAATGGTAGTGGTGAGAGTGGGTACCCTTGTCTTGCTCCTCAGTTTAGAGGAATATTTCCTATTTTATGATTGTAATTTATTATTCTTTTCACATTGGGCACCAATTCATTGTCACTGCCTTTATTTTTGCCACGTTAAAAACCCTTTCCTAAAGTATGTTTGCTCAACATTTACGCAAAAGAGGTGTTTTTTCACTCCAATTCATTAGAAGAAAAGCTAATTATATGCTTTTTTTAGGAATACAGATTTTCAACCTATCTCAAGAGGGATGCTATTAACAAAATATGTAAGGATTTTTTGGTGTTACTTTTTTTTTTCTTTCCAACACTCTCCTTTATCATTCCTTTGTTTCACAAATCTTTTATAGCAAGATTTCAAAGCATCATATAAAACAATGAGAAATATGTAATACAGTGTACCTACAGATATTTAAGTTTTATCAGAAATGTAGGAATGCAGATATCCCTTAAATGGCAACACACCTGATGATGAGATGATTGGTGGAATGTAAAAAGAGTAAATTACTAAGCACAGTTTATACTTCATATGTACTTACCTGAGATGTAAAAGAGTTGATAAGTCTTTAGTCCTTGATTTCAGTGGAACAGATAGATGATTTCTAAGATCAAGGACTAAAAGATCATTAATTGTTCCACCTTCTAGGTGAACGCATATTGAATATCAACTGTGAAAGATACACTATTTCACCTTAATGCTCTAGAAGAAGAATGACAGGTACAAACTTAACAGTCTGTATTATTTTAATGTAAATGTTAATATAAGTCAAAATATGATCAGTACACAAGTAAAAAGGGCTTGAAGAATTCAAAAGAAGGAGAAAGATAATACCTGATTATGAGCACCACATTGAGTTTTAAAGAGGAGGAGGCATTTGTGATGAACTTGAAAGACTGCAAAGAATTTAACAAGAGGGAACAGAATTAGCAAAAGCTAGAGGTGTACAAGGGTAATGAATATTTAAGAGACCTGAAGTAATACTGCATAGATGTGGGGTAGACTAGAAGTGAACAGTAAATTAAAATTTTAGCTAGGTTTCTATTTTTAGAAATCTCTAAATATCAGATCAACTCTTAATTCACTAGACAATAAGAAACCATTGTAGATTTTTGGGAAGATTATTTCAGCAGAGATATTTAAGGCCAATTAGATGAAATATTAAAAGCACAATTGGAAATTAAGAAGTCACTGCACTTGTCTCTCTAGGTCTGGATTTCAAACCTTAGCATGTGTGAAAATAGCTGTGGAACTATAAACCAGTGATTGAGCACAACCCCTGAGACTATGATTTAGTTCCTAAGCTGTGGGGCTCAGGAATCTTTACTCTTAACAAGTGCCCCAGGTAATTCTATACATATTGAAGTCTTGAGTGCCTAAGTCGCAGACAGGTAAGAACATGAGCTTGAGTGTGGCAGGCTTAATAGGGGATGGGTGAGACTGATGGTACCCTAGCTGCAAAAACTTGAATTTTTATAGATGACTCAGTTTCAGTTCTGAGGCTTGCTTAACTGAAGCATCGAAAACAATGAGCATTTGTTAAGCTGTACAGTGCTAATTCTCAGAATTGCTTCCTGAAGGTGACTGAAACCGAACACTGCCTTAACACACATGGTTTGTGGTTGGGTCTGACAAGTTGGGACTACATTGAGAGACTTAGAGTGTCATCTGCTTCTTATCTCCTAACTTCGTAAAAGCTTGGTGGGGCTGCTGAGAGAGATTGCAGGGAAAACAGGGAGATGAGATGGAGTTCTCCAGGTCAGAGGTAAAATAAATGAATGAGTGAGTGAGTGAATGACTGAAGAAAAATGGTTGACTTTTGAAGAAAGTTTACAAGACAGTAGTTCAAATAGCATGAGGAAAAATATCAACAATGTCCTAGTAACATATCTTTAAAGATTACAAAAGAGTTTCAGGAAGTCTTTCTGACTTTCTGCCACAACTGAGAACAAAGTAAGCCAAAAGCAAAAACCTCTTTGTCTTGTAGGCCCTTGACTTCCTATTCCCAGAAACCTTCTCTAGTAATGGTTGTACATGCGTGCTGAGTTACTTCAGTCGTGTCTGACTCTGCTACCCCATGGACTGTAGCCTGCCAGGCTGCTCTGTCCATGGAATTCTCCAGGCAAAAATACTGGAGTGGGTTGCCATTCCCTTCTCCAGCAGATCTTCCCAACCCAGGGATCAAACCCACATCTCCTGTGTATCCTGCATTGCAGGCTAATTCTTTACCACTGGTCCACTGGGGAAGCCCGTAGCAGTCTAGATACTTCAGAGGAGGATGATCCTGATAGAAAATCTATTTGAGTATTTCTTCCAGGCAACATACATTTCTGGTACTAGATTCCCCTCCTCTTTAACTTTGGAAAATAAGGCACACTTTAACATGAAGTTTTACATAGAACTTCAAGGAAAAGATTAGTGCTACAGAGCAAACATTGTTTGCTCCTAAGAAATATCGTTGTGAATCAGCTCTACAGGAAGAGAATTTATAAATACTCTTCTACTAGATAGAAGCCTTGAGTGCTGATAAGATTATATCTGAATGGAAAGTGGGAAATGACTATTTTCTAGGCCACTTGAAAGTGAAAGTGTTAGTCACTCAGTCATGTACAACTCTTTGTAACCCTGTGGACTGTAGCCTGCTAGGCTCTTCTGTCCATTCTCCAGACAAGATTACTAGAGTGAGTTGCCATTTCCTTTTCCAGGGGTCTTCCTGACCCAGGGATAGAACCCAGGTACCCCTATAGAGGCAAATTCTTTAACATCTGAGCCACTAGTGAAGTGTACATCACTTGCCAAAGTATAATTATGATTTGAAATGATTAACATAATTATTAAAAGTATAATTATTAATTATAATAATCATGGAGTATTTTGGGGGGCTTCCGGATGGCTCACCGGGTAAAGAATCTACCTGCAATGAAGGAGACACAGGATATAGGGGTTCAATCCACGGATCATGAAGATCTCCTGGAGAAGGGAAATGGCAACCCATTCAAGCATTCTTGTTTGGGAAATCCCATGGACAGAAGAGCCTGGTGGGCTACAGTCCATGGTGTTGAAAAGAGTCAAACACAACTGGGTACGTGGCACATCTTTATAGTAGTGGAAATACTTCTCATTTAATAGTTTCTGAAGTAATCCCTTCTGCAGATAGGGAGAGACCAATAATAAAGAACATAGCATTTCTTTAAATTGATATGATGTAGTAGTATTAATTTATTAATTGGAGAATAATTGCTTTACAACGTTGTATTAGTTTCTGGCATACAACAACATGAATCAGCCATGAGCATGTAAGCCCCTTCCTCTTGAACCTCCCTGCGCCCCCCAGCCTACCCCTCTAGATTGTCACAGAGAACCAGGTTGAGCTTCCTGTGTTATACAGAAACTTCCCACCAGCTATCTGTTTTACATATGGTAATGTATATGTTTCAATGCAACTCTCTCAGTTCATCCCACCATCTCCTTCCTGCACTGTGTCCACAAATCTGTTCTCTGAATATTGTTAATACATAGTATTATTTATAAGGTGGTTGACTCTTGAGCTGTATCACTGGAAAGATAAATAAATCTCATGAGTTTGACTAGCTGGTGTTTCAACTTCCAAAATGTTATGTACAATGTAGTGTTTTAAATTGAAAAATTCAGATGAAAATCAAGCAGGTGTTTGATTTTTTGCAAAGTCATATAATTCCCTCTTTTGTCATTACAGAATATTGTTAGTCTTAGATGACTTGAAGTAGATTCCATTTATTTTATTTGACTTTTACTAGGACTATAAAAATGACAGTGTTCTACTACAGGGTAGATCTGCTTACTCTAACAGAGAACAAAGGCATTCTAACCATGATGTATTTGGTATACCATTTCTCATAAACTGTAAACAGCTATGTAGTGAAAACAGTGAGGCCACTGCTACAGACAAAGTACTATTGTGTGAGGGCTCCTGAATCATGCTCATGTCATACTAAAGAGAGTTATTAATTTCAATTATAACCATAACGATTTTAGGAATGCTAGAATCTAAATCCAATATATAGAAATACATAACTCATCTTAAGTAAAATTTAAATTCCACATTGATAGGCAGTGTAAAACTTACCTTGTCTAATAATTAGATTGCAGACCAAAAATCACATATTATATGGCCTTCCTTAGGAAATTAGGTGGCTTCTAAAATAATTTATTATTATAATGGCATTTGATGAAAAATCATAATTTCCAGTAAAGAGTAATTTTTTTTCATTTATTTTTATTAATTGAAGGCTAATTACTTTACAATATTGTAGTGGTTTTTGCCATATATTGACAGGAATCAGCCATGGATTTACATGTATTCCTCCATCCTGATCCCCTCTCCCGCCTCCCTCCCCATCCCATCCCTCTGGGTTGTCCCAGTGCACCAGGCCTGAGCACTTGTCTCATGCATCCAACCTGGGCTGGTGATCTGTTTCACCCTTGATAGTATACTTGTTCCAATGCTATTCCAAACATCCCACCCTCGCCTTCTCCCACAGAGTCCAAAAGTCTGTTCTGTACATCTGTGTCTCTTTTTCTGTTTTGCATATAGGGTTATCATTACCATCTTTTTGAATTCCATAAATATGCGTTAGTATACTGTATTGGTCTTTATCTTTCTGGCTTACTTCACTCTGTATAATGGGCTCCAGTTTCATCCATCTCATTAGAACTGATTCAAATGAATTCTTTTTAATGGCTGAGTAATATTCCACTGTGTATATGTACCACAGCTTCCTTATCCATTTGTCTGCTGATGGGCATCTAGGTTGCTTCCCTGTCCTGGCAATGATAAACAGTGCTGCGATGAACACTGGGGTGCACATGTCTCTTTCAGATCTGGTTTCCTCGGTGTGTATGCCCAGGAGTGGGATTGCTGGGTCATATGGCAGTTCTATTTCTAGCTTTTTAAGAAATCTCCACACTGTTTTCCATAGTGGCTGTACTAATTTGCATTCCCACCAACAGTGTAAGAGGGTTCCCTTTTCTCCACACCCTCTCCAGCATTTATTGCTTGTAGACTTTTGGATAGCAGCCATTCTGACTGGCATGTAATGGTACCTCGTTGTGGTTTTGATTTGCATTTCTCTGATAATGAGTGATGTTGAGCATCTTTTCATGTTTTTGTTTAGCCATCTGTATGTCTTCTTTGAAGAAATGTCTGTTTAGTTCTTTGGCCCATTTTTTGATTGGGTCATTTATTTTTCTGGAGTTGAGCTGCAGGAGTTGCTTGTATATTTTTGAGATTAATCCTTTGTCTGTTGCTTCGTTTGCTATTATTTTCTCCCAATCTGAGGGCTGTCTTTTCACCTTGCTTATAGTTTCCTTTAGGTCCCATTTGTTTATTTTTGCTTTTATTTCCAATATTCTGGGAGGTGGGTCATAGAGGATCCTGCTGTGATTTAGGTTGGAGAGTGTTTTGCCTATGTTCTCCTCTAGGAGTTTTATAGTTTCTGGTCTTACATTTAGATCTTTAATCCATTTTGAGTTTATTTTTGTGTATGGTGTTAGAAAGTGTTCTAGTTTCATTCTTTTACAAGTGGTTGACCAGTTTTCCCAGCACCACTTGTTAAAGAGGTTGTCATTTTTCCATTGTATATCCTTGCCTCCTTTGTCGAAGATAAGTTGTCCATAGGTTCGTGGATTTATCTCTGAGCTTTCTATTCTGTTCCATTGATCTATATTTCTGTCTTTGTGCCAGTACCGTATTATCTTTATGACTGTGGCTTTGTAGTAGAGCCTGAAGTCAGGCAGGTTGATTCCTCCAATTCCATTCTTCTTTCTCAAGATTGCTTTGGCCATTCGAGGTTTTTCGTATTTCCATACAAATTGTGAAATTATTTGTTCTAGTTCTGTGAAGAATACCTTGGTAGCTTGATAGGGATTGCATTGAATCTATAGATTGCTTTGGGTAGTATAGCCATTTTGACAATATTGATTCTTCCAATCCATGAACATGGTATATTTCTCCATCTATTTGTGTCCTTCCAGTAAAGAGTAATTTTATATACAAAAATATTTCATACTGAGCTAAAATTCCTTCCAGATATTTAAAAATACTGGTATTATATTCTTAGACTCTTACAAGTTATAATTAAAGATATAATATAGAAATCTCTCTAGAAAATAAATAACACAGATTTTTTGTGAGGTAACCATATTTGTCATATGCTTATTATCCAAGCATATGCTAGACTGTTGGGTGTATGCAATAGACATCTAACAATAGAAATAGAATAAAGTATATTTATTTGAGTATGTAGAAGTGTACTGAGGATTCACTGGCATTTTGGGAGATGGACAAAATGAATATAAGGATAAAATTGATTGAATACATACAGGATGTAATTATATACTCCAGTTCTGTACCTAAATCTAGAACAACCCTTCCCTCCTACCACCAGGGGCGGGGGGGGGGGGGGGTGGGGGGAGGAATGTCTGTGGAAAGAACAGATAAAACATTTAAACAAGAAATCTAAAACTATCTTCAAACATTGAATTTATAGTGAGTATAAACTTATATTTGACATTTAAATATTTATTTTGCTAGGAATTTTCTAACTTTAGTTGAGACTTTTTGGTCACTTTCTGGTTTGGAAGTATGTTTGACTTTCTTACACTGAATAGGTAATAGTTAAAGTAAATGCCTTGAAGGACTGTGAGAAAGGTTAAATTTATGACCCTTTCCATCTAAAATAGGACAAATTGAAAATTCAAAGAGAAAGATAATTCTTTAAACTTCTAAGTGGAATGTTCATTTTAATTATAAGAGTCTGTACCAAAATACTGTATTTGGACCTAATCAAAATATTAGTGTCTTACAAAAGTCACTGGTTGTTTAAAACTTGTATGGAGATTTTTAGCTTATGCTGATACTTGCTTATGAAATATCAAAATATAAATTTAATGGGAGGGAAATTATTTTTAAAACCTACTAGCCTTTGAGCACACATTCATACAGCTTTATGAGTATATTTTCTGAAATTTATGCATCCATTCCACCATTCATAAGTGAATCTTTGTTCTTTGGCCTAAAGGAAATCAGTACAGTGCCTCCTTGTAGTTTAGTGCCTCACAATATTAACATATAACATTCCTTCCATTTTTACTTTGAGCCTCATCTCTCCTAATATTCAGAAGTGGTTCCAGGCTGTGAACAAGGCTAAAAGATACTGGGTGTGCTCACAATTGATACAGTTATTGGGCCAGTTTCTGTGCCTGACATACACTTCCTTTGGGAGGAAATCCCTCTGGGGCACCTGGCTGAAACCATTGAATCGATTCCCAGCAGACTGTCCCACCAGGGTGCAGCACTTGTGTAGACAAGCAGGCACTGGGCGTGGTTAGACTCCAGTGGAGATACCCTTTTAAGGTTCAGTGGTTTTTAGTGAGAAAGTATCTCTTCTTTCAAGACAAGGAGTGGCTTGGATTTTTTCTTATAGGGAATGAGAAAATGTCTTTTAGAAGGATAGGTAAGGCTTGGATGGGTGCTTGGGCGAATGAACTGATAGACTGAAAATTTATTATGGAAATGTAGCTTTAACTATCTGCTTGTCCTGGGAAATTTAAAGTTATCTAAGCATTGATCTTGACCTTTGAACTAACGGGGCTTAGTTCAAAGCTACAATTAATAATTGTTACATTACTTTTTTTTTTATTTAAATAGCAGTGAACATCATTTGGATGTGATAGTGCTGTCTAAGAGTTCCAAAGAAGTCCCCTTTCCACATGCTGGGTTATGGGGAAAATTTCCCTCTGCATTACCATCCTCCGGAATTTCTTCCAACTTCTTTATGTTGTATTACTATGTTGTAATCATTTTGCAATCTCTCTACTTCTGGACAAATAAGATATGCAGCTTTATTTTGGTATGTTGACTTTTTGAGGAAAAGTCTTTGGGTGTTCATGGAGTTGTTGGAATAAAAATCTGGGACCCAAACACACTTTTTTATTTTCATTAAAACCTACTTTTCCGTTTAAACAAGTTTGATCACATAACACTAAATATGAGAGAGCACACGTAGAAATTGCAGCTGGCCACAGAATGTAAATGGGACATAGAATTTTGTAATTAGAATTTACCATAGAGGTGGCAACAACTTATTTATATAAAAACAAAATCCTATTGTTGCTCATTTCTCTTTCTCAGAATTCACTCGCAGGCTTTGTCTTGATGTTATGAATCATGTTACCATCTGGCCTTGGGAAGTGGACCCCCCCTACATCTGTGTCTCTCTCTCCTGCAAACACAATATGGAGAGACCAGTAGGGGCTTCAGTTAAGAGGCTGCAAAATTGACTTAAAATTATTGCTTTCAAACCCACTATCTTTTCTGCAAAGACAAAATGATTTGTGACTTCAAGATAATCATAATTTAGATTGAGATATCAAAGACCGTTTTCCTAACAGGTTCCTGCAGTGGTTTTTCTGTCTCAAAATCCCAATTCAAGATTGTCTTGAGACCTGGAAACTGAGATACCAAGACAATCAGATTATCTCATGAAACCAGACTGAAAGTAATTCTGTAACTCACACTGATCTTGGCTACCAAAGGATCTCAGTAGATGAATATAATGTGGAAGTAACCTTTAAGTTGCTCTTGAGATGGGATCTTAATTGTATCAATTGTTCTTAAGTATATTTCTTCTGAAATTGTCACTTGAGAACTGGTAACCCATTTTCACCCCGTCATATTTCCCTATGAGTTGCTTAGTTAAAAGTGTTTTCGTTTTCTTTATCTCTTTCTATGCTTCACAGTCAAACTAGGTTTCAGCAGACCAATGATGAGGGAAGGGAATAAATACAGCAAAAGCAAGGGAAAATAATTTTTCTGTTAGCCATAGTCCTCTAATCCGGTGCTCTGCCACCTCTTCATCACCCATCCCCACCAACCAAGGCATTAGGCATTACAGAGACAGTTGTGAAGCATGTAACTTTGATAGGCAGATAGTCCATAGTTTAAGACAGTTATTCTCAAGAAAGCAGTATCACCCCTAATGGTTGGGGGGAGCATTAGTTCTTTGTGGGGCAAAATTGGAGATATTAAAATGGCTTGTAGCTCTCCAAACAATTTGCATGCCATATATCTATACATAGACATGTATACAATGCATCTTAGTTTTTAAAATATCATAGGGGGTTGCAGTTAGGGAAAAGACTAAAAACTCCATGGGGTAGACAATAATAAGCAAAGGGATGTGAAGCATTGCTATTTTCTTCTAAAATGATTGACTTCTATAAAAACAGCCCCTTTGCCAGCTCCCATATGCTCTAGCATTGTTACAACTCCAAACCTAAACCAGAAAGATTTTAGCATTCTCTTAGTTTTTCTAATATTGTGTTTATATGTTGTTTTAATATCAGTTGCTGGTATTTGATGCTTTGTACCTACATGAATATTTTTAGTAGTACTTTTCCATCTGCTAAGTAATTAGGAAAGAATGTATCTTATGTTTGTCTGTTAAACATCCTGTTGATTCAGTGGGATTCTTTATCAATAATGTGATATCAGTCTTTTGTCCTAAAGTTTTTCTCTTTATTTCTAAAACATTTCTGGCTGTGAAATCAGAATTGCCTTGACGAATGGCTTCACAGATGACAATTTCTTTTTTGTTAGAGTCCCAACTTTTTCATAGTTCCTATGGTATTTTCCACTTACTTTGAGTATGATGCATGAAAATATATTTTTTCCTTGTTATTTACATGTAGGTCTACTAAGCTGAATAGCACAGGCTTCCTCAAATACTCAGTATCAAGAGCCTATTGCAAGAAGACTAAATATTTAACATTGAATTAAATTGAATTGAAGTGAAAGTTTCTCAGTGATGTCTTACTCTTTACGACCACATGGACTATACAGTCCATGGAATTCTCCAGGTCAGAATACTGGAATGGGTAGCCTTTCCCTGCTCCAGGGAATCTTCCCAACCCAGGGATCAAACCCAGGTCTCCTGCATTGCAGGCAGATTCTTTACCAACTGAGCTGTCAATGAAGCCCAATATTTAACATGTTTTGTACTAAATAGAAATTTAGTGATCAGTTGTGTTCCTAAGGTTTTCTTTCAAATTATTCTTTTTATTGAACCAAATGGGTATGTTCATAGTTCCTTGCAGATTGCTTTTGGAAGAAAAAAATGTATATAGTTTAAAAAGTGCAGTTACTATTCAGAATAAGGGGAAAACACAAATATCAAATGCAGAAGTTATTACATCAAATTAGCATTGGGGCTTCCCTGGTGGCTTAGACGGTTAAGTGTCTGTCTGCAATGCTGGAGACCCAAGTTCGATCCCTGGGTCAGGAAGATCCCCTGGAGAAGGAAATGGCAACCCACTCCAGTATTCTTGCCTGGAAAATTCCGTGGACAGAGAAGCCTGGTAGGCTACAGTCCATGGGGTGGCAGAGAGCTGGACACGACTGAGCAACTTTACTTAGGAAATATTTGTACGCTGTTAACTGTCAACTGTGTTTCTGTAATTCAGACCACTTTTCCAGACTCTAGACCATGAGCAGACTGTGGCCCTTAGGCCAAATTTAACTATAGCCTGTTTGTGTACATTTTTATTGGAACACAGCCATGCCTGTTCTTCTGCATATTGTTGTTGACTGCCCAATGGCAAAGTGGTTGTGATGTAACGCTTGGCCCACAGAGTCTGATAGAACACTTACTCTCTGGTTTGCTGACCCCTACTCTAGTCTTATGGGCTTCCCAGGTGGTTCTAGTGGTAAAGAATCCACCTGCCAAAGCAGGAGACGTAAGAGATGTGGGTTCGATCCCTGGGTCAGGATGATCCTCTGGAGAGGGCATGACAATCCCCTCCAGTATTCTTTCCTGGAGAAATCCATGGACAGAGGAGCCTCACGGGCTATAGTCCGTGCCATCACAAACAGTAGGACATGACTGAAGTGACTTAGCACGCATGCACATATTCTAGTCTTGTATACCTAACTCCCTCCTCATATCCTCACTTAATGTCGAAAAAATATGTCAAACTGAAAATGTTCAAAACCAACTCTCATCTTTCCTCTGTAACCTGCTTCTACCAGCGTCTTACCCATTGTAGTGGATGGCAACTTCATCTTTCCAGTTGTTCAAACTTAAAGCTTTGGAGTAATTTCTTTACTTCCTGGTTTCTTTCTCACCCACTTTGAATGAGTCAGATCATCCCACAGGCCCTATTTGTAGCATGTATTCAGCATCCAGTCTCTTCCCCAGGACCATCGCTGCTAACACTGTGACCTGAATCAACATTATATTTCAACAAAGCTATTGCTCTTGCTGCCTGACCTGCCTTCTTTTGACTGTGGCCTTTACAATCCCCTTGTGTCTTTTCAACACTCATCTAGAGTCATGCTGGTGTAGATGGGCTTCCCTGGTAGCTCAGATTGTAAAGAATCAGCATGCAATTCGGGAAACCTGGGTTCGATCCTGAAGTCGAGAGGATCCCCTAGAGAAGGGTATGGCAACCCACTCCAGTGTTCTTGTCTGGAGAATCCCGTGGACAGGGAGCCATGTAGGCTACAGTCCGTGGGGTTGCAAAGTATTGGACATGACTGAGCGACTAAGCGCAAACACAGAAATTACCCTATGGCCTTTCTCTAAAGTCTGCAGTGGTTCCCAGTTTTCCTTAAAGTTAACAGCCATCATGCTCACAGTGACCCACAAAACTGTCTGGGATCTGGCTCTCCTCCTTTATTGACTGATCTGTTCCCACCTCTGTCCCTGCCACTTGCTCTAATCCAGCCAACCTTGCCTCCATGCTGCTTCTTAAAAAATGTTACTCTTACTTCAGGCCTTCACAGGAGCTGTGTTTTCCACCTATAATTTTTCTCCTTTTGATATCTACACTTCACATTTTGAAATATTTTTTTATTTGCAGTTAGGAATTTCCATCCCTCCATCACCATCTCCGAAGGGTCCTGATTTTCCTTATCTTCCTCTATTCCCCCATAGCATTTACTGCCTTTAATGTACAGAATTTAGTTATTTTTGTCTGCTTTCAGCTTCCATGCTTAGAATATAAGCTCTGTAGGGAAGGTTTGAGATGTTTCATTTATTTATCCTGAGCATATTAAAAGAGTAAGTGGCCCATAAAGAACCCAAGTAAATGTCTGATGAATCATGAACTAATGAAAATTGATTTAAAAATATTAATTAAGGAGCACAACAATAACAGTTTTATCTGATGAGTCTTAAGTCATTTGTATATGTGTGCATATGCATGGTATATTCTTTTAAGTAATTTTCTGTGTTGCATAATACTACAGTTACTATAAGTGTCTTCAAACTGTGATTATACTTTGTTTAAAACCAATACAACTCAGTGTTTCTGAAATTACTTTTTCAGCTTTTCTTCTAAACACTCAGTACCTTATTTCCCTACCACTTTTTTTGAGAGTTGCCATTGCTCTAGTTCTGTCTCTAAGTCATTTTATATCTCCAAGTCCATTTCTTCGGCCTTCAGATTTTGATTAATAGAATTTCTATTTGATTAATAGGATCCTCCTGCATTAGCACTCCATGGTGGCTCAGTTGGTAGAGTCTGCCTGCCATGTGGGAGAATTGAGTTCTATCCCTGAGTCAGGAAGATCCCTTGGAGAAGGAAATGGCTAACCACTCCAGTATTCTTGCCTGGAGAATTCCATGGACGGAGAAACCTGATGGGCTACAGTTCATGGGGTCACAGAGAGTCAGACACGACGGAGTGACTAACTTTCACTTTCACTTTCCTGCATTATGATTCTTTCAATGTTTATCATGATAGTTCCCCCACTAGAACTTCATGATAACCTAAGTTCTTTGAAAACCAGAGCCAAACGCAAGGATCATAAATCTTTATTGAGGAAGTACAAGTTTAAGGTCAATGATGTGGTGGAAAAATGATAGTAAAACAACGAGAGATGGAAAGCAATGAAATATAATTGGTTATTTCACTAACCACCCTTTTCAGTCAGCTGTAGAAAAATATAATAGAGTACTCAGTAGGTGTGTTCTTCTGGCATGCAGAACTGTTTTGCAATGATTGCAAGGGAAAAACCATAATTGAACATATCAACCAAAGGGGCAAAGAAAGGGAAAAGTATCTACCTAGCACCTTATGACTCCCACTTCCCTTTGGTCAGAGTTTCCCCATAGAAAGTTAACATCCCTCACTTCTGTGTTGCACTGTCTGGCTGTGCAGAAAGCAGGCAATGTGACATTGTACTGAAACCCAGAAATGACTTGACACAGATGAGTTCAGCATGTGGGAAATTAGGACAACTTAAGCCCAAAATATGAAAATCTGACTCAAGCCTCCTCTGAGAACTAGACAGGGCACCAGCTAAGACACAGGTGGTCTGCAAGGAGGATGAATTCTTTAGAATTAGGCCACTGAATCTGAAAAGGGGTGCAAAACTACCAATTCCAGTTATCATCAGCTCTTCTCAACTGCTAGGCATCTCCAGGAAAGAAAAAAAAATGCCTTTGAATCTTTTCTTGTTCCGAATTCTCTTATCATTGGTCCAAATATTTGTGCTCTCACTTTTAGTCAATATGATCATGATCTGTACTGAGCATTCAGATAATGCCTCTGCCCATTATCTGTATTCTGTGGTGCCTCTGTGCTCTCTGCATCAGCTTCAGCTCCCTTTTGTTTTCCTTGCTTTAGTATCCACAGCTGGTCAATCCCGGGTTGCTTTTGTTTGGAATTCTAGCCAGTCACTCAGGAAAACCTCTAACACTTCTTTGTCTGTCTCCATTTCTGGGTTGCTCTGTAATACCGTATGATGTGACAAAAGCATACAAATGAATGTCAAGCAAATTCGTATCATTTTAAGCTTAGCCATATCTTCACTGCTGTCCTTGAAGCCTTTTATTTATCTCAAATGCACTCTCTATCACATTTTCACCACCAGCTTTTGAAACATTTATATTTATCTAACCTCCAAATTTTAGTTTGTCATCTCACTTCTTACAGATTAATAAATATACTGACTTATTAGTTCAAGAGCATTTAAGATTGGCTCATTTGCATTTGAAAACCTTGTTTGAGTTCTAAGGTTAATGTTGCTGATGCCAGGATTTTTATCCTGAGTTTCCTCCTCTAGAATCTTGCTTCAATAATGTGCCACACTTACCTTCACACTGTCCACTTTTCTTTATCCATCTTCTTAAGCTCCTAGCAAGGGTCTTCTCTATCTTGAAATGGAGGCACACAAGAGGGAAGTGAAATGAAGCAATTAGTTATTCTTTCATTTTTTCCAGCTGTAACCTAATAAATTATAGTCAAAGAACTGATGCTTTTAGATTGTACTGGAGAAGACTCTTGAGAGTCCCTTGGACAGCAAGAAACCAACCCAGTCAATCCTAAAGGAAATCAACCCTGAATAGTCATTGGA
Source organism: Odocoileus virginianus (assembly GCF_023699985.2). Classification (NCBI taxonomy): domain Eukaryota; kingdom Metazoa; phylum Chordata; class Mammalia; order Artiodactyla; family Cervidae; genus Odocoileus; species Odocoileus virginianus. The sequence goes on along the minus strand of NC_069674.1, from coordinate 87,069,212 downwards.
AGAACTGATGCTGAAGCTCTAATACTTTGGCCACCTGATGTGAAGAGCCAACTTATTGGGGAAGACCCTGATGCTGGGAAAGATTAAGGGCAGGGAGAGAAGGGGACAACAGAGAATAGTTGGATGGTATCACTCAATGGACATGAATTTAAGCAAACTCTGGGAGATAGTAAAGGACAGGGAAGCCTGGTAAGCTGCAGTCTATGGGATTACAATGAATTGGACACAATTTAGCAACTGAACAGTAACAATAATAACCCAGTAGAGTTTTAGTTGTTTGGTAAAAGCAGTTTTTCCAGTGATAGCATCTGCTTTTAGAGATACTTAGATAAGACATAGTTTGGGGATAAAAAATGAAGTACAAACTTTAGCTCTTGCTCTGAGAATTCTTTCACTTGACTAAACCCTAAATGGCATATTCAGGCTTCAGCACTAAAAGTGATTTGAAAAAAATGTTTAGAACTTGACTGGGAACCATAGTTCTGGTAAATAAGCGCATATTCCTTTAGACAAAACTGGATTAGTGAAGTTGCAACCTTAGTAGTATGCAATTGCAATATTCCTTTCCTTACACTTGATTAATTAGCATTCATCTTGATAATTAAACCATACTTCCTGGCTCATTTATTGCTGTAAAGTGATGAAGCACTTCAGAAATACGCGTTTGTTGAGCTCTGTGGACCCACTCCCTAGTGAAAAAATTATAATTGGTGAAAATCATGAAAAACAACCATTTGAAGCATGTGGAAATTGTTCTAGAGCAAGTGTATAGCTAAAGAAGTGCTTAGAGGAAATTTTATCTATAAAAGCTTTTATTTAAAATAAGACAGCAAAATAACTGTCCATGTTAAGAAACTGGAAAAAAAGAGAAGAAACTATAACCACAACAAGGAAAAGGAAATTAAAAATGGTAGAGTGGAAAGAAACAAAATGGAAAAGAGAAAATCAACAAAACAAAATTTCAAAATCTTTGAAAACGTCAATACATTGATAAATCATTACTTGGCCTATGGAAAAAGAAAGGTGAGAGAAAAATCAAATTACTAAAATCAGAAAGAAAAAAGAGGACCACACTACCACTTTACAGAATTTCTTTAAGTACAAGGAATATCCATGAATTACTGTACCTTGACAAATGAGACAACATACATGAAACATACAAGTTTCTAGAAAGATAGAAACTACTAAAACTAACCCAAGCAGTAGAAAATCTTACTGTACTTCTGAGAAAAGAAATTGATAATTTAAAAATTAATAATTTAATAATAATAATTTAGTAATTTAAAAGCCTAAGAAAAAAAAAAAAAAAGCCTAGGCCTCTAAATGGCTTCACAGGTGAATTCTACCAAACTTTTAAAGAATTAATACCAGCTCCCCGCCAACTCGTTCAAAAAGTAGATGAGAAATTCCTATTCCCAGTTTTATCTGTGTGGTCAGTGTTAATACTAAAACCAGACAAGACCTTGTGAGAAAAGGAAATAATAGATCAATATTTCCTATAGAGAAGAGGAATTCTCAACAAAGCGTTAACAAACTGAATCCAACAATGTGCAAAAAGAATGAAGATTATACAGCAAGGCCAAATGGAACTTATTCCAAGAATTCATGGTTAGTTTAGCACACACATACAAAAATTAGACCTTTTATAGGACAAAAATCACATGATCAACTCAATAGACCTAGAAAAAGCTTTTGATAAACCAAATACCCTTTCGTGATACAAGCACACAACAAACTGAGAAAGGGAACTTATGTACTCTTACAAAAGGCACATAATGAAGAACCCACAGCTAACATCATCCCTGACGGTGAAAGCCAGAAAACTGCCCGCTAAGATCAGGAATAAGACAAGAATATGTACTCTCTCCACTTTCGTCAAACGCTGAACTGTATGTTCTATCCAAGGCAATTAGGCAGGAAAAGAAATAAAAGGTATCTAGTTACAAAAAGGAAAAAATAAAACCCTCTTTATGAACAGATGACACGATCTTGTATATAAGCAATTCTAAAAAATTAGAAAAATACTGGAAGGATGAACACAAGTTCAGTAAGGTTGCAAGATACAAGATCAATATACAAAAATTGGTTTATTTTTTTTTTCTTTTTTCTTTTTTCTAATTTATTTTTATTAGCTGGAGGCTAATTACTTCACAACATTTCAGTGGGTTTTGTCATACATTGACATGAATCAGCCATGGAGTTACATGTATTCCCATCCTGATCCCCACCTCCCTCTTCACCGGATTCCTCTGGGTCTTCCCAGAGCACCAGGCCCGAGCCCTTGTCTCATGCATCCAACCTGGGCTGGTGATCTGTTTCACTATAGATAATATACATGCTGTTCTTTCGAAACATCCCACCCTCGCCTTCTTCCACAGAGTCCAAAAGTCTGTTCTGTATATCTGTGTCTCTTCTTCTGTTGTGCATATAGGGTTATGGTTACCATCTTTCTAAATTCCATATATATGTGTTAGTATACTGTAATGGTCTTTATCTTTCTGGCTTACTTCACTCTGTATAATGGGCTCCAGTTTCATCCATCTCATTAGAACTGATTCAAATGAATTCTTTTTAATGGCTGAGCAATATTCCATGGTGTACATGTACCACAGCTTCCTTATCCATTCATCTGCTGATGGGCATCTAGGTTGCTTCCATGTTCTGGCTGTTATAAACAGTGTTGCGATGAACATTGGGGTACACGTGTCTCTTTAAATTCTGGTTTCCTCAGTGTGTGTGCCCAGAAGTGAGATTGCTGGGTCATATGGCAGTTCTATTTCCAGTTTTTTTAAGAAATCTCCACACTGTTTTCCATAGTGGCTGTACTAGTTTGCATTCCCACCAACAGTGTAAGAGGGTTCCCTTTTCTCCACACCCTCTCCAGCATTTATTGCTTGTAGACTCTTGGATAGCAGCCATCCTGACTGGCATGTAATGGTACCTCGTTGTGGTTTTGATTTGCATTTCTCTGATAATGAGTGATGTTGAGCATCTTTTCATGTGTTTTTTAGCCATCTGTATGTCTTCTTTGGAGAAATGTCTGTTTAGCTCTTTGGCCCATTTTTTGATTGGGTCATTTATTTTTCTGGAATTGAGCTGCAGGAGTTGCTTGTATATTTTTGAGATTAATCCTTTATCTGTTGCTTCGTTTGCTATTATTTTCTCCCAATCTGAGGGCTGTCTTTTCACCTTGCTTATAGTTTCCTTTGTTGTGCAAAAGCTTTTAAGTTTCATTAGGTCCCATTTGGTTATTTTTGCTTTTATTTCCAATATTCTGGGATGTGGGTCATAGAGGATCCTGCTGTGATTTATGTCGGAGAGTGTTTTGCCTATGTTCTCCTCTAGGAGTTTTATAGTTTCTGGTCTTACATTTAGATCTTTAATCCATTTTGAGTTTATTTTTGTGTATGGTGTTAGAAAGTGTTCTAGTTTCATTCTTTTACAAGGTGGTTGACCAGTTTTCCCAGCACCACTTGTTAAAGAGGCTGTCTTTATTCCATTGTATATTCTTGCCTCCTTTGTCAAAGATAGGGTGTCCATAGGTACAGGGATTTATCTCTGGGCTTTCTATTCTGTTCCATTGATCTATATTTCTGTCTTTGTGCCAGTACCATACTGTCTTGATGACTGTGGCTTTGTAGTATAGTCTGAAGTCAGGCAGGTTGATTCCTCCAGTTCCATTCTTCTTTCTCAGGATTACTTTGGCTATTCGAGGTTTTTTGTATTTCCATACAAATTGTGAAATTATTTGTTCTAGTTCTGTGAAGAATACCATTGGTAGCTTGATAGGGATTGCATTGAATCTATAGATTGCTTTGGGTAGTATAGCCATTTTGACAATATTGATTCTTCCAATCCATGAACATGGTATATTTCTCCATCTGTTTGTGTCCTCTTTGATTTCTTTCATCAGTGTTTTATAGTTTTCTATGTATAGGTCTTTTGTTTCTTTAGGTAGATATACTCCTAAGTATTTTATTCTTTTTGTTGCAATGGTGAATGGTATTGTTTCCTTAATTTCTCTTTCTGTTTTCTCATTGTTAGTGTATAGGAATGCAAGAGATTTCTGTGTGTTAATTTTATATCCTGCAACTTTACTATATTCGTTGAGTAGCTCTAGTAATTTTCTGGTAGAGTCTTTAGGGTTTTCTATGTAGAGGATCATGTCATCTGCAAACAGAGTTTCACTTCTTTTCCTATCTGGATTCCTTTTACTTCTTTTTCTGCTCTGATTGCTGTGGCCAACACTTCCAAAACTATGTTGAATAGTAGTGGTGAGAGTGGGCACCCTTGTCTTGTTCCTGATTTTAGGGGAAATGCTTTCAATTTTTCACCATTGAGGGTGATGCTTGCTGTGGGTTTGTCATATATAGCTTTTATTATGTTGAGGTATGTTCCTTCTATTCCTGCTTTCTGGAGAGTTTTAATCATAAATGGATGTTGAATTTTGTCAAAGGCTTTTTCTGCATCTATTGAGATAATCATATGGTTTTTATCTTTCAATTTGTCAATGTGGTGTATTACATTGATTGATTTGCGGATATTAAAGAATCCTTGCATTCCTGGGATAAAGCCCACTTGGTCATGATGTATGATCTTTTTAATATGTTGTTGGATTCTGTTTGCTAGAATTTTGTTAGGGATTTTTGCATCTATGTTCATCAGTGATATTGGCCTGTAGTTTTCTTTTTTTGTGGCATCTTTGTCTGGTTTTGGTATTAGGGTGATGGTGGCCTCATAGAATGAGTTTGGAAGTTTATCTTCTGCAATTTTCTGGAAGAGTTTGAGTAGGATAGGTGCTAGCTGTTCTCTAAGTTTTTGGTAGAATTCACTTGTCAAGCCATCTGGACCTGGGATTTTGTTTGCTGGAAGATTTCTGATTACAGTTTCGATTTCCTTGCTTGTGATGGCTCTGTTAAGATCTATTTCTTCCTGGTTCAGTTTTGGAAAGTTATACTTCTCTAAGAACTTGTCCATTTCTTCCAAGTTGTCCATTTTATTGGCATAGAGCTGCTGGTAGTAGTCGCTTATGATCCTTTATATTTCAGCGTTGTCTCTTATGATCTCTCCATTTTCGTTTCTAATTTTGTTAATTTGGTTCTTCTCCCTTTGTTTCTTAATGAGTCTTGCTAATGGTTTGTCAATTTTGTTTATTTTTTCAAAAAACCAGCTTTTAGCTTTGTTGATTTTTGCGATGGTCTCTTTAGTTTCTTTTGCATTTATTTCTGCCCTAATTTTTAAGATTTCTTTCCTTCTACTAACCCTAGGGTTCTTAACTTCTTCCTTCTCTAGTTTCTTTAGGTGTAGAGTTAGGTTAAAAAAATTGGTTTATTTTAAATACACAATGACAATTTGAAAATGATATGAAAATAATTCCATTTGCAACAGCATCCAAAAGAACAATATACCTAAGATTTAAATGTAACAAAAGAAATGCAAGTCTTGTAAACTGAAAACTACTACAAAACACTAAAAGAAATTGAAGATAATAGATAAATAAATGAAAAGACTTTCCATATTCATGAATTTGTTGTTGTTTAGTTGCTAAGTCATATTCAACTCTTTGCAACCCCGTGGACTGCAGCACATCAGGCTTCCCTGTCCTTCACTATCTCCCGTAGTTTGCTCAACTCATGTCCATTGAGTCAGTGTTGCTATCCAACCATATTATCCTCTCCTGCCCCCTTCTCCCCTTGTCCTGAATCTTTCCCAGCATCAGTCTTTTCCAGTTAATTGGCTCTTCACATCAGGTGGCTAAAGTATTGAAGCTTCAGCATCAATCCTTCTAATGACTATTCAGGGTTGATTTCCTTTAGGACTGACTGTTTTGAGCTCCTTGCAGTCCAAGGGACTCTCAAGAAGTCTTCTCCAGTACAATTTGAAAGCATTAACTCAGCACTCAGCCTTCTTTATGGTCCAACTCTCATATCCTTACATGTTTACTGGGAAAACTTAATATTGTTAAAATGACAGTACTCTCTGGGTTAGTTTCCTATGGCTGACATTACAAATTACCACAAACATGGTGGCTTAAAACTACAGAAAAACATTCTCTCACAATTTTAGAGGCCAGTAGTTCAAAATCAAGGTGTTGGCAGAACAGCACTCCTTCTGAAGTCTATAGAAGACAATCCTTCTTTTTCTCTTCAGCTTTTGGTGGCTCTAGGCAACTCAGGGCTTGTGGCTACATAACTCTAATATCTATTTACATCTTTATATGTCCTTCACTTCTGAATGGCTGTGTTTTTTTTATGTATTATAAAGAGTACTTGTGATTGTATTAAAGGCCCACTTGGATAATCCAGGATGATATTCTCTCAAGATCCTTAATTCTATTTGTAAATATCCTTTTTTTCCAAGTAAAATCTCACTCACAGATTTTTGGGCTAGATCATGCTAGGTGATGCTGTTATTTTCATGGCTCCAGTCACCGTCCACAGACCACTTGTTACTCTTCCTAAATGAATCAATAGATAAAACATAATTCCTATGCGTCTGGCTTTCTTTTTCAGAAAATTGACAAGATCATCCTAAATTTCATATAAGAAACAAGGGACTTTGTATAGCCCAAACAATTTTAAAGTAGCAGAATAAAATTGGCAGATCCACGCTTCCTAATTTCAAAGCTTATGGTAAAACTATAGTAATCAGGGCAGCTTTGTACTTGCATAAAGTCAGACATATAGATCAATGGAATAGAATATAGAGTCTAGAAATGAACTCATATATTTGCAGTTAAACTTTTTGCAATAAGGGTGCTGCAAGAGTTCAATGAGGAAATAGGAATCTTTCAACAAATAGTGTGAGAACAGCTGGATATTTACATATAAAGAATGAAATTAGACCTCTACCTCATACAATACACAAAAATGACTCAAAATGGCCTGTAGACTTAAATGTAAGAGCTAAAACTATAAAACTCTTATGAGTAAATTTTCATGATTTAGGATCAGGCAATGGTTTCTTAATTATGACCATAAATGTGCAAATAACAAGAAGGTAAATTGGATATCATCAAAGTTAAAAATTTTGTGCCTTCAAAGGACACTATCAAAATAACGAGAAGACAACCCACTGAATGAAGGAAAATACTTGTCTTCCAAATATCTGAAGAGATACTTGTGTCCAGAATATGTAGAATTCTTAGAACTCTATGTAAAAGACGATCCAATTAAGAATGGGCAAAGTATTTTTCATTTTTAATCTAATGAAAAAATATATAGCCAATAAACACATAAAAGATGATTAACATTATTAACTGTGGGACAATGCAAATTAAAACTATAATGAGTTACCACTTGAGCCCACTTCAACTGTCATAATCATAAGGACAGGAGTTAGTGTTGGCAAGACTGAGAAATTAGACCCTTCATATGTTGCTGTGAAACTGTGAAAATGGTGTAACCCTTTTGGAAAACAATTTTTCAGTTCTTCAAAATGTTAACTGTAGTATCTGCATATGACCCATAAATTAAATTTGTAGGCATATACATAAGAAGAATAGACATATCCACACAAAAACTTATACATAAATGTTCCTAGAAGCATTATTCATGATAGTAAAAAAGTGGAAACAATCCAAATCTCCATCATGTAATGAATGGATGTTTTATATCCATATGACAAAATATTGTTGTGTTAGTCGCTCAGTCGTGTCCAACTCTTTGAGACCGCATGGACCGTAGCCTGCCAGGCTCCTTTGTCCGTGGGGTTCTCTAGGCAAGAATACCCCCTTCTCTAGGGGGTCTTCTCGACCCAGGGATGGAACCTCTTCTGTACTACAGGCAGTTTCTTTACCATCTGAGCCACCAGGGAAGCCCATGATGTAATATTATTGGGGCATAAAAAGGAATGGCTACAATATGGATGAACTTTTTCATCATGCTGAGTGAAAACGTTATGTTAAGTGAAAGAAACTAGTCACAGAGGACTATATATTCCGTAATTCTATTTATTTGAAGTGTCAAGAATCATTTCTCTGCCTTTTGACTGAGATCAAATGAAATGTCAACAATAGGAAAAATTTAAAAGGCAGAACATAGACTAGTGGTTAACAGGGATTAGGGCCTCTGAGAGATGGGATGTGACTGGTAAAGGGAACAATGTTTCTTATGAGGTGATAGAAATGTGCCTAATTTAGATTGTTGTGATGGTTGTACAACTCCTTGATACTAAGTCTTTGAATTGTATTCCTGAAATGGGTGACTTTGACGGCTTGTGAATTTATCTCCATAAAGCTGTTTTGGTTTTTTTTTTATTCTAAATAGGGTAACCACTAAAACAAACATGAGTATACAACTTGCAAACTAGTAAAGGGGACAAAACCCCCAACCAATGTAACATAAATCAATAGGGAATAAAAATAAAGAGAGGAAAACAGGGAAATGAAATGTGTGTAATAGGATACTAGAAATAAATGTGACATATTAATAATAATATTAGAAGTAAGCAGAGTGAACTCATTAATAAGACAGTATCTTTTTATTGCATTAAAAAAAACTAACTATCTGATATACACTGGAGATACCTAAAGCCTAATGGTATAGAAAGGTTGAAAGTAAAAGACAGCAAAATATATACCAAGTATATATGTTAAGCAGAGAAATATACTGTTCAAATGCCATCAGGAAGAAATAGTCTTGAGAAAGCAAGAATTATTAGAGAGAAACTAGATCATATATAATGAAAAGCTTAGTTTTACCCAGAAAATGTCCATGGGATTCTCCAAGCAAGAATACTGGAGTGGGTTGTCATTTTCTCCCCAGGGAAATTCATATAAACACAGCAACAAATCCCTGAAATATATAAAGCAGAAACTCACAGAATTACTAGCACAAATTGAAAAACCAGCATCATGGTAGAGATTTTAAAAAAAAATGATTTATAAATCATGCAAACACAAATAATAGGCCATAAGGCAAGTCTCAGTAGAGTTAATTTAACAATAAAAAAACACAGCATTGAAGATTGAATGTTTTGCTGATTTTTGCAGAGTAGATAATAATCATAGCATAAAGAAGTTATGTTTAAGGTATATTTATATCTAGTTGAAGATCTCCATTTGCCTGTTCCTTATTTTACCATTTATTGTCATAGCTGATATAGTGTGGAAAGGGAGCTAGTGTTTATCAAATGCCTAGTAGATTCCAAGTGTTTACTATAATCCTCACAACAATTTCATAAGAATAACTACTATCTTTATTTGTCTATGTGAAAATGGATACTCAGGAAAGTTACGTGATTTCTTTAAGGTCTGATAAGTGATGTAAGTCATGTTTGAACACAGATTTTTTGGATGGAGTCTTGTACTTGGGCTTCCCAGGTGGCGTTAGTGGTAAAGGGCCTGCCTGCTAAAGCAGGAGACATTAAGAAATGCTGGTTTGATCCCTAGGTCAGGAAGGTGCCCTGAAGAAGGAAATAGCAACCCACTCCAGTACTCGTGCCTGGAGAATCCCACGGACAGAGGAGCCTGGCAGGCTATAGTCCATGGGGTTGCAAAGAGTTGAACTTGACTGAAGTGACTTAGCACGCATAGTCCTGTACTAAGTTCAACTAGGTGTCTGACTGCTCACTTGAAACTAGACAATGAATTTTGAGCATGGCTAAGTGCGTAATCCTATTCTAAGAGCAATTCATGTCAACTTCATTTCTTCTTTCTTCCTTCTCTTTCTATTTATATAAACCCCAAATTGCTCCCCCCACAAAAATATAGACTCAACATTGTATAAATCAGCATAAATTATTTGCTGCAGTTTTATTCCAGAAGAGAATACAAAATTCACCTTAGCAATATTAGATGAATAAGATGTTATTGCTTTTTAATGTGGAGAGTTGATCTTATTTTAATTAAGGGATGGAATGTAAATGAGTAGAAAATTTGAGAGGCAAAAAGAGGAGACGTTAGTGTTCTTTAAAAAAATAGGTATATCTTACAGATGCTTTACAATAACCAGCATTTACTTAGCTAGTTGACATTTAGTTGCTAAGTACTTTGTGACTCTTTGAGACTCCATGGATTGTAGCCCACCAGGCTCTTCTGTCCATGGGATTTTTCAAGCAAGAATACTGGAGTGGGTTGCCATTTCCTTCTCCAAAGATTCTTCCTGACCCAGGGATTGAACCCGTGTCTCCTGTATTGGTAGGTGGATTATTTTCTACTGAGCCACCAAGGAAGCCCCAAGGCTTTAAACATGATTTGATTTATATGTCCCGTCAATCTTATGAAAAAGCTACAGTTATATTTCACATTTTATAATTGAGAAAACTGAGGCTCAGAGCAGTTCAATGACTTTACCTAGTGTTTCATTGATAGTAATTGGTGCACATGAGTCTATATCCATAACCACATGTAGAAGCATGTGAATATCTAATAATGGAAACATTTCTTTGGTGTGACAGCAAACTTTCAGTCTGTTGTGTTGTTCAGTCCCGAAGTCTTGTCTGACCCTGGTACCTCATGACCTGCAGCACCCCAGGCTTCCCTGTCCTTCACTGTCTCCCTGAGTTTGCTCAAACTCATGTCCATTGAGTCTGTGATGCCGTCCAACCTTCTCATCCTCTGTTGCCCTCTCCTCCTCCTGCCTTCGATCTTTCTCAGAATCAGGTCATCTGCATATCTGAGCTTCTTGATATTTCTCCCAGCAATCTTGATTCCAGCTTGTGATTCATCCAGCCTGGCATTCGGCATGATGTACTCTGCATTTAAGTTAAATCAACAGGGTGACAATAAACAGCCTTGACGTACTCATTTCCCAATTTTGAACTAATCTGTTGTTCCATGTCTGGTTCTGATTGTTACTTCTTATCCTGCATACAGGCTTCTCAGGAGACAGGTAAGGTGATTTGGCATTTCCATCTCTTTAAGATTTTTTCAGTTTGTTGTGACCCACATAGTCAAAGACTTTGTCATAGTCAGTGAAGCAGAAATAGATGTTTTTTTTTTTTAATTCCCTTGCTTTTTTCTATGATCCAGTGGATGCTGACAATTTGATCTCTAGTTCCTCTACCTTTTCTAAATCCAGCCTGTACATATGGAAGTTCTCAGTTCACTTACTGCTACAGCTTAGCTTGAAGGATTTTGAGCATAATCTTGCTAACCTGTGAAATGAGTGAAATGAATGCAACTGTGTGATAGTTTTAACATTGGCATTGCCTTTCTTTGAGATTGGAATGAGAACTGACCTTTTGCAGCCCTATGGTTTTCCACAGGGAAATTTTGATGGAAATTTGATGGCATATTCAGTGTAGCACTTTAACAACATCACGTTTTAGAATTTGAAATAGCTCAGCTGAAATTACATGATAACATTTATTCACTTTTTTTAGATTTGTAAGCAAGATGCCTACCTTTATTTTACTCAACCAATTTACTGGGCAACTGTGAACTTTAGCAGGTTTTATTAGAGAGGATGATTATGACAAGATACATGTAAAAATTGGTTATTTTTCTGTTTGCTAGAAAAATTCCAAATTTTTACTCTTAGTGATCCAGAGATGTAGGAAAGACTTTGTCCAAATGAGGGGATTTGATGTGAGTTAGGAAAACCAACCCAAAGGCCAAAGTTGAGGGAAACTTATGTCTGAAATGACACAGGTAGACATCCTGAGGTTAAAGGGTGGCTTATAGGAAATAGGGGAATGAAAGCCGGGCCCAGAAGTTGAATATTGACTAGCACTGTACTGGAATAAACTGACTTGGTAGGATAAACAGAAGTGTTTTCATTTCATTTGTAGCTGAAAGTTTTCTGCCTGTATCTCTCCAGATTCCAAAAGCTAAAGGTGAAATCAAATACCTTGAGTTAGGGGGCTTCCCTGGGGCCTCAGTGATAAAGAATCTGTCTGCCAACGAGGAGACATGGGTTTGATTCTGGGGTGGGAAGATCCTCTAGAGAAGGAAATGGCAACCCTACTCCAGTATTCTTGCTTGGGAAATTCCATGGACAGAGGAGCCTTGTGGGCTACAGTCCATGGGGTTGCAAGAGTGTCGGATACGACTTAGCCACTAAACAGCAACCTTGAGCTAGAGGTGAAGTGTGAGAGGGATTAGGACCACTGGAACGTGTATAGTTACATCTGTAGAACATAGAAGATCTCCTACTGGGTGCCTACAGCCCAGCTTGTTTCTTTCTAGGGTCTATATCCATGGACTACATCCACTATAGGAAAACTAGCGATGAAAAATTCCATGTTTTCCCCCTTTTCCATATTTGAGATAGAAATAAGAGGGTTAGCTTTAATATATGAGGTAATATGCTTGTCTCATGTCAAATACTTTGACCATCCAGCAGTGTTTTCTCAAGCTGTTACAGTGTAATTGCAATGTAGTCTATGGAATTAAAAATCCAAAGGACTGAGACAAATGTTACACAGTTGAAAAAGGGTTTCCTCTCATTATTTTATCTTTTTCAGTTAAAAAAAAAGCAAATTAAATCATTGGATTTTCATTTGCATTAATTTTTATTTTGGAGTTGTGTTCACTGTTTATGGAAGTCCAGCATGACTGAAGTGACTTAGCAGCAGCACTATGTTAAACGCACAATGTGGTGAGTGAGATATCCCTCATAACCATTGGAATGGCTATTATAAAAAAAAAGCAAGAACAGGTGTTGGCAAGGTTGTGGAGAAAAGGGAACCATCCTTTTCTTGGCATCCTAAATGCCATGGATAGTGGCAGTGTAAGTTGGTGTAGCCGCTGTGGAAAACAGTATGGAGATTCCCCAAAATATTAAGAATAGAACTACCATTTGATTTAGCAATTTCACTTCTGGATATTTATCCTAATGATAGGGAAACATTAATCCAAAAAGACACATGTAGTCCCATGTTCATTGCAGCATTGTTAGAATAGCCAACATATGGAAACAGCTTAAACTCAGTTCAGTCCAGTCGTGTCCGACTCTTTGCGACCCCATGAATCGCAGCATGCCAGGCCTCTCTGTCCATCACCAACTCCCAAAGTTTACTCAAACTTATGTCCATCGAGTCAGTGATGCCATCCAGCCATCTCATCCTCTGTCGTCCCCTTCTCCTGCCCCCAATCCCTCCCAGCATCAGGGTCTTTTCCAATGAGTCAACTCTTCGCATGAGGTGGCCAAAGTATTGGAGTTTCAGCTTCAGCATCAGTCCTTCCAATGAACACCCAGGACTGATCTCCTTTAGGATGGACTGGTTGGATCTCCTTGCAGTCCAAGGACTCTCAACAGTCTTCTCCAACACCACAGTTCAAAAGCATCAATTTTTCAGTGCTCAGCTTTCTTTATAGTCCCAACTCTCACATCCATACATGACCACTGGAGAAACCATAGCCTTAACCAGATGGACATTTGTTGGCAGAGCAATGTCTCTGCTTTTTAATATGCTGTCTAGGTTGGTCATAACTTTCCTTCCAAGGAGTAAGCATCTTTTAATTTCATGGGTGCAGTCACCATCTGCAGTGATTTTGAAGCCCAAAAAAATAAAGTCCGACACTGTTTCCACTGTTTCCCCATCTATTTCCCATGATGTGATGGGAACCTGCATTGCCCATCAACAAATAAATGGATAAAGAAGATGTGATACACATACACACACATACTTATCACAACAAAATATTTGTGATACTACTCGACTATAAAAAGATGAAGCTTGCCATTTGCAACAACATGGATGGGCCTTATGCCCACCCTCCATGAATAGAGGGCATTGTGCTAAGTAAAATAAGTCAGACTGAGAAAGACAAATATCATAAGATTTTACTTATATATGGAAAGAAAGAAGCAAAAAACAAATGAACAAACCTGTAGATACAGAAGCAGAGCAGTGGTTATCAGAGGGGAAGGGCCATGGGGAAAAGTAAAATGGTAAAGGAGATCAACTGTCAAGTGACAGATGGAAACTAAATGTTTGGTGGTGATCATGCTGTAGGGTATACAAACACAGACATAAAGTGTGCACTTGAAATTTATAGAATGTTAAAACCATTGTTATCTCAATAAAAAATGAATTTTAAAAAAATTAAATGAATAATTTCAAAAATTATTCTACCAGATGCAGTAAAAGAGACTTTGAAGTTCCTAATATTGTTTAACATGTGTTTATATACATTTCTCACAATGTCCAGAAAAATATGTTTTCTGTAGTTTGTCTCCATAAAATATTAGTTCATTTTTCATAGCAGTTTCATTTTAAGTTCTTGCCCAAATTTCAGTGAACTCAGGATCAACCTGTCTTTGCGAGGTAGAAACTCCACTTGTAACTGAAAAGTTACTGGTTCTTGTGAGTTGATGCCATAAAGACCCGCACATAATTATGAATAGTGTGGGTGTACCTATTTATAAACGATAGGCATAAAAAAGCCTCATTTATATTCATGTTTTACCAAGTAAGATATGGGGGCAGTTTGTTTTATTCTAAAGAGAATACTTGTCTCATTTTGTTTCGAAATGACTTTGCTGATAGTGAGAGTGAAAGGTGTTTTATTCTTACTGACTCTCAAGTTTGCTGTAAATCACGTGGTTTCTTTCTTAGAAGCATAGAGAAACGATGAGCTGGAAAGAACCTTAGAAATGAATCTTAGTCTTGTTATTTTACAGACTAAGAAATGGTATGCCAGAGAATTGAAGCGACTTTCCAAGGTAACAGATTTCCTGTCTAAGTCAGAACTGAAATCTGTATTTGCCTTATTCTGCCTCCAGTGTTATTTTCCCACTATATACAGTCCAATTTTGCAGTTATACAGTCCTATTATGTCAGTTACCAAAAAAAAAAGAAATACTCAAGTCCAGTTGGTTATTTGGTGTTTTAGCCTGTTGTGAGTGCTGCAAAATTCTCCATTTTGTGTATTACATAGGTGATGCTTACTGTATTCCGTGGTGTCTAGTTGATGAAGACAAAAAGGATAGCATATCTTTCTAGTCTTTGTATCAGAATATATTGATTTTATTCCAAACATCTTGATTTTATTTTAAGAACACTGTGAATTCCATAACCTATCAGTTTTCCTTTTATAACTTGCTGCTGAAAAGTTAAGAGCTAATGAGTGGCCCCATTCTGTTAGTGCAAAGAGTGCTGTGTAACAAATTGTTCTGTTGCTTTTATCTTTAGTTCTGACTCTGTTTTATATCACTACCTTTTAATTTTTTTCTCTCTCTTTTTTGTTTACACCTATTGCTCTTCTGTCTTACCAGAATTTAGTCCTATCCAAAATATTTTAAGACATTTGATGCATGTGAAAAGGACCTTAATATTTGGCCCTGTCCGAAACCGTTCAGCATGGACAAAATGTGTTCATGGACGTTTGTGACAGGCCAAATTTCAAGGCCCTTTTGAGTGGATTGAATGTCTTACGTACATTTCAGACAGGACCAAATATCTGCTAACCTTAATGTCATGTTGGGGTTTTTCTGGTTATTGAAACGTAAATCCTTTTTTTGCTGTTAAGACAAATAGAAGGAAATATGTAGGGAATTAAATTCACTATGCAACTATGTTACTATAGATGAGGTTTCAGTATTTATCCCGTAGTTTAGCTTGAATATATCTAGAGAGACTTTACTATCTCAATTTGATGAGTTTACTCTCTTCAACCTTGGCCTAGTCTCATTTTGATAAGTTTACATCATGGGGATGATATGAGGAAATTAGATTATTTTATGACTTGTTTACATAATTTTATTTGCCTGAACTACATCTGAACCTGAATTTAAACTTGCAGAAGAGAAGTAACTGATTTTCTGTAAAAGTCTTTCATGTAAATGTGAAGAGATGTTAATTATCAGGACTTGAAAAATTCTTTTAACAAGGTAAAATGTTTGCTTTACTGGGGATTTCCTTGGAGTTGAGAAAGCTGTTTGTGTAGCAAGTCCATTTCTGAGAGAAGATCAATGAGATTGGCTTCAACTTCAAAGGGTGCTCTTTTCCAAATATTTCACATTTATTAGCAGGGAGGAATCACCCAAAGGGATAAAAATATGCTGTGGTTTACAGAGTAGCTCAGAACCTACTGACAATCCTAGTTGATGTTTGCAGTTTGTTCAGGGCCCAATAATCTGGTTTTGCTTGAGAGATGATTTGCTGTGTAGAGGAACATCTACTGTTTCTGATTATCCTATTCACAGGACTACATGACCTTAAGAGCAAAATATTTCATTGGTCCTTCCTGAGCTTCTTTCCTTGGGTGTTGTCAGTGTAGCTCCATGAGCTCTTCCTTGGCCTTCATACATGGTGACTTTATAATTGAAGAATCAGCACATGCTTTTGGGCAAACAGGGGCAGAGATTTCAGACTGACCTCTTTGGGGTTCCTTTTACCTCTCAATCTTGGCTCTTCACCTTCTGGCTGCCATAATCGTTCAGTGATAACTTCACACTACTGGTGTTGGTAGTTCGCCTAGTTTATATAGTGATTTTCAGCATGAAGGTTAATCTAATACAAGCAGCCATACCATAACATATCATAGCATTTCTGTCTTAAAACCATACTTGTATATTTTCTATTTCAGGGACAGCAAATGTTTCCTCTCCTTTCTGAACTTAGAACTAATGCTAATCCAAGTGCAATAGCAAAATTTGACTTCTCTAAGCTTAGGAAATCAAAGCAATAAAGTTTAAGTCATAAAGGTGGACTCCTTGGCAAACTTTCTCCTGTCCGAATTGTTTTTAGGCAACTTATTAGCTGCTACTGGTTGACCATGGGATCTCTCGAGCTTCACCCTTGGCTTAAGATTTGTTGTAAGCTGCCCCTTCTCTCTCACTTCAAAACTGAGGAGTCTCTGTCCCATACTGTCAACTCAGATTGCTCTTTTCTATCCTCTGAGAGCTTAGAGTGCCCGATCCTATTAAAACAGAGTGTGCTCTCAAGTAGCCTTCTTTCTCTAATATGCATGCATGTGTGCATGCTGTTACTCAGTCGTGTCTGACTGTGCAACCCCATGGACTGTAGCCCACTAGGTCCCTCTGTCCATGGGGTTTCCTAGGCAAGAAAGCTGGAGTCGGTTGCCACTTCCTCCTCCAGGGGATCTTTCCGACCCAGGGATCGAACGCACATCGTCTGCATTGCAGTTGAGCCAACTATCTCTAAACTCCAGTCTTTTTCTGCTTCTTCATTTTCTGTTTTTTTTTTAAGAACTTTCCGAAATTCAGGCCTTAGATACCACTTGATAACTCTGAGGCATTTCCCATTCCCCATAAGAAAGAGCCCAAACTCCTTGGACCGGTAAGGACCTTGGTGAGCTGGTCACATCCTACTGTTTCAGCTCCATCTTCAGGCTTACTTTTACCTGTATCAAAGGTTCAATTTCTCGAGATTTTCTTCATGGAACTTTTTTGCAGAACACATCATACCTTTCCTGCTTCTCTAGTTGGATCATGTTGTGCTTCTTCCTTCCTTCTTTCTTTCCCAGAAGAAATCCTACTCACTCATCAAGGTCCACTGAAGCATCATTCTGCTGTGAGACTTTCTTCTCTTCCTTCCCAAGTTTCAGGGGCCCTGGAGAACTGTGACGATCCTGCTGTTGCTGTTTTTACATTTTAAGAACTTGAAACTACTGCTAATTGTTCTAATGTTTTTCTTCTACTGGTCTGTTAGCTTCTGAAAATAGTGCTCAACAGGTAGTAATGGCTTTACAAGTGTTTGTTTTCCATAACTGAGCTGCGGTGAAGACCAGGGTTTGGTCTGGGTCTCAGCCAATTCTTTCCACAGAGGACCATGTGTTTCAGGCCCAGCATGAAAGTCCCTGGGAGGGCACTTTGGGCCAAATAGGTCATTTAGCACTTGTCAACTCATAGCATCAAGGTAGCTGTCTGCTTGCCCTTATGTCTTATCCAATCCCAGACATTATTAAAAATATCAATTTTTAAATACAAAAAAGTCCTTTGCCTGCTGTGCTTAGTCACTCAGTCATGTCTGACTCTTTGCAACCCCAGGGACTGTAGCCTGCCAGGCTCTTCTGGGGATTTTCCAGGCAAGAAAACTGGAGTGGGTTGCCATGGTCTCCTTCAGGGTATCTTCCCAACCCAGGGACCCAAACAGGTCTCCTACATTGCAGGCAGACTCTTTACCATCTGAGCCACCAGGGAAATTCTTTGCCTAATCTCTTCAAAGAAACTAAGTTTTTATACTCTTCCATGTGGGAAAAGGACTGCATGGAAATGATAATACTAATATTTTATCATTCAAGGCATAAGTTGTGTGTATCTCTGTTTAGTTCTGAATTATCATCAGCGTGTATTACCTGGTAGTTCCATGATTCCTTAGTAAGTTAGCTGACTCCTACCTGGGGATGAATTTTTTTAACAGTTGAGTTCAGGGATATTTGGTTTGCTTTTTCAGATTTAGGTGATTTTCTAGCTTACGCTCTGAAAGTCTAAACTGTAATGGAACTTTGAATGAAAAAGGACATCTGCTTGTGCTTGAAGAAGTGGAAAAATGAGATCTCAGTGCTCTGGATACAAAACTTCCCAAACGCATAATGTACTATAAGATTGAAGACACGCCAAGAAGGAAAACAAAACCAGTGAAACCCTTTAGGGCACACCTTAGGACACTTTAATCAGGATGGAACGGAAAAAATAGATTAAATACGGTTATACCAGGAAGAATTATAGAAGGAAAATAGGATATTGGATGTCTCTCTGAAGAGCTGAAGGGGTTTCTGCTGCTTTTGGCTGTTGGAACCGTGTTCGGGTTGTGCTGCAGTGATGGATGCAGAGGGATGAAGATCATTTATTAAGTCCTAAGGATGTGGGGGGCGATCCATGAGGAAGGTACTGAGCTCAACTTCTGATCAGCAGAGAAGCCAGGGCTCTGGGAGGAGTCACAGGGTGGCTCCCTTGGGTGTGGGCGAGTCTGTGGACTTCCTGGGCTCCTGTCAGGCCCTGAAAGTAGGAAAAGCACCAGACACTCTTCCCCAACTACTGTCTTATTCTTGAGGACAATTCAAAATGGAAGCTTCTCCAGTCTGACCTACAGCAGGCTCCAGCGGAGAACTGCTGGGGCTAGAAGTTCCTCCACTTGCCAAGCTCAGCACCCCTGCTCCCCTGCTCTTCAGGGAGCTGCGACGGCTGCTTTCTGTGTGAAAAGTGGAAAAACTGGAGAAATAGATCACTTCTGGGCTCCTGAAACTGAATAGTATCAATGAAAGGAAGTATGGGATCGTGTGATAGATGGGAAAGCCCTAGATGACTCTAGCTTGTGTATATCATAACACTGACCCTGATCAGCAAATGTATATTCCAACAAGACAAGGGGATACAGAAAATTTTAGCTGGAATGGGGGTGGGATGATGGAGTCAGAATCTCCTACAGAGATGTTTTTGAACAGTTGGAGTCTAACTTCCCACCTCCACAGCAGGAAATTATGATGACTCTTCTAGGGAAGCTAGAAGCAACATTTCCCACTTCCCATGGAGGCTTCTTCTTATTTCTAATTGTTTCTACATTCAGTGATTCTTTTTCTTCGATGCATAGATGACTTTCTGTTGAGGCATAGCACATAGAAAAGAAATCACATGAACTAATTGCGTGCACAAGATCATATTATACTATCAGAACGTTTTCATGACATTGCACAGATCATGTTAAACGTACCAGTTGGAACTCTGCACTTTGAAACTGGCACAGCAAGGCCAAGCACTGACTGCTCTCCCCACCCCCAGGCCTCTCTGGCGCTGTTTGAACCTCTTCTTTCCCTGAGGTTCATCGACCTTAAATATTTGGTTAAAGTGGCAACACCGCTCCATTTTTCGGTTTTGGAGAGAGTACACATTTCAACACTAATGATCAGTGTTTCTCTGAATCTCAGATGCCAGCCAGTATGTTAAACTTCTATTCATCAATTCTGAGTGAGCTAGGACTATATGATGAATACTTATAGATTTTCTACCCTGCTGGGGACTTGAAGAACTTTAGTAGGAAAAAAAAAAAGTTAGCTCCTGGTCTCTGCCTTGAGTTGTAAAAATATTCCTCTGAATTAGCATACTTCTCTGAAATGTCCCCATATGTTGATTTTTTAAAAGTGTGCATTAAATGACAAAAACTGTTAGAGCCTGCTCTGAGTCAATATTGACAGCCATCAGATCAGGAACTTTCTCAAGGAAATTAGATTTAACATGAACCATCAGAGAAGAAAAATATGATTCACCAAGCATTAAGCCCTCAACCTCTAACAAATATTATCCCAACAAGCAATTTATTCTCCAGAGAATGAACATAACCTCAATATATTTCATCATTATTTATTATTATATAGAGAAATATACATTAAAAGAAGAAAGATCCTCTAAATTTCTCCAAGGCCTTAGAGCTGATTTTTTGATACTTAATTTAATGCAAACATTCCACATTCACTGGTTAAGTGAAAAGTAACATTAAATGCCACTCTATCTATAGCACGTTTCTTGTTTATTGCATGGAGCTGGCCTGAGGTTTGTTTAAAAAAAAATACCAGATGTGTTTTTTGAGAAATTTATTTGCCTTTGTGTGATGACAGATGCTCTTTGAAATGACAAAGTATGTAATAGCAGTTGGCTATTTGAAATTGGGAAATTCAATTTTTTTCCCCAACTCACATCTAAAAGACAAAGCTCACTGAGGTTTTTTAAAATGTGATCACATTACAAGACTGCCACTTTAAATTATTGTTTCCCGGCTTGGAGGACTAATTAATTCTAAAAGGCAAAGGGTTCATTTAAGAATCGTTTTCCTGTTTTGATTTAGGGGTTGTGTGGTATTAACATAAATTATTGATCTATGCCATAGTCTCCAGTCTAAGCCAAGTTCTTTTTCTCTGTTCCTTAAAACTGAGGATAACACACAGGAGAATGTGACAAATTTTTCACCTTTTATGTGTGAGAAAAAGTTAGCATTCATAAGAGGGGAAAGTCTCTGCAGTGAATAAGTAGTTATTACATTCATGAGAGGGTATCACTGGTTATGGTGCTAACAAGGGTGAAAACATAGAGCCACATAATTATCAAATATATTCCAGTGGTTGCTGAAGAGAGAAAAGTTGATAGTATGGTATATAGATACATGTTTGGAAATTAGCATTCTTATACTTGGTTAGTAGAAATACAAGTGGTAAAACACAGTAGTGGGGGACAATTTCATAATAAAACATTGAAAAATAATTTTGAGTCAGCAATTTTGCATCTAGAAATTTATTATAAAATATGTTTGCAAAGGCACGCATATGTCAATATTTACTGCAATACTGTTGCTATAGGAAAAGTGACCTAGATACCTAACCACTGTGGGTAAAATTAATAATGATTTATTCACTCAACAGTGAGCTTTTATATGAATGCTAGGATACCACTTGGGTAAACATAGGAATACACACACACACACACACACACACACACACACACATATACATACCTAGTTACAAACATACACACATGTATGCATTCATGTGAAGTCACTTGTATCCTTTTCTCCACAATGTATGCATGAACTATTTCTGAAAGAGTGCATGGGAAACTGCTAAGCTATCTCTTCTGAGCAAAGAAACTAAAGACTAGAATGGGAAAATAATATACATTTTTAAATTTATTATAATTCTGTGTTGTCATGAGTTTTATCCATAAGTTGCTTTTTATAGTTATATAAGTATTTGAAAATATTATTTTTTCAGAAGAATTTATTTTAGGATAAACCCTATATTCTTTTTAACTTACATTGTATGTCACTAGGGATAAAATCTCCCTATAGGCTGGCTGGAAAAAATTTGAGTTGTGGTCAGCTCTTGCTGTTTAAGAAGTGATATAGAGAATGCTCAGCACATTTAGGGCTTCCTTTCTGGAGTGGGTAGAGAGATAATGAAAGCAGTGGGGTTGGTCAGAAGTGGATTTATCTTGTCATATATTGTCTGCCTAGCACCTTTCTTTTCCTCGGAAATGTCAAGTTCTCCCTTTGAGAATTTCTCTTCCCTTCCTCTAACCGAATTTCCACAGAATTTTTTGTTTTTTTTTAACCTAACTATGACTCCTTAGCCAGGGTCACCAGAGAGGACATTAGATTTAAGCCCAGCCAAATAGATCCTTCCCTGAGAACAAGTTATCATGAAGTACACACACACACACCCTTACCCACTTAACAATTTTCAAATTAGAAAACGAGAAGTTAAGAATATTTTAAAAATTGTTTATGTTATTGTTCGGTTGCTAAGTCATGCCCAACTCTTTGTGACCCAGTGGACTGCAGCACACCAGACTCCTCTGTCCTCCACTGTCTCCTGGAGTTTGCTCAAATTCCTGCCCATTGAGTCAGTGATGCTATACAACCATCTTATCCTCTTCCATCCCCTTCTCCTCACCCGTCACCCTCTCCTGCCCTCAGTCTTTCTCAACATCAGGGTCTTTTCCAATGGGTTGGCTCTTCATATCATGTGGCCAAAGATTGGAGCTTCAGTTTTAGTAATGGTATTTCCAATGAATATTCAGGGTAGATTTCCTTTAGGATTGACTGGTTTGATCTCCTTGCTGTCCAGGGGACTCTCAAGAGTCTTATCCAGCACCAGTTCAAAAGCATCAGTTTTTAGGTGCTCAGCCTTCTTTATGTTCCAACTCTCACATCTGTACATGACTATTGGAAAAGCAATAACTTTGACTATATGACCTTTGTCAACAAAGTGATGTCTCAGCTTTTTAATATGCTATTTAAGTTTGTCATTACTTTTCTTCCAAGGAGCAAGCATCTTCTAATTTCATGACCACAGTCACTGTATGCAGTGATTTGGGAGCCCAGGAAAATAAAATCTGTCACTGCTTCTACTTTTCCCCCTTCTATTTGCCATGAAGTGATGGGATCAGATGCCATGATTTTAATTGTTTTTTAGTGTTGGGTTTTAAGCCAGCTTTTTCCACTCTCCTCTTTCACTCTCATCAGGACGCTGTTTAGGTCCTCTTCACTTTCTGCCATTAGGATCGTATCATCTGCATATCTGAGGTTGTTGATATTTTTCCTGGCAGTCTTGATTCCAGCTTGTAATTCATCCAGCCTGGCATTTTACCTGATGTACTCTGAATATGAGTTAAATAAGCACGTTGACAATATACAGCCTTGTAGTCCTCCTTTCCTAATTTTGAACCAGTCTGTTGTTCCATGTCCAGTTCTAATTGTTGCTCCTTGATCTACATACAAGTTTCTGAGGAGACAAGTAAGGTGGTTTGGTACTCCCATCCCTTAAAGAATTTTTCACAAGGAAAAGCAGATATATAATAATTACTCCCATAGCTTTTTTTGTTATTTGTCATTTTGATATTATTCCAAATGTGGGTTACAGTAATAGCTTTCATTTTGCTATCCCTGAAATCTTTAAAGGAGAAATTCTTTTCAAAGAAATCCAGAAGATTAAAACAAAACTTTAGTCAGAAATAACAAATCGTGTCTCATTCAATACAACCTGCAGAGCATTGACATCTAGTGCTGTTTATGGTATGCATAACAGGTGCACATATATGCTAAAGTAATTTTTTGGCATCTTCCCTCTAGCCTTTTAATGCCATGGGCTTACCTGCCAACCACCTAGTTAGCACCAGTTCTAGGGCTCCTCAGGCCAAGTAGCCAGCCTCATGGGGACCCAGTCCCACCTGCCAAGAGGCCCAGGACCTGGTCCTACCCGCTAGAGGGCCAACCCCAGCCCTGGCATCATAACCCCTCCTACCAGAAGGCTGATAGCCAAACCCCTCCCCCACAGCCAGAAGGCTGATACTGGTCCCGGGAGCTGCAGCCAGCCACCGCCGGGTGTAGCCCTACACCTAGTGGCCAGCCTCCACGCAGGGCAGGGCCTGGAAGCCGACTCACTAGTGTATCCACGGTAGGCAGCCTTGCCACAGCAGAGTGAACCACTCAGCTCATAAAGGGGATACCCTAGATCAGCAGTCCGCAACATTTTTGGCACCAGGGGCCAGTTTCATGGAAGACAATTTTCCCATGGACCAGGGTTGGGGGGGAGGGTTTCGGGATAATTCAAGTACATTACATTTATTGTGCACTTTATTTCTATTGTTATTACATCAGCTCCATCTCAGATCATCAAGTATTAGATCCCGGAGGTTGGGGACCCCTGCCTTAGATCATATAGCTGTGGTGACCGAGGAGAGCTCACAGAATGTCTCCTACATAAGGCCTCTCCTCCCAGAATGGGATGTAACTGACTTACATAGTAGACACAGGTAAACACAGAGAATTTGGCAAAATGAGATGATAAAGGAGTATGTTCCAATCAAGGGACAAGAGAAAACTCTCTAGAAGAAAAACTAAGCCAAGTAGAGATACCCAAATAAGCCTACCAGACTACCCACAGTAGTCAGCGTGTCACAGCAGAAGAACCCCGCAGCTGTGTATAGGACACCCTTAGAGATAGCTCTGAAGACCAGAGGGAGTGTGCCCCTGGGACTCATAGGTTGTCTACAAGAGTCCATTTTTTTTCCCACGGTCAGGAAATGTAATCAATTCACCAAACACTTAGAAATTTAAAAAAGCAAAGTAGGCTAACTGAGACAATAGAGAAATACTTTCCAAATGATGGAACAAAGTTAAAACCCCAGAAGAAGAATTAGGTGAAGTGGAGATAAGCAATTTACCTGATAAAGAGTTCAAAGTAGTGATCATAAAGATGCTCAAAGAACTTGGGAGGAAAAGGGATGAACACAGTGAGAAGTTTAACAAAGAGTTATAAACAAAGAAAAGCTAAACAGAGTTGAAGAATACAATAAAAATGCATGAAGGAATCAGCAGAAGATTTGATGATAGAGAAATGGATCAGTGGTCTGGAGGACAGGGTGGTAGAAATCACCCTACCTGAACAGAAAACATTTTTTTAATAAGGACCATTTAAGCCTCTGGGACAATATCAAGCATTGTCACATTTGCGTTATAGGAATCCCAGGAGAGAGAGACAGAAAACTTTTTTGAAGTGATACTAGCTGAAAACTTTTCTAACCTGGGAAAGGAATAGATGTCCAAGTCCACAAAACACAGAGAATACTGAACAAGATCAACCCAAAGAGGTCTATACCAAGACACATTATAATTAAAATGGTAAAATTTAATGATAAAAAAATTTTAGCAAGGGAAAAGCGACTCATTTTGCACAAGGAACTTACACAAAACTATCAGCTAGTTTTCAGCAGAGACTTTGCAGGTCACATGTATTAGCATGATACACTTAAAGAAGTGAAAGGAAACAAACTACCATCAAAATACCTAACAAGGCTATTATTCAGATTTGAGGTAAAGGGAAATTATTTTATAGGCAAATACAACCTAAAAGAGTTTACCTCTAAACCAGCATTATAAGAAGTGTTAAGGAGGACTTCTCTAAGTGAAAAAGACTGCAATTAGAAATATGAAAATTACAAAAGGAAAAATCTCATTGATGAAGGCAAATATACAGTAAAGGTAGTAGATGAACCATTTGTAAAGCTAGTAGGAAGGTTAAAAGAAGAAAGTACTAAAAATCACCTAATAGATCCACAATAAATAGTTAAGGGATACATGAAACAAAAAGATGTGAAATAGTGATGTCAGAGACACTAGTGTTAAAATTAAAAGGTCACATACTGCATGAGAGAAGATACTTATAAAGGATAATCTGGTAATGGGTTAATGTCCTAAATATACAAAGAATTATACAACTCAGCATAAAAAAAGAACAATTTGTTTTCAAAAATTGGGAGTTTTGGATTGAACCCAGGTCTCCCGCATTGCAGGCGGATTTTTCACCAGCTGAGCCACAAGGGAAGCCCAAGAATACTGGAGTGTGTAGTCTATCCCTTCTCCAGGGGATCTTCCCGACCAGAAATTCACCCAGGGTCTCCTGCATTGCAGGCAGATTCTCTACCAACTGAGCTATCAGGGAAGCTACCCCACCTCCCCCACCACAAAAGAATGGGCAAAGGATCTGAATAGACATTTTTCTAAAGGAGGTATATAGATGGCCAAAAGATACATGAGAAGATGTTCAGCATCATTCATCAGGGAAATGCAAATCAAAACCCACAATGAGGCACCACTTCACACCTGTCAGAAAGGCTATAATCAAAAAGATAACAAATGGTGGAGAGGATGTGGCAACAAGGGAACCATTATGCAGTGTTGATGTGATTAGGAATTGGTATACCCACTGTGGAAACAGTCTGAAGCCTCTTCAGAATTTAAAGGTAGAGCTGCCATATGATTTAGCAATTCCACTTCTGGGTAATTTCCTGAAGAAAACAAAAACGTAGATTTGAGAAGATATGTGCACCATATGTTCATGTAGATTATTTACAGTGGTCAAGATATGGCAGTAATACAGGGTTCACTGATAGATGAATGAGTAAAGAAGATATGGTTTGTGTATACATACACATACATGTGTGCGTATATACATATATTTATCACATACATATATATATACACACACACAGTAGAATATTAATCAGCCATAAGAAAGGAAAAAATTAGCCATTTGTGACAACATGGATGGAACTTTAGGGTATTATGTGAAGTGAAGAAGTCACACAGAGAAAGACAAATATGTGGAATTTAAAAAATCAATGAACAAACTTAACAAAATAGAAAAATAGTCATAGATACAGAGGACAAACAGGTGGTTGCCAGGCAGGTAGTAGGTGGGAGGATGAGTGAGATAGATGAGCGAGGTTAAGAACTACAAACTGCCAGTTACAAAACTAAATGAGTCACAGGATAAAATGTAATCATTTCATGATGCATGCAAGTCAAATCATTATGCTATATACCTTAAACTGATACAGGGCTGTATGTCAATTGTGGCTTAATAAAACTTGAAGGGGAAAAAAGAGAATTTGAATTGTTTCTGGATGGTTCTCCTGAGAAAAGAGCAGTCCTAGCAACATTAGTAGGATCTAAGTAGGCATGACAAAGGGTAGGTTCAAATGTGTAATGATCAAAATCTGGGCCCTGATGACTTGGCAGACTCAGAGAGGTGTTAGAGTATGAGTGAGCACATGCATCAGCTACTTGGGGCAGGTGTGCCCAGCAGCGAAGTTGTGAGAGATGCTCTTAGAACTGTATGCTTGGACCAGATCATAAAAAGCCATAAATGACATGATGATGGCAGTGTTTAAGCAAAAGAGAGCTGATGACTCAGTGAAAAATAAACTGAACTAGGGAGAAAGTTGTTTTAAATAATTCAGTTAGAGGGATGACAGGGGTATATAAATGGGAACAGGGACATAAATTCATCACCAATCAGTAATTGTGATAGTAACAATGACTAGTATTCACTTATTCAGTATTTGCTCTGCATGGGTACAATTCTTTTTTCTCTTTAATTTTTTAATTATGAAAGTATGATAACACATTTACAGGAGACTGGGAAAATACAAACAAAGTTACATATAATTCCACTATATATTACAGTTATTTTTTAAGCAGATAAATTAAGATTTTTAGTTGGAGTTTCAGTACCAAAAATTGAAACGGAAAAATTAGTAGAATGAACATACAGAGAAGTCGAAGGCTATATAGTAGACCCAAAAAAGCACTATGAACCAGTTCAACCTAATTAAGATTTATACAGTTTTCACCCACCAGTAGGTGGATGTTTTTGAAGGTGCAAAATTTTCATGCTCTAAGGGTATTGAAATCATACAACATTGGTTTTCTTCTCACTGTGGAATTATGTTAGAAATCAGTATCAAAAGATATTTGAAAATAACCCACATATTTTCAAGTGCAGTGTGACATTTGCTAACAGAGATTTTGACTTAGCCATTGAAAGCCTCAGTAAAGTTAGAAGACGGAAAAACACAGAGGGGACTGCGGAGAAGGGAGCATTCAAATGAGAAATTAATATCAAAATGAGAAATTAATATCAAGGATACTTTAAAAAACCCATATATTGAGAAAATAAATATCCACTTTTTAAATGATGGTTGTATCTGTTGTTGTTGTTGAGTCCCTAAGTCGTGTTCAGCTCTTTGAGACCACATGAAATGCAGCATGCCAGGCTTACCTGTCTTTCACTATCTCTTGAGTTTGTTCAAACTCATATCCATTGTGTTGTTGATAGAATTGAACCATCTCATCCTCTGTCACCCACTTCTCTTCCTGCCCTCAGTCTTTCCCATCATCAGGGGTTTTTTCCAGTGAGTCAGCTTTTTGCATAAGATGGCCAAAGTATTGGAGCTTCAGCTTCAGCATTAGTCCTTTCAATGAATATTCAGGACTGATTTCCTTTAGGATTGACTGGTTTGATCTCCTTGCAGTCCAAGGGACTCTCAAGAGTCTTCTCCAACACCACAGTTCAAAAGTATCAATTCTTCAGCATTCAGCCTTGTTTATGGTCCACCTCTCAAATCTGTACATGACTACTAGAGAGACCATAGTTTTGACTGTATGGACCTCTGTCAGTAAAGTAATGGCTCTGCTTTTTAGTAGGCTATTTAGGTTTATAATTGCTTTTCTTCCAAGGAGCAAGTATCTTCTAATTTCATGGCTGCAGTCACCATCTTCAGTGATTTTGGAACCCAAGAAACTAAAATCTATCACTATTTCCATTTATTCTCCATCTCTTTGCCATGAAGTGATGAAACCAGATACCATGATCTTAGTTTTTGAATGCTGAGTTTTAAGCCAGCTTTTTTTCTCTCCTCTTTACCCTTATCAAGAGGCTTTTTAGTTCCTTTTCATTTTCTGCCTTTAGAGTGGTGTCATCTATATATCTGAGTTTCTTGTTACTTCTCCTGGAAATCTTGATTCCAGCTTGTGAGTCATCCAGCCTGGCATTTTGCAAGATGTACTCTTCCTAGAAGTTAAATAAGCAGGGTGACAATATACAGCCTGTCTAACTCCTTTCCCAATTTTGAACCATTCTGTTGTCCCATGTGTGGTTCTAACTGTTGTTTCTTGACCTGTGTCCAGGAGGCAGGTATGGTGGTCTGGTATTACTATCTCTTTAAGAATTTTCCACAGTCTGTTGTGATCCACACAATTAGCATGGTTAATGAAGCAGAAGTAAATGTTCTTTTGGAATTCCCTTGATTTTTCCATGATTCAGTCATGTTGGCAACTTGATTTCTGGTTCCTCTGCCTTTTCTAAATCCAGCTTGTACATCTGGAGGTTCTCAGCTCTCATACTGCTGAAGCCTAACTTGAAGAATGTTGAGCATTAAATACAATATGGAGTCTTGAATAAGGTATGAAAACAAAAAAATGGCCACTAGCATATAATTTTGTGAAATTTGAACAAAATCTATCCTTTAGTTAGTAATTCTGTATCACACATGTCTTCCTGGGTGGCTCAGTGGTAAAGAATATGCCTACCAGGCAGGAGATGTGAGTTTGATCCCTGGGTGGGAAAGATCCCCTGGAGAAGGAAATGGCAACCCACTCCAATATTCTTTCCTGGAAAATCCCATGGACAGAAGAACCGGGTGGGCTATAGTTCATGGACTTGAAAAGAGTTGAGCACAACTTGGGGTCTAAACCACCACCACTATATCATATGTTAATTTCCTGCTTCTTTTTTTAAACAACATATCTTTATATTCTTAGAATTAGATCAGAAGTTTCAAGCCTCATTCAAATTTTTTTTAAAAGTCACTAAGATAATAAATTTTCTAGACTTCTAGTAGTAATACTAGATGCCAAAATACGTGGAACTATGTCAAAGTTTTGAGTGAATATAAATTAGAAATCTAGCGTTCTATTCATACTGAATCAAGCAAGTGGAATAAAAATGTCATAACATTTTGGCTAGGCAAAAATTCATAAATTGTCTAAAATATATGTTATACATGCTATGTATATTTATATGCAAAAACTTTTCTACTACACTTGATAAAGGCTTGAGAAAGAATGGTAACAATAAAAGAGAGAATTTGAAAAAAGTAAGCTAAGTGAAATGGGAGTCCTGAACATGAAATAGAAAAAGTGAAACAAGCTAGATAAAAATAAAAGATTATCATGTCCCATATCTATTCTATAGAAAGGAATGACTGTGGGCTTTGAGGAGCTCAGGAAAGTTTACTTCATAGAAAAAAGAGGTTTTCACTTTTACTGGTAAGAAAATAGAAACAGCCACAGACCAGCTCGGTGATGTGCCGAAAGTACATGGCTGGGGGAGCTTGAGCTAATGTCCATGAAATTATGAGAGACGACTCACTGCCTCTTCCGAGATACTAAGTTGTTACTAAAATGCTCCAGGAATCACATACCTAATGCATCTGACAAACTAGATGAACACAAACATTTCACCAAAGCTGAGTGATTTGGTGGGTTAACTTAATTGCTCATTGTCTCACCAGTTAAAATAATTTTCTGCCTGGAGACAAAGCCAGATACAATCTGAAAGTGACCAGAGCAGGAGTTAAAGTGAACACATAATGTTAGAACCAAAGTGTATATCACACATTCTGAGTTCATTTCTATAAAGTTATTCCACTGTCTCCTGATAGGTTCTGGCCCACCATGTCAAACTCTGGCAACTTGGAGTTATTATCTATTTTATTTGTCTCAAGAGAGAAAGGCTTTCACCCAGATGCAGACATCTGTTTGCTGTTAGAGCTCTTGTTTCTTTCTGGGCTTGCCAACTTTGTCAGTTTAAATGTGTCTTTTAAAATATTCCTTTAGTGTGACGACTGAAGTTGGCTGGTGATAAAATGCAGCACTGTAAGCAGAACTGGGCAAAAAACAAACAAGCAGATCAAAATGGCATGGATATATACACGTGAAACTCAGAAAAAAATGGGATCTATGTGTTCTGGCAGTTTTGTTTAATAAATGTCTTTGTGGGAGGATCAATTCTTAGTCAATAAAAATGTGTTAAAAAGGAAATCCCTGATACTAAAAACAGAATTCCCTGCCTGTTGATTTAATGTAGTTTGTCTTTAAAGCCATAGTTTCTAACAATAGACTATCAAGTAAGCACCAATGAATTTTTTTAAAGTGAACTTTGAAGTTAAACAAATTTTCATGTGAACCATTAAACTTATTTTGAGAATTTATACCTTCTAAATTCAATGTAAAAGTTAACTGAAAGTCAGTTCAGACTTAAAATTGTGTGTATTTTATAAAAGATCTAATGCTTATTTGACAATTCATTTGGGAATAAAAATAAGAATGGCAACAACAGGGCAAAAGGGGACATCTAAGATTTATTTTTCCAAGTGATGAAGACTTCTAACAATATAAAATAATTTGTTTGCATAGACAAAAATAATAAACATCTTTATTTGATTGCTGAGGAGGGCATGGCAACCTTCTCCAGTATACTTCCCTGGAGAATACCATGGGCTGAGGAACCTAGCGGATTACCTAGCGGACGCTGGTCACAAAGAGTCGGACACGACTGAAGCTACTGAGCACAACCCATACTTGATTGCTGCCTTTATGTGTGCGTGCTGAGACACTTCAGTTGTGACCCCATGAACTGTAGACAGCCAGGCTCCTCTGTCCATGGGATTCTACAGGCAAGAATACTGGAGTCGGTTGCCATACCCTCCTCCAGGGGATCTTCCAACCTGGGATCAAACCCGTATCTCTTATGTCTCCTACATTGGCACATGACTTCTTTACCACTAGCACCACCTAGGAAGTCTGAAAGATGGCTTGAAACTAAATTTTTTTGTTAAGGCCCTAGAGCTCATAGCAGGCATATTGTCCTCAGAGGTGTGGAGTCAGTCGTTTGGTGAATACTTCTTTGTAGGTATAGACTCTTGAGGTGGGGACAACATTTGGAAGTCTCATGGTGTCAACTTATTTTTGAATATTCTGAAGAGTAAGAATAAAGCCACTTTGAAATTACTTTTTAGTTTAAGGAGTTCAAAGCCTTTAGCTACTCAGTCAGAAGTGTGTGTGTGTGTGTGTGTGTGTGTGTGTGTGTGAGTGAGTGTGTTGTGTGAATTTAAAGCAACAAATTAAACCTCTTTCCTTTCTTGAGTAGTACAGCTATCATACACTGAAAACTTGCTTTTCACCAACAGTCAAGCGTGTGTTAGAGGGGAAAGACAATTGATGAGAATTAAACCTGAATTCACAGGGAGAGCCCGGGCCTGCGTAAGTGAAAAGCCTTTATTTAGGAAGGAAACAGGGAAAGACCTAAAATGGATTGTTTATTTCCATTGTACTTGAGAAAGAATTAAGATTCAGAATTCCAAATGCCATCGGAAATGACTACCTTTAGGGTACCAGTACATAAGGAAAAGGCCTGAATATCTAAAAATTCAATCCCATTGTCAGATTCATAACAATAAACAATGACAATGTTAAAAATGACTATACTCTTTAAAGAGCTGAATCTCTGCGCTGACCAGTAAATAAGATTACTTACTTTTAAACTACAGTCGTCTAATGTTGCAGGAACTGACCACTCACAAAAAGAATACAACACTTAAAGCAGCAGTGTCCTCTGGACTATTATTGTTTTACGGTGTTTATGCTTCCTTAGCATAGATACATGATCATTTGAGCATTGACACAGCGTTTGAAATTGTTTAGTCCTTTGGGGAGAAAAAGCTTTCACCTTCCATAGGTCATGGCTTTTCTCCTTGCCTTCAGTTTTCAGGAGTCTGTTTCAAGCTAGTACCTTATAGAGTTGGCCTGATCTCTTGTGAGTTATCTTTGAGAAAGAGTATCTTCGGAACTTCTCTCATATAACTTCCAAGCTGCCTTAAAAGACATCCTCCAAGTTCACTTTAAGAGCAGGACTCCAGGAATTTTAAACCACCAGTTTACTGCCACCACCTCCCCGCCCCCACCCCAGAGCATCTTCAACTACTGACTCATGTGACTTCCCACTTCTTCTTAAACGTAAACTTCGTATCATGGAGCGATTAGAAAGCAATCTCCTATTTAAAATAAAGCTGGTTGTTTGAGGTAACACATTGACTAAACATTAGATTATAATCTGTTGTTCAGTCAAAAGGCTCGAGAGCAGGCTTTCAAGCCCTCACCCTGTATTTAGGGCAGAATAAAGCACATTGCAGAAAGGAGAAAGTACTGCATAAATAGGAAACTAAGACAGAAGGCAAGCTTTCTAGATTTCTCAGCTTCACTCTGAGTGGGCTTTGCTGGCCTTCTAACAAGCAGACGTTTTACCTGGGTGGAGAAAAACAGTCAAGATCAGTAATACATTTCTGCCTTGAAACTGTGAGCCTGACAAGATTTATAGTTCTTAAAAAAAAGAAAGGATTTATGCTGTTAAAAGTACAATCTGTAAACAGAGGCGGGTATCTAAGATGGGGTATTAGAGGTTATCACATTGTCCTGCAAGTCTGTGTTTTTGGATCCTAATCTTCTAAACCCAGAAGTCATGCCTGCTAAGCCCCATGGGGCTGCCGAGCTGGGATTGATGGGCTCTATCTCAGGTTATTGGGAGATGGAGGGGGGGTTGGGGCGTATATCCGGTATTTCTCACAGGCAGCCTTCTAATGTTCTTCCTGTAGGTTCAGCTCTAATTCTCTTGACCCTCAAGTCCCTTTGCCCAGATCCCTGCTTTTTAAAAAAAAAAATATTTACTTTTAATTGAAGGATAATTGCTTCACAGAATTGTGTTGGTTTCTGTTTTTGAGTCCCAGTTTCTGTCATCTGCTTCTTACTCCTGCTGTTGGTCTCTGTCTCCTGCAGCTGTTCCCTGAAAACTGTGGGCTCATCTCTCTGACACCAGTGCCTGCTGGTTTAGACTGTTTTATCTCATGTTCTGGCCAGGCATGACTTGATACTCTGCTTTGAACATCCTCACAAGACTCTTCCTCTCTTGGATCTGCTTTCTGGTCACTTGGCCCAATGGGTCCCTCGACTTAGCTTCTTCTTTCTTTGTTTATCCTCCAATTTCCATCAGATTCAGGTTCTCCTCTGGTGAGGCCCACACTGCCATCATTTGGGAATTTTTGATACCCTGTTTTATTCAGGGAAACTATAAGCCAGTGGGTTTGTTTATAGTCAGTTGTTGAACCTCTGTTATTTCACACATGTATGATGCATGCGTGCTAAGTCGCTTCAGTTGTGTCTGACTCTGTGCGATCGTATGGACTGTAACCCACCAGGGTCCTCTGTCCTTGGGATTCTCCAGGCAAGAATGTTGAAGTTTGGCAGAAACCTACACAATTCTGTAAAGCAATTATCCTTAAATTAAAAAATAAATAAATAAGAAATTAAAAACAAAAAGAATTTTGGGGTGGGTTGCCATGCCCTCCTCTGGGGAATCTTCCTGACTCAGGGATCGAACCCATATTTCTTACATCTCCTGCGTTGGCAGGCAAGTTCCTTACCCCTAGCACCACCTGTGAAGCTCTTACATGTATTATAGTTGGCTCTAAATCAGTAAATCATAAGTATTTAACAAAGATGATAGAAAAGTCAAGTCATAATGACACAACAATATCATTTTACAAAGTTTGAGTCTAATGGATTCAAGTACATTCAATATGTTTTCAATTTAGCCTTAGATTATCAGCTTCAGCCATGTTTTCTAATGGAGGAAAAGGAATCTCTCATTTATTACACAAAATACTTACATTGTCTGCAAGTAAAAGCTGTCTGATTAGCTCTAGATAAATCATCAGATCTTACTAGGAGCATCTGCCAGCAGTGATATGAGAAGGGAGAGGATGTGTGAGTGGAACACCGCACACAAGTTGGAAACATTTTTCTTAGTGCGGGTCTAGACAAAGAGGAAAAAGGAAATTAATTGTGGCTATAGAGCAGAAATCCACAGACTGCAAAAAGGCTGTGGCTGTGTGTGTGTATGGGTGTGTGAAAGTGGAATTTTTAAGTAATTATTAGGATAAGTTAATTTATTGATATTGAAGGGATTTGTCACTGATTATTCATCAGGAAATAAATAAAGGTCCTAAATGGCTCCTCTGTTCCTTTAACAAGTGTGATTGTGGATTGGAGAGTCATCTGAATGTGAGACTATCAGTTCACCTCATTATGAAGCAAAGGTGGGGATTTTCACATCTTCACAACAAACTCCCAAAGTTAAGTAAACTCATAGATTCTTGATTACGATAAGTCCAATTACAATGATTCCAAAATTTGGGAGATAGTCACATAAATTTCCTCACGTAATTGAATGTCTGATAAACAAAACCCTAAAGTTTTGTAACTTGGATAGCATGTGTCTGTGCTTTGAAAAAATTTAAAACATCCAGATCAACAACTAGGCCCTTCCAGTAAAATAACTTTAGACATAGAATGTGGAAGTACCGTGTTTGGGAGTTTCATTATTGTTTAGCTGAGTTACTAGTGATTGGTTATCCCGAAAAACCTACATTTGTTAACCCAGAAAGACTAGGATATATGTTAGTGTTAGGTTAGAAATTTCATTGACTTGTGGTCCTACTGATTTCTGTCTGAAGCAGAATTTCAAAATTTGATTATTAAAAGATAATTGCCTTCTTAGCACTGGTATTTAACATTTAGGACAAGAAGAAAACAGGGGGAAAGTAGAATGGAATATTGAAAATAACTATATACACATTTCTAATTTCTTCCTAGTTCCAGATCTGTAATAAGTTTCACTAAGCTTTTCCATTTTAAAAAAATCCTTTTTTTAATGGGAAATTATTACTTATTGGGAAAATAAAGTCTATTTTAATGGAAATTTGATTCTTGACAAACTTCTAGATTTCAAACTAATGGTGGGAAACCCTTCCTGTGAAAGTAACCAGTACTAAGGCAGACACTACAGGATAAAATAGTGTAACAAGTGGTGTTCATCATCTTCACCAGCACATGAAAAGGGCAGGCCCAGGACAATCAGAACATATACTTTTCTATAATAAATTCATGTCAAATCCAAAATTAGGTCTATCTTCCTGACTTCAAATCCCCTGGGAACATAATAAGTATTCTAACCTTATAAGTTCTTATTTTTTAATAAAAATCTTTATTATGTGAAATTAGAATGTCAATACATAGTTGAAATTTTCTAATTTCTTAAGACTATAACGCATTAACCATTATAGATGACCAGCATTGTCTTTATTTTAAACCTCTAAAAATTTAATAAGTTAGTTTTCTAATTAAGTTGACATATTTTAAAGGTTATGACTGAATTACAACTGTTTTCTGGTTACTAAGGCAATCTGCATGCAAAATTAATCAGCCAGTGATAGTCAGCATCTTGTTAATGTTTCTGGTTGACTAGGCAGTTATCTCCGAGTTAATTTCAACTGAGTCCAGTTAGGATTCGATCAACAATGAAAATGATGATAACACATAATACAGAAGACATTATTATTTTCTTATTTTATTTTTTTAGAAGACATTATTCTAAGTCTTGAATTGCATTTTCACTTTGGGTACATTAAGAAGGATAAATACATCTTATACCATGTTTTCTTTTTGCTCTTTTAGACATATAAAACATCAACAGTCTCTAGATCTGGCTGTAGGTTTTAAAATGGATGATTTGAAATTGTTGAAATTTAAAGATTTGATTTAAACATCTTTTTTCCATCAGTGTATTTTTTAAAACTAACATCTAAGGAGAACATTGTACCATGTAC
Organism: Odocoileus virginianus; assembly: GCF_023699985.2. Classification (NCBI taxonomy): domain Eukaryota; kingdom Metazoa; phylum Chordata; class Mammalia; order Artiodactyla; family Cervidae; genus Odocoileus; species Odocoileus virginianus. Next base: position 87,032,751 of record NC_069674.1, on the reverse strand, counting down.
ATTGAATCAAAAAAACATACCATCCATTCCTTGCCCTTGAGTATTTGACACTAATGTAGAAAACCTACAACTGGAACTTGAACACATTCTCCAATGTCCATGAGGCAAGAACTGTGTGTGTTGTGTAATTTCCACAAATGTGCCTAGAGTAGGTCATTAAATATTTGTTGATCTTATTAATAAATGAAAGAGAGAACTATAAATAACCAGCATGAATTTGGATTTGATGTTTTGAGTAACAGAGGGCTGTCTTAGCTGATGAGCTTTAATATAAACAAAGCATTTAAAGAAAATCACTTACTATTTGAAAATAGCTTCCTAGGGCAAAAGCTAAAGTAATTTTCTTCTCTAATTTTGACTGACTTATTTAATTTTATTGGTTTCCTTCCAGAATGGCTCTCAATTCTATTCAGTTTTCTCAATTCTCATTCCTGTGCTGTAATTGATGCCAATGTCACATCCAAGCAGGATAATGGAAATTGTGTTAAAGCCAGATGGCTTTTTTAATTCTCAGTCACATACTATCTGCATGACCTTGAACAGATCATTGTGCCTCAGTTTTCTCATCTGTGACAGGGGATTAGTACCTACTTCATAGGGTGGCTGTGAGGTTTGAAGTAAGTACAAAGCGTTTGACACAGGGCCTGGCTCATAGTAAGCCTTTATTAACCACCACTGAGGATTATTATTATTATCATTACCACTGCTGTTACTCTGTCCATTAGTCTGCTAACTAGCCTGACATCCCCTGGTTGTGCTCCCTTCTAGTTCATTCTCTGTGGTGCTGCCAGAGTGATCTTTCTAAAATGCCATGCCTCAGACCTTGCAGAGGCCCTCCCCCAAATGTGTCAACTCCTAAACGCTGTCACTCGCCCTTTGATCACAGTCAGCCCCTGCCTCCACGTGGTAAAACTCCAACCTTCAGCCGCAGCTCCATCCTGACATTCTTTGTTACTCAGAGGTACCAAGCTCCCTGTTGGGCCTATGCCTTTGAAGAGGCAGTTTCCTCTGACTGCAGAATTCTTTCCCTTACTATCTCCTGCAGACTTCAGTTGTCTAACTCCTACTTACGCCCATCATACTGAACATTAATACTCCAGGGAGCCTACCTTGGTACCTTAGCCTAGATAGGAATCCCCGCTCCATTATGCATTATTGTAATTTCTGGTGTAATAGTCTGTCTCCACCATTAGATCCTAAACTGTCTGGCTCAGTATTTTCTCTGCAGGATCTATCACACAGAGTCTAACCCCATAGTAAGTGTTTGAGAACATATTTTTGTATGAATGAATACATGAACAAATGAGTGGATAATTACATGATTTTTCATAAACATCAAAGCTTATTCTTCATATAAGTTGAGCTCCTCTATCTTGCTTTCTCCCTTAAAAATGGGAAACTGCTTCTCTGTTCCTGAATATGGTACCTTGTTTCCTGCCTTTATGAATGCACTCCTGCTTTCCTTCTGCCTCTGATGTTCTTCTCCCCTTGGCACATGTGCATCCATCAGTGAAGAGCTCCACGATCATCATCTCTTCCATGTAATTCCTTGCTACAAATACCCCTCCATAGAGTTACCCAGCCACTTATCTGAGCTATGATTGGGGTTGATGCATGCTTCTGTGATTTCACTCTGCTACATATATTTATGTATATATCCTAACTAGAGTATATGAATCTTGAAGGAAGGATTCAAGTCTTATTTTTCTTATCTCCAGAGTTCACATAATACCTAGCACCCATGAGTATTTCAATGGGTAGAAGTTGAATCAGAAGTTAAATCTCACAGAAGCCAACAGAGGTGAGTTTAAGAAGGAAATGCTGTTGAGTATTGTGTGATGGGATAATCCAGAGACACAATTCATGTGATGGGTTGTATTATATAAAACACTAAAATGGCAACCCACTCCAGTACTCTTGTCTGGAAAATTCCATGGACTGAGGAGCCTGGTAGGCTACAGTCCATGGGGTCACAAAGAGTCAGACATGACTGAGTCACTTCACTTTTCACTTTAACCTCAAACATAGGGGAATTAATAGAAGGGATTGCATGATAAACAAGTAGAAGACTTAACACAGTCCTTTCTGTTAAGCACAGAACATCTGCCCCATAGTAAGAATTGCCTTATTATTAGTAACAAGTCTACTATCTGAGTAACTAGTAACAAGTTGTATGAGGATATTTTCTTTCTCCAAGCTCCCACTCTTATTCTAAAGCTCCTGTTAGCTTTCTTGTGAATACTGACATAGGAGAATGGTGAGTCACATTTTTAATTGGCCCCTACCTGATCACCACAAAATATAATCATTTTTTCAAATCTGTATATCTGATCTTGCAGTATGGCTGTTATAGAAGACAATCCTTAAAAACCAAACTTGTTGAAAAATTATGCTTATCTCATGACAGAATGACATTAGGCAGATATTTTAAAATGTCATTTACTATTTGTAATTTAAAATTTTGAGCAGGAAGTGTTAGGAAAACACAAATGAAAATAAATGTGAACTATTTAATCCCAGGTACCATCCTCTCACATCCAATTCACATGTGTTTGGCAAGTATGCTGGACTGAAAACCTTGACCTCAAGCATTTTGAAAAAATCATTTGTATATAGCTTATTAAAAAAAAGTTACAGATATGTTGGACAGGTCTCAGATTGATTCTGTAAACAGAACAAGTGGAGAAGCAAATGATACATGGTTAAGATCATGGGTTCTGGAGTCAAACTTTTTGATTTCAAAACTCATTCCACCCCTTTCTTCTATAGGACTTTTTGGCAAGTGGCTTGATCTGTTTCCTTACCTGTAGAACTCACAGGTGAGGTAAAATAATATCACCAAACTCAAAGAATAATTATGAGATTTAAATAAGACTCTGCTTTGAACAGTATCTAGCACATTGTAAAGGTTCAATAAATATTTGCTGTTATTATTATTAGTTCTACATAAAGGAATATCAATAATAACACAGCTAAGTTAGAATATAGGAAAGACTTGTTAAGACTATTACTAAGAACTGTTATATTTATTTTCTACTCTGTTCTTGATGCTGAGCAAGATGTTCTAGCTGAATGATTTCATTTAGCTTCACAATGGTAGTGTATAAGTATTATTAACCTTATATCATAAAAGAGGAGTTTAAGACTTAGAAAAGTTGCAAAACTTGCTCGAGCTCACAGTACAGAGCCAGATTTCAAACCCCGATGTGTTGGGTTCCTAAGCCAGCACTCTCTACATGTTTCCCTGCTGTTACTCAGATTCTAATGGAAAGCCAGGTTGAGGAAATGGACCCTTGTTGAGTGCCTCTTCATTGCAGGGTTGTATGTTTTCCATTAATCTGTGATACTTGTCAGCTGTTAAACCAATATCCTAATCTTGGACAGAATCTAGGGAAAAAGTCTAAAATAGGATTTTCAAAAGAACAAATGACTTTTTAAAAACTTTTTATTTTATATTGGATTATAGCAATTAACAATGTTGTGATGATTTCAGGTGGATAGCAAAGGAACTCGGCCATACACATACCTGTATCATTCTCCCAAACTCCCCTCCCATCTAGGCTGTCACAGAACATAGAGCAGAGTTCCCTGTGCTATACAGTAGGTCCTTGTTGGTAATCCATTTTAAATATAGAAGTGTGTGCATGTTTAACTCAAACTCTTTAACTGTCTCTTTTCCTCATTCCCTCTGCCCCACTTTTGGCAACCATAAGTCCAAGAACAACTGATTTTTGTGCAAAAGTTTAAATGACACCTCTAATTCATTGTTAGGCAACTTTATGAAATCTAGGGGTCAGGAGCTTTGCACAGCAAACTATGGGGCCAAAAAATGTCTCCCTCTGTTCTAGGGTACTATGACTTGGTAAGGAGGCATGTAAACTAGAATAAAGGGAGACCAGGCAAGGTCCAAGAGATACAAAGACAAGATGAAAGACATTTCTTGACAGCCAGAGGTCAAGGCAGAGCCTATTAGCTGCTAATCTAGACCTCTAGATTGATGTTATTGTCAAAGAAGCACGGGGCTAAGTTCTCAGGAGAAGTCCTCTGTTGAAAGTACCCTATTCCTAAGAGTAAGCTGGTACATTGAGCTTCCCCCAGCATCCTGTGTCCCAAGTCCCCCCTGATGCCCCAGCAGCATCAGACCTTTTCATGGCTATGCTTCTTGTGGCTACTTACTTTGGATTCAGTGTCTCTGGTTTTGGAAGCCCACTGTCTGACCCTCTCCCCTCACTTCCTACCCCCAAACCCCCTTCTTCTCACTTTGTTAGAGTCTCTTTGTTTCACCAGTCAAATGTGTTTTGACAACTGCTAGTGCTTTTCCAAGACCGACACCCCTATCTGTTCATGTGTGTATTTGTGTTGACTTTTTTGTGTGTTTTTTCCCACAAGTTGCCACACATTACTTTCCTTGGCCAAGTAGAAAACTTGGAAGGTTGTGGGAAAGTGACTTTTGGTCTTTGGAAAGAGATGGAACTTGCTCCATGCACCAGATAGGCAAATGATGGAACAACCTAAAACAAGTAGGAAAATAAGTATCAGTCAAGTTCTAAGAACAGCCATCTAAGAGCTTATTAAATACCCAATCCTGCCTGAGCACTTTCTATTGATTATCTCCTTTAAACCTTACATTTTACTTTTATTTTCCCAATTTTACATATGAAGAACCTGAGATTTAAGAAGGTAAAGCACGAGCTCAAGGAATCTGCAGTGTTTGATGCTGGTTACATTTCAGTGTCCTGAAATGTAAGGGACGTTGGAGGGAGTGGCATGTGGAGACCTGCTGAAGGGCTGGCTATGTCTTCTTTTTTTGATCTGTGTGTTACATAGGGATGTTCACTTTGTGAAATTTCATTACTCTTTTCATGCCTCATATATATTGCTGCTGCTGCTAAGTCCCTTCAGTCGTGTCTAACCCTGTGCGACCCATAGACAGCAGCCCATCAGGCTCCTCCGTCCATGGGATTTTCCAGGCAAGAGTACTGGAGTGGAGTGCCATTGCCTTCTCTGCTCATATATATTACACGTCAGTAAATGTTTATTAAAACCTCTAATAATAATTTTTCAAATAACCTGCTAATGGTTTCAGCAGAGGAGTTGAAATAGAATGCAGATTTTTCTGTCTCTGGAGCCCAAAGATTTTTAACAGAGCACACGGCCTTCTCTCTGGTAGCCTCAGGATTTACCAGATAACTAAAGAGTGTGGTATGGAATCTCCTGAATATCCAGGGATTTGCTATCTAAATAATCTCCTTGGAGAAGCAACTTGTCCTTGATAGGGTGGGAAAATGTTTGATAAAGAATCACTGCAGAGGAAACATATATTATGGATTTGGGGACAGAGGATATTGAAACTGACATGGCCTCTGCAACCAAGACTTGGTGTCCAGGGGTCTCAAAGATTGTAACCAAGAGTAATGACCTGGCACCCAGAATTGAGTTTAGGTTTTTTCTTCACTTCTCCATCCATCCAGTGTACCACATTGGGCTATAGTTCCATGATCCTGAGCTGCAGAGTGGAAAGTGCAATTCTGAGTTTAGTTGCCCCTCCTTTACAAAAAAGGAAAAAAAAAAAAAAAGGAACCAAGAGAATATCAAGGACAAAGATGGAGAAGAAAAAACAGATAAGAAAGTTTCAAATCAAATGGGGCAGTTAGAGAGGTGAAAACCTATAAGGTGCAGTAGGACCTGAAACCACAGAAAGCAAAACAGAATGAGCAGGCTCTGGTGTTGTGCTGGAGGCAGAGTTTGGAGAAACTTCTTTCCAAACTCTGCTTTCATCTAGTGGGAGCAAATTTTGGAGGGTACCAGTTGGTTTGGGCTACTCTCAGGTAACAACTCAAAATGCTAAGTGTTTTCCTTGAAGTGTTGAGTGACTCTGTATGTGCTTCTTGACACAGGGAAAAGGTGGATCATAAAAATTGTTTTCAGTTTCCTAACTTTCCTAATAAAATCTTTGCACATTCTTTATGTCCAAGCACAGTGACATAAAGCCATCTGGTCCCACTAAAGCCTATTACAAAGTATCTGACACCTGCATACAGCTCTGTTTTTCCTTCAGACAAATACAGGAAAATATGGGTGCTTCACCAGTCCCTTTCCCATAGATGTTTTCCAAGTTTCATAGACAAATATCCTCCTATTTTGTCTGTTGAAATATTTATTTCAGTGTCACCCAGAATTTGGCAGGTCTTAGCTCAACCAGGTCATTTTGTTCCTTCCCTTCTGCAAAAGTTGCATAAACCTTCAGGTCAGAGAAGGCCACTCTGCTGGTAGCGTCAGCAGCGCTTCCTTCTACTTTTGTGGCCTGAAATGCTCCATAGCAGACTGCACAGACCTTATCTTCTTTCCCTTGCTTTAGACACATAGGACGTGCTAACATCACTTCTTCTTTTTTTTTTCAAAGAGGGAGAGGCCCCATCTCTTAGGAGATGACATATTGAGACTCAGTCTAGGAAGTCAGCAGAAACCACACCATAGTAACTGAAACTTCAACTGCATGCTGATGAAAAAAGAAGGAAAGCAAAATGTTAAAATTACTCTTGATCACCAAATGCAATCAGAACAGGGACAATGAGAGACGATTAGCAAAAAGAAAAGTTTTACTGAACCTAGAAATGATTGCTCTGAAAGGTATCATGAGAGATTATGAATATGGCAAGATGGTGATAATCATCCATCCCTTGAGTGTTGTCATAAGGATGAGAAAAGTTGTGTATAAAGCACCCAGTGAGTACTAATATGTGCTAGGCAAAGTTCTGAGTATTTCACTTGTATTATTTACTTCTATGTTTTTTTTTCCTCACAGCTACTTATAAGGTAGAGACTCGGCGCCATTTTACAGATTAGGAAATTGAAGCAAAGAGAAGCTTAAGTGTCTTGCCCACAGATAAGACAGTTCCTCATTCTGAGTCAGGATTTGAACCCTGGCATTCTAACTTCAAAGATCCCAGGATTAACCTTTCGCTTTCCAGAACTGGCCTCTGTACAGAGGAGTCCTGGGCCAGATCCTGACTGGTGGGATCTGACCAGCTGGGGGCAGTAGGCAATGCTCAATACTTCACCCAGAGAGATCTTTGCAATATGCAGCTCTACCAACTTTATTCCTGTTCTTAAAATCCGGTAAGTGAAACAGTGTTAGTCGGTCAGTCATGTCCAACTCTTTGCAACGCTATGGACTGTCACCTGCAAAGTTCCTCTGTCCATGGGATTCTCCAGGCAAGAATACTGGAGTGGGTTGCCATTCCCTTCTCCAGGGGGTCTTCCTGACCCAGGATTCAAACCCGAGTCTCCTGCATTGCAGGCAAATTCTTTACCATCTGAGCCACCAGAGAAGCCCCTAAAGTCCAGTAAGGATCAAGTCCAGACTTCTTTGTAAATGTAACAAAGCCATTCAGGACTGATGTCTGCTTATCCTGTTAACTCCTGCTGCTATTCAGCTCCTCTTGTTACTGTTTTATTCTTGTGGGTTTTTTTTTTGAAGGTTTTGTTTCTGTAATACCTTATATTTGATTTTGCCATACGCTGTTGCAGTTGTTCATGTCCATGTCTATTTGTTTGAGATGCTAGAATCCTGTGAGGGAGGTTCCACGTTTGTTTTCTCTCTGTAATACACCCAGAACTAGCGAGTAACGTTCAAAATATGAAATCATCAGAAGGCATAAGCACCAGTCAGTTAGGATAGACGTCAGAAGGAAGCAAGCAGCAGGACTCTGTCATTACATAGCCACCGTTGCAGACCAATGGAGGGTACTTAACTTTTGTGAATGAATGAATGAGTGAGTGAATGGATGCATTCATGAATGATATTAAGTAATCATGTGTGTGTGTGCTCAGTCGATCAGTCATGTCTGACTCTGTGACCCCATGAACTGTATCCTGGCAGGCTCCTCTGTCCATGGGATTTCCAGGCAAGAATACTAGAGTGAGTTGCCATTTCCTCCTCCAGGGGATCTTCCCTCTCCAGGGATCGAACGCTCGTCTCCTGCATTGTCAGGCAGATTCTTACGACATCATGCTGCTGCTGCTAAGTCGCTTCAGTCGTTTCCGACTCTGTGCGACCCCATAGACGGCAGCCCACCAGGCTCCGCCGTCCCTGGGATTCTCCAGGCAAGAACATAGGAGTGGGTTGCCATTGCCTTCTCCAATGCATGAAAGGGAAAAGTGAAAGTGAAGTCGCTCAGTCGAGTCGGACTCTTCTCGACCTCGTGGACTGCAGCCTACCAGGCTCCTCCGTCCATGGGATTTTCCAGGCAAGAGTACTGGAGTGGGATGCCATAAGACATCATAGTAGTTGGCAATTTTGACTTTTGTTTCACTCTCATTCTTGGCTCTGGCTTATGTCCTTTTTCTTCCTCAATTCTAAGTTATATATTTTAGAATAGACAATGTGTTTCCTTAAAAGTAGACTTCAATCTCTTCTGTGCTAAGGATGGGAATAAATTAGTACCTGAAACTGTTGGTAGATATTAACTAGCATTCAGACCCATCATTCTGAGGATCAACAAGATGAGAGCTGACCTGAAAGATAGGCTGTGGATTATAATATTTTTTTCAAATATCAACCCCTCTGACTGTGTTGGTGTCTCAAATTTGAGAGATTTATTTCTTAGAATTAAAGATTTGCCTTTCACAAATTACCTGCTAAATTGCAAATTATTCTGGAAGGTGTAAATATTGAAGAATTTCATTAATACTGGAATTTTAACATTGATTAGTTTTATTGAGTTTCTCTCCATTTGACACCTTAGAAATGAAAAAACAAAATTAAAATAACTAAAAAGCCACCCAATGCAAATTCTACATTTTCGTTGGAATAGAGAGCGAGAGATGAATCTCAAATTGTGCTCTGAATACTGAGTACTGGACTTCAATGCAGAAAAAGGATATAGGCGTGCATTTTTCACACGGAGTCTCGTGCCTCATTATTTGCTTGTTAATAAGCTCACAACTAAATTCAATGGGCAGCAGCTGGATTGGGGGAGCACTGATGGAGCCTAGGCTCATGTGCCAAAGTTACATCTGGAAAGGGGGTACCAGAGCATCATCTATGCACTGAGTTCCCAGGATGAGAAGGCACATTAAACAAGATCAGAAAGAACATGAAAAGGGCATGGCAGGACCCAGAAGGTAAAAAGTTTCCAGCTTCAGACAGAAGGATATTATTTGTTTAGATACAACATAGTCTTCTTTTGAAGGCCAGAAAGTACCCTAGCCTCTGGAAGAAAATCTTTTCAGCATGAAGAATGGAAGCAAAAGGTATTTTTGGTCAAACAATTAACCAAAACCTTATCATTTGTGAGCATTCCAAATGAGAGTTTGTGGCACAAATAAAACAAAGAAGACATTTCAAGCCCAAATAGCCAATTTCCTTTTATTTATCCTCCACTTTTCACAGTGCCACAAATAATGACTTTATGTTGATGAGCACCAAAGTAATACATACTTAAACATTAAAATTTTCTCTTATACCAAGTCATTGCTAACTCATCCCATGACCTTAAGGAGCTGTTTAACTTTTCTAACTTTCACTTTATTAAGGGGAAAAGGAGAGGAAGAGGAATAGATGTTTTCAAATACCCTTCTTAATATTTCAAGATTCTTTGATTCATCAGTGGTAGGCAGAAAATCTAGGCAACATGAATTTGAGGATATTTCCATGGAAATAATTCTTTACAGAATTACAGAAAAACGTTCTGGTGACCTTATGTGAACTTATTCCAGGTTGGTAAATTCCATCATAACTCCCATCCTGAACTCACAGCTGCTTGTGTCAATGTTGATTTGTAGCTATAAGGTTGGCCCTTATACAACTATTTTCCCAAACAAATTTCTCAGTTTGGGGACATATGGTTTAGTTGATATTAATCAGGGTGACTGAAGTAAGTAATTCTTCACTCTGAGTATTTGAGCTGAGTATGTGTGTATGAATAAGGACAAGGCATAACTCCCTTTGTGGAGGTACCCTTGGAATTTCTGCTTCATTCCAAGTTCCTTTGTGGCAGGCATTCTGCCTTGTAGGTGGAAGATCTCCGTAGTGCCCTCTCCTAGGAGTGTGAGAGAAGCTATAGGATTTTTCTCAGCCTCCTAAACTGGAAAGGAGCACCACCTTCCAGCCTCTGATTCCCACGTGCTCATGTAAATGTTTATCAGCCCTCCATGCTGCTGTCTCAACAACTTTTGTCATAACTGTTCAATAGCCGTTATAATGGAGGTGACTCATTTCACTGACAGCCCAAAAAGGTTCATTCAGGCTTTTATTCTTTTACCTATTTTCAGTTTAGTACTAAGAAATATCCATATTTGAACTTGCTTAAATGGTCTTTTTAGTCATTGTTTTCCAAGTATCCAATGGGTAAGTCTCAAATATTTTATTTTGAGCCCTATCTCTGAAATGAATGTCAAAGCTAGTTTTTGTCCACCTTCCTGGTTTAGCAAATGTAGTAGAACAACCCGTAATGAATTAATGTTTGTCAGTGGAATGTTATTGAATCTTTTTTTGGTCACTGAAAATGTTTTCTAAGTTTAGAGGAATCATTTTAAATGTCAATTCTAATTTTTCATGACTCTAGAGATATAAGATATTGGAGGAAAGTCTCAGATCACCTCACCAATAACTCCTGGGGCCGTTTGTTGGAACACATGATCAGTTGGAACAACTCCATCTCCAAAATCTTTGACAAGGCTTACAATCTGACCACAGCGTCCTTTGTTTCCTGCACTCTCACACAGCCTCCTCCCACGATGCTGCCTCTGATCATGTTGTGATCTCCAGTCTCTCTACACAATCCCCCTCCCCTCCCACACACCCCACAGGTTCTAAGTGGCTTCACTTCCATCTGCACTCCAGGGACATCATTTCAACCACTCCCCTGAGAATGCCTCAGTCCACTTGGAAGTGCTTATGTCTTTCATACACGGAATATCCCACCAAGGATCACAGCACAGCTTGTCTTCAGAGTTGCTAAGCATTTCTGGAAACAACCACACCACTCGGGGTTTTGGTGTTCGTGAAAATGTATGACCTCCCAGCTCAGGTGTTGGGTAATGTCCCTCCGCGATTCAGATCTTGTTTTGCTTGATCATTTTAGTCTCCTCCTCGCCTGCATAATTCCTTTACACTTCTACTACTTTTTAAAAACTCACTCGCCATCCATTTTGTGTTCTCTTCCTCACTTTTAGCACATAAGCTTCCACACAATATTATACAGAAGCTTTAGAAGTGGAGAATTGTCTCCACTTCTCTCTTTCTTACCACGCATTATCCAATGCATCCACGGTAGGTCCACGCATAGTATGAAGTGCCCCACTCAGATTATGAAGCGCCCCATCTCATAATCAGAGCCAATTTTCATTTATATTTTGGGTCTAAATTACTTCTGTTTTTTTGTATTTACCATCTTGAGCCAGCCCTCAGACTCGCATTTCAGTCTCTTCAGCTATTGTCTTTCATCACTATATAGCATGCCGAAGTTTCTCTCATCTTAAAACAATACCAGTAAGCAAAAGCCACTACCCCATTTCTTCTGAATGTTCCTTCTATCACTGTATCTTTCTGATCATAACCGAACTTCAAGATAAAAAAAATTTTCTACTTCCTAATCCTTTTTCAACCTGCTTACTTGACTCCAGTCTACATCATTTCTCTGAGATGGCCACATCACTGAATTTTCCTCACTAAGGGGTTCCTACTTGCCCAGACAAAATGTGTTTTTCAATCCATATCCAGAGTTTCACTTCGCCATTCATTCCTAGTTTTTATCCCATACCTGTTTGGCTACACCATCTTTAGCCTTCTTCACACTACTTCTCATTCTTTCTTTAGGTGCCAGAGCTGTTCAAACTCTTGGCTTCTTACTCCCAATTCTTGTTGGCTGATCTTTTCTCAGTGACAATTAACTCCTATAATTTGATGACTTACAAATTTACATTGCCAGTCCAGACAAGACTTTTGCAATTCCTCTCCCTGTATTCAGCTTCCTTTTGTGCCTTCCTATCTGAATATCCCATGAACTTCAGGTATAATAGTTGAAAACTAAGCTCATTGTTCATTTCTTTTCCCACTGACCTATGCAAGCTTTCTCCTCTTTTGTTCTCATTCTGGGTGTTAGGCCTCTCATCAGAGCTACCACCAGCTCAAGTGGAACATTGTGAGAATTAAAAGAGCATGCCTCTTCTACTTTACTTTTATTTTTCAGGAAAAAAAAAAAAGTTTGAATATGCTGACTTTGTTAAAATTAGGTTTTTTTTGCTATCATTTGCCAGAAATTTTTCATAATAAATATATGAATCTGTGATGCCTAAGATTTGAATATAGTCCTTTTAGGGTCATGCAGTACACCAACACTTCAGCCACAAATGGTAACCCGACCACTTCACCTAATATATGTGGTGCTTCCCTGGTGGCTCACAGTAAAGAATCTGCCTGCAATGAGGGAGACCACTTCACTTAATATATATATACACTCTGCCAAATACATGGGAGTATTTCTAGATTTCTTCATTCTTTCTGAATATGGAGTTAGATATCTTACCAATATTACCATCTCCAATAACAAATGCACACTCCACCCTTTCTGCTCTATAATTAGAACATGGCCTCATTTCAAATCCCTATTCCAGATCAGTTCATCTGCCTCTTAACAACAGCCTAGCTCCTTGTAATCCACTCTCAACATTACCTCCAGGTTAGCAGTCTGTGGACGTAAATAGGATGGTGACTCTTAAAAAAAAGAAACCAAAAACTAGTTTTGTATAACATGCGTTTTAAACATAAACAGATCTGAATGTGCAGCTAGCTCATTTTTTACAAAGTAAACACTGGTAACATCTACCCTGGTTAAGAAAGAGACCATTACCCATTCGCAAATCACCTTAGTGTCCCCTTCCAGTCACACTTTGTCTCCAAAATGATCACTAACTAGACTCACAATACCTTGAAACTGTTTTTGCTTGGTTTAGGATTTTGTACAGGTGTGATTATGTGGTATGTACACTTCGGTATCTTGCATCTTTGTTGCAGTGTTTTTTTGTCAGTAAGGTTGCCAGTTTTAGGAAACAATTTCTGATAAATATATTTTTAGTACAGTCAGCCCACAAAATCCACAGGTTCCACATTCATGGATTCAATCAACCACGGATTGAAAATATTTTCAAAAATTCCATTAAGTTCCAAAAAGCAGAATTTGAGGTTTCTGCAGGCCAGCAACTATTTACACAGCATTTGAATTGCATTATGGATTGTAACTAATCCAGAGATAATTCAAGAGGGTGTGTGCATGTGTACATGTGTGCTCAGTCACTAAGCTGTGTCCGACTCTTCGCGAACCCACGAACTGTAGCCTGCCGGGCTCCTCTGCCCATGGAATTCTCCAGGCAAGAATACTGGAGTAGAATCCCATTTCCTTCTCCAGGGGATGGATTTTCCTGACCCAGGAATTGAACTGGTGTCTCCTGCATGGGTAGGCGAATTCTTTACCACTGAGCCACCTAGGAAACCCGAGTGTATGTGTATGTTGTATGCAAATATTATGCCATTTTAAATAGGGACTTGAACATTTTTCAGTTTTGGTTTTGACAGGGGATATCCTGGAACAAATCCCCTACAGATACCAAGGGATGACGATATAGTTGTGTCCCATGTAATATTTAACTGTGTGTATTTAATTGAATTTATATTCAACAATTTATATATATATATATATATATATACACACACAGTTAAACAGTATTTATGTTTTATCTGACTATATTTTATTATTCCAATTTTTAAGAGTAGTCCATATTTTTGCATGTAGCAGTAGCTTACTCCTTCATATTGTTGTCTGATGTTCCACTGGGAAATATACACAGTGTATGTTTCTATTGTGTTCTTCATGGACTTTAGTATTGTTGCCAACTTCTAGCTGTTAAGAATAGGGCTCATGAGGACATTCTTGTGCATGTATTTTGGTGACATATGTATGCATTTCTCTTGAGTGTATTTCTGAGTGAATTGCTCATTCAAAAAGTATGTAAATATTCACCTTTAGGAGAAATACTGACAAATTTTCATGGTTACACCATTTTATACTCCCACCAATGCTGTTGGAGAATTCCATTTGGTACCCTTCCTGTCCACTATATATTTTTAATATTTATTTGGCTTGGTCGGGTCTTAGTTGCAGCGTGCAGGATCTTCGTTGTGGTTTGCAAGCTTTCTAGTGGTGACACTCGGGTTCCATAGCATGCAGGCTTGGTAGTTGTGGCACATGGGCTTTGTGGCATGTGGGATCTTAATTTCCCGACCAAAGATTGAATCATGTCCCCTGCATTGCAAAGCAGAGTCTTAACCACCGGACTGCCAGGGATGTTCCCCTCTTGTCCAATATTAGGTGGTGTTTGTCCTTTGATTATTTTAGATATTCTTTCCCGCATCTAGAGTAGTGGTGCATTATTGTTTTCCTTTGTGTTTCCCTGTGACATCTTTTATACTCCATTATAAAAATGATCACATCATATTGTATGAGCTGATTTGCCTCCCACTAAACTACTTAAAGAAGTTAATTAATCAGAGAGTTGGGAACAGAGTGTGCGTGCTGAGTCACTTCAGTCTTGTCCTACTCCTTGTGACCCCATGGGATGTAGCCCACCTAGTTCCTCTGTCTGTGGGATTCTCTAGGCAAGAATACTGCAGAGGGTTGCCATGCCCTCCTCCAAGGGATCTTCCAGAGCCTGGGAACCAACCCTTATCTCTTATGTCTCCTGCATTGGCAGGTGAGTTCTTTATCACTAGCGCCACCTGGGAAGCCCAGAGCCAAGAATGTAGATTCTCACAAAATATGTAGAAAATAATAATTAATAAAGAAACCTATGATAAGAATGACATACTGAAAGAGCTAATTTTCCAGTCATTTGCCACTTTCTTTTAATCTAATTAACACATGAACAGATACTTATTGGGTATCTACATTTTCCAGGCATTGTTCTAATTATATTGCCTTAGAACTTAACTATCGAAGTACAAGCCCATCATAACTATTTCAGGGATTGGATCTCTAAAATACTAAGAAGATATTCTACTAAAGTATACATACTCATATCTACATCAAATGTGTAGTTGATTCTGATAATATATACTTAGGAAACAGTACAGATGATATAAACCAGAAATAATAAGCAGTATGCAAAAGTTCTAGGTATTATACAAGGAAAATATTGATGGATATGCTCAAAGATATGTTACAGGGTGATTTTTCAGCATTAAATATACTAAATAACTGAAAGAATGTAAATGCTCAGTGGGCCTTCCTGGCTAACTCAGTGGTAAAGAACCCACCTGCCAATGCAGAAGATGCAGGCGATGCAGTGTTCTTGCCTGGAGAATTCTATGGCCAGAGGAGGCTGTTGGGTTACAATCCGTCAGGTTGCAAAGAGTCAGGCACAACTGAGCATGCGTGCATGGGATGGGACAGCAAATGCTCAGGAATTCTGAGCTGGTAAAATAAATGACAAAATCGTGTGATGAAATATGATATAATCATTAAAATAGTGGTTTTGTAGTAGAATATTGAATGTATGGTAATAAGCATGGTATATTGCCAAATCAAAATTAACTGACCTAGAAAGGGCATTAAGATAGTTTTAGAAAAGACATACTTTGGAAGAATGCATGGAAGTAGAAACCTAGAAGGACACAAAACATAATAGATGTTTTGTTCTAAGTGATGTGATTACATGATTCTGATGCTTTTATTTGTGTCTTCCTGTTTTCCATCTTTTATGAATAACACAGAAAATTGAATAATGTGTGTTATATTTTAAAGGATTTGGGTAATTTGTTAACGGCAAGAGCCTGCAAGAGATACAGGTGATCATTAAGATGTTTCTCAGGGCAAACAGCAACGCCCCTTCCTCAGTCTGCCTTGGCCCATTGAGTGGATTTTCTTCTGGCATCAAAATTCTGGTCTGAATCAATCATTTGGCCAATGAAATTGTAAAATAGTCTGTTCTTTGTATCTACTTACTAGACTATAAACACGTAACAATAACAGGTAAGATGAAAGTCCCCTGCTTTATTCAACTTGATCCCTGTTCTTAAGAGCTTATCCAAACACAGAACTTACTTTGAAGTGGTTGAATTCTTGCATTAATGCTACACAATAAGTGGCAAAGGAAAAAACTGATCATTGGAGAAAAATGCAAATTACCTTCATGTCTAACAAATGGGAAAAAATCTGTAAACTCTTTTACCTGTTAACTATGCAATATAAGTCATTTTATAAAGCAGCCTTTCAAAGGCCTTTACAGGCTTGATCGAACCTAACCCGGTCTACAGATGTCAGCTTGATTATGTCATTTCCCATGCATCTCTGGTCATCTTATGGCAACCGTCGTTCAGTCTGGCAAAAAAAAGCTTTATTACCAATTCCTTAGAAAATACTGTTTCAAAAAGTTTCAGCCTTAATTATAAAACATGCTTTCTGTTCATTGGTGGTAAAACTTGTCAAGGCATCATTAGCAGTAGTGGAAAGGATGTGGGCGTTTGAGCGATATAAATCAGAAGTTGAGTCCCAACTCTGTGACCATGGGCAGGTAGTATAATGCCTCTGAACTTTCTCCCTCCTGTATATCAGAATCATAACACTTGCCTCACAGGATGTTTTGAGGACCAGAGAGAATATGACAACAGTCCTTGTGAGTGCACACCACAAAGTGAGTCTCTTCTTCTTGACTCTACTTCTCCTGTCCCTTCTCCTCTCCATAGAGCTTCAGTTGAGTTCAGTTCAGTCCCTCTGTTGTATCTGACTCTTTGTGACCCCATAGACTACAGCATGCCTGGCTTCCGGTCCTTCACCATCTCCCAGAGTTTGCTCAAACTCATGTCCATCGAGTTGGTGATGCCATCCAACCTTCTCATCTTGTGTCACCCCCTCCTCCTCCTGCCTTCATTCTTTCCCAGCCTCAGGGTCTTTTCCAATGACGTGGCTCTTCCCATCAGGTAATCAGAATTTCAGCTTCAACATCAGTACTTCCAGTGAATATTCAGGGTTGTTTCCTTTAGGATTGGCTGGTTTTATCTCCTTGAGTCCAGTAGAGTTTAAGGATCAGAAGTAGTGACCACCCATTGGAGTCATAAATTCATGCCTTTTTTCAGCACAAATATGTTGGACTTATTCTGTATTCCAGGTATTGTGTTAGATGTTGGTCATACAGTTTAATGAACAAGATGCAGTCATGAATTTTGTAGATTATCTATTCTAGAAGTCTGCACAGATAGGAAAATAAGCAAAATAGAGCAATAAGCAACATGGGAGAAAAGATAAAGGAACACCTAACTCAGGGACAGCCTTCACAAAGGAGGTGGCGTCTGAGCTGAGCCCGAGGAGAGTGGATAAGTGAAGGCAGGACATGATGACAGTGGGATTTAAGGACATCCCATTTCTCAGCATGACAGGGAGAGAATCCCCATGCTGGGGAAACTGTAAACATCACACTCAGAGCTTGGATTTCTTATGGCTGTTTGAGGTGATAACTTTTATGGGAGTTACTAGATTTATTCTTAAGGAATCTGGAAGCAAAGGAGAGTTATTAAAATATAATAAAATACATACTTTAGAAAAGGTCACCTTAGCAAGGTAATAGAGAATTCACTCGAAGGTGACAAGGCTCCAAATGGGGAAAGAAGAGGGTTTTCAAATAGTTTAACAGCAAAAAAACTGATAAGGCTTAGGGACAGCGAGTGATAGTCATGGGATGAAGATGAAAATGCTGATAAATAGCTAGGAATAATCTATGTATAGGACCCAATGATTGACTTGTGTGTGGGAGGTAAAATTTCTGCTCTGTCAGTTACTAGGTACATAACCTAGCAATTCATTTCACTTTGTCTCAGTTTTCTCTTTTATAAATAGAGGATAATTCAGTACCTACATTACAGATTCCGAGGACATGGATATTTCAGTACATGCTTCTCAGTTTCCTGGGAGTAGTGAATAAAATAGAGTAAGTGTTCAAAACAGTCTCTCATGTATAATAATTAATCATTACAGGTATAGTAACACTATCCTTGTAAGTACTGTTACCATATGTAACTACATCAATATTGTTGTTATTGTTGCTACTAGTTGTCCATCATGGAAAAAATTAAGAAATAAAGTCTACCCTGCCTATCATGAGCACTTCCCCTGCTGAAAAACTCACTGGAATTCATCATGATGAGGCTAGATTCAAGAGAGGCCTGTGAACGTGTATGGACATCGTAGTTTCTGAGCTCAAGAGTTCCCTTGAGCAGGCTGTGAATGGCACAGTTCTACTAAGAAGCTCTGCTCAACTGCAAATTTGAGACCAAAAAAAAAAAAAAAATGTGTAACACTGTTTATATAGGCAAACATTTAAATGCTGTGTCATCAAAATGTTGCCACAGTTGTCAACTGTATTTTGAAAAGCAGTGCTTCTGAATTTTGAGAGAGAAAATGGGAGAATTGCTGGACTCAGCACCATTCAGCACCATTGTTAGTTGTAGTGTACAGGAAAGCCTTGAGACTATTTCCATCAACAGATGAGGTGCCCCTTCTCATGTAGGGATGACAGAGGCAATAGAAGAGGGGGAATTACTAAAAATGTAAAGACGGAGCATTGTCAGTGGAAGTTATGTAAATTGAATAAAATTACCATGACAGTAACGATTAAATGTTTAGATGGACTTTTTCCTCCCAATGGAGGTCTTCCTTCCTCCCCACCTATCACTCTCCCATCCTAGTACAGATTCGCTCAGGGCTTTTGTACTTTTGCAGTTAACTGGAGCACCCCAACCCCCAGCCCTTATCTGCAGGAAGGAAGCCGGGGTAGCAATAGCTGAGCAAGAAGCTAGTTGAACAGAGCTACAGCCAGCTCCAGAGATAAGCCCTGGGCCAAGCCACATAGGCAGGACCTGCTGCATAACATGTGGGGCCCCTTGTTGAAAACTGGTTAAGAATTTCAAGGCAGTGACAACCAAGCATTAAACCAGGCCCCAGGTGCTTTTCAATATGGAATGCTCTGCTACTGCTCAGGCGGCGGGCCCACGGGGCCAGTCCTGCCCATGTCCTTCCTTCTCAGCTTAACTCTAGTCTTAACCCTACAGGAACCACCTCTGGTGGTCCAGCCTTTAGCATGTCCATGGCAGTTTACTTTAATCCAGAACCAAGTAAATATTCAGGCTTTACTGGCAGATACATGAGCCAGCTAATGGTTTAGGATTAAATAACCCTTCTTCACTAAAGCCTCCAAAGACAAGATCCTTTAATCAACTGTCATCCCCTTATTGTCTGAAAGCGAGACACATTTATGACATATGTGAATGTATACAGAGGACTAGCCCTTAGGAGTTTCTTTTACCCTCAGCATGCAATGGGAAAATGGAAATACCAATTTTGGAAATACTGTAAAGAGGCCAAAAGTTCAGCAAAGAAACTATGAGCTTCACATTTAATATTTTAATTTGATCTGATTATTTTATAGACCCTTGACATAGTTAAACATTTAAGCTCTTTTAAGGCATATAGTACAGTGAGTTATAAAGTAACACTGGCAAGCCTATTGGCATCCATTAGGAATGCCACATGCCTCTCTGACATCCTGATGAAAGACATAAGATTCATCCAAGAAAAATGTATATTTCTATAAACACACACGCACACTTCTCAAACATTCTGACATCTATTCAAGAATATTCAGCAAAAATATTCTTGCTCTGAAGCAAGACTTTTGTCATACATTAAAATAAATTTACTTTTCCTAGAAGACTCAACAGGAGATGTTTTTTAAACAGTAGTAAAGAAATAGTGATATTTCTTATTTCACCCTATGGCTAGATGAAATTAGAAAAGTAAACTGGAGTCAGGTAATGAAGGATCATGCTAAATATCTCTAAAAAATTATGCATAATTATTTGAAAGGAATATAGACATCCCAGTATACCCCTAATTATTTTCAGGATTCAGCTCTTAAAAGTAAACATATTTGCCTACATAATGAATGTAGCCATTTTTACACCTAGAAAATGAGCAATAATTTAAAATTTAATAATTTTAATAATTTAAAATTTCATTTTCTGTGGAGCCATAATCAGATAGCTTCAGGTTGTCCCCGCTTGGTCCAAAACCAGGACCTGATCTGGGACAATGCATTGCATCTGGTTGTTAAGACCTTGAAGCCTCATGTAGTCTAGAACAATCTAGAGTTTCACTTCTTTCATGGAAGAAAGCAGATCTGGATTTATCTGAGTTTATCTCATGGCTTCTTCTTAGCATATTTTAAATCTAACCCTGAAAGTTTTTAAGAATTGGAAGTTTGATCCAAAATATAATGAGATTTAAATTATCCACTTGGGGCTAGAATGCATTGTGCCTAGTGTGTTGAAATTATATCACAGGAGACGGAGTGCCCCTCTTAAGAGTTGGTTTAATATCTAATTCAAATGATAGCACGTGAATTTTTCTGGACTTTACCTTTTTTAAAACCTTACCTGGTGGCTCAGAGATTAAAGTGTCTGCCTGCAATGCGGGAGACCTGGGTTCAATCCCTGGGTCGTGAAGATCCCCTGGAGAGGGAAATGGCAACCCACTCCAGTGTTCTTGCCTGGAGAGAATCCCATGGACAGAGGAGCCTGGTAGGCTACAGTCCACAGGTCACAAAGAGTCGGACATGACTGAGCGACTTCAGTTTCACTTACCTTTTTTAGTTTAATTGTGCTTTAGAGGATTTTTATGAGGTTAATTTTAAATCAACTATAAAATTATTCTTTTTGATGACGTTTAGTATTAAATATTGTTGCTAATAGGAGCCCTTTCAAGTTATTGTCTGTTTTTAAGATAACTTCATTAAATTTTGAAGGCTATCTTTAAGCATTTAGCTTTATTTTTGCTAATTTTATTGGTATACAGTTGAAAAATAGCATTGTGTAAGTTGAAGGTATGCAACATAATGATTTGATATACATATGTGTATCAAATTTTGAAATAATTACTATAGTAAGGTTACTTACTGGTCATTCCTGATGGCTCAGTGGTAAAGAACTTACACCAGTAGCACCTTACATAGTTGTGTGTGGGTGTGCATGTATTGAGAATACTAGAGAATCACTCTCTAAGCAAGTTTCAAGTATATACAATACAGTATTGGTAACTATGATCATCATGCTGTACATTGCATCTTAACAACTTATTCATCTTATAACTGAAAGTGTGTAACCTTTCGCCAACATCTTATTTCTCCCTACCCCCCAGCCCCTTGTAACAACAGTCTTTTCTTCATTTCTGTGAGTTCAACTTTTTAAAATTGCCCATATAAGTGAGATCATACAGTATTTGTCTTTCTGTCTTACTTCTCTTAGCATGATGACCTCAAGGTCCATCCATATTATTGCAAATAGTAGGATTTTCTTCTTTTCTTATGACTGAATAATATTCCATTGTATGTGTGTGTGTATATGTGTGTATATATATATATATATATATATATATCTACATATTTTTTATCCATTCCTTTGTCTATGGGCATTTAGGCTGTTTCCATGTATGAAAGTGAAAGTGTTAATCGCTCAGTCATGTCCAACTCTTTGTGACCTCATGGACTGTACCCCACTAGGCTCCTCTGTCCATGGGATTCTCTTGGCAAGAATACTGGAGTGGGTTACCATTTCCTTTTCCAGGGGATCCTCCCAACACAAGTCTTCTGCATTACAGGCAGACTCTTTACCATCTGAACCACTAGGGAACCCCTCTCATGTATTGGCCGTTATGAATAATTCTACAGTAAACATGTAGGTGCAGATAACCCTTGGAATTACTGATTTTGTCTCCTTCAGATAGGTACATGCAGAAGTGTGATTGTTGGATCACATGGCAGCTCTGTTTTTAGTTTTTTGAGGAACTTCCTGCCGATTTCCAGAGTGAGCTCTTCCGGTTTCCACTCTCACCATAGTGCACAAGTGTTCCCATTTCTCCATATCTTGAACTCAAAATGTCTCAGACTCCATCTGTACCTTTTCTGTCCCAGGTCTAGAATCAACATTTCCTCCCAGGAGTCCTGAATCCTTTTAGTAGAGAATGATCTTAGGAACCAAAATGTCAGTCTAAGTGTGGTCTGTTTCTTTTCTTTTTTTTTAAATCTTAGAGGGAAATTACATCTAGGCCATTTCAATAAATGAAACAAGAAAATAAACGCATCTTTAAAATCATGAGTGTATATTTAGAGCTTAAAGTCAGTATTAACAATATTAGCAATTTTACCTGACTTTGATTTTATAATGTTCTTTTTTTCCCCTAACACTGAAAATCTTCATTTCCGATAAGGTGAATAATATTTGGTTGCTTCTATGCTTGTCCTGAGCCTATTTATCCTCAGATAGGCTCCATAATCTTCACCTTAGCAGCTCCCATAACCAGCTAATAGTAACCACCTGTGGGAAACCAGTGGGTGGGGAGACGCCTGAGTATTTCTACCCTTTTCTCTGTATCTTAGGAGATGTCCCTGAATGTAGCTGTTTCCACACTGCAGCTCCAGGTCCCCAGGACAGGTCACATTAGTTCTAGTTTCCAACATGTCATCTTGTCCTCTGGGCTCAGGAATATCACCTCTTCTTTTTGTGTCTCTCGCTTCAAGTTAGAATGACTTCTTCCTGTCTCAGAAATCTGGGTTGCCTTATCACCTCCTCTCTGCTTCTCAGTTCTTCCATTACCTCATAGTTTATTCTCTAATTTGTATCCCCTGGGAAAAAATGATTTTCTTTGCCTCACTTGGTCTTTGATGATAAAGCTTAATAATACTATATAAATAAGGTAGTTACAAAATAATTACTAGTGATAAAACTACTAAAGGAAGTTAAACGTATCTTTGTGGTTCTTTTATTTTCCCAGTAGAATATGTCCCTAAAGATGTACAAAGACCTATGTTCTAAAGTTACTTAAAAAGCAACCTGTTTTTGTGATTGTTATCAGTTTATGCAGTTATGGCAGTTACATATTTTTGCTTAAGCTGGTTTCCAGTTTTAAGGAGTCCTTTTTCTTTTTTGTCTTCCTTAAAAAAAAAAAAAAGTAAGGCAGTGCATTTAAATGGTATGGAAGTCAAAGCTATATTAAAAACTGCACACCTGGATGCCTCTCCTGACCTTTCTACCTTTCTTTCCCCTTCCTGGTCCCTATAATTAACAGTTTTTGTTACAGTTTTACTCATCCCTTCAATGTCCTTTTTGCAATCTCTATATTTCTGCATTTCTTACATAAAAGTGTAGAATATATGCTCTTGTGTAATTCTTGCTTTTTTCATTGAAGAGCATATCCCACAATTCTCTCATATCAGTATATAAAGATAGTCCTCTGTCTCCTTTTTTACTGCATATTACTCAATTGTGTGGATGTATCATAGTTAATTCAGGCAACCCCATGGTGTTGATATGTGAGTTATTTCTAGTTTTTGCTATACAAATAATACCAAAATGAAAATCTTTCTTCATCTGCCATTTTCAACTTGTGTGGGTGAGAATTCCTGGTCCAAAGTATAAACGTAGCTGTGCTTTGGTTAGATTTGGAAAATCTTCGTCCGTGGGGTTTGTGCAATACTCTAATCCTGTCGGGAGTGCGTGAGAGTACCTATTTCCCTACAGTCTCACCAACGGAGTTTGTTGTAGTTTGGGTTTTGCCAGTCTGGTACTTGAGGAAGCATATCCCATTGCATTTGAAATTGAACTTCTTTTCCTGTGCAAAAGCACCATTTGTACAATGTCCATGACTTACCTGTTTATGTACTTTGGGAATATAAGAGATAAAAACACTGGCTTAGAAGTTGGGCACTTAGGCACAATTGTAACTTTAACTAGTCTGAATTCTTAAGCAAACCATAAAACTGCTCTGAGCCTCAGTTTTTGTCAACTACTAAAAAAGACTTTCTGAAGATGAATTACGTATAGCATGTGAATTTCATTCTGGGATCTGTAACGTATAGTGTATTCTTTCTTATCACTCAATAATCTGTATCTCACATTAGATTCAATATTCTTTTTTCTCCTCTCTCATCATTTAGAGTCTATGTCCTACAAGTTATGGTCACCATAAAATCTAGAATGAAAACTTTCATTGAATTTCCTATGTCCAGCTACTGAGACAACCAGTTTGTATTGATGATCACTTACGTTGAAAGAGTTTTCTGCTTAAAAAAAAAAAAAAAAAAAAACTATTTTCTTTTCTTTTTTAATGTGAGGCTTTTTAGTTGCCTAGATAAAAAGTGAGGTTTGCCCTTCAAAAATTGGAGGTTTTTTTTTTTTTTAACCAGTTTTCTAAAATTCAAAGATTAGCATTTAAATTCTAGAGGAAGATGATAAATAAGAATCTCAATCCTGATTAAATACTTAAGTCGACAAAGATCAGAAGAAAATACTGAACTTGCTCCTCCTCCAGTTTCCATGGGTTTGGACAATGATTACAGTGCATTGAAATTGCCAGACACTTCCTCAGAGTGCAAGTTCCTTTTGATTGTTCTTTTAGGAGTTCTTCCTGGAAAAAAATAAGAGAAATGGTAAAAGTTTAGTTCTCTCTTAGAAGATTAGCCTTTTTAATACTGGAAAACTGCAAGATTTCTTGTTGAAGAAAGGACAGCTATTTTATATAAGCAGATTCCATCCATTTTAATTATTGCCTTTGGCAGGGTACAAAGAGTTTAATCTTTCCTTAACCTAACTGTAATGTCTGCTGTTTAGAAAGTTCACTTCCCCTGGAGAAGATCTTTATCAGTAATTTGCCATGCACTCATGGCAGTATTACTTGATATGGTTAACCTAGTTGAAAGGGCAATTCAATTAATAGCCAAAGAAATATGAGATACATACAAATCCAAGTCTTTTTTATTGGCATATAATTTATTTACAATGTTGTGCCAATATCTGCTGTACAGCCAAATGACTCAATTTTACACATATATACTTTGTTTTCTCAATGTTAATCTGCAATACAGGAGACTGGGGTTCAATACCTGGTTTGGGAAGATCCCCTGGAGAAGGGAACAGCTACCCACTCCAGTATTCTTGCCTGGAGAATGCCATGGGCAGAGGAGCCTGGCAGGCTATAGTCCATGGGGTCGCAAAGTGGTGGACACAACTAAGTGACTTTCACTTTCTCAACATTCTTTCTCATTATGGTTTATCCCAGGAGATTGGATACAGTTCCCTGTGCTATACAATAGGACCTTGTTGTTTATTTATTCTAAATGTTATAGTTTGCATCTATTATATCAATCCCAAGTTCCTAGTCCATCCCTCTCCCTCCCCAACTCCCACCTGGGAACCACATCTCATCTCTGTCTGTGAGTCTGTTTTTGTTTTGTAGATAGGTTCATTTGTGTCATATTTTACATTCCACGTTTAAATGATATCGTATGGTATTTGTCTTTCTGACTTACTTCACTTAGGACAATTATCTCTAGTTGGTTACACGTTGCTGCAGATGGTGTTGGTTTGTTCTTTTTTATGGCTGAGTAGTATTCCATTATATTTATGTACCACATCATCTTGATCCATTCTCCTGCCAGGAAGACACTTAGGATATTTCCATGTTTTGACTGTTGTGAATAGTGTGGCTTTGAACATAGGGGTCCATGTATCTTTTTTAATTATAGTTTTATCCAGGCATATACGTAGGAGTTGGATTGCTGGCTCATTTGGTAATTATTTTTAATTTTCTGAGGAACCTCCTTACTGTTTTCCGTAATGGCTGTACCAACTTATATTCCTACCACCTGTGTAGGAGGACTGCCTTTTCTCTTCTGAATTTACTGTTTGTAGACTTAAATAGTGACCACTCTGGCTGGTGTGAGGTGGTACCTCACTGTTGTTTCGATTTGCTTTTCTCTAAAAATTAGTGATCTTGAACATCTTTTTACACTATTGGTCATCTGTCTGTCTTCTTTGGAGAAATGTCTTAAAGACTTCTGACCATTTTTCAGTTGGGATTGTTTGGTTTTTTGCTCTTGAGTTGTATGAGCTGTTTGTATATATTGGAGATTAAGCCCTTGTTGGTTGCATCATTTACAAATATTTTCCCCCATTCCATAGGTTGTCTTTTCTCTGAGTCTTAAACACAGTCTTTAACCAATATTTAAACCATTGACCTTATTTTTTATTTGTATTTCCTGATGTAGGTCACATGTTTCATCATAATTTCCTCATTTGACCACTGCAGATTTAGATTTTTTAAAAGCAAAATATAGCTAAAAAAGAGCAATTGACTAGATTAAATAAGCAGACTTATTGGGAGTTTAGGTTTTCCTTCTATATACACGTGTTATTTTCCTGAACTATTTTTTTCATATACAGAATTTTATAGAACTGTTCCTTTGTATACTTTGAGATTTTAAGACATACTGCCTAAAAATTTGCCAGTGTTTCAAATATGACACTCATCTGGTTCAGACAACAAAAGAGAAGCCTTAATTTCTCCAACCTCTTTCCAAATGTTTTCATAATAATTTTGTTAAACATTTATGCAGAACTTTGTTTTCTTTTTTCAGGAACATCTCCTCAGTAAAATTCAATGTTCTGAAAGACACATATGATATTTCTTGCAAGATTAATAAGATGAAGAAAAAGGACAGGAAAAATCCAAAGGCCTATAATATAATTTGCATTTTTAGAGACTTGCTTGCAAACCTTAACTAAAAAATGAGTCTTAGATTAGATTAATTTATTATTCATTTAATGGAGGAAAACCAGAACTTTTTTAAAAAACAGGTTTCATGTTTATAGGTCAGGAGGAAACCTGCTTTTTCTTTTCTACTTCTCAAATTCTTTTAAGTGACAGCATGACTGTAGTATCTAGAAGAGAGATGTATTTGCAATGAACAAAGAGGCACAGTGTTTTACAATTAGTTCCTTTTAATTTGGACTGTTGTTTGTAGATGGTTTGTCTTACTATGTTGAATAACATAAAAACATCCCATTGGCTGTGTAATTAGTGGACACACAGGAGAGTATAGAATAGCAAAAATGTAGTAAGTTGTATACACTACCTAAAGCAAGAATAGTTTGAAAGAAGTTGACTCCATGTCTTGAAAAGACCTTGGTGATTACATTCTTTATAAAGGAATTTCCCACAATAGCAAGTTTTACCAACATAGAAATATATCTGAATATAATTATTTAGAAATGATTCCTAATAGAATATTAATTTAGGTTGTTTTCCAAATATTAGTTAAATGTTTTGCCATTTTAAAAACTGTCAGTTGAGATAGATCAATGTAAGATGAAATTTATAACTGGTTTCTCTATAATAACTCCTAGATTATTTCCTTTACCCCTTTGATACCTTTAATCCTATTGTGCAACCAAGATATCAAAGAAGGTATTTATTAAGTACCTACTACAGACTCTGGGCTTCCCTGGTGGCTCAAATGATAAAGAATCTGCCTGCATTGCAGGAGACCTGGGTTCAATCCCTGGGTCAGGAAGATTCCCTGGAGAAGGAAATGGCAACCCACTCCAGTATTCTTGCCTGGAGAATCCCATGGATGGAGGAGCCTGGCAGGCTGCAGTCCATGGGGTTGCAAAGAGTTGGACAGGACTGAGTGACTAACACTTAACAGACTCAGTATTCTGCCAGATATTGAAGGTGGGGCACATAAACTCAGAGAATTTGCTGTTAGATTGTTAAGTGTTAAAGGAAACAAAGTGAAAGAAAAAGGACATGAAAAATTACAGGTGAAAAATGAGGGAGAGTGCAGGACACCAAAACAATTGAATGATGAAAGAGTAGTCTTTTCAAGAGATAGTGTTAGCACAATTTTTCACAAAGGACAAAGTTTGACCTCTACCTAGCACCCTACACAGAAATTAATTCAAAATGGACCAAAGACCTAAATGTAAGATCTGAAATTTTAAAACTCTTAAAAGAAGGTAAAGGGGGAAAACTTTATAACCTTGTATGATTACTAAGCAATGATTACTAAGATATGATGAGGGCTTCTCAGGTGGCTGCGTGGTAAAGAATCCGCCTGACAAGCTGGAGATGTGCATTCAATCCCTAGGTCAGAAGGCGAGGGTGGGATGTTCTGAGAGAATAGCATTGAAACAAGTATACTATCAAGGGTGAAACAGATCACCAGCCCAGGTTGGATGCATGAGACAAGTGCTCAGGGCTGGGGCACTGGGAAGACCCAGAGGGATGGGATGGGGATGGAGGCGGGAGGGGGGATCGGGATGAGGACCACAGGTAAATCCATGTCTGATTCATGTCAATGTATGGCAAAAACCACTACAATATTGTAAAGAAATTAGCCTCCAACTAATAAAAATAAGTGGAAAAAATAAAAATATAAAATAAAAATAAAAAATAAAAATAAAATGAGGGCATGAAGCATTTGCATCATCAAAAAAAAGAAAAAAGAAAAGAAAAGAAAAATCCCCGGGAGAAGGAAATTGCAATCCCCTCCAGTATTCTTGCCTGGAGAATTCCACGGATAGAGCAGCCTGGCGTGCTGCAGTCCCTGGGGTCACAAAGAGTCAGACACGACTTAGCAACTACACAATAACAACTAAGATATGACACCAAAAGCATAAAAAACAAAAGAAAAAATAGGTGAATTAGACATTATGAAGATTAAAAGCTTTTTCTTTCAAAGCACACTATCAAGTTAGTGAAAGGTTTAACCCACAGAATGGAGAAAATTTTTTCAAACAGTATGTTTTATATCTCTGAGATATATAAAAAGTGCTTCCAATTCAATAATGAAAAGACAACTCAAAAAAGTAGGCAAAGAATTTAAATAGACATTTCTCCAAATGTGAAAAGATGCTCAATATTAGTTCTAAGGGACGTCTAAATCAAAACTTCAATGAGATGCCACTTTGTACCCTATCAGATAGTTATAATCCAAGAAAAAGACAAATAAAATCAGGTGTTCATAATGATGTGGGAAAACTGGAACTCTCATGAACTGTTGGTGAGAATGTAAAATGGTGCAGTTGCTTTAGAAAACAGCCTAGCAATTCCTCAAAATGTCAAGCACAGTCAGCATATGACTGAGCTTTTCTCTTAGATATATACCCAAGAGAAATAAAAGCATATTTTCACATAAAAATATATATGCCAATGTTTTTAGCATCAGTATTTATAAAAGCTAAAAAGTGTAAACAACCCAAATATCCATCAACTAATTAATGGATATACAAAATGTGGTATATCCATACAGTGACATACTCAACCACAGAAGAATATTAATATAGGCTACGACATAGGTGATCAGTCCTGGATGTTCATTGGAAGTACTGATGTTGAAACTGAAGCTCCAATACTTTGGCCACTGATGCGAAGAACTGACTCCTTTGAAAAGACCCTGATGCTGGGAAAGATTGAAGGCAGGAGAAGAAGGGGACGACAGAGGATGAGATGGCTATGGACATGAATTTGGGTAAACTCTGGGAGTTGGTGATGGACACAGGGAGACCTGGTGCGCTGCAGTTCATGAGGTCACAAAGAGTCGGTTACTACTGAGCAACTGAACTGAACTGAACGACATGGGTGAACCTTCAAAATATTATGAACTTGAAAATATATTAAGAACGCAGTCACAGAAGGCTCTATAGCATATGATTCCATTTACATGAAGTTTCCAAAGTAGTGAATCCATGGAGACAGTTAACAGATAATAATTGCCTGGGGCTGAGTTTCAGATAGGGGCTTGAATGGAAATGGGGAGTTATGGCTAATGGACTCCTTGAAGTGATAAAAATGTTCTACATTGATTGTGGTGATGGTTGCACAGCTCTGTGAATATACTAAAAGCTATTGAATTGAATAATTTGTATGAATTTTTCCTCAACAATGCCAGTAAATTTTAAAAGTAGCATGCATGTAACTAGGAGGTTTAAATGACAGCTTCAGCCCTTATTGATGGTTCAATCATAGAAATATGCCTTTTTATTAAAAATAACGATGGGCATTACAGAGAATTTTAGACTTAAAGGGAAATTTAGAAAACATCTAGTCTGATTCCCTGAGTTTTCCCATTTTCCAAATATGCAACTTAGAGTGGCAGTTAAGCCCGTAGATTCTGGAGGCAAACACTGGGTCTCCATCACTCAAAGGCTGGGTCAAACAAAGCAAGGCCTGTGGACTCTCATCTCAGTTTGCAACTGCAAAAAGAAGGGGACGCATAATTTGATAGACAGTGGAGTTACTGTAGGATCACACACACACACACACACACAGCATAAGGCCTGAAATATAAAGAGTGCTTGATAAAAATAAGCTCTTGTTTTAAAGGTGTCCCCATTCTCCCAAGTCATATTCTATGTATAGAGGAGCTGGGATATTAAAAAATCAGGTTTTTTGAGTTCTCTTCCTATGCTTTTTCCAATATATGAAGATTGAAAAAATACCATATTATTCTACCTGGAAAGAATCTGAATATCTCTGAAGCCACACCACTTGAGAACAGTTGATTTCCTATGGTTTTAAAAGTCTCTAGCCAAAATGAATCCGCGCTTAAGATTTTAAATAGGTCTTGTGATACATCTGTTAATTTTAGACATACAGCTTTGCCAAACAGTACTTACGTCTTGGCCCTGGGGGTCACTTTTCTTTTCCTTTGAATCCTTACTCTTGTCTGATACTCAGTGTGTTGCGTGGGTTAATCTGGACGCTGACTCATTACATCTGCATGTCTTATGTAATCCAACCTGCAAACAGCTTCACAGAGCAACTAGCTTTCGATCGTTATCCAGAGTTTGTCCTCCAAAAGAACTAGAGAATAATGGCTGCAGATCAAGTTTTGGTAGCATTCTACACAGTTAAAGTGAATTGGCTCTTCTTGTACATGAAGGTTATATGAGTAATTTGATTATTGACCTCTGCAGATGTTGTCATAGTAAGCATTTGATCAGCAGCTGAAGTTCTTTCTACAAAGGTACTATGTGAAATGATCTAGGTGATAATACTGAGCATAGGTATTTATAAGAAGCACATTCATAAGTGCACTTGCCTACTGCTGAAGAAGCATTTGTGGCTATAACCGTTCTGGAGGAGATTTTAGCAAAATGTATCAAGATGTTTCAAAAGCCTTTAACCTCTGACTGAGCATTTCCACTGCCAGATATTTGACCCATAGAAATTATGAGACATATGCCCATATATTTGTTAATTAAAAACTGACCAAAAAAGTATATATAACCATAAACTTTTCAAAACAATTTGAATGTACTGTAACGATGGCCTGGGTAAATAAAGCTAAGAATATCCATGATTAAATTCATGATTTAAGAGGATGCTTATTCATAATATCTTATGTGAAAGTGATAATTTCTAAAATAGTATGTGAGATGGGTTACAATAGAATAAAAATTATTCTTTATCTACATGTGTGTATACATTAAGCTTTATCAGGCTTCCAAGGTGGCATGCTGGTAAAGAAACCGCCTGTCAGTGTAGGAGA
Source organism: Odocoileus virginianus (assembly GCF_023699985.2). Classification (NCBI taxonomy): domain Eukaryota; kingdom Metazoa; phylum Chordata; class Mammalia; order Artiodactyla; family Cervidae; genus Odocoileus; species Odocoileus virginianus. The sequence continues at coordinate 87,001,320 of NC_069674.1, read as the reverse complement.
CGCAAGAGATGTGGGTTCAATCCCTGGATCAAAGAGATCAACTGGAGAGGGAAATGGCAACCCACTCCAGTATTCTTGCTGGGAAAATCCCATGGACAGAGGAGCTTGGCTAACTACAGTCTGTAAGGTCACAAAGAGTTGAATATGACTAAGCACTCACACGTACCTCTAAGTTTATTATTTGGACTTGATTTGCAAAATATCATTTGTTTATATTTAACCCAAATAATTCCTTCAGACTCATGAACTTTGCAAATCTGTGACCATCTCAAATAAATGGCTTCTTTTTTTTTTTTTTTTTTTCTTTTTCAGAAACCGCTCCTATCTGTGAAGGCAAATGGGAATACTTTTGTGCAGTTATTTTATGGTCTGTTAGCATTGCCTACTGAATTGTATTAATATTAAATTCCCCCTCAGTCTTTGGACTCTGAAAATGTATATACATGTCAGTGTCTATATAAAAGTTTTTACAAGTATTTTAAATGTGACCTATTATTATGTTCATTATTTTTCGTTCAGTTCAGTTCAGTCGCTCAGTTGTGTCTGACTCTGCATGGACTGCAGGATGCCAGGCTTCCCTGTCCGTTACCAAATCCCAGAGCTTGCTCAAACTCATGTCCATTGAGTTGGTGATACCATCCAACCAGTCTTATCCTCTGTCATCCCCTTCTCCTGCCTTCATTCTTTCCCAGCATCAGGGTCTTTTCCAGTGAGTCAGTTCTTCTTATCAGGTGGCCAAAGTATTGGAGCTTCAGCTTCAACATCAGTCCTTCCAGTGTATATTCAGGACTGATTTCCTTTAGGATGGACTGGTTGGATCTCCTTGCAGTCCAAGGGACTCTCAAGAGTCTTCTCCAACACCACATTTCAAAAGCATCAATTCTTCAGCACTCAGCTTTCTCTACGGTCCAACTCTCACATCCATGCATAACTACTGAAAAAACCATAGCTTTGACTGGATGGACCTTTGTTGGCAAAGTAATGTCTCTGCTTTTTAATATGCTGTCTAGGTTGGTCATGACTTTTCTTCAAAGGAGCAAGCATCTTTTAATTTCATGGCTGCAGTCACCATCTGCAGTGATTTCAGAGCCCCCCAAAATAAAGTCTGTCACTATTTCCAGTTTTCCCATCTATTTGCCATGAAGTGATGTGACCAAATGCCATGATCTTTGCTTTTTGAATGTTGACTTTTAAGCCAGCTTTTTCACTCTCCTCTTTCACTTTCATCAAGAGGCTCTTCAGTTCACCTTTGCTTTCTGACATAAGGGTGGTGTTATCTGCATATCTGAAGTTATTGATATTTCTTCCAGCAATCTTGATTTCTACTTGTGCTTCATCCTGTCAGCATTTCACATGATGTACTCTGTATATAAGTTAAATAAGCAGGGTGACAATATACAGCCTTGATGTACTCCTTTCCCATTTTGGAACCAGTCCATTGTTCCATGTCTGTTTCTAACTGTTGCTTCTCTTGACTTAAACATACAGATTTCTCAGGAGGCAGGTAAGGTTGTCTGGTATTCCCATCTCTTGAAGAATTTTCCACAGTTTGTTGTGATCCACACAGTCAAAGGCTTTGGCATAGTCAATAAAGCAGAAGTAGATGTTTTTCTGGAACTCTCTTGATTTTTCAATGATCCAATGGATGTTGGCAGTTTGATCTCTGGTCCTCTGCCTTTTCTAAACCCAGCCTGTACATTTGTAAATTCTCAGTTCACATGCTGTTGAAGCCTCACTTGAGGATTTTTGAGCATTACTTTGCTAGCGAGTGCAATTGTGCAATAGTCTGAACATTCTTTGGCATTGCCTTTCTTTGGAATTGGAATGAAAACTGACCTTTTCCAGTCCTGTGGCCACTTCTGAGCTTTCCAAATTTGCTGGCATATTGAGTGCAGCACTTTCACAGCATCATATTTTAGGACTTGAAATAGCTCACCTGGAATTCCATCACCTCCACTAGCTTTGTTCATAGTGATGCTTCCTAAGGTTCACTTTACTTTGCACTCCAGGATGTCTGGCTCTAGGTGAGTGATCACACCATCATGGCTTCCAGGGTCATCAAGATCTTTTTGCATAGTTCTTCCATGTGTTCTTGTCACCTTTTCTTAATATCTTCTGCTTCTATTAGATTCATGCCATTTCTGTCCTTTATTGAGCCCATCGTTACATGAAATGTCCCCTTGGTATCTCTAATTTTCTTGACGAGATCTCTAGTTTTCCCATGCTATTGTTTTCCTCTATTTCTTCGCATTCATCACTGAGGAGAGCTTTCTTATCTCTCCTTGCTATTCTTTGGAACTCTGCATTCAGATGGGTATAGATTTCCTTTTCTCCTTTGTCCATTACATTTATTTTAATCCTTGTAAAATATAATGACTTTAAAACAAAGTAGACAAAGTGGAAAGTTGTACCTTTCTGATGTGTTCCCAGTGTGCTGTAGTGTATTTGAAAGTGGTCCAAATGCCATCGAGGTTCTTTTCTTAGGAACTCTGGTCACTTGTCATCCACTCTAGGCTTTGTGACTTTGTGGCTTTGCAGTCCTTTTATGTCATATAGAATTATAGGACATGATCTGACAGAGTATGTACTGGACATGACAGAAAAATGGTCCTATTCTAACTCTTGTATCTCTTTGGAGTTTCTGTTTTGGGTAAAATCTTTTATTCTACTGGAAATGCCTATTTTGTGCTGGTAAAGATGAGAACATTTCCCTCTTTGGCTCTAGCCATGTTAGCCAGCTCTATGCTTTCTCAGAAAGGAAGGCTGAACTCATGTGTGAACGGGTAAGACAGAAAATGTGAAAAGTGATTATACTGAGAAATAGAGAAGATGAAATGATTAAAAATCAGTCCATGTTTTCTTCATCCCTCTGGCGAACACTTCAGGATGAAGGTGAGGTACTTTAGGGTACCACGTTCACATACCATCCAGACAGTGGCCGTGGTCAGAGATGCACATATACTGAGTCAGTGACAGTCTTCCACCATCAAGTAGCTGTTCCTCCGAGAATCACCCTAACCCTGCCTGCTGCTTTTGCCACCCCCAGGGCAGAATAATCCCTAGTAGGTTGTTCACAGGAAATGTTTCAACATGTGCTTAAAAGATAATGAGATTATACAGATTATACGATGTATGGGAGAGTCACTGTGTCAGCAAACTATCAAACTGAATGTCTCTCAATTTTTTTGATACCTAAAGGCATTTATTATAAGGAATTTGTTCATGTGATTATTGAGGTGGCGTAGTCTCATGTGTGCAGTCCACAAGCTGGAGCCCCAAGAGAGCTGGTGGGGTATTCCAGTCTGAATCTGGAGGCCTGAGAACCGGGAGGAATGATGGTGTAATTTCCAGTCTGAGGGTCAGAGAGGACCGATGTCCAGCTCAGGTAGTCAGGCAGAGCGAGACTGATGCTGTCCTCCTCCACCTTTGGAAAGTGGATGAAACCACCCCCTTTTCTACCTAGTGTCCCAGTCAGGTAAGAATCTGCTTGCACTGCAGGAGACCAGGGTTTGATCCCTGGGGCGGGAAGATCCCCCGGAGAAGGAAATGGCAACCCACTCCAGTATTCCTGCCTGGGAAATTCCATGGACAGAGGAGCTTGGTGGGCTACAGCCCATGAGGTCGCAAAAAAGTTGGACACAAAATAGGGGAATGGCTCTTAATTTTTTTTAAAAAATCTCCCTTCCCAGGAAAAGAGTTGTATCTAGCAATAGAGTGGGTACTTTCTTTTCCAAGAATTTTGACTATTCAAAGCATCTTTAAAATTCACATTGACTATCCTAAGAGTCAGTAGTCATTTTATTTTAATAGAAAGATAAATGATCCTCCCAATGTCAGACATGATGTATAATTCAAAACACTTCACAGCAGTTTTCACATGGGACTCTTGCATGAATTAGCACAGGCTCTTGGGATAAAATTACCTCATTGTAGATTTTGAGATTTCCCATTCCTGACAAGATAGCACAACTCCAGAGAATGTTGTCTTCCTCCCCAGACTCAACACGGTAGGCGCTGCCTAAGAAAGCAGAGTGGCTCATATGAACTAACATGGAAACTAAGGGAAACTCTGGGTGGATAAAGGGCAGAAGTGGTGTTGCGTGAAGGTGACGGGTGGCCTGGAGTACAAGGGAGTAAGGGACTTCTGTGGGCAATAGGTTGGCAGAGGAGCTTCTGAATTTTCTTTTCTGTGACAAAAAAAGAGCAGCATCCTCCAAAGCTACTTATTATCTAAGGGATAACATCTTTAGAGTGCCCAGAGAGAGTACAGAGCTGATGGAAGCAAGAAGGCAGGCGAACCCTAAGCTATCCCCACTCCTCCTCCTTTCCCCCTGGAGATTTTCTCCAGGAATGAGTAAGTTATAATAAAAAGAGGTCACCACCTCCCAACAGTATTTTTTAGTTTTCAAAGAATTTAATGCCAATTTCTGAAGGACACATTTTCTTGATAGCATAAAGAAGCATGAGTGAGCCATTCATAAAATCTGTGTAATAAGCCACTAAGAAAGCTTTAAAATACATTCCAAAAGTGCGATACTACATTTTCTATATTTTCTGATTATAATGCAGTAAAATTGGAAATGAATATAAAAAGGCAGAAAGAGTAACAAAAAAATTGGTTTTAAAACCAATCATCTTTCCTCTGACATATTTATTTTAATGCAATATGAATTATTCACATCTTGTCACATATTTCCATGTCTCTGTGGTACTTGGATAATACTATAAGAAAACATAAAAATATACATAAAAATAAAGTGGTTTAGGAAAACTTCTTTCAGATAGCTCTCACAAGTGGTAACAATAATGGCTACCACTTGTGAAATAGTTATTATATTCAATGTGTTCTTGTGTATTTTGTGTCTAATTCCTTAGGGGGAAAAATACCCAGATTCAGAGAGGCAAAGTACTTTACTCAATCTAGCACAGCTCACACTCTTTCCATTAAAGATAGTACTGCTCTTCCAAGAGGAAGATAATGTTATTTAATGTGGGTTTGTAAAGACTTATGCATGTATGATTAGGAATAATTTTAAGAACTCTAGATCTTGTATGTTTAGGATTATACCAGTCATTCATTTATTGTTAAACCATTTTTAATTGAGTGTTTACCATTTGCTTCCCTGGTGCCTCAAACAGTCAAGAATCTGCCTGCAACACAGGATACCAGGTTTGATCCCTGGTTTGGGAAGATCGCCTGGAGGAGGGCATGGCAACCCACTCCAGTGTTCTTGGCTGGAGAATTCCGTGGGCAGAGGAGTCTGGTGGGCTACAGCCCACGGGGTCACAAAGAGTCAGCGACAACTGGACAGCTAGGCACAGCACAGCGTTGGTATCATTCAGCTACTAGCAGGCTGCATAGTGGGGTATTGAAGATAATGAAAACGTGAGAGAATAAAGGAGGAAAAAGGCTTATAAACAGAACCATCAAAGTAAACGGTTCTTCTACCTTTGACTGATGTGATGTGATGTTCTAGGCAGAGTACAATTTGCACTCTTTAAAAGTCATCTTCAGATGAAAACCTCAGAGACTTTATCTTTCCCAGTAAATACTTATGATCATAGACCAGGATAAGAGGCAAAATGTTTATCAAAGACTCGCCCTTTTATGGAGAAAGAACAAATAAGAAGTTTCCTCACATTAAATTTAATCAAACAAAGTAGCTTAAATGTAAAGAGTTTCAACTGAAATAAAAGCTTAAAGACCTTGATTAGAAACAAGAATGCAAAAAAAAATAAAAAATAAAAAAAAAAGAAACAAGAATGCAAATACAGTCTCTGCACATTTTAAGCATGTAGTGTTTCACAGGAGAAGAAGTGTCTTACTCAAAAATATTATGTGGAAAATAAAGCAAGTATTTTTTTATTCATTTCAAATATTAAGTCTTTGGGTTAAATAGTATCATGAGATGATACTTTAACTCATCTGTCAATGACATTAAATGTTTTTTAAACATTAATATTTTAAGACTCAGGTCTTGGAATAATGCAAAACAAGGTTTATAGCTGGAGATTTTGTTTTCCTCATTAATATGTGAAAAGGAATCATATTTATAACTGTATGTCATATTATCTTTACTAATTTGTAGATTGATTCATTTATCTTTAGATTTATGTTGCCATTTCAAAATAATTATAATATATTCTAGTTTATTTATCCCTGATTATATAATCAACCATATTTCTCCTTGATTAAGGATAACTTATCTTTAGTCATATGTCAAAATATTTCTTATAAGCAATGGAAAATGGAAATATAAGATTGTAAAGAAGGGATATTTTATGACTGGACATAGAAATCCATGAATCAAAAAAAGTCATTCACTCAAGAACTGTTATAATCTTTGAGAACTGTGTATCCCTTTTAATTTAAAGATAAAACTTATACCAGTAAAATAGTCTGATATAAAATAGAAATTTAGAGCACTTCACACTGAACTCTGTACCAGGAATGTACTCAGAAATGTTGACCAACTGGCTGAGATATAATTACATTTGACGTATTAACTTCTCTAGGAATTTTCATTATGATCTTTCCTTTGGGCAAATTGAGCCAGTCTGACCTTTGGCATGTTTGAGTTTGAATCTTACGTCGTTAACACATCATTTCAGAACAAACTGAAAATAAGTAGAGGCATGTCTTCCTATGACATGAAATGGCATAAAATAGTTAAAACTCATAGATAGGCAAAACTTCATAGATAGGCACTTCCGCTTCCCATCACAAAAGCTATGACCCAGAATCTTGTTTTGCATCATTGCTTGTTGTGTCACCCTCTCACTTGCCTTCTTGCTTTGGCCCTTTACTCCCCACCACAAATCAGCTTCAGGTAGCAGCTATGCTGAAGGCCATTGTCTGAGATCCTTTACCCACCCCTCCATCACACCTCAAGCTGCTTTAGCCTGACCTCTGGTTGAGCTTTCCTGCCTGACTTTCCAACATGCACGTAGAAGTATTTCCCTATTTTGTTGGGCAGTCACACCTACGTCTGGCTGTAAATTTTTTATCCCAGTGATCTTTCTGGGCATCTAAGTTGCCTTTGCCAGTGTTGGAGATCTTGCTAACATTCTTGGGTATCTGCCTGTCAGTTTTGACTGCTGGCTGAGTAACGGAGGTGAATTCTAAATGTTTTAAGACTAAGATTCACTTCACCTAATGCCAGCTGAATTAGGAGCCCAGGGCAGATCAACTCAAGGTTGCGTTTCTGAACCAGATAGGCGATTTTGATCACCAGGTGTGATTTCAGTTTCTATTCAGTGTAGGTAACCTCAGTAAGACCACCTATCTAGAAACTAGATGTAGAATTGAGTGATAGTTAAACTAGGACATTTTTACAAAAGGGTGGGCTGTTCCTTGAGGCTAGTTTTAACAATGAAAAATGAGGTTATCTTGGTTAAACCCAGAACAGGGCATGAAAATTATTATTTTTCTTTCTTGCTTGCTAAACTGCTTCAGTTGTGTCCTCATAGACTGTGTGGGCTCATAGACTGTAGCCCACCAGGCTCCTCTGTCCATGGGATTCTCCAGGCAAGAATACTACAGTGGGTTGCCATTTCTTTCTCCAGGGGATCTTCCCAACCCAGGGATCGAACCTGCATTTCTTATGTCTCATGCATTCTGGTCTTTACTGAAAATTTTAATTTACTCAGGCAAATTGGGAAAATCGAGATGGGTAAATTACTGTTCATAGCTAAGGAAATGTAAGAAACACTACATATTCTTGTTTATTCCAGGGATATTCCAATCCACAACTCTTAACACCTTGTATAATCATTATGATGGATTGAAACACAACCAGAGTCATGAAGGTGGACCTAGAAATGGAGCTATGTAAGTTTGCTCAGGTCTTTCCATCACGTTATTATTATTATTATTTTTGGACCTTTATATCTTCTGACCACCATCCCATTTCTCCTCCTGTCCTCAAAATGTGGTAGCCACAAATCTGATCTCTTTTTCTGTGAGTTGGTTTCTTTCTTTGCTATTTTTTAAAAAATTCCACATATAATTGAGATGGTCTGGTATTTGTCTTTCTCTGCCTGACTTATTTGACTTAGTATAATGCCCTCAAAGTCCATCCATGTTGTTGCAAATGGCAGGATTTCTTTATTTTTATGGCTGAATGATATTTCATTGTATACACACACACACACACACACACACACATATATATATACACCACATCACTTTTATACATTTATCTGTACCTAGACACTTGGGTTATTTCCACCTTAGCTGCAGTAAATAATTAGCTATTGTAAACAATCCTGCTATGACCAGGGGGTGCACTAATGCTGCACTCAATACATCAGCAAATTTGGAAAACTCAACAGTGGCCACAGGACTGGAAAAGGTCAGTTTTCATTCTAATCCCAAAGAAAGACAATGTCAAAGAATGCTCAAACTACCACACAGTTGCACGCATCTCACACGCTAGCAAAGCAATGCTCAAAATTCTCCAAGCAAGGCTTCAACAGTACATGAACTGAGAACTTCCATATATTCAAGCTAGATTTAGAAAAGGCAGAGGAACCAGAGATCAAATTGCCAACATCTACTGGATCATCAAAAAAGCGAGAGAGTTCCAGAAAAACATCTACTTCTGCTTTATTGACTATGCCAAAGTCTTTGACTGTGTGGATCACAACAAACTGTGGAAAACTCTTAACGTGATGGGAATACCAGACCACCTGACCTGTATCTTGAGAAACCTGTGTGCAGGTCAGGAAGAAACAGTTAGTACTGGACACAGAACAACAGACTGGTTCCAAATCGGGAAAGGAGTACATCAAGACTGTGTACTGTTGCCCTGCTTATTTAACCTATATGCAGAGTACATCATGAGAAATGCTGGGTTGGATGAAGCACAAGTTGGAATCAAGATTGCTGGGAGAAATATCAATAACCTCAGATGTGCAGATGACACCACCCTTATGGCAGAAAGTGAAGAAGAACTAAAGAGCCTTGTGATGAAAGTGAAAGAGGAGAGTTAATAAGTTGGTTTAAAGCTCAACATTCAGAAAACTAAGATCATGGCATCTGGTCCCATCACTTCATGGCAAATAGATGGGGAAACAGTGGCTGACTTTATCTTTGGGGGCTCCAAAATCACTGCAGATGGTGACTGCAGCCATAACATTAAAAGGTGCTTGCTCCATGGAAGAAAAGTTATGACCAATCTAGACAGCATATTAAAAAGCAGAGACATTATTTTGCCAACAACGTTCCGTCTAGTCAAAGCTAAAACTACTGGTTTTTCCAGTAGTTATGTATGGATGCAAGGGTTGGTCTATAAAGAAAGCTGAACACAGAAGAATTGATGCTTTTGAACTGTGGTGTTGGAGATGAGTCTTAAGAGTCCCTTGGACAGCAAGGAGATCCAGCCAGTCTATCCTAAAGGAAATAATTCCTGAATATTCATTGGAAGGACTGATGCTGAAGCTGATGCTCCAATACTTTGGCCACCTGATGTAAAGAACTGACTCATTTGAAAAGACCCTGATGCTGGGAAAGATTGAAGATGGGAGGAGAAGCGGATGACTGAGGATGAGATGGTTGGATGGCATCACCAACTCAGTGGACATGAGTTTGAGTAAACTCCAGGAGTTGGTGATGGACAGGGAGGCCTTGTGTGCTGCAGTCCATGGGGTTGCAGAGTCGGACACGACTGAGTGACTGAACTGATGACCAGAGGGTACAGATATCTCTTCCACATGGTGTTTTCCTTTCCTTGGGATATATTTTCAGAAGTGGGATTGCTGGAACATATGGTAGTTCTATCTTTAATTTTTAAAAAAATTTCTGTACTGTTTTCCATAGTACCTATACCACCTTACAGTCCCACCAGCAGTTGATAATTTGTTGTCTTTTATATTTTGATTCTAGACATTTTAACAGTTGTGCGGTGCTATCTGGTGGTTTTGATTGGCATTTCCTTATGATTACTGATGTTGATCACCTTTTCATGTACCTGTTGGCTATTCATATATATTCTTTGGAAAAATGTTCAGGTCCCTTGCTCATTTTTTCACTTGTATTATTTTGAGTTTTTGCTATTGAGTTTTAGGAGTTCTTTATATATTTTGAATACTAATGCTTTATTGGATACATTATTTGTAAACATCTCTCCCATTCACCAAATTGTTATAACTTCTATTTCCTTGCTAAAATTTTCTAATTTTTCTTTTGTTTCATGAGGACTTGTAATTGATTTTTGTCAGGTCTTTGTCAGGTCTTTGTCAGATATTCCAGTATCACATATATCTTGTTACTGGCATCAGGTGATTATCTTTTCTCATTCAGATCATGGTTTTTCCTGGTTCTTGATTGGATGAGTGATTTTCTACTGTATCCTGAATATTTTGGTTATTATGTTAGCAGACCATTGAGCCTGTTCATATTTTCTGTGTTAGAAGTCAATTGCCCTGTTTAGGTTGAGCTTATAGGTGACTCTTTGGTCTGTTCTAATGATAGTTTGGTTTTCTGAGATCTGTCAGTGTTACTCTGGTTGACTTCATTCTTCTGATGCTGTTAGGGTTCTTGCTAAAACCCTTCTGGTCTCATCTGTCAAGGTAGAAAGCACCTACTTGGGTTACCTACAGTTTTGGGGTGATCTTCTGGGAGAAGATACTACTGAAGCTATCTAGTTCCAGAATTGGAAGCCAGTCCAGGTCTTTAACCATTCTAAGAAGTCTTGAACATCTTCACTGCAAATGCACAAGGATGTCTGGAAAACATCCAGGTAGAGGAACATCTAGCTGACAATATCCAAATGAGAAAAAAACCCTGGTGGAGAGCAAGAGTCCATTTATCAATGTTTGGAAGACTAGAAGCACTGCGTGGGTCAGTGAACATTTTCATGTACTGAAATTGCCTGATGCATTGCTTAAAATCTACCTTCCTTTTCTCACACTCACCATGGGCTCTCTGTGAGACTCCAGCTTTGTGAAAACCCAGAGTCCATGGAGTCAGTGCAGAAGTTCTTCTGCCATGGCAGTAATTTCCAATAGTAATTTCCCTGGAGCTTTAGAAACCCTGGCAGAGATAAATCCTCTGCTCTTCTTTGTGAAGAACTCCTTCACCCCTGAGGAAAGGTGGGGAGTATTTTCCCTTTATTTACAAAGCACTATACACCTAGACCGGGGCTTCCCTGGTGCCTCAGTGGTAGAGACTCTGCCTGTCAAGCTGGAGACACAGGATTGATCCTGGGTCAGAAAGATCCCCTGGAGGAGGAAATGACAACCCACTCCAGTATTCTTGCTGGGAAATCCCATGGACAGAGGAGCGTGGTTGGCTCCAGCCCATGGGGTTGCAAAGAGTTGGACACGACTGAGCAGCTGACACGAGGTGACCTGTCCACACATCAGGCAAAGGCTTTTGGTGGTCCAGGTGCTTGTTCAGAGTCCTCTGCTCCTCATTGCTATCTCAGTCTACTTTCTCTTCCTTCCTGACCCTGCTCTAGCATTTGGCTCACGTTTGCTATTTCTCTCACAGCTTTCTCAGCATGTCTGGGCATCTCTCCTTTTAGTGGATGTGACTCCTGCTTTAGCTCAGGAACCTCAACTCGGTGCTATAACAGCTTTTGCCAGGCCAGGTCCAAGTTGCTGCTGAAAAGTCACAAGCTCAGCATCATTCTGGTTTCCATCTCAGCAACTTCGCACTGCTAATACATAGGCTCTCACCGGAGGAGGATAGTGTGTTAACTCTTGTTTCAGAATGAGACTCCTTTCCTACATCTGTCTCTGTCAACTCACCTGCACTCCTCACTGCTAAGGATGGGGGCTTCTGAAATACTTGGGCTCAAGGCCTGTGAGTACTCTGACCAAACGACCCAGTGGATTTGATAGAATGAGCTATTCTCACACTTCTCAGGTCTACTGCAAAGCTTCAATAACTCTGATTCAGTTATTAAAGCAGATGTTGATGTGGGTCTCATTTAGAGTTCTTGGGACAAGCAGAAAAATCACACTTTAATTTTTCCACCAGCTAGTCTGAACATCAGAGGTCAGGAAGACCTCATTGTTGTTGTTCTTCTTCTTTGTTGAGTAAATGCCCCTTTCATTTACATCCATCTGAACTTTGACACATTGACCCTTCCCTTGTTTATCCAGCAAGAAATTTTGAACAGAGGTGTCTTCTGTTTGACATTGTAAGGCACAAATTTGCAAAGTTTATTTCATGTTTCACTAACATTATCTAATGGTGTGTTTCTTTTAAATAAATTTCCTCTAATCATCATAAGGTTTGCAAAATGGAAAAGTTTTCAACAAAATGTTACACACAACTTAATGTATATTGAGCAACTGTGCAACATACTCAAAATACAAAGATAAAAAATAATATGAATCTGGCTCCCAAGAATTATCCAGTGTAATAGAAGAAAAATTACAGACACACATGAACAATAGTTGGCATATAGTGTGCATGCAATATTACAAATACTGACAAAACCAGAAGACTTATATAAGAATTGCTTTTGACAGACAGTTGAGTCAGGAAACACTCAGCAGAGCAGGTAATAGTTATGAATCAAGTGTTGAGAATAAATAGGAATCCATCAGGTGAGAAGAGAGCAAAGACATTCCAGGCTTAGTGAGGCCCATATGCCAAGTCACAGAGGCATGGGACACTCATAGGTTTTGGGAGCTGCAAGTAGTTCTGCATTGCTCAGGTACAAAGGGATGTGAGATGAGGCCATAAGGGGTTTTACATTCCATGAGAAGGAGCTGGGATTTTATTCTCAAAGAAATAGGAAACTCATGATAGATTTTAAGGTGGGAAGTTTTGCATTTTAGAACAAATCACTGTTGATCACAAGTAATACAAACATCCATTTAAAAGTTGAAATTTGTAGCCTTATATTTTATCATGTTGCCCCTTCAAAGATCTAGAGTGTTCTAATATTATATAAATGTAAGCATAAGCACATCTTAGGCATTCTGTACCTCTTAGGTAGGGCTCAAGCAAGAATAGCTGGTAGCTTTTTTCTGGCTTTGTTGTTATTTAGTCACTCAGTCATGTCCATCTCTTTGCAACCCCATGGACTGTAGCCCACCAGGCTCCTCTGTCCATGCGATTTCCCAGGCAAGAATACTGGAGTGACTTTCTCCAGGGGATCTTCCTGACCCAGGAGTCAAAGCTGTGTCTCCTGCATTGGCAGGTTGATTCTTTACCACTGAGCCATCAGGGAAACCTTTTTCTGGGCATAGGGAATAATAAAGAGAAACTATGCCATCTTAAAAGAGAAAACTTCCTTCTTTATAAAATTTCTAGGAATCATCAAAGTCAAATGAAAAAAAAGAATTATTCCTGGAATGCTTTCAATTGTCTTGTGCTTCCAGGCCTTCTTAACAGATGGGTGAATCTGCCCTCTGTATGCATAGTGTGTGCTGGTCTGTGCTATTGACTTCTGCTGTCTTGTCTTCCTGATACCTATCCATTGAGGTAGGCTTCCTGCCCTATTTCTAAATGAGAATTTAAGTCAAGGAACATTTTAAGGAAAAAATTTAGGTTATATATGCAATGGAAATTATCCATCCAGGACTGGTTTTCTACTGTGAATGTTTGACTGTACTGATTTTCTTCTGCGGCTTGATACAGGTGATGGCTAGAGAAAGATCAACAGATCGTGGCAACAAGAGTGAAAGCGCACAGGACCGCTTGTGGTCATCAACCTGCCTTCCTCTCCCTGACTTATGTCCTCCTCTTGCTGTGATGATCCAGACAGGGCAGAGCATGACTCTGGGTCTGAGCCCTGGCTGAGGTCCACACATTGGCCAGGCTTTGGCTATTGATACAAAAGCCTATACACTGTCATGTGTGAAATAGACAGCTAGTGGGAAGCCGCTATAAGACACAGGGAGCTCAGTCTGGTGCCCTGCAGTGACCTAGAGGCTGGGATGCGGGGAGGAGTGGGAGGCTCGCGAGGGAGGGACAAATGGTGGCGCTAGTGGTAAAGAATCTGCCTGCCAACGCAGGGGACTTAAGAAACTCGGGTTTGATCCCTGCGCTGGGAAGAGCCCCTGGAGGAGGTCATGGCAACCCACTCCAGCATTCTTGCCTGGAGAACCCCATGGACAGAGGAGCCTGGTGGGCTACAGTCCACGGGGTTGCAGAGTCAGACACGACTGAAGCGACTTAGCACAGCACACAGCACGTGTGAGCACACACACACAATTGTGACGGATTCTCATTGTTGTACAGCAGAACCCAACACGACACTGTAAGCAGCTGTCCTCCGATTAAAAAATAAAGATGAAAAGCAAGAACCAAAAGAGCATGTTGGTCTGGATTTTATGGGAAAAAGGACAACTTCCACTGGCATCTTAGGGTCTTTGTAGGAGATGCCCTACTTGAGTCAAGCAGCTAGCTGAATGAGAGGAGTCGATAGATGAATAGAATAATCATGTGACATCTCAGCGGCTCGTGGCTATCACCTTCATAGATAAAACTGAAATCTCTCTGTGAAAATGACATGTTGGCCGTTAGCCTGTTTTAATAAAAGAGTAGAGAAGTTACTCTCCTGTGGATTTTGCTGGTACTTTTTATAGCCGAAGTGTGGTAGGAAGTAGGCCCCAAGTTCCCTTGGCAACAAGTAGAATAGAAGCGATACACAGAAATCTGAATCATCGATGAATCATCTGAGGATTTCTGTTTCTAATCCTTGGAAATAATTTACTGTTGTTTTTTTCTTTCATCTGTGCAGTGTTTGCTGACTCCAAGGGAACAGCGCAGAGAGCACACAAGTTTCCATTGGTCGATCATTTAAGAATCAGTCTGAGTGCTCTAAGTGACCTTAATACTGGTATCCAGAAACCCACTGTGCTGTCTTTAGCACTTGCTGTTTGAAACGAACTTACCTGCACAGTAGCGCATCAGCAGTGGGGAAGTTCCCCTTCTCCAGAGAAACCAGATATCCCCAGGAAGACCTTTTAGGATGTTGCTGCATTGGACCTACAGTTTTCTTAGCATAAAGGAAAGGTGGTCTCTCTAGAGCTCATTGTATCACAGAGAACACTTTCAGACCCCAAAAGGAAAACTGATAGGGTCGCACCTGAAAGATTGTGCTCACACATGTACACACACACACACACACACACACCATCTGAAACTTTGGGACATCAGTTACTCAGCTTTTTTGCACTATTTTCTTCCATGAATGCATTTCTTATATAATCCCTTTATTTCCATTCTTGTTTTCCCCTTATTTCAAGGTTTATCACTTTGTCTTCTTGATGAAGTGTCCTTACCCCATTCTTTGTGCATAGTAAAAAAGAAATTTCCCTAAAAATGCTTTTTCTCATGTCAGCATCCCCCCAAGATTCATTCATGGTTCAGTAGCTTCTTATGGACCATGAGTTAATGAACATTGTATTCATAGCATCATCATGGTGACTGACCTATAGAATATGTTTAATAAATATTTATTAAATGACATTATAATTGTGGCATTTTTGATTAAGTGTTCTTGGAACAGATCTAAATCTACTTATGAGCATAAATCAATCTTGGTAGTCTTACCCTCCCTAGCTGTTAGCATGATCTCTGGTATATTCTACCCGCTCAACCAACAGTTACTGAAACAGTGAATGAAATTCAAATCCTGGATGCATCCTGTAATCTCCCCTAGCTTGGTGATCTTATTTCCTACCAATCCACTCTTTCCTGTGAAGTGAGCCCTTTTACCAGTCAAGTTCCATGTAATCACTCGTACCATTTTCCTCAGATGAATTATCAACACTGTCCCCAGCACCCACTTAAGTCCTATCCTTCAAGGCTCAGCCTAAGTCTCATTCTGTTCACAAATGGAGAAATATCTTGATTCCTCCAATCCTCACAGATCTTCATGTTCTTCTAACTCCTCGTGTCTCTGGCCTTTATTCAAATTTTGTATTTAATGCAATCTTCTATTGTTTGCTTCCTTTTATGACTCCTGGGTGATGTCACCTATTTTCTAATCCTTGGCATCTCCCACATATTGATGACACTAAGTTCCCTCATCTTTAGTGCTTAGATCATCAAATCTCAATGTTCTATAAGTTCCTCGGGCTCACTGTTCAGAAGTTAGTTCATATTATTAAATTTTCTAGGTATGTTGATTGTAGTGTTTTTGTTATAAGTGCTTTTGTCTTTAGGAATACATATTAAAATATTTATGGATGCATGATACGTTGTCTCAAATTTATTTCAAAATAACATGGAAAGGGATAAAAGGAAGGCATTATGCTATTCTATGCACTACATTTTTTCATAATACAAACTGCTTAGAATTTTCATTCACCATTTTTCTCTCTTACTGCCTTCAGTCTCTTCAAACCTGCTCCTCCTCGGCTTGAATGCATATTTCCCCCGCTCCCACCGCCCTGACACACACTGCCTGTCCCATCCTCTGGGACGTCCTCGAGCAGGCAGCAGAGATTGACATGTGAAACAGACTTAGCCAGCTTTTCATGAGATCAGTGCCCAAGTAGAATATTCTGGGGGTCAAGTCAAGTACTGGGAAACAATTTTTGAAAGTGGAAGGAGACATCAACTCTGTTCTGAAAAGGATAAAGAATTGAGGGTTACATCTACACCCTACCATATCCCCAGTTTTGTGATTCTCTGCACATCTGACAAGAGAAACAACCAAAATCCATGGTTCTATGTTGTATCCTTTGCTCAGGGTCTGTCTTCCTCTCCTTGATTTCCCAGTTAGCACAGTGCCTTGAAAAACTGGATATTCTTTGGAAGTCTGAAATTGAATCACACAGAATCTAATTTCTTTGTATCTGATGCTCCCTTTTCCTGCTAATATCCATATACTGAAAGTCTCCTTTCCTGATTGTCCCCACTCCAAAGTGCTTCATCTTCCTCTTGAGTTCACAGAACTTTTTTGCCTTTCACAGCATGTATTTCTGTTTTGGTGTCCTATTTCATTTGCTGTTTAAGACTGGTGAGAACAGTGAGCATACCTTTTCATCCTACTATTTTCTGTGGAGCTTTCTCAGGGTTTGGTTCCTGAGCACACTTGAAAACTGTGTTGAATGCTTGAATGTAAAAGGCCTGGGGAGAGCCTGCTTCCTGTTTGAGATCAGCAATACTGATTATTTCATGGCCACTGTTTGCTTAAGTAATTCCATGAGCTCCATTATTTACAGAAGGAATAAAGGCAGCCTCAGTTTAGAGAGTGAATCCTCACAAAGTACCTTAAGGTCTCAAGAGTAATATAGCATATGTCACCTATTCAGTCAGTTATTGTTGTTTAGTCACTACATCGCCTGATTCTCTTGTGACCCCTTGGACTATAGCCCTCCAGGCTCCATTGTCCATGGGATTTCCCAGGCAAGAATACTGAAGTGGGTTGCCATACCCTCTCCAAGGGATCTTCCCGACCCAGGGATTGAACCCATGTCTTCTTCATTGGCTGTTCTTTCCCACTGAGCCACCAGGGAAGCCCCAAAACAAAACAGAATAATGGAGGATTTGTACTTTCATCTTAGAGTTAAGAAAACACCAGCTACATTGGTATCTGATTCAGGAACAGGGCTCAGAATTTTCTCATGAGACTTCTGAATCCACCTCCAGTGTCCCTCCCACCCTCACTGCAGGTGTCTGCATGTAGATGATAACACTTGGCTCATTTAATACAGCCAGGGACTTGATCATCTGCAGGTTTGGTATCCACAGAGAGTCCTGGAACCAAACCCCCATGGGAGGGACGGCTGTGCTTCTCATCTATTCCGGGTCTTTTAGAGAAGCATGATGGAGTTAGGAGAAAACCTGAGGCCAGACTGTGTTCAGATTCTGGCTTTGTCTAGCCACATGACCCTGCGCCAGCCGACAGTCACACTGGAGGGGGGAATAAATAGCTTTATAAGCTAACGCAGTGCATTTCAAGAGGGAAACTCATGTGGCTGCGGTGACGGCCTTTTGCTGTCACATGTGCTCACTCTGTGCCTCAGTTTCCACATCAGTAAATTAAGCAGGGTAGTAATTCCCTGTGTCATAGGGTTGGGCACAGGATTAGATGAGTTAATATACATAAAGCATTTGAAACAGTGCCTAGTACATAGGAAGCACTATATAGTCGTTTGCTTTTGTCACTGTGACCATTCATTTCCAAGTAGAGCATATGCAATACATTTTGTATGGTGCAAAAGACAAAAATATTCAGTGACTTTTAGGGGTCAATTTTTGAACCTAGTTCTAAGATGTTTATGGCATTAACATCTAAAATCTCTTTCATTTTCTCCACAACCTTTCCAAACACTCTTTGTTTACATAATCAGATTGGATGTTGTACAGAAATCGCTTTTATCATAATATGTTACTGCCTTCAGTTCCTTTCCAACTGGAGTCTGAAATACCTTTGCGTGCAGAAATGTAAAGGTCTGTGAAAACAACATGATTCAAACTTTTTGTTCATTTTCAGTAAAAGTATCATTAATTCACATGGGAATAAAAGCAAAGCTGATAGTTATTTGACGTCACTGGGTAGGAATCACTTACTTAAAAACAGGGTGACATATTGGGAGCTATTATCCTGTCCAGTTGTGAAACAAAAACTAACAAAGCTGTAAAGTGATGTATAACTTATTTAATAGTGTTGTCTGTATATATATGCATATGTATATATGTATTATATATGTATATGTGTGTGTGTGTGTGTGTGTGTGTGTGTGTGTGTCTATCAATTGAGTGTTCTCCCATTCCAGGAATTATCCTAGGAAAAGGATGTAGCCAGTGTCTTCCACATGGAATTTATCTGCAGGTATAAGGAGACACATAAAATAAAATAATTATAGGTTTTAAGGTGTGAGGCAAGAAATGTAGATGGTGATATGACCCATTAAATAAGTGGAAAAATCAAAGGGTGAATTTAGGTAAGGAAATTTGGGAAGATTGAGCAGAAACTTAAAGGACTTGAAGATGGTAAAGAATTTGGTGACATAGTCTGATAAACAGAATTAAATCAGTGATAGAGACTAGTAAATATCAACAAGATTTTTGTTTTATTTTGTTTTCTATGCTCATTTTATATATATCCTTTTATCCTTATGAACAAATTTGATTTGGTTCAAATGCAGTTAAAATTGCTTGGACAAAGATGAAACAATCGAAGATTTGTGTCTCTTTTCTTTTGTTGTAGTATAAATGTAATACACACTATAAAAATTTTTAGAAAATAAAAATTATAAAATAAAATTTACCCATAATCCAAACACTTAAATGCAGATGTTACTAACACATTGGTCTATTCCTAAGGCAGATTTTTTCAAGTTCAGTTTGTGGTTATCTAACCTTTGTGAAAATAGGTTAAATGAAGTAGGTGGCCAACTTGGCTTAGAAAAAAGAGAAGCAAGGCAGAGGTCCTGCTGATATTCAGAGTTCACATGATAATAAGCATGTTTTGGTTTAAAAAGTTACAGTTGACCAAAAAAAGAAAAAATATTGTAGTGGTCAGAACAGTATGGTGAGAGAAATGTCTTGCTATCAAATACTGAGTTCAATTCAGTTCAGTACAGTCACTCTGTTGTGTCCAACTCTGTGACGCCATGGACTGCAGCATGCCAGGCCTCCCTGTCCATCACCAACTCCCGGAGTTTACTCAAACTCATGTCCATTGAGTTGGTGATGCCATCCAACCATCTCATCCTCAGTCATCCCCTTCTCCTCCTGTCTTCAATCTTTCCCAGCATCAGGGTCTTTTCCAATGAGTCAGTTCTTCACATCAGGATGCCAAAGTATTGAGGTTCAGCTTCAGCATCAGTCCTACCAATGAATATTCAGGACTAATTTCCTTTAGGATAGACTGGTTGGATCTCCTTGCTGTCCAAGGGACTCTCAAGACTCGTCTCCAACACCACAGTTCAAAAGCATCAATTTTTCTGCGCTCAGCTTTCTTTATAGACCGACCCTCACATCCATACATGACTACTAGAAAAACCATAACTTTGACTAGATGGACCTTTGTTGTCAAAGTAATGTCTCTGCTTTTTAATATGCTGTCTAGATTGGTCATAATTTTCCTTCCAAGGAGCAAGCGCCTTTTGATGTTATGGCTGCAGTTACCATCTGCAGTGACTTTGGAGCCCAAAAAATAAAGTCTGTCACTGTTTCCACTGTTTCCACATCTATTTGCCATGAAGTGATGTGACTAGATGCCATGATCTTAGTTTTCTGAATGTTGAGCTTTAAGCCAACTTTTTCACTTTCCTCTTTCACTTTCATCACAAGGCTCTTTAGTTCTTCTTCACTTCTGCCACAAGTGTAGTGTCATCTGTACATCTGAGGTTATTGATATTTTTCCCAGCAATCTTGATTCCAACTTGTGCTTCATCCAGCCCAGCGTTTCTCATGATGTACTCTGCATATAGATTAAATAAGCAGGGTGACAGTACACACCCTTGATGTACTCCTTTCCCAATTTGGAAATAGTCTGTTGTTCTGTGTCCAGTTCTAACTGTTTCTTCCTGACCTGCATACAGATTTCTCAGCAGGCAGGTCTGGTTGTCTGGTATTCCCATCACGTTAAGAATTTTCCACAGTCTGTTGTGATCCACATAGTCAAAGACTTTGGCATAGTCAATAAAGCAGAAGTAGATGTTTTTCTGGAACTCTCTCGCTTTTTTGATGATCCAGTAGATGTTGGCAATTTGATCTCTGGTTCCTCTGCCTTTTCTCAATCCAGCTTGAATATATGGAAGTTCTCAGTTCATGTACTGTTGAAGCCTTGCTTGGAGAATTTTGAGCATTGCTTTGCTAGCATGTAAGATGCGTGCAATTGTGTGGTAGTTTGAGCATTCTTTGGCATTGCCTTTCTTTGGGATTGGGATAAAAACTGACCTTTTCCAGTCCTGTGGCCACTGCTGAGTTTTCCAAATTTGCTGGTGTATTGAATGCAGCACTTTCACAGCATCATCTTTCAGGATTTGAAATATCAACTGGAATTCCATCACCTCCACTAGCTTTGTTTGTAGTGATGCTTCCTAAGGCCCACTTGACTTCTCATTCCAGTATGTCTGGCTCTAGGTGAGTGATCACGCCATCATGATTATCTGGGTCATTGAAGATCTTTTTTGTATAGTTCTTCTGTGTATTCTTGCACCTCTTCTTAATATCAGAGAAGGCAATGGCAACCCACTCCAGTACTCTGGCCTGGAAAATCCCATGGACGGAGGTGCCTGGTAAGCTGCAGTCCATGGGATCACTGAGTTGGACACAACTGAGCGACTTCACTTTCACTTTTCACTTTCATGCATTGGAGAAGGAAATGGCAACCCACTCCAGTGTTCTTGCCTGGAGAATCCCAGGGATGAGGAAGCCTGGTGGGCTGCTGTCTATGGGGTTGCATAGAGTTGAACACAACTGACGCAACTTAGCAGCAGCAGCTTCTTAATATCTGCTACTTCTGTTAGGTCCATACCATTTCTGTCCTTTATCGAGCCCATCTTTGTATGAAATGTTCCCTTGGTATCTCTAGTTTTCTTGAAGAGATCTCTAGTCTTTCCCATTCTGTTGTTTTCCTCTATTTCTTTGCCCTGATCACTGAGGAAGGCTTTCTTATCTCTCCTTGCTATTCTTTAGAACTCTGCATTCAAATGGGTATATCTTTCCTTTTCTCCTTTGCCTTTCACTTCCCTGCTTTCACAACTCTTTGTAAGGCCTCCTCAGACAGCCATTTTGCCTTTTTGCATTCCTTTTCCATGGGGATGGTCCCCTGTCTCCTGTACAGTGTCACAAACCTCCATCCATAGTTCATCAGGCACTCTGTCAGATCTAATCTCTTGAGTCTCTTTGTCACTTCTACTGTATAGACATAAGGGGTTTGATTTAGGTCATGCCTGAATGGTCTAGTGGTTTCCCCTGCTTTCTTCAATATAATCTGAATTTGGCAATAAGGAGTTCATGATGTGAGCCACAGTACTTGGAACTAGGCTAAGGAAAATCAAGTATTTGTCTCAGGAGTCATTTGGTAATTATTTCTTACCTTTCATGCATGGGTAGGTAGGTAGAGAGACACAGATATGTATACATATGTATGTATGTGTGTGTGCATTTGTTATTGTAAACACAATTCTGTACCTTGTGTTTTTATTTTCCCATGTCATGAATTCATCTTCAAAAACATTAAATGAGTAATGAACAGCTGTATCAGAGTTTAACTATAAGTATCCTATTGCTGGACTTTTAGTTTGCCCCAAATGTTATAACTGATGCTATAATGCTATAATAAAAGGTTATTATAGGATATTGATCTTTGTCCAGTTGCTATTTTTTAAGGATAAATCCTCAGATATAGACCTACTATAATCAAGCATTTGAGTATTTTTCAAGCTTGTTGCCTGTGTTGTTAAATTGCTATCTCAAAAGCAATGCTTAAAGAAGACTTTCTCACTAAACCCAGCAGTGTTAACTATCTTTCACAAAAGTCTTTACTGGCATTAATTTTTAAAAAGTTTAAGATCTAAGTCAGAGTCTCTTTTTATTTTCCTTTCTTCTGTCTTTTTGGAGAGTGAGGACATCAAAACAGGATTGACGGTAGAGCTAAAATTTGCACAAAATAATCATTTGCAGTTTTTTGTTTTAAAGCATATAGTTTTAAAAATATACATAAGATTGGTCTATGAGTTTATTTTTGGAAAGATTATTTTCTTAGGGCCATTTCAGTGACCTTTGGTTATATTGCTTTTGAATCCTGTATGGTCAACATTGACTGTTTTTGAGCAGAGATATTTCTAAAACTTATTTAGACACTAATAGACTTAAAATAATATGAACCATGGGTTAAAATGATGCATTTAAGCTGCAAAGAACTTTTGATAAAGAGTTTGCCTCAGGCAATAACATAGAAATAGCAACTTTTAAACATTTTGATTTGTAATATAAATGATGTTTTTTTATTTATTTCCAAATGGAATAATTTATCCTTTGAAATATTTTGAAAGCATTTCACTCTTCTAAACTATTCTAAACTATAAAATAAAGTTCCTTGATTCTGTGGGGCTGCAGCTGAAATGGTAAAACAAATTCTTTCTTCTCATAGTTGTCAAGTCAGACAGTTGTTTTCTAGTAGCATTTATCTTCCCCACATTTGTCATTGCTTTAGGGAATTGTAAGATAGATTGATCAAGCTTTCCTCATACCTATTTTTATACATTCTTCTTATTTTTTCAGTTAAGTATAGTTGATTTATAATGTTCATTTCAGGTATAGAGCAAAGAGATTATTACACTTTTTTTTTCTGATTCTGTTACATTTTAGATTATTACTAGAAATTGAATATAGTTTCCTGTGCTATTCAGTAAATTATTCTTATTTATCTGTTTTATATATAGTGGTGTGTATCTGTTAATCTTATACTCCTAATTTGTCTCTCCCCCTCCTTTTTCCCTTTGGTAGCCATAAATTTTCTATGTCTGTGAGTCTCTTTCTGTTCTGTAAATAAGTCCATTTGTTATTTTGTTAGATTTCACATATAAGTGATATCATACAAATTTGTCTTTGTCTGACTTACGTCACTCAATGTGATCATATCCACCTTTTGTGTCCCCATGTACTATAGCCCACCAGACTTCTCTTTCCATGGGATTTCCCAGACAAGCCTACCTGAGTGGCTTGCCATTTCCTTCTCCAGGGGGGCTCTTCCTGACCTAGGGATCAAACCTGCATATCCTACACTGGCAGGCAGATTCTATACCACTGAGCCGGGAAGTCCACAAATGGCAATATTTCATTCTTTTATGACTGAGTCATGTTCCCGTGTGTGTGTGTGTGTGTGTGTGTGTGTGTAAACACATCTTCTTTTATCCATTGTCTACTGAAGAACACTTAGATACCTTCTTCTTGTATACAAAGCCAGTGTACCTTTGACTAGAATAATACTAAATTCTAGTCTCCCTTGACATAGTCAATCATCACCATCAGGTTAATGTGGATACTTTTTAGACTTTGTCCATGCATTTGTGAACATCAATAATCACCGAGAAAATCTATAGTATTGTTTTGGTATTTCTCTTTTACAGAAGTTGCGTCATACCATACCACCTATGATACCAAAAACCTGATTGTCACTGATTCTTTTCTGTAAACTCTGGCTTTATATTCTCTACTACAGATATGAGTCCCTTTGTGTGTGTATATATATATATTTTTACTTTGGTTTCCTTGTTGTTAGAAATTTTTTATTTAAGAACACATTTTTTATTCCAGGGATTCCCTGGTGGCTCAGATGGTAAGAGTCTGCCTGCAATGTGGGAGACCCAGGTTCGATCCCTGGTTCAGGAAGATCCCCTGGAGAAGGAAATGGCAACCCACTCCAGTATTCTTGCCTGGAAAATCCCATGGATGGACGAGCCTGGCAGGCTACAGTCCATGGGGTCACAAAGAATCAGACATGACTGAGCGACTTGACTTTCACTTTCACTTTTGATTCCAACATCAAAAAGAAATTATATTACAATATAGTGTAAGACTTTCATAGTACTATATTTAGTACATTTATAGTATTATATTTATGCTTAGATTATAACAATTTGGAATTTGTCCTTATGAATATGAGATGTGAACTAGCTGTATCTTTCTCAATAAGTAAATTATTCTCCCAAGAACTTTTATTTTAAAATATACCCTTTTTCACTTATTTAAAATGCCATTCTTATTGTATCTTAAATAAGCATGTATGCTCTCATCTATTTAGTTATCAATTTCTGTGCCACTACTGTACTTTATTACTATGATCCTATAATATGTTTGATATGTAGTAGGCAAGAATGTTCCATCTTGGTTTTCTTTTATAAATTTGTCTTTGTTATTTTTACATATTCGCTCTTCTTAATGGATTTTATACAGATTTCAAATTTCTGCAAAACATTGCTTTATATTTTAAAATTATTTTCCTTCCAGTTTTATTGAGCTATAATTGATATATAGCATTATATAAATTTATGGTGTATATAATAATGATTTGACTTAAGTATATCAAGAAATGTTTACTGCATAAGTTTAGTGAACATCTATCACCGCATACAGTTACAAAATAAAAGAAAAAGAAAAAATGGTTTATTTGTGATAAGAACTGTTAGGATTTACTCTCAACAACTTTTATGTAGCATACAGCAATTATATTAATCATATTGTAAAATGTGTCTGTAGTACTTATTTATCTTATAATTGGGAGTTTGTGCATTTTGACCATCTTTGCCCTATTACCCTTCCCTGACCCTTTTATTTTTCTATTAGTATTTTGCTAAACTCATAGATTGTTTTAGAGAGTATAGACATCTTTAAAATTCTGAATTTTCTCATTCATAAGAAAAGTGTTTTTCCTAATTTATTTTTCTTTTATGCCCTTCAGTGAAGTCTTGTTAGGGTTTTTCCTAAATATTTGATGTGATTATTAATTATAAATAGACCTCTTATTTTATTTTTTAGTTGGTTTTCTGATGTGAATAAAAGTTACAGGTTTTTAAAATATGTTGATTTTGTATTTGGCCATCTGGATGAAATTTGCTTATTGGTTTTAAAATTTGTCTTATTGGTATCTTAGGGACCAAATTATCTTCAAATTATGACAGTTTTGTAACTTATTTTCTAATATTTGAGTTGTTTTCCTTATTTTATTACACTGACTGGGACCTTGAGGTGAAGACTCATCAATTATATACTTCTTGTCAATGTGGATCTGTTTCCAGTATCTCTTGATTATGGGGAGTGCTTGATGTAAGACTTTGCTAGATCCTTTTATAAACTCAGGGAAATTATGTGTTCTTTATTTTACAAAAAATTTTTGAAAATGTTCATAAAGATGTTGAATTCCTGTAGGATTTTTATTCAGAGTCATGACATATGGAATGGTTTTTATCCTTTAACATATTAATATAGTGTAATTCTTTAAAAGATCTCTAATGTTGAGCCCAATTTACACTCCCAAGATAAATTCCTTTGGTCATTCTATATTATTTTTACAGCAAATTGCTGGATTTGATTTGTTACTATTTTGTTATTTTGTATCCTTGATCAGCCAGTCAAAAATCTCCTGCTTCAAGATTTGTTAGTACTTCCTCATAAGAGCCTTTGGTGACAGCTGGTGGGGGCAAGATATTTCTTCATGACCATTTCAGTGTTTGTTACTGGCTTTTTTGTCTTTTTAAATTTTCCAGGTCTTCTTTTGTTAATTTTAATAATTTTTAAATCTTCTGTAGATATTGTCTTATGTAATCTTATTTTTTAATCTGTGCCTTATTTTTTCTTATTCATAAGTTTTAAAAAAGTGACCTTTTTATATACCTTTTCAATGAATTAGTTCTTTTGTTTTTGAATCATGTTAATTATTTCTATTTGTTTTATCATTAATTTTTATATTTATCTTAATGGCTTTCTTAAATTTATTTTTGTAATTGTTTTAGATTGTTGGATTGATTGCTTAGTTCTTTTAAATCTTTCTAATTTTCTAATAAATACATTTAATTTCAGAAAGTTTTCTCTGGGTACAGCTTTGGCTACAAATCACAGGTTTAATATGTAATGCTCTTATTTTGAATCAGTTCTAAACATATTTTTTTTGGCCTTTGCAAATATTTTAAGTTTCATTTTCTTCAGTTATTTTAGTGTACTATAGATTAGCTACCCTTTTCATTCCTAGGGTATTCCAGGAGACAGAGAATATTTATTCCTAAAAAATAAAAATCCTTGCAGACTAGAGCACATGACATGAATAGAGATTGGATAGTGTGTGATATTTCATTCCTATGAACATGGATCCTTAACATGCTACCTGGAGCAAACATTATACATTTTAATGGACTCTATTCTTTCAAAAAGATTTAACACCTCTTTGGGAAAAAAGAACAAGTGTCACTTGAGGCTGGAATTAAGTTCAAAGGGGTGACACGAAGCAGGCTCGCACTGTTATTATTTTATTTCTAAGCTTAAGAAAAAGGCTGTTCCTAGTTATACTCAAAATCCAGTACCCAGGATCATATGGTTGTTCTTAGTTTTTTGTTTTTTTTTTGACTGAGAAAACATTATAATTAGTGAATAAGTCAGACAGAGAAAGACAAATACTGTATGATATCACTTATATGTAGAACCGAAAAAACAATACGGATGAACATACATGCAAAACAGAAACAGACCCACAGATATAAACCCAAACTTGCGGTCACCAAAGGAGAGGAAGGAGGGGGACATATTAGGGGTAGTGGATTATCAGATACAAACTGCTATGTATAAAATAGATAAGCAACGATTCTATACTGTGTAGCACAGGAAGTTATAACCATTATCTTACAATAATATATAATTGAATCTGAAAAAATATGTGTTGAAATTAACACAGTATTGTAAATCAACTCTACTTCCCTAAAAATTAACAATGAGTAAAATAATACTTGAAGAAAAAAATCCTGTACCATTCATTTCGTTAATTTGGATTTTGTTTTTTAGGATTCATCATTTTATCTCATTGCCCTTGTCAGATATGAGGCCCTAAATTGGTAAAGAAGTTCTTTTGGACTCAAAAGAAATATTTCTTAGTGCCTGGAAAAGGAAGAATCAGAAGGTATGAAAGGCAGTTATGGGATTTCTCTCTGTTTCTAACAAAAACATTTGTGCACACTCATATCCTCTCTTCCACCACCTTAATGCAAAATTCTGCTAATGGAACTAAGGTAAGTGTTTCACACAAAACCCAATTTTGCAGACATTTTATTTTCTGATGTTTTATTTTCACCTTACCGCTCACAGGGTTTTAAAGAGCCGGAAACTTGATTTTCGCAGCGCACAGACTTTCTGTTTCCCTTACTTTTCATACACATTTTTGAAGATGATTGGCTATGAATCTAATCTTGTTAGCACCATGACCTTTTCACCACCAAGTTTTAAGAACTACCTGTTAGACCACTGCCTAATAACCATTAGGAAGTAAAATGCATGGGGTATATGAAGTTATCAGGCAGAATGGCATTGTTCCCTATTGATCCATATCTTACAAAACATTACATAAAATACTTTCTGCCTACTTCAAAAGATTTAGATTAATTATCCTTTTCATTCTAAGATAAATAATATTTACACTGCAATTAAAATTTAACTAAATTTGACAGGCTGCAGAGAGTTCAAAAGTTTCTGAAAATCCAGAAACCTTCATATTTTATTTGAATTGGACACTCACTTTTACCTTGGCTATAAAGCTATGTGGGTCTGGTTATTTCCAGACTTAGAACCCACTAATCCTTGTACATTTTAAAAAGAATTGATAAAGTAAATGTGACACAGAAGTCATTCTTGTCACATTGTCCTTAAATGAAGAAAAAGAATAGTTTGCAAATAACTCACCATGTCTACCAAGAATTTTTTGGATCTTAAGTGGTATAGCTAGACTGTGACTATATTTACTGCTTTTAACTAGACAAATGCCACTAAGTGACAAATAATAAAGCCTGACAGTGAAATCCTAAGAATCCTCAGGCATGAGGTCTATGCCAGTTTTTATTAAAAATTGCACATGTAAATCTAATTTTCTGTTTAATGAGAGAAACAGAAACCTCTGTCTTTGATTCTTAATTTGTGCATTTTATCAAATTTTACTATTAAAAGGGTTTTTATTTCTACTGATATAAAGCATTTTGCTCACTTAAATTATAGTCAGAACAATGACTGAAGGTCAGAATCCAGATACAGTTTCTGGCATTACCTGGTCCAAGTCAGGCGGTCCAATATAATCAGCTTTATCTTCAGGTAAATTTTCAGTGTGAGAACAAATTACCTTAGGCACAAACACATCCTCTTAATATGGTTAAATTAACCTTGTTTTGAGGAGAAAGTTTCCTGTGGTATCTCAGGAAACTTCTAAGTGTGGATTAAAAAGTTGTAACTTCCTTTATTTAAACTCTTCCTCATATTTTTCTTTTGTCAACTTACTAATAGAAGTTGTCTTTTTAAAAAAAACCAACCTTTTAATTAAAATGAAATTTCAGCCTTTTTCCCCAATTTGGTAGTTTTATGGTATATCAAAAGACCTCACCACATTAAAAAAAAAAGTGAAAAAGCCTTTCTTTCCAAGGCATGATGAAGTTGGGTTTGCAGAGTGTTAATAGTTCAGTTATTTTGGTTAATAAAAGGTTAGCTACCCTTTTCATTCCTAGGGTATTCCAGGAGACAGAGAATATTTATTCCTAAAAAATAAAAATCCTTGCAGACTAGAGCACATGGCATGAACAGAGATTGGATAGTGTGTAATATTTCATTCCTATGAACAGGGATCCTTAACAGTGACAGTAGTGCTGTTTTAACAGAGAAGGTGGTACTGCGGTTGTTGATGGATATCGTTTCTACATGCCAGTATCGCAGGAAAGCCTAACGTGGTCTTTACAGTCCTTTCTGTTCTCTTTACGCCTGCAGATTGTCCTTTGATTGCTGTGGTTGTTGCTCAGAGCTGTGGGCACTGGTAACCCAGTCATGTAAATGCTCGGTGGTTCCAGCATTTGCTCTTTCCCCGTGGCTGCCGGTCAGCTGCTATTAGGCTGCTGTGGTTTCTCAGCTCTCTACAGTCCTCTTAGAAGCTCACCCTCAAGCTTCAAAAATGTATTTTTATCTTCTTACCTCCATACATATGGCTGTTCCTCTTTAGCTCACTAAACAACCACTTGAAGATCCATTGACAGGCATTTATTGCATATAGACACTCCACCAAAAGTAGTGAAGTATTTAGCTCCTCTCAATGATAAATTGTCATATTCACAGCAAATAAATCAAGATATAGACCATCAATTACTTACAAGCCATTTACTCACTCTGGTAACCTAAAAATCATTCCGTTAACTGTTAACTGTTACATGTTATCTGTTCTTATTGGATTTAGGGTACTATCTGTGGGAAATTCTCTGCATTACCAACCTCACTCAGAATGGCTGGAACCCAGGCAAATATATTTATATTTTTCCCCTAGTTTTTTTTTTTTCTTATTTTAGTTTTTGAGTATATCATAAAAAATTTGATTGTGTTCCATGATTTCATCTGTATTTTTGTAAACACATCACCTCACCACTAGGCATAAAAGAAGAGCTGATACTAATTGTATTGTTCTAATTGCTTTACATGAACTATTTCATGGCAACTCTATGAGGAATGAGCACTGCCATTAGGAGTCCTGTTTTGCAAGTGGAAGGGTTAACTGAAGAGCAAGCTTAACTGAACTACCTAAGGTCATTTAGGTAGTCAATAGTGACCAGGCTTTGAACCCAAATTGTCTAACTTAAAAGCCAGTGTACTTGTTTTCTCTCGACCCTGCTGCTCCTTTCTATCTATAAAGAGCTTACTATGTTCCAGAAACTCTTCTTATACTCTGTATATATCTACTCATTTGATCTTCATAATAATCTTAAAGTAAGCACAAATATTATGTGTTCTGTGTAGGTAAATAACTGAAGTGTAGAGAGGTTAACCTGTTCATGGTAACACAATGAGTAGGTAGCTGAATTGAGAGCCTAAGCACTTTAATTTCAGAATCTGTGCTCTTAACCACTATGTTAGATTCTCTTTGATATTTGAAAAGTACTCACAGCAAACACATGTGATTTCTAGTAATGAAAATCTATCTGATGAAGATACTTGCTGAAAATAGAATTTTTTTTCAAAAATGTGTTTGCCACCTCTATTGCCAATATGTTTTTGTGTATGTATTTATTTCTAATTGGAAGATAGTTATAATATTGTGATGGTTTTAGCCAGACATCAACATGAATTGGCCATAGGCCAATATGTTTTTAATTGATAATTTCCCAGAGGTGGGAAAACTTACGGACATGTGTCTTATACAGATTACACATATGTTTCAGACTCATCCCAGTTGTTCATGATTAATGTTTTTCTAGTCCTCACACTTACATTTGGCTTATTTACTCTAAACAGAGATCAAATTTAAGTAGAGATACACAGGGACTGATAATAAAATTAAAGTGTATGGCAACTTTAGTTTGGCAAAGGATAAAGAAATCTCGAGAAACATAAAATGAGTGAAAAAGTGAAGTGAAAGTGAAGTCATCGTTGAAGATGAGTTTAGACACACACAAGTCACATTCACAGAATGTGGAAACTGATGTAAACATGCCATTGATAACAGAACAATTCCAAACATAGTGCTCATAGTACGTGACTAATCACACCCCAAAATGCTAGAATCAATAATAAAGTTATTCCTGTAATGCAGTGGAGAGAAGCATCATAGTTTTAACCAGTGTGGCTAATGCTTGTCATTTCTTCCATCCTGTTAGTTCCATATTGTCAGGTATTGGGCCTATTTAAGATAATTAGTGTGGGTGCTCAGCGTTGATTAAGCACAGAGAAGGGGGTCTATAAGTATTGAAGGAGGGAATGAACAAATGCAGATATAACAGTGACTGAAGTTTCAGTGCACATCAACCTAAATTTAATCCCTTTTGTGCCAAATACAAAGCCTGTGGCACCAAGGTTAGTCTGTCTCACCAGATAATGGGCAAAAGCTGTTGCTATAACTCCTACCTTGATAGTAGCTGAGTCATGACTAGGACGACAACAGTGGCCAGAGGTGTTAAGAGTCTGGGGAAATTTGTCTCTGTTAGCTCTTCAATGCAAATTCAAATATTCATCATTCCCTATCAGCAGTTTTGACCTAGTAGATCACTCCTTCCTTCTTGACACAACTTCACTTGGCTTCCAGGGCCCCTTATTTTTCTGGGATTTCCTATAGACTCCTTTAGCTGATTCCTCCTCTTATTTCTAAGTTCTTACTCCTCTTCTTATTTCCAAGTTCTTGTATCTTTATTTTTAAAAGTAGTCTGTCTTTAGAAGAGCAGACTTTTTAAAAAATTTAATGAAGTCTAGTTTAGCATTTTTTTTCTTTTAGAAATGTGCTTCTGATGTCTCATCTAAGAAATTTTCACCTAATGCAAGATCACACATATTTTCTTCAATGTCATCTTCAAAATTTAACAGTTTCAATTTAGCTTTTAGGTCTCTGATACATTTTGAGGTAACATTCTTATTTGGAGGATATGAATCAAAGTTCAATTTTTGGATATGAATGTCCATTCATTCCAGGATTCTTTTGTTATAAAGACTGTCCATTCGTTACTACATTGCCTTTGAAACCTGATCAATCAATCAAGCCTAATACCAAACCTAATCAAACAAATCAATTTTCTAAGACAATGAAAAGACAGGCTAGCACCTCAGGAAACATTTGGAAATTATATATTTGACAAGGAACTTTGCACTGGAATAAAAAAGGAAGTCACAAAATACCACAGTAAGAAAACAACCCATTTAAAACATGATGAAAAAATTACTAGTGACCGTTAAGAGAGAATATTCAGAAGACAGAGGAACATAGGAAAAGATATTCAACATCATTAGCCATTCATGAGATATAAATTAAAACCATGATGAGATACCACTGCTCATGTGTTAAAATGGCTAAAATAAAAACTACAGTATTAAATGCTAGTGACAATGCAGAACAGTTTATACATTACTTCTGGGAAAGCATAAAATATAAGAATGTTGAGACTGTGACAAAATTGTCCTGCCTTGATTCCTTATGACAACAAATGTATACCATTTTTCAAAACAGCTTCAACTTTTTGCATGTAATTACTTGTGTAATGAAAGAGATCATCTATTTTAAATAGAAATATGCATCATATATCAAGATCTATATAAACCACTAAGGCCATACTTTAGATATGGTGTAACATATAATAGTAACATGAGAGATATTTAGAAAAAATGAGATTGATGATTTTTTTTCCTCTGCCTTACTTACTGGAATTATTTGAGGATAAATAGTTCTTTAGAAATAGCAGGACAAACAAGATCTTCCTTACTGCCAAGTCAGTGAACTTCTGAAGTTCAAAAGGACTCTTTAGCTACTGCCTAGAGCCATTTCCTCATTTTTGATGACAGCAAAGAGTGGTTCATTTTCTCTTTTACAGTGTTTTGCCCTTTAGCTAATTCAGAATAAAACTGCTGCACTTGTTTGCTGAGAATTTTTTCGACATTCCTCACCAAACATACCCACTATTCATAACCAGACCACATAAGTTCAGAGCCTAAAGATAAGCTTTCAAAACATAAATAGAAAATATAATGATGTAGGATCTCCATATTAATTTGCCAGTGATATGTCTTGAGTTGTTTACACGTCTGACTTTACCTTTCCAAGTGCCAGCTCAGGCTGTGTAATGAGACATTTAAGACCAAGATTCTAAATAATTCACTTATACTTCACAGCCAAAAGTCAGCACAAGATTTAACATTTTTACTTTGGGGCCTTACAGTATCAATTCAAGACAACAACTGGTGTGCTGTTTACCTCCTGGTAAACATTGTCTAATGTATGGACTAAAAGGCTTATAGAACATATGCTAGTCATGATAACTGTTGGACACTGTCAACACATATAGCCAACAGTCACCTTTTCTCCTCACAGCATGTATTTGGTGCTCTTCTTATTAAACAAAATACTTTTCAAACCTAAAACTTTGCTACTTAAAATTCAGGCATAGCAGTCTTTTCTTGGGGCTAATTTATATCTAATGTTTCTACCAATGTCTGTGTGTCAGCACCCAACTATGACTTCAGTTTATTGTCAACACACAGGCAGACAAAGCTCGTGCATAGACCGTATTTATTGAATTATTTCCTATCATAGTCTCATTGAAATGCAAAATGCTTTAGTGCTCAGAAAAACATACAGTCAATTATCCTCATCTGGAGCTTGCAGGAAGAATATCAAATGAAATTTCAAAGTTTTATTTTATCTGCATATGAAATTGATAGCTGAAAAATATGTGTTTATCAAGGACATTCTTGGTTTGTTAATAATACAAACAATGGGTACACCAACTTTTATAGAATGGATAGAGGAGAAGTCCATGAATCGAATGGAAAAGGAATGCCGTAATTGCCAGGCAGAAGCCTATTTTGGAGAGGCAAAGATAGGGTTAAGAGACAGCTTGGTGGTATTCACTGGAGACCTCTTTGTTGACGTAGAGCAGCATCCTAAGGTGGTGGCCTTGGGAAGCCCAAGAATAAGCAGAAATTATTTAAGGTAGAATTCATGAATGATAAGCAGATCTGCTCCTTTTCTTTAACAAATTGATTTTATTTTTTATTAAAAATTAAAATTTTATATTGGATCATATTTGATTGACAATATTGCATTTGTTCCAGGTATAAAGTGAAGTGATTCAGTTATACATATATATGTATCTATTCCTTTTCAAATTCTTTTCCCATTTAGGTTATTACAGTGTATCGAGCAGAGTTCCCTGTGCTAAACAGTATGTCCTTGTTGGTTATCTATTTTAATTATAGCAGTGTGTACATATCAGTCCCAAACTCCCAATCTATTCCTCTCCCCCACCCTTTGCCCTGGTAACTTATAAATTCATTCTCTAAGCAGAAAAATAAGTTCATTGGTATCTTTTTTTTTTTTTTTGGATTCCACATGTAAACCATATGTGGTTATTTGTCTTTCTCTGTCTGACTCACTTCACTTAGTATGAAGTCTCCAGGTTCACCCTTGTTGCTGCAAATGGCATTATTTTATTCTTTGTACAGCTGAGTAATATTCTGCTGACTATATGGACCCCATCTTTCTCCTTTCATCTGTTGATGAATACAGGTTGCTTCCATGTCTTGGCTATTGTAAACAACACTGTAGTGAACGTTGGAATGTTTGTATCCTTTCGGACTGTGTCTGTCTCCAGATACATGCCCAGGAGTGGTATTGCTGGATGATATGCTAACTATGATCTGGGCTTCCCTTGTAGCTCAGCGGGTAAAGAAGCCGCCTGCAATGCAGGAGACCTGGGTTCAATCCCCGAGTTGGGGCCTGGAGAAGGAAATGGCAACCCACTCCTGTACTCTTACCTGGAAAATTCCATGGGCAGAGGAGCTGCAGTCCATGGAATCGCAAACAGTCAGATACAACTGTGCAACTCTCTTTCTTTCATGCTACCTGTATTTTTAGTTTTTTAAGGAATCTCCATACTGTTCTCCATGGTGGCTGCACCAATTTATATTCCCACCAACAGTGTAGGAGGGTTCCTTTTTCTCCACACACTCTCCAGCATTTATTGTTTAGATAGTTTCTTGACGACGACTATTCTGTCCAGTGTAAGGTGTTATCTCATGGTAGTTTCGATTTAAATTTTTCTAATAATTAGTGATGTTGAGCATCTTTTCATGTGTGTTTTGGCCATCTGTATATCTTCTTTGGAGAAATGTCCATTTAGGTCTTCTGCCCATTTTTTGATTGGATTGAGCAAGAATATACAATGGAGAAAAGATAGTCTCTTTAATAAGTGGTACTGGGAAAACTGAACAGATACAAGTCAAAAAATGAAATTAGAACATCCTTTAACATCTTACACAAAAATAAAATCAAAGTGGATTAACGACCTAAATGTAAAACTGAATACTACAGGACACTTAGAGGAAAATATAGGCAGAACCCTCTTTGACATAAATCGCAGCAGTATCTTTTTTGAGTCATCTTCTAGAGTAATGGAAATAAAAACAAAAATAGACAAATGAGACCTAATTAAACTCAAAAACTTTTGCACAGCAAAGAAAGCCACAGACAGTATGAAAAGACAACCCACACAATGGGAGAAAATATTTGCAAACAATAGGACCTGCCAGGTTTTAGTCTCCAAAATTTACTAACAGCTCATGCGGCTCAAAATCCAAAAGAACTGCTCTGGATATAAGGAATTACTTGTTCCCCAATTTTTACCCCTACCACCAGCCAAAAATACTTTTATCTGTTCTAGTCTTTCTTTTTATTTTCAGATAGTTTTCAATGAACTATGCTCAAGACATCATTTTCCTGAAAGTTCTAAAAAAGACATTTAAAATTAACTTTAAAGTCAACACCCATCAAAAAATATTCTTAATCATTCATCACTTAGATAATTTGTGTACTTGTGATATGCCATACTAAATGATACTATTCATTATAAACAAAAATCACTGAAAAATAATTTTGCCTTTGAACTGTTTTCACACAAACATAATATTTAAAAGACTATGATTTTATAGCATTTTATCTTAGTCCTAAGTTTCTTGAATTACTAATATATGTCTTCTAAATTAGTCATTTCCTCAGACACCTAGCTGTGCTTTCTTTTTTTTTAATTAGTTGGAGGCTAATTACTTTACAGTATTGTAGTGGTTTTTGTCATACATTGACATGAATTAGCCATGGATTTACATGTGTTCCCCATCCCGGTCCCCCCTCCCACCTCCCTCTCCGCCCGATCCCTCTGGGTCTTCCCAGTGCACCAGGCCCGAGCACTTGTCTCATGCATCCAACCTGGGCTGGTGATCTGTTTCACCCTAGATAATATATATGTTTTGATGCTGTTCTCTTGAAACATCCCACCCTTGCCTTCTCCCACAGAGTCCAAAAGTCTGTTCTATACATTTGTGTCTCTTTTTCTGTTTTGCATATAGGGTTATCGTAGCTGTGCTTTTAAATGCCCAAATCTATATTATGGTTCCTTAGGGTAGTTGTAATCCAATGACCATCATACAGCAGAAATACAAAGTCAACAAGATAATATATATAATGTGTCTGCCACATAAATATTTGTTTTGGCTTTTGTTTTTAAAAGCAGAGTTTTGTTTTCTTCCCCAGGAGCAGTACACATTCAAAACACTTTTCTGTGGTTAGAAGACTTTTCAAGAATTTTTTTTTCTTTAAAGACAATCATCCCTAACTCATTATGTCAAACATGCAGTAACTGACACTGCGTGTCTTTTGCGGGTGTAACTGACCCACATCTCTTTTGCTCACAAGGGCACTTTTAGAACAAGAGAACCCAAGATGGAAGACTTACCCCTCTTACCAGAAATGGTCTTTCTCATGTGAGCTGACTGTCATCACAGAGGTACTATTTTCCTGCTGGTTAGATCAGTTTCATGTATTTTTCCACCCTTGGAATGATCCTTAGCTGTTAATATAACCACGAAGATGATGTGTCTATAGCACAATAAAGACATTTACTGTGTTTTCTCATAGCAATGAGAATGTTTATTCAGTGCATCTTAGTGGGACACTGTTGTTTATCTGGATAATTTTTTAAATTTTTTAGTTGTGGGAAATATACATAATATAAAATTTGCCATTTTGATCATTTTCAAGTGTACAGTTCAGTGTCATTACAGTTCAGTGTCATTAAATATATTCACATTATTGTGCCACGGTCTCCATCATGCATCTCTAGAACATGTTTCATCTTCAAACTGAAACTCTGCACCCACTAAACAGTAACTTTGTTTCCCCTTCCTCCCAGCCCCTGACACCCCCAGGCAGTGTTCTGTCTGTGAATTTGATTACTCTAGTTACCTCATGTAAGTGAAATGTGACAGCATCTGTCCCTTTGTGGCTGACTTTTTAAATTTATAATCTCATCCTCCAGGTTCATCCATCTTGTGGTCATATATAAAAATTTCCTCCTTTTTAAAGCTGAGTAATATTCCATTACATGTATATGCCACAGATAAGAACTTTTAATGTGCATCTTATGACCTAAGCTGTATGGACATATTATTTAAAAACATTAAAAACTGAAACCTGTTGAACTGAGTAAAATCATTTGAAGGTGTGGAATCCTAAACGTATAGACTAATTTGATGGTTTCTAGAACTTCCGTGGTGGCTGAGCTGGTAAAGAATCCACCCATAATGCAGGAGATCTAGGCTCAGTCCCTGGGTTGGGAAGATCCCCTCGAGAAGGGAACAGCTACCCACTCCAGTATTGTGGTCTGGAGAATTCCACGGACCAAATGCATAGGGGTCGCAAAGAGTCAGACACAGCTGAGCAAGTTTCACCTTCACTCTTCGGCAACATGGCTCTCGAACTCTAGTGTGAACCGGTTAGTGCTGGGTGAGACAGAATGATAATGAGTTTAAATCATATACATAGATGAGCATTCAAATAATTTCAGTCATTCTTTTAAAATGCTTTAATAGTTTTGAAACAAGAGAGGTGATGGTTGTACAACATTGTAAATGCACTAGTACCACTAAATGGTACACTTTAAAATGATGAATTTTACTTCAATGAAATAAAATGCTGTAATGATAGAAATGTTCTTTAACTTTGAATTAGAAATTATATTTTTGCTATAGATATTACATATGTTGATAAAAAATTTTGAAACATTTGTATTAGGGCTTTAAGGGTTAATTTACTACTATAGTTAATTACTATTCATAAAAGCAAAGGAGCAGGAAATAAGCTTTGTGGAAATGCAATTGTACTAATGGTTCTCTCTGCTCAGAATATTGCCCATGGTCTGCCCATCCTCAGAGCCAAACTCTTTGGTCGGTCTCTTATAGAAGCCATTCCCATTATCTAAAAATAAAAGAAAGTTTCCCCTGTTTTTGCACCTCTGTTGGAGTGCTAAGGTTCTGTCTGGTTGTAATTCTCTGTTCCTCCTGCTAAAAGGAAAGTTCCTTGAGGACAAGATCATGCTTTGTTCTTCTATATGTTTATCTGTCGAGTAGTACATGCTCTGTCAATCCTGGTTATGTTGAAATTTACTGATTTGAATTTGTTAAAATAGATTTTTCTTGCTCACTGGACTTTGCAAACCGTTGTTTCATAGTAACATTTTCTCACATGCTCCATCCATTTGGATTAAAGAAAGTGAACACAGAAGCTTAAAATTGAACCTGTTGACTACATGAGGTCATATAGAAATTGAATGATTGGACAGATCTTTCTTTATTTGTCCATTATCTTTCTTTGAGAAGCATGCATTTCTTATTGGTTTACTTTGGCAATTTGTTTCTTAAAGCAAAAATATTTTCTTACTTCTCTTGTATGTCTCTTTAGTGTACTTATCACAACCAAAGCAGTTCAGTTTTCTAGTACGTACCTACAGTAAATAAATCATTGAGCAATATTCTGTTGATGAGAGCCCCTCTTCTTGAGTGGTCATCAATATATGGTTAATATAGTTGAACCATACATGCCTGAACTCATTTAAGGAAAGTGGCAGAACAGGTAACCAAGGCAGAATTATAGAGAATAGAATAAATTGGTCATAACAAAATTTATATTTATTTATGAAACATTGAGTTGGCCAACAGTAACATCATGGAAAAATTCGAATGAACTTTTTGGCCAATCCAGTAGTTTCTTCCACATAGCATATAAAATTGTTTCCCCTGAAACAAAACATCAAGCAGAATGAATCCACATGTGATGCCAAAAACTGAGCCTTGAGAAGTGGCTAAGTTTAGAAATCTGCATATCCTGCAGAGACAGGAAAAGAAAAAGAGGGCAGTGTCCTGAGAGCCTAGGAAAGAGATTCTTACTTGGAAAGTGGGCATAGGTAATCTGGGCCTCCAGGAAAAGATTCTAGAACTCTGAAGAAGTCAATCATGACGAGATGCATGTAATGGGAGTAGCAAGTTTGCTCACATTCTCACTGAGACTTGAAAGTGGAGCCTCTTCCTTTCTCTGTAACAATCAGATCATCTTCATGATATGCACCTACAAGGTAGGAAGAAAAATCTAAAATTTGGTCCATTCAAAAACTAAATCCACTATAATATTAATCTCAAGTAAAATAAGCAATATCTTAGAGGCTGTCTTCTCTGCCCCTTTCCAAACTGGTTTTTTTTTATGGTTTTGGGGAGTGTGGTTTATCTGACATTGTAGAGACAGTAGCCTCTGGAACCTCTTTGGCCTCCGTGGTGAAGCACCTGATGGTCAGTAGGCTGAGCCAAGTGGCCGGGGAAGGGCTCCTTGAGCATCTGATCTGAGCAGCGTCCAGGTACTTGCTATGAAATATAGAGTCTAGACACCCTAGACTCGGTGGAGCACAGTCGTCTTCCTGCTGACTTCACAGGTGCTTGAGGCTTGTGTGGGTCTGACCTGGGACACACAGGAGGCAGGTGTAGAAGGAAGCCACGCTCAGGTCTCCTCTCTGCCTTGTCCCTCTCTGCCTCCAAGTTTCTCTGCTATTTGGGGTGCTGGCTGACACAGGAGCCTTTGAGGGCCTTGTGTCCCAGTCACACGCCTCTCCCCTTTAGAACTTCAGCCTGGAAAGGGGAGATCTAGCTATAAATGTCTCTCGGACTTCTACCTGCCCCTCCCTTTCTCTTCCTATCAAGCCTTGGGACCCAACGGGTAAAATTTTCCCTCTTCCTCTTTCTTTTTGACTAGAAATTCTTTTTTTCTCAAAGTCTGGCTTTCAAGATTATTGTCTGTCTGCATATTGCCTTTGGGCAATTTCTTTTTTCCTCTTCTCTTTTTTCTTTCTGCTACAGCTCTCCTAATCTCCCTTAAATTCCCAAGATGGTGTTGGAAAACAGCTCTTCTCAAAGGGCAAAAACATAACCATGTGACATTTCTCAAAATACTGTATCCCTTATACCTCATTTCATATAATGTTATTCATTGTCTAACAGGAAGATATCTAGATTATATTTCCATGCTCTATGAAATTCTTTTAAGAGAAAAAGTAATTTTACTTGACTGCTAAATTTTGAATGCCATTTCTTTTTTTTTTTTTAAGACAATTTTCTTAGAGCAATTTTGGGTTTACAAATAACTGAGAGAGAGGTATAGGGATTTCCCGTGTTCCCCCAAACCCCTACACATGCAGTCTTCCCCACTGTCAGCACCATTTACCAGAATGGTGAGTTAGGATAAAGCTACACTGACACATCATAATCATGCAGAGTCCCGAGTTTACACTAGGATTCACTGTTGGTGTTCATTCTGTGGCTTTGAGCAAAGGTATAATTACGTATGTCATTATTATCATATCACAGTGTATTTTCACTGCACTAAAATGCCCTTTTGATGATTTTTTCCCACATTTGTATTTTGGTCTTTGTAGGTAACTCATGTTTCATCTTCTAGCCTTCTGATGTTCTGTTCTAATAACACAATGTTTACTTTTATTTATTAAGTTGTTCATATTAATTTCTGCAGCTTAAAGGTAAAATCTGAGTTTGTAAAAGTTTCGAACCAAACGTATTAGCATTTCGATGCCTCTTTTGTGTTCCATTGTGTTTATTTTCTTTATGGCACTTCAGTTTACAGTGGTGATTTGAATACCAAATATTTGCCTTTCAGGATGAAGCTCTGCCATTTACTACCTATACTGTATCTCTTCATGGAACACTGTTTGATGTTATCTACAAACTTAAGATGGCTTTTATTTTTCTGGTGGTGTTTGGTTACATTTACCTGTTTAATTTCTTAGCGTGAGACAACATCCTGAATGCTGATAGTAATGGATGGTTCATTTTTTTCTGAACTCCTTTTGTTAGAGTTGGTGGTTCTACTCTAGTTGTTTTTAAGCTATTGAATTAAATTATAGATACATTTTTGGCAAAGGAAAAAATTTAAATTTGAGGTTATCCACTGCAAGCTTCAGAGTAAGTGAACCAAAAATTCAACTGTGTGATTTAATCATTTAAAAAGTGGTAGACCCTGTTTTGACTGTAAGTACAGTCATATCAGTAGGAAAGGATGTTTGAACTAGAAAGTATAGACATAAACTCATTTTAATTTCTGGGCATCTTCCTTAAGTGTTTTTATCAGATTACCTTGTATAGCAACTTGCCATTCTGTGGTTACTCACTTCTAAGACAGTAAATGTCGAGAAATGCCAGACTACCACCTCGGACTGCAAAGTTTGATTATTTTGTGTATATGTGGTTTCATACCCAAGTGAGTCATTCTGCTAAGAACCTTGAGAATATCAGTCTCGTCTAGACGTTTCAATCTTAATGACTGATACACCAGTCCTGGCATACAACTTGGTATCATTAGAAAGAGGATGTAGGTGTAAAACAGTTTTGTACAAATACTGTATTCTTGAACCCACAAAATCTTGACTGGTCATTTCCTCTGCTAAATCTTTTCCATTCCCACCATTTTTTATGATCACTTTTTATCAAAAACTGCTCCTCAGTAAATCTCATATCTTTAAAATCATCTCGGCCTGTCCTATTTATATTTCCAGCATGTACTGTGATGCCTGCCTCAGTAGCTTCAGTAAAAATCTGTTGAATAAATATTGACTTCAAGGGACTTACGGAAAACCATAGCATTTGCACCTCTGATATTTTTATTTCTTTTTTTCCTTCAGTCTTTCCCCCAAGTATTTCTTAAAGCTTCTAGGAATTTGTTGCTGATTTTTTCTATGTTATCATATTTTATCAATGAGCAGATACTAGGAATAACCATGAATGATCACATCAATATTACTTTTATCAGATTTTTTGGTTTTATAAGAGAACCAGGGTAATGCAATGTTAAATATTCCTCAACTCTGAGGGAGTATTTTTGGAAATATCAGTCAGTTTAGCATGAATAAACCTGCTAGTAATGGGCATAGTAATTAAAAATGGAAGTTTGGAAAGTGGAATGTTAATTTTACCCAGGGCTACTCCTGTGGGCCCCCATGTTTAGAAACTTTTCAGTTTGGAATCAAGTGATAAATACATTAAGAATTTAATATACTTTTCATAAAATATTTTGATGAGCATGATATAGAAGGATGTACACTAAAAGACAAAGCCTGCATAATTTTTTTCTCTTTGGTGAGAAAAGGGTTATTTCTTTATAGGATAAGAACATACAGATCTGTTAGAATCACCAAGGGTAGCATGCTTTAGAAGAGTAGATATGATGGGAAGTTCTTATTTGCCTGGAGGAGGATTATGAGAATATATTCTGGATTTTTGAGACTTG
Source organism: Odocoileus virginianus (assembly GCF_023699985.2). NCBI lineage: Eukaryota > Metazoa > Chordata > Mammalia > Artiodactyla > Cervidae > Odocoileus > Odocoileus virginianus. The sequence goes on along the minus strand of NC_069674.1, from coordinate 86,958,568 downwards.
AAAAATTGCCTAGCACTTTGGCTGGACCAAAATGATGTCTGTTTTTCAGCTGACATGCCCATGTCAGTTTTAACTCCTAAATATGTCTGTACTGGTTGGTGTCCCTGGTTTCGAGGTCCCAGGTGGCGCAGGGGTAAGGAATCTGCCTGCCAGCGCAGGAGTCATGGGAGACACTGGTCGGAAAGATCCCCTGGAGGAGGAAATGGCAATCCACTCCAGCCAGTATTCTTGCCTGGAAAATGTCATGGACAGAGGAGCCTGGCGGGCTACAGTCCATGGGGTCACAAAGAGTCAGATGTGACTGAGCACACACGTCCCTGCTTTATTGTCTCTGTTCCTTTTCCTGGAGACACAGTAGACCTCCTTAACAGTCAAGCCACTAACAGGAATGTGCCAGGGATCTTCTGGATCTTTCTCCAGCTCCAGAACTTTCTTCAGTTCTGATTCATCGAGGCCCATACAGCCTCCCCCTACTGGGACATTTTAGTGTAGGCCTGCCAAGCATGATGTGGAAGAATCTTCTTGATTCAGGTGGAGGAGCATTCAGGTCAGCACCTAGGATAACGGGCAGGGCGAAGGACCCCGCCCCAGCCACTAGGCTGAGGTTCCTCCCTGAGGTGCGGCTCCATGCCTCACAACTCCAGTGTTGCGCTAAACGGGTGCCATCAGTCCCAGTTACTTAGACATGCCTCCGTCAGGTTTCGGAGCTACCTGACAATCTGTGCCCTGGCTTTCATCTACCACATGCAGGTGCCCACGGCTGAACACTGTATACCCATGAAGCAGCAGGGAGTGGAAAGATCTTTAGCCTATGTGGTTGAGGTGACTTTGGGAAGTATTTCATCCTAGATCATGTTAGTTTAGGGAGGGATCTCTTCCACCCAAGAGTAAGTGGTGCCAATAAACTTGACCCACAAGTCGCCAAGCGCGATGTTTATTCTCCCACCAGAGCATCTCTTTAGCAGACAGGGTATTGAGACAGGAATAGGCTAGGCTGGACTGCCCCACAAATCACACACACACACACACAAACACCAGAAACTGGAGACAATTAAGGCACATTATTTCTTCCTGGATTATACTTAAATAAAATACTGAAATGTAAATAAATCTTCTCTCACCTGGGAAAAACTTTTTTCCCCTCTTTTCTTTAACATTGTATCAATTTCTCAGTGGTCTCAAGAACCTGTTTTGTTTTGGTCCAGTTTTCACTCTAATGCCTATGTCTTCCTGATTTCCTAGCTCCTTGTCTTTAACCAACCACAACCTACTGAAGAGGTCCCTGTCCAAATTCCTGGAGTCCACGAATCTATTGTGTTACAGGCAGAAGGGAGTTAAGGTTGCAGATGGAATTAAGGTTGCTTGTCAGCTGACTTTACAATAGGAAGATTATTTTGGATTATTTGAGTGGGCTCTATCTAATTATGCTCCTTAGCAGAGAACCTTTCCTGCCCAGGTTCAGAAAGAGAGAGATGATGTGGGAGAAAGGCTATAAAGGTGCTGCTTAGGGTCTGCCCTGCCATCGCTGCCTTTAACAATGGAAGAACGGACCCATGAGTCAAAGAATGTGAGCGCCCCTGGAAGCTGGAAAAGCCAAAGGAATAAATACTCCTCTAGAGCTTCCAGAAAGGAATTCAGCCCTGTTGATACCTTGATTTTTTACCCAGTGAAAAACCCATGCTGGACTTCTAACCTGTTAGACTATAAGAAAACCCGTTTGTATTGTTTAAGCCATTAAGGCCGTGGAAATTTCACACAGCTCCCATAGAAAACTAGTACTCCAGCCCTCCCCCTCCCCCCAAACAAAACTAAATTAAAGAAGTTTATGATAATGACACAATTCTTGAGTCACACTCTCTGGAGCTGAGAAAGCAGAAAACTCCCCCTCAATTCCCTTTCAGTTTGAAAGACTTTTGCTCGGTTGTTCGTCTCAGTCTGGGCTTACACTGATAGTGTTTTCTGAAGTTACTGAGAAAACTGTCAGGGTGAGGCACGCTTTGACACACAACAGAAACACATTTGACCCTTTGATTTTGTACAAGTCATACACACGCTGAGAGCCAAAGTTCTTCAAAGAGAGATTCACACCCCATCCCTAGTCTCAACACTTAATCAGTTTGGATTTGCTTCATTGCTCATGGAACTCATCTGAGGTTTTTCTAGAAGAGAGGGGGTGCTACGTCTGTTGGAGAGTCTGGACCTGATGGGTCCTGCGTGTGGCCATGGGGAGAAGAAGCAACTGTAAATTATACATTGAAATCACTGCAGATGGTGACTGCAGTTGTGAAATTAAAAGACGCTTACTCCTTGGAAGGAAAGTTATGACCAACCTAGATAGCATATTAAAAAGCAGAGACATTACTTTGTCAACAAAGTATGTCAACAGACTAGTCTGTCTAGTCAAGGCTATGGTTTTTCCAGTAGTCATGTATGGATGTGAGAGTTGGGCTATAAAGAAAGCTGAGTGCCGAGGAACTGATGCTTTTGAACTGTGGTGTTGGAGAAGACTCTTGAGTTCCTTGGACTGCAAGAAGATCCAACCAGTCCATCCTAAAGGAAATCAGTCTTGAATATTCATCAGAAGGACTGATGCTAAAGCTGAAACTCCAATCCTTTGGCCACCTGATGCAGAGAACTGACTCATTAGAAAAGCCCCTGATGCTGGGAAAGATTGAAGGCGTGAGGAGAAGGGGACGACAGAGGATGAGATGGTTGGACGGCATCACTGACTCAATGGGCATGAATTTGAGTAAAGTCCAGGAGTTGGTGATGGACAGGGAGGCCTGGCATGCTGCAGTCCATGGTGTTGCAAAGAGTTGGACTTGATTGAGCGACTGAACTGAACTGAACTGAACTCTCCCATCATCTCTGATCCTTCTTGTTCAACATTATAGCCTAGTCTCAGGTTTAGTGAATGAGAAAAGGGCCTGATCTAGCCACCTTGACAGAAAGCTAAAAGGAAAATATTGTCCAAGGCCACAGACAGTAACTGTGATGGTCATGAGCTGAGAGCAGGCACTGTGGGAGAAGCCAGGATGGAAGAGGTCTGCTGATTAGTGCGTATAAAAGCATCCTCAGGCATCCTCAGAGGGGTACTTTGGGATTGGAGTATCAGGGTTAAGGGGCTAATGTCCTGCATTGACCAATGGAGGTTTAAGCAATTCTAATTCAGGTACATAAGGAAAATGAAAATTTATTTTTTCCGCAATTGAGTAAAGATATAGGTGTTGGTTATAGTGTGAGATTATGTCTAGTGTCACATGCATTCTTATTACAAACCCTGGACTGGAACTGAATTGTATTTGGAAAGTTATACTGGTATGAATAGGGGCTTTCCAGGTGGCTCTAGTGGTAAAGAACCCGCCTGCCAATGCAGAAGACATAAGAGTTGTAGGTTCAATCCCTGGGTAGGGAAGATCCCCTGGAGGAGGACATGGCAACCCACTCTAGTATTCTTGCCTGGAGAATCCCATGGATAGAGGAGTCTGGTGGTCTATGGTCCATGGGTGGCAGAGAGTCAGACATTACTGAAGTGACTTGGCACATACTGATACAGATAGAGGACATGATATGGATGTGATTTCACTAAAATAGGATTTCTGCTTTGAAGGAGCCAGAAAACTGTGATGAAACTGAAATGAAATAAATTAAGCCAACAAGCTGATTTATACCATGACCCATTATATAGAGAGTTTAGGAAGAGTGTAAGGAAGAAAATAATACAAAAGAAAAGGAATGCAGACTTATTAAAGCTTGCTGAACAAGTTAATCACTTGAAATAATCAAATAGATTCTAGTTAAAGGAAGTGATCTTTAAGTCTCCTACCTCTCACTGTAAATTTTTTGTAAGACTGAATACTTTTATTCAGAGATGGGATAGTGGATATTATGATATATGACCTGAATCTAGGCCTGGTGACATTCCTATAAATCCAAAGCTAGTACCTCCCATTAGAAAAACCATGTCCATTCCATTCCTTTCCAACCCCACTGCCTCTGTGTTGGCGACGACTCTCCTTATCTGTTTCTTGGATCAAGTTATAAGAGCTAGACTCTGCTTCCACTGTTATGCTCATCTCACCAGCCTACCTATGGACATTAGGTTCTTTTCCTAAAAATTAGATCTAACCTTGTCTTCCCCCTGCTCAAAATCTTTGGTTAGCTCCTAATCTATACATAGTATCATCTAACCTGCTATGATTGAGATTTAAATTTCTCTATTATCCTTGTCTGGCTTTCTAACATTATCTCTTCCAGTAATACCCCTCTCCTCCAATTCCACCCCAAAGTATCTATTCTAACTAAAAGTGTCCAAACATTCCTTGGATCCTGCTGCTTCCATACAGAGGAGGAGGAGCTTGATGTTTTTTCAATGGGAAGATTTAGGTTTTAATCCATCTTTTTACTAACTCGAACATGGAGCAAGTCACTTTCCCTGTCTTTTTTTTTTTCATTTCATCATCTGTAAAGTAGGAAACTAACATGCATGCTTACTCTGTAGTCAAGTGAGAATGGTGGTGAGAGTACATGTTACAGTGTGAATTAGGATCTGCATGAAACTTATTATAAATGTGGCCATTCTCCTCTCCTATTAGATACTTGGCTCCTGTAGGTAACTACCCTGACTTCATTTTGCTATCTTCTAAATTTGACAATAATGGGTTTTCAGTGAATGTGTGACAAATTGAATGGAAACTCGATATTGTAGCTCCAGCATTTACAAGGTGCATCATTAAAAGTTTCTACAACATAGAATTATGGAGGAGAGTAGAATTCTTACACTTGTCCAAGTAAATTCAAAAGTCAAAGATCTACAGATGAGAACTCTATTTCAATAATGTATATTCTGTCTTCATAATTTAAGTAGGTCAAAGAAATAGACATGTGATGATAAGTTTTATTGTCACTGCTTTTCTGATAGTACAGCTGATAATGCTGTTAACAAAAACCCTAGGAGCTACATGGTAAGTAAGAATATGTAAAAAGTATGTAGAATATGTAAAATTTTTGTAAAAATATGTAAAAAGATATGTAAAAAGTCAGCTTTGTAGAAACTCTGATGGCTTTTAGCATTCATGGGGGACCCATAATACATAAAGTTTTCAAGACACATTTTTTAAACCAAAGAGGGCAAATAGAAGGAAAATGGAGAGAAAGAGGAAGTGAAAAAGAAGATAAAAGCTTCCTCTGTTCATTCTTTGCATTTTGAATGATGAAGACCCTTCCTTTCCTTACAGGTAATATCTGAGAAACTAAAGAATCAGATAACATAGATTTTTGAAAGCTTAAAGCTTTCTACAGTTCATCAACTCCAAATTTCTTATTTTACTGAAAGAAATGGGGATGTAAAGATGATACGACAGATGTAAGGTTGATTTTAAACCTCTGGTTTAAACCTCTGATCATGGCAGATGAGCTTTATGCTAAAGGATTTGACAGTTACCTTCAAATATATCTTCCTTCTGGAAAAGCAGACAGTGCTGCTTCTGTTTCTTATAATGGTATCTTTATTTCCTAGGGAGTCTCTCCAATGTGACAGGAAGTGCTTTTCCTAAAGCCATGAATAATAGCCTCTATGCTTTGTCAGGCTGCAGCTACAATGCGTGGAACAATACCCTTGTGCCCTCCCAGAGTTTAATGAGTTTCTCAGGGCTACTAATTTACTATGAGGGAATAGCTTCGAATTCAGGGAGATTCTTCTTTATTATATCAGTGCCCTTTTATTTTCTTAACCTTGTGCCCCTAACATTTCCCGCCATTATACTTCTTTCCTTCCTTTTATACCCTAAGTCCTTCCTTGAAAAGTGTACACTTACCACCTCCCTTCACTTTACCTCTCACCCCTTAATTTGCTTTTGGCTGCTTTCCATAAACCAATATTCTCTGTATCAGGGACTTTCCTTCTTGACAAATTCAAATGTCTTCTCTTAATCTTCTCCTTCTTGAATCCGTTGTTATATTAAACAGGTTTGAATATTGCCCTCCCTGCTCTTTCAACACTTGAATTCTAGAATCCTAAATTGTGACCACTCCTCTGATTACACCATCTTTCTGTTTTCTGTGGATGTTCTTAAGGTTTGCTCATTTTCTCACTCTTATCTCGGGACAGATTTACCTACGTTGATGGCCTCAGTGGTCACACCCATGGTGTTGATCCCCAAATCTTGGTCTCTAATCCCGATCTCAAATGAACTTTCTAATCTTGTAATTCCAACTGTTCTCTAGATCTTGTGCCCTATCCCAACTTGACATATCTTAAAACTAAAATCATCATCACATTGGTTAAATTGTTTCCCTTTCTGATACACCATTAAAAAGAATTTTTAAAACTACAAATTTCTAACTTTTTACTTTTCAAACATAAATTTTTGCTCCTACTTTACAAACACACTTGAAGAATCACAGCTTTTTGATTATTTATTCCATTTTCATAGTGAATGTCTTCATTTCTATGCCCGCTGTCATCACCTGAATCCATCCATCTATTCATCTACCATCATCCCCCATTGAATCTTCTTCCAGAAAAATTTACGTATGAGTGGCCTGTACGAGAAAAATTCTGTGCAGTTTTCACAGGATTAGGTTAAGTGGTCCTGAGTATATTAAGCTGGAGGAGGGCACGGCAGCCCACTCCAGTACTCTTGTTTGGAGAATCCCATGGACAGAGGAGCCTGGCGGGCTACAGTCCATAGAGTCGCACAGAGTCAGACACGAATGAAGTGACTTAGCAAGAGTATATCAAATAGTTCACTCGGTAGAACTGCTAGTCCTCACCTGCCTTTAACCTGGCTTCACTCTAAATCAGTCACCATGTGCCCGTCTGCCCTCTCTTTTACAAAAGGGTAGGATCAATCCAACAAAAATGCATCTGTCTTTTGTTTGTTCTTATTTGGGTTGGGAGTAACTCCATGAGGAATTAAGAAGGTAGAAAAACATATCCTCCCACAATGAGAGTTTATTTAATAATGTCCTTATGCCAAAGTCATCCTTACTTGTTAGAACTATTAATTCATAATCTCTAGTTTTCATATCTACATTTTGCCAAAAAGTTACTGCCCTTCTTGCAGCTCAGCTTCCAACAACACAGCACACTTGGCTCCTCTGCCGAGAAAGTCTATTTTTTTGTGCCAAACATGTGTCACTGTGTGGTCGTTATAGCTGTGATCTGTTTTAAAAATCAAGTGTGATAATCATGTCAGGGAATAGGAATCTATACTGTAACCCATGAAGAATGTCAGTGTTCAGTTATTTTTCTCTATAATTTGTAAATCCTATTGTCTCATGGGTTCATTGATTCTTCAACTTATGCATTCATTCATTTGACAAAAACTGTTGAGCTACTAGAGTTTCAGAAGTGGCTCAGTGGTAAAGAATCAGCCTACCAATGCAGGAGACACAGGTTTGATCCTTGGGTCAGGAAGATTCCCCTGGTTGCCTGGAGAATCCCATGGACAGAAAAGCCTGGTGGGCTACAGTCTTCAGTTTAGTTTAGTCACTCAGTTGTGACTGACTCTGTGACCCCATGGACAGCAGCATGCCAGACTTCCCTGTCCATCACCAACTCCTGCACCAGCACCAGCTTGCTCAAACTCATGTCCATCGAGTAGGTGATGCCATCTAGCCATCTCATCCTCTGTCATCCCCTTCTCCTCCTGCCTTCAATCTTTCCCAGCATCAGGGTCTTTTCCAATGAGTCAGTTCTTCACATCAGGAGGCCAAGGGATTGGAGCTTCAGCTTCAGCATTAATCCTTCTAATGAATATACAGGACTGATTTCCTTTTGAATTGGCTGGTTTGATCTCCGTGCAGTCCAAGGGACTCTCAAGAGTCTTCTCCAACACCACAGTTCAAAAGCATCAATTCTTTGGTGCTCAGCTTTCTTTATGGTCCAACTGTCACATCCATACATGATTACTGGAAAAACCATAGCTTTGACTAGACGGACCTTTGTCGGCAAAGTAATGCCTCTGCTTTTCAATATGCTATCTAAGGTTTAGTATGCTTTTTAACATGCTGTCTAGGGCTACAGTCTTATTAGCTCACCAAGAAGTGGACATGCCTGAGAGTCTGAGCACACATACACACACATTGAGCTACCATGACTGAATGCCAGGTACTTTGGTTCTGAGAATAAAATGTTAGATATGACAGACACAGGCTCTGCCTTTATAGAGGGGAAACAAACGCTAAACAAGCAGTTACAGGGAAGTGTGAAGAGTATCCCAATAAGGAAGTGCTGAGTTCTGTGAAGCATATGGTATTAATATTACCATCTCAGTTCCACTACCTGTTGGCAGCAAGAGCTTAATAGAGTTGCTTAACCTCTCAAAGGCTCATTTCCTCATATGTAAAATTGTGGCCAGTAATAATACTTGCTTCATATATTCGTTATGAGATTAAATTTTTTAAAAAATCACTTGGTATAGTGCTTAGCACATAGTAAGCACCCAATAAATGTTAACTGCCATAATGAGATAACATTAATTTTATGTTATAACACTGTTTTATTGAGTTCATTTCTCTCTCTAAAGTTTAAATTTTCTAATTCATATTTTTAAAAATCCCCAGCATCCATATTTTTTTTTTACTTCTGGCTCAGTGTCTATAAAGCTTCTAGATGGTTATTCACTTACTTAAGTTCCTCATCCTTTTATGTAACAAATATGTATTTGGTGCCCATTCTAAGGGCTTCCCAGGTGGCTCTGGGTAAAGAGACTGCCTGTCAGTATGGAAGACGTGGGTTCAATCCCTGAGTTGGAAAGATCTCCTGGAGGAGGAAATGGCAACCAGATCCAGTATTCTTGCCTGCAAAATTCCAGAGACAAGGGGGCCTGCTGGGCTACAGTCCATAGGGTAAAAAGAGTCAGACGTGACCGAGCGACGGAGCAGGGGAGGTCGCCCATTGTAAACCAGACCCTGTGTCAGACACTGATAATAAAATACTGAGCACAACAAGTAGGATCCTTGCCCTGAGCAGTTACAGTCTTCTCAGACCATGGGCATTGAACAAATCATCCCATGAAGAAGTGCAGGTTGACGGAATGTCTCAGCATGTGCATAAAGACACTTAATGATGAAAGACAAGTCTTTTATCAGAGCAATGATGAACAAGATGCAGGCTGTGAAACTGGAACAAAACAGTTCCAATATCATGGAAATACTAGGCTTCCTTCTAGAGCCCCAGATCTTAAAACAAGCAAAGATTAATCTTAAAACTCAGAATATCGTCTGTATAATAACCTTCTACTTCCTTGCCCTATGAGGTTGCTGACAAAAATGCTATTTATTACAATTTAAAAATGGGCTAAATTATACAAGCAATGACAGTTTGAAAATGTTCTTAATGACAGCAGCCATGTTCTTGAGAATGGAACTTATGCTGAAGACTCTGCTAGCTTTAGAAATGCACTGTCCTAGTTCATTCTAACAATACAGTCCACAACATACACGGTTTTGCCAGTAAGAAAAGTAGGCACGTTGAGGAATACACCGATGTGCTATTTATTCCTAGACCCTCATACAAAGTCCTTAAGATTTGGATGCTGGAATCTATCTTCATTGTAAATTCTGGTCTGGTTCCTGAAATTCTCAGTGCCCAGTGTCTTCATTAATAAAGTGGGGTTAATAATAGTATCTTCCTTAAATGGTTAGAATAGAATGGGGCACATATTGAGAACTCTGTAATACTAGTGATTACATGTTAGCTGCAGGCTCTAATTTTAAAGAAAGAAAAACATACCATTTGAGGTCATTTGGTTACGATTTAGAGTAACCAGCTCTCCTGGTTTGCCAAAGACTTTTACCTGCTAAGGGGACAGTCCTGGGTAGATAGGGACAGTTGGTTACCTTAAACCTACATATGTAGAAGGCAGCATGCTGACCCACAGGCATGGTCCCCTGTCTGCATGACATCAATAATCTAACATAGGAACCACTGATACTGTTTCCTACTAGCTAAACTGCTTGGACTAGTGATGAAATTGTGATGAATCAGGTATCAGAGTAAATCTAATTTGGGGTTCCAAAGGTTCTCAAACTTTAATTTTTGAGTTTTAATTCATTAACAGCACTCTAGCATTTTCCATATCCCACAGGCAGAAAGCCAGGGAATAAGGAAGTACCAGCTCACCTCCTGAACTGCCTGTAAGTCTTACTAAATGTGTAGGCTTATTGTACCACCTGCTGCAGGAGGTCAGAGTTTAATACCAGTGCTCCAGCCGGTGCTTAAAAACAATAACTTTAAGTAGAAGAGAATTGAAGGCGAGAGAAGGTCATGGCTGTGATCGTCTCAGTAGTTGTGGAATGAGGAACAGTGCCAAAATAAATGCCTAAATTCTGGCTTCCCTGGTGGCTCAGATGGTAAAGAATCTGACAATATGGGGTTTAATCCCTGGGTTGGGAAGATCCCCTGGAGAAGGGAATGGCTACCCACTCCAGTATTCTTACCTGGAGAATTCCACGGACAGAGGAGCCTGGTGGCTACTTTCCATGGGGTCGCAGAGAGTTGGACATGACTGAGTGACTTTCACTTTCTGATGTTTTTGCTTTTTTTCTCTTACATTTCCCATGAAAGGTCTACATATTATCTAAATGTCCTGCTCATCTTGTAAACCTTGAACCTCTTAATACAGCATTTAGCAAATGTTAGGTTCTGAACAACAACAAAATGTTGAATTGAACATGTTAAGGCTGAAGAAATTTATTTTTTAAGCTCATTTCTCCTTCCTTCAAATAAGTACCTATTGCAGATGTGTGGATCGATCTAAAGAGAACTGGAAAGTTCCAGAGTCAGTTGTCACACCAATGAATTTTCAGGCTGGCATTTATCTGACCTAACATGAAATAGCACCCTTTCCAAACCTAGCTTTGGGACATGACATTGCCAGTTTCCTGAGCTCAAGCTTCTGTGGACACAGTTGTTGCCAATTGTTGTAATGTTGGTATGGAAAAGGCAGCTACTGTATTTAGAAACTGTTCCGGTAAATCATTTTCCAGCTGTCTGGGAGTCACAATCCATAGTCTTAAATAGATATATCTGTCATCAGTTTTATTAGCTTCAGGGTATGTGTGTCATCTGTTGGTTTGGGGTATAGAAACTGGTGTGGACAAATGTTTTCCTCAGAATGCATTTTTTAAAAAACGCACCAGTTCATTTTTGTGCCACAGACTCAGAAGTCACAAGCAATTTGGTATTTTAACCAGATAATCTTTTTTCTTTTTTTTTCCATTTATTTTTATTAGTTGGAGATTAATTACTTTACAATATTGCAGTGGTTTTTATCATACATTGACATGAATCAGCCATGGAGTTACATGTATTCCCCACCCCGATCCCACCTCCCACCTCCCTCTCCACCCGATCCCTCTGGGTCTTCCCAGTGCACCAGGCCCGAGCACTTGTCTCATGCACCCAACCTGGGCTGGTGATCTGTTTCACCCTAGATAATATACATGTTTTGATGCTGTTCTCTCGAAAGAATAATCTTTCACGTGCTTGTATGTTCATTTTAAATCCCAGAGACCAGCTGAGGCTGTTGGAGATGTATAGTGTCTGTTTGCCCTGTATCCCATCATAGCTGCCTCTGTGTATATATGTTCAGTTGCTCAGTCTTGCCTGACTCTTTGTAGCCCCATGGGCTGCAACCTGCCAGGCTCCTCTATCCATGCAATTTTCCAGGCAAGAATACTGGGGCAGGTTGCCACTTTCCTACTCCAGGGGATCTTCCTGACCCAGAGATCGAATGTGCATCCCCCATGTCCCCTGCACTGGCAGGCAGATTCTTCACCACTAGTGCCAGTGCTGAGCATGTGCTTTATGGAAAGCTGCAGTGGAGGCTGGGAAAGCCTCTAACTGTTGGGGAAACTGTTAACTGTGAACCGATTTCATCTAATTGAGAGAGCAAACAATTGACTGATCAATGAATATATACAGTCAACTTAATTTGAGGTTGTTTCTACTCTTTCAGCCTTAATATGCTAACTTGAAATAACTACAGAAAACAAAAGGAAAGAGGAGAAAAACTATATTCAGAAATCCAAGACAGGAACATGTATAAGACAAAACAAACCTTAGATCTGAGATTACTGCTTCATATGGGAAAAAGAGAAACATGATGATGAATTCATTTTCACCGTTTGGAACAATGATGCTCAAATTGATTCTCCCTAAAGAAGGTTCCCACTCCAGTATTCTTGCCTGGAAAATCCCATGGACAGAGGAGTCTGGTAGACTACAGTCCATAAGGTTGCAAAGAGTCGGATACGACTAAGCAAAAAAAAAAAAAAAAAAAGGAAGGTTCAAGCCAGGACCAGAGCCTCTGAGCCCTGAGCTGACAAGAAGAGCACACGTAATGCTTTACATTTTAGGATAAGGCACAGGCTTTAGAAAGAGAACAGTCTATATGACTTTTTGATTTCTTTTTTAACTTGATAAATGACTTATCTAATTTGAGGAATCATACAGTTCAAGAAAAGAAATTTTTTTCCCCCTGGTTCAGAGTTCTAGGAGTAATTTTCAAGCTATGGAATATTAAAGAATATATACAAATTTTTCATAAAAAATACAGAGGCATATTACATAACTAATGTTTATTTCTAAAAGTGTTTCTCAAAAAAAAATCCATGGCATAACATTAAAGTGGGGTCCTGTAAAATAATTCCCAATAACCTTTATTTTTTGTATTATAACAACCACCTTATTAGGGCTTCCTAGGTAGTGTAGTGGTAAAGAATATACCTGCCAATGTAGGAGATGCAGGTTTGATCCCTGGGTCAGGAAGATCCTCTGAAAGAGGAAATGGTTACCTCTCCAGTATTCTTGCTTGGGAAATCCCAGGGAAGGTGCCTGGTGGGCTACAGTCCATGGGGTCACAAAGAGTCAGACAGGACTTAGCGACTAAACAACAACTACTCTACCTGTTAATACAAACATATGGGAATTTGTTCATAAAATGCAGAATATTTGGCAGCTCAGTTATCCTCCTCCCACTTTTTATACCACAACACTCAACTACTTGTAGTTCAAGGACCACACTGTATTTGTTTATGCCACCTTGAATTTGAACATGCTGTTCCCTTTACCTGGAATTCTCCTCCTCATTCTTATCTTTCAGGTAAATTCATATTTCATCTTTCAAGTGTTTTCTCAGATGTTACCTTTTCTTTGTGAATTCCATGACACCACCCCATCCCACTAGGTCCAAAGAAAATAAATTTGTTCTCCTCTGTGGATTATTATTTATGTGTTGACTCCTCAACTAGCTTAAGAGGGAGGTTTTGAAAAAGGGAAATGTCATATTTATCTTTGTTTTCTCAACACTTAACATATTTCCTCAGACACAGTAGGTTCTTAATAAAGATCATAATAATTATTGAAATACACAGGAAAACACATACCTGTCTCTAGTGTATCCCTCCACCCCTAGCCAAGCTTCCTTGACTAGTTCATTTTAGTTGTGCATAACAGGCAGAGCAAAAATCAAATCCAGCCTTAGACTTTACTACCAGTTAGGATAAGATGCTAAAGCATTCTAGCCTAAAGAAATGAGCAGAATCTAATTACTCTAAAAGAATGACCTCACTTCATCAATAGGAACTAGTTAGAAATACAACTCTAAGGACCTTTTAACCTTTCTTTCCATTTCCTTTAGAAAGAGATAAGGAGATTAAGCATGGAAAGCAGATTTGAATTAAAAAGAAACATGAATTTTAGGAAGATTTTTCTACCACTGTGTCTATATAAACCACTATGTCTGCATGCATGCACGCTAAGTTGCTTTAGTTGTGTCCAACTCTTTGCGACCCCATGGACTTGTAGCCTGCCAGGCTCCTCTGTCCATGCAATTTTCCAGGCAAGAATACTGGAGTGGGTTGCCATTTCCTACTCCAAGGGATCTTCCCAACCCAGGGATTGAACCCACATTTCATATCTCCTGCATTGGTAGGTGGGTTCTTTACCACCAGCACCACCTGGGAAGCCTATATAAACCACTATGTCTAAATAGAATTTTTTCATAAGCTTAGGAAGTAGAAAGCATTGTTATCCGGACAGTCTATGGGCTTGCCATTCTTAGGGTGATCAGAAACATGCATTTGAAAAACAATATAGATACAATGCACTTGGCTTGGTGTCAACTTTATATTTGACTAGTAGTATAGTTGGAGGAAATCCATGAAATGTTTGACCAGAAAGTTGTCAGCACTGCAAGAGACTTATTCTTGCCTAGTTTACAATTGCTAGATATTTTATTTGAACTTTGCTATGTTGATAAATAAGGATGTCCATCCACACACTAAACAGTTATTCTGATTTGCCATTCCACATCACCAGCAGAAAGGCCAGGTTCTTGAATTATCACCACAGATACAATCTATGTTAATATATATTCCAGTGTGGAGTTTTTCCTTATCTACTCCTTCCAAGTCTCATACTTTGATTCTTTATTATTTCCTTACTTCTTAAATCAGGAGATCTTGGGATGAGTATGGTGTCTAACCCCTAAAACTGTGTGCAAAACATTCAACATACGTGCACATTCACCTTGGATGGAAAAGGGTACAGAGTTTTCAGAAATTTTACATAGGTTCTGTGCTCCTACACCATGCAATGAGAGTTGCTTTTCTCTCAATATTCCTTCCTGAGAAATACTCTCTTTTTATGTACTGCTCTCTCTGGTGAAGCCTTGCAACTATCAGAGCTTCATTTCTTATTTCTCTTTAGATGAATCTTGATTCATGGCCATTAGCTACAAGGCCCAGATTCACTCTTAAGCTTTAGACCTGTATTTTGAAATGCTACTGGACTAACCCCTTAAACTCATTCTGTCATTCCAAAATAGTGATTGAAGTCCCACTCACGGCATTTAGCACTGGAAAGACAGGACAGTTGTCACAGTCATTTTTTTTTACAGACATTTTTATATAACTATCATTTCTTGACCATGTAATATGTTCCAAGTTTCACCTGTATTATTTTATTTAATTCTCACAAGTCTGTGAGGTTTACAGATGGGGAAACAGAGCCTCAGAGAGATCATGTGTGTGTGTGTGTGTGTGTGTGTGTGTGTATGTTCAGTCACTAAATTGTGTCTGACTCTTTATAAGCCCATGGACTACAGCACACCAGGCTTCCCTGTCCTTTACTATCTCCCAGAATTTGCTCAAACTCATGTCCATCGAGTCCATGATGTTATCTAACCTTCTTATACTCTGCTGCCCTCTTCTCCTTTTGCCTTCAATCTTTCCCAGCATCAGGGTCTTTTCCAGTGAGTTGGCTCTTCGCATCAGGTGACCAAAATATTGGAGCTTCAGCTTCAGCATCAGTCCTACCGATGAATATTCAGGGTTGATTTCCATTAGGATTGACTGGTTTGATCTCCTTCCAGTCTAAGAGACTCAAGAGTCTTCTCCAGCACAATTCGAAAGCGTCAATTCTTTGGTGCTCAGCTTTCTTTATGGTACCGTCACATGACTACTGGGAAAACCATAGCTTTGACTATACGAACCTTTATCAGCAAAGTAATGTGTTTGTTTTTTAATATGCTGTCTAGGTTTGTCATATATTTCCTTCCATGCAGCAAGAGTCTTTATTTTATGGCTGCAGTCACTGTCCACAGTGATTTTGGAACTTAATAAAATCTGCCACTGTTTCTACTTTCTTCCCTTCTATTTGCCATGAAGTGATGACACCTACTTGTAATTACCTATGTAGTTGAAAGGAGTCAATTTGAGCTGCCCTTTGTATTTATAGGGTCCAAGTTTTAGACTACTGTTACACAGTCTCTCTTGTAGTATAACAGCAGTTTTAGAGTTGGAAGCAGATCACTGCAATAACATAAAATATGATAAGCACAGGATCATTTCCTATTTTAAAATGCCTATGATTTCCACTGGCCAGAGGATTAAGTCCATGCTCATCAGCCCAGTTTATAGTATGGCCTCAACCCACCTCTCAGTCCTCAGTTGTGCATCTAGTCACACCAAAGTATTGATCCTTTTCTCAACATGCTTCCCTCTAGTATTTCTCTGCCTTGTATGCTGTTTAGTTGACTGGAAAATCATATGCCCTTCCCTCTTGTTCGAAGTCTTTTATTTTTGATCAATTCATTGAGTGCCACCTTCTGAGTAACTCCCCAAGAAAGGACGAGTTGCTTTCTGTTTTCCTGCACTTGTGCCCCTGCCACGGGGCTGGAATGTGATCTTATGTGTACTGATCTTTCTCCATTCCTAGCTAAGTCCTTTGAGGAGAGATGCTAGTTTTCCTAGCATCAGTGATGCTAGTGCCATGGTAGCTATTCAATAAATATTTGTGTAATGGATGGTATTCAGTCTTTATCTGCCTTTGAGATCAGACGTCTTTATACAGAGAAGAAACCGTAACAGAACTTATCTTTGATTCGACCAGTTCCTCTCTCTTTATACATATGTATGTGTGTGTGTATATATAAAAAGTATATAAAACTTTAGAATTTACACTGATTACATTATTTTCCTGAAGTTTGCCTTTAACTCTGACAAGCTGACACACGTCTCAAGAAAAAATTGATTGTTACAAGGGGATATGAGTGTCTGTGCGCTCAGTTGTAGCTGACTCTTTGTGAGCTCATGGACTGTGGCACGCCAGGCTCCTCTGTCCATGGGACTTCCCCGGCAAGAATACTGCAGTGCATTGCCATTCCCTCTCCAAGGATCTTCCTGACCCAGAGATTGAACCTGCATCTCCTGCACTGCGGTCGATTCTTTCCTGCTGAGCCATCGGGGAATCCCCATGAGGGGATACAGTAAGATGGTATTTCCTAACTTGTTTACTTAGTATGATAATTGTTTTGTGCAAGAGGTGAGATTTCAGAAATGTCAAAATAAAAAGTAAGAAAAATCTTGGAAGTGATCTGAGAAAGCCCTTGCAAATCTGTTCAAAAAGAAGACCATAGAGGGATGGTGCCAACACAGTTCAGTGGAGGAAAAATAGTCTTTTCAACAAAAGACAGCAAAAGCATAAGCAGCCACAGAAAAATGTGGACTAATTGGACTTCATCAAAATTTAAAACTTTTGTGCATGAAAAGACACTATTAAGATAGTGAAAAGGCAGTCCACAGAATGAAATCTATTTGATAAGTGTAATAGTTAGAATATATGAAATATTCATACAACACAATAGCAAAATGACCTAATTAAAATAAGGAAAGGAAATGAGCAGACACTTCCCCATGGAAGATATACAGATGGCAAAGCACACACACACACACAAAAATATGCCTAACATTAGCCATTGTAAAACTAAAATCAAAACTATAGTGAAATACCACTGCATACTTACTAAGAGGACTATAATTAAAAATAGAACAATAAAAACAAATTTTTGGCAAAAATATGGAGAAATTGAAATGCTCATACACTGATGAGAATATGAAATGGTACAACCACTTGGAAAGCAGTACTTCAGAAAGTTAAACATAGAATTACTCTATGACCCAGCATTTTTACTTCTAGATATATACCCAAGAGAAATAAAGACATCAGTTCAGTTCAGTTCAGTCAGTCAGTCGTGTCTGACTCTTTGCAACCCCATGAACCACAGCACGCCAGGCCTTGCTGTCCATCACCAACTCCCGGAGTTTACCCAAACTCATGTCCATTGAGTTGGTGATGTCATCCAACCATCTCATCCTCTGTCATCCCCTTCTCCTCCTGCCCTCAATCTTTTCCAGCATCAGGGTCTTTTCAAATGAATCAGCTCTGTGCATCAGGTGGCCAAGGTATTAGAGTTTCAGCTTCAACATCAGTCCTTCCAAAGACTGATTTCCTTTAGGATGGACTGCTTGGATCTCCTTGCAGTCCAAGGGACTCTCAAGAGTCTTCTCCAACACCACAGTTCAAAAGCATCAATTCTTTGATGCTCAGCTTTCTTTATAGTCCAACTCTCACATCCATATATGACTACTGGGAAGACCATAGCCTCGACTAGGTGGACCTTTGTTGACAAAGTAATGTCTCTTCTTTTTAATATGCTGTCTAGGTTGCTCATAACTTTCCTTCCAAGGAGTAAGCATATATCCACGCAAAAACTTTGTTATGAATGTTCATAGTAGCATTATTCAAGATAGCCAAAAAGGGAAGCTACTCAGTTGCCTATCAACTGATTAATGGATAGACAAAATGTGATAGATATATCAACATTATATATAAAAAGGAATGAAATATTGATACACGCTAGGACACAGATGAACCTTGAAGATGTTAGGCCAAATGAACAAAGCTGATCCAAAAGGTTATATACTGTATGATTCCACTTATATGAAATGTCCAGAATAGACAGATCCCTAGAGGCAGAAAGTGAATTAATGTTTTCTAAAAGCTGGCAGGAAGGGGAATGCAGTGTGATTGCTAATGAATATAGGGTTTGGAAATGATGAAAATGTTCTGGAATTAGTGCATATTGATGGTTTCATAACCGTGTAAATGCACTAAAAACCACTCTATTGGCATCCTTTAAAATGGTGAATTTTATGGTATGTAAATTTTATTTGAATTATTTTTAAAAGCACTTGTTTCATAGGATTGTTGTAAGACTAAATGAAAGTATGTAAAATGTGCAGAATCTATATCTGATAAACACTAATTTACACTTTTTAAAAGGATTAAGTGGAAAAGATAGAGGTTATTCATTTTTGAGAATTGAAAACAATTGTAGTTTACATATACAAAAGCTATATGGGAAGTGAATGCAAATGTATTAAAACTTTTAAAATCAAAACACTACTTTCCGAGCTAATAAATCCTAAGAAAGACAGTAGACCACTTAATTAGCCTTTTTCTGACTAGTACAGTTTATCCTGAAGTGAATGCACCAAGCTATTAATGCTCCTTTTAAGTTTCATCACAATAACAAAGTCTGGTCATTGGCCTAGAGATAGACACATTACAGCCCATCCAACAATTGAGTAAACCAATTACTGAGTTACCATTGTGACTAATATTTTGGTTGCTATACATTACACAAGATATTTAAATATAGAATGCAATTATAATAATCATATCAGAGTTTGCTGTTGTCATCAATGGAGCTACTACCAGTAGCAAAACTAAAGTTCAGAATTATTAGGGATAAATTATGCCAGCCTCTAGTGCCTTCATTGATGTAGTACTTAGTGGTCAGCAGTGAATTTTAAATAGTAGCCCAGCACAGTGTAAAATCTCCCTTATCTGATAAGAAGTATATGCAACTAATTGTTTATGATCCTGCATTCCTGAGAGACGTGTGTCGCACTGAAAGTTTGATGTGTCCTTGACCAAAAGAGAATGCAATATTAATTTTGTTTTGATGACAAGCTGACTCTCTACAGAAATAGGTGTGCAGCTTAGCTAAGTGCAGCAGTTTTAGGAAATCCTGCTCCCTAGGCTATGGAATATCTAAGGAACTTACCTTTCTCAAGAATGTCACTTCAAAAGACATTCTGTAAATTCATCAACATTGAGTGATGATGAAATGCAACAAATTTTACTCAATTTATCAGGGAGGTACTTTGAAGGATGTCTGAGATTAAAATTCAGAAAAGGCCACAGTCATAAAATGGTTCACAGATTTGGGTGAATGAAAAATGATAAAAAAAAAAAACAGAACACAATTTCCTGAGACGCCGTGTTACTTCTGATTCCAAATTTAGCTTTGCTTATTCCATCATAGGCAGTTTCTAACATTGGGAAAAGAAAGCAAAAAAGGAAGAGAAAGAGGAAAAGGAAAGAGGAAAAAAAATAAAGAAAAACCTAAAAGAGAAAAATAGAATAAGAAAACACAGAAGAAAAATCATAGGAAGGAAAACTAAAGAAAAGAAGGATTTGTCTTAAAAAACAGCTATAAAACAGTTCATGATAGTGTGAGAGCTCTCTTCCGAAAAATGGCCAATGTCTGTTTTGGCAGGTTTCTACTTTATAATAAAACTGAAAAAGAAACGACTCTGATCTCACCATGACTGAGTTCATACTGTCATATAGCTGTGTCTTAGGTGACATGCGTGTATGTGCTTAATTGCTCAGTCATGTCCAACTCTTTGCGATCCCATGGACTGTAGCCTGCCAGGCTCTTCTGTCCATGGGGATTTTCCAGGCAAGAATACTGGAGTGGGTTGTCATGCCCTTCTCCAGGGGATCTTCCTAACCCAGGGATCGAACGCCGGTATGCCACGTTGTAGGTGAATTCTTCACTGTCTGAACCACCAGCGAAGCCCAAGAATAGTGGAGTGGGTAACCTATCCCTTTTGCAGGATATCTTCCTGACTCAGGAATCGAACCAGGGTCTCCTGCATTGCAGGCAGATTCTTTACCAGCTGAGCTACCAGGGAAGCCCTCTTAGGCTACATATGAGGCACTACCTTCTTTTTTTTTTTTCATTTATTTTTATCAGTTGGAGGCTAATTACTTTACAATATTGTAGTGGTTTTTGTCATACATTGACACGAATCAGCCATGGATTTACATGTGTTCCCTATCCTGATCCCCCCTCCCACCTCCCTCTCCACCCAGTCCCTCTGGGTCTTCCCAGTGCACCAGGCCTGAGCACTTGTCTCATGCATCCAGCCTGGGCTGGTGATCTGTTTCACCCTAGATAATATACATGTTTCGATGCTGTTCTCTCGAAACATCCCACCCTCGCCTTCTCCCACAGGGTCCAAAATTCTGTTCTTTACATCTGTGTCTCTTTAGCTGTTTTGCATATAGGGTTATCGTTACCATCTTTCTAAATTCCATATATATGCATTAGCATACTGTATTGGTCTTTATCTTTCTGGCTTACTTCACTCTGTATAATGGGCTCCAGTTTCATCCATCTCATTAGAACTGATTCAAATGACTTCTTTTTAATGGCTGAGTAATATTCCATGGTGTATATGTACCACAGCTTCCTTATCCATTCGTCTGCTGATGGGCATCTAGGTTGCTTCCATGTCCTGGCTATTATAAATAGGAGGCACTACCTTCTTTATTTGCTTAACTTTTCTAAAAATCAGCAAAACCAATTTTTATGAAACATGAATGTATACTAGACATTTGAACACATATTTTTTGTTGGAACTCAGAATTCCTGAGATGTAAGAAAGAAGGTTTAGAGGGCCTTGTTGCTTCCCCACCTAGATCTTCTTTACCAGCTGCCACAGGCCCATGGCGCCCATGCCCCCAGTGTTCCGAGTGTTGGCTGATGAGGTTCACCGCTTCCCTATCTCCTTAACATTTCCCTCTGCCTTATGGAAGCCTCTGCACCCCACATCCCGGAAGTTATCCCCACTTCCTTCCTCCCTGACACCAGGGGTCTTCTTGCCTCTGGGTGGGACCGACTCTTTGTGATGCAGTTCACACTCCACTGTGGCTCGCAGGACCAGGCTGGCCCTGGGCTCCTGCTTCAGTCCTCCCCCTCTGCATCCTGCTTCTCACATGCTCTTCTGCAAGCACTCCCTCTGTGAAAGCCCCTAGGAACATGCCCGAAGACTGAAAGGAAATCATTTTTCCCTTTTGAACAGTTTAGGAATAATAACTGCGAATGAAATATTATTGTAGTATTATTCCCAGCGTGTTCTTTTGGTTTGAGGTAATTGTGTTAGATTTTTTTTTTTTTTTGAATTTTATTTATTTTTTTTTTTTTTCCTTCCATTTATTTTTATTTGTTGGAGGCTAATTACTTTACAACATTGCAGTGGTTTTTGTCATACATTGAAATGAATTAGCCATGGATTTACATGTATTCCCCATCCCGGTCCCCCCTCCCACCTCCCTCTCCACCCCATCCCTCTGGGTCTTCCCAGTGCACCAGGCCTGAGCACTTGTCTCATGCATCCAACCTGGGCTAGATTTTAAAAGATGAGCTAGAATCAAGTGAAATCTGAATCAGAATGAAATGTGTCATCAGAAAAAATGTAACTGATTTTGCCTCTAACTTTAAGTTTTTCATGAGCCAAGCATGACTTCCCTTTCAGACCTTGACCCAGGTTTCTTCTGACTTCCTCAAGCCTTGTTTGCTGGGTAATGCTGAGTTTTCAGCAGTTTAGCTTATCACTTCAGAACCCCTGAGATTAGATCGCATGTTCTTTTTACGGGTTTTCAGAGTACTTTGTATTTACCATAATCCTCAAACTCGTCACACTCCATTGTGATTTCCTGTCCACTCCCCTCACCCTATTACTCAGTACATTTTCTGAAAGCAAGAGAAGGACCATGTCTCATTCTTGATGCTATCCCCATTACTCAGTACATTCAGATACTTAACTATTTGTCGAATGCTTGCATCCTTCATGTCAATCACATAAATATTATACTGTACAATTAATGAAATGATCTGCTTCACATATAAACTGTTACCTAGATCATCTTGAATTACAGGTACTATACCAAATTTGTCATTGACATCTGAAAAATAGAAATATTGTAGCTGAGAAAAGTTGCCACTTACCAAACCAATGATTAAATATAAGTGTAATTTTTAGGATGTTTAAGTTCAAATGTCTAGGCTCTGTTGTGTTTAGTATATAAATTCAACTCAATTAAACACATATGAAGTACTTAACATTTCACCAACATGCTTTTCAATTACATGAGCATTATGGCTTATTAATGAAAAAATAAATAATATGATAAAATAGAAGTTAATGTAAAGAACACACACATGGTACAAGGAAGTACTTTATGAGACTGATAGGTTCAAGTTGAATAAGTGGAGAGTAGGTTTTCCAACATGATGAAGAGAAAAGTATGAATTTGACATATTCAGGAAATCACAAGTAAATTAGTCTCACTGAAATGGAGATGTGTTAGGGAATGTGGAAGAAACAATTAGATAAGAAAGGATAGATTAGTTTCTGGGATATCTTAGTATGGCTAATTCAACTTGATTTGTGGACAAGAAGAAATTATAGGTTCTTGAGAAGGGAAGTGACATTTATTCAGAACAAAGTGTTTTCAGAACAAACTTTGTGGCAGTATTTAAGATGGAATGGGGAATTCAAGGTAAATCTGAACATTAGGAACTATTTTACTAAGATTTAGAATTGGCCAAAAACAAACTTTTACATGAAATCAAGAAAATGGGTTTATATGACAGAATTTTACATATATGGGGGTAAATAAATAGGCTTTTATACACAGCACCCTAGACACTTGGATGCAGTTTATTCTGTTCCATAGGCTTCCCAGGTGGTGCTAGTGGTAAAGAACTCGCTTGCCAATGCAGGAGACAGAAGAAATGCGGGTTTGGGAAGATCCCCTGCAGGAGGGTGTGGCAACTCACTCCTACAGTATTCTTGCCTGAAGAATCTCATGGACAGAGGATCCTGGCGGGCTATAGTTCACAGGGTCTCAAAGAGTTGGACACGACTGAAGCCAGCGAGCGATTTTGTCCAATATTTAAAATTATATAAAGTGAAAGTGAAAGTCACTCAGTCGTGTCTGACTCTTTGAGACCCCATGGACTATACAGTCTGTGGAATTCTCCAGGCCAGAATACTAGAGTGCGTAGCTGTTCCCTTCTCCAGGGGATCTT
This sequence comes from Odocoileus virginianus, assembly GCF_023699985.2. Taxonomy (NCBI): domain Eukaryota; kingdom Metazoa; phylum Chordata; class Mammalia; order Artiodactyla; family Cervidae; genus Odocoileus; species Odocoileus virginianus. The sequence continues at coordinate 86,935,046 of NC_069674.1, read as the reverse complement.
CCCAATCCAGGGATTGAATCCAGGTCTCCCACATTGCAGACAGATTCTTTACCAGCTGAGCCACAAGCCCAAAAAATATAAGAAGGTTGTAAATATCCAGTGTAATTCTTTTGTTTTCTGAATTCTCCCACTGGGGAGAATTGGAGAGTGTTTATCATAATTGAGGTCCAAGTAAGTGAGTTTAAGTCCTGAGTGACCAAAATTATTCCTAGCTTTATCTGTATACATTGATGTATAAGGGTCTGTGTGTGTGTGTCTGTCTGTCTCAAGGGCACAGAAAAAGACACACACAGAAATGGAGATGAGTCAGTAGCCAGGCTGACATCAGAGAGAGGTGAAGCAAAGTAAGGAAATACATACCTGATTTGAAAAATACTGATGCCTTCATGGGGGTTTGACATGTGGGCTGGTTTAAAGATAAAAATTCTCTTGGCTCCATAGATGCAGCAAAAACTTCCTTTGGGGAAAAGGATGATAGGAAAAGGTTAGGCTATTTTATTACTTTAGAAAAGTATGAGGTCAGAGAGCACAGAGCCAAATTTTTCTAAATCTGCTCAAAATCTTGACTGTCAGTCCATTTCCACTTATACAGTCATCCACTTCTAATTATTATCATCATAGAAATATAATAATAACAGGAACATATAAAATTGTTTTCATTTCACTGATAAGAAAGGTTCCATTCAAAGTCATGGGATTTCTTAGAACTAAAGATTTATAATACCTAGCTAGCTATAGAATATGCAATGGCTGTTTCTGTGTTATTTACCCAACAGAACCAATATTTCACAAAATGTGTTTAGACCAATATTATCCAAGTAAAATTAATGACAGGAAAGTACCATGAGACATTTTTAACAGCTGCTTATAATGTCACAAACACCCTTTTTTTTTTTTAAAGAGGAAACAATATTCAATATACTTGAATAGCACAGTTTGATTTTCTCAATGACCCTATGAGGTTTGAATGAAATGTACATATGTATGTATCAGGAAAGGAACCAGAATAAGCCCCAGGTTCTTTAAGGAGATGGAAACTAAATACAGGGAATTAAAAGCTTACAAAATAATTGGAAAGGCTAGAGATGGAGGCTGTGTGCTCCAGATCACCGCAGAGCTGACCTATTAGGGGACTTCTACTTCTGCTTCAGTCAGAAAGGTGAGGAATCCAGAAGTCACTACAGAATGTGAGTTCACAAATGCCTGCTGTAGCTACAATTAAGGAATAAGGAAACTGCCACTGCTGCCACAACAGCCTCTCAAAACCCATGAAATGTAGAACTTGGATGCTGGACCCCATCACACGGAAGTCATGTCTTTGCCATCTTACTTATTAGCAGAAAACAATACAAGCAGCAGGAAGATGACCTCCACTTGACTTCTGCCTTCTAAATCTCAACTGGTGCATCTAATTGGTTGAACATCATTTGTATCTGCAACTTTAATTGCGCAGGAATCTGGGAAGTGCAATTTTTAGCCTTTGAGCTACTGCAGTCCAGGGATGCACACTACAAAGTGGGGAATGGTTGCCAACCAGTTACATCCACCTCTTGCGATTCAGAGGCTTTCGAAATTTCTCATCCAAGGTCACAGAACTAGCGAGTGCTGGAGCAGTAAATGTGAGTTCAGAGATTTTGGCCACTTGCCCAGTGCTCTTTCCACTACATCAGTCTCTAGCACTGATTACTCTCTGAAGACATTTGCCAAAGGAGACATATTTTCAAATCTTGTGCTAATTATATTTTTCAATGAAGCATTAATTCAGGCATCTGTGAATATTGTTACCTTTTAGTCTTATGTCAAATCTAGTTCTTCTTCCAAACTCAGACTTAATCTTATTTTACAGTACTTACAGTTAAACCAACACTGCAAGGGTTTAATACCTTTGAGTATTTTTCTCAGCAGGCTTGCTGCTTAATCCATTTAATGTCAGAACAACACAAACCTTCTTATTAAAATGGGGGAAAGGACATCATTAGAGTACATTAGTGGCTTTCTTTCTACTGGGTAAAACAGCCAATCTGGCAATATTTGTCCCTTATCTTTATTTGTTTGCATTTTCTGCTAACAGTGCCAGGAAAACATTTAAAAGGAAAAAACTTGGGATACTAAATTCTCTTGAATTTTAACCATGCATAAAAGAAAAACAGAAGGATGAAACTTCACTTTGAGAAATCTTCCTAAGTGTATACTTCAATATTAAAATAAAAATATGCAAGATACAATAAAATATTTGGATAAATTGAAAAATTTTAATGTATCTCTAATATCTCATTAATATAAATATAATCACAACTTTCATCCCACATGCTTTTTAAACCAACTTTGGGAACATTTTTTATATGTACATTTAATGATTGCGGTACAGGCACTTCTTATCTATACATTAAAATACCAATTACTAGATGGTGTCTATTTAGACATCTCTGTTTAGGTTTATTAATAATACTGTGTTACAGTTAAAAGAAGGGGTTAAATTCATGGTACTACATAAAAAACCTAGTTCTTGAAAAGTTAGCATTCAGCTCTGAGTTATTCAAGAAAAAATGAGTCGAAGTTTGCATTTTCAATCTTTCATATGCTTTTTATATACTGTCAAAACACTCCAGCTGGATTTAGATTGGTATTTTTACTAACGCAGGTGTATGTTTTGGTGGTGGTGGTAGAGGTGCTTTGCTTCAAGAATCATGCAAAAAATGACATAAATCTGAGATCACAAAATCTTAGTTTAAATGAGGAAATATGGAAAAACACGGTATCTAATAAATATTTTTAAAGTCCTATTTCCTGAAGAAATTAGATAAGAATTGTTTACACTATAAAATAGCCAGTTGGCATTTCATTAAGTACCAATGTACTCCAAAACAATTACTGATTTCCATGCTTTTTTTCTGAAACCCATTTGCTTTATGTTATTATTTTATAGACCCAGATAACCAGAATGGATTCAACTTAAAGCAGGGAGGTAAAGAGTAAGATGTATCCAAAAGCTGGGAATAAATTGAATCCTTCTAACCTATTCCCTCCTCGCCACTGTAAAGGCAGATGGCAACTCCATCTAGGTTCAGGCAGGAAAGAAGCTCAACTAAAGTTTAAGTTTTACAAGGGAAATTCTTTCACCCTGCCTTAGGAGGGAAGGGTGGAGAACCCACTGTTACACAGGACACTCCACCCTCAGCAACATCCCCTTGATTAATTATGTAACCAGATCTCCTTTATCAGTATCTACTTACCAGTCAGGTAATGGCAGATGTTTCTGATGCTTGCTATAGACTTTGCTTTAGGAGGGTTCTATGAACCCTCACATCATTGCATAGCATTAATGTGAGAAGATTCAACTTGGGGTGCAAGTTAACATTTTTCCCAAAAGATTTTTAAAGCAATTAGTTTATGAGACTGAAGCGCTTACTGCGCTAACGAGGCACCTAGCAATTAGTTTAGCATACGTCTTACACATATAAATCCTGACTTCCGATGCATTATACAGTTTTATGCAGGTCAGGCAGTATATGCAAAAAAGTATATAAAGAAGAAATTTCTTGTCTTGTGCAGTACAAGAACAAATGAAAAATATTTGTAAGGTAATGGAAGCTACTAGCAGTTTAGTATATGTAAGTAGCTAGTGGATACAGCAAAATGAATAATTTGATGTTAGCTTAAAGCAGCTAAATTCTCGAAAGGCACAGTAACTACTGTACAGATACATTCTTCAATCTGTGGATGCTGCAAAATGGGGACATGGGCTTTTAAGTTTGTTCTCAAAACAGAGAAGTGCAGAAATTTCATTGGAGTCTTCTTTCGCTTATCTTCCATCTGTTTCCTGGAATATCAAGGGCTCGAGCAAATTTAATGTCAGACATGAGTCTTGGACTGTAAAATATAAAACTTCATAACTTTTTCATAATCAAATTTTACATTCATAAGAATAAAAGACCCAGCAAGCAAAAGGCAAAATCTGAACCTAATACATGTTAATATTTTTACAAATGACATTTTTTCAAAAAATCTTAACATTTCTGACAACAAAGCATTATTCCTAAGTAAATAGAAATAATATTGATGAACAGCAGATTATTCCTACATGTTATTTTAGTTTCCTTATCAGTGTTCAGGTTAGCATTAACTGAAAAGGTGTTACTTTTTTCTTGCTTCTGATTACGACATTGTATAAATATCCAAGCAAGGGAAGAGGGCATTAAGCATTTAGAAATAGCCCTTAGATGTTTATATCTGTTCTTTTGTCTTAGAGTCAAAGCAGGCGATTTATAAACAGATTATTTTTTAAGAAATGAATCAAGCTAGTTCACAGTGAGATAAAATGTATTTTTTGACTGGAATAGAGGTCACAAGACCTGAATTCTTGGCTGATGAGCAGGCCACTTTATCTTGCTGGCCCTGAGGTTTTTCATCTGTTAGTTAAAGGTTTAGCTATGCCAAAGATTCCCAAATTTTTCCTGTTCATGGCTCTCTTAGTGTCTCAGAAATGTTTTCATGTTATGGAGGCTAAAAGATATACCTATTATAACAACTCCATTTATTAAGTAGTTAGGTCTGAACTTATTATGTATATCTGTCCTAACTACTTAGTTGCTATTTCACAGAACAACGCACGTACATTTTTTTCTAAATTTTGTTATATTCTTAACAGTATGTGCATGCGTGTTGGGTACTTTACATCTTTCTGAAAACTTTGAATTGAATAGGAAACCAGTACCTTCATTTCCTGTTCCACAGTCATTTTCCCATGGTTCTTGAGTGTTATAGCAGCAGCTTACAAAACTCTTGTCTCACAGGATGTCATCAAAAGGACTGAGTACAGTTTCAAGTTAAAGTTCTAAGCTAATTGAAGCTAGTGTCTTGCATACTGTCGAGCTGATGTCACTTTGTTGGCCTTGAAAATTTTAAATATCCCATGAGGGTGCCTCTTTGACTTTGTGTGATGCCCTTGGGGTGCTTCAATACACAGTTTGTGAAGGATGGTCTATACTCTCTTAAATATTTAATGTAACTAACAATATGTGATCTGAGATGTAGAAACAGAGAATGAGTGGAATAGATCATTCCGAAGACCTGGGTTAAGAAGCTGCAGGACTGAAGAGAAGGTAAAAATAGTAACAAATGTCTGCATGGGGCACACATTCCCTCCCCATGTCACCTACAAAATGCTTACATTTGCCTCACAATTCAGCTCAAAATTCCTCAGGGCAACCTCCCTTAAGCAAGTCAAATTAACCTATTCAGAGTAATCATTTCATACCACCTCTCAGAGCAGCAATTATACATTTATTTGTATAACTACTTGATGAATTCTTCTCTCTCTAGTTAGAATTAAGTTCTAAGAGGCTAGGAATATGTCTGGTATCAGCACTGTATCCCACAGTCCAGTATATTATAGGAGCTAAAACCTTGCTGGATGAAATGAATAAGTGCACATACTCTGACAGAATAAGGTTAGCATTCAATTATTAATTCTAAAACAGCTGCTTTTTAGAATTTAGAATCTAGAATTTAGAATCTAAAATAGCATTCCTAAAACTTTCTTTTTCTCATAATATTTATCAGGGAAAGGGAACCCATACACATAAAGCTACATTGGAAACCTCAGAAACTAATCTCATCTAAACTAAGTAAAAGCATAGCCTTGCCTTGGATAAGACAGTCAAATATTCATAAACTCCTATAGGCAAAATAATTTTACAAGAAAATTTCTTTTTTTTGCAAGGTGTGGTTTTATTTTATTATTAAATTATTTTTTATTGGAGCATAGTTGATTTACACTGTTGTGTTAATCTCAGGGGTACGGTAAAGTGAGTCATATATATATATATATGATTCATATGAATCATATATATCATATGAATCATATATATATATATATATATGGATCATATGTATATCTCTCTCTCTCCACTCTTTTCAAGGTTTTTTTTTCCATATAGGCCATTACAGACCCTTGAGTAGAGTTCTCTGTGCTATAGAGTAGATCCTTATTATCTGTTTTATATATATTTAATAGTAGTGTATATATGTCGATCCCAATCTCCCAATTTATCCTTCCTCTCTTTCCTTTTTAGTAGCTGCAAGTTTCTTTTATATATGTTATTCTCTATGTTTTGTAATCAGGTTCATTTATACCCTTTTCTTTAGATTCCACATATAAGCAATGTCATACAATAGTTGTCTTTCTCTGACTTACTTCACTCAGTATGCCAATTTCTAGGCCCATCCATGTTGCTGCCAATGGCACTATTTCATTTTTTATGGCTGAGTAGTATTCCACTGTATATGTGTACCACGTCTTATTCATTCATTCCTCCGTCAGTGGACATCTAGGTTGCTTCCATGTCCTGGCTATTGTACACAGTGCTGCAGTGAACATTAGGGTACATGTATCTGTTTGAATTATGGTTTTCTCCAAATATATGTCCAGGAGTGGGACTGCTGAATCATATGGTTACTCTATTTTTCGTTTTTTTAAGGAGCCTCCATACTGTTCTCCAGTGGCTATATCAGTTTACTTTTCCAACAACAGTATAGGAGGGGTCTCTTTTCTCCACACCCACTCCAGCATTTATTGTTTGTAACTTTTTTGATAATGGCCATTCTGAGTGGTGTGATGTGATACCTCATTCTAGTTTTGATGTGCATTTCTCTAATACTTAGTGGGGATTCCCAGGTGGTGCTAGTGGTAAAGAACCTACCTGCCAGTGCAGGAGACATAAAGATGTGGGTTTGATCCCTGGGTCAGGAAGATCCCCTGGAGGAGGGCATGGCAACCCACTCCAGTATTCTTTCCTGGAGAATCCCATGGACAGAGGAAACTGGTGGGCTACAGTCCATGGGGTTGCAAAGAGTCAGACACAACTGAAGGGACTTAGCACGCACACAATACTTAGTGATGTTGACCATTTTTTCATATGCCTCTTGGCCATCTGTATTGTCTTCTTTGGAGAAATGTCTAGATCTTTTGCCCATTTTTTTTATTGGATTGTTTGTTTTTTGATATTGAACTGCATGCATGATTTGTATACTTGAGTGATTACTGTCTTGTCAGTTGCTTCATTTGCAAATATTTTTTCCCATTCCATGGGTTGTCTTTCCATATTGTTTATGGATTCATATGCTGTGCAAAGCTTTTAAGTCTAGTTAGGTCCCATTTGTTTGTTTTTGTTTTATCTTCATTACTCTTAGGAGATGGATCAAAAATATCTGCTGAGATTTCTGTCAGAGAATGTTCTGCCTGTGTTGTCCCCTAAGAGTTTTATAGTATTTGGTCTTACATTTAGGTCTGTAATCCATTTTGAGTTATTTTTGTGTAAGGTATTAGAGAGTGTTCTAATCTCATTCTTTTTTAAAAACTTTATTTATTTTTGGCTATGCTAGGTGCTCTGTTGCCACACGTGGGCTTTCTCTAGTTTCTGTGAGCAGAGGCCACTCTCTGAGTTGCAGTGTGCGGGCTTCTCATTGCAGCGGCTTCTGTCTTGTGGAGCACAGGCTCAGTAGTTTGGTGCCTGGGCTTAGCTGTCCTGCCTTGGACCATCTGCGGAACCTTCCTGGACTAGGGGCTGAACCTGCGTCCCCTGCATTGGCAGACGGATTCTTAACCACTGGACCATTAGGGAAGTTCTAATTTCATTCTTTTACATGCTGCTGCCTAGTTTTCCCAGAACTGCTTATTGAAGAGATTGTCTTTCCTCATTTGTATATTCTTGCCTGCTTTGTCATAGATAAGGTTCCCACAGGTTCATAGTGTACCTGACTTTCTATCCTATTCTGTTGATCTGTATTTAGTTTTGTGGTAGAAAAAGTTATATTACTTCGTAAAAGTTGCTCACATACAAAATTTCAAAATCTTATCAAAGGTCCAGACCACACTTTGAGAAACATGTTCTACAGTAGTGATATCAGAAGTAGAAAAGTGATAGTTTCTGGAAAATGGCAACTTATTTTTTTAATGACACTCTACTACAAAGCCTGATTTTATTGACATATTAAGCACAAATTTTAAGGGAAGTGCATGATGTCACTATTGAAATGAATTCTGAAAATCTTATTAATATTCTATTTTCATCCTGGTATAAAAATCAACTACTGAAGTCAAACAGAATCCTAAAGTGAACAGAAAGTAAGGATATGGGTGTAGGACAAAGTAAAATAGTGAACAACTGCATTAAATAACTATAACTTAAAAAAAAGGTGGACTTTAAAAAAAATAGTAAATTAAGATTGATTCATTGATTTTGTGCATTCAGTACATCTGTTTTCTGAAAAGTGCTTTAAGATACAGCATTGGTAAATTATGTTTTGTTATGCATTTCTCACCCTTAAAGTTTTTAGGCAAAGAGATTATTTGATTATACTTTATACATTTTTAGGCAGCATGACTATGGGTAAAAATACAGAGACGGGGAAATAAAAGAGAAGGTAAGATAAAGATGGTCGATCTTGTGCTGGAATTGCTAATCCGTAAACAGCAAACTCCCCTGTATGCACTGTCTTCTTTGGGAACTTGTTTCATCTTTTCCCTTAAACTAAAAGCTAGCTCTTCCCAAAGCTATCATCTCCCAAATAGTATGTTTATTTTCTCTCATCACATATTCAAGATATAGAGTTGATGTCCCCATAGTGCCCTATTGCCACATCCTGGATCACTTTTACTTTATAGTCTTGTAAAATTAAAAAAAAAAAAAAACACATAAACTATCAACCACAAAAGACATCTGTACCTTTGGAGGTCATGCTAGAAATCCCTCCTCATTACACCTTCTTTATCTTTCTGATCCAAAATTTCCAGCCTATTCTATCTCACCCACCACCCTTCTGTCCCCCAGCTCCGGTACATTAATGTTTCTTAAACTTTATGTACATTTCACTTACCTGGGAGATCTTGTTAGAGTCAGATTTTGAGTCAGTAAGGACACCCAGAGACTGCATTTCTTATAACCTCATTGTGAACCACTCTGAAGAGTTAGGACTAGAGGAGCTGTTTCTGCTGTTGTTTAAACTACAGTAGTAATCCTCACTCCCCTCTTCTGCTTTAGCATTCTTTCCTTTCTTCCTTTACTATTTTCAGCATCTAATCTTCTTAGTGTTTTTTGTCTTTTTTACACAATTTCAATCTTTCTCTCACCTCTTTCTCATCTGCTTAAATATCACCCACTTAAAAAAAAAAAAAATCCTAATTTAACCCTTTACTCCCCCTAGCTGCCATCCTAGGTCTCTATCACAGACTTTTTTTTTTTTTAAAGAATTGTCTGTTTGCTTATATCACTTCTTCATCTCCAATTCAGTTCTGTTCCCCTTCCATCTGATTTGTAGGTCCATCAGCCCACCAACAGTGTTCACTAAAGTCACAAAATTACCCCATGGTAGGAAGCCAAAAAGGACATTTCAGTTCTCATCTTATTTGAAGCTCTCAACAGCATTCAGTTCTGTGAACCACCACAACATTTTTCCACTTTGGCCTCCATGACAAGACAGTCTCTTTATTCTCCTGTTAACATTCTGGAAACTCTTTTTTAGACAGTTTTACAGGACCACCATCTTCTATGCAGTTATTAGATATTACAAACTGAAATTCCTTGGGGTCCCGTCTTCCTTTTCTAGCATATATCCACACCCTACAACCTTCATAATCTCTTGTCACTTAAATGCAGATGACTTCTGAATTGATATCTCCAGCTCATAATCTTTGAGTTACAAACCTATATATGCTGTGGCCTCCTTGACACCTTAGATAGCTCAGAGCCACCTCAACTATAAGTGATCCAAGCTAAATTAATAATTTCCCACCATTACATGCCATCTTCACATAGCCTGACGCATAGTCCAAAAAATGTTGTTTTTGACACATCTTCTTTCTTCAGTGTCATATGTCCATCCATTCCATCTTTTAAGATCTCCTTGAATTCTATGGAACCTATTCACTTTTTTCCATCTACATTATCACCTCCACCCTTGTATCAAAAATTACCATCTATTGGCTGGGCTACTGTAAATGGCTTCCTATGGAATATCATTTCCATTGCATTCTGCTCCTACCTCTTTCACACCCTGAAGATATGGTGATATTTTGAAGGATAAATTTGATCATCTATGCCTGTCGCCCCTGCTCATCTTGAACTTGCTTTAGTCCCTCATACAACTTGCCAGGCTCCTTCCATTAAAGGGTTGTTGCTTGTACTGTTTCATTGACTTTCAGTGTCTTCCCCTCTTTTCTTCTAAGACTTTATTCATCGGACTTCAACTCCACCATCATGATTTTGGGAAATCTACCTTTGTTTCAATGACTATGTCAAATTTCTCTACTAGGAGACCATACTTAATCATGTGCTTCTCCATTACAATATTCCTGGAGAGCATGGTGGTGGTGGTGGTTTAGTCGCTAAGTTGTGTCCGACTCTGTGACCCCATGGACTGTAGCCCACCAGGCTCCTCTGTCCATGGGATTTTCCAGGCAAGAATACTGGAGTGGGTTGCTGTTTTGTTCTCCAGGGGGTCTTCCCCACCCAGGAATCAAATCCAGGTCTCCTTCATTGCAGGCAGATTCTGGACTGACTAAGCTAGGAGGAAAGCACACCATATTTGAGTAGGAATCTCAAATGATAAAGCATTTGAGTTGGGCAACTTTTGTGTTATTATTGAAGAATAACTTGGCAGAAGATGAATTAGGGATGTTGCAATACACAAAATTTAATAGTATTTGTTGGAATATTTAGATGTAAGTTGTAGAAGAGTTGAAGATATTTCATAGGGTTGATAGGAGAATGGTTGAGTACATGACAGCGAGGTTTCAGCTAAAGAAAACAATATTCAATTTATTGATGTTTTGAATATGAGGTAACAAACTCACCAGATAGAAATGGCTTGATGACATTTTGAAATGTAGGAATGGACATGGTACAAGATTTCATCTAGACTTCTTGGTCTGATTGCCCTTCTCCTGACAAGCAAAACATACTCCCGTGTTTACTATTCTGGTTAAAGGCACAGAAGGAGTCAGAAATCTTGCAGGTACTTGAGATTGCTCTCTCTTGTTTGTCTATTTCCTTATTATCTGCCTTTTTTTTCCTTCCATCCCACTGTCACTTCCCTGGACTTTCACCTGGACTACTTCAACAACTCCCTAACTACTCTCTCTGCATCCAGTCCTTCTCTCCTGTAATCCAGTTTGCACTGTCATTTAAAACTTCCAAAACACCAGAATGTCACTTGCCTGCTGTGGATCCTTCAAAGGTTTCCACTTACTGCAGAATAAAATCTAGACTCTTGATCAGGCTTTATGATTTGACCCTAGATTCCTGGATTTCACTTCCAGCTCCTCTCTCCAGCTATACCAGACTGCTTATTCTTAAATGCCCCCTGCTGCCTGCCTGCCTTCCCACCTTCCTGAAATCAGACTATAGAGTAACAGTTATTCTGACTGGGGAAAAGATACTATACTGTCTTGTACAGAGACAAAAACCAAACTCAAAAACACAAGAAGACGCCTAGCCTTCAAGTTCAACTCAGATGTGGCCTCCTGAAGCCTTCTCCCCTAGGAAGATTTATAGTTCCACTGGTTATTTGCCAGCTCACTTTTATTCTTAGCCAAAAGTTAGCTGACTCACTGTCTCTTGCAAAGGTGAGTTTAAGCTCACTACTTGGCATTCCTTTCCTTGAGGTTGTCTAATTACAAAGAGTTTGGCTACACATAATTTGTTGTCACATGTCTTTCTGGGCTGGAAACGTGTTCACAGATTCCTCCCCTTGACCTCAAGAAGATGGCTACTGGAGGGGGTGGGGGTGGTCGGTCACTACGCCTTACGTCATCACGTGCCGGGAGGGTGGGGCCCTCAAGGGAAATATAGCGAAGGGCGGGGCCAAGTAGGATGGGGCGGGGCTATGAGGGGCGGGGCGGGGCCGGAGAGGGGTCGGGGGCGCTTCTACTCTTCAGCCGGTGCAAGCAGCAGCGGGAGGCATCGCCGGGCGAGTCCACTTGACGCTAGGTTCCGAGAGCGTGACTGGGACCACCGGCTCAGACCAGAGGTAGCCGCATAGCCAAGCGGAAGCTGGTGGCACCCGGAGCGGCGGCCGCAGTCCGAGCTCCGCAGGCGGGAAGCACCCGGGATCGGGGAAGTCCCGGGAGCAGCGCAGCGCGGTGGCGCCTCCCTCACCCAAGGGGCCGCAGCGACGGTCACGGGGCGCGCCGCCACAGCGAGCGACCCAGGCCGGGATTTCAAACAGGCAGCCCAGGCTCCTCCTCCATTCGCGCCGCCTCACCTGCGGGCAGCGCGGCGCCGCCTCTGCTGGTACTGACGGCACCTGCGCCTCCAGTGTCCCCGGTCTCCGCCCCTCGCCCCCCGGCGCCAGGCCCGGGGCGCGCACCTGGACGTGCGGGGCTGCAGGAGCCGCGCGGCTCCTAGGGTGCTGTGTCTCCGCCATCGCCCCGGGAGGGCGCAGGTGGAGCAGCCGCGGCTACGTGGAACCCCGTCCCAGTTGCCGCCGGGTCCCGGGGACAGGGCGGTCCGCGCCCGGGAGGAGCCGCAGCCAGCCAGGCACCATGAACAGCAGCAGCGCCAACATCACCTATGCCAGTCGTAAGCGGCGGAAGCCGGTGCAGAAAACGTGAGTCTCCAGAGCGAGTCCTCTGTGCGGTGGTGGGGTGGGCGCTCAGGCGGTCGGGTGCGGGACGCTGCCGCACCCCGCCCCCAAATCCCCGAGGCCGGAGGATTAGGTCCCTTCCCTGTGCAGTCTGTGGAATCGAGATCCGGAGGCCGGTGGAGAAACCCAGGCCTTGGATTTTTCCGTGATTAGTGATTACATTTTAAAAATTGTGCCCCCCGTTCTCTGCCCGCCCCCCAACCCCTTCTCCAGTGCACCCTTTCACACCTCCAGCCATTTGAAGCGCTGTTCACTGTGCTGTGGTCCTAATTTGTTGACAGCTCTCCTCTGCCCTGTGGGGCTGGTGGATTAGTTAACCTAAGCCCGTCTTGAAATCCCCTTTCACATTTAATATCCTCCTCTGTTAGGTTAGAGGACGGTCACCATTCTTACTCCTCCTGGTAGGGCGAGATGCTTTAAATAGCTAAACACGTGCTGTGTGCAAGAAAGGGGCTGAGTGCCTCTGAAGGTATTTTTTGGTTCCCTGCAACTGGCTTTCTGTTTTACTCTTATTTACTTATTTGGCAGTAATTTTGTAGCGCTCAGTGTGAACATATCAATAAAATGTATAGAGGTGGTAGCAGCTTTGAGTGAGTGTAGTAGCCAGGATACAGTAGAAGATTTGTATTTTAAGTCATCTTTTGGGGGAGATTTATCACTTTGGAGGTGGTTTTAGGGTCTGCAAATGATTTGGAGATGGAATTATTGAAACAGACGTTTTCATTCTTAGCATCATTCTCTTAATTCCCTTTTCCCTCTACTTCAAAGTTTGGTCAATTCTGATAAAGTACAAACTTAGGTTTGTTTGTTTTGGTGGGATATTTGTGTGATTATGGCAAATACTTTAATTTTTTTCAGAAAAAAAGAAAAATCCGTGCTTAACACAGATTTACTTTTGCGAGTTGGCTATGTTCATGTGTTTATTCCTAATTATTATCCTTGAGTTATTTTACTTCACATTTTTCAAACTTTCATAAACAATTTTAAGAACACTTTAAACGGTTACTCAGAACAAATCAGAAGTGTGCATGTGGCTTAAGACTAAATTTAGGTCACTAATCCAAACCAGAAAAATTGCAGTTTAAGATTAATATTAAAGACCCGTTTAAAGGTTTCAGTATTCTGGGGTTTTAATTTCCTTTTAGAATTTCAGTGATTGCAGTCCTTCAGATCTAGACTTGGCATTAACAGAGGATATTCATCTATAAATAGACTGATTAAAATTTGGAAGACTTACCCTGCAGCGTGGTTGACATTAGGAATACTGTCAAGTCAGCAGTTTTTGTCTTGGCAATTCTGTTGCCATTGGTTTACAATACTTGTGTTTTAGAGAATGGCTTCTTATAAAAAATATGCTTGTCTAATTTGACTTTGTCCTTGCTGGTTATTTAAAATTGAAAGGCATCACAGACACCTCTGTGTATTTTAGTTAATTCAATAGTACACTTGGCATAATGTATAGTATATATATATGTATCATGGGTTTTATTTGTATAGTTAAAAAACCTGAGAATTGGTAAGTTATTGCATTTCAGGAAGTGTGTTACACAGGACCTAGACGACTTCAATGAAATGCTTTAATTTTTGTATTCATTTTAAAGTTTAACATTTTGGGCTTTTGTTAACATTTTATTAAAGATTTTCCCTTTAAACATATTGCACATTTTCTTTTTTTTTTTTAAGATGTACCTTTTATTATTTGATCTTAGCACTTAAATATGCTAAGACTTTAATATATTTGTGTTTAACATCTCCTGTAATACAACCAAAGCATTTCCACATTCACCCTTATTTTATTTAGTTAGTAGAGATGTTTATCAGATCTTTACTGAGCATGGGGCATGGCTTCTAATCCTACAAACGCCTTAAAATGTCACTGCTCCATAAGAAAAGCCTAGTGCTAACATTTATAGAATCACGGGAAGTTTATAAATTGTTTTTAACTGAGTGAAAAATGATGAACTTAAAATGCAGTTAGAGTCCATTTCAAGAATGGAGCCATAAACCCAGGATTAAATTTAATGTTTTTTTAAGTTAAATTACTAGTTTATAATAATAGACACTCTAATATGGTGGCACATTGTCAGAAAAATTCATCTTGTTTGAGCTGAAAATGATATTAAGATCTGTTTAACTTTGACCCTGTAAGTGAGCCACTGTATTTTACTTAGAAGAAAATACATTGTACCATAATCATAGAACTATTAATAAAATGACCATTTAAAAATAGAAGTCTATAAAATTTTGGAATCAACTGGGTGACATCATTTTAACCTGAAGATCTCCCTGTCTTCGATGGTATTTATTAAACAAGATAAACTCCCCCTAGTGGCGAAGACCAACTTTCAAAATTATCATTATTGATAGTACAAAATGATTTTAAACGTGTTCAGTTTAATCCCACTAAAGTATCTTGTGCATAGTAGACACTCAATAAATGTTTCCTTTCTTTTTGGGGTAATGGAGGGTAGAAAATTAAAGGACCTGAAGCATCCCTGAATCCAATCTATGTTCTTAAAGAGATTTTCAAAGATATCTTAGGAATAGGTTTTTCTGTTTCCTTAAATGTTCCTTAAAATAACCCTGCTCAAAAAAAAAAAAAAAAAAAAAACCTTAAATTTAAGAAAAAGCAGTGTTTTTACTTAAACCCCCTTCTTCTTTTATCAGTATTTTTCTTTGGTGGTGAAAGACCTGCTATTCATTTAATTACTTTGTATCATGAAGATTGATGAAAAACACAGTACTGACTTAAGAGTCTGGATTCCGCGCCCTCCCCCCCCCCCAATGAAAATAACTTTGGATGTGTTTTTGTAGTTTTTAAGCTTTATTAATCCATAAAAAGTTTTAGTGGTACTTCAGTTTACCGTTTCTGCAGAAAATTAGTGCTGAATGTTGGCAAATAATAGGTGTTGACTAAATAAAATCTACACCTGAAAATGATATCAACAGTAGTGATGATCAAAGCAGCCTTCATGAAGTGTCAGAATTAGAAATAGCTCTCACCCTTTAGTTTACCCTTTAACTTTGGTAACACACTAAAACAGTAATAGAAAAGCAGTCTCTTGCTGTGTTTACAAAATTGCTATTCATTCTATCTGAACTAAATGAAACTCAGTTATATTGATGCCTACTTAGTTGAATAAAATTTTGCAATGTTTTCTTGAAAATGTTTGATATAAATGTACTATGATACAATTACCTAAGTAACTTCTAAAAATAAAAAAAAAAAGGTCTTTTTAGTTACATGCTTATTTCTCCACTATTGTTTTTCTTTCAAATATCTTCCTTCAGATAGTTTACAAGTAGTGGCCATAGAGGCTCTTACATGTTGGAACTATGAAATAAATGAGTAAAAGTGATTAGCTATAGGTAACCTATTTAAGGAGAAGGAAATGGCAACCCACTCCTGTATTCTTGCCTAGAGAATCCTGTGGATAGAGGAGCCTGGTGGGCTGCTGTCCATAGGGTTGCACAGAGTTGGACACGACTGAAGCGACTTAGCGTGTGTGCATGCACTGGAGAAGGAAATGGCAACCCACCCCAGTGTTCTTGCCTGGAGAATCCCAGGGACGGGGGAGCCTGGTGGGCTGCCGTCTATGGGGTCGCACAGAGTCGGACACGACTGACGCGACTTAGCAGCAGCAGCAGCAGCAACCTATTCAAAATAAATGATGAAAAAGAGGAAACAGTGAGATATAAATTGAAAAACACTAGTTCTAAAGTAAAAGGTGCAGTCTGGTTTCCTTGCTTCTGTTGGTCCGGGCAAGTGATTGATCAGTAAGGCAGGGCAGTCCACACCCACACTGCCACTCTCACAACTAAAATTAGCAGGAAAAAAGTGTTTTGTAATCTGTAAAGGCTGCTAATGATAGAGATGAAACAGAAACTCTTAAATTTCATTCTTAAATACTTTTATCCTACACTGTCACAGAATAACCAGTTCTCCTGTGAAACAGTAAGAGGCAGTCTACGAATATGTTCTCAATTGTGGGTGATGACATGTGGTTCTCCACTAGTGAAAAACTTAACATAGCACGTGCTTATTGATGCACATAATTAAGACAGTTACTTAGAAATTAATACCATGCAAATCTTTGACACCAGTACCTTTCTATTTCTACGCTTCTTTGAAAATGGATTTTTTTGCATACTGGTTTAATGTGACAAAAAATTCCTCTTTGTTAGTGTTTACTGTGACACAGGCATACACAGTACTCTGCAGACTTCATTTTATTTCATTTTTATCGTAGTAATATGAAAAGTTTTTATTATTATTTCAATTTTCTCTATAGGGACCTAAGGTTCAGATTCACAGTTGTTAGGTAGTAAATGAAAGGCTTAGTTTGAATATCAGATTCCAGGTCTTTTGGCTCCAAAGCTTGTGTTTGTTCCAACTTCACAATACTGTCCAGGTGAATATGTTCAGTGATGCGTATGGTACACCCGTATATGGAGATTTCCTTATCATGCTCACTGTTTTTTCTCAAATGGGGTTCTGAAATAAATTACTCAACATTGCCCCTACCTGATGGTGTACTGGTTTCACGCCATATGTACATTCATGCCCTGTCTTCTTAGGTTCCTTTCCTTCTATTTTCACTGAGGTACTACCAGCCTCACCTCCTGCAAGACACTGTTTTCAGTGGCAGCCTAGTAGTCCCTTCTGCTAATGTTCTGTAATTTATTTTGAGGCAAAAATTTTTTCTTTCCAATCTTTAAATACTTCAAGTAGTACTTCAAAGAATATCCTTGAGTTTTGTGAATTTCTGTATGAATTTTTAGTTCATTTCTTTGGGAAAAATTCCTGTAAGTGGAAACTTAGGGTACAGAGATATGTAATTTTAAGGCTGAGCCAGATATTATGCTCTGAAATATACTGTCAGATTACAAAAAAATATATATTCCTATTGGTAGTCTGTAGGAAAGCCTATATCCTTGCATTTTTGCTTTACAAATATTAATTGTCAACTTCATAGGCAAAAAAGATGGGGTGGGCAATTGAACTTCTATGTTGAGATTGTATGTGTGGAATAATAGTATGTTTGCAGATTTTTCTATTAGAGATGTCTTTTACATACTAGTTTTCTTTGTCTTATGTTTTCAGTTTGCTCTTTCACCTTATTTTTAATGAAAAACTATTTTGAAAAGTATTCATTTTAAACAACACATGTACATTAAGAAGTCAAAAATACATGTATAATGTTAAGTTTGGCATACTAAGCATTATCTGATGATCTTTTATTGTGATAGTTATGGTTGTCAGTGCTATTTAATGTCTTCTTCATCCTCCCAATATAGTTTTATCACAATTTTGGATTCAATTCACTTGCAGTGTTTCATTATTTTTTAAACCATATATATTGTTTACTGCTGAGTTAAGTGATACACTCTGATTACATTTTCCTTTCTGTTCTCCATTGTCATCGATTTCATTGTTTACCTATTTTTCGTCTTCATATTGTTTATATCTGGGTTTAGCTATGTCTTTGCTTAATCCAAGACAGATTTTGTGTTTCTGTCTCTGATTTCCTTGTTTGACCTGGTTTTCTGGAAGAGAAGGATGGTTGCAGAAAGCCATGTACTCAGCCTTCATGGAACTGGAAGCGATTTACCTATCTCTTAAGACCTGACTGAGAAGCCACATCTCCATGAAACCTCCCCCCTTTATTCTACCTATAGCTGAATCTTACCTTCCTTAACTCTTCAGCATAACTTTTAAGGCACCTACATTATTGAACAATACGTTATGTTTGATTTTTGCCATGTTATAGAGTGTATCTTCTCCTAGTAAGAAAGACAAGGTCTGTAAATATAGGTGTATTTTCTTTGTCTTTGTAGCAACCACAGCTTCCTAGTACCATGCACAGTGTAGATATCTGAGACTATTTATTAATTTAACAATTGTAAAAATTTTCATATTTTAGTGCTTTACATGTGGTAGATGTATTCTATATGGGTTCCAAGGAAAATACATAGAAAAAAGTGCATATTCAAAACAGAAGAGGATAAAGGGATCATCCTTAGTTTTTTGTGGGTTTTTTTTTTTTTTTTTTTTTTTTTAGGATTTTGGAAGTAACAGTGGTTTCCAGGGCGTATTTCATGTTCTGGCTTCCATTGTTAAAGTCTTGTGCTAAAGATTACATGCTGTTTGTACCTTATCCCTGCTTCTTAAGCATAGCAGAAGCAGGAAAGGGAAGAAGCCATCATAGCTATAGTGTGGGAACAGGAGAGTAACTGAGAAATTCAGACTCCTCACAACTGCCAGTCAGAATGCTTAGAAGTTTTTGTAGACCTTTTTTGCCTCACATAGGGAAGTAGATATCCAGCTGTATTGAGCTTAATGTGAAATCTGAGTTTATTCATGTCATAGATTCCCCTCTCCAGTATCACATTAAGCATATAATTTATGATGGCAAATATTCAACATTTAGAGATAAATAAGTATGCACTGAAGCCATAGGGAGGAAATGAAGAATGAATGTGTTTGGAGCTGGGCTTAATGGAATACAGTAGAGACATTTATCGAGAAATACTTCAATATCCTAGCTGTTGGAATGAGAGTCATACCATTGTATATGCAGAGAAGGGATGCTCAGAGTTCTGAAAAACATGAACTTGAGGACATTCAGGTACAGAGACTGGAAATAAACAAGTTATTGGTAAGTAGCCTGAAGCAGTGGGAGTAGATTAAATCATCCACAGGAAAAAGCTAATAGAGCAGACTCAGTCCTGTGATAGGTAATCTCCGTTAGAAAATATCACCTTAATCTCCTCGGATTACTGAAACTGTCTTTGCATGTCATTTTGAGGTTTTATGGTAAATGTCACATAAAAATATGAACATCTATGATTACAGTACTTTATGGTTAAACTGGGTCCTTATGTTTTTTTTTAACTGTGTTTCAAATACTGAGTACAAATTATGAGCCTAAGAGACAGTTTAGCTCGGGATATTAAAAAGGCTTTACAAGGAGCATGCGAGCTGGCATTGGACATACCACTGGGCCTGTTACACCAGTACTTACGGCACGCACGGCTTCTAAAGCGAAGCATGGCATGCAGTCAGCTGAAGGCTTGCCTTCACAACAGTTTTGGTTTACAGGCTGGGACAAGATTTTTGAGGTTAAGGCTTAAAAAAAAATAATAAATCAACTCCTTTACATGATCAGCATCTACCATCTTTCAGAAGATGTCTGAATTCAAAATATCTCAAATCCAATCTTTTGGAGACATTTATTTATATTTCAAATGTTAGCCTTTGTTTAAATAGATGGTTGGCAGTATGTTTTGGCATAGGTTTGTAGAGAATACAGAAGTAATACTTGCATAACTCAAGTCAAGTGTGATTGATGTAGAATTACTCTCTATTTTTACTGTTTGGTGCATCTTAAATAGGTATAGATAAGTGTGAAGTATTTTCACAAAATAGTTGTGAATATTTCTCACAAAATCAGTGAAAAGGTTTGTCAGATCTGTTCCTTCAGCTTTAACAACAGTGGATCTGAAATGCCAAGTCCAGTAGGTACTTTTCAGCCCTGACTTTCCTTAGTAACTTTGTGGATTTGACTTTGTTCTGTGACCTGCAAAATATTCTACCCTGGTTCTTTTCCTGTCTGCCTTATTGATTCTTCTCTGTCCTCTTTTTGCCCACTGCCTTTCCTCAACTTTATACCTAAATGTTGACATCACTGAGGTCTATCCTTGAGTATCTTCTCTCTGTTTGGCATACCTTCCATTAGAAAATGTGGTTGTTATCCCAAGCTCCAAATCCCAGTCATTTGTGACCTCTCCTCGCCAATTTTTTTACCCCCATAACTCCCTATACCTAGGAAGTCAGCAAGTCAGTTTGGTTGAGTGACCATTTGAGTCTGGCTATGTATGAGCTTTGTGGTGGATTCAAAGTGCTGTTAAAAAAATCTCAAGCCAGGCCATCCTTACTACCCCATAATCACTCCTTTTGGTCAGGCTCCAGTCGTTTCCTTTCTGGAGTCTTCTGATCATCAGCCATCAGTTGAGAGTCCCCTTTGTGTCAAGTACTATGCTGAGCATTGGAGATACAAAATGAGAGGTTTACATCGTAGTAAGAGTAACACATGAGTATATGCAACATAGGTTGCATAACACTTAGGAAATTTGATCTTCTGCTAAATATTCCAGTATGTGCATAATAATACATTAATACTGTGGACAGTTTGCAGTGCATAAAGAAATAGTCTCTGCTAGTGCAGGCCTGACTTCTTCAAGGAGCCAGTACTAGACAGGCAGCAATATCACGTGTAGAAGCACCGCTGAACCTCTTTCTCCAACTGTTCTGTTATTCCTTTCTGTGTCTTAGCAGCTTGTCTTGCTTCAGTGTTTGTGTTACTGTCTTCTCCTCAGTGTTTTATAACCATTACTGGAAAGCTCCCAAGAGCACACAACTGGATTTTATTTTCAGTTGTGGGAACTGCTGTCAGCCCAGAATACTCCCTCGTGGAATGGCTATTGAAGGCACTTGCATAAGATGCACATAGTACCTAGTCGGATGGGAGGAATCCAGTAGGAGCGGGTCAGGGAAGACAACAAACATGATCTAACGGAGCAGCACTTCGCAGCTGCTGTGACAAAACTGGGGGTGCTGGGGAGTAAGATGTATGAGAACATCAGAGTGCGTATGGTGACTTAAGTCCTGTCTGTGCTCTGGAGAATAACAGGCAAGGAAGGTTTTGCCTGGGGGGATCAGAGGCCAGAGGGAGAGTTGGGGGCCATAGAAAGATCAAGAGGGGGTTTCGTTTGTTAGGTTAAGGAATGTGGACTGTGCAGAGCTGCTGAGTGGTTTGGATCAGAGAAGAGAGAGATTTATGTTTGAGAAAGGACTGGCTATATTGTGATCTGTCCTGCATCCCATCCCCTCCATCACCAGAGTCAGGGCAGCCCAAGTCTGGTCATGGAAACCCCAGCTGAGAGCTGAAGCTGATTTCCCGATACCAAGGGCCAACTTCACACCATCTCTGGGGGAAACCTGCTGTTTCCTCTTTGAAGAACTTTTTTATCAGATGCCCACATGACTCACTCCTTCACTATATCCTTGTCTGTGCTCAACCATCGCATCAAGAGACCTTCCTTGCTGATCAAAACCAGCACTGCATCACTCCTTCCTTCCTTATCTCGCTTTATGCTTCTTCTCAACACTTACCAGCCTGGAAAGTTATGTGCTTCTTTCTTTCTTCCTTCATTTATGTATTTTGGATCCTCCCATGGGAATGTCAGCCTCAGGAGAACAGGGGCTTTAGTATGTGTTGTTCACTGCTCCGTCTTCTGGGTGTGGCGCGTGGTGGGTCGTCAGTATTTGTTGAAGGGAGTTGGCCCTAACCCGCTTCCCCTCGTCTCTCTTGCACTCTGCGCTTCTCAGATAGTTCCTCTCACTGTTCACCATTTCTCACTTGTGCCACCTCCTGAAATCCTGTTCACCTTTCAAGGTTCAGCTCATATGCCTCCTTTTGTATAAAAATCTTTTTTCAAGCAGTTGCTCACTGTCCTCAGCTCCTGTAACACTTTTTCAGTAGAGAGGAGAAGCATGTTTTCTGGGACTGCCCAGGACATGATAGGTGCAAACAAATGTTTAACAGGCGATTGGTTGGTAGAGAATTATTCAATGAGGTGGACATGCATTATAAGTAAAAGTTGAAATTCAGTTGATTAATTGGAGAAATGCAGTAACTAGATGTGACTTGAGTTTCATTTTACATGTGATTAGGGAAAATAGCTAGAGAGATAGTCACCCATTTCGATTAGGTATGGAGTTATGCACAAAGTCTGGAGGAAAGTATCTGTGACTTATTTTGTATCTATGCCACTTTACCAATTTTGCACTCTTACTTTTTGTAGGAATGACATGAACTATAACAGAAACAAAAAGAAATAGACAAGTTCTGAAGAAATTACCCATTAGGGACAGTGTAAAAAATATGCTGAAGTTTCATATTGCTTTCTATCATATTCTTACATGAAGTATTACTTCTTAAAAAAAAAGTAATTACTTCTTCATGTTACTTCATGTAACATTGAAAACATGTTATCTAGAAATGTTTTGATTGAATCAAATTAATAGCATTATACTCCAGCCAATTTATCTTTTTTAAAATACTGTAATTTGAACCATCAAAAATACTTTGTCTTCTCCAGTAAAACTGGAGGAAGAAGTCTTTGTCTTAAGAATGCTCTTAATATTCTTTATTTTTTCTGGCAAATGGAAGGGTGCAGAGACATGATCTAAAAATGACTTTGTTTTTTTAATGTCTTCTCTATATTTTAACATTGGGTATCTGATGATCTGTAAATTTACTTTCATGGATTTCTGTTATGAAATCCTGGGTAAGGCCTTTGTGTGAAGTTTGGTTGCTCATTTCTGAATTCAAGGTCTACTCCTAGCCATCAGTATCTTTTCTCTCAGATGAAAATCATGCTAAATGTTGGAATTTCATTGGATTTTCTAATTGAGACACAAATTATGTCATAAAGATAAAATTTGCCAGTAATTGCTGGTAAACAGTTAACCTTTAATATTTGTCAGTCAACAAATAACAACTGAGGTCAAATTTTTCTTGCCTTAATGTTGGAGGACCCCATTAGATGGCTGGAGGACCCTGTGGAGATGCAGGAATGGCTTTGAGAAGTTCTCACTGACAGGATGAAAAGTGTTTAATACAGGAAACTGAGAGTGATGAAGAAACAGCTTTTTAAAGGTCATTTCTGTTTATCTACAACCTAAATGATGCCAAGATGATTCTTGTGAAAGACAGCAAAGGAGGCATAATTTTACATAACTTATGGAAGATTTCTTTCTTCCCCCTAACAATGGCTGTGTTTGAGAGAGAAAAAAATCCTAGAAGATTTGTTAATTGGTGACCATGTACCACAGATGTATGAGGTGTGGAAGAGGTACTTGGCATTGTCCTGTGATGGGTTCATAATTTAAGTTTACCTATTATTTTTGTTTTTCTTAATTAAGATGTGAAAGAAGCATTTTGAAAAGATTTACACAAACTTGCAGTAGGTTTTAGATGTTTTGTTAGAAAAATAGTTGAGGCGATGTTATTACGTGATAAAAATGTTTGCTCTCTAGATTTTCATGTATTTTATGGAATTTTGTTTGTTTTTCAGTGTCAAGCCAGTCCCAGCCGAAGGAGTCAAATCAAATCCTTCAAAGAGGCATAGAGACCGACTTAATACAGAACTGGACCGTCTGGCCAGCCTGCTGCCTTTCCCACAAGATGTTATTAACAAGCTGGACAAACTCTCCGTTCTGAGGCTCAGCGTCAGTTATCTCAGAGCCAAGAGCTTCTTTGATGGTAAGACAGAAGGATTTAATTTTTCTATAATCGCTTACCAAGTATTTATGTTGCTTATAGCTATTAGCGCTTCTGTGTTGAAAACTAAAAATTAGCCTTATGTGAAAAAGTTTTGTTTATTGCTGTAGAATAAAACTTTGGTAGCAAAGCCTAATTTTTAATATTTCTAAATATCAGTTTTTCCTATTGCTTCATCAAATAGATGCTGCCACTTAAAGGATACGTTATGTCATTCTTTGAAAATTATAACACATGTTAAGTATGACACTTTCCGGTTCTTCTCCTTCCAACTCACATTTTTAAAGTCTTTTTTTAATGGAAAGAATGAGACATATTAACTACTATGATATGTTTTTGCTGGGTTTCCTTCACTGTGTTTCATAGATATATCATTTCGTTTGTCCTTTGAAAGATAGGTATAGTTCTGCTGCTTTATAATTAACTATATGTTTACTCCAGGAAAATGTAATTAAAATATCTTCTTCCACTGGGAAGAGCATTTCATAATTGGAGGCAGAAGACTTGGCTTTCAGTCTCTGGTGTGCCACTGACAACTATTTTACTTTAATCTTTTAGCATCGCTTGACTCAGCCGAAAGCAAGGGATTTGAACTAGGTGATCTTTGTTAATCGTACAGTCTGTCATAGTCATAAAATATTTTAAATGGAAGTTCTGGTTTGAAAATAATGTTTTGGTGTGTCTCTTCATGCAAAACAACTCCTCGATTTCTCTTTTGTGTGTCTTCTCTTTTTCTGTTTATATGTCAGACATAGAGTTTTTAGAAACTGTTCAGTCTTGTAAATGTATCATGCCATTTGACCAACAGCAGTAGAGAATTAATGATAAAATCTCAATGACTTATGTCAGTGCTTCTTAACCTTTGACGTGCTTGCAATCACATGGGGACCTTAATAAGATGAAGATGCCTATTCAGTGGGTTTCGCTGTCGTCAGAGATTTTGCACTTCTTACAGACAGTCAGATGATGCTAACAAGTGCTGCCCTTGACACAGTTACAGATGCTTGAATTTGCAGTTTGTGTGCAGAATATCGCAAGACAGTTATTTCCCTTTAGGTTTGTGTTTAGATGGTTTGCTGTGTTTAGTCTGAGCATCTTTTTTATTTATAGGTTTCTTTGCCTGCCATATGTTGTTTATTTTGGGTTAAAAAACTATATAGTTTAGTCATTGAGAATCTGGGCAGTATACACTGATTTCAGGTTGATAATTTCAGGGAGGGTTATGTACTTAAAGGTTCATAGTAGATACTTAACATTTTCTCTGCACTGTGTAAAAAGTCTTTGAATTTTCCAGACCCTTCATCTTTGCAGTGAGTTATGAGATATTGAGTGGTGTGTGTCTGTGTTTGTATCAGCTGCACAGTCATTTTGTGACAGGAGCTAGAAACTAACTTTCCAGATTCCCTCTGTTGGTTTTGCAGACCACATCTCAGTTACTTCTGTCTTCTGGGAACCATATATGTAGCAAAATCCTGAGGACTTTTCCCTCGATCTGTGATTCTCAAACTATTAGTCCCCAGATGGTCAGCATTAGTTGTCCGCTGGGCATTTCTAACAGATCTTGAGCCTTACTGAGCCCACTGAAGTCAAATACTCTGGTGTAGGGGCAAGTTTGGGAGCCCCTGTTGTAGACTGTAACCCCGGTCACTCCCAGCTGCTTGGGATGCAGTCCCGACCTTCAGCATCTCTTCACGTGCGGTGCTTTCAGACTGGTGGGGCTGTGACACGCACGATGTGGTGTCTGCCCTTAGAGAGTTTATAGTCTAGAAAGAAGGAGGCATTGTTCCTTCACTCTGATAAAGATGAACTGACATGATCATTTTGCTTTTTTGTTTCTTGCTCCTCTCTCATGGGAAATCAGCTTTTATGTTAAAAAGAGGGGGAAAAATATGTAGGATTTTCCTGTTTAGAAGCAGTGGGGCAGAATTGAAGCTGCTTAGAGGACAGCCAGTGGGCCATTTAAGTACTAATATATTAATACTTACTGCTTTCGAGGCTGTCTTTCTCTCTCTGTGTGTATATGTGTTTATGCTTACACATATACATACACATATTAATATATGCATATTTAATGAAAAACTATATATACATATTTTTTCATGATTGGATGTGTATCCCATTAAATCCCCCAAGTAAAAGCATTTTCAAAATCTACCTTATAAAGAATGTCATAGTTTAGCAGGGCTCATTATGGAATTGTTACTTGTTAAAAAGGGTTTTCTGGGCTCTTCACTAATGAGTTTATGTTTATTCTGGTTCAGTGTACTTGACAGTAGGATCTTATTACCCTCTTAGTGTCATTCCTTCATCAATCACAGTATCTTTCATTTGAGGTCCTTTGAATTACTGGTTTTTATACTTAAGTGTGCCTCAGCATATGTTAAATGCACATTCTAGGATGTGCCCTTTCTTTTGCTGATTCTGAGTAGGTTTATCCAGAACCCAGGAATCTGTATTTTTATAAGCATTCTAGATAAGTTTAAGACAATGATGTAATCTAATTTTATGCCCTGTGTTACTTAAATATTTTTTCTTTGCCTTTAGAAAGACAAATCCAGATGTAGACAGTCTTAGAAAGACTTATGTGTGTTTGCTTAAGGTTCAGTAGAATGTGTACTCTAAGCAGTTATTGTAGGGTTGTTCAATACAGGACCAGAGTTAGGTGGAAGGTGAGCGAAATAATCAGTGAAAAACCCCAAAGTCTCCCGCAGACCACCAGTGGTCTAGGAAGGCAATGCAGTATTTTGAAAGTACACAGAGAATAAGATTTTCAGGTGATCGTCATGACCTAAACAGATACTAGGTGCAGACAGGGACACGTGGAGCATGAGGACAGTGATGAGGGTTTCTGTGTGTGGTGAAAATCACTCTCCCACTGTTAGGGAAAGAGTAGAGGGAAGGGAAGCTCTAAGTGAATAACAGGATGCAAACAGGGGGTGTGTTAATTCCTGCGGAAAGAACAATATAAACGAGTAATCATACAATCTTGTTAGAAAGGAAACTCAAGTTCTACTGTAACAATAGATATTTTTCCAAGAAAATACATCTATTTATTGCAAGTTTAAATAATCCAACTTGGATGGGATCTTCTTAAACTGAAGCCATGACTCTACTTCTATGACTGTCTGAAAAGCAGCACTTAAGTTTCAAGTACAACATTAATCTTGATCCATTTTTAATTAATCAGAACATTCTAAACTATAACTTTAGAGTACTTGAATAAAACTCAGTCTTTATGGTAAAGTTAGAAGGTATTTTGTACCATGATGAAACTGAAATGGTTTTTAAATACATTTTGTAATTCAAGATTGTGCTTTATTTATTCTAAATACTGTGCACTGTGCTAAATTCATGAAGAAGAAAAAAAGGGGGGAAAGGCTTTTCTGCCCTCTTAATAGCTCAAGATCGAGTGTCTTATAAACTGTAACAAATACAGTATGTGAAATCCTTTAAAAATGTGCACATGAAATGTTTATAATGCAACAGTTAGGGAGTATTTTCAAGGGAGGGAAAAGGATTAGAAGCTTGTTAGTTATTAGTTTTGGTTTCAACTGAGGAAATAATGGAGGAAGTCTTTGCATGTTTAATCCTTGAAAACTCTTGAACTATTGGTATTGTAGATAGTAAAGCCCAGAGAATTTTCAGTTTGTAATCTCTACTTAATTTTATAGATAAGTAATCATCACAGCATTTTCATTTTCATAATACAATGCTTTATATTTTTTTGGTGCATTTAAACATGCCACATATTGCCTATTTTTTTCACTAGAATAGAAGCACCTTGAGAATATTGTGTTTATTGTTAGACCTTAAATACAGGACAGTGCCTGCCCTGGAGTGGGCACTCAGAAAGTCTTTTGATTGAATGAACATATCTGAAAAACAATGTAAAATTCATGTTGAAATTCTGAATTAGATACTTTATATGAAATATGTCTCTGGGGCTTGGTTTGTGATGTTAATATTTTGCAATTTCTAGAAAATCTCTCTGTGAAGAGCCACTTACAACGATTATGATTGGGTCTATCAATTATTTGATTTTCTTATTTGTAAATATACAGGTGCACGGAATGTTTGTTTTAAGGAGCTAGAGCAGTGAGAGAGTTTTCCATGGTCTGTAATCAGTTGGCTGAATCATACGGTGAGACATGCAGACGGACTGAAGGACCCAGCCTGCTCTGGGCTGCCTTCATCACTGCGCCTTCTCAGTGCTCTCGCTACAGCCCCTGTGTTCTTTGCTTCGTTGCCTTCACTTGTGTTTATTATCTTGTTCCTGGGCCAGTGGTCGCTTTCTTCCTTGTTGGCTGTCCCTGTTGTACTTCCCAGGAGTCTGCCAGTCTTGGTGTATTTTTAAGTTTTGTCAGCACTGATGGGATGTACAAATAGGACTCTGAACTTAAAAGGAAACATCACTCTCTTTATATATTCAGTAGATGAAAAATCCCAGAGCCTAGTGACATTTTAATTTCTGCACAACGGACACATTTAGACATGTTTAAGGAGTAACAACGACATGTTAATACTAGATTAATTGGAATTGTAAGTGTTTTAAGTTCTGTTCAGTTTCCTCAGCAGCATTGCTCTTCTGTGTTACCTTCCATTCTTCCCAACTTAATGGTTGAAAGGCTTTTCTGAATTATGTATCTGTGAAGTCTTTCTGTAGAGTCTTCTCTATTTTTAGAAAACAAATTCTAAAAATTCCAAATTGCTGTTTTCTGATGTTAGTAATTAAATAGGAACATACGGAAGTGCAGTTTTTGCTGCTTGATAGATTAAATCCAAGAGAAGCAAGCCTCAGGACAGAAAATGACCAAGTGGACCTGTGACCTGGCAAGTCAGTGTGAAAGGCTAAAATCTTTAACATCATGGTCATACTTTTCTATCAGATTTCAGATGTTAAAATTAAACTGTCCTTTTCTAATATTTTTTAAAGTAGAAAATAAAAGGAAGACCTATGTCACAAACGAGTTTTAAACTCAAATATCATGTTACCTCTGAGATGGAAAGTATTTAGAATAAAATGTAAGTAACTTAATGACTGTGATCAATAATAGTTTATTAAGAGAAACTTTGATTTGGGGGGTTGCATATAACCTAGTCTTTGAAATTGATTGACATGAAGGAAAAGTGTTGTCTCCTTCTTCATTGTACCTCTTAAAGCCAGAATCAAACAGTGGGCATTGTGCTTGTTAGCTAGTCTGAATCAGTATGGTAATGCTTTATTCTTAGTAAGAGTAACTGCAACTTGTGAACAATGTTGAATTAGATTTCATTATCATTTTAAAAAATATTCATCATTATGTAAGTATCGTTTACACTATTCTACTTTTTGACAACCCTCCTCAAAATTAATGAGAATGACTAATCCACTTCTGTGTTGAAACGAAAATATCTAATGAAGTAAAAAAAAGGCAGAAAACGTTTCTTTCTTTGAGACAATAGTAAGTGTCAAGGGCACGTAGAATTGTTCATTCTATAAAATATCCATAGTACTTGTTGTCCCTTTAACATAGTCTTTAACTGTGTAATCTTACATCCTTCATTATACCTCAGTCATGAGTTACTCTTCATGACATCTTTACAATGAAGATGTACAGATTTAATTTGTGGAAAGGAAAATTTAGAAACAGGAAAAAGGTGATTGTGTCTAGAGGTGAGTCTGGGGATCTGAGTTTGTAATTTCAAAGTTCTGCATTTGCAGCTGTCACGGGGGACAGTTTTGTGGTTATTTATAAAACTAGATAGGGCTTCCCAGGTAGCGCTAGTGGTAAAGAACCCCCCTACCGATGCAGGAGATACAAGAGACGTAGGTTCAATCCCTGGGTCAGGAAGATCCCCTGGAGGAGGGACTGGTTACCCACTCCCATATTCTTGCCTGGAGAATCCCACGGAGAGAGGAGCCTGGTGGGCTACAGTCCATGGGGTCGAAAAGCCTAAGTGACATAACCGAAGCAACTTAGTACACACAACACATAAAACTGGATAACATAGGGGCAATGAGTCATGAATCATTGTGTATGCTTAAATAATCACTGTCTTATGAAGCATAAACATTTTACACATTGGAGTATTTTACATTCATAGAGTCTAAAAATGCTGTGAGAAGAGAGGATGAGAAGCATTAACTTCTGTTATGTGATGGTATAAAATTTATTCAACCTCAGTGTTTACCGTGGATCTTGGTAGATAGACTGTTTTAAATTAGAAATTATGTGTGCTTTTTTCTTGGTCTTCCTTTTGTAGACATTTAATAATTCGCTTCTAGTTCATTAGGTTTTCAAAAAAGAGTTACTGTGTTTATTCATCTTTAGCTTGTGTGTTTCTCTCAATTTCAGAACATTATCTTGAAAAGTATATATATTTGAAGTATATATTTGAAGAATGAACTTGAACAAGCAGTAAAAACCAACTAGGTAATAGAGCCTTTTTAAGGGTTGATGTAAAAGTTTAAGGTGTTTGTATGTGTTTTTTACATTCACTGAATTTGTATGCTAACTTTATTTATTTTTAAAAAAAAATACTGTAGGCCAAGTAATTCACAAAGCTTCCAGTATCATAGCAACTGTAATTTCTTAATTCTAGAAATGTCCTAAAAGATCAATACATTTGAAATCATCCAATAGTGTTGTTTCGTTAACTGCTGTATTCAGATGGTAATTTATGTGCTTTTTCCCCAGAACCTGAAAACATGAAACTCTAACATTCAGGATACCTTCCATAAATAAACTCATAAAATTTAGAGGTTCTTTTAAATTTTAAGTTATGGACTTAATATAATCAGATCCATGCAAATGGAAACATGGATACATGAAAAGAATGGTAGGACTTTCTTATTGAGTCAGGGTGTAGTACATTCAAGTCCTGGCTCTTATATTTAATAATATGACCTATATGGGTCAGGAATTTAATGTCTCTTTTCCACAGATAGTCTAACTTACAGCAAAAGTGGCATTAAATTCTGTGGGTGGTGGCTTAGTCGCTAAGTCATGTCCAACTCTTGTGACCCTATGGACTGTAGGCTGCCAGGCTCCTCTGTCCATGGGATTTTCCAGGCAAGAATAGTGGAGCAGGCTGCCGTTGCTTTCTCCCCGGGATCTTCCCAACCCAAGGATCAAACCCGAGTCTTCTGCATTGCTGGCAGATTCTTTACTGACTGAGCCACCAGGGAAGCCCTTAAATTCTATGAATAAATAAGATGACAAAATCATTTTATGATATTTTATATAGGGTACCTTTATCTAGAGTGTTTTTCTTTGCTTTGGCAAATATTCTTTAAAAACACAGTGACATGCATATCAGAACCTGCACTCATTATGTTCTTTATAGTTCGTTTTGTTTCTTTCTTGTCTCTTAAATTTACTGCTTTAATGGGTTTTCTCTTTGATCATTTCCTAGTGTTATGTGACTCTAGGATCCTTGATCCTTACTTGCTTGGCCATGAGCAGTTCCAGTTGGTTATAAATTTATGGGCTTAGCTTTCTTTTTAAAGGAAGATTACCACTGGGGAAATATTAAAGCCAGCCCAACTTTAATAGTTTTCTCTCTCTTTTTTTTTTTTCCCAGTACAGGTTTTAAATTTCTTTAGTTAAATTTTAGTTTGAGAGACTTTGTAAGACTTTTTGTGCGACTTCACTGTTGGTTGATGGAAATATACGTCTGCCCTGTTATAGTGTTTTAGAAACTATTTTCACATATAATGTAAAATTAATGCCTTGAGGGTCTGTAATGAGACACAGTAACACTAGCACTAATCATTTTTATTCAGTAATTATATATATGTATTATTTTTTAATGCTCTTATAGCTTTTTGACTTTTTGATCAACTTTTTGTAGTATCCTTTTTAAAACTTTTTATTTTATATTGGAGTATAGTTGATTAACAGTGTTGTGATGGTTTCAGGTGGACAGTGAAGGGACTCAGTGATACATATACACGTATCCATTCTTCCTCAAATTCCTCCCCCATCCAGGCTGCCACATAACAGTGAGCAGAGTTCCCTGTGCTATACAGTAGGGCCTTGCTGGTTATCCATTTTAAATATAGCAGTGTGCACATACCAATCCTAAACTCCCTAACTATCCCCCCCGTCCCCTGTAACCATAAGTTCTCTCTCTTAAGTCTGCAAATCTGTTTCTATTTTTGTAAATAAATTAATTTGTATCATTTCTTTTTAGATTCCACATATAATGGATAGCATATATTTCTCTGTCCCTGTCTGACTTACTTCGCTCAGTATGAGAATCTCTAGGTCCATCCATGTTATTGCAAGCAGCATTATTTCATTCTTTTTAGTGGCTGGGTGATATTCCATTGCATGTATGTACCGCATTTTCTTTATCCATTTCTCTGTTGATGACGTCTAGGTTGCTTCCTTGCCTTAGCTCTTGCAAAGAGTGCTGCAATGGACATTAGGGTGCATGTGTCCATTTTGACTGGTGTGAGATGATACCTCATTTGCATTTCATAATTAATGATGTTGAATATCTTTTCATGTGCCTCTTGGCTATCTTTATGTCTTCTTTGGAGAAATATCTGTTTAAGTCTTCTGGCCATGTTTTGATTGGATTATTTGTTTTGATGGTATTAAGCTTCGTGTGCTGTTTGTACATTTTGGAGACTAATCCCTTGTCAGTCACATCATTTGCAAATATTTTCTCCCAGTCTTTTCATTTTGTTTGTGGTTTCCTTTGCTGTGCAAAAGCTTTTGAGTTTAATCTGATCCCGTTTGTTTATTTTTGGTTTTATTTCCATTATTCTGGGAGACGGATCAAAAATATCTTGCTGTGACTTATGTCACAGAGTGTTCTGCCTATGTTTTATAGTTTTATAGTATCCAGTCTCTCATGTAAGTCTTTAATCCATTTTGAGCTTATATTTTGTGTATGGTATTAAAGAATGATCTGATTTCATTTTTTTACATGTAGCTCTCCAGCTTTCCCAGCACCATTTGTTGAAGAGACTGTCTTTCCACAGCTGTGTAGTCTTGCCCGCTTTGTCATAGATTATTTTGACCATAGGTGCATGGGGTGATCAGTCATTTTTAATCTGTTGCTCAAATTCATTTATTTGTTCATAGCTGGAGATTTAAATTTGGGAGTCACCATAGTGTCATTGAAATAGTGTTTTAAGCCATGAAAATGAATAAAATATTCCTGGGGAAAGCCTATAGAATAAGAGGGAAAATACCAAAGATAAAATGTTTTAGGAATGGGCAGAGAGAGGGGAAAGCACATCTGTGTGTGTAACATGAAATTGTGATACAGTTTCAGCGAATGTCATTATGGTGATGTTTGCTCAAAGATGACCTCATTTGGTATTTCAAGTTCTTAAAGGGTCAAGGAGAAAATTAACACCTGAAAGTATAAACTAAAATGAAATTAAAGTCCACAGAAAAATAATACTAGAGGAAGTAATTTCTGGTTCTTGATTGTCCACAGAAAACATTAAGCCATCCAGGTGCCCACAGTGGGAGGCTGAGAGGAGAGACAGTAAAATTGGATCAACTGGAACCTAAAGTTGTCTGTATTGAATTCTTTTAGCCTTAAATTAGGCTTCCCTAGTAGCTCAGATGGTAAAGAATCTGCTTGCAAATGGGGAGACCTGGGTTCAGTCCCTGGGTCTGGAAGATCCCTAGGAGAAGAGAATGGCTACCCACTCCAGTATTTTTGCCTGGAGAATCCCATGGACGGAAGAGCCTGGCAGGGTGCAGTCCATGGGGTCGCAAAGAGTCGGACATGACCGAGCAACTTTCACTTCATTCAGCCTTAAGTTTGCCCACATGGTGTGAGAGTGCTCTGATGGTCAGTTTTACAGAGTATGCTGTTGTCACTGGGCTGTTGATGGTGTCTAGTCTCTCGTCACAGCGGCAGGTCCCCCGTCTGTCCTGGCCCCACAGAGGGAGATTGTCGTTTAAGGGGAACACCAGCAGGAAGGGGACGTGGAGGTGGTTCACTTACCTAACCCGGTGGCTTTAGATTAGACCTCTAGAGTTTCCATGTTCTCAGCATGGACAGTACAAATGCTTGCCTGCCTGATGCTGCAGGTTTGTAGTGGATTTATCCTAAATAGTGAGATCTTTGTGAACCAGATTCTGAAATTAAAATTGTTTATAGTTGACTCAATGGACATGGGTTTGGGTGGACTCCAGGAGTCGGTGATGGACAGGGAGGCCTGGCGTGCTGCGGTTCATGGGGTCGCAAAGAATCGGACACGACTGAGTGACTGAACTGAACAGAACTGACCCTTGTACAACATGAAGATTAGTCAAAAATAGGCGTGAAACCTTCCAGTCAGCGTTCCACATCCATGGTTCCTCTGCATCCAAAGCTCTGCATCTGTGGATTCAGCCCATCATGGATCATGTAGTGCTGTGTTATTTACTGGGGAGAAACCCATATATATGTGGACCTGCCCAGATCAAACTGCATGTTGTGCACAGGTCAGCTGCACATAGAGGATTTTTTGTCACTGCCCTGTGTTTTAGTCATCAATTCTGTGGTTCTACTTTCACCTTTATAAAATTGAGATGAGAATTCCTTCCTGAAGGCATTCATGTTAATAATGAACTCTTTAAGTAGATGAATGATAATGTTAGAGGATTTGAGGGAATGAGATCCAGAACGTTGTGAGTTACTTCCTCAATCTTGACTTTCTGAGTCCCTCAGAGCAGTGGTACCTGCTCTTCAGCATCTCTTGGGAACGTGTTAATGATGCAGACTGAGGGGCCCCATACTAGGCCTGCTGAATCAGAATTCTAGAGGTCCCACAATGTGTTTTAATAGTCTTCCAGATGATTCTGATGTCTGAGAAAGTTTGAGAATCGCTGCTGTGGTTGATTAAATTCTCCTACTTAGAATGCAGTTTTAATTTCACTATTTACATGGAAAGTCGAATGCAACTCAGTTCCCACTGAAAAGGTAAATTAATTGCACTAGTTGGTTTCATTAATTAGAGGCCTCACATGTAGTTAAAGTATAATTTCATGTAACTAAAATGTAAAACTGAAAAATTTTGAGTAATATCTTTCAAAGTCAGTTTCCATTTGATGGAGAGTAATTTAGATAGTTTCCACTTGATCTAACTTTAAGGACTTTTTCAACTTTAGAATGACGGTGTTTTGGTTTTTTTTTTTTTAGATTTGCTAAAAAAAGACAGTAACCACCACTTTAGCCTACATTCACTCATTATAAACTAACATTTGCATTTTTAAAAACTAAATTTACTTTTATTCTGCCTTGGTGAGTAGAAACTTCCAGTCAGAAAAAAATAATCTGTGACTGTCATCAGAAAGCACCGAACTGTATACATCTTTGTCTCCTAGAGACTTAGGAAAATATAATATGTATATATTCTCCTAGAATATAACATGGGTTTTTTAAAATTTCAGTTTCTTCTTTCTCACAAAAGGGCAATACTTCCTTTACCAAAAAGCAAACTTCATGTTACTGAAGCAAAATATCTTATTACCTCAAAGAATCTAGGAAAAACTCCCTTTAGGTACACTGATATATGATTGGAAATTATTTGTAAATACTCATCCATACTCAATTGGGGAATGTAGTTTTAAGTAATATAGTATTTCTTATATTCAAGCAATACTGCATTATTTAGCCCTTTTTAATTTTTGGTGATAGTTTTGCTCTGTTATATGTTCATATGAATGTGGGACTAGAACTTAAACTTTTCCTGCCAGAGGTAATAAAGGGGATGATAAATATTATTGTAAAAGAAATTGAATTTATAACAACAGAAATTAAAAAGACTTATGCTTTTTCCTGGCAAGGCATTTATCATGACATCCTCTGTTTAAATGCCAACTACAGTAACAAAATACAAAGTATAGTTTCCTACATGCCAATATTTGTTCCCCATGAATTTCTCCCTTGAACAATTCAGAGCATGTTTAGGAAGAGGAAATATTTGGCTTGTAGGGAGAAATGGAAATCTCAGCTTTGATATGTAAGGAAAGAAAGTGTCATGTTAAGAAACATGGATACAGTTAAGTGCACGTGGGAATAAGACTTGAATATGGAGAAAAGACTTGAATCAGTTGGTAATAATTAAAATCTTACAATCTGATAATGCTGTGACATATTTACACTCTAAATTCTATTATCAATTAAATTCTTGTATAGCTGTTTCATTGATCTCTCAAAGAGGAAATAGTTGAAATATTGTGGTGGCCTTTTATCTTAATATCCCACTGAATGCTCAAAGCCAGAGCCTTACAGCAGACTTTGGGAGATGTGCTGTTCCTACAGATGAGGGAAGGGTTTTAACAAGGTCTGTGCAGTACGGCCGAGGTTGCCCAACAGCAGAATTGACTCATGACTTGTTTTCAGATAGTACATTTTGTTTCTGTAAACTGCCATGTATTTAATTCCAGGGGTGTGATGATTAAAGTGTCTTCTCCATCTGATTATGCATGTAATTTTTATAACAATTTATAAGTTTGAAATACCTTCAAATGTATATTTATAGTCATCATAGCAGTCCTGTCAGACACTCATTAATGCTCCCTGGTTAGAGATGAGAAAACACTCAGTTATCCTGGTGTGTAACTTTCAGTGTCAGCGGCCATCATGGTTTGAGGGTGTATAAACTCAGTGTACAACCTGTTCTGTCTATACTTGACTGTCAGTTACAGATTGATTACCTAAGTACTCCACATGCTGTTTTAGCCCTCATAAGAATTTGTCTCCAGAGGTATCACTGTCCTGATTTAAAGATGAGGAAAGGAAAGATGACTGGTGGTTAGTATGGGGGAGAAGTCTGTTAGTTTGCTCATGCCCTTGCGTCTAGCTATCTGGGTTCTTATCTAGGCTTTACCATTTCAAGGTGTAACTGGGAAAGTTTCTTAACCTCCTTAAGTCTCAGTTTCCTAATCCCTGAAAGGACAATAAGGCCAGTCTCATAGCACTCTTGTGAAGATTAAATAAGATATAATACTTGGAAACAGCTTGGCATAGAGTGCGAGCTCTGAGTATCACACATTATTACTAAGGAAATTATTGAAGGGCACTCAGATGGTAGGAAGGTTATCTCCCCACATCTGCTTCTTACTTTTCTGTTGCTTTCTAATCAAGGCAAGAAATGTGTATGTGAAAGTGAGTATTGTTAATTAATACATCTTCTAGAAGGCAGAGGTAGGTATGAAATAAAGAAATAGAGGACAGATTCATGGAAGGGCAAAAATTACATAATTTGGGGCAAGTCTCTAGGATCTGAGTTTTCTAAAAAGTCATATTAGTATTTTTTTAGGTGAGAATGGGAAGGGAGTGTACCCTTCCTGGACTCATCTTTGCACAATATTTACTTAAATTCTTAAGTGATTATTAGCCTTAAGGATGACAGCAACAGAAGTATTTGTTTGCTTGTTTTTGGAAAAACCCTAGTGATCCTTCTCCAAAATGCACTCATCACTTTTCCTACTTATGCAGGAATAAGTATACTTAATAGTTATACCTATTAAGTATTGTCCCTCCAACAGTTAGAACTGTAAGTAT